>NC_056055.1:239879487-241079487 GCF_016772045.2 Ovis aries | reverse complement strand
AGAGTGCCTGCCCAGCTTGATCCTGCCTTCCTGAGAGCCCGCAGTTCCTATGTGCTTGGCATGTAGGCCATGCCATCCTTTCCTGCCGGGCCAAGGGTATGCCTTCCTCTGCCAGAACTGAGCCTTATGATAACAGCCCTGTGCACAGAGCACCTACTGTGTGCTGGGGGTATCAGATTCTCTGATACTGAGCGCCTGCTGAGTGCTCTGGTAGACATCCATCTGAACTGGCCACTCTGTCCTCAAAAGGAGGCCCCATTGTCCCATTTTTCTGAGCCCCAGGGAGGTTAAGTCAGTTGCCCATGATCACACAGCTGGGAAAGGATGAAGCTGAGTTAAAACCAAGTCTGTAAAGTCACATGGTCTGAAAAGTCTGGTTACAGCTGTGAGCGCCCTGAGTTCCAGTTTCTCCATCTGCCTTTTCTTCTCTGTGAGATGTTCTGAGATAAAGCAGTTCAGAGCTTGTTACACAGCACTGTTGCAGGGAATTGTCTGAATACCAGTTTCCAGGTCAGCCTGCACCCCCAGCTCTTATTTAAAAACAAACAAAACATTAACATTTTTAAACACACCCTGTTTTCCAATGAGGAACCCTGTCCAGCAGGCTGCTTCAATGAACCGTGTCTGGCCATTCGTCGCAGTAAACATCCGGCGGTCAGCCACAGCAAGCGTTCTCCAGCCGGCTGTGGCTGCAAAGCGCGGCATGTGTTTGGGAAGGATGCAGGAAGCCATTAGTTCCACCAGGGCCCTGATGTCAGCAGCTGCCCATCACGTCCCTCTGACAGTGCTTTCCTTGGATAACTGGCCACTGCTATGAGCACTGTGTTTTCTCCGAGGCAAAAAGGGCTTGTGAAATGTTTGGAAATCCCTAAGAAAGTGCTTTGGGTATTTCTGCCAGCCTTTTATTCAGGCAGCAGCCATTTGTTCTTGCCTTCTTGGTGCCTGGCCTAAGGATGGAAGCTGGGGCTCCTGGGAAGAGTCAGACCCAGCCACTGCCCTCCGGGATTCACGGGCAAAGATGATTCACGGGTGAAGATGATTCACGGGCAAAGATGTCAGATGCAGGGTGGACCGTGCTGTGATGGAGGCGCCTGCTGCAGAGCGAGTCGGGCTTGCAAAGGAGGGGGCGGTCAGCTCTGCTTCATGGTTCTGGAACACCCTGAGAAAAGACACAGCGCTTGCATCAGCACACACTGCAGGGTATTTGGGGAGCTGCTAGTGGTCTGCTCTGGGCAGAGCATCACGTGCAAAGAGAGCAAAAGGGAGGTGAGACTAGGGAGGGTGCCACGGCCTGGACCACAGGCACCCTGCACACAGTGCCCAGGACTTTGAACTTGGAGAACAAGAGGCTTTGAGAGCTTTTTAAAAGGGCAGTGATACAGTCAGATCTGATCACCTTTTATTAATCAGCTTCTCGTAAGAACATTCTGTTGGATTCCAAGAATATTTCATTAAAAATATCTTTAGTCCTTCCGGAGGCACCAAGAAACCTTTTCCTGGAAATATTCAGCCCCTGAACACAACTTTATGTAATCCAGGAACTAATCATTATGGAAAGCTTCAAGGAAAAAATTCCTCCTGGAGGAAAATAAATAACCCAGACCTGATAAAAATGGGCAAGTCCTCATCCCTAAAATATTTTATGCAGCCAGAAGACCTCAGTTCCGTTCGGTCGCTCAGCCATGTCCAACTCTTTGTGACCCCATGGGTTGCAGCATACCAGGCTTCCCTGTCCATCACCATCTCCTAGAGTTCACTCAAACTCATGTCCACCTCAACCACCTCATCCTCTGTTGTCTCCTTCTCCTCCTGCCTTCAATCTTTCTCAGAATCAGGGTCTTGTCTAATGAGTTAGACAGTTCGCATCAGGTGGCATCAGGTATTGGAGTTTCAGCTTCAGCATCAGTCCTTCCAATGAATATTCAGGACTGATTTCCTTTAGGGTGGACTGGCTGGATCTCCTTGCAGTCCAAGGGACTCGCAAGAGTCTTCTCCAACACCACAGTTCAAAAGCATCTGTTCTTTGGTGCTCAGCTTTCTTTAGAGTCCAACTCTCACATCCGTACATGACTACTGGAAAAGCAATAGCTTTGACTAGACAGACCTTTATCAGCAAAGTAATATCTCTGCTTTTTAATATGCTGTCTAGGTTAGTCATAGCTTTTCTTCCAAGGAGCAAGCGTCTTTTAATTTCATGTCTGAAGTCACCATCTGCAGTGATTTTGGAGCCCAAGAAAATAAAGTCTGTCTCTGTTTCCATTGTTTCTCCATCTATTTGACATGGAATGATGGGACCAGATACCATCATCTTAGTTTTTTGAATGTTGAGTTTTAAGCCAGCTTTCTCACTCTCCTTTTTCACTCTTTCACAGAAGACCTCAGGTAGTTTTAAACAATGTGCTTAGGGATAGTGGGAATATCGCTTTAATTCCTCCTCATAGAAATCCATGTGGCAGAACATTCCAGCTCCTACCGCTACATAGCAAATTACTCCAAAACTTACTGGCTTAAAACAATGATTTTATTATGCTCATAGATCCGGTGGGCTAAGAATGCAGAAAGGGCACAATGGGGACAGCTTATCTCCCTGCCAGGATGTACAGCCCCTAACCTGGGAAAGCTTGAAGGCTGAAGGTGACTTGATAGCTGGAACCTTCTGGAAGCTTTTCCATTCCCGTGTCTGGAAAGGATGCAGACTGTTGACTGGAAGCTCAGATGGTCTGTCCGTCAGATAGCGTACGTATGGCTTCTCCACGTGTTCTCTCCTTGTGGGCTCTCTTGGGCTTCCTCACAATATGGCAGCTGGTCCCAAGAGCCAGCTTTCCAAGGGACAGGAAGTAGCAACTGCCTGCTTCTTGAAGTCTGGGCCTGAAAACTAGCACATCATCCATTTTGCTTTATTCTGTTATTCCAGGTAGTCACCAAGTTGCACCCAGGTTCAAGGAGAGGAGCTGTGGCCAGAGGCTCTCTTGTGGGTAGGACGTCCCATGGCACCCATCTTTGGGAACTCAACCTGCCCCACAGCCACGTTGGTCTCTTTGGAAGCTGAGAAAGACATTTGTGTTGTTGCTTTACAGATTAAGAATAAAGTCTCTGGATTGTATCTTCAAATTAAATGCAACCGTTAGTATTTGGCTCTGGGGATATTGCAGTAATAGGCTCTGGGCCTTGGGTGATTTTTTTTTTTTTTCTATCTAAATGTTCTTTCTGGAGCTTATGTTGCCCAGCCTGACCCATTTCTCTTTGCTAATACAATGTCACATAAAAACTTCATCATCATTAATATGGCAGAGTTGGAGAGGTGATACAAACCACAGTCCAGCAGGGCAGGGTGGTTCATGGCCAGGCAGCCCCCAGGGGAGGAGGCCATGGGGTCCCAGGGTCCTTCCCTTATAGAGCCTGACATGTGAGACAGATAGCTCTGTGCAGGGCAGTGGTGTGACCCGCTGAACCATTCTGGCCAATCTGGCCACAGCCTGCTGGGAGGGTCTCCTCTGTCGATTGGAACCAGCACCTGGAGCACAGAGTTAAGCTGCCCTGGGCGTGGTCACCGAAGATGCCCACATGATAGGTTCAGTCTGTTCAACCCACACATTTACCTTTAATGCCTCTGGGTGCCAGACTGTAGCCGAACACAGAAAGATATGAATGAGCCACAGCCCCTTCGAAGCCTTCCCTGCCCCGGAAGGGGCCCCATTATTCCTAAATGCTCATCAGGCACCTGTGATGGGCAGGAAGTGTTCAGGGGAGGACTGCAGTGCACAAAACAGAGCCTCCCCTCCAGCAGTTCACGCTCTGTTGGGAAAGACAGCAAACAGGGAAGCAGACCCGTGTGTAACGTTGCCAGGGATTAAGGTGCTGAAGATAAAGAGAGAGAGGGAAGAGCTATCCCAAGTGCCAAGGCCAAGGCTCTAGGGCTTGGAGGGCTCCGGGAGCAACAAACAGCTGGCATGAAGGGAGGGAGGCCAAGCAGAGAGAGGAAGCCAGGGCAGGATCATAGCCCTCCAGGCAGCGGGGGAGCCGTGGGAGGGTTTTGAGCAGAGGAAAGGTGCGACACGCCTTGCATTTCTGAAGGTGGAAGGTGAGGAGTGGGTGGAGGCTGGAGCCCTTATGAAGACAGAGCCACCAAAATCTGCTGCGGGATAAGATGTGGGGGCGAGAGGTGAAGAGTCAAGGGCTTGGGGCTACAGCTTTTGGGAGGAGGGGGTTGGCATTCACCGAGGTGGGAAGACTGTGGGAGGGAGGGGCAGGATTTGCCTTCACAGAAGTTATAGGCGAGATGTCTCTGGATCTCCAAGTGGAAGTGTGAGTAGGGTGTTGTTGAATAGTGAATCTGGGCTGGAGGTCGAGGTCCTGGCTGGATAATTAAACCTGGGAGTCATCGGCATGTGGATGGTATTTAAGCCATGAGGCCAGATTGAGTCACTAAGAAGAGGAAGGAGAACAGATGAGAGGCCCAAGGACAGAGCCCCAGGCTTTCAAGGCCTGGTGATGAGGAAGAAGCTGGGAAGAAGCAACCACGGGGTGAGGAGGAGAAGCAAGAGGAAGAGGGGCGTCCTGAAGGCCAAGACCCAGCCCAGAGCCAGGGCGAGGCCAGGGAGGCCGTGCAGGAGATGGGCCAGCCTGGTCTCCTCCCTCCTGTCTGCCCACTCCACTGGCAGCTGTCTCTTGAGCCTGGAGGCGACCCTGCTGCAGACTGAGCACCTGCTGTCACAGAGGACAGGGCAGTAAACTGGCAACTCCGTTATGGTGGTGAGAGCGGAGCGCTTGTCGTGGAGATGAGGGTGCACGAGCCTCGAGGGTGGGCCCCGAGGGGCTGGTGAGGACGTCTCAGGGAGGGTGAGACTTCATGCAGATTGTGGGGGGAGGATCGCGGTGGCTTCCTGGCCGAGGAGGCCCTGGGCAGGCTCTAGATCCTGCTGGAGAAGGGGGGATGGGGAAGGCGATTCTTAGCAGAGGTTGCAGAAGTATCACAGAAGTCAGGGCAGGTGCTGAGGCTGCAGGGAACGGTGGTGGCATTGGGGTTGGGGGCTCTGGCCTTTGGGCTGGCAGGGAAGGGGTGTGAGAGAAGCCATGGGAGCGTTTGGCCTCAGGGAACTCACAGTCTGTTTAGAGCCTCACAGTACAGGGCGGGAATGAAGGTCACCTGAGTGGGAGGTCTGGGAAAGTTCTATGGAAGCTCTCTGGGCAGGAAGAGGTTGGGTGGGTGCGATCAGAGAAGGCTGCCAGTGGGAGGTGACCTTGAAGAAGCTGAAGGCTTTGCGTATGCCCAGATGCACAGAGAAGCTCTCTTGTCAGAGAAGACCGCACATGCAAATACAGGGAGGCCAGAGCATGCAGCCTGGGTCCAGGAAGCAGAGCTGGGTGGGAGACGATATTAGCCAGATCCTCTGGACTCAGACCCAAAAGGCCTCACCCCTGTCCCCGGTTGTTGCATGGGTACTGCAAAGCCTTTGCAGGTTCCTGAGCTGGGGAGGGGCACAGTGGATCTGGTTTTAGGAAGACAGGTAAGGTGACAATGTACAGGGTGAATCAGAGAGGCCTGGGAGGCAGGTAGACCTTTTTGGAGGCAGGTGCACAGCCAAGTCAGGGGTGGGAAGCAGCGGACGCAGGTGGGACCCGTGTGACACTTTGCCTTTAAGTGGAGGTCAAGACTTATACAAGCTGTGTCTGGTGCCCCATGGGCTGGTGAGAGACCAGTAAATGCAGAAGTGTCACAAGGCCTCAGTGACCCTGGAAGACTTTGTGGAGGGGCTGCCCAGGGCCAGCTGGGGACAGAGAGGGCCACACTGCGGCTGTAGGGGCAAGCTCACGTGTACCCAACATCGTGGCAGCTCCTTTTCATCCACCGCCCCGCTTGACCCTCTCAGCAGCCTTATCAGGTTGGTCCTACTGTATTCCTCATCTTGCAGATGAGAAAAATGAGGCTCAGCGAGGTGCAGTGACTTGCCCTGTCACACAGCTAGTACATAATGGAGCCAGAATGTGAACCTCCCTGGGCCAGGCCAGAATTTCAAGGTGAGCTAAGGGACCCCAGAAATAAGAGCAGTAAACTGATTTGTCAAACGCTTACTCCATGCCAGACATGTACAAGTGTGTTTAGGCTGGGCATTATATGATACCCTTGTCCCAGCTCAGGAACCTTCAGTAGCTCCCCAGTACCCCGGCCCAGTGGTCTTTACCTCATTTTACAGATGAGAACTTTGGCACCTAGAGGAGATAAGTTGCTGACCCAACCTGGGATTTGAACCCAGAGCTGTGGTTTGTTTTTTCGTTTTTTAACAGACCCCACTGCCTCGATTCCTGGAGACGGAAATGGCAACCCACTCCAGTATTCTTGCCTGGAGAATGCCATGGATAGGCTGAGCCTGGCGGGCTACAGTCCATGGGGTCACAAGAGCTGGACACAACTTAGCGACTGAACCACCACCACCACTGCCTCCTGCCCTGGCAGAAAGAGGAGCCAGCGGTGTCCTTTGTGAACAGGAGTTCAGAGCTGGAGCTGGGAGAGTGGGCTGCTGCAGCCCAGGGAAGCTGCTGAGCCAGCTGCCTGACTCTCTGCGCCCCTCTGGCTCTCTCCTGACAAGTTGTGGGGCTGTTGACTGAACGAACGGGTCTCTTTTTCCATGGGGGAGCCACCCCAGATGGCCACAGGTGCAGATAGAGAGAGGGTATCACGCCTTCTCTCCTGCTTGGCGGCCGGGCCACCAGGTAACCTCTGGCCTGAAACGAAAAGCTTTCCAATAAGTGACTTTCTGGCCTACGGCCCAGCAGGATGGTGGCTGGGGGCGGGGTGAGAGGAAGCTGAGAGCCGGGGCAGAACCCTGCCAACAGCTCTCTTAGTGAGCGGCCTCGGGAGTGTTTCGAAGGACAGCTGATCACGAGGCTCCCTGGCTGCCCTCCCAGCCTAGCCGAGGTCCCGGGGCCTCTGGGCTCAGGGTCAGCCCAGGAGACGGAGGGCCCACGGGGTGAAAACACCCTGCAGCCCAGGGACAGGAATCCAGAAATCAGATACTCTGGGCCGCCTCGCCCTTGGCCCTGAAGGACACGCAGCTTGGGCTTCTCTTCTCCTCACTGATCGGAGCAGCCTCCTGGCCCCTCCAGGAAGAGGGCTCAGCTAGCAGATCCGAAATTGTTTCCCAGCAAACCAAGACGCCCTCATACGGAAAACACATTACATGTGGCCCAGCCTGGGGCTCCTTTCCTCCCTTGGCCTAAACTTGAAGGGGATCTCTCTGGGGTCCTCATCTATGAAATCTAGGGGTGAGGCAAGGGGAGGAATCTCAAGAATTCCTCCAGGCCCTTAAGAACTCAGGTTTGAAGCCCTGTGGTGAACGGGAAGGCATCAGAGCCTGGAGTGTGGATGCCAGGCCAGCACCCTTGGGTCTGGGCATGTCTTGTCCGTGTGTGGCTCATCTGTGTCCCAAGGCCTGAACACCTCAGGAGGGTCTAGAGTTCCCACGAACTGTGTTTGGCCTTGGACACCTGCCTGGAAGCAGCCAGGATAAACCAGGAAAAGATCGACTTTGTTTGGCTTTGAGTATGTTTTCCTATTAATGCTTAAGTGTGGGAGGGGTTGATATTCTGGAAATTCAGTTCAACGCAAATGCCAGAGCCATCCCAGGACACACGTCTCTGGACTGGGAAGCGAGTCGCTTCCCCCACCCTCCGCCAGCCCTCCCCACCCTCTACTTTTCCTTGCAAAACCCTTCCTCCTGGAAATGGCTCTTTAACCTCCAGACTTAACTTTCTGCCAACTTCTCCTAGGTCTACCTGCCATCCTTTTCCAGGGCATGCCTTTTATCTGACCTTGCCCGGCCTAGAGAGGTGGTTAAGTGTTTGAGTTTCATAGGAATTACTCTGCAAAGTCAACACAAGTGAGCAGTTAGGGAAACACTAATTAAGATCAGACACTACCTCTGAATGCAGGAGGGCCCGCAGAGCTGTGCTTCAAACTCCAGTGGGGCTCTGCACCCAGTGGCCAGCTCTGGCAGCCTCTGGCGAAAGGAGCACTCTGCAAGGAGTACCCTGAAGGAACACTACTCCTCTAAAGTTACCCCCTAGTCCCTGAAGGAAATCACTGCTGCCTGTAATGACGGTAGTACAGAGCTGATGGGAGCCTGCCATCTCTTCCAGGAAGCCCTCCAGGTGGCACCAAGCACATCTCTTTCTCCCTCCTTTCCTCCTTCACCATCCTCTACAAGCCACGCTCTGTTGTCCCAACATGGGGAGGTCTTCCTCGTTGCTTTTCTGTCCGGCTTGTGAGGGGGAAACGGTGCAGTTTTCTCTGCATTTACTCCCAAGACAGGAGTCTGAAGCCCAGGGGTGGCCTGGACTCTTTAGTTTGCGCGTGTGTTTGGTTTCTTTGCTCAAACTGTCTTTCCTTTTTTTTTTTTACGCAGAAATAAATTTCTGGTTATAAAAATAATCCATGAGCTAGAAGTAATCAAAAAGCACCTGTAATCCTCACCCTCAGAGATAACCACTGAATCACTTCCTGCCAGACTTAATTCTGTACCAGCTTGTCCATACTGGCAAACAGTAAAGAAATTATACTCTGCTTTTTTGTTTTTGTAATTTGATTTTTTTAGCTTATCAGATCCTGTGGATATCTCCCCAACTAATAGTCTTTCTCACTTGTGTGAATGTATGCATAATGTCCTAGTTTGTACATAAGCCACAGTTTGTATAACCGATCCCCTATTATTGGACTTGGAGCTTTTTTTCCCCAACTTTTACCCATTATATTTGGGGCTTTCCTGGTGGCTAAAGATGGTAAAGAATCTGCCTTCAAGGTCTGCCTGTGAGACCTGGGTTCTATCCCTGGGTTGGGAAGATCCACTGAAGAAAGGAATGGCTACCCACTGCAGTATTCTTGCCTGGAGAATTCCATGGACAGGAGCTTGGTGGGCTACAACGGGGTCACAAAGAGTCAGACATGATTGAGCGACTAACACTTTCACTTTTCACTTTTTCACCCATTATATATTACTGCAATAAATACCTTCCTAGGTAAATATTTATGAACATCTTTTTTTTAGCATAAAATAAAGAATGGGATTGAGTCAGAAGACTAGCACATTTTTTAAGATTTTGTAGACCAATGCCAGTTCACCCACCCCTCCCCTCACCCTCCAGCATCACAGAAAAGTGGTAGGTACCCGCCTGGTGCTGATAGTTGACTTGCTGGCGGACGTAAAAGTGAACCAAGGTCTGGGAAGCGGCTCAGCCCTTGAACTTGTCTCCCCGACCCACCACCCCCTCTTTGCTGCCCTGAGGAGGAAGCAAAGGGAGGACTATGGATCCCAGACGTGCCTTTAAAGGCTGGTGACCCTGGAGTCTCCCTGAGTTGTGCCTGGGAGCCTGCCTAGGTGTTTAGAGGAGGCCTGGCGAATGGTGGCTTATGGTTGGGGTGGAAAGGCTGAGAATGACCCTGGGTCACACCCTGCACCCTCTGTGTCTGCAGGAGGCCTCAGCGGGGCCACGGTCATCGACTCCCTCGACACCCTCTACCTCATGGAGCTGAAGGAGGAGTTCCAGGAGGCTAAGGCCTGGGTCGAAGAGAGCTTCCACCTGAATGTGGTGAGTCTGAGACCTCCTGGGGTACTAGGGCTGGAAGGGGCCTGAGAGGTCAGCCACCAGCTCGCCTCCCATCTCTGAGACCCAGGCTGCCCAGCAGGGCATTCTCAGAGCCAGGGCTCCCAACACTCTGTGCCAAGTGCCCTCCCCTGTGACCAGACTTAAGGTGGGGCATGTCCCACCAGCTCATGAGTGTCTACCAGCCTGAGTTCCAGGCACATTGCTCCCACCCAGGAAGCTCCTTCCGGGACTAAGTCTGTCAGACAGAGAAGCTGCAACAGGGGAAGCGACTCTAGGAAGGGAGAAGTGGCTATCTGCCTGGAGCTGCCCTGAGCCGGAGCTCCCATCTATGCGTCCCTGCACTGCCCTCTTGAGACAGCTGAGGGGGCACGGAGGCCATCTGGTGTGAGGCCCATGGCCAGGTCTGGGACCCTCTCGGTCTCCAGCCTTTGCAGGTAACCCTGCTCAGGACCTCAAGGACCAGACCCTTGGGGAGGGAACGCTCATGCGTGTGGATGGTACAAAAGCCTTAAATACCAGACGCCTGCCTCTCCCAGTGATCTCCCAGCCGGGACTAAAGTGACAGATCCATCCTGGCAGTCTCAGCTTCCCTCAGGGAGAAGCTGTTTAGGTGGTCTGGGGGAGCAGGACGTAGAGACAGATGGTGGGGTCACGTCAAAGCCTACCATCAGGCTCCAGCCGGGGCTTCACGAGTGACAGGTCCTGCTGTGAACTGAGACCGCTCCTGTAACTCCTGGCAGGGTGGCCGCCTCTGCTCTTAGAGGAGCCCGTGTCACCGCGGAGCAGGGCAGAGAGACAGAGTGGAAAAGGTCTAGGAGAGCAACGCTACAGGGGACAGCTCGGCCGCAGGCTGGGAAAAAGTCACGTGACCTTCCTGGACCTCAGTTTCCCACCCGAAAGACGAGGCAATGCTGGTGCCTAATTCACAGGCTTGTAAGGATGGATGACCCTGGAGGGTTGTAAAAAGCATTTGATAACACACTGTAGAGCCCAGTGCGGATAAAGTGATGCCATCATCCCTGTGATGATTTCGAAGCGTGTTGTGACTTCCGCCCAGACTGCGTGAGGTGAAGACGTGCAGAATCCTGCCATTTCCCACGGGAGCAGAGGCAGGAGAAGGCAGGAGTGGCTCCATAGCCCATCTGGACCCCTAAGCAGATGGTCGGAAGAGTGTGGGCCTCAGGCAGCTGCCCGAGGGGCCGGGTGGTGGCAGGGCTGGGGAGCCTAGGGACATTCAGGCCCCCCGGGGACAGTTAGGGAGTGTCCCTGAAAGAAAGCCAGGTGGGGGCTCTTCACCTCTCTGAGTCTGCGCTTTCTCATCTGAAAGGTGGGAGTGATGACTTCACCAAGGACTGGAAGGCAAAAGACAGGAACAGCTTTGCAAGTGCTCTGTTAGTGGAAAAGCTCTCCCAGATAAAAGGATGGCCGTCATTGTCATCAATAACAAAAGACTGCAATGTGGGAAGCATGCAAAGGGAACCCTCGGGAGCAAGGGGGGGATAATAACAGGTACCTTTTTGGAGCCACACCCAGCCCTGGACAGGCACTGGGCAGGCTTCTCCCCTGCCTCAGTCAGCATCTCCTGTCCACCTGCTCAGGAAGAGGAAACTCGGAGCGGGAGAGGCTGAATATCTTGCCCAAAGTCCCAAAGCCAAATGAGTGGCTCAAGTGGGATATTAAGCCAGATCTGGTCCTTAGCGTAATGCTCCATTACCCCTGCTTCGCTGTCCAGGCTTCAGAAAGAAGACAACAATGTTAAAGGCAAGTGTGGGTGTTCCCTGAGGGCTACAGAGCGGAGGCTAAGAAAGTGCTGATTGCCTGTCAGGATCTGCCTGGCAGCCCTCCTTTTGCCCTAGAACCTCCTCTGAGAACCATCTGCTTGCCCTGTTTCCCCAGAGAAGGGCCACACCAGCCTCCTGCAAAGCCAAGGGGGCTCCCTCAGAGAGGGGAAGGGGCCAGACTGGGAGAGGATTTGCCAGTCCTTGGGCTAAGCTTCAGCCGGCAGCTTCCCGCACCCCCCCACCCCCACCCCCGCGCATTCTCAAGCTCCTTGGAGAGCAGCCAGGCATAACTTTGCTCCGATGGCCTCTGGCAAGGGCCGGGGAAGGAAGCCAAGCCCAGCATTGATTTGGAACTCTGTAAATGTGTGGTAGCTGCTGCCGGGCAGGTGCTGATCCCTCTCGCCTTTTGCTCTGAAAACCCCCACTGCGGGGAGCCTGACCCGTTGGGCAAGGGCTTGGAGCCTGGCCCAAGTGTGGCCAGGCCAGTGGGGCAGAGGCGGTGGGTGGCAGGTGTGACCTGTCTCAAGGGCCCGGTGGGCCCCAGGGAGCCCTGCAGGGATCTCATGAATGTCCCCTCTGCCCTCCCCATCTTTCTGCCCTGCAGAGTGGAGAAGCATCCTTGTTTGAAGTGAACATCCGGTACATCGGAGGACTCCTCTCAGCCTTCTACCTGACGGGAGAGGAGGTGAGTTGGCCTCTTGAGGCCCCTGGGTCATCCTGGCTGAAGAGGGCTTGGGAGATCACCCACCCCACTCCCCTCATTTTATGAGGAAACAGGGGTTCCAGGGGATCCACATCCCGTCTCTATAGGGCCACCTACAGATTCTCCTCCTCTTCTGTCCGGTGCGTCCACTCTGCTGCTCAGAACTGGCTCCCGCGGTTGGTGGTAAATCTTTAAGGGCAGCTGCTCCTGGGCCAGACACCAGCTCCAGGTATCAAGGGGGTGACCTGGGAGGTGGGCAGCCACTGCTGGCCACTCAGCCCAGGCAAGCTGCGTTGGCTTCCAGAAGGAGAGCCTTGAAATGAGGTGAGAAGGTGGAGCCCTGGGCCCAATGTAGGAAAACCTGCCTCTCACCCACACGGGGCACCTGCCTGTGGCTTTGAGCAAGTTCTTTCTCCCGCTCCTGGGCCTCCTGCCTTCCCCTCCATGGGGTGATCCTAAGTCCATGGAATCAGAGAGCTCTTGTGAAATGGGACGAGAGGGAAAGTGTTCGAACCCAGGGCTGAAAGAATCCAGAGCCCACGTTCTCCATACTGTAAGGAACCCTGAGATCACAGAGCGGGGACTTCATCCCTTGGGAGTGTCTGAGGATTGAGGGGCAAGCTGGCTGAGTCCCCAGCACCTGGGTCGCCCGTCAGTAATTTCGCCATTACCCAGAGGGCTGCACTGCTCTGCGCATCACTGGTGTGTCCATTTAGAGACAATGGTCCTGCTCTCTGCCAGCGGGGAGCCTCTGCTTCCGCTGTCGGAGAAAGTCACTGGGTTGCCCCGGATGCCAAGGGTGTGGAGGCAGCAGTGAGCCCTCGATCTCTGGTCGCTCAGGGCCCCTCTCCGTCAAGCCTGATCTCCTCAGCAGAGATTCCTGCTTGTACCAATTTGTCTCCAAATGATGGATGTGAGAGCTGGACTATAAAGAAAGCTGAGTGCCAAAGAACTGATGCTTCTGAACTGTGGTGTTGGAGAAGACTCTTGAGAGTCCCTTGGACTGCAAGGAGATCCAACCAGTCCATCCTAAAGGAAATAGTCCTGAATATTCACTGGAAGGACTGATGCTGAAGCTGAAACTCCAATACTTTGGCCACCTGATGCGAAGAACTGACTCATTGGAAAAGACTGTGATGCTGGGAAAGATTGAAGGCGGGAGGAGAAAGGGATGACAGAAGATGAGATGGTTGGATGGCATCACCGACTTGATGGACATGAGTTTAAGTAAACTCCAGGAGTTGGTGATGGACAGGGAGGCCTGGCGTGCTGCAGTCTATGGGGTCTCAAAGAGTCAGATACGACTGAGTGACTGAACTGAACTGAACTGATGGTCCATGGGAACCCTGCGAGCCACCCAAGGCCGGAATGTCATTTGAAAACCCCCAGGACAGGAAAATGACTTGGAGTTGAGAAAGGCACCAGCCTCTGCCCAGGCACTCCCCAGCCTCCTATCCAGGATTGGGGAGGAGTGATACAGCTCAGGGCCCACCGGGGTGGGTGTGAGACCAATGATTTCTGGGGGGCAGAGCAGGCAGTAGGGTGTAGTGTGAGCACTGTGGTCCAGGAAGCCCCAGGAAAGCCCAGTTGGCGCAGAGGCCCTGAGCAGACAGGCTCCCGGGTGGTCAGCACTGCCCCGTCCCCCTGGACACACCTCCCTGACCCTTCCCTCCACGTGGCAGAGACCAGGCTGCCCTAGCAGGCGTGCAGACCGAGAGCTAGAGAGCCGTCTGGTGCAGGCCACACAGCCTGCCGTGGCCTTCCTCCCGTGGCCTGGGTCCTAGCCCTTGCTCAGCCTGGCCCGGCATCATTGCTTGTCACCGGGACTTGGCCATACTAGAGTGAGGATGCCCTCCCCTCTCCTCCTCCGTCTTGCCCACAGTGGGTATCCGTGGGGTATCCGTGCTGTTCCCACGAGTGTTTGTGGAATGGACGGTGAGGGAGCCCCCACATTCCTTCCGGTGCTGAGGTCTTTCTTGCCACAGAGGGAACCTGCAGGAGGTGGAGCCCCTGAGACTCCGCTCCCAGGAGGAAGACGAGTACAGCCGCGGCCGCACCGAGTGACATTCGGAGCCCACTTTACAGCTTGTATAGCACAGTCACTTGTGTGCATCCTCTCGTCTGATTTCCAGAGGACTCTCTCTGAAGCAGCCAGGGCACGCATCACTGTTCCTTGTGCAGAGGAGGCTCAGAGACAGCACATGGCTCACCCAAGGTCACGCAGCTGCCCAGACGGGAGGTCTGAACCTGGGCTCTGACTCCCAGTCCAGAGCCCTTTCCGCTCTGTGGCACGTAATTTCTGCCGGTCTCTCTCCCCTCTGTTCGGGAACTAGGAGGCCACTGCCCGTTGTTTACCGTGACTGTCTGAGGCTGACTCTCTCTGTGTTGGTGAGGCAGCATGTGGCCTGGAAAAGAGCCACATAACATCGCTCCACCTCGGGCAAATTACTTCTCTGAGACTCAGTTTTGTCTTCCCCAAGGCTGTTGCAAGGATTGAAGTTCACGTAGATAAGACATCATTTCCAAACGATAAGGAGGACGGGCTTTCTATTCCCCGTGGTACTACTCCTGTCTACACAGTCCCCCAGCATCCTGCCTGGGATGGTTGAGACCCTGCTGTACCAGTTGGCAGGAGGGCCTTCCAAAGGAGGAGATGTGGTTTGCTGGGAGAGAGGAGCATTTCGGAGGAGTTAGCTTGGAGTCCTCGAGCAGAGGGCAGCCTGGAGCCCCAGCCTTGTGTAAGGGACCCGGGGTTCCTTTGTGCATCTGTGCTCAGCCTCCCTGGTGGTCCAATGAAGATATCAGGACCTTCAAACAAGAGCCCCTTGTTAC
Organism: Ovis aries; assembly: GCF_016772045.2. Lineage (NCBI taxonomy): Eukaryota > Metazoa > Chordata > Mammalia > Artiodactyla > Bovidae > Ovis > Ovis aries. Next base: position 241,064,571 of record NC_056055.1, on the reverse strand, counting down.
TGAACCAGTGGCTTCTGGGGTGACTCGAGGCTTTGGAATCTGGTGTCTAGACAAACTCCCTTGGGATTCTGCTGTGCTGCCCCTGTACCCACCTCTAGGACCCACTGTCTGGCACTGGGCATTATCATCTCGCACCCATCACAGCCAGTCCCCGGGTGCAATTCGTCCGTCTCCCCCCTCCCTCCCACCCTCCTCCCTAAACAAGAACCACACCTGCTCCACAGAGCCCTCTAATCCAAATCCCAGGTGGTGTTCACAAGCTCCTTCTCCTCTGTGGTCCCCAGACGGCTGTCTGAGAAGCTATAAATTGCATATGTTAGAAGGTGAGACCTCAGAAACGCTTCGTCTTGCAACACGCGCAGTGGGGTCCGGCGCATTGAGACCCCCTTGGAGCCCCGAGGTGAAAGGAAATGCTTGTTGTCTCACCAGGAGTGGTTGCTTGGGGACTTGCATCTCATCTTTTTAAAAAATAAATAACCTTTTTGTGGGTTTGCTTTTTATTGTAAAAATAGCACAGAAAATAGAGATAAACCAAAAGAAGAAAATAAAAATCCTCCATGAGCCTAGTCCTTTGGGAAGACCATTGTTAATATTTCAGTGTTTTCCCAACCTCTCCTCATGTGAAAGTTGAATTACACCATTGTGAAATATTGTCTCTTAATAGATCATAAACCCCCTTTTTTGCTATAAAGTAACGGTCTGCAACATCACTTCAGTGGTTGCACTTAAAAGCCATAATTTAACCATTTCCCTGTTATTTGGTATTTAGAGTATTTGCACTTTTTCTGCTATTGTAAACAACACTGGAATGAATAGCCATAAAGTTAAGTTGTTGCAACTTCCTTGATGATTCATATCCTCAGAGGGTCACGGGTGATTCTGAATTAATCAGAACAGTTTGAGCAGCCCAGAGCCTTGGGCAGGGCCCCTGACACCTGGGCTCCCCAGCCATCATATCCCTGGGTTAGCCATTCACCTTTCCTGCTGTAAAACAGGAAGAGTGGGCAGAATGTCAGTGGGAAAGGCCCTTCCACTGGGTTTATGGCGTGGGAGAAGGCAGAGGTTTGCTGAGGAGCGCGGAAGCCAAGCTGGGGAGCAAGGCCTGGAGCTCACAGTCCAGTGCTCCTTACATTCTGTCTGAAGGTGCTCCCCTGTGCCCAGCCTGGGCCACGCTGGTGCTGCAGTGCAGGCTGGCACTGACATCAGTGGCCACTGCCCTGACTGCTCCATCTTCCCGACAGTCACCCCAATCACAGCACAGTCACTGAGCCTTCATCCTGGTCCTGACACCACAGTAGGTGCTTTACAACCGTTACCTGATTTTCCTGCCCCCAGCAACCTTCTGAGGAAGGTAGTGTGGTCCTTGATTTATAAACGAGGAGGGGAATTGAGCCAGGCAGTCATAGAGTCAGGTTCACGTCCAGGCCTGTCTGACCCCAGAGCCTCAGAAACCTCCCACTCTGGGTCCAGCAGCCTTGGTGGGCTCCTCTGCCAGGATTCACAGTGCCTTTTGACCCTTCCTTTACAGGTGTTCCGGATAAAGGCCATCAAGCTGGGAGAGAAACTCCTGCCAGCCTTCGACACCCCCACGGGAATCCCAAAAGGCGTGGTGAACTTCAAAAGGTAGGATGCCTTCTGGTTTCCCCCTTGTGGCTTTGGCTGCATCTGCATGGAAACTGAGGCACAGGGTGGCGGGCGGGGGCAGGGTGGGGTGATTCTGGTGTAGGAATCACAGGGAGTGGGCGGCATAGTGAAAGCCAGCTTAGCCAAGGGCTCACCTGATCTTCCTGGTGTGAAGAGGGGGGTCGCTGAGCCTCTGGGACCCTCCTGTAATGCTGCCATGACTCACAGCCCCTCAGCTGTGCCCCAAGCACCCCCCTCCGCAGCTGGGATGCCTGGCCAGGAGGGACATCACACCTCCCACCACTGGCAGGAACCCACAGCCACTGGGGAGTCAGGACCATGGACAGAGGGACCTTGGTTCGCTGACCCTCACCCTCAGCCCCTTTCAGAACTAAGTCTCAGGAGCCCCGAGGGCCTTCTTGAAACATCGACCCCATGGAGGCTCAGACTCCAAGGAGGAAAGACCCTGGCTGAGGCCACATAAGCCAGTAAAGGGCCACCTAGGACATGAGCCCAGGACTTCCAACTCCATTTTCAATAATATTTATTGTGAGTTCCCCCTATAAAAACAAATTCTTCTCACAAAAAAATGTGGATTATACCGGAAGTGTTGGATAAGACCCAAAACATCACACGTGACTCCACTAAGCAAGAAACCACTGGTGTGCTTCTTTTGCTGGCCATTGATTTTCACTGGCTGCTTCCATCACTTTCCCTCCCGATCGGTCGCGTCATTCAGTGTGGGAGCCAGCATCTTCCTGGACGTTCACCAAGTCCCAGAGCCAGAGTGGACGGGACCCTGGGGGACGTGGCTGGCACAGGTGGAGCCACGCTGCAGCTCCAGCCCGCTCCAAAGCCTTCGGGGACTTACCTGCGTCCCGCTGCTTCCCAGAGGGGAAGGGCAGGGTGAAAGTCAAGGGGACAGCAGCCGGCAGGCCTTAAGATCCACTGAGGATCTTGCAGCTTGCTCCTGGGCACCCCTGCGCACCCCACTGCCTTGCCTGCCCTCCATCTTTTTGTCCCCTGGGCTCCTCGCTGCTTCTCTGGCCCTCAGAGCCCAGCTCAGGTGCCACCTTCTCCAGAAGCATCCTTGCCTCGCCTGGCACCAGGCACTCTCTCTGCTTCATTTGGCCCTCATTACCCTTGTTCCCCACGTTCCCCCACCAGCCCTGGAGCTTCTTGAGGGCAGGACACATGTCCCCTTCTTTTTTCACTCCTTCCACACATGTTCACTTGAGGCACCGTGTATGGGACGAGAGGCCGACTCTGATGATTGCTGATTCCTACGTTTATTGAGTGTTCACTCTGTGCCTGGCATCATGCCGAGGGTTTCGCTCATCGCCTCACCTATCACACTCCACACAGCAGTCCTTTAGGGTCAGTATTTATGTTATGGCCACTGCCCAAGGTCTTCTAGCTCACAGGTAACAGGGCCAACTTTTAAATCATTCGTTATGGATCAATAGCTGTGCTCCTGATGCCCACCTGGCCCTCCCTCAGGCAGGAACCCTGGCACCCATCACTGCGTGGAACAGAGCCAGGAGTCTTAGTAGAAGGCACAAGCCAGTCCCCAGGCACCCAGGGAGCGCTCTGGGGCTGTGCTTTAGGCCCTGCTACAGCCTGACCCTGGGGAAAGAGCTGTAGTATCTCCATCACACTGAACTTCTCGTCCCGTCACCTGAAGCAGTTTCTTATCTCAGGAATCTCAGCCCCACAGGGGAGGGTAGGCAGAGTCTCTGGGCTCAGGTAGGGTCCCCACCACCCCTGTCCGTCCAGAGGAGGTCCCACCTGCTAGGGCCTTGCAAAGAAGAGGGGCCTTGGTCTGCTCGGCATCTTGACTTACCATCTGGTCTGAAAGGATTCCTGGGGAGTGATGTTACTTCAGTCTCTGTAACCGACCAGCGAGGAACCCTGGGGACCCACTGAAACACCATCTTGGCACCAGGCTTGCCTCCTTAGAGGTGGACAGTTGGATCTCTTTTCAGGCTCCTTTCCCACAAACACTGATCCTGGAGAAACTTGGCCAGGTGTCTCGGAGCCAAGACATAAGCACCTGTGATTCTGACTCTCTGTCCCGGGTCTAGCTTCTCTGGCCTCTCTGCCTGGGCTCAGGGTAAGAGCTCAGCTCAGGTGCCCCTCCCTCCTCCATACGTGGCATCCCCTCCCCTGACCCCCAGCAAGCCCCACACGTGGCCGCCGGCCTTTCCTAGGTCCCTCAGAGCCCAGACCTGATCTCACACAGATCCTGACATTTCTGATCAAGAAAGCGCGTTTATTTTTAGGCTGTCTGCATGCTGCCAGTGCTGTATACATACGTATGCAAATGCGTATTTCCTGGCAACACCTCCCTCTCATTTTCTGGGTAAGAGAGTCTGTTGCTAAAAATGCCTCCTGGTTCCACCAGGGAAAGCGTCAGGGATGTATCCAGCCCTGGGGCCATGGTGCTGAGTGTTGCCTTTGGAGAGGGCCTGCTGGCGGAGCGGGGTCCACGCTGCTGCCCCTGCCCAGCGCGGGGCTGGCTGTGGGCAGCTCTGCCCAGGGCCCCAGGAGGAGGGGCAGTAACTAGGAGGAGGCCCTGATGGGCGGTGGTCCCTGAGTGAGCATGACCACTCCTCCTCCCTGGCGGCCGGCCTGGGAGGCAGAGGCAGGGGGCAGCCATGACCTGTGACCTGCAGGACCGCTGGACTCTGGGAGAAGGGAGGTGTCCAGTCCAGGGCCTCTGCAGCTGAATCAGCCTCTCCAGGTAGCTTTCACACACTCAGGCTCACACACAGGCATGCACCCCACTGCCGTTTACCCTAATCATGAAGGCTCAGAGATCCAACCTCACCTTCGCCACACACGCTCTCCCATCCCTATGTGCACAGATTCACACCTAAATACGTGTTTACAAGTGCCATCCACGTGGTAATAATTATGCAGTTTTGTCGAATGGTCACCGCGTCCCAGGCACGACATTATGGATTCTCTCTCTTCATCACGCAGCAACCACATGGACCCCACTTTAAAGTGATAAAACAGATTCAGAGAGGTGAGGTAACTTACCCAAGGTCACGCAGCAGCAAAGTTAGAAATTAGAATCCAGTCTCTGCCTGGTTCCAGAACTAACGATTGTGTTGATACCATACACGTGTGTATACACACAGGCAATGCACACACAGAAGCTTCTGCCAGGCTGGGGAGGGGGATTATGGAGCAGCCCCTCACACCAGGGGAGAGAACGCAGGCTGCAGGCCCACTTTCAGGCTGAAAAGGCAGGGAGGGGAGCAGACCTGCTTCTGTTAGCCCACCAGTCACAAGGCTGATCAGAAGACCTCCTGGTGTCTGAATGGATGCTGCCCAGAATGGATGCATTAGGGGCACAGAGGACCGAGGATTTGGATTTGGTTTCAGCTCAGCTAACACTGTCAAGTTACTGTGTGACCTTGCAAAAGTGTCTTACCCTCTCTGAGTCTGACTGTCCTAACCTGTGAAATAAGAATCTTGCTATCTACCCCTGCAGTTGGATGTGAAGGTAGAATAAGATACTGCTGCTGCCTGGCACATATCAAGAACTTAACTGTAACAGACAACATAATTTAATGTGCTTTATTACATAATGGTTACAATGACAGTCATCGCGTGCGTAATTTATAACTTACGATGACTCTATGAGGTGTGGAGATGAGGAGACCCGGGTCTGCAGGAATTCCCTGACCCACCTGAGGTCCCCTAGCTGGGAACTGGGGGAGCCAGTAAGTGAGGCCAAGTCGGAGAGGGGAAAGCGCCCGGCCCACTGCCTGTCCCTGCCCCGGGCGACTCCACCACTGAAGGTCCACTTGGGAGGGAGAGCTCTGGGAGTGAGGGGAAGGAAGGAGAGGCTTCAGTAAGGAAAAGGGGAACAAAAGACTGCTGATCGTGGCTGGGGCTTTTTTTTAAATTTGTTTACCTTGAATTTCTCTGCTGGGGCAGGAAGCATCAATTATTCAGAAAGCCCTCTGTGGGTGCCTGAGGCTCCCACTGAGGTCACAGGCTGGAGAGAGAGGTCTCCTGGCCTGGAGGGCAGAGGGACACAGAGGCATCAGCTTCCCCTTCTCTCGGGGTGGATATGGAGCCATCTGGGGGACCCCTGAGGGTTATACCCTCTGAGGCCGAGGCCAGCAGATCTCAGTTCAAATCCTGCCTCCACCACCTACTGGCTCTGAGCTTCTAAAGACCGCTCACTTCCCTCTCTGTTTTCCTCAGGGATTAACGGTGCTTAACCTTTTGGGCTTTAAACGCAGTCATGATGTGGACAGCCCACCCCAGTGCCTGCATCTGGAAGCTGTTTCATTTACTACCTAGAACTCAGATTTCCCCTCTGTGCAACCCCTCCCTCCCCACCTGCCCGGAGTCAGAGTAATACCGAAGGAAATGGATGTGTTTATTGAGGTCATTGCGATTCCATCTGTTTCTGCAAGAGTTTCCTGGAACCACATCAGAGAGGAGTAAGGCAACCTCGGGGGAGCCCCAGCCCACCCAGATAAAGCAGGGCCCCTCAGCTAGCAAACTGTAACCTCCCAGGCCCACACTTGCCCTCCTAGGTCCTGTCCTTGGGAGTCAGAGGGCGGACAGAGGCCAGCTGCCGGGGAGCCAGGGTCCCAGCTGCTCCACTTAACTGTGCGATCTCGGCCGGTGACGTCACCATTCTGTGCCCTGTTTTCCCCATCTGTGAAAGGGGCAGATGGGAGGATTACCGGAGGCCCTGCCCTCTGCACTCTTCCTCCTTGAAAGCACCCAGTACTTTCAAGGAAAGGGAGGATGCAGTTAGCTGACAGCCTTCTCCGGCTGGGCCGCCAAGTCACGCTGGTGACCCATCCTAGGTGTTCATGAGACGCGTGCATCTCTGCGGCGAGGAGACCTTTGCTCAGAGAGCCCCTGCTGCTTTCATCCCTAACCTCGGACTTCCCAGGATCTAGGTAGTCCCTGGTGGGTGGTCTTAGTAGAGCCAGCCACCCTTCAGGTGTGGGTTCCACGAAGTTCCAGGTTGGGGCCGTTGTAAGTCCACGGGCAGCAGTGACTGTGGAGGGAAGGAAAGGGCCAAGTGGGGTCCCTCTCGTCGTCCCCCACTTTGGACCCCCGCCACGAATTGCTTGCCCTCCATACACAGCAGTGATGATTGTGAGCGCTTAGTTGCCCTTGAACAAGTGGATGGAGATGGAATGTTCCAGGGGGTCTTTGTGGTCCCTGACAGCATTATCCCTATCACCTGTAAATTTAGCATCATGTCTGCGCCAGGTCTTGGCCACCTAGGCAGCTCTGCCCATGTCCTTCGAGAGCCCACACATCTTACAGGAGCTGCTTGACCGTAGGAACGAAGACTATTGCCTGTCAGACAGCCCCGGGTTTAAATAACCTGTAGGCGAGTTTCTCACCAACCTGAACATCCTCATCAGATAAATAGGGGGTACGAGCAGTATCGACCCCCAGCGAGGATTCACTGCGATTGTATGGTGAAGCTCCTAGCCCAGTGCCCAGCACATAGTAGGTGCTCCCCCATGGAGCAGAGGAGCCAGCCCCGCCGGCAAGGGGTAACCCCAACTGCTTCTGTCTTTTCAGCGGCTCCAACAGGAGCTGGGGCTGGGCCATGGCAGGGAGCAGCAGCATCCTGGCGGAGTTTGGATCCCTGCACTTGGAGTTCTTACACCTCACCCAGCTCTCTGGCAACCAGGTCTTCGCAGAAAAGGCAAGTCTTCTCTCTGCTCCTTCTTTCCCTTGCGGAGAGCAGAGGGTGAGCACTCAGCGCGTGACGGGGAGATGGAGCACAGGCCAGCTGAGGGTAGGGGCGGGGGAGCTGAAAGCCCGCAGCTAGGGCCAGTGTAGCAAATGGTTGCCTAATTGTACCCGATGCCAGGCAGCAGGGAAGGTGAGGACAAGGAGTAAGCTGGGAAGAGACATGGCTGCCAGCAAGAAGGTTTTCCCTGGTACATGTGTGAGCTCGGTGGCAACCACACACGTGTGAAATCCGGAGTAAGTGCAACCAGGGAAATCTAGGCACCAGCTTGCATTGGCAGGAACTGGCCACCCGGCACCGAAGTCCCCTTTCCAGAGACATTTAACTTCTTCGGGTGAGATCTGCTTGCCTTAGCGCTTCCAGACGCCCGTCTAGCTCATTCTGTCAGCAGGCTGGCAAAGCAATTTCCCTCCGCGGCAGAGGTTCACGTCTGTTCCTTCTCAGTTACCCGGCTGGCTAGGACCGCAGGGGTCCAGAGAGCTGGTGTCCAGGCCTTTGTCCCTCCTGACAGCTGCCCCTGCCCCGTGAAGCCCTCCAGAAAGAGCGGTTTCTCAGGGTCACAGCCCGGGGCAGTCCCATCTGGCAGGGTCCCCATAGATCTAACTCTAAACCCAAAGAAGGAAAGTGGCCACACACCACCCGCCGATGGCGCTTGACCCTTACCCGAGTCCTGGCCCTGCAGAGAGATAAAGCCCTGCCCTGCAGGAAGAGGGAGACCACCGCCAAAGTCTTCTCTTCCCCGGTCCTGGGTTAGTCTCTTAGAATGCAGAGGGAGCCAGGGGGTCACAGAGGCACACCACTCCCAGTGGCTTCCAGGCTTACATCAGCCAGCCTGCCTCAAAGCATCACCTAGCCCGCTGGCTGGTGAAGAAGCAGAACTCTGAGTGTCATCCCAAGCCCAGGATGCGCTTTAAATAACCACCCATACAGGACTTCCTGGAGGCCCAGTGGTAAGGTTTTATCTTCTAGTGCAGGGTGGCGGGGTGTGTGTGGGTTTGATCCCTGGTCAGGGACCTAAGATCCCACATGCCCCAAAAAACAAAACATAAAACAAAAGCAATATTGTAACAAATTCAATAAAGATTTTTAAATAGTCCACATCAAAAAAAAAAATGTTGTTTAAAAAAAAAACAGCACCCATGTGCTTTTTGATGTCAGGTTAAGGACCACCGCTTACTCAATGTGGGAATCCACCCAAGCTTTCTCAAGAATCTCAAGAAGGGTTTTTCAACCCCTTGATCACTTCCTCAGCACTGGGGCTCACCATCACCCTTAAACAGCCCCTCATGTTGTCAGACCTCCTTTCAGAAGCCCGTCCTTACATTGAGAGGACTCTGCCTCCCCAGGACACTCCACCTCCAGAGCTCATGGAGTAAAGTCAATCCCACTTCTGATGAATCTTGTATTCTGGTCTCTGGTCCTTTTGCCCAACTTCAGGCTGACTTTGCCCCCAGCCTCCCTGTTTCCACTGCTCTTGGGCCGGACCCCTCTAGGAATACAAGGGCTGGCTCAGAGAGGAGTGAAGTGAGGAGTTGCTCTAGTTCCTGCTAGACGGGAGCGGCTGCTGCCTGAGCACCTGGGATGTGCTGGGCACTGTACAGTGGCTCTGATTTTCCCACCAAGCCTGTGAGGTGTGTCTTCTTTTATCCCCATTTGACAGAGGAGGAAACTGAGACTCGGAGAGGTTCAATCACCTGTCCTGAGTCATCCATCTGGTAAGTGATTAAGCCGAGACTCAAACCCAGGGAGTTTCTGGCCCTGAAACCCATGCTCTTTCAAGACCAGATCACTACAGCAGGCTTCCAGCTTTTTCACAAGAGTCTCGCCACCTCTCTGTCGCTACTTTTACATTCTCCAGCTCCTTTGATTCCCCCAGTCATGCCTCTCACACAGGCGATTATTGGCAGTCAACAAATTGGCCCCGATTCTGGAAGCACCCGCACCCTCCAGGGGAGCTCATTTAGCTCGCTTCACTGCTCACCACCAGGACAATGAAGACTAACTCAGGTGCAAGCACAGTCCTGTGCCCCATAATGGACTCCATTAGTATAAATGGATGTGAGATCTGATGTGGCAAGGCCAAGTGCGAGCGAGCTTCTGTGCCCGGAAAGGAAGGTCTGACAGCTGAAACACTGCTCCTCGGCTTGCAGATAAATCTGTGAGCATGCTACAGCTCGGTCCCCAAGGGCCTTTCTGTCCTGCGGAGTCTGTAGCGGAAGATTTCATGTTCTGCCAGACAGCAGCCCCTGATGGATAAAGCCTTGCTGAATCCCATGTCATGCCCTTCGCAGCCCCGACGGTTGCAGACCCAGCCTCCTGCTCCAGTGGGGGCAGCCTCTGTTGCATGGTCCTTGCCCTGATTCCTGTTGGACCCGGGACCACTCTGTAAGGACGGACAGACCAGACTCAGGCCCTAGTTCTGCCACTACAAGCCCCGTGACCACGGGCAAGTGACTGCACCTCTCCAACATCCTGGTTCCTTGCCTGTTAAACTGAGATGATAATCCCATATGGATTGTTAGGAGGGTTGGCGATCGTGTCTCTGATGGGTCTGGCTCAGAGTAACTGAGAAATGTTAGCAGCTGTTGCAGTTGTTATTAAAACCCCGAGATGCCTATTAGGGCACAAGAATGCTAAGGATCCTCCCTTCTGGAATGGTTCCTACCATGTCAGATAAAACAACATATTACCAGGCTTATGTGAAACTGCCAATATTTAACCATTTCTGACTGTTAAAAAGACAGTTTTGTCTAGCACTTACAAATGAGCAACTATCACTTATACGAAGCCCCTCGTAAAAAGACTCGTCCCAGAAATCCACACACAGTGAGGAAGGGGTAAGGTGGGGAAGGGGAGGCTGGCAGGGCCCCTGGCAGATCGGTCAGCACAGAGGTGGGAAGTCAGGCCCCACTGTGGCCGTGTCCTGCCGCGCCCCACTCTTGAGCACAAGGGCCCCTCTCTTGACCTCCAGATTGGAGCCAACTGCTGGTTACCCACCCAGCTCTCCTTTCCTTGTTGGAATGTTTTCCCCTCTGGATTGGAATCAGCCACCCCGGTCCTCAGTGGGCTGGAAATCAGCTGGCTCCTTGGAGAAAGTAAGGATGTGCCTGGTGTCCATCTCTTGGCAGGTCAGGAACATCCGAAAGGTCCTTCGGGAAATTGACAAGCCCTTTGGCCTCTACCCCAACTTCCTCAGCCCGGTGAGCGGGAATTGGATGCAACGTGAGTACAGGTGCCCCTGGTCCACTGGATTTCTGCCCAGCTTCCCCACCCGCCAGGCTGTGTGAGGCACCTGGGCCCAGTGAGGGGTGATGCATTTGCTCAGGGCTCCTGGGTACCACCCTCCTGCCAGGAGCCGTGGGGAGTGCTCATTACCATTGCCATTGCCTTTGTGACAGGCGTGAGGCCCACCCTGTACATCGCCCATGTGCTAGCCATCCCCAGCCTTCCATCTCTTCTGATGCCCACCGAAACCTCCTTCATCCTCCCCCAGACTTGCACGAGTGCTCCAGTTAGAGGTTTACTCTAAATGTGGCTCCAAGAAAAGCCATGCAATCCCCTCCCACCCCGCTTCGTCTGGTTCCTTTCCTCCAACTTTAATTTCTTAAAAAAACATTAAGCAGATCCTACCTATACAGCAATATAAAAATCATGAGTTCCTCACTCACATCTTACACCTATAAGAATCAGTGCTAGGATTTCCAGCTGTTTCTGTTCAGAGGCTTTTTTTTCAACCAGACAGTTGTGGGTCACCTCTGGAGCCTCATTCACAGCCCCCAGCTCCACCCACTGAAACAGAATGGGGTTTGTGAAACTCCCAGGCAGGGGAGTGTTAAGGTCGCCCCGCCTCCAGCATTGCCCCACTATCGGGAAGCCCAGTTCTGCCTTGCCTTTTCTGACCAAGGCCCTAGTCGTGTAGTCACACTCAGCACAGATTGGTTCCACGCGCCCTGCCTCTCAGGGCTTCCCAAGACTCGCCCGGAAGCCCCACCTCCACTGCCTCTGCCCAGACAAGGACCCTTTCCCTTTACCCTTACCTTTTTTTTTTTTGGCCCCCTTACCCCGTTCCCTGCCTCCAACCCCAGCTGTAATGTTATCAGCAAGGGCTCAGGGACGAGGTGAACCTGAGTCTAATTCCTGCCCACCCTGGGGGGCGCAGAGGGCACATCACTTCTTCTCTTTGAGCCTTGGTTTCCTCTCTTGCAAAATGGGAGGAGAGCTAGAGATATGATCTTTGTGTACTACAGAAGGGCGTGGGAGCAACGGTCAAAAGCTGCAGTAAACAGATTTCGGTTCATTCTCCAAGGATGACATGGGTTGTGATTTCCTCGGCAGTTGTTGTCCAGTTGTTAAGACGTTGCCTTCCAATGCAGAGGGTGTGGGTTGGATCCCTGATGGGGAGCTAAGCTCTCACATGCCTCAAGGCCAAAAAAACAAAACATAAAATGGAAGCAATACCGTAAAAATCTCAAAAAAAGACTTAAAAAAAAAAAAAAAAGATGGCATGAGTCCTAACAGGTAATAAGCACCCATCACCAGAAGTATGCAAGCAGGGCCTGGAGGGCCAGCTGGCCGGCCAGCAGGGATACTGTGAGGAAACTGCAGAGGCCTGCCTTTCCAAGCCAGAGCCTCTAGGATCCGCCGGTTCAGGAGGCCCAGAAAATTCGACCCGGGAATTTTCCTTGGTGATGACCTCATTCCCAAGGAGCCTCCTGCAAAAACTGCTTGGAGAAACGCAAAGTATTTATAACCAAAGCACACGACCAAATTCAGAAGTGCCAGGGGAAAATGAAGGTTTGAATTACAGATTATGGCCACGGGAAGGGTCAGTTCAATAACTGTTACTGCCTTTAATTGCCAGGCCTGAGTGGGTGAAGAGATAAACTGTGCAGCTGCCGGCCCTAGCTGCCCCAGGACAAGGCAGCAAACCCATTACCAGGGGGCAAGGGGCGTGGCTTCCCAGCCTGAAGGGCACCTTGGCAAATCACAGGGGAGCCTCCCCGCCTTCTCCGGCCCTGCTGAGAAGCATAATTTTCTTTGCAGGCTGCACCTAGGGTCGCAGGGCTGGGCAGACTCAGTCACATATGGAAAAATGTTTCCTATTAATAAAATATGAAGCCAAGGGCCACTGGATTGCAGAGGGAAGGTTATAAAGCAAGCTGTACTCCTTTGGGTGCCTGCCTTCTGCCTCCCCTGGCTTTGGTGCCAGGGTCTTCTCAGGTTTTCTGTGGTTTTCACTGGGTTTGTTTGGTTTTGGTTTCTGGATGGCTGTGTGATTTTCCAGCAGATGATACCATTCCCATCGTGCACAAGCCAAGTTCACATTCTTAGCTCTCCTTGAACCCTCTGTGTAGCCCACTTGCAGCCACAGACATTGCAACTTCGGGATGCGAAGAACTAACTGAGGCTGCCTCCCAGACCAGACCCATGCTTTTGCCCAGTCCCCACTCCTGCCTGAAGCTGGGCGTCAGGGTAGCGAGAGGCAGAGACTCTCCCACCCCTCGGACGTCGCAGCCAGGATAAGTCCACCAGGCTGCTGCTGGCACCAAGCACCAAGATGAGACCGGCCGCAGCAGAGCTGGAAGAGCTGCCAGCCCTCCGGCTTGGCCCCTGGAGTGGCTTGGCCTCCTTGTCCACCGCCTGAATCCCACACCGTCCTTGGTGGGAGGGATGTGGCGAGCCCAGATTCTCCCCCGTGGGCGTAGGAGCATGAGCGGCCCGCCAGCTGCAGCCTGGCTGCCTCCCCAGCTTCACGCTACTTTCCTGCCGGCGATTCCCAGGCGTGTAGGGTGGCCGCCTCCCGCTGCCGAGTGTGATGGGAGTGTTGTTGACATGGTCAGGAAGCAGAAGAATCCAGCTCCACTCACGCACACAAACTCTTGCTCCCATCTGCATTTTACAAATCCATCTTCTGGGGGAGACGGAGACCCCCCAGGGCGGGGGTCTGACTTGTCCTGAGCTAATGTTTCTAATTCCCACTCCTGTACTTTTCCCCTGTGCCCCTTGGTGTGGGAAGACACCACACACACACACACACACATCGCCTACACACATTACACGCACATCACACACCACATACATCACACACATCACACACATCACACACACACACACACACACACACACACACACACACACACAGAGAGGCTAGAAAGCGGCAGGGCCTCCAGATGAGAACTGTGCACTGCAGCCAAGGCCCTGTGAAACTCTAGGCACATCCCAAGGGGGGGTCCTGTCTCAGACAACTGTGGGACACCTGCTACCTGGCTCCCCTCTCCCACACACACCTGCCAGGCGAAGCCCTGGACCTCGTCACTCACCCACGCTCTGCAGTCATATGATGAAGTCCAGCCTCGTTGGCGTGGCCTTCAAGGTCCTTCCCAGCACCGCCCAAATCTGCTCACCTGTCTCTCACTCAGGGCCCACTGGGGCGTCCGCTGTGTGCCGTGGAGGCATTGGGCACAGCTGCGAATCCCCCATGGTCCCTCCCCACACAGCCCACAGCTGAGCGGGGGAGGCAGACCCACAGACAGATCCTGACGGTACGGCGCCCAGCAACGGTGGGGGCCGCTGTCACCTAGCACCTGCCGCAGGAGGGCACCGGGCCAGAGGGCACAGCTGCCTTATCTCCCTCCTTCCTCATGGTCCCCCTGTGGGGATGCAGAGGAAAGCCTTTCTAGGTGGAGCGAAGCAGGGAGAGGGCCTGAGCCATGGCAGGGGGGAAAGGTCTTCTCGGCAGAGGGGTCATCGCAGGTGAGACAGAGTGTGGCGGGGGGAGCTGCAGCGTTTGGGGCGGTGGAGAAGAGGCAGGCCCAGTAGATGACCATGGAGGTCACCGTGGCCCTCCTCTGTGCCACCAGCCACAGCCCCTTCTGTGGAGGCTGACCTGGTCCAACCTCCAGCCTCCCCCAACCTCTGCTCAGCACGGGTCTCCTGCACAGCCCTGCCCACCTCTGTGCTTGCCCAGCTGTGTCCTTCCCCAGGGAGAGGGGCCGAGGGGGACACTAGGCTGGTTCCGTCTTTTCGGGTAACAAAGTCCAGCCCACACTGGCCCCCTCCCATACCTCCCTAAGCCCCAGGCTTTATCTGGTCTGTTCCCATTTTCCCAAGTGCTTGTCCCCTTCCTGAACTCTTGCTGGACCAGGATTTGTTTAAGGAGGGGGCCGGAGGGGGCTGGCAGGGCTGGTTTACTGTGGGGCCTCCTATAAGCCCCCTCTTCTGGTTCCCATCTGTCTTTTCCTCCCATTGCTGGTCTCTCCCTCTTCACACCTGTCCGTCCTTTCTCTCTCCGTCTTTGCCTCCGTCTCTTGGTTGACTGTGTGAAGCTGCAGAAAGTGGGAGCTCTACTGGCTTGGTGGCTGAGCTATTTAGACTCACTCTCAGTTTTCCCATCTGGGCAATGGGGTTTGTGGTGGTTACTTTACAGGGCTCTTGGGAAGACTGTTACACATACTACAGTAAAGCTTCTGGCCCACAGTAGACCCTCGAAAGAGGGTAGCTATTGCCATATTCTCTATTTCTTTCTCTTGCCTCTACCCCCTTCCCCTCCCTTCTCTCTTTCAGCCTCCTCTTTCTCCAGAGGAGCTGAAAATCCTCTTCCCGTTTCCCACGCCCTGCCTTCATCCAGCCCCTTTCCTTCCTTTCTCTGTCCCCCTGCTTAACCAGGAACCGCAGTTCGCTCCTTGTCGTATCTACTGAAGGCCTTGATGTTGCCTGTTAATGGGAGTGAGGTGCGCTCTCGCTTCTGTAATTCAGAGCTCGTCTGCCAGCTGTCGCTCTCCTGGAGCTGCCCTGCATGGGGACGCCTGCTCGTCCAGCCTCGCCTGGAGGTCCTGCTCCCCCAGGACGGATGGAGGGGTCCTCCAACCCGGTTTTCCCTCCCCCTGCTCCTTTGAACTCCGTTCATCCCAATTGGCTACATTTAAACCTGGCTTTTTCAGAATAGCTCTGCACTGTGACCGACTAAATTAAGCTTCTCGTTCCTCCTTCCCGTGGCCTTTTATGAACCTGCCCAGCATTAATTACCATGTTTGGCACCGGGTAATAAAACATCTCTGAACTCCTTGCCACCAGATTATCTTTTTAAAGAAATGCAACTCACTCACAGCTAATAACCAGCAGCCCTGCGGTCCTCCGCCTGGTAAACGACGTGATTTACGGCAGCCGGAGGAGCCCCGGCACTTTTGTGTGGGGCCATCGAGCTCTAGCTGCCCCGGTGGCCCCCAGTCGCAGGCCACGCCATTCTCCCAGCACCCTTGAACCGTTCTGCTGGGGTGTCTAAGGCCGGGGATTAAATGCGCGCTCCCCACCGAGCTCATCCGGTGAGTCCTGCGGGCGGCCGGGGCCGGTGGAGATAATATTCCTGTCCTCTCTCCCCTCACAGACCACGTCTCGGTTGGAGGACTCGGGGACAGTTTTTATGAATATTTGATCAAGTCCTGGCTGATGTCGGCCAAGACAGATATGGAAGCAAAAGAGATGTACTACGAAGCCTTGGAGGTAAGACAGGCGCCTGACTCTGCCTGGGCGGTTTGGTCACTCACTGCCAGCTCCCCGAGGGTCCCTGAGAACTGAGAGCCTGCCCCCCACGCACCTCTGCCCACTCCCGCCCCCAGCGGCGAGCGGGCCCAAAGGAACCCTGAGACTGTCCCCTCCCCAGCCTGTCGCTCTGCACACCCTGTCTGTGACTCTTCTCAAACACCTTGAAATCAGGGCTCTGTCAGCCCCCTCGTTTTACAAATGCAGAACCCAGGCTGAAGATGATGAAGTCATTTCTCCAAGGCCTCAGGGGAAGCAGCAGGCAGCCTGATTCAGAAACCGCAGGGTCTGTGCTCCTGCTGTGTCAGAACTGAGAACACAGGGGCCCCCAAGGGAGGCTGCCAAAGCAAGACCCTCGCATCTTCCGGCTGAACCAGAGGGGACGTAATTAGCACATCCAAGCTGGGAGGGGCCTCCCTCAGCAGGGCACCCCATCCTATGGGCCCAGAGAGGGAAAGGTACTGGCTCAAAGACACGCAGCACAGAACGGGCAGAACTCCAGCTAAAACCAAGTCTCCAAAGCCAGCCGCCAGGCTCTCCCCACTGTCTCTCAGCTGGTCTGTTCACGTGGCATGGAGTGAACAAGGATGCTAGGCTCAGATGGGCCAAAGGGGCAGAGACTGTGGGACTGATGGGCAGCCAGTGGCCTGGGCTATTCTGAAGGGGGGGTTGGAACCCAGCAGCCCACTGGTAAGACACCTCTGAGCCCGACAAAACAAGAGGCAGGCTCCGGGCCTCAGTTTCCTCATAAAGTACATTGAGCAGGTTGGGTCTATTCTGCTCCCTCCTTGGTTGAAGCTAACTGGATTCCTTGCTCACCCCCCCACTCTAAGTCAGTTCTTCCGAGGCAGCCCGAATAGTTTTAAGTGCATATTCCTCCCTGCACAGCTGCTCAGCACTTGGAACAAACCAGACTTCTCGCCTTTGCCCACAGTCCCTGACCTGGGCCTGCCAGTCACCCTGACCTCTCTCTCTCCCCCTTGCCCTCTGAGCTCTGGTCCCCAGCCTCCCTCGGGCACACCGGCTCAGTCCCACCTCAGAGCTTTGGTACCTGCTGCCCTCCTACCTGGAATATCATTCACGTGGCTGGGTCCTGCCTGTTGATCAACTCAAAGGCCATAGAATTAGCCTTCCCCGGCTTCTTTCTCTCTCACATGCTTTAGGCTCATTATTCGTCATCTTCACCTTTGTCAGCATCTAAAATGATCCTATGTATGATACTTGCTCTCTGGTTTACAGTCTCTCTTCCTGAGCTGTCTAGTACAAGGGTCTTGTCAACTCTTTCACTGTGTGCTTGACTCCCAAAACAGTGCTTGGTACCTAAGGGGCGGGCATACAATCACTATCTTGTGAGCAAATAAATGGATAGAGGGAGGGCGGGAAGGAAGGACAGATGGATGACTGAATGGGTGGATAGGTGGGTGGAAGGATGGAAGAAAAGGAGGTGGGGAGGAAGGCAGGGAGGAGAGGCGTGTGAGTGGGTGGATGGATGGGTGGATGGGTGAGTGGAAGGATGGGTGGGTGGGTGGATATAGGCGGATGAATGGGTGTAGGCAGCAATTGGGTGGATGAATGACATCTGACAATGCTCTGATCACTTGAATCTGGCCAGGAATAGTAGTCCTTCAAGGAAACACACTGGAACAGCCCTCCAAAGCCATGGACCCCTTAAAACTGTAGGCTCAGTAATGAATTTCCCCTGCCCAGCTCCCCAGCGCTAAGACCTCAGTCGTGAAGCAGGTCCCGGGACTCCTGTCCCAGCTCTGTCTGGCTCAGCCTCATCCACTCCAAGTTTCCGGGCTGAGCTGCAGCTGCAGCCTCTGTCAAGGATTAGCGGTCAGGTCCAGCAGTGCTGCCTGGAGAGGCCCTTTCTGCCTTCCCTGCAGAATAAACAGAAAACTTAACGAGCAGCCCGGTTCCCAGCCCTCAGGGCACACTGTAGCTGAGGCTTCAAGGGAAGAAATGGCCATGAATTATTTAAGCAAACGGGGAGCTTTATAGAAACACTTGATTGAACAGGAGAGAACTCAGCTTTGCTCTGGCATTTGATCTCCCCAGTGAAGAGCCTGCAGTGTCTCTGACCCCGGGTAAAGGCTGGGCCTCTGGCGAGTTTGGGGCTTTGAAGAATGTTCTGGTGGTTGTCAACCTTGTTGGCATGTTAAAAATCACCTGAGGAGCTGTAAAATCCTGGTGCCCGGGCTGCACCCCAACAAGGTTACTTTATCACCTCTGGGTTGGGGCCCAGGCAACTACTGTGAAAGCTGCCTCAAGGCCTCCAATGTGCAGGTCAGACCAATTTCCTGCTAGGGTGGGCATGGGGGGCGGGGGTTCAGACAGGCTGGCAGGCACACCCCTGGGGGTCAAGAGGAGGCACAACAGGAAGAGCAGAGAGTTTCTGTCCTTGTGGTCTCCTCTAGGCAGCTGTGCTGGGTGCCTGGCCTTATTTAGTGCCCTTCTTACAGGTAATGAAACTGAGGCTTAGAAAGGCCCAAGGTCTGGAGGAGGAAGGAGAGGGTGAAATGTATGGGAAGAGTAACATGGAAACTTACATTCAGTTCGGTCAGTCGTGTCTGACTCTTTGCAACCCCATGGACTGCAACACGCCAGGCTTCCCTGTCCATCACCAACTCCCGGAGACTACTCAAACTCATGTCCATTGAGTCAGTGATGCCATCCAGCCATCTCATCCTCTATTGTCCCCTTCTCCTGCCTTCAATCTTTTCCAACATCAGGGTCTTTTCCAATGAGTCAGCTCTTTGCATTAGGTGGCCAAAGTATTGGGGTTTCAGCTTCAGCATCAGTCCTTCCAATGAATATTCAGGACTGATCTCCTTTAGGATGGACTGGTTGGATCTCCTTGCAGTCCAAGGGACTCTCAAGAGTCTTCTCCAACACCACAGTTCAAAAGCATCAATTCTTTGGCACTCAGATTTCTTTATAGTCCAACTCTCACATCCATACGTGAAAACTGGAAAAACCATAGCTTTGACTAGATGGACCTTTGTTGACAAAGTAATGTTTCTGCTTTTTAATATGCTGTCTAAGTTGGCCATAACTTTCCTTCCAAAGAGCAAGCGTCTTTTAATTTCATGGTGGCAGTCACCATCTGCAGTGATTTTGGAGCCCCCAAAAAATAAAGTCTGCCACTGTTTCCAGTGCTTCCCCATCTATTTGCCATGAAGTGATGGGACCAGATGCCACGATCTTAGTTTTCTGAATGTTGAAGTTTAGGCCAACTTTTTCACTCTCCTCTTTC
Source organism: Ovis aries (assembly GCF_016772045.2). Classification (NCBI taxonomy): domain Eukaryota; kingdom Metazoa; phylum Chordata; class Mammalia; order Artiodactyla; family Bovidae; genus Ovis; species Ovis aries. The sequence continues at coordinate 241,045,402 of NC_056055.1, read as the reverse complement.
ACTTTCATCAAGAGGCTCTTTAGTTCCTCTTCACTTTCTGCCATAAGTGGTATCATCTGCATATCTGAGGTTATTGATATTTCTCCCTGCAATCTTGATTCCAGCTTGTGCTTCTTCCAGCCCAGCGTTTCTCAGGGTGTAGTCTGCATATAAGTTAAATAAGCAGGGTGACAATATACAGCCTTGATGTACTCCTTTCCCTATTTGGAACCAGTCTGTTGTTCCATGTCCAGTTCTAACTGTTGCTTCCTGACCTGCATACGGATTTCTCAAGAGGCAGGTCAGGTGGTCTGGTATTCCCATCTCTTTCAGAATTTTCCACAGTTTGTTGTGATCCACCCAGTCAAAGGCTTTGGTATAGTCAAAAAGCAGAAATAGATGTTTTTCTGGAACTCTCTTGCTTTTCCATGATCCAGTGGATGTTGGCAATTTGATCTCTGGTTCCTCTGCCTTTTCTAAATCCAGCTTGAACATCTGGAATTTCACAGTTCACATACTGTTGAAGCCTGGCTTGGAGAATTTTGAGCATTACTTTGCTAGCTCAATTTTTTTCTAAATTTTCCTTTTTTACCAAATTAAATTTTACTTCACTTTACTTAGCAAAATTTTACTTTGCTAGCTCAATTTTGCTAGCTCAAAATTTGAGCATTACTTTACATTACCGTATGTAAAATAGATAGCCAATGGGAATTTGCTGTATGATTCAGAGAACTCAAACAGGGGCCCTGTAACAACCTAGAGGGGAGGGAGATGGGAGGTTCAAGAGGGATGGCACGTATGTATACCTATGGCTGATTCATGTTGATATTTGGCAGAAAACAACAAAATTCTGTAAAGCAGTTACCCTTCAATTAAAAAATAAATTAATTTTTAAAAAAAGAAAGGCCCAAGGCCCCCAGCAGCAAGTGTCACAGCCAGGGCTCAAACACAGGTCTCACTGACTCCAGACCCTCCACTTACCAGCTGCCCAATCACAGAGGATCCTGGCTGGTCTGACAGCCCCCTCAGGAGAGTGCAGACAGGGTACCCTCCAGGAGGCGAAGGAAGGAACCGTCAGTGCCAGTGCTTAGCCAGAGTCTTTGAGCAGCTTCGTAACCAGCCAGGAAGTATTGTTCCCATTTTACAGAAAGAGAGTCTTCAGAAAAGTAAAGCAACTTGCCCAAAGTCATGCAGCTGTCAAACTGCAGAGCTGCGGTTCAAACTCAGCTCTCTACTCTGTCTCTTGCTATGATTTTAGCCTTTCTACAGGTCAGTTGCCAGACTGTGCTGTGTCTTGTCTTGCTTAGGGTTTTAGAAAGCTTTGGGGTTTGCTTTTTCACCTTTACATTTGCTTGTCTCAGTTATATCGTCAGACTGAGACTGGCCTATCTTTTCACTCTTTACCACAGCTACATAGCGTGGTGAAAGTGAAAGTGTTAGTCACTCCATCACGTCCAACTCTTTATGACCCCACAGACTGTAGCCTGCCAGGCTCCTCTGTCCATGAAATTCTCCAGACCAGAATACTGTAGTGAGTAGCCATTCCCTTCTCCAGGGGATCTTCACAACCCAGGGATTGATCCCAGGTCTCCCACATTGCTGGCAGATTCTTCACCCTCGGAGCCACCTGGGAAGCCCCATTAACCCCAAACAGAAGTTAACCGATGGGAGACAGTTTTAAAGGTGCCGATTTCCAGCTGCAGTGCGAAGCTTCCTAGGATCTCCCTTCATGTCTGAGTTCTCTCCCAACTGTTGACAGTGGGTAACTGAACCAGGGTTCTGCACCCAGGACTAGCCCTGCCACCGCTCCCCGCTCCAACGTGCTTAGTGCCACAGAGCAGCTGCGGTGGACCCAGCTCTGCCCCGTCAGGGCCCCGCAGCCCTGCAGGTCACCCCAGTGCGCCTCCCAAGGAGAGCAGTGCCCTGGCACATCAGTCACATCATCGGAGCTTCCCCATCTGCTGCTCAGCGAGGGTCCTGTGCCAGCCCACCAGCCTGGGCCTGACAGCTGAGGGCAAAAGAAAAACAGATCAAGGAACAAATGTCTGAGCACCTCCCCTGTGCCAGCCACTGGCTGGTGGTTGATGGTGGTGGCTTCTGCTGTCGCCTGGCACTCAGAGTCCTGGCATAGAGGCAGACGTCCCATTGAAACGTATACGGATAGGAGCAGGCAAGTGGGGCCAGCACAGCATAGAGAGATAACAGGGTCATAGGGTAACACGACCGCCGTGGTTTCCACTGGGGTATTCTCACCAAGGAAGCGGCAGAGTTGGAGGTAGCAAGCTGGGGCTGGAGCTTACGGGAGAAACAGCAGTTGCAACAAAGCCCAAGGCAGGAAAAAAAGGTCTCGGTGGAGGTCACCAGCGTTGAAGCCATCTCTGACCTCACTCTGCCGCGTAGGACCACCCCCCTCCCCAAGCTTTTTTCTGTCTCATCCCCTTAACTTGTTTTATTCAAATGTTGATCACAAGTTATGATTCTCAGGTGTATTTGCTTTTGTTGGGAAGCCTCTGTGCCCACCGGTGAGCTCCCTGCAGCCCAGGCCCATCTTCTGGGCTGTATCCCCTGCATGGAGCACAGCGCTGGCACTGAGGGCACTCACAAAATGTCCTGGAGGCTGGGAGGGGGCACAGGTGTGGCCAGGGCCAGGGAAGGGGAGGGAGGGAGGGAGTGGGGGAGGCCGGAGGGCAGACTGGAGAGGAGTCATAATTGCCAGCCTCTCTGCTTTTCCTGGCAAGGAAAAACAGATCAAGGAACAAATGTTGCCTCAGGACCTCCCCCGTGCCAGCCACTGGCTGGTGCTTGACGATGGTGACTTCTGCCATCACCTGGTACTCAGGGTCCTGGGATGGAGGCAGGTATCCCATAGAATCATATACAAATAGGAGCAGGCACGTGAGGCCAGCACCACATAGAGAGCTAACAGGGTCGTAGAGTGATGGGGCTGCCGTGGTTTTGACAGGGGTATTCTCACCAAGGAAGCGGCAGAGTTGGAGGTAGCAAGCCTCTTTATTAAGGCCTCTCTGCACAGAAACATGCTAAGCTCTGCAGACTCGTCACACTGGACCCTCATAACCCTGTGAAGCAGTTCATGCTCTCACCCTGGTTTTATACATGAGGAAATTGAGGCACAGAGAGAACAGAGAACCTGCCCAGTGTCACACAGCTGGGGGCTGGTGGAGATGCGGTTTGACCCGGAGTCTACACCTGGGAGCCATGTCCCTGGCATTGGGTTAAGCCTCAGGGTGCAGATCACGGAGTCGGAGGCCCTGCTGGACTTTTGTCTGAGGGTGCTTGGAAGCCATGGGAAGGCATTACAGAGGCCCAAGATGAAAGCACGTTTGCTATTTACAGAGTACAGAGCCCCCCATCCCACCCCAGAGAACAGAGTGGAGGGGACCAGTGGAGGCAGACGCCTGGCCAGGCCCTGAGGCTCTACCCTGCAGCAGGACCCATCAAGTGTAGGCCTGCACCATATGGGTGGCTGCCACCATCACCGCCGTCGCCAGGGCTCCTGGAGTCCCAGGGACTAACAGCAGGAAGTCGGGGGTGTGATGGCCTGACACCTACACCCCCCCAATATCCTAGGAGTCTTTCCCCAACAGCATCACCTCTTGGGGGAGCAAGGAGGGACTCTGAAAGCCCCTTGTCACCAAGAGGAGCAGCTTTCAGGTCATGGAAGGAATCACACGTGGGCATGTGGGCGTCCTTGTCCTGATCCTGGTGTGGTGGGAGACCTGGGACAAGCCACTCGACCCCTGTGCCTGGCTTATTGTGGGCATTAAGTGAGGAAGCCTCTGATAAGGGCTTGTAGGGGGAAGCTCTTATTGTCTGTGGTCCCTTTTGAGAACCTGATCAAATATAACTGATTCTCTTCCCTGGAAAATGCTCTAAAGTGTCACATACAATATTAGGGGAACTCTGGACCCTCTCAAGACCATTCGCAGGCCATCCAGGCTTCAGGTTAAGATTCCTTATCAGAGGATATGGGCTTCCCTTGTGGCTCAGCTGGTAAAGAATCTGCCTGCAGTGTGGGAGACAGAGGATATAATGGAGAATAATAATAATTTTTAAAGATTTTTTTCTAAAAATGTTTGAACATAAAGGATTTTTAAAAATCTGTGTAACAGACTCACCCTGGGGAAGCTGCCTTGTGCCTAAGCCTCCCACCCCGCCCCAGCAAGCAGCAGGTCTTAGCTGGGTGAGTGGCAGAAACTCTTGCCAGCCCCGCCTGGGACCACCCCCAGCCAAGGTCAGCAGGCCCCCTTTGTCTGGGATGGAGATCTTGCGCTTGCTGCATCTCCAGAATGTTCACGTTCCGTCCTGCCCCTTCCCTTCTCTGTGCCCCCCTTGCCCTTCTTCCCTGCCCCGATTCCCACCTTGCTCCCAGGCGATAGAGACCCACTTGGTGAATGTCTCCCCCGGGGGGCTGACCTACATCGCGGAGTGGCGAGGGGGGATCCTGGACCACAAGATGGGGCACCTGGCCTGTTTCTCCGGAGGCATGATCGCCCTCGGCGCTGAGGATGCCAAGGAAGAAAAGAGGGCCCACTACCGAGAGCTCGCAGCCCAGATCACCAAGACGTGCCACGAGTCGTACGCCCGCTCAGGTAACCCTGCAAGGGGAAGGGGCAGCAGGAGAGGCCGGAAAGACCAGCAGAGCGGCAGTGAGTGAAGGGAGCACGTGGACTTAGCGATGCCTCGCCTTAGGGGCCACGCAGAATTTGAATGAGGGGTGTGCTAGCCACGCACCGAAACTGTCCTCAGTTACAGGGAACATGGTGTTGTGTTAAGCACTTTGCCTGTGCTGGGTATCATTCAACACTCGACACCCATCACTGACCGTCACAGCACAGATGAGGAAACTGAGGCTCAGAGGTGACCCGGCCAGGTTCCCACATGAGGGGCACAGAGCTGGAAACGTTCGCTTCCTGAGCCTAGCAAATTCCTTCTCCCTGAGCCCCTACCCTGCAACGTACCCTGTCTTTCCTCCCTGGAATCCTATTTAGAGGGTCTTACCACCTCCTGGCACCACCCCCATAATCACCTTCTCATCCAAGACCCCCCGGGAAGCTCAAGAGCTTCTGCACCATCCCCACCAGCCCTCACGGCAGAACTGCCAAACATTAGACTCAGAAGCCGCCGTTAATGATCATGAACCCACCTCCTCATTTTACAGGTGGGGAAACGGTGGCTAAGCCAAAACCACACTGCACTTGAGTAGCTCAGTGGGGCTGGAACCCAGGTCTTCTGATGCCCAGCCCCACCTTGTACGCTGCCTCTCTGAACAGTACCCCTCAGAAAAAGCCCAAGGCCACCCCACCCCGGGACCCCAAAAGGGACCCAATGCTCTGAGTCATAATCCCAGCCTTGGTTGGAGGAGAGGACCCATGCAAGATTTGCAGTGAAAAAAAAAAAAAAAAATCCTGGCTTGAGTACCAGTCTGCCACTCACCCAGCTGGTGGCCTCTGTTTTCTCATCTATTCAGTGGGAACATAACACAGGTCTCCTAGGCCCCATGGGAAGTATTCAGCCTGCACCTTCAGCCAGCATTGTGGGAGGTGTTTGTTAACAGTCCACCAAAAACAAGTAGGTGAGCGCAACAGTGGAATCCAGAGCTCCTGGAGCTGTATTCAGGAGGCCAGTGATTCGCAGTGGATCCTTAAAACTGGTCTTCAGTTCCCTTCAAAGAGCTGTCTCTGCGAGCACCATAAACAAACAGGACATCTCAGGAATGACAAAAAACTTGCTATTCGTCGGGGACAGTCAGCCCAGACCATAAAAGACAGTCCGCTTAACAGAGCATGTTGTTGCAGCCAGCCCGACTCCGCCACGGATGGCTGCTGCAATCACTCTCACTCTCCCCCCGTTAACAGCCTGGCAAAACGGCTGGGTTCTGATGGCCAAGAGCAGCTCTGCCACTTGAGAGACTTGGAGGGGCCAGGGTCTGCCTAATTCCCCTTCCGTGAAGCCCTCCATGAATGAGTAGGATGTCCTGCAAAGCTCCAATCTGTCCCTGAGAAAAAGCAGCCCAGAGCATCTAGGGGTCCTGAGCCCTCAGGGGAGGAGGGGAGGGCCACGTTAGGACCAGAGCTGGGCCCTCCGCTGACCGGACCGGATGGGCAGGCATTAAAGGGAAGATGATCTGACCTACGTTCCCTAGATTTTGGACCTAGACAGTCGGACCCAGAAGAGAAAGAGAGGACAGCCTGGGGAAAGGGCGTCAGACAGATCCAGGGTCACACCCCGGCCCAGCCACAGCTTGCTGTGTTACCTGGGACAAAGCACATAGTCTCTCTGATCCTCAGTTTCCACGTGCGTGAGAGGCAGGTGACATCTGCCTTAACCAAGGCAACATTTCTTCTAAGGATTGAAGTAGATGGACGTGAGCGCCCAGCCCCGCCCTGGGGCTCATCCATGGTGGCTGCAGGGGTAGTTACAGGACAACGGGACGGCAGCAAACTGACCAAAACCAGACAGGACAGCAAACCCCGAGACAGCAAACCCCGAGACAGCAAAACCCCGAGACAGCAAACCCCCGAGACAGCAAACCCCAAGACAGCAAACCCCCGAGACAGCAAACCCCGAGACAGCAAAACCCCGAGACAGCAAACCCCGAGACAGCAAAACCCCGAGACAGCAAACCCCGAGCTCAGCAGGCCGTCGTTATGCAGCTCCCCCTGCCCGAGTACGTGTGCCTTCTGGGCAAATCTTCCCTCATCTCTGCCTCAGCAGTCTCCCAAACCGTCAGTTCTGGAAGGGCGGTTCTGGAAAGTGTCAGAAGCGGTTCCCAGGGAAGGTGGGGGGGAGTGGGGAGTGGGGGTCAGGCAGTGGAGAAGCATCATTGCTTTAGCAAGTTAAAGAAGGGTCGACAGAAAAGAGACTTTTGCTTGGTTTTAACCCACTGTTCCCAAATGCGCTTAAACCTGCAACCCTTTCTTGGCTGAGCTCCGGTTCACATCTTAGCAGGACTAAGGTCTCAAAATACGCAGTGAGGGGCACACCACCCAAACCTTTTGTCTCCCTGAACTGCCGGGATGTTCATCTGAATTCTCAGGGTCTAAAACTGCCAAAGTTTCGAGGCCTAAGGTTTTTGCTTTGGCCAGCTTGGGCCAAGAGGGGAGCTATACCTCTGCCAGGCAGCTTATCGGGCAAATCAGACAGGCCAGCCCATGCCAATCCATCACCAACCAGTCCTGGCCAGGGCTTCCAGAGGCTTCCATCTGTCCTGGGGCAGCAGGGCCCTGAAGAGCAAGGAGGTGGGAGGTCTAACCCAGGCTCCCTGGTTGGTCCTTTCCCCACAGATACCAAGCTGGGGCCCGAGGCCTTCTGGTTTAACTCGGGCAGAGAGGCCGTGGCCACGCAGACCAGCGAGAGCTACTATATCCTGCGGCCAGAAGTGGTGGAGAGCTACATGTACCTGTGGCGGCAGACCCACAGCCCCATCTACAGGGAGTGGGGCTGGGAAGTGGTGATGGTGAGTGGTGGGGGCGCTGGGGTGATGGCAGGGGCCCCTGGCCATTCCCAGCCAGGGTCCAAAGCCCAGAGGAAGGGCCAGCCAGGCTGGCACCTGGCTAAGGCTGAGAGTGCAAAAGGTCAGGGTTGGGTTGCAGCCGGGCAGAAGCAGGCCCGAAGCTTGTGAAGATGGCTGAGTGCCTAGTAGTGTCAGCAGACTTGGAGGGGCAAACACAGGGCGGCAGCCAGAGGCAGCCCAGCACACACAGGGTCACTGCCTTCTGACCCTGAAGCCTGGATGGGTGGCTGTCGATCGCTCCTCTCCAACGGGAGCAGCTGCCAGCTCACCTGCCTCCTTTCCCCAAACCAGCCCAGCCCTGGGCTTCCCCCTCTCTGGGTTCTACTCCTCCAATCCTTCCCCTCTTTGGGGCAGGTGTCAGAGGCAGGGGTGGGGACTCCAGAAGATTCCTGGATGGATGCAGAGCTCCCTCCAGCCGAAGCGGGGGCGGGGGCGGGGGGGCGCACATGCCTGCTAAAGAGCTGGGCAGGCGTGGGTCTTGGGGAGACCTCTCTTCTCCCTACATCAAGTCTGCCTTCCATTCCTTCAGGCCTTGGAGAAATACTGTCGGACGGAAGCTGGGTTCTCCGGGATCCAGGATGTATACAGTAAGGTCCCCAACCACGACAACAAGCAGCAGACGTTCTTTCTGGCGGAGACTCTAAAGTGAGTTGGGGGCTTGGCCGGTGTTCTTCCCGGAAGGCAGCTCCATCTTTTCTTAGGGAGGCAGGGGAGCAGGCGGGAGGGGCAGCTCCACCATCACCAGCAGTCAGGCTCTGCTGTCCCAGGAGGGCGCCCAAGAGGGATGGGGGCTTGGGAGCCAGGAGGTTATCCCACTCGGGGCGGGGGCCCTGGGCCAGGCCAGTTTCTCCACACAGAGTGAGGTGGGCCGGACTCCACGCATTAGCTGTGTGAGAAGTGAACTGCTTCAGCCTGAGCTCTGTTCCCAGTAGATCCCCCTTCCCCAGGGCACTGACAGGCTGTCTTGCTCCCTCCCGCTGGGCACAGGTATCTCTATCTTCTGTTCTCTGAAGATGACATGCTCTCCCTGGAAGACTGGGTGTTCAACACGGAGGCCCACCCGCTCCCCGTGAACCACTCGGACAGCTCCGGCTGGGGCGGGGGCTGACGCCCACCCGGATCCCTGCCGCTCCCGGGTCACCTCTTCTGGATTTGGGGGTGTTCTCAAACGGATTGGGAACGTGGGCCCCTGCCCGGCAGACCCAGCCAATGTGTTGGACGAGCGACTTCTTTTCCTCTGTGAGGAGACAGGACTTGGAGACGCGGAGATGTCACACCAGGCCCAGACATTCCTTTCCACAGAGAAGTTCTGTGAAACCTGCTCTCTCGCCGTTCCAGGGCCAAAGCACCGGAGGTTTGCATTGCAGCCTCGTGGATTTGATTCCCTTCCTTTCGTTTTGGCGGTTTATTGAGTTTTGCTTGATTTTGCCTTTTCTCTACAGTTGAGTTTTATCGCAGATTATAAATATAGTTTTCAAAATCATGTGCTTTCAAAAATGCTATCATCCTGATAAACTAACCCTTAAAGTGTTTGCACTCACACACACACACACAAAATCGTGACCCCATCTTCTATATTTTGAATTCCTTTTGCCCAACATTTACTCTATGTTCAATTATGTGTCATTTACCTTATAATTTGAGGAAGAGTTCCCCTTTGATTTGGTCCAGTTATGAATCACTAGTGCTGTTTTCATTACTGTAATGGAAAAATCTGTAAAGTTACAATAAAAGAGTTTATTGAATAAGAAATACAATTGGGTTCATTGCACATCAGTGACTCCTGGGGAAACCACTGCAATGTTATCATCAGAAAGAGAAGTCAACCAGCAGTTGATTTAAAGTATAATTTAGTAAAGATGCCAACTTCTGTTACCTTCCCTTACATCAGTCCTAAGATATTCAGCAAGGATGAGGCCAACCTTTTCAATGAAGTTGGATATTTATACATGAAATTAAACATCACGGCTTGGAAGAGACCCAGAGAGGGGCAGCAACATGCCTGAGGTCACACAGCCAATGAAGGCAGAGGTGAGACCAGCCCCTATGGTTTGCTCGCCACCCGCATCCAGCCTTCATTTATTCCATCATTCTGCAGCTACTTGCTGAGTGTCTGCAGGGGGCCAGACACGGGGACACGACTGTGAGTGGAACAGTCAGAAGCCTCTTCCTCAGGGAGCATATAGTCAAGCAGGGGGACACAGACCGTGGAGCAGAATGAGCAAAAGTTCCCTGAAATGCTCCAGAGGAGACAAGCAGGCTCAGACCGACCTTAGAGGAGCAGTCAAGGAGAGCCTCTGTGAGCAGATGACCTTCAAGCTGAGACTTGGAAGGGAAGCGTGTCCCACAGATCTGCTCTCCCCCTGACCGCCACCCCTGGGAGGCTGCCATTCTATAGGACAAAGAGTTCAGGCCCCAACAGCTAGGGGAGAGTGTCTCCTCACTCACCCTCACCCCTCGGCAGCGTGTCCACACAGCTGACTTCACAGGATAGAGTCCATCTCCAGGCTCAGCCACTTCATTCTGGCTGTTAATGAACTTGAGTAGCACCCTGGGAGGCTGAGGCCCTGGGCCAGGTGACTTGGCTTTAAACCCCAAATGGGGGGACCTGGGCAGGTCTCCTGTCTTTCTGAACCTCTCTTTTCCACCAAGTGGACGGTGGATCCTCCACCTTATAAGGTTCTCATCAGCAGAATGTGGCTGGTGCCCTGAGGCTGTGGGAGATGCTGCTTCCTGTTGTGGAGACTCAGACATTTCCAGCATCTTCTTAACAGTAGTCAGAGCTACAGGGAAGCTGTGGCTGTAGCAGGAACCCTGGCATTTGGTAAATAAGTTGCTGCCTGAACCCAGCAAATCGCTCTTGACAGGCACCAAGAACGTGTCACCGGCTTGGGCCCATTTTTTAAAAAGCAAAACAGAAGAGTCATTATACAAATATTATAGAATGGTTAGGCATATCTTTATGGTAAGCTGAAAGAAAAATCATTCTCCTTCCTACCCTCCAGAATAAATGTTGTCGTTCAGTTACTAAGTCATGTAACTCTGAGACCCCATGGACTGCAGCCCGCCAGGCTCCCCTGTCCTCCACTATCTCCTGGAGTTTGCTCGAATTCACGTCCTTTGAGTCAGTGATGCGATCTAATCCTCTCATCCTCTGCTGCCCCCTCCTTTTTGCTGTCAGTCTTTCCCAGCATCAGAATAATGTTATATTTTTTTCCAGACCTTTTTCTATGACGGTACAGAGTGTATTTTGCAAGCATTGTATCCTACTATGGCATCCTGTTTTATTAGAATCTGCTCTGCACTAAACTATATGTTGTAAACATCTTTTCTGTGCCTGTGTCTCCTTGCTGTACCTGGTGTGTAGTACTCCATCGTGGGCTGTATCATGCTCTTAAGCCCCGATTGCTGGGCATTTGGGTTTGTGTCAGTTCCGATTCTTAGCTACAAATAATAGAAACCAACTCTAACTTACACACAAAAAAATTAATAATAACAATACGGTATTAGAATGCCTCGGAGTGGCTCAGGAGAGAACAGCCAGACCTCAAGAAGGACAGGAAAGAAGATATTGCCAGGGGTCCAGGTTGCAAGAATCAGGGGGCAGCCTCCCCAGGCACCACCACCAGGATGGGTGAATCCAAATATTTGCTCCAGATTCTACTGTGTGTCCCTTCAAGGACGCGAGCTTCCAAACAGCCTGACCTGGATCACGTGCCCCCAGCCAAGGGGAGGGCAAGGCATCTTGACCGACAGACCCACCAAGACCCCATGCAATGGGCGACAGGCTGTTCCCTGGAGAAAAAATGAGGTTTGCTACCAAAACGACACAGCTGTCTGCCGACAAGGCAAAACCAGCAGGACTGTTCTTAGTTATGGCTTCAATTCTTCTCAGCATTACAAAGAGAGTTATGAAAGCACACTGGCCCCTTCCCCTTTCTCCCGGTCCAACCCCTTGGAGTCAGTTCCTGGGGTGTCTCTCATGGCAGAGCCACTTAGCAGTTCCCCTAGGCCCCAGGCTTCCCCGCTGGGCCCATGTCGCTGTCCCCCTCTCCTCCCCACAGCATTCTTGTCTTCTGCATTATCGCTGGGAGCAAGTTGTAAAAATGAATATTTTAAAATTCATCCTCCAGGAGGGCCCTTGCAGGTGGAGAAATATCATCCCTTTGGCAACTTAACTCCGTTCTGGGGATAAAAATAAGTAAGACCCAAGGTAGGCTGAGAGGAGAGGGGAATAAAAGGGTGAGTCATCTGCAATGAAGGAGGAATCCGAGCTCTGGAACCATTCCTGAAGCAGACCTCTCCGTCCCCAGCTCGGGGGGTGGGGGGGAGGCGGGCAGTGTGCTGCCAGGCTCGTTTTAAGCCTCATCTTTGCCCTCATGGGGGATGGCACCACCTCTTCCACCTGTTTTCTTCATGGATCAGTTTGTTGCTGGTTCCTTCCCAGAAAGCTTCATTAGCACCTGGCTCCAGGCACTGGGGCCTGCGGGGCATCACATCCCGGGAAGTGGGGACACAGTCCTTTGCCAGGTGCATCCCTTTAAAGGACTGTGTGTTTGTTCGGGCTGACTTTTTATAGTGCATTGTGTCTTTGGTAATTTACAAAGTTCAAAGCTAGACGCATTGGAAAGAAAAGGCAAAAATAGAAAATCTGATATAAAGGCAGCATCCCTGAGACCCAGGATGTGAGTCTTAGCTCTCTTCTCTTTGCTTTGGAGAGGTGACCTCATCTTGGTCTAAGAAGGTGCTAGGGATGGGAAATGGGCCAGCTCCCCCCCAGCTTCTCCCAAGGGGCCTAACCTAGGAAATATGCTGATTAATCACGTGGTGCAGAGATGCTCAGCCCTCTGTGACTCATGGTTAATCACACACTACTGAGGGAACAGGGTGCTGATGCTATTTTTTTGTGTCTAAAAATATCTGATTGGTTTCCTATATTTGGGACAATATTTTGATCCCGCTCAGCCTGTCTCTTAAGTCACAGCTTCTCAAATTTAAATGTGCACCTGAATCACCTGGGGGTCTTGTTAAAACACAGGTTCTTATTCAGAGAGTCTGGCATGGAGCGTTTCTAACGAGCTCCCAGGAGATACTGAAGCTGCCAGTCCTTGGGCCACACTTGAGTAGCAGTTAACGGTCAGTCCTTTGGTTTTTGGCCTTTGTCTGCTTCCCTTGTGTTATCGCCTCTCCAGAGTAAAGTAGGGGGACTTGGGTGTTGGGATGGCAACTATAGGTACCTTGACTACAAAGGAACCTGCCTTAGAATAGGTGTCCGTCCCTGCACTGTGGCTCCCCCCCTCCAGGACAGTCAGGGTAAGACAGGAGCAGGCTCGATGGGGGCTTAGAACAATGCTATACAGTAGAACTTTCTGTGATGATGGAAATGTTCTAGATCTTGAGCTCTTAAAATGTGGCAAATGCGACTGAAGAACTAAATTTTTCACTTCATTGTAATTAAATTTAAATAGCTGTGAGTGCTTCCTGGCCACTGTTTGGACAGTGCAGTCCTAAAACTTAGAAAGTCAGTCCTCTGCTCGCTGACGACCTGCCCCACTGGACCCTCTACCACCTGCATCGTTATAGAAAGAAGCTTATACACAACACATTGTTTGGGGACCCGAGGGTGCCCTTGAACGTACGCGTTTATTTTTATATGCATTCCAGTCTCTGTTTTCTGCAAAAGCCTCTGGTTTTGCTTTGTTTTGTGTTTTTTCTCACTCAGTTTTTCTGTGGATTGGAATGCATTCAGTCAGGCTGAAGGTAAGGACAAAGAAGAGGAGGAACACAGGCTGAAACCAAATGGACATGGGTTCATTTCCACCCTGTCCTTTCCCTGGGCTGTGTGACCTTAGGCAAGCCCCTTAACCTCTCTGGGCCTCTGCTTTTCCATCTGTGGGGTTAACTGAGCTCCCTGGTGTAGGAACTCAGTACCTATAGTGATTCTCGTTATGACGTGAACACTCTTCGTAAACTATAAACCTTGAGTAAATGTGAGGCAAACACTACTGTCAAAAATTCTTCTTTTAACAAAATGCTATGAAACTTGGAGGAAACTGCATCAAGCAGGCCCGAGACAGACCACACTCTCCAAGCAATACATCTGAACATTTTCTGCTCTTCGCGTGGAACAAGCATATTGCCGTTAGCCCTGAATCTGCGAAAACTGGGAAATTGGGATGAAGATTTGTAGGTTGTCCACAGGCTTCCAAGGCCCGGTGAGTTTGTGAAGGATGCGCGGGCAGGACTGGCCAGCCAGAGGAAGAGGCTGAGAGCTTGTCCAAGATGCTGGCGGAGAGGCGTCTCTGCTTTGGAAGGTGTTTGAGATCCTATTTGTCTTTCCTCTTCCTGGAGACCTTGAATCCCTCCTTGGAAGGGAAGCGAGGCCGGCAGTTATTTACACAGGAGAAAACCGACTTGATCAGCCCAGCCCTTGTCCCACCGAGAGAGTGAGGAGATAGGCCAGACCTGTTTATCGCTTTCCAGTCTGGGGGCTGAGATGAGAGCATGCTGAGGAAAAGGTTTCACACACACATTCATACACATGCATGTGCACACACACACACATATGCACACTTCTGTGTGCACACACACACATACAAGCACACAAATACACACTCATGTGCACACACAAACATACCCGTTGACTTTCCTCTCCTAAGCCTTAGGATTTCTTGGCCAACCTTGCAGTCATTGGGGGTTGGCTGTCTCCCTGGCGCTGGGGCTGGGAGCACACCTAGATGGTCTTGACCCCATTGGGAGTCCCTGGACCTCAGTCACTGCTCCTTCGGGAGCTCCCCTGAGACCTGAAAAGGGGGTTTTGTGTTGGGCCACAGAATGATTCAGAGCTGAAGCATCCTTAGGTCACACTCCCAGAGTGTGGAACCAAACCCCAGGCAACAGCAGCACACGGGAGCTCGTTAGAAATGCAAGTTCTCAGGCACCCCCCAGATCAACTGAATCAGCAGCTCTGGGGGCACCAGCAGTCTTTTTGTAACAAGCCCTCAGGTGACCCTGGCGCAGGTAGATGTGGGAGAACCGATGCTGACTGATCCCCAAGGCCACCCCACACCCCAGAATAAAACCCATGTCTGGCCCGTCTCCACTCCATATCATTCCCACCTCAACTCCGTGTGTGCTCATCAGAGGTCCTGCCTTAAACCAAATAAGAAGTGCCCCCCATCTTGAACAATGCGAACACCCTCCAAACAATGAAGTCGCTTCTCAAAAAATAAATAAAATTCACGATGAAACCTCCTTTATGACAAAAACTGAAATCCAAACAAATTGAAGTCCAGACTCCTCCTTTTCCATGTTTCTGTTCTGCTCAGTCTTGACCAGAATAAAAATTCTGCTCTCAATTGTTTTCCTTAGATGTCAGTGTCTCTTGGATGTTAGGATTCCTACAGCCCCAGCTGCCTCTTGAGCCATCTCATACATCCCTGTCACCACCCCCAGTGTTGACCTAATCTGACCCCAAATTTCTGGAACATCTTGCTTTTCTGGGGTCAGACAACAGGACATGAAGAATCCCAGCACCAGCTGGAGGTTAGCATCAACAAGCAAACTCCACTCCCTCTGGCCATTATTCCTGAAAGTGATGCTCCAGATCCATCCCCTACCAGGCTGACTGTGCTCTCTCCCACCCAGTAAGTTCTTGAGGTTGGGTTATGGGGCTCATGGCTGCTGCCCTGGCCTCGGTTCCAGAATTCTCCAGGCTTTTATAATTCAACAAGTAGCCATTAACCATCTCTGCCGCACAAAGAGTGAGCGAGGTGCTAGAACTGCAGCTGAGAACACCAAGGGCAAGGTGGCTGCTCCCACGGGACTTGCGGGCTAGCGACCAAAGCTCAGATACATCCGTAAGGTGAGTGCAGGCGGAGAGATCACAGACAGGGGACGTGTGAGAGCAACGGGGGCGGTCAGGGACTCCCCGGGGAGCTGACACGTGTGATGGAGCATTGCAGGCAGAGGGGACAGCCAGTCCCCGGTGCCAAGGCTCAGCGGAGGAAGTTCTGGTCTGTCTGAGGGGCAGGAAGGCAGCAAGCCAGGGGGAGGTGTGGTCCTACCGGCTGGAAGAGGTCAGATTGACGGGGCTCCAACCTGCAGGGCCTCCAGAACTGGGCGGGGTTTGCTCTTCATCTGAGAGCAGCAAGAAGCTAGGTGGGGTTTTAAGCTGGGGCCTGAGACGACCTCCTTCACATTTTTGAAAGTTTCCTCTCCCTTCTGAGTGGAGATGCCCAAGAATTCTTTTTTTTTTTCCCCTTACATCAGTCTCAATGGAAAACCTTTCTTGGGTTCCTAAGCAGAAGCTTCTGGAACCAGTGCCCCAGGAGTGCAGAGAGAGCCCAGCGCCCTCTGCCGGGTGTTCCACAGCCAGTCCTCGGTCTCTGGGTTCCTCTGGTCTCAGCCCGGGAGACTTCAAGCCACCCCAGCTGCCCTTTGACCTTTGTTCCTGCAGCTTCCACTCCCCTCTGTTCCCCTCCCCGTACTCCTTTCAACAAGCCCAGCTGGGTTTTTTTAAAAATAGAAGTTGCCTCCAACCACGGCCCTTCTCCTTCCCTTGTATGTGTGGAATCAAGGCTGTTTGTGGGGCCCAGGGTCTTTCTCCCTTTTCCCTTTGGAACCTTCTGGATTTGTGGCAGGCAGGAAGTCAGTGAGTTCCAGGTCTCAGACATAGTACTCTGTCCACCTTCACGCCCTCCCCTCGTGAGGAATGCTAACCAGGAGACAACGGCCTTTCAGAAGCGTCCCCCGCAGGCCTGGATTCCACCTATATGCGCGGAGCACCCCCTCCCTTTCTGCCCTGTGGTCTGCCTGGCACCTCCTGGAGGGTCTTGACTCTGCACCTTTCCAGGGCTTTCCCTCCAGTACATGGCTCCTCACCTACAGTCACCATATGACCTCCACACTTTACCTGCCCAAGGCTCACCCGCTGGCCAAGGGGCCTGCCCCGACAGCTGCTGCCCACCATGGCTTTAAGGGCTCCCCATAAGGGTGCCCTGCCCCAGCCTCCCAGGAAAACATCAGACCTGCTGTCTGAGATCCTGCCTCCATCTCTGTTAAGTCTCTCCGGGATCCCTCCTGTTGAGGAACAATTCCATTACCTCCAATCTCCTTCAAGACTGTCCTCCTCCTCCTCCCTTTCATCTTTGTCTCCGAGCTCAACCTGCCCTTAAGGAAATCCCCCCCTCTCTCCCCCTCCAACCCTATGTCCTCCCTTCATCTACTTTCCTTTTCCCATGTTTTTAATTAGTCCTGTTTCTCCACGAGGTTTTAAATGAGACTTTTCTTTAAAAGATTGGAAGGGGGTTTTCTTATTTTATATTCAGCCCTGCTCCGAACTAAAAATAGAGTGAAAGTCGGTTGAAAGCTGAAGGTGCCTAATGTCGTAGAAATATTTACTTTAAAAAAAAAAAAAAACTTTTAGGTTTAATGCAGATTCAGCAACAAATGTAAAGGACAGTAATCTTAAACATACAGCTGAAGAAATGTTGACCCGTATACACACAGACCTTAAACAACCTTCCTCATCAAGACACAACATTTCCAGCCCCCAGAAAATCGTCCTGCTGCTTCCTATCAATACCTGCCCTCTCCAGAGTGAATCCTCTGCTGACCTCGTCCACCACTAATTTCAGCACAAAATTTAATTCCCTGCTTGGTCTTTGAATTATAAAAACTCCACTGAGTTTTCCTCTGTCTCAACTGATAAGAGACAACCTATAACGACTTATCTTCTATATAAGAAGGACCTTCATGCTTTTTTGTCTGGCTGTCACAAAGCCCTTTTCTATCCTTTGTGGCTCAAACCTCTGAAGCACACAACTAAGATCAGAGCTTATGAAATAAAACACCCTGGAGGCACCTGAGACATGTCCCTCTCTTGTAGGGCGGCTGGCTCATCGCAGCCCGCCCCGGCCTTTGCAGCTTTTCATACTGGGTAGCCCTCAGTCCTGGGCAAACCAGGAGGTTGACCCCAATCTCTGCCCTCTCCTTGGCCACAGTTCAAAACAGACGTGAGGGGCAGAGCGTGGGGCTCTTCACTCCACACGTCTTCCTGAGCCCGACCCTGTTTAAAGGCCCCCAAATGTCAGATTCACTGTTTTTTGTGGCTTATTTGGAAGATCGCTGCTTCTGCATTTCAAACTCTCAGCCTCCAGTCCTGAATGAGCAACAGGAGTGAGGGGAGGGTGGTTTTATAAAAAGGAAAAATTCTTCCGGATTTGGCATTCAATGCTTAGCGCTCCAGAAACCCCACAAGGAAGACTCGGTGGTGCTCTCGCCAGCCCAGTGATTCCCAACCCCGACTGTGCCTCAGAGTTGCAGGTGCCCTTGGGGAAAAGCTCCCTACTTCCTCAGACCAGCGAGGGTAGGGGTGGGGCCTGGTCTCTGTTCAGAGGCCCCAGGCCACGCTGGTGGCAGCTAGGCTAATGCTGCTAAGAATAAAGCAGTCTGTGTGGGCCCTCCTGACCCCAGGAAACCAATCTCTCTGCCAGGACAGTCTGAGAGTCTAGCCAAAGGCTGTCGTGACCCCTCCAATTAATCTATTTTCTGGCTAATCATAGCCCCAGCCCCATGCCTGTGAATCCAACCAAAGCCACTCAGACTCCGAGGCTCGGCCACGTCTGGAACCACATTCAGCTGCTGCGGCCACAGAGGCTGAAGGCCTCTTCACTCTCCTTTGGGATCTCGCTGAATCTGGGGGCTTTAAATGTCATCTGGAGGCTGGAGACTCCCAAGTCTGCAGTCCAGCAGCTCACAGCTCCAGACTCCCACACCCACGGCCTCTCTGGCAGCTCAGGGCATCTCCACACAGCAGACCTGACCCAGCTGCCCCCAGCCTGGGCCTCTCAGACTTCCAGAAATGGCCTTATCATCTACCCTTGTTGTAGCCACGTGTTCCGGGAAACAAACTCACTCAGGACAATGCAGATAGTGGAGTGCAGTTCACTACACCGGTGGGTACAAGGCAGAGTCTCCTCTTAGCCAAGGACCCCAAACAGTTTTTGTGAAAACCTATATACCCTAAGTGTACAACGTTCCCAGAAACTAGTCTGAACAAAGGAAAAAGAAAGATACAAAGTTAACCGGTGATTCATATGCCTTAAGCCTAGGTAGTTAACAGCGACAATTATCAATAGGCCGGTGGTCATACCCAAATAAACATAATAGCATGCATGATTCTATTCGGTTACACAGATAATTAAGGTATTCTTTTAGGTGAGGCTTTTGGGCTTTTTTTTCTTTGGGGCTTCCCTGGTGGCTCAGAGGTTAAAGCTTCTGCCTGCAATGGGGGAAACCTGGGTTCGATCCCTGGGTCAGGAAGATCCCCTGGAGAAGGAAATAGCAACCCACTCCAGTATTCTTGCCTGGAGAATCCCATGGACGGAGGAGCTTGGTGGGCTACAGTCCACGGGGTCACAAAGAGTCAGACACGACTGAGCGACTTCACTTTCACTTTAGGCGAGGAGAGTGTAGGTATGAGCCCTGGGGCTCTTCCTTCCAGCAGCCTGGTTTTCCAGTTGGTCTGTCGTTTCCATAGATACTGGGCATATAACTCAAAGTCCACAGTCTGGCCCAAGATGGAGTCCTGCTTTCAAGACAGAGCCTGTTCTGTTTCCTCCTTCACCTGAGCTCAAGCCCTAATCGATGCTTGTCTTTGGTCTCACCGCCCTCCCCTAAGCCATCAGCAAGCCCTGTCTCCACCACCACATGGCTGGCTGCGTCTTCCCACCTCTTTCCAGCTCCTCACCAGCCCAGCAAGGAGACTAAATGAGCCTCCTGGCTCCCTCCTTCCGCTCCTGCTCTCCTCAAACTCTTCTCTACCCAGAAAACACTTTATTGAATTCTAATTCATATGCCATAAAATTTACCCACTTAGAGCATACGATTCATGTTTCTTAGTATATTCACAGAGTTGTACAAGCATCACCACAATCTAATTTTAGAACATTCAATACCCCCCAAAAGAACGCTGTGTCCATTAGCACATCCTTTCTCCTCCCCGTTCCCCACTCCCGCCCCAGGCAACCACTAATGTACTTTATGTCTCCATAGATCTGCCCATTCTGGACATTTCATATAAATGGACTCATACAATATGTGGTCTCCGTGTCTGTCTTCTTTCATTCAATATAATGTTTCTGAGGTTTGTTCACGCTGTAACACACATCAGCGCTTCACTCCTTTTAATTGCTGAATAATACCCATTGTTTGGCTATACCACCTTTTGTTTATCCACTCATCAATAGAAATCTGGGTTACTTCTCTTTTTTGGCTATTAAAAAAAGGCCTTTCCAAAAACAAATCACAGAGACTTCTCTAGGGGGTCCAGTGGCTAAGACTCTGCTCTCCCAACGCAGGGGGGCTGTGGATTCAATCCCTGACCAGGGAACTAGATCGCATATGCCACAACTAAGAGTTTGAAATGCTGCAACCAAAGATCCCACGTGCTGCAAGGGAGATGGAAGATTGCCACGAGCTGGAACTAAGACAGCACAGATGCATAAATGAATAGAATACAATCACATGTCACTCCCCCTGCTTAACACCTAAAAGGGTTTCCCATCATATCTAACTGAAACTTGTTGCCACAGCCTGCAAGATTCTGGATGACATGGCCCTAGCCTCTGTCACCAACCTTTTCTCCGGTCACTCTCTCGACTCACTCTGCCTTCTTCACGTTTCTTGAACACACCAAGCTTGTTTCTACCTCCGGGCCTTTGCACTTGCCGGTTCCTCTTCTCTCAGCCTGGGATGTCCTTGCCTCCATTCTCCAAAGAATGGCCTCTTCTTCTCGCTCAGGCTGCGGTGTAAACATGAACTACTAGCTGACGTCACGTACCCCTGCTTGCCATCACTCCATGCCACATTGTCTTCCCTCTTCGTGTTCACTATTATCTGAAACCATCTTCTCTGGGTGTTCATAATCTCTCTCCTCCTGCTAGAATATTTAGGTCCAAGGGAGGAAGTACACAGTCAGTCTGTCTTCCCTGCTGTGCTCCTGTACCAGCACAGAGTACGTACTTATTTGCTGAGAGGCCCATGGGGTCCAGGCAGGTAAAGCCACTCCTGCAATCCCAACAGAAGCCTCAGTTTTCCCAAGTGACACTTTGCTCCCATGTGGAACACTGGACTTATTACTGGCTGCCAAGATGCTAGCGTTGGGTGTGAGGCAAATCACCCCTCTGACTTTCCAAGGTCCTAGAGGATAGAGGACCTTACAAATAGCTGAGAAAAGAAGAGAAGCTAAAGGCAAAGGAGAAGAGGAAAAATATACCAATTTGAATGCAGAGTTCCAAAGAATAGCAAGGAGAGATGAGAAAGACTTCCTCAGTGATCAATGCAAAGAAATAGAGGAAGACAATAGAATGGAAAAGACTAGAGATCTCTTCAAGAAAATTAGAGATACCAAGGGAACATTTCATGCAAGATGGACTCGATAAAGGCCAGAAATGGTATGGACCTAACAGAAGCAGAAGATATTAAGAAGAGGTGGTAAGAATACACAGAAGAACTATACACAAAAGATTTTCATGACCCAGATAACCATGATGGTGTGATTCACTCACCTAAAGCCAGACATCCTGGAATGAGAAGTCAAGTGGGCCTTAGGAAGCATCACTACAAACAAAACTAGTGAAGGTGATGAAATTCCAGTTGAGCTATTTCAAATCCTAAAAGATAATGCTGTGAAAGTGCTGCACTCAATATGCCAGCAAATTTGGAAAACTCAGCAGTGGCCACAGGACTGGAAAAGGTCAGTTTTCATTCTAATCCCAAAGAAAGGCAATGCCAAAGAATGTTCAAACTATCACACAATTGCACTCATCTCACACACTAGCAAAGTAATGGTCAAAATTCTCCAAGCCAGGCTTCAACAGTGTGTGAACTGTGAACTTCCAGATGTTCAAGCTGGTTTCAGAAAAGGCAGAGGAACCAGAGATCAAATGGCCAAGATTTGTTGGATTATTGAAAAACATCTACTTCTGCTTTATTAACTATGCCAAAGCCTGTGACTGTGTGGATCACAACAAACTATGGAAAATTCTTAAAGAGATGGGAATACCAGACCACCCAACCTGCCTCCCGAGAAACCTGTATGCAGGTCAAGAAGCAACAGTTAGAACTGGACATGGAACAACAGACTGGTTCCAAATAGGAAAAGGAATACGTCAAGACTGTATATTGTCACCCTGCTTATTTAACTTATATGCAGAGTACATCATATGAAATGCTGGGCTGGATGAAGCACAAGCTGGAATCAAGATTGCCGGGAGAAATATCCATAACCTCAGATAAGCAGATGACACCACCCTCATGGCAGAAAGTGAAGAAGAACTAAAAAGCCTCTTGATGAAAGTGAAAGAGGAGAGTGAAAAAATTGGCTTAAAACTCAACATTCAGAAAACTAAGATCATGGCATCTGGTCCCATCACTTCAAGGCAAATAGATGGGGAAACAACGGAAACAGTGGCAGACTTTATTTTCTTGGGCTCCAAAATCACTGCAGATGCTGACTGCAGCCATGAAATTAAAAGACGCTTGCTCCTTGGAAGAAAAGTTATGACCAACCTGAGTTGAGTGTGGGTGTGAAGTTGCTCAGTCATGTCCGACTCTTTGCGACCCCGTGGACTGTAGCCTACCAGGCTTCTCCGTCCATGGGATTCTCCAGGCAAGAATACTGGAGTGGGTTACCATTTCCTTCTCCAGGGGATCTTCCCAACCCAGGGATCGAACCCGGGTTTCCCGCATTGGAGGCAGACGTTTAACCTCTGAGCCACCAGGGAAGCCCCTAGACAGCATATTCAAAAGCAGAGACATTACTTTGCCAACAAAGGTCTGTCTAGTCAAGGCTATGGTTTTCCCAGCAGTCATGCATGGATGTGAGAGTTGGACTGTGAAGAAAGCTGAGCGCCGAAGAATTGATGCTTTTGAACTGTGGTGTTGGAGAAGACTCTTGAGAGTCCCTTGGACTGCAAGGAGATCCAACCAGTCCATCCTAAAGGAAATCAGTCCTGAATTTTCATTGGAAGGGCTGATGCTGAAGCTGAAACTGCAATACTTTGGCCACCTGATGTGAAGAACTGACTCATTGAAAAAGACCCTGATGCTGGGAAAGATTGAAGGTGGAAGGAGAAGGGGACGGCAAAGGATGAGATGGTTTGATGGCATCACCAACTCAATGGACATGAGTTTGAGTAAGCTCCAGGAGTTGGTGATGGATAGGGAAGCCTGGCGTGCTGCAGTCTGTGGAGTCGCCAAGAGTCAGATATGACTGAGTGACTGAACTGAACTGAACTGAGACGATAGAGGAGAAACATGAGAAAACAGCCAAATGGCTCTCACTACCCCCTAACCTCACCCCCACCCCCACCAGGTTTATTATCCCAGTAGAGCCAGTGTGCATGCATGTTCAACTGCTAAGTAGTGTCCGACTCTTTGCAACCCCCAAGGACAATAGCCCGCCAGGCTCCTCTGTCCATGGGAGTTCTCAGTCAAGAATACAGGAGCTGCTTGCCATTTCCATCTCCAGGTGGGCTTCCCTGGTGGCTCAGCTGGTAAAAAATCTGCCGGCAATGCGGGAGACCTGGGTTTGATCCCTAGGTTGGGAAGATCCCCTGGAGAAGGGAACGGCTACCCACTCCAGTAGTCTGGCCTGGAGAATTCCATGGACTGTAGAGTCCACGGTATCGCAAAGAGTTGGACACGACTGAAGAACTTTCACTTCACTTCTACAAGGGATCTTCCTGATCTAGAGACTGAACCCGCGTCTCCTGTGTTACAGGCGGATTCTTTCCCACTCAGCCAACTTTACACTAGACACCTAGAGCCACTGTAGAAAAATCATTTGGTTTTACTCCTTGGAGAGCAGCAGAGCCCCCTGCAGGAGAGAGACCTTTTCCTGGAGCCCGTACCCCAGAGACACAGGGAGCAGAAGAAAAGAGGAAGCTTCCAGAAGGCAGGAAGGTGTGGACGTGGGTGTGTGTGAGAAAGAGCCACAGCTGGGGTATGAGGCCGTGACCCAGCACCAAGGTCACTTGCCTCCTCTTCCACGGGAGCAGTGGGAGTGTCTGCACGGACACCCAGGGTGTGGACATGGAGCTCCTGTGCCTCCAGGCAGAAGCCAGGACACGGGATCAGGGACGGGTCCCCGGCATCCGAAGGTGCCTCAGTGGCGGAAGGTCCTGCCCTGCTGTGACTGCACTGCCCCAGCATGAAGTCCAAGCTTTTCACAAGCTGGGTGGATCTCAGCCTGTCTTTCCTGCCGCCTCTCCCTTCACAGCACCCCCACCTCTGCCCTGAATCCCCTCTGCCCAGACCCACGGGACTACATCCTCACAAAGCCATAGACATGCCCCGGGGCCTCTGCCTCTGTTCTGCCTGCCCCTGGAATGTTCTTCCCAGTGCTCCACCCAGTGAGCTCCCGCATTCGGACCCGGCTGGACATCAGCTCTGTGAAGCCTCTCTTAACCCCACCTGACAGCTGAAGGGACCCTCCTCTGCGCACACTCACTTCCTGGGAGTCAGAGTTTCCGCTGATTTGCCCAGAAGACCAGAGACTCCGGCCCTTGGCTTCCCCACTGCATTGAGGAGTGAGCCCGTAAACTCCACCCTGGCGGGCATGGAGTGGGAAGCTCCCCCCGCCCAGCTGCAGCCAGATGACTCGAAGCCAGAGCAGAACAGGGTTCCAAGTCGGTGGGAGACAGAACCTTGTGCCAGCCTGCCCACCCCACTCCCTGCC
Organism: Ovis aries; assembly: GCF_016772045.2. NCBI lineage: Eukaryota > Metazoa > Chordata > Mammalia > Artiodactyla > Bovidae > Ovis > Ovis aries. The sequence goes on along the minus strand of NC_056055.1, from coordinate 241,021,145 downwards.
CCTGCTAGTCTCTCGGGGTCCAAGACGCTGACCTTCCCTGCTCAGCTAAGGGCTCCGAGGACTCTACTTGCTCTAGACCTGTCCAGCTGAGTACACCCAGGGTGTTTTTACACCTGAGGGGAGTGAGGAGGGGGCAGGTTGGGCATCAGAGCAAGAACCCTCTGGGGCCCCAGGCAGATCGGTCAACCCGGAACCATCAGAGAACATGATGGAATTTGGGACAAACCAAGCTGCTGCATAGTAGAGAAACCCGAGCTGAACAAGAGGAGCCAGACTGACTGGGCCGTAGTTGGGGAACCAATGAACTTTGTCCACCTGATTCACATCAGCCCTGGAGAGATGCGGGCTAGAGATGGACTTGCCATGACAGGCACATCTCAGGGGCAGCTGAGACCAAAGGAAGCCAATAGGAACGGATCTGCTGTGTGTCCAGCCTTCACTCTGTCCAGCCCAGGAGAGATGCTGCCACACCAGTTTCCCTCCTAGAATCAGTGAGCCCAGGGCCCTTCTTTTCGCTATCTCACTGTGCCTCCAAAGGCTTGGGGGCTAGACTCCCCCTACTCCCTCTGACTGTAGCCCTTCCCAGAGATGGGGTCTAGGCCGCAGGACTGACCAAGTAACTGCTGGTTGGCCTGAAAAAGCTCAGCTGAAACCCTGAACACTCTCAGATCTGAGATTTCTGGGAACCTGGAATGACTTCCCTTCTCTAAGTGACGGACTAGGTGCCTTATGTTTTGAAACTCTTCACCTGGAGATCCTTAAATGCAGCAGGTAGGTGAGATGACCAGAGCTGAAGCCAGCTTTGCTGAGACGCTCCCTGCCTCCCTGCCCTTCTCTGTCCTCCTGGAATGAACTGAAACGAATGTCAAGTGGTGGCTGGGAGGCTAACCACTGGCTAGTCTACTCTTTCTCTTTAGACCTGAGATCATAGACCCTCAGTGTCTCACTGCCGATACCAGGATCCTTCTCAAGGTCTTCCTTTCTGAAAATTAATTAAAATTTTAATTCAGTAAAAAAGATCACAGATTCTGATGGTTCTCCAGTGCCCAGAACAGAGCATAGAAGACCCTCAGTAACTATTTGTTGAGTAGGTGAATGAGTGATTTCCCTGCTAATGGGTGAGAAGGATATGATCAACATGCCACTTACCTTGGTACAGTCTCCACTTGGCTGCTACTACCAAATATCACCCTGCCCACACGGGAGGTGCCAAAGAGCTCCTACAGGGCTGCCCTTGGCTACAGCCACCCTGCTGGCCCAATCTCTCAAGGCTCTATCCTGCTCTGCCCCGGTCCTTGGCTTGGAGGCAAGCCCTCCTGGGAAGGGTGCCCACCAGCGGGACACTGCCAAGGCCAGAGTTGATGTCTCCCCAGAGCTGGATCCCAAGGCTGACCCTTTTTCCAGAGTTTCACTGACTTGAGTCAAATCTTGTAAGTCCACCCCTCTCTACTCCCCCTCTGCCCAGAAACCCCAGAGCTTTGAGAGACATGCCCCCTCCCAATCTCAGTCACATCTCTCCAGCCCTGGGCCACCGAGACCAGTCAGGTCCTGTGTCGTTACCAAAAAGCAAGTGTAATAAGTAAAAGCGATTTGGTGAAGAAAACATCCCTCATTTATTTTTCAGAGGCCTTGACTCATCAATCTTCCCCCCAACCTGCTTTGTGCTGTTAGGTTTGCTTCCTGAAAGAACGGAATTTGGTTTTCTAATAGCATCTGTCGTATGCAGGGTGTCCCCAAACATCAGCAATAATGAGTTGGAAGTGGCACAGTTGGACGCCTTCAGAAGTCAACTCCAGATGCCAGGCCTCTGTGGGTCCCTCGGAGGATGGGGGGGGGGGGGGCAGAGAGCTGGGCAAGGGTTGGGTCCAGGGTCCGCAATCTTGGTCCCTGGGTGTCAGTCATTCGAAGGACATGAGAGTGCCCACTATGTGCCAGGTCACTTATGGGCACTGGGAAGGCAGGACATGACATGACACGGCACTGTCATGGCTGGTTACCCATGACGGACAGAGTGGCGGTAGAGACCAGTGCCACCCCCACCACTCAGTCAGCTGGATCATCCCTGAGAGGCAGCATGGCAAGAGACTTGGACTCAGATAGACCTGGGTGTCAGGGCTCAGGCTCCTCAATTTTAATTTATTATTGCTACTATTTGGGCCCTGCTGTGTGGCTTGCAGAATCTTAGTTATTGGCCCAGGAAGCAAACCTGGACCCTAGCAGGGAACACACAGAGGAGTCCTAACCACTGGGGTGCGTGCCTGTGTGCTCAGCCGTGGCCAATTCTTTGCAACCCCAAGGACGGTAGCCCACCAGGCTCCTCTATGCATGAAATTTTCCAGGCAAGAATACTGGAGTGGGTTATCATTTCCCACTCCAGGGGATCTTCTTGACTCACATCTCTTGCATCTCCTGCATTGGCAGGAGGATTATTTTTCACTGAGCCACCTGGGAAGCCCCCTAACCATCGGACCTCTAAGGAATTCCCAGGGTCCTCAATTTTAAAATAAGGCAAACAAGCCTCATTGGGTGGCTTGAGGATGAAATAGAATGGCATGAATTTCATGGCACCAAGTCCAGCACACAGTGGGTGCTAAATACCCGCTAAATCGCCCCTGACATCCCAGACCTGGGTGGTGCCCTGCCCTGGGGCTGGCAGTCATCTCCACAGACTGCAGGCCTGCTCCCCAGACTCTGGGCTCCTGTCCAGAGACGTTGGCAGCTGCTGCCCTCTCGTGGGAAAGTGCAGGCACAGCCACCCCTGGGATCCCAGGGCCCTTGATATAACAGAAAAGAGGCCCAGTGGAACCAAGATTTTTGAGAACTTGAAAGTACTTCCTCAAACTCCACCCACCTCTATGCCCAACGCCCTCCCCTAAGTGTTGTTCTCCAGAAAAACCATCCCAGTGGCCAAGCCAGGTCCAGCAGGGGAGAAGGGTGACTCACAGCCAGCCTTGCCCTGTGCCTGGGGACCGCCACCCCCCACCCACCTGCGTATTTCCCTATAGTCAAAGTTATGGTTTTTCCAGTAGTCATTTTATGGATGTGAGAGTTGGGCCATAAAAAAGGCTGGGCACCGAAGGATTAGTGCTTTTGAACTGTGGTGTTGGAGAAGACTCTTGAGAGTCCCTTGGACTGCAAGGAGATCCAACCAGTCCATCCTAAAGGAGATCAGTCCTGAATATTCATTGGAAGGACAGATGCTGAAACTGAAGCTCCAATACTTTGGCCACCTGATGCGAAGAACTGACTCATTAAAAAAGACCCTGATGCTGGGAAAGATTGAAGGTGGGAGGAGAAGGGGAGGACAGAGAATGAGATGATTGGATGGCATCACCAACTCAATGGACATGAATTTGAGCAAGTTCTGGGAGATGGTGAAGGACACGGAAGCCTGGCGTCCATGGAATCGCCAAGAGTCGGACACGACTGAGCGACTGAACACCACCAACCAACCCACAGAAGAGCCTCTCTGAATCCTCCCTGCAGGTGAAGAAACTCGGGCCCCGCGGCTGAGGGTTCAGCGCTGCGCCCGTCTGTCCTTACACGGGTAGCTCCTGTCCCTGGTGAATCTGCAGAGGTGGCCTTCCAGCAGGACCATGAGAGAAACAGGGAGGGCTGAACTTGGCTAGTTTTCTGTTTCGCGATGACTGGGGACATTTCAGAAAGCAGGTCGGATAAGAGGCAGGGTGGGATGCGGGGAGACTGGGTACCCGGCCCGCCTCTGGCTTCCCTCGCGTCTCCTCGCGGTGCTCGGCCTGGAAGTGCTCCCGGGCTCCTCCAGGCTAGGCGGGACGCGGAGGCCCGGTTTCGTTCCGGGAGAGGAAAGTGAAGGAAGGAGACACCGCCGGCCGGTAGGGTGTGTGGAGCAGGGGCCCCGGCGCGCCTCCCTCCCTGCACTCGCGAGCCAGCAGCGCCGCCGTGCGCCGGACCCCGCGCCCCCGCGCGTCCCGCCCCGGCGCCCAGGCCCGGCCCCGGCCCCGCCCGCGCCCGCGCCGCCGCGGCTCCGCGTCCGCGGCCACCCCGCCCGGAGCCGCCGCCATGGGCCGGACCCGGCCGGGCGAGCGCGGGCCTCCGGGCCCCGGCCCCGCCGCGCCGCCCGCGCCCCCGCCGCGCCGCGCCCGCGCCCTGGCGCTGCTCGGGGCGCTGCTCGCCGCCGCCGCGGCCGCCGCCGCCGCCCGGGCCTTCGCCCGCTACAGCGAGGCCCAGGCGGCCGCGAGGCAGGTCCGAGTCGGCGGGAGGGCGCGGCGGCCGGCCGGGGACGCTCGGGTGGGCGCGGGCGGCGGGGCTCGCCGACGGGCAGGGCTCCGAGGGGCCGGGGGCCGGTGGGGGACGGGGCGGGGATGGAAGGGCAGCCTGACCGGAGGGGGACGGGCCGGAGGGCCGGGAGGGCGGCCGGGAAGGAAAGGCGGGGGCTCAGAGAGCGGGCGGGCTAGGAAGGACTGACGGGGGTGAGCAGACGGGCCCCGAGTGAGGCCGGGGCTGGGACGGCTCCTAGAGGAGCGGGCGGACGGGTGACTAGGACAGTTCACCGCAGACAAAGCACCGAGCGCAGCTGGGACCCGAGCATCCGGGCGGGGCCGGGGGCGCTGGGGCGGTGGGGAGGGGAGACCAGGGAGGACGATGGGTGGACCAAGAGGGTGACTCTAGATGGATTCGGATACGAAGCAGGCACTCAGAGAGGGGACAGTGGACGAAGGCTCGGAGTGTAGCAGGGACCGAGAGGGATGGGAACGGGGACCTGGGCTCTGTGGCGTGCAGAAGTGGCATTTGGACAGATGTTTCGGAGATGGATGGACTGAAAGAACTCGGGAAGGTGGTGGTGAGAGCGGTTTGGGATACCAGTGGGTATCCGGTTGCTCAACCCAGAGCCTCCTCCCAAGCAGGATTCAGCACTGAAAACCCTGGGGACAGAAGGCCTCTTCCTCTTCTCCTCCCTGGACACTGACCGGGACATGTACATCAGCCCCGAGGAGTTCAAGCCCATCGCTGAGAAGCTGACAGGTACCAGGAGAGGCTGGGGACCCGGGAGGAGGGACCTGGGGCGCCGCCCTCTGGTTCTTGCTCTGTGTCTGCTCTGAGCAGGAGGACTGCCTGGAGTAGGAGGCGGCTGCCCTGGGGTTCAGAGATACTTTCTAGCAGGTGGTTGGGGCAAGCTGCCTCACCATGAGTACACACACACAAAGACACACACACACAGACAGACACACAGAGACACACAGACACACAGACACAAACACAGACACACACACACAGACACACACACAGACAGACGCACAGAGACACACAGACACACATACACAAACACAGACACACACACACAGACACACACACACAGACACACACACACAGACAGACACACACACACACAGACACACACACAGACACACACACACAGACACACACACAGACAGACGCACAGAGACACACAGACACACATACACAAACACAGACACACACACATGCTTGAGCCTGTTCTCACAGGTGAATATTACAAGCTAACATTCTCTGACCCCTTCCTCAGGACCAGACATCACTTGAAGCACCTTCAGCTGCCCTGGGCTTTAGAGGTACTTTCTAGCGGGTGGTTGGGGCAAGCTGCCTCACCATGAGTACACACACATGCACGCACACACACCCCTTTCCGAGCTTGTTCTCCTCACGGGTGAATATTACAAGCTAACATTCTCTGACCACTTTCCCAGGACCAGACTCACTTTAAGCACCTTCTGAGTTATCTCTTAGCAGTGCCTGTGAGATGGATGCTGACCTGATCCTCACGTGTATACTTTGAGAGACTGGGGAGAGGAAGGCTCTCCAGCCTGCCCAGGAAGGAAAGGTGCGAGGAGGGTGCAGGGCGAGGATTAGGGAGCCTCTGTCTTCAGGTCCTGCACCAGCTGATTTGAGGATTAGAGAAAACATCTGCAAAGTGCAGTAGATGGTCAGTGGCGTGGTGTGTGTGCTCAGTCGTGTCTGACTCTTTGCGACCCTGTAGAGTGTAGCCTGGGGAAGGCGATGGCGCCCACTCCAGTACTCTTGCCTGGAAAATCCCATGGACGGAGGAGCCTGGTGGGCTGCAGTCCATGGGGTTGCAAAGAGTCAGACACGACTGAGCGACTTCACTTTCACTTTTCACTTTCATGCATTGGAGAAGGAAATGGCAACCCACTCCAGTGTTCTTGCCTGGAGAATCTCTGGGACGGGGGGAACCTGGTGGGCTGCTATCTATGGGGTCGCACAGAGTCGGACACGACTGAAGCGACTTAGCAGCAGCAGCAGCAGCAGACTGTAGCCTGTCAGGTTCCTCTGTTCATGGAATGTTCCAGGCAAGCATACTAGAGTGGGTTGCCATTTCCTACTCCAAGGGATCTTCCCAGCCTGGGGATTGAACTCGTGTCTCCTTCATCTCCTGCATTGGCAGGCAGATTCTTTATACCAATGCACCCCCTGGGAAGCCTGGATAATCAATAGACAGGAGCTATTGCTATTACTACTAAATATTAAACTTTCCTGGGGAACTGTCAGATTCCTATCCTACTTTGTCACCTGTTTTTGCCTGGATGTAATTTGATTTCGGTTGTAAAGATGAGCTGAAGCATTCTAATGAATTATAAAATGTCTCTTCCACCACTCCATCACCAGCCTAACCTCTGTGTCCATATCTTGTGATGTTTCTTGAACTTCTGATCTTGGGCATCTACTTGTTACCAAGATCGCCTGGTGTAAGTAGGTCAATAGATGGGAAAGACAGAAAGAGATACCAGCTGCTCTCAGGCAAGTAAGCGCCTGAGGTCCGAGATGGGCTTTCTGTGTCTCGGGATAGGGTTGGGTAGGTCAGCTTAGTCCCGGCCTGGTGGCACAGTCCCTGTCAGAGAAGAGTCAGATGAAAAATGCTAATTTGGTGGAGCAGATATGTCAGTGCCTCCCAGGGGCAGTCAGGTTCTGTCATGAAAGCAGATGGGCAAGTGCACAGGTCAGTCCCGTGCGGATTTGCTTTGACTTCGTATTTTGCATGCACTGCTCCGAGCAGCCACACAGCCACATCCTTGTCCTTTTCTGCGCCTAGAGAGCCAGAGTTCCCTCATAATGACGTGTTGGCCAAGCTTGCTGAGCTTGGGGATGCTTTTAGTTTTTTTACACAAATCTTTTTCTCCATCGGGGAAAATAATCTCTCCCTGCATTACCACCTAAGCCACTGTGAGTACAAAACTGGACCAAGCTGTCGGATGAACAAAAGATAAAACCAAAAAGAAACACCACATCTAAGTGGGAAATAGAGCAAACAGGCCTCTCTAGGTGGTACAGTTATGTATGCCTAATTTTCTGCTTTGTAGCTTAACATTTTTACAAATTGTCTATAGTGAGCAAAGTTTACATATAAGTTGGGAAATACAACTTTTTATTTAAAAACCAAAAAGCCACAACATGCAGGGCATTATTAGTCAGAATTATCTGTGAGAACAGTAAAATGATTGGATAAGGAAGCTGACCAGTAACCCTACATATTCCTGTTGCTCCGTTCCTCTGAGGTTTCCAGACTGCTGTTTGGAAATTTTGTTGCCTTGACTTAGAAATGCAGAAGTAACTGGGATGCTTTGGAACAGGGGTTTCCATCAGAAGCCACTGGAGGTAGGAGGGTGGGATGCTAATCAAAAGCACACTTTCTCCAGTTTCTAGCCCTTGGAGACTGACCCAGTAGGTCTGACTCAGGGGGTTCTGGGCATCTGTAGTTTAAAAAGGCATCCTGGTGATTCCAGCAATTCCTGGATAAGCACTCCTTAGAATGTACCCATCCAGTCTGTCGATCCGTCAATAAACACCAAGCAATGGTCTCTGCCCCCAAGAGAGCAGTCATGGCGAGGCCCACCCATGCTTCATTCCATTATCTGCGTCATGGGGCCCCTCCCTGCTATTTGAAAGACTACACACTTGGCAGGTCTCTGAGCAGGAAGAGACCCAATGAATCAAGTTCAGCTACTGTCAGTCCAGCCCCTCCTTATACTGATGGGGAAACAGGCCACCCAGGAAATCAGGGAGAAGCAGGTCTCCTGACTTCAGGACCAGCGCTCTTTCTGTGACACCAAAGATTGCCTGATTCCACGTTCCCTGACCTCTCCGAGCAGCCCTTGCTTCTCCATGAGACCCCCATGACCGGACATGCATAGTAGCATGAACTCCCAGAAGGGCTGAGGGATTTGCCCCCCAAATAGTCCAGGAAATAGAGCTGACCTCACCCCAGAGATGGGCTGAGGGAAGGGGACCAGCCAGCCTGGCCTGGCAGAAGGAGCACACGTTAGGGTCAGAATTAGGCTTGAGCCCTAGCCCTGTGGATCCCCAACCCTGAAACCATTGGTAATAAGTCATACAGCTGATGTTTATTACGGCTTGCTCTGTACCAGGCCTGGTGCTAACACCACGTGGATTACCTCATTTAATCCTCATAACAGGCCCCTGGGCCAACTACCACACAGCTGGTGAGGAGTGGGGCTGCTGCTTGAACCCAGGTCATCTGATTCCTGAGCCTTTGAGGAAACTTTGGAGATCTTAATGTTCCAAGAAGAGAGTTGTGGTTGATTGCAGGTTTAGGGTACAACAGGCCCACATTTGAATCCTGATTCATACCCGGCCTGGCTGTGTGTCCTTGGGAAGTGACTTCAACTCTCTGAGCCTCCAGTTTCTCATTTGTAACATGGAATTGATAATACTGCCTCACAGGACTACTGTGAAACTAAAACGTGATATATATAGGAGAAATTGTATATGCGGGATATACTATGTTGTATACATTATACGTACACTTTGTATATCATATTGCTGCTGCTGCTGCTAAGTCGCTTCAGTCGTGTCCGACTCTGTGTGACCCCATAGACGGCAGCCCACCAGTCTCCCCTGTCCCTGGCAAGAACACTGGAGTGGGCTGCCATTTCCTTCTCCAGTACATGAAAGTGAAAAGTGAAAGTGAAGTCGCTCAGTCGTGTCCGACTCTTCACGACCCCATGGTCTCCTCCGTCCATGGGATTTTCCAGGCAAGAGTACTGGAGTGGGGGTGCCATTGCCTTCTCCGGTATATCATATTGGGTTGGCCCAAAAGTTCATTCGAGTTTTCCTGTAAGATGTTATGGTGATGTGATGTGATTAGTCGCTCAGTCGTGTCCGACTCTTCACGACCCCATGGACTGTAGCCTACCAGGCTCCTCCGTCCGTGGGATTTTCCAGGCAATAGTACTGGAGTGGATTGCCATTTCCTTCTCCAGGGGGTCTTCCCCACCCAGGGATCAAACCCGGGTCTCCCGCATTGTAGACAGACACTTTACCGTCTGAGCCACCAGCCCAAATAACTTCTGGGCTAGCCCAATACATATACAATTTATTTGTATATGTTTGATAAATGATGTAATCTATATTGTTACTTTGGTGATTGTTACCTGTTACAACCTCCCACCCCCATCCCTCCCAAGCATGGCTTCCTTAATCACTGGCCCATGCGGACCATCCTAGGAAGTAAGGCCCTGCCGTCTAAGGGAGGACCCCTGTCTGCTGGCCTGTGTCTCACAGGGTCGATTCCTACGGCCAACTACGAGGAAGAGGAGCTGCCCCCTGACCCCAGCGAGGAGACTCTCACCATAGAAGCCCGATTCCAGCCTCTGCTCCCTGAGTCCATGACCAAGAGCAAAGATGGGTTCCTAGGGGTAAGTCGGGGCAGGAGGGGCAGGGGGCCTCCCGGACACAGGACCAGAGACAGGGGACCATCTGTGTGTACTTGCCTCCTGAGAATGGTCTGTGCTCTGCTCATCTTTCCTCCCTCCCTTCCCTCCCTCATCCAGTGCCCTCTGTGCACCCAGCGTGCCAGGCCCTGTCCCACCATCCAGGCCCCCAGTCTGGTAGGGGAGCTAGGAGGGATACGCATGAACCTGTGACCCAGATGGCTCCCTAGAGGGAATGACCTCTGACAGCAACTGCAAGGGACAAAGGCTCAGGCCGGTGTCCACAGGGTAGGGAGGATCTGGCTGGAGGAAACAGCTGGTATGCTAGAGACCATGCCGATGCAGACAACTTGCTTATGATCATTACTTTCTACAGGTCAGTCTTCCACTCCAAGGCTGCGATTTCCGCAGGGCAAGGCCTGTGACACACATTTGTGCATCCCCAGGGCCCTAGCACAGTACCTGGCCCCTGACAGGTGCTCTCTTGAGCTCCAATGAACTGGACCTGAAGTTTAGTCCCTGGCAGGGGCTCTGGAGTGGAGAATGACCCTGACAAGTGCCATCCTAACCAGCCCCACCTGAACCCAAGGCCCTGTGGACAAGGTCTCAAACCCTCCCAGGATCTGGCATCCCTAGGCCCTGCTGCCTTTCCCGCTCACTCCCCCGCCCTCTCCTCTCAGCTGTCCATGGCTCCAGATGTCCAGACTTTCCTCCACCTGTGAGCTAGCTCACATGCTGGTCCCTCGACCAAGAACGCCTTTTCTCTTTGCCTTGCCCACACCTGCTCAGCCTTTGTGTCTCAGCTGAACCATCACTTCAGCACAGACAAAGGCCTGAAGGCAGGAGATGCCTGGCAGGACCCCGAGGGCAGAGAGAGGGGGTGACTGGACCCCGGGCAGGGGCATCCCTATCAGTGGGACTGGAAGAGAAGTTGCCTGATGGCCCAGGGGCTCAGTTGCCTGACTTTGGCCTTCATTCTGCAGCAGCCAAATACCATAGTGTGTTTTGAAATAGGAGACATCCCTTATCAGATCTAGGCTTTCCAGGCCGGCAGCTGGGGAGAAATGGAAGGCAAGAAGACCAGTTCCTAGGAGGGATGGGAAGACAGGAAGAGGGAAGGGGAGGCCTTGGTGATGGAAAAGAAGGACCACCCGAGGGATGCTGGGGAGGGAAGAAAGGCAGCACGGGGCTCCTAAAGGCAGGGGGTGGGGAGGGGTGGTTGGGGTATCTCAGGCTTCTGGCTGGTGGCCAGGTGCGTGGGGGACCCATTGCATGATGGGAGCTGGAGGAGGGGCGCGGGTCTGGTAAGGAGGGTATGCGGCCAGTCTGGACTGCTGGAGTTGAGGTTCCTGAGGACGTCTGGGGGAGAGTCCAGCATGGTCTGGGTGGATAAGGTCCACCATTGATGGGCTCGAGTGCTGTCTGAGCAGATGAGTCCCTCCCACCGAGCGGAGAGAAGAGGTGCAGGGGCCCACTTGCACTAACAGGGGAGGTGGGGTCTGGAAGACCCCAGCCCTGCCTTCCTAGCTCAGGCCCCACCTTGCGGGCCGCTCCCCAAGAGCTCCGAAGCCTGTAAGCAGGACCAGCAGGCAGACAGGCTCCGCCTGGCCCCGGCCGGCCAGCCCTGCTTTGAGAGCTCCCCTCGCCACCTCAGCTTGTGCGTATGCCAGCAGACCAAAAGCCCGGGTGCCCCTGCCATCCCTGGGCTTCCTCACCCCCCTGCCTGCCCTGTTCTCTGCTCCCTATGCCCCGCCTCTCCAGGTCTCCCTGAGCCCAGGGCCCCTCACCAGGGAGGTGGAGGAGGGGACTTGTTACTGTCAAAGGTGGGACAGCTCTCTGGTGGCTGGGAGCCCTGAGCGGGGCCAGGCACTCACTGTCGTGGCAGCTGCTGTTGGTGACCGGTAAGGGCGGGGAAGAGCCACCAAAGGTGGGGCTCTGACCAGGGGACCTGCATGGTCCAGGGCCTCCTCCTGCTCTAGGCCTGCACAGTGCCTGACCACCCCCACCCCGGCGCCTGTCACTCATCCGACAGCACTGGGGTGGATTACTGATGAGGAAATGGTCAGGGGAGGCCTTGGGCCCGGGGTGCCCAGCCAGCATGGCCCAGGCTATGCTTGAAATAGCGGTGCCCTTCCTCCCCCTCCTCTGTGGTCTCATCCTGCCCCTGCCCCTAGAGATTTCACCCAAAGGTGGCTTCTGCTCCCCCCACAGACTCCTGAATTTTTGTCACCCAGGACGTTAGCTGCAGGGAGGAGACTTGGAGGGGGAGCTAAGGGGGCAGAAAGCAGGGCAGGCGGAGGGGGTGAGGAAGCCCAGGGCGGGCCGGGGGGCACATGGCGCTGGTCTGCTGGCTTATGCACAAGAGGGAAGTGGGACCTGGGCTTGAAAGGCGGGAAGAGGTGGTCAGGGCCTACCACACAGAGCCCCCCTGTTCCAGTCCTAGGTGACCCTCCTGCTGCCTCGATTCCCCTGTCCTCGCAAGAGGTGTCTGGCCTGGGCTGGACCCGAGGGGCCTCAGGGGCACCACTTCCCAGGCTGGGGGCTGGGAGGGGCGAAGTGAGCCTCAGCTCTGGCAGGACGGTACCAGCCAGACTCACCCCGTCCTGACCAGAGCAGGAGCCTCCCAGTGCCTCTGTTTCCCAGGTTCGGGGGTTGGCTCAGGGCTCAAGGAGACCTCCAGGCAGCCTGGGAGGTTCTCAGTGCCCAGCGTGCTGGCGGTCTCCCTGCCCCAGGTCTCCCGCCTGGCCCTATCTGGCCTCCGCAACTGGACCACGGCAGCCTCGCCCAGCGCCGTGTTTGCCGCCCGCCACTTCCGGCCCTTCCTCCCGCCCCGGGGCCACGTGGAGCTGGGTGAGCCCTGGTGGATCATCCCCAGTGAACTGAGCGTCTTCACCGGCTACCTGTCCAACAACCGCTTCTACCCACCGCCGCCCAAGGGCAAGGAGGTGAGGGCAGCCCCATGGCCCCATGCCCCAGCCCTGCTCCTGGACCCCAAGGCGCCGGCCTGCCCCCCGCCCTGCACTCCTGCCTCCTTCCAGCCCCACCCCTGGTCCAGGGCCAACACTCAGCCAGGGGAGCGGGGTCCCCGCAAGCCAACCCCGGGTCCCACTGCCCTCCCCGCAGGTCATCATCCACCGGCTTCTGAGCATGTTCCACCCACGGCCCTTCGTGAAGACCCGTTTTGCCCCTCAGGGGGCCGTGGCCTGCCTGACTGCCATCAGCGACTTCTATTACACCGTGATGTTCCGGTGAGGGGTCCTGGCAGCCCCATCCCTGCTTTCACCTGGGCCTGGGACTCCAGGGCAGCACAGAAGGGTACAGCCCCGGGAGCCAGGGCCAGGCCCTGCCACCACCATCACCACCACATACCGCCCTGCGGGCCTGGCCAAGCAGCTTTGCTCTCTGAGCCTCACGTTCCTCCTCACGCACCGGGGAGGGGGTGGCTTCCTCCAGGAGGAAGGAAAAAGTGCTGAGTGTGCTTTAGCATGGGGCTGGTGGCCGTGACTGTCATCCACATGGAAGGGGGTGCATAAGAGCTGTGACACCAGGTCACACAGCCCCTAGAGAGGCTGTGAGAGCTCAGAGGAGGGTCAGCTATGCTTCCAGGGAAGGCGCAGGGAAGCTGGGCCCTGAAGGTAGGGCAGCGCCTTGTGGGCCTCCCCTCTCCCTGCCCCATACATTTCTGCCCCACCCAGAGTCTGGCCATCCCTGTGTGGGTTCCAGGCTTTGGGGCAGAAGAGGGCAGGCAGGCAAGCTCTGCTCAGCCAGGGATCCCGCTCCCAGCTGGCTCCCTTCCCTCCAGCATCCACGCCGAGTTCCAGCTCAGCGAGCCCCCCGACTTCCCCTTCTGGTTCTCCCCCGGCCAGTTCACTGGCCACATCATCCTTTCCAAAGATGCCACCCACGTCCGTGACTTCCGGCTCTTCGTGCCCAACCACAGGTGAGAGCCTCCATCCCACCCCAGCATCCTGCTCCCATGTGCCCCCCGACAGTTCCCGGAGTTCAGCCCCCCTCAGTCTCTCCCCAGAGCCCCTTCTCTTGGGAAGCACCTGGAGCTGACCTCGGAGGAGTTAGTATGAGGTGGTCGGGGGCAGGGAGGTGGTCATTCCATCATCCCAGGCAGCACCTGGGACACGCTTATGGGATGATGGAGTGACCAGCCAGCTCTGCGCTGGGACCTAAGGCACCAGCCCGCAGCCCCTCCCTGAAGCTGGAGCCCCGCTGCTCATTCTGCTGACAGACTCGTGACTACACCTTGCCCTGGCACCCTAGGGAAAGGCTGGCAGGTGGGCAGGGGCCTGACTGGTGGGGGTGCAGGAAGCCTTCCCAAAGGAAGGGACATCTGTGCAGCGACCTGGGGGCTGAGGAGGGTTTAGCAGAGGGAACAGCACATGCGGAGACCTAAGGGGAAGGCCCTCCTTGCCTGCAGTTGCTACCCCATACCCTAGGTGGGGACTGAAGGCGGCTTCTGGAAGGGCTTGATGCCAGCCACCTGCCTGCCTGTTCCACCTGCTCAGGGTCAGCCTCCTGTCGGGGGAACACGGGACGCAGAGAGCCTTTCCAGCTTTGTCCCAGATGGCAAGCCCAGGGGGGCCTGAGTGACTGTACCAGGATGGTCCCCGGGCTGGGAGCCAAGTGCCAGAGCTAAGTCTCAGCTCTGGCACCAGTGGCTGTGGGCAAGGCCCTGGCCCCCTCCAGGCCTCAGTTTCCTCATCTGCTAGATGGGGGGCTGGGTCCTAGGCAGGAGTGAGAGGGTCGCTGGGACAGCCTGGGAAGAGAACCCAGGACCAGGAGCGACCTGCCATCCTCCTTCAGGGTTACCGAGGGCAACGAGGGGCCCATATGAAAATGATGAGGAAGGAGCGGCCCTCCTCCTCTCCCTTGCTCAGCAAGCATGTCCCTGTGCTGCGGGGGCTCAGCCCAGGGCACGCCTGCCCCGAGCCCAGGGGTGGAGGTGGGGGCCTGGATTGGATGAAACCAAAGGAGCAGGAGACGGGGGTGGAGTGCCTGCTTCACCGGCCCAAGGTGGTTGGTAGCCTGCCCTGGGGCGCCCTCATGCGGTGGATCTGCGGGTTGCACATGATCAGGCCAGACTTCCCACTGGAGACAGTGGAGGAGGCCCGCAGCGGGAGGACGGTACCCGTTTTTCATTCCTGCCCTACTCGAGGTGCTGGGGAGGCACTGATGACCGCTGCCTCTAAGAGTCATGGGTCGCAGGCAGTTCGTGAGCCGTGGAGGTGGAAGCCCTTGGTAAACTGTAAAGGCCTGGGTCGGTGGAGGGTGGTGTGGTCCTAATGCCTTTAGAAGAGGCAGCCTGGCGAAAGAAAAGGTCCCAGGCTCTGCCGTCAGCATCCCAGTGGCTCTGAGACCTTAGGTTCACCCTGCTGAGTCTCAGTGTCCTCATCTATAAAATGGGGCCAGCGTCAGGCTTTCGGTGAGATGAAGTCTGATGTCTGATGGGCTTTGATGATGGCTTTGTGCCCTGGGCGCCCTCTCCCGTCTCCAGGTCTCTGAATGTGGACATGGAGTGGCTGTATGGGGCCAGTGAGAGCAGCAACATGGAGGTGGACATCGGCTACATACCCCAGGTGAGCGCACAGGTGGTCCCTTCACATGGTTAGTCATAGTCGTGTCCAACTCTTTGCAACCCCAGGGACTGTAGCCCACCAGGGTCCTCTGTCTATGGGATTTCCCAGGCAAGAATACTGGAGTGGGTTGCCATTTCTTCTTCCAGAAGATCTTCCAGACCCAGGGATCGAACCCGGGTCTCCCGCATCTCCTGCATTGGCAGGCAGGTTCTTCACCACTGAGCCACCCAGGAAGCCCCAGGTTGGAAGGTGGGGCTTGGTGGCAGGGCCCTGCCACAGAGTCTTTCAGCTTGGCTGCAGGGAGACCCAGCTGGCTAGGAGCCTCAGGACAGGGAATGACAGAGTTCCTGGCAGGCACAGCCGGATCCTGGGAAGACACGTATTCCTGCACGCAGAGGCCAGCAGCTGCCAGGGGCCCTCAGCTGGCTTCCCTCGGTGGAGCCCTGGCGGGACAGTGGGCTCTGTACCAGACTCACTGCACAGCCTCGACTGGGCCCTGCCCTTCCCTGGGCCTGTCTCCCCACCTCTGCGATGAGTGACGTGTCTCTGAGGGTCTCTTGGGGCCCCTGGAGGACTCTTGCCCCTCACTGAGACATCCCTCACTGACCCCTGGCCCAGATGGAGCTGGAGGCGCTGGGCCCCTCAGTGCCCTCCGTGATCCTGGACGAGGATGGCAACCTGATCGACAGCCGCCTGCCCTCAGGGGAGCCCCTCCAGTTTGTGTTTGAGGAGATCCAGTGGCAGCGAGAGCTGAGCTGGGAGGAGGCAGCCCGGCGCCTGGAGGTGGCCATGTACCCCTTCAAGAAGGTGAAGCGGGACAGCGGGCACGGGCAGGGGCGGGCTCCCTGGGGCTGGGATGAGAGCTGAGGAGCGGCAGGTGGGCCCTGGGCACCGAGTGCCAGGCAGGGCTGTGGCTGAGGCTGCCTCCCTGTGGGGCTCAGCCTGGACCAGGGAGCCGCCCCTTTGTCCTTCAGAACTTGGCAGAGCTATCCCCTGGCTCAGCATCTCACGCACACAACAAACATCCATGCATATGTACACACATATCCGTACATGTGCATACACACACACATATCCACTACAAATACACACACACCCACATGCACATCACACGCTCAGCCCCTGCAGTGGGACCCTGGCCGCACACAATAGCTTCTCTCTGTCCCCACTTGGCCCCAGGTCACCTACCTGCCGTTCACCGAGGCCTTTGACCAAGCCAAGGCCAAGAACAAGCTGGTGCACTCAATCCTGCTGTGGGGGGCCCTGGACGACCAGTCCTGCTGAGGTGAGGAGACCCCGGCAGTCCGTCGGGAGAGGAGGGTGGCGTCACTCCTCGTGGGTGCAGGAGGCTTTGAGACCACGGGACTCTGCTCTCAGAGCCCGAGGTTGCTTGAGGACTGCATGGGGCAGGGAGGTGGGGTGAGGGCTCTAGGGTGCTGTGCTGAGCTCCGAGGAAGCTGCTGGACTCAGAAGAAGGAGCCCAGCTCTGCCGTCTTCAGCCAGGAGGCTTTGGCCAAGTGATTTCCCTTCCCAGACCTGAGTTTTCTCAGCAATAAGAGGATAACATACTTACCTCCCACCGTTGTGAAAACAGATGTGAAAGTGTCTGTGCTCTGGAAAGTGTTGCACACAAGTGAGAGAAAACCAGTGCCAAAGCCTGTATACTTTTCATTTAATCAGAAAATTACAACAAACACCCCGTGGTGCAAAGATCTCTGGGTGCCTGACGGGGGTTACAAAGAGGAGCAAACAGTGCCCCTGCCCTCGTCCAGCCAATCGACAAACATCCTGGATACCTCCTGTGCCTAGCCGTAGGCTAGATGCTGGGCATCCTGCATCGAGGAAGTCAGAAGCAGTCCCTGGGCTCAGGGAGCACACAGTGTGTGCAGAAGGCAGACACTACAAGTGTGGCAAGTTTGCACAAGGCAAGGTCCAGAGTGGCACAGGAGTGTGTAACAGGGGGTTCAGGGAAGGCTTACTTGAAAGAGTGACACAAGCTGAGACTCTGCAGGATGATTAAGGGTTTGTCGAGTGACAGGAGGAAGTGTTTTAGATAAATAGAAGGATAGTCTGTGCAGAGGTCCCGGGGCAGCATTTAGTGGATTTAAGAAGCTGTCAGTGTCTGCAAGCCCCTGGGCCAGGTGGGGGCCAACACCAAGTCTCAGCCCAGGATTCCAGTATGTTACTGATGTTAATTACAGCTACCGGGAATTCAGTACCTCTTCTGTGGCACTGTTTGAATCACTGTTATTTCACCTGGGTGCACAGAGTATTCTGTAGTCCCTGAGGTTTACTGCTGATTGAAATCCCAGTGAGACATGTGGGCTCCTGGCCTTGCTTCTCCCTGAACAGGTTCAGGGCGGACTCTCCGGGAGACAGTCCTGGAAAGTTCGCCCATCCTCGCCCTCCTCAACGAGAGTTTCATCAGCACCTGGTCCCTGGTGAAGGAGCTGGAGGACCTGCAGGTGAGTGGCAGGTGGGTGGCAAGAGCCCCGTGGGAGCCCCTGGGACAGTGGAGCCCAGGCGGCAGGAGCATATACCCAACTGTCCCCGCAGACCAACCAGGAGAACCCATCCCACCAGAAGCTGGCCAGCCTGCACCTGGAGAAGTACAGCTTCCCCGTGGAGATGATGATCTGCCTGCCCAACGGCACTGTGGTAGGTCCCCGCCACCCGGCCTCAGCCGCGGGCAGAGGAAGCAGAGAGCCAGGGCTGTGGCTTACAGACCTCATCATCCCGGTCTGACTCTGCCGCCTCCTGGCTGGTCTCTTAGCCAGTCCGAGCCTCAGTTATCCCCTGATGTCCCCTCGGCCTGCCTGCAGGTGTCGGGACCTTCCCTCAGAATGGGGACCTCAGGAGCACTCTGGGGCACAGTGGGCAGCAGAGTGGACAGGAATGTGACCCAGAAGGGAAGTCTCACCTCAGACCATTGCAGCCAGCCCTGGCGTGGCAGGGATGGGGGGTGGCAGGGGGCAGGCCTGGTGGCAGCAAAAAAGACCTGACACCACCCAGGCGGAGGCAAGACCCCCGCTCTCCCTGAGGGCCCCTGACACAGCACTCACGTGCTCAAGCGGGATCCGCACATGAGACCGATGATCACTAATGCTGATTTTTACAAACTGAGGCTCAGAAGAGTGCAGAGACGTGGCAAGAGCCACACAAGGAAGAAGCATAGCCGGCTCTGAAAACAGGTGCCCACCTGTGAGCCTCAGCATCGCTTGCTCTTCTGAGCAAGCTGCTCCTTCTCCCTTCAGTCCTGGGGGATGGGCAGGGTGGGAGGTCAGCAGGCGGGGAGCAGCGCAGGAGCGAGAGCTGGGTTGGCCCAAGCATCAGTCCCTTAGTCGTGTCCGACTCTGCGACCCCACGGACAGTAGCCCACCAGTCTCCTCTGTCCGTGGGATCCTCCAGGCAAGGAGTGGGTTTCCACTCCCTTCTCCAGGGGATCTTCCCGACCCAGGGATCAGACCTCGATTTTATGCATTGTAGGCAGATTCTTTACCAGCTGAGCCACCAGGGAAGCTTCTGTCTCAGGCTCAGGGAAGGGAAGGCCTCAGGGTATCAGCCAGATCACACTGGTCCATGGACGAAACCCCCTTAGTGGACCCAGCCCAGCAGGGCCCCAGGTGGCGGAGCTGGGCAGACAGGACTCCGCCTGGGCGGTGGGTGGCCTGCACTCTCCCGTTCGTTTACTGGGCACCCGCCCTTAAGGTACTCACTAGCTGGAGTGGGAGGCTGATGGGGACACAGGCCTGGGCATGCAGGTATTTTGACAGAAGTGAGTGTGGATTTCAGGGGTTGTGGGATCAGAGACAAGAGGGTCAAAGGGCACAGAGGCGGGGTTGGGGGGAGGGGTGATATTGAAAGGCCTTAGGTTTTTGCTTGGTGGGCGAGGTGTGGAGCCCTGGAGGCAGAGAGCCCTGTGAGCGGAGGAAGAGGGGAACAGTTCCCGCGGCGCTCATGCTCGTGGCTGCCCAGCCTGCCCAGCCTGCCCGTCATCTGCCCAGACGAGGAAAGTCGAGGCCGCAGCAGGCACTGGGCCCCCTACCCCTGTTCTCCTCACCCAGCTCTTCCCCCAGGTCCACCACATCAACGCCAACTACTTCTTGGACATCACGTCCATGAAGCCCGAGGACATTGAGAACCACGTCTTCAGCTTCTCGTCCACCTTTGAAGACCCGTCCACGGCCACCTACATGCAGTTCCTGAAGGAGGGCCTCCGGCGCGGCCTGCCCCTCCTCCAGCCCTAGTGAGCCTGCCACAGTGAGACCCCAGCTGGACAGGGAGCAGGACAGGCCTCTCCTCCCGGGAGCGCCAGAGCAGCCTTCCCATGTGTCACACACCAAGCCCTTCGCTCCACCGCTCAGGCTGCCTGGGGGGACAGGGGTCAGCTAATGGCGGCCATCCGAGCTTTGCCTTGGAGGTGGGTGGACAGGAGGTCCTTGGCTGACCTTGAGTGCTGGCTGTCACCGCCAGCCTTTAACTACGTTCCTGGCTCTGGTAGCTGCTTGAGACCCCAAAAGAGACGGCCTGGGGTCATCTCCTCAGACCTCCCCCACTCAGGCACATAGTCCTGGCCCTTGCAGGGCGAACAATAGGGAAAAATGGGTGCTAAAAAGACAGGGCCACCCCCTCTCCTTACCTTCACCCCTTCCAAAAGAGACATCAAGAAGCCTTGGCCTGGGGTGGGGAGAGGCTGCCAAGGAAGCACTCCTGTCTGTCTGGAGCCTTCTTCCAGGCCAGAGGCCTGCCTGGCTGCCCTCCTGCGCCTGGGGTCCCCTGCCCAGGTGACGTCAGCCTTCCGGAAGCTCTGAGCAGAGCCCTTCTTCAGAAGGGGAAATCGTACTGTACCCTGCTGCTCTCCAGACCACTCAATCTAACCTGACGAAAGGACCCCAGAACCTGTTTCAGGACTTCCTGGAGGCCTGCTCTCTGGGAGGTTTACAGTGAAGGAGGCTTCTGCCCTTGACAAGAAGTCCACTGAGGCCAAGGGCCTCAGTTTCCCCTACGGCCTACCCCAGCATGGGTGACAGCGAGACTCATGGAGCCAGTGTCTCCGTAACAGCCCCCATCCGCTCCCCACTCCAGACCTCAGCTCCACAGAAACGTCTCCCAGAGGTCACAGCCTCCCCCAGAGCAAGCGCTGTCCCATCTCTCAGGCCGCCCAGACCAGGTTATCTACCGCTGGGCGGCCACCAACTCTCCTTGGCCCCTGAGTCCACATCCCGAGCCACTGACCATGGCCAGTCTTTTTTTTTTTATACATGCAGAAAGCGTTTTTATGTGAACTTTCTCACAGTTTATATGTATTTTTGATAGCCCCAGCACTGAGGAGAAAGAAGGGGGCGATGGTGTCCCCCCAGCAGCTGCCCCATGATGGCTGGATCTGAAAGCTTAGGTGGATCCAGCTTGATATCTTTGCAGTTGCTTCTGTGGGAAGAAAACATCCCCTTCTCTTCCTCCTTCTCGACCAACTTTTTAAAAATAGTCCCCAGAGGGTCCATATACCCCCAACTGTATCCTTATCCTCCACTCAGGCCCATGAGGAGCCCTGGGGCTTTCACGAAGGCCCCTCCTCACCCCTACGTATCCCGCCCCCACCCCCTACCCCCCCACCCCACTGGGGTCGGGGGGCTCCCTCTTCAGCCTGAAAGGGGAAGGAAGGCAAACATCTCAGATGCACTCCCCAGCCTCCCACCTGTGAGTCCCCCCGCCACCGCTAGAGTTTCCACACTGAGCCTTCCTCACAGGCTTGTTCTCGATGTTGTATCGCGTATCACGATAATAGCTAGTTACTGAGTGCTTTCTCTGTCTAAGGCACCCTGTTAAGATGACATGTATTTTCTCATTTACTCCTCACAACAAAGGACGCCAGGCGGGTAGCCGTCATTCCTGTCTTGTAGATGAAGGAACTGAGTCTCAGGAAAGCGAAGTGACTTGCCCAAGGCGACTCGGTGGTGGGCTTGACATTCAGCCTGTGTCTTGATGTTGGGAGTGTTTTGTCTTGTCCTTCCCACCTCTCCCCTGCCTGTTTTCACCGAGGCGAAAAGGAAAGCCTTTCAAACCAAAATGTCAGGTTCCCCTGTCTTCTCTAGAGCAAATGAGGCGCGAGCCAGCAAGCTCGGCCAGGTTCCTTGTGTCCCTCCTGGGAGGCAGCTTAAAGGGAGGGAGGGCACTAAGCCTGTCTCAGTGCTTCCATCTTGGGTGGCAGTAACCCGTCCCACTAGCCACCTGGTGTCCGAAGACATTCAGCCCTCCCACCCAGCAGGCTCCTCCCCTCATGCTGGGCTAAGAAGGCCGAGGCCATGATGAGGGATCCTTGTCCCTTGGAAGGTGATGCTTGCACTTCCTGAATCCTCTCCTGATGCCTCTGCCTGATCCCCTACTGTGTTCAAAGGCTCATGGTGGCGGAGGCCCCCAGCTGCCCTCTTGTCACCCCTCCTCCACTTCCCTCCTCTGTCCCCAGTGTATCCTATAATAAAATTGAAGAGATTAGGGTGGTTCTAAGTGCCTTTCCTTTCAGCCGGATGTTGTTCTGTTCTGTTCTCCATCTCACTCCTCTGCTGGAGAGTTGATACTTTTGAACTGAGAGGCCCTTGGACCACAAGATCAAACCACTCAATCCTAAAGGAAACCAACCCTGAATATTCATTGGAAGGACTGATACTGAAGGTGAAGCTTCACTACTTTGGCCACCTTATGCAAAGAATGGACTCATTGGAAAAGACTCTGATGCTGGGAAAGATTGAAGGCAAAAAGAGAAGGGGGCAGCAGAGGATGAGATAGCATCACCGACTCAATGGACGTGAATCACTAGAAAGACAGAGGAGGCTGGCATGCTATAGTTCGTGGGGTTGCAAGGAGCCAAATTAGTGACTGAACAACAACCTTTTCGGGAGTTGGCAGATGGCCAAGGGAGCATGGCTGGAATCCCTCTGGGACTAGTTTATTTGTCACCAGAAGCTTGAGTAACTTGCTTAAAATAAATTTGTGATAGACCTAGAGAACTTATTATTTTTAGAATCTGGTGTTCTGTGTTGAGAAAGATTCTGAAGTTAAATCCATCATCTTAGAGCCTGAGATACGCATTAGGTAATTTTTTTTTCTTTTTGAGGGTGTGAACTTAAGGAAAAACCTGTAAAAGAAGGGTTGAAGAAGTTAGTTCAGCTGCTCAGTCATGTCCGTCTCTTTGCGACCCCATGAACTGCAGCACGCCAGGCTTCCCTATCCATCACCAACTCCCAGAGTCCACCCAAACCCATGTCCATTGAGTCAGTGATGCCATCCAACCATCTCATCCTCTGCCGTCCCCTTCTCCTCCTGCCCTCAATCTTTCCCAGCATCAGGGTCTTTTCAAATGAGTCAGCCCTTCACATCAAGTGGCCAAAGTACTGGAGTTTCAGCTTCAGCATCAGTCCTACCAAAGAACACCCAGGATTGATCTCCTTTAGGATGGACTGGTTGGATCTCCTTGCAGTCCAAGGGACTCTCAAGAGTCTTCTCCAACACCACAGTTCAAAAGCATCGATTCTTTGGCGCTCAGCTTTCTTCACAGGCAATGGCACCCCACTCCAGTTCTCTTGCCTGGAGAGTCCCATGGACGGACGAGCCTGGAGGGCTGCAGTCCATGGGGTCGCTGAGGGTCAGACACAACGGAGCGACTTCACTTTCACTTTCCACTTTCATGCTTTGGAGAAGGAAATGGCACCCCACTGCAGTGTTCTTGCCTGGAGAATCCCAGGGATGAGGGAGCCTGGTGGGCTGCCGTCTCTGGGGTCGCACAGAGTTGGACACGACTGAAGCGACTTAGCAGCAGCAGCAGCAGCAGCAGCAACTTTCTTCACAGTCCAACTCTCACATCCATACATGACTACTGGAAAAACCATAGCCTTGGCTATAGACCTTTGTTGACAAAGTAATGTCTCTCCTTTTTAATATGCTGTCTAGGTTGGTTATCACTTTCCTTCCAAGGAGTAAGTGCCTTTTAATTTCATGGCTATTGACGAAGAAAGGGGAAAGAAAGAACCTTGAGCAGAATTAGAATCTGAAAGCCAAACCTTGGCCAGATCACCAGAGAAAGGCTCTAGAGCATAAACCATACCGCCAAATTGAACTGGCCTCTTGTACCTTGTATCAGTTGCTCCTAGGCTTAGAGGTAGAGTAACTTATTAGGTTAGGGCTTCCATTCTGAGAATGGGGCAGCTGTGAGCAGCCAGCACAGCTGCTGGGGGATAGAGTCATGTGCTGGGTAAAAGGGATCTTTGGGAAAAACAAAGACTGCACTACCACATCCAAGGAAAGGCAGCTAGAATGGATTTGCAAGATCTGCCATTGTCCAGGATGGGAACGTGATGATTAAAGCAACAATTTCTCATCCTGGAAAGAGGGCTGGACCAAATTTCAAATTTTCATAATTTGCAGTATAGTGGGAATCAGGGTGGACACAGTCTCTGACTACATAGTTTGCAGGGTCCAGTGCAAAATGAAAATGCAGGGCCCTTGTTGAAAAAAATTTTTTTTTGTTAATTTCAAGAGAGCAACAATAGGGCATTAAAGCAAGGAGTTTGTTTGATAGGAGGCCTGTGTGACAGCACAGATTCTCCCCACCATGAAGCCCATCTGTCCCTGGCAGCTGGGACTTTCAAGCTTAGAGGCCAAAGAACAGCAGCCTGGGAGCCAGGCATAGTCACACAAGTCAGAGGAGGGCATGTGACCCAGGCCTGGATGCCGTGGTGACCAAGACTCCAGGGGGTTGAGCACAAAAAGGGAGTGCGTGAGCGAGCCTGGAAGGAATGTGGGTCTCTTTTGCAATGCCTCTGGTGTCTTGCTTCTCGGGCTACCCATCTGAGCAACCAACTCACAATATATCGTGGTGGGTATGAGTGTGCGATACACAACAGCTAAAATAAAAGAAAGCCACAAAGCACTGGAGGGCAAGAGGCAAGAGGAGAAAGAAGCTCATTTCTTGGTGCAGAGAAGACTGTAGAGGGTCTTGGCTGGGAAGCATAAACTGAAGGAACCAGAGGGAGGTGGGAGAGGGGTTGACGATGGGGGACACATGTACACCCATGGCTGATTCATGTGAATGTATGGCAAAAACCACTACAATATTGTAAAGTAACTAGTCTCCAATTAAATAAATTTATTTACAAAAAATAAAAATAAATTGAAGGAACCAGAGTGAGATGAGGTCGGGCAAGCACTAAGCCTGGAGCCTTGACGCCGGCGCGAAGCTTCTGAAGTTTGTAATCGAGGTGGGGACAGCAGACACCGATCAATCTGGAGGTGGAATAGCAACACAGATCCCTCCCAAAGGTTGGATTGGGACTAAGCATGGAGAGCGGAAAAGAGCCAGTTGACCTCAGGGGTTTCCCGGCACCATCAACTTTTCCCCAGGGGGCGTGGCCTATGGTAGGCGTGTCCCCTCTACAGCCCCGCCTCGGCCCCGCAGGATCCTCTCTCGCCCCACCCCCAGCAGAGTCCGCTTCCGGAAGACGCGCGCGGCCGCGGCTCGGCGCGCAGCTGCTAGGGATCGCTTCCGGGGGGTGGGTCAGCGGAAGTGAGGGCGAGTGAAGCTGGGCGGCCCGCTGTGGTAGGAGGGGCCGTGAGGTGAGTGAATCCGGAGCCGCAGTCTGAGGTGAGACTAGGTCCGAGTGCCGCCCCAGAGCGGGAACGCGAGCGGGAGCGCGGCCGTCCCGCCCGGCGTGTCGCGCGGCCGAGTGCCGGGCGCCGTGCGCTGCCCAAGGCTGCTGGGCCCGCGCCGGTTTTCGTGGCAACTCGTGTTGTCCGCGACACTCGGCTGAGGGGAAACTGAGTCCCCGGGGGGCAGTTGCTCGCCCGAGTCACCCAGCCGCACCAGAGGCTTCTCGTTTCGGCCGCCTCCTCACTTCCTCCGGGACCCGGCGCCGGGCCTTTGAGTTCATGGGCGCCCCCCCACTCCCGAGCCGAGGCGAGAACTTGGCCGACCTTGACCCCGTCTGGTCGGGCTGTTGCGGGGGGAAGGGAGGCGTGTCCTGGACAAAGGCCCTCGCGGCGGCTCCCCCTCCCCCGGCAGAGAACGGCGCTGAGCGCAGCGGCCTCGGCGGGGACCGGGATGATGCGGCCGGGCCCCGCTCGGGAGGCGCTGGGAGACCGTGTGTAGAAACACCAGGACAGCAGACCCGGAAAGGGCAGTGCGGGTTCGGAGGTGGTGGGAACTAGGCGCACGGCCAGCGAGCCGTGGGGAGTCTTCTAAGCAGACACTTGTGCAGGGTTCAAGGCTAAGTCGGCGTTCTCGTTGGTTCGTTTCTTAACAAATGCTCGAGTGCCTGCCGGGTACCGAGCGGGCTCAGGGCTGCACCTGGAAGCCCCGCCCTTCGGACAAACTGCCCAAGCTACACCGTTATCTGGTTACTGCTGCTCCGGAGGAAACGCGGGACGCCGGTACGGGAAGGGCAGGCAATGCTTCAGCTGAGCTCCAGGGGTAATTGAGGATGAGCTTGGTGAAGAGGCTGGTAGGGTTTCGAGCAGAGGGAATAGAGTAGACAGGGCCGTTGAGGGGCTGCAAGGCCAGTGTGGGTGGAGGGCAGGGGAAGGCGGGTGTGGCGGTGAAGCATGCAGGGACCAGAGTGGAGAGGCCTTGTCGGCTGGGAGAGAAAGGCAGGGAGGGCCTGCTGGCCATGCTGAAGAGGCTTGGTGTTATCTTCTTTGCTCTAGCAAGCATGAGGGGTTGAAGCTTGGCAGAGATCTATTCCCAATGTGTTCCGAAAAGAGGCCTCTGGCTGCCACGTGAGGGTTAGGCCCAACCGAGTTTGGAGGTAAGTTTGGAGAAGTAGTGGCTGCAGTGACTGAAGTGAGAAACACAGGGAAGCACTGTTGTGTGGAGCTTGTGGCAGACACTGACACTTAGCACAGAGCCTGGCACACCGAAGGGCTTATAAAAAGTCTTGAGCGTTGCTGAGAAGATGGAACCCAGGTTGGAGGCAGGAGGATCTGGACCAGACCTGGGTGCTTCCTACTCTGCCGTGGCCGCTAAGTGACCTTAAAGCAGCCCCTCTTTTCTAGCTTCCTTTCCTCATGTGTCGCAGAGTAAATACCTCCTCTCTCAGAGGTGAAGAGAGACCCTCCAAGGGAGGTTTCTGGAAAGAGCTGGTTAGTCCAGCCTATCCCCTCTTCAGAGGCTGCCCTTGGCTCTGCACTGACTCCTTACCTAGAACATTCCCAGCCCTGGAGACCTGACCATTACCTGACATGCCCCCCCCCCCCACCTTTATGGCCTGACCATACTCTGTTCTTTATACATCTCTTCACCTTCTTTTCCTAGACCTGTGTTATTGTTGCTGTTTTCTTTCCCTTCTTAGCTCCTCTGAACTCACTATGGGGCCTTGGGGCCAGGGAACTGAACTCACCTGGCCAGCTGCCTGATGTGCCTTTCTTAGACAGTGATATTCAGCCTCTGGTAGAATTAGGTATTTGAGTCCTGTCCCTCTTCTAGATTATGAGTTCCTTGAGAGCATGGCTGTGTCTTACTCTTTCCATAGCCCCTACAGTGCCCAGCATAGGTCCTGGCACAGAGCGAGTATTAAGTGTTTGATGAACAAGGGACTGAATGAGTTCATTGACTGCAGCTGCTCACCATGCAAGGGCAGCTATGAGGAACCCGCCCATCTGTGTCTTGTTTCAACAGTTCATTAAGTACTTTAAAATCTTATTTCACTGATTGACCTTCTTGGTATCCCTGAGTGGCAGCTCTTCCTATCTTCTAAGAGAAACTACATTCTGAAAGATTAAGTAACTTGCCTAAGGCTATTAAGCCAGTTGAAGGCTGAGCCAGGATAAAAAGTTTTAGCTCTTCCCCAGTAGCCCGGTAGACTGAATTTGGCCAGACTGGCTTCATTCTCCCATTGTCTGTTTCACTCACATCTGCCTGGTGTAGTGGCCCAGCAGAGCTAGGCTGGGTGGCACATGCTGGACTTTTTACATCTTATCCTCAGGAATGAATGTTGGACTTGGATGGCACCTTACACTCTGCCTTTCCCATGAGCTTTTTTATCTACCAAAGAGTTCTATTTACATCGAAGTTTGTTTTTATCTTACCAACTTAAAAATTTTTTTTAATTGAAGTATAGTTCATTTACAACATCCTGTTTCTTTCAGGTATACAGCACAGTGATTCAGTTATACATATATATTCTTTAGAAGTTTTGCCTCAGGAAACCTAAGGACTCAGGAAGGCTCCCAGCTTTGGCCAAGCTCACATGGTGCATCTGAAAGTAACCTCTAACAGTCTGGATTTGTAGAAGCCATGGTTGGGTGAGCACAGCCTCTTTGGCTGGTTTTCTTCCCCTGTGAAACATCAGAGAAGCCTCACTGTTAGTCATGGGCTTCCCTGGTGGCTCAGATGGTAAAGAATCTGCCTGCAATGTGGGAGACCTGGGTTTGAGCCCTGGGTTGGGAAGATTCCCTGGAGAAGGGACTGGCTACCCACTCCAGTATTCTTGCCTGGAGAATCCCATGGACAGAGGAGCCTGGTGGGCTACAGTCCATGGGGTGCAAAGAGTTGAACACAACTGAGTGACTTGTATGGGCTTGTGTGGTAGCCACTGAGTCTCCTGTGGGGATTGTTTGACAGGAAGAGAAGTCTGGTGTTCCTTGAGATGGCCTGATATGAAGGCGTCACACTCCCTGCCTCCCCAAGCCTCTAGCGCTGCCCGGTGGCTGCCTTGTCCTTCAAGTGCAGGAGCCAGTTGAAACATCAGGAATGGAAGCCAATGTGGTAAGGGGCGTTCCCAAGGCAGGGGTGTGGTGGGGAAGATTAAGCACTAGACCTGCTAAAGTTCTGTAGGAAGTTCTGAGATCCTCAAGTTAACTCTTCCCCAACCCAGGCTTGGAATTGAAGGGTCCTGCCTTCCATCCCCTCCCTCCAGGCAGAACCAACTATGATATTGGAGCAGTTAGGGGGTCAGTGTGTTTCCATCACTCTGTGTAGTGGGAAGGGAGGGCCGCTAATTCCTCACCCTTTTCTCTGGATCCTCCCAGCATTTACTGTGCCTCAGCAGCAGCAGGTGTCCTCTTATGTATCTGGCCAAAGTGAACGTTGACTGCTGCTAAAGGGAAGGTAGGGGAGAGGATGGGGACAGCAGTTGGATTTTTTCTGAGGTTGTGGCTGTCTCTCTGTGCTTTAGACCATCCCAATCTGGCAAAATAAGCCGCATGGCGCTGCTCGAAGTGTAGTGAGGAGAATTGGGACCAACTTGCCCCTGAAGCCATGTCCCCGGGCATCCTTTGAGGTAAGTGAGCTGGAAAATAGTGGCCCAGAGTGTACGGGGAGTGCTGCTGCTTCTGTGGCCCAGACTCCTTGGCGTTGCCAAGACAGGCTGCCTTCCTGATCACATCTGCATTTTTCAAAAAGAATTTAACTGCTTTTAATGTATCCTGGTCACTGTGGCTTCCTGATTGCACCCAAACCTGTGACCACAAGTCAAGCTTCCAATCTGCTCATAAATTAATCATACTGCATCTTTGATGCCTCTGCTAAGCAACTCAAATTTCATCAGGCTCCAGCAATCCAGTGTGTTAGAGTAGGCCAAAGGCCCCTGCTGAACTGGATCTCCAGACTAGCCATGTCTGCTCTGAGGTGTGTGCCTACAACCCTGGCAGGTCCCCTCACAGAATACTGAGTGCTGTGTGTGATTTTGAGATGAACTCTGCTTTTCTTTTAATATGGTGTTGTCACTCAGGGCTTCCCTGGTGGCTCAGACAGTAGAGAATCTACCTGCACCACGAGGGACCCAGGTTTGATCCCTGGGTCAGGAATATCCCTGGAGAAGGAAATGGCACCCAGTATTCTTGCATTGGAAATCCCATGGACAGAGGAGCCTGGTGGGCTACAGTCCATGGGGTTGCAAAAAGTCGGACACAACTGAGCGACTAACACTTAAACTGCTTTTCTTCACCAGCTCTAAGGCTTGCCCTGCTTAGCTACCTATTTACAGTATTTCCCTGATGTCTTTATTCCTCATCCCCTCTTTTCTAGCCAAGTTTAGCCGTTCTTTACTGGGCTATTTCAGTCTCACCTCTGCCCAGGGGGCCTTTAGCATTCACTCTATAGTAAGACTCCCTTGTGCAGTGGAAAGCTAAGTAGCATTTATTGGTCCTAGCTGCCACCCTGTAAGAACTAATGGTTAAGCATCAGCTCCAAGTTAGATGCTTAAGGTCTGTGCCTTTGGGGAGCTGGAACACAAAAGAACTACTTCAGCTTTCTGCCTACACAAAGGAGACAGAAATATGTGCCTGAAAAGATGTAGGCCTGGGGCGAAACAAGTGAAGGAGCTGAGTTTGTATATCGGATGCTGAGCTGCAAACTGTGTGCTTATCTGGAGTCTGAATTGGAATGGGTTTGGGGTTCGGTGCAGGGTGCTATCTCTTGACCCAGATTGCCGGTTATTGCCTAGGGCTGAATGTGGCCCTGGCTGCCTCAAGCATCAGGAACAAAGGGAAGGACAGCTCGGAAGCATGAGTCAGTCATGGTTGCCCCCACATTTGACTATAGCCTCTCCAGTCCTTTGGCTGGATGCTGCTGGGCAGAGATGATCAAGGGCACAGGCTCCCACAGAGCAGAAGTAGTAATACCAGCTACATTTATGGAGCCCACACTGTGTGCCAGGCACTGTGCTAAGTTCTTTATATTTGTTAACTCATTTAATTGCCAATAGCAGAGGAGCCCTCTGGCTAATCAAGGAAAGCAAATGGAGGCGTCCCCTAAATGGCCCATCTTAGCATTAACTCCTGCGTCATTAGCTCCTTTGTAACCTTGGAGCATCACTTCACTTCTATGAGACCCAGATTCCCTATCAAAAAGTCAGACCTATCAGTTCCGGATCTACCTACTGAACAGCCTATAGCAGAAGCATCTGAATTTAACTCATATATAGGTGGATTTTTGAGAGACTGCCTCTAGATTTGTTGTAAATTGATTACCTTAAATATTTTTAAGGGAATCTTACTGATTTATTTTTTAATTTACCCATATGAAAATATTAAATTATGAAAAAAGAAAGGGAAACAAGTTGCCTGTAATCACGGAGTCATGACACATGTTTTAGTTCTTTCCTGTCTTATTCTAAGCATATATTTTTCTTTGTTGTAAACAGTCAGAATATAATTGAACCTTCCTAATTTTTCATTTAACATGGTGTCACTCAATCTCCCTGTTCCCTAGTTGTTCATTTGGGTGGAGGAGCTATTTTAAGGAATTACATTATGATTCCTTTTGTCTAATTAGCTATTTTTTTAAAATTTAAATCTAAATAATCAAATTATCAACTTTGTTTCTAACAGTGTTGCTGTAACATGTAGATCCCAGTATGCTACAAAGGTGTAAAGAGCTTGCCAGGAGAAATTTCCTGTTGATATAACAGATTGTCCATGTCCTTGCATCTGTATTCTCACAACCAGAAGGCTAGACAGTGGGCATCTCTGTTAAAAAGTAACTCTTGCCAGTCCTACTGAAGACTTCTTTGCTCTAGCCAGGGGTCAACAGAGAACCAGATAGTAAATATTTTAGGCTCTGGGCCATACCGGTCTCCATTACAGCTACTTACTTCTGCAGTTATAGCTTAAAAGCCGTGACAGGTAAGACTTAAATGAGTGTGACTCTTTTTTTCCAATAAAATCTTCTGATTGCTCTCCACCTTCCCATCCATGCTCCAAACCGTAGCCAGACTAATCTTTTAAAACCTCACATCTAATCCTTACTTACTTGACCTTTCAATGGCTCATTATTTCAAAGCTCCTAATTCATTTGCCAGTCTCTCCCAACTCCCTACCACTCTATCCTTCCTGTTCCAGCCATGCTGAATTATTTGTAATTTCACAGACTCTTTCTTCTGGCCTCTTATTCAAACTGCCTCCAACTGGGACCTCCTTTAGGAAGTCTTCCCTATACCCAGTGTTGGATTAGATGTTCCCCTATGTATTTTGCCCAGTTTCCAGTTGTCTCATCATGATGGCA
Organism: Ovis aries; assembly: GCF_016772045.2. Classification (NCBI taxonomy): domain Eukaryota; kingdom Metazoa; phylum Chordata; class Mammalia; order Artiodactyla; family Bovidae; genus Ovis; species Ovis aries. The sequence goes on along the minus strand of NC_056055.1, from coordinate 240,989,868 downwards.
GTAAATGTTAATGAATTTTCCTTCCCCACAGACCCTGCCCAACATCTCTGACCTGTGTCTGAGGGATGTGCCCCCAGTTCCTACCCTGGCTGACATCGCCTGGATTGCTGCAGATGAAGGGGAGACTTATGCCCGGGTCAGGTAGCTGAGGCAGTAGCCTGCCGACTGGGGAATGAAAGAGTGAGATGGAGGGCAACAGGAGTGAGAGTAGAACCTGGCTGTGTTCCTTTTATTTTTTAAGAGTAAGGAGATTAACCTCCTTTGTTTATTTAATTTTTGGCTGCACTTGGTTGCTGTGCGCAGGCTTCTCATTGCAGTGGCTTCTCTTATTGCAGAGCATTGGCTCTAGGGGCATGGACTTCAGTAGCTGTGGCACACAGTTCAGTTGCCCTGCAGCATGAGGAATCTTCCCAGATGGGGGTGCAACCCTGTTCCCTGCATTGGCAGGCAGATTCTTAATCACTGGACCACCAGGGAAGTCTGGCTATATATCTCTTGCAGGAGTGTATGATGGAATTTTGGAAGCAGTGCAGTGGCCCATGTCTCTGACACTTTTCTCTCCCTGGTCCAGGAGCGATACACGCCCCCTGAGGCACACCTGGAAGCCCAGCCCTCTGATCGTCATGCAGCGCAATGCCTCAGTGCCCAACCTGCGTGGGTCGGAGGAGAGGCTCCTGGCCCTGAAGAAGCCAGCCCTGCCAGCCCTCAGCCGCACCACCGAGCTGCAGGATGAGCTGAGCCACCTGCGCAGCCAGATTGCCAAAATAGTGGCAGCTGATGCAGGTAGGAGCCTCTGAGCCAGGACCAAATAGCAGGCTGTTTGTTTTTGCTTAGCTTTTGGACAGGATAGGGATAAGAATGGTCCTTGATTCGGGGGTACTGGAGTCTAGGGCTCTGGACTGCCCTAAAGCCTGGCTAGCCTGTATAACCTTTGGATGGTTTCTGTCAGCCATTTGGGGCAGACTGGTTGGGTTAGGAACAAAATCTTCATTTAATCTGGGGCCCCATGCAGATTCCCTCCTGCAGCCACAAAAACCAGCTCTCTTCCAAATGTCTTTTAAGATCATGTCTTCCATGAGTGCTCCATGAGCTTCCGACTTTCCTTTTCAATATGAGAAATAAGTGTTCCCTACCACTGAGAGATATCCCCCTTTGTAAGCATATTTTCCGTTTCCTTGCATTCTGACTTTCTACCAGAGACCACCTCTCCATCCCTCAGCCTTTCTGTCTGCAGTTAAGGGAAAATCAGTGGGAATGGATGGGCTGACCAGATGTAGGAAATACCAACAGGTGGATCTCTCCCAGGATGCTCCGTGTTTAACCCTCATATTCCTCCCATTCTCACTTTTTTCCTATTCATTGACTCAAAGTTATAGCTCCTAAACCTTGTCAGTTGGTAGAACATGTGAAAATCATGGTTTTCTCTCTGAAATTTTTATGTATTTAATTCCCTCATGTGGCAGTTTTATAGAGAAAATGGACTTGAATTTTCCATATATAGTTGTTTGCTACATTTTTTTTTAATCATCCAAGAGACATGCTGAAGTAGTTTAGGAAAAATACAAAAATATTCCCTAGAAACTTAGAAATTGAGGAAATTCTCTCCATTAAAATTTGGAAACTGGGAGAACTATCACCATTCTGGTTTTTGGCTGTAGAACAGTTCTAGTCACAGATAGCTGCATTTAAAGGAGCACAGTCAGAAGCACTGGCCTAGTTAGAGAAAAGGACAAATTCAGGCAATGGTTCTACACTACTGCTTCAGTCTAAAAAGTGCTGTCCTTCCATTGCCCACTGCAAAATGGGAGCTTTTAGGAAGCAAGGCCTTTATGGGGTGGGTCTTTCTGCCCTTCTGAACACTGGAAAAGCGTAGTACTGCTACATCTTCTTGAGATCCTGAGAGGGGAAGGTAGTTGGAGGAACCCAGAATGTCACGGTGTCAGCCCAGGAAATGAATATTTGGTAGGCAGTGCTTGTGGGGAGATGTAACTGCTGTATTTTAGCCCCAATGTCCATCCATGCCTATTGTTTTCTCTTTCAGCTTCGGCTTCTTTAACGCCAGATTTCTTATCTCCAGGAAGTTCAAATGTCTCTTCTCCCTTACCTTGTTTTGGATCCTCATTCCACTCTACAACTTCCTTTGTCATTAGTGACATCACCGAGGAGACCGAGATAGAGGTCCCTGAGCTTCCATCAGTCCCCCTGCTTTGTTCTGCCAGCCCTGAATGTTGCAAACCAGAACACAAAGCTACCTGCAGCTCATCTGAAGAGGATGACTGCGTCTCTTTGTCCAAGGCCAGCAGCTTTGCAGATATGATGGGTATCCTCAAGGACTTCCACCGGATGAAGCAGAGCCAAGACCTGTAAGTATACGTTAAGGAGCTTATGGTGATCATTTTGGGGGGCGGGCAAAGGGGGCTGTGCTGGGTCTTCATTATTCCACTCGGGATATGGGATCTTCGTTGTGATATGTGGGATCTAGTTCCCTGACCAGGGATTGGACCCAGGCCCCCTGCATTGGGACCTCAGAGTCTTAGCCACTGAATCCCCTATGCTGGTCTATTTACTGTTGCCTGTGGCCAATTATCCAATAGAAAGTAAATACTTACATAGTAAATCCTCATTAGTAGCAATGTGTAATTTCATTCACAAAGCTTGCTGCCCACTTGCTAGTGCCTGGGGACCCCAGTTTGAAAAAAGAGGAACACTTTACATTTGGTTGGGGTGGTCTAACCCAAGCAAATGTTACTAAACAGAGGTTTAATAAGAAGGCTCATCTAATCCAGCTTCTGTCCTCCAGTGAGGCTTCACCACTTTGGTTCTCATACTGCTAGTAATAAGTGTCCCTGTGCCCCATCCTTCAAAGTACAGTTGCATAACAGTTATTTTAGTATCTCAAAAAAGTAGACTTGGTGGAAGGAGAATAGCCTTTAAACAGTGGTCCATTATTCAAACCAACCCTGGAAACAGATTGACGAACAAAGCTTTTGAGATGCCTAGTGCCTAACTCTGGCTGCCTATCAGAATTGCTTGGGTTTGTTCAAAATGCACCTTAAACTTACCAAAGCAGAACACCCAAGGAGTAGAACTGTAGGTGTTTCTGATGGGAGTGTGAGGGGATCTGGAAAATACCTACCATGAGAAACTCATCTAGCAGAGAAGCCCTAGAGCTCCAGCCTGAGAGTCACCTGCTTGCAGTGTTTCTCTGCTGCATGGGACATACCAGAAGTGTTTATTTAAATGTAGATTCCTGGGCATTGAAATATTTGACATCTTAACCTCAAAGTCCAGAGGCCAGGTGTGCAGCTGTATTTTTTAATGCCGTTAAAAAGCTGTTTTCAGCCTCTTCAATAAATGATGCTGGGAAAACTGGACAGCTATATGTAAAAGAATGAAATTAGAACACCTCCTAACACCATACACAAAGATAAACTCAAAATAGATTAAAGACCTAAATGTAAGACTAGAAACTAAAAAACTCTTATTAGAGGAAAATAAGCAGAACACTCAATGACAGAAATCAAAGCAAGATTCTCTATGACCCACCTCCTAGAGTAATGGAAATAAAAACAAAAGTAAACAAGTGGGACATGACTAAACTTAAAAGCTTTTGCACAGCAAAGGAGACTATAAGCAAGGTGAAAAGACAACCCTCAGAATGGGAGAAAATAATAGCAAATGAAACAACTGACAAAGGATCAATTTCCAAAATATACAAACAGCTCATACAGCTCAATGCCAGAAAAACAAACAACCCAATCAAAAAGTAGGGGAAAGACCTAAACAGACATTTCTCCAAAGAAGACATACAGGTGGCTAACAAACACATGAAAAGATGCTCAACATTGCTCATTATTAGAGAAATGCAAATCAAAAATACGAGGTATCACCTCATATCAGTCAGAATGGCCCTCATCAAAAAGTCTACAAACAAAAAATGCTGCAGAGGGCGTGGAGAAAAGGGAACACTCTTGCACTGTTGGTGGGAATGTAAATTAATACAGCACTATGGAAGACGGTATGGAGATTCCTTAAAAAACTAGGAATAAAACTACCATATGACCCAGCAATCCCACTCCTAGGCATATACCCTGAGGAAACCAAAATTGAAAGAGACACATGTATACCATTGTTCATTGCAGCACTATTTACAATAGATAGAACATGGAAGCAACCTAGATGTCCATTGAAGATGAATGGATAAAGAAGTTGTGGTACATATACACAATGGAATATTAGCCATAAAAGAACACGTTTGAGTCCGTTGTAATGAGGTGGATGAACCTAGAACCTATTATACAGAGTGAAGTGAGTCAGAAAGAGAAAGATAAATACCATATTCTAACACATATATATGGAATCTAGAAAAATGGTTCTGAAGAATTATCTATAGGGCAGCAGTGGAGAAACAGACATAGAGAACAGACTTATGGACATGGGGAGAGGGGAGGAGAGGGTGAGATGTATGGAAAGAGTAACATGGAAACTTACATTGCCGTAAAATAGATAGCCAATGGGAATTTGCTGTATGGCTCAGGAAACTCAAACAGGGGCTCTATATCAACCTAGAGGGGTGGGGTAGGGAGAGAAATGTGGGGAGGTTCAGAAGAGGGGATATATGTATACCTATGGCTGATGCATGTTGTGGTTTGACAGAAAACAGCAAAATTGTGTAAAGCAATTATCCTTCAATAAAAAATAAAGAAAAATTGTTGAGTGGATGCAAATAAGCCAGTATCTGCAGACGTGTAAATCTTAAATTTCAGAATTATCCTTTGTTAAGTGTCCTAGTTACAGAACCCATCTGTGAACCTACAGATTAATCAGTCTGTAGCTATACATGAGTTAACTAGGGCTCAGACGTTGTACATTGTTTGCTTATTCATTTATGCCATTAAAAATTATTTTGCCTAAAAAAAAAAAAAAGCTGTTTTCAGGGCTGGGGAGGTGAGGGCTGCCTCCTGGAACGATAAAGTTACGGTGACTCACCTCACACAAGATCCCTTTTTGTTTTCTGGTCCCATTTTCTTCTGAAAACTAGACAAGGGTGCTGGTAGTGGATCCTACTACCTGTTCCTAGTCAGGCTGGTCACACAGACCCCCCAGTTCTTTGATTTCCAGCATTTCCAAATTCAGCTGCTCCTGCTTTCTTCTTCTGATCAGTATTTTATAGATTGACTCTCCAACTTTCTTACACTTGCCTCTTGTAACAATTAGATCTGTGATCCCCTACTGCTAAGCCCTTCTTCTCACTCATGCCCTGGGATCTTTTCTCCTTTGTTGATAGAAGGAGCTGGGTTGATGAGTAAGAATGGGAAAGTAGTCCTGTCCTCAAGGTTCAGAAATGTGACAGAGTGAACTGCCTCTTGGTTTGGTTTTCAAGGTTTAATAATAATCTTAGCCCTTATATGACCAATAAAATGCCTTCATGAGGATGTATATATGTAAGTTCACTAGGATTTCAAGCAACTACTTTCCAGGAAGATACCTGAGGTTATCAGGTAATTTGAACCTACCCTAATCTGGAACTGGTTTTGCTCCCATGGGTCCCTTATAATGTGAACATATAACTGTAAATTCTGGATTGCTTATAAGATAGAGACAGAAGGTGGGATCAGAAGCTTAGCCACGACAGGCCAATACCAACAGGTTAATGGTCCTTTGCCCACATTTTATAGCCATTGCAGGGAATAGTAAAACCATGTCTAATTAAAAGATGAGATCTGCAAGCTTGGTTTTAAACTCTGGACTCTTCGCTTACTGACTAATGACTTTGGGCATAGTCATAACATTGCTGTGCTTCAATCTCCTCATTGGTAAAAAAAAAAAAAAGGTTGTAATAGCTTCTACCTCATAAAAGAGTGTTGTGAGGAATAAGATTGTATTCCAATACACAAAACACTTCTCAGGACAGAATAAGTACTCAATCATTTCAGTCGCTCAGTCGTGTCCGACTCTTTGCGACCACATGGACTGCAGCATGCCAGGCCTCCCTGTCCATCACCAACTCCCAGAATTGACCCAAACTTATGTACATTGAGTCAGTGATGCCATCCAACCATTTCATCCTCTGTCGTCCCCTTCTCCTGCCCTCAGTCTTTCCCAGCATCAGGGTCTTATCGAATGAGTCAGCTCTTCACATCAGGTGGCCAAAGTATTGGAGTTTTAGCTTCAGCATCAGTCCTTCCAATGAACACTCAGGACTGATCTCCTTTAGGATGGACTGGTTGGATCTCCTTGCAGTCCAAGGGACTCTCAAGAGTCTTCTCCAACACCACAGTTCAAAAGCATCAGGTCTTCGGCACTCAGCTTGCTTTATAGTCCAACTCTCACATCCATACATGACTACTGGAAAAACCAAAGTACTCAATAAACAAGCTATTATTCTATTTCTAGGAGCCGGAGTTCACTGAAGGAGGAAGATCCTGCTGTTCTTATCTCTGAGGTCCTAAGGAGGAAGTTTGCTCTGAAGGAAGAAGATATCAGTAGAAAAGGGAACTGATATCACTCAGCTCTGCAACTCAGTCTCACGCTCCTGGAATTCCTTCAGTAGCTGCCTTCCTCACCGCAGATGTTTCTGCCCATCAGTTAAAAATCTGCAACAGTCTTGCTGAAAGCTAGAGCTTGGACTAAGAAGAGCTGCATCATATGTTTTCCATACTCAAACCTTAGAAGCTAACGGACTGTTTTGAGCTGAGACAGAGGTAATTATATACGTTGGAATGTCTCAGTTTAAAGGGTGAGATACAACTTTCTGGTTTTTCCTTTCTCGTGTGTGAAAGTAAGTCCTAAATGAAAGACTGACTTCACTGCACTAGACCCCGTAACTGGTCTCACCGAACACTTTGTGCCCAACTGTCACTCACTCTCAGCCGCTTCCTTGCAGCAGAGCAGGGCTGAGGGGAGGGGGCTATAAATGTATGTGCACGTTCACAGGGCAGGGAAAATCTTATGCTGCTCCATCATGAACTGACACCAATGCCCAGCAATCATTCTCTCCCCCTTCCCTAACACTTAACATGTAGAGGTTGGGCCACTGGACCCGCCGAGGCTTGGGATACTGCTGGGAGGCCTGGGCTGTTTTTTTCTTAAATATATTTTGTAATACTGTACAGCCAAATCTACCCTCCAAGGCCCTGACGCCTCATTGGTTCCACTGATTGAAAGCTCTTTCTCTTCCATGGACTTTAAGCCCAGCAGGGAAGAGAAATGAAGAGGTGAATCTTCCAGGCCCTTGACTGCTCCTTTGCGTGGGGCCAAGGTTTGTACTTACTATACCATGCATGACTCAGATGCCCTCAGGTCCTTTTCATTACAGTATGTATCCTGTGTTTGGGTTGAAGCATTACCTGACATTAAAGGAAGGATCTGGAGAGATACTGCGTTGGTTGTGTCCATCTCTTGAGTTGTGACCACCCAGTATCCCCCACAGGTATAGAATTCCTATTAATTTCAAGGTATATGAGCTTTTGTAAACAGGTTCCTGCCTTTATAGGAGGAAGCTTCTTCCCTAGGGAGCTTCTTGTTCCCTTTAGAAACACTTAACTTCTTAAAGCCAGTCCATCCTATAACTTGCACGCTTGCCCCTAGAGGCTTATTTTTAAGCCTCCTACATACCACACCTGCAACATGGGAAACTGCTGCCCGGTGGATGATGTCTTGAATAGAACACAAATCAGATTGGATTTGTGTTCAGATCAGACCCATGGCAGTGACGGAACATTGCTTTTTCAAAAAAACGAAATTGGTAATGTTTTAGTTACCATCAGAGCCAGCTTTGTAAACAGTCATTTATTTGGATTCATAGTTTTACAAAGGGAGTTCTCTCCCACCTTGTAGTAGAAGAATGATACAGTCACGTTTAGATCATTATAAGTCAGCCCTTTTCAGGGAGATGTTTAAACATATATAACCTTAAAATGCTGTAAAGTTACCACAAAAATAAAATAACAAAACTACTTAATCATTCTACTTCTCTGTCTATCCTCCCTGCCCCTGTATGCCTGGGTCTGGGAGAATTGCCTCATCACTCAAAAAAGTCAAGAATAATGGTGACAAGCTTAGGTTGAATGGGTAAAATTACAGCCAAAGATTAGAAAAACACATATCCATAAGCAGCAGCTTCCAAGTCAGAAGCATCTAAAAGGGCAAAGAGGTCCCTCTGTGCAGGCTGCGTAGCAGGCTCTAGTGGAGGGATGAGTACCTGCCCTGCCCCTTCAGTGCTCACCACAACTCATGCAGGGAATTCACCAGCCACCTCATCCTCAGGGCAAGACATGAAGCCAATCACACTGTGTCAGCAAGTGGTACCACCTGCTTTATTGACACAAAGAAAATGCTCAATAACAACAGCTTCATCCCATGCTTCCCTCCCACCAAAGATCATTCTCCTGAATGACCTTTCTAAAACAAAAATCTTCCATTCCCCTACTCAAACATATTCACCCCTTGAAGATGTTTTCTTATATGTCATTTCTAGGTACTTTTAGCACCGAACACCCAAACCCTCACAAAGACATTTAGGCTTGGTGCCTGATAACTTGATTACCTTCAGAGTCCTGGGTAAAGAGCAAATCAGGCTGCAGATTGAACTGGGTGGTCCTGTCCTGGCACTGAGCCCAAAGGCTATTAGGAACCTGCCCATAGCCCTGATTTTGGTCATTGGTTACATCTCGGAAAGGAGCTCTAGAGTTGTGGGCAATGACCCGCTGGCCCTGAGAATCCTCGGTGAAAAGCTGACTCCAGGGGTCCTTGTCATTCCTTTCACTGTCCCAGGAAAACTCAGGAATAGGGCAAGAGCTTTGTTTCACAGCTTTCGTGTTTGCTCTGTGCTGGGAATCCTTGTATGTTTGAAGGACAGGGGCCTGCCTGTTGCTTTTGGCAGACACATTTTCCCAGTTAGTCTTATCCAAGAGCTGATGGCCCTTGTGCCCAGTTGTTTTACTGTGTCTCTCCACACTCTGATAATTATTTTTCTTAGATCCATGAAGCCATTCCCTTTCACAGGATGAATCCTCTCCCTCTTTTTGGTCCAGCAAGCAAGAACTCTCCAGGTCTTGGGTGAAGGAGCAGGCCAGTGAGGCCTTACTCTCTCCAGCACAGACTGAGGTATCAGGCCGGGACAAAGACGGCACAGTCAAGTATGGGGTTCCTATTCCATGGTGGCAAGAAGCCTTCAGAGACTGAGGAGAAAGTCTAGCTTCCTGGATGTCTGCAGGGGTTGAAGTGGCTAAAGGGGGTGCCATGAAGTCATCCCGCAAGCCCTGGGTCAGATGTTCCATCTGGGCTGTGTCTTCCTTAGACTCTTTGTTGGTCCAACTTTCTGTATGAGATGAAACACTCCTCTGGTCAGCACCATTTGTCTTTCCTAGTAAAACAGATGAACAAATTTTATTCTGCAGGAAAACTCCACCTGAGTAGGATTCAGGTGGCTTTTTCTGTAATCAGTGTTGGCTACCATACTACCTTTGATCTTCCTGCTTTCAATCTCTAGTCTAAAACACAGCTCTTATATTCCCCTTCTCAAATATATGGGTGCTTGCTTTGACCTACCTAATAAACATGGCATATAATCAGACCACAGCCTACTCTTCACATTTTCATATTATGGGTTTGTGTAACACAATAGGGCAGATCAGTTTTGCTTTTGTTTTTTATTTAACATGTAGTTTCTTCTGAATAGTGATGCTGGCCAAATATTACTCCTGGATATTATACCATTTTTGTAAAGTCTCACAGATCACATTAACCAGCCAGCTCAGAAATCTGCTGACAGAATGTAGGTCTCCTGCTCCCCAAATATTTCATGGAAAATGGAATAAAGATACAATTATTCGCTAAGTCAATCAGTAGAAAGGACAAAACTATTAGTGTCCAGCCTGTATGTTTTATCTGGTGTGGAATGGATCCTGTCTGCCTTAAGGATAAATGTAACATGAAATTCCTACTCCCCCACAAATGATGCCAAGATCTAATTATAAACAAAGCTGATAACTTTCTTTCCTTCTCCAAGAAATATACTACAGAAATTGTTTTTTAAAAGCGTTCTCAACTTTTTCTAAGATTTCAATATAGACTATATAGAATATATAAGAATTTTGAATTGGAAAGTGGTTTTGAAAAAATCTGCACGCGTTGCTTAAAGCAAAAGATCGTTTTAAGTTTTTGTTTCTGGTAGGGAGAAAGCATTTTGAAGGCTTAGGCAAAGCAGTCCTGGGAATGGCACCAAGAATTAGAACTCTTCCCAGCACCCTTCCACTGACAAGAATCCTGCTGTGTAAGCCCCAGCCTGCTCTGAGGCAGCTGGTCCCCAAAGAGAAACATGCAAACAAAGAATTGCCAAGGAATGAGACACAAGCCAACTTTATGCCAAGCTTTCTGAGGAAAAAACACCTTTGAACTTTGATTAATTTGAGAAGCTTCATATAGACATAGCAATTATCAATTAATCTTATACAGACTACTAACTGTGGCCAATCCAAGACATATACCTTACTAATACATATACCTTACTAATGGCTCCCCTCTGCACCCCCAATCCTCAAGTATACCTTTCCTCACTGCTCTGTCAAAGAATACCAGTATTTAGTTTTAGACTGTGATAAACAGAACCAGAAAAGCATGTTTGTAAAAGCTCGTATATATTGCTTTCCAAAAGACGATGTTTTCTTGTGCTTTATAACTCGTCTAATAAGTCAGCTAAGTTTAACACAAAGCACTAGTGACACCACTTCTCATAAATGTTGCAGCTTGGAAAAATGAGTGCCCTCCCTTTTGCACCCTGATGGCTTTCAGGGTGCTCACCATACCTGGCTGCAAGGTGAGGAAGGAAGCAATGCTGGTCTGCCGAGTGCCTGCAGATGGACAGCTTCTTTGAGTAAAAGAAATTTTAGCTTTTCTCTCTCCAGGAAGGAGTGTTAACATTTTGGTGCCTGACTTGATTAAATGTGTCTAAGGAAGGGAAGAAAAAGAATAATAGAAACGATTAATATCAAGACAGCTCAGACAGGAAAGACTCAATAAACACCAGTTGCCCTCTTGGAACCACACTAGATCTTTTGGACTCCACGCATAAACGCTTCTCTAGTTTTGGCTGTACCTCACCTTCCACCGTTTTCTGCCATACTGATGGTGTCTGTTTTTCCTCAAGAATCATATATTCAATTCTAGCCCATTCTTTGTGCTTCCCTGTAGAAATCATCAGGCTGACTAAAAAAACAGGATCTGTTGAAGGGATTCCACAGAAGATAGTCTCTCCTTTATACTTAAAGATAATTTATGATTCTACAGCAGCAGCAGTTGATTCATTTTCAATAGTTTTCAAATAGTCACATAGTGGTTTAACAGCATGGCTCCCGAGTCACACAGCTGCTCAAATCAACACCAGTTTTGCCACAGCCCATTAGCTGCATGACCCTCTAGAAGTTGTTTGATCTCTGTATCATTCTCATCTGTGAAATGGAGACAATAACAGTACCAGGCCCACAGGGCAGTTAGGAGGATTTGGTGAGTTAATTCATATAAAAGGCTTACACAATTCTCATACATAGACAACATTTAATAATAGTTGGCTGTTAAGAAGAATGAGATGGCTGGATGGCATCACTGACTCAATGGACGTGAGTCTGAGTGAACTCTGGGAGTTGGTGATGGACAGGGAGGCCTGGCGTGCTGCAATTCATGGAGTCGCAAAGAGTCGGACACAACTGAGCTACTGAACTGAACTGAAGAAGAGCAATGAAGCAGCACAAATCTCACTACACTTATACTCATCCCATGCTCCTTTATTTGTGATTTGATTTTGTTTCTATTTGCTTGTTGTGGAATGCCCAAAAAGTAGGGAAAGTAGGATTATATTAAATTTGGCTGTGAAAGTCAAAGACAGAATGAGATTTGCCAATATTCATGTACCAATTTCACGTACTGTTGAAGTGTTCAGTTCAGTCGCTCAGTCATGTCCGACTCTTTGTGACCCCATGAATCGCAGCACGCCAGGCCTCCCTGTCCATCACCAACTCCCGGAGTTCACTCAGACTCACATCCATTGAGTCAGTGATGCCATCCAGCCATCTCATCCTCGGTCGTCCCCCTCTCCTCCTGCCCCCAATCCCTCCCAGCATCAAAGTCTTTTCCAATGAGTCAACTCTTCACATGAGGTGGCTAAAGTACTGGAGCTTCAGCTTTAGCATCATTCCTTCCAAAGAAATCCCAGGGTTGATCTCCTTCAGAATGGACTGGTTGGATCTCCTTGCAGTCCAAGGGACTCTCAAGAGTCTTCTCCAGCACCACAGTTCAAAAGCATCACTTCTTCGGCGCTCAGCCTTCTTCACAGTCCAACACTCACATCCATACATGAGTACTGGGAAAACCATAGCCTTGACTAGACAGACCTTAGTTGGCAAAGTAATGTCTCTGCTTTTGAATATGCTATCTAGGTTGGTCATAACTTTTCTTCCAAGGAGTAAGTGTCTTTTAATTTCATGGCTGCTTGAAGGATTTTGAGCATTATCTTGCTAGCATGCAAAACAAGCACATTTGAACAGTAGTTTGAACATTCTTTGTCATTGCCTTTGGGATTGGAATGAAGACTAACCTTTTCCAGTCCTGTGGCCACTGCTGAGTTTTCCAAATTTGCTGGCATATTGAGTGCAGCAGTTTAACAGCATCATCTTTTAGGATTTGAAATAGCTCAGCTGGAATTTCATCACCTCCACTAGTTTTGTTTGTAGTAATTTTTCCTAAGGCCCACTTGACAAGGAGACACTTGCTCCTTGGATGAAAAGCTATGACAAACCTAGACAGCATATTAAAAAGCAGAGACACAACTTTGCCAACAAAGGTCCATATAGTCAAAGCTATGGTTTTTCCAGTAGTCATGTACGGATGTAAGAATTGGACCACAAAGAAGGCTGAGTGCCAAAGAAATGATGCTTTCAAACTGTGGTGCTGGAGAATACTCTTGAGAGTCCCATGGACTGCAAGGAGATCAAACCAGTCAATCCTAAAGGAAATCAACCCTGAATATTCATTGGAAGGACTGATGCTGAAGCTCCAATACTTTGGCCACCTGATGCAAAGAGCCAACTCATTGGTAAAGACCCTGACTGGGAAAGATTAAGGCAGGAGAAGGGGACGACAGAGGATGAGATGGTTGGACAGAGTTGGATGGCAACACCAACTCAACAGACATGAGTTTCAGCAAACTCCAGGAGACAGTGACGGACAGGAAAGCCTGGCCTACTGCAGTCCATGGGGTCACAAAGCTGGACACAACTTAGCAAATGAACAACCATGTACCAATTTGGAAGTAGGCCTGAAATTTGAACCCATGTTATTAATTCTAGCCCAAAGTTGACTTCATTTTAACATTTGGAAAATCCTGGGCATAAAATTCATAGACTTGTAGTATTAGTATGGAGTATTTCCTTCCACCATACAAAACTAGAAAACTGAATCAGATGCAGAAACAACTGATTTTGGATGATGGATAACAGGCAGTGCAGGACTGTGATCCCTGAAAGCAGGAGAAATAAGGTGGAATCCTGGATCACCCTAGGTAGCACTTGTCAGATTGCACTGTATGTAGAGAGATACCTAGGCAGAGCACTGCAGTCTTGGTGAACTGAGCAGGCTGAGACTGAAATTTGGGGAAAGATGAGGTGGCTGGGATTTGCAGCACAGAGAAGTACATCCAGAAATCTACACAGAGAGCCCTTCAGTTCATTACTGAAAACAAACCCACCTGTGTGGTAGTCAAAACCCCATGAGGTCAGACAAAAAATGCCAGGAAGCGCAAGATGAACAATTCCTAGAGCTCACAGGGCTGGGAGGGTTCTCGCTAGCCACAGAAGAAACACTTTTTTTAAAATTGGAGTATAATTGCTTTCCAGTGTTGTTAGTTTCTGCTCTACAACTAAGTGAGGAGTGAAAGTGTTAGTCGCTCAGTTGGGTCTGACTCTTCATGACCCCATTTATTGTAGCCCACCAGGCTCCTTTGTCCATGGAATTCTCCAGACAAGAATACTGGAGTGGGTGGCCGTTTCCTTCTCCAGGGAATCTGCCTAACCCAGGGACCGAACCCAGGTCTCCTGCACTGCAGGCAGATTCTTTACTGTTTGAGCCATATAACTCCTCCCTCTTGGACCTCTCTCCCACCCACACCCCTATCCCACCCCTCTAGGTCATCACAGAGCACCAAGCTGATCTCCCTGTAGTATACAGAAGGTTCCCATCAGCCATCTGTTTCACACGTGGTAGTGTATGTATGCCAGTCCTAATCTCCCAGCCCATCCCACCCTCACCTTCTCCCCGTGTCCACACATCCATTCTCTGCATCTGCGTCTCTTTTCCTGCCCTGGAAATAAGTTCATCTGTACCATTTTTCTAGATTCTACAGGTATGTGTTAATATATGATACTTGGATTAAAGACCTAAATGTATGACCGGACACTATAAAACTCTTAGAGGAAAACACAGGAAATATACTCTGACATAAACCACAGCAAGATCTTTTTCAACCCACCTCCTACAGTAATGAAAACAAAAACAAAAATAAACAAATGGAACCTAATTAAACTTAAAAGCTTTTGCACAGCAAAGGAAACCATAAATAAGATGAAAAGACAACTCTCAGAATGGGAGAAAATATTTTCAAACAAAGCAATAGACAAAACACCAATCTCCAAATTACACAAACAGCTTATGGAGCTCAATTAAAAAAAAGAAAAATCAAAAAACGGATGAAAGACCTAAAGACACATTTCTTCCTAGAAAGACCTTTTTAACATCAGTGACATTTAGCAGAATTAGTAGAAGGATCACCCCTTAGCAATTCTAAACTGGCCCCAGAACAAAAACTATTCCAAACCTGTCCTGCTATTGTTTTTCAGTCACCAAGTCATGTCTGACTCTTGGCAACCCCATGGACTGCAGCACCGTCCCTCACCGTTGCCCAGAGTTTCCCCAAGTTCATGCTTGTTTAATCAACTAGTCCTAACAAAGCTTAAAAACAAGCTGACTAGGACTTCCCTGGTGGCTCAGTGGTAAAGAATCCACCTGCCAATGCAGGAGACATGGATTCGATTCCTGATTCAGGAAGATACCACATGCCAAGGAACAACTAAGCCCACGCGCCGCAACTACTGATTGAGTCTGTGCTCTAGAGCCCAGGAGGCACAACTACTGTAGCCTGTGCACCCCAGAACCCATGCTCCACAGGAGAAACCACAGCAAGGAGAAGCCCACAACCGCAACTAGAGCAGCCTCCACTCTGCAACAAGAGGAAAGTCAATGTATCAGTGAAGACTAGCACGGCCAAAAATAAATATAAATGAATACTTTTTTTAAAAAAAGAGCAAGGTGATTAGCAAGTAACTACCTGCCAAAACAAATTTCAATATTCTCTGAAGACAACAAAATCCAGACCCCCAGCAATGTAGAACCATGGTCGAGCACCCAACAAAACATTGCTAGATATGTGAAATGCAGGAAAATAACCCATAATGGGGAGGTGGGGGTGGAGTGGGGGATCAGTTAATGGAAACAGACTCAGAAAAACCAGGGATGACTGGGAATTCCCTGGCAGTTTAGTGGTTAGGACTTCACCCTTTCACTGCTGAGGACCTGGGTTCACACCCTGGTCAGGGAACTAAGATCCAGGAACTGCAAGCTGACCTGTTAGGCATGCGTGCGTGCGTGCGTGTGTGTGTGTAAGATGACAGAATTAGCAAACTTTAAATATGCTCAAGGATTTAAAGGAAAATGTGAAAATAATTAAAGAAATAGAAGTTATGAAACATTCACTAGATGGGCTTAATAGATTATAGAGACTACATTAAAAAAAAAACAAAACAAAAAAAAACAGTGGGACCTGAAGTTATAACAATATGAACAATCCAAAATGAAGCAGAGTGAGAAACTGAAAAGAATAAATTCTTAATGGTCTATGGAGCACATATATAACAAGAAGTCCAAAAAACAAGGTGAAAGACGGCAGAAAATATACTTAGAAATAATGGCTCCAATTTTTTTGAGTTTGCTGAAAACTACAAAAAACTGTAATTGTTTTTTTCAAAGATGGCCAATAAAAAGTACCTAAGTACTACATTTTAGACCCAGATAACCACGATGGTGTGATCACTCACCTAGAGCCAGACATCCTGGAATGTGAAGTCAAGTGGCCCTTAGGAAGCCTCACTACGAACAAAGCTGTGGAGGTGAAGGAATTCCAGCTGAGCTATTTCATATCCTAAAAGATGATTCTGTGAAAGTGCTGCACTCAATGTCAGCAAATATGGAAAACTCAGCAGTGGTCACAGGACTGGAAAAGGTCAGTTTTCATTCCAGTCCCTAAGAAAGGGAATGTCAAAGAATGTTCAAACTACCACACACTTGTACTCATTTCACATGCTAGCAAAGTAATGCTCCAAATTCTCCAAGCTAGGCTTCAATAGTACATGAACCAAGAACTTCCAGATGTTCAAGCTGGATTTAGAAAAGGGAGAGGAATCAAAGATCAAATTGCCAACAACTGTTGGATTATCAAAAAAGCCAAGAGTTCCAGAAAAACATCTGCTTCATTGACTACGCTAAAGCCTTTTACTGTGTGGATCATAATAAACTGGAGAATTCTTCAAGAGATGGGAATACCAGACCACCTTTCCTCCCTCCTGAGAAACCTGTATGCAGGTCAAGAAGCAACAGTTAGAACCAGACATGGAACAACGGACTGATTCCAAATTGGGAAAGGAGTACGTCAAGGCTGTATATTGTCCTCCTGCTTATTTAACTTATATGCAGAGTACATCATGCAGCACAAGCTGGAATCAAGATTGCAGGGAGAAATATCCATAACCTCAGATATTCAGATGACACCATCTTTATGGCAGAAAGTGAAGGAGAACTAAAGAGCCTCTTGATGAAGGTGAAAGAGAAAAGTGAAAAAGCTGGCTTAAAACTCAACACTAAAAAAATGAAGATCAAGGCGTCCAGTCCCATCACTTCATGGCAAATAGATAGGGAAACATGCAGATGGTGACTACAGCCATGAAATTAAAAGACACTTGCTCCTTGGAAGAAAAGCTATGACAGGAATGGGCAAATTCAGTTCAGATGACCATTATATCTACTACTGTGGAAAAGAATCTCTTAGAAGAAATGGAGTAGCCCTCATGGTCAACGAAAGAGTCCGAAATGCAGTACTTGGGTGCGATCTCAAAAACGACAGCATGATCTCTTTGTTTCCAAGGCCAACCATTCAATATCACAGTAATCCAAGTCTATGGCCTAACCACTAATGCCGAAGAAGCTGAACAGTTCTATGAAGATCTACAAGACCTTCTAGAACTAACACCAAAAAAAGATGTTCTTTTCATAATCAGTTCAGTTGCTCAGTTGTATCCGGCTCTACAACCCCATGAGCTGCAGCACACCAGGCTTCCCTGTCCATCACCAACTCCTGGAGCTTGCTCAAACTCATGTCCACTGAGTCGGTGATGCCATCCAACCATCTCATCCTCTATCATCCCCTTCTCCTCCTGCCTAAAATTTATTACTTTGCATATAACCATTTGTCTCAAAAACTTATATAACCTTGCCTTGACCTCTATAGGAGGAATAGTCCTCAGAGCTTTCTGAAAAACTGTCTCCCAGATTATAATCCTCAAGCTGGCCCAAATAAAATTTCCCTTTTCTTAAACTATTAATTTTTCATTGACACTTGACATTAAAACTCATTCAGGCCTATTGGATAGCTAATCTAGGAAGAAGCAGGATTCCTGTAAAAGGGAATCTTTAGGACTTTGCTTTGGGCTGGAAATCTTAACATCAGAGGAACAGGAACTAGTGGAAGAACAAAAGTTTATAAAAGTATCTTTAGGAATAAAATACCAAAGTAGCTTTAGGAATAATGGCGTCAGTGACTACAGTCATAAGGTCCTGCTGCTGCTAAGTCACTTCAATCGTGTCTGTCTGACTCTGTGCCACCCCAGAGACGGCAGCCCACCAGGCTCCCCCGTTCCTGGGATTCTCCAGGCAAGAACACTGGAGGGGGTTGCCATTTCCTTCTCCAATGCATCAAAGTGAAAAGTGAAATTGAAGTCGCTCAGTCGTGTCCGACTCTTCGCGACCCCATGGACTGTAGCCTACCAGGCTCCTCCATCCATGAGATTTTCCAGGCAAAAGTACTGGAGTGGGGTGCCATTTCTGGCCTCCAGAAATCAGAGGAAAGTAAAGGGCCTAGAGATCCTGAAGAGAGGACTCCTGCCATGCACCAGATCAACAGACAAATGTTTTCATCATAACATCATCAAAGGAAAAGGTGTGATTTGGAGTGTCAGAGTTACAGACATAGAAACAAATATTGATTCTCCTCTTCCCTGAGGGATATTCCCTTTTTCTCTCCTAGCTCTCTTCTACTTCTCTTTCTAAATTAAACTGGTACACAGATTTCCCATCCACCTCACATAAATCAAGAATGTATTTATTCTAAAAGTATAAAAGGCTTATTCTTAACTCCAGAAGTAAAAAACACCCATTGCACATTTTGGTCATTTTTGATAAATATGTTTATTTCCCTACCACCCATTAATTAGCCTTTTCCCCTATATGTGGGGATAGATAGCATTCTATCTATGCTATAATATGATAAAACTCCTATTTTGGGGCATACTCATTCACACACTAGAGAAGAACAAAAAAGTTGACAAGCAAGCAAGATAACTTTGCTAATTCAACAAACATAGTTAACAAAAAATATAAGGCTGACACAGACTCTCTCTCAAGAACTCCTGTGCTATAGGAAATATGTTTCAGATTTCTGAAGTGATCTACATTTTAACCACTGCATAGAAGAAAGAGACTTTTGTATTTACTAAACAAGGTTACATGTTTCCTGTTCTTAATTTTAAAAACATACATTCTTTAACGAGTTATCTCATTTCTAGAAATTGATCCTGCAGACGATTTATTTGCATATGTACAAAAGGATTTGTGTATAAAACTCTTCATTTCATAAGTGTTTTAATAGCAAAAGATTAGAGACAGCTTCTTATCAAGAAAAGACTGGTAAACATAAATACTATATATACTTGCGGGCTTCCCTATGACTTACACAGTAAAGAATCCGCCTGCAATGAGGGAGACCTGAGTTTGATCCCTGGGTTGGGAAGATTCCCTGGAGGAGAGCACGGCAATCCACTCCAGTATTCTTGCCTGGAGAATCCTCATAGACAGAGGAGCCTGGTGGGCTACATTCCATGGGGTCACAGAGTCGGATGTGACTGAGCAACTAAGCATAGCACATATATACTTGCGATGGCTGAATCATGTACTCCAAAATTTGTATGTTGAGGCTCCAATACCCACATGACATTATTTGGCCACCTATGCTCTCTCACACTCTTTAGATCTCATCTGCTCCTGTTTGCCTCACTCTGCTTCAGCAACACTAGCCTTCTTGGGCTTCAGGTCAAGTACACGAATATATCTCTGTCTCACTCTACACACACACACACACACACACCAAGAAAGACCACTTGAGGACACAAGAATAAGGCAGCTGTTTTCAAGACAGGAAATCCTCACCAGAATCCAACCATACTGGCACCCTGATCTCAGACTTCCAGCCTCCAGAACAATGAAAAAATTAATTCTGTTGGTTTAAGCCACCCAATCTATGGTATTCTGTTATGGCAGCCCAGCTAAGACATTATTATTGCATATAATGGATACTATTTCATAACAGAATGCTATGTAGTCCTTAAAATGAATGAAGCAGCTTTCTGTGAGCCATATGAAATAATCCTTAAGATGCAGTGAGTGAAATAAGTAAGCTGCAGAACAATATATATGATGCTACTATTTAAAAGAATAGTTATGAATTTGCTTGTAGATGCACAGATTATCTCTGGAAGGATACCCAAGAAAGTTGTGGCCTCTGAGACAAGGAAAGGTTATAAATGTTAGATATTTTACCACATAAGTTAAACATATTACTACATACATTACATATATTACTACTACATAGAATTGTACCAAACAAAATAACTCGTCGAAAATATTCAGCACAATGTCCGGCTTAAAATGCTCAATAAACAGTAAATATTATTATCTCATACTTTTGTTTCTTTGTAATGACTAACAGAATCTTGCATATGTGCCAAACCTGTGTGTGATTTCCAGTTCTCCAAGTTGGTTGAACCTGGCTTAATTAACCTCACCTCAGTCTCCTTACTCCCGTACAGGTGATGATACAAATAATACATATTAAATACTTACTACAGTATGTGACATCCACTGGATGGTATTTTTCTGTTTTTCCTTTCTTCTATTTTTTTACCCCCTGAAGTTACCAGTCCTGGGCAGCGGACCCTCCCGGCGAGAACTTCCCTTTGCATACGCACCCACCCCTCCGCGTACTTGAGCCTCTGCTACCTTCCCGCAGGGATTCTACATTAAGCAGTCTGTCCGCTCCATTACGCTCCTCAAAGCAAAGTTTCTCTCCAACCTCTCCCTCACCTCGAAACCTCGCCGTCCCAGCCTCTTCACATGCCGCCCCACTCAGCCTGCCTGTCAGCCTTCCTACCCCATTTTCTTCTCTCCACTCTTCCCAAATCCCATTCTTCAGCCTTTTTCAGACTCCAGTCCCTCTCTCCCCTCAACTGCCAAATATGTTCGTTCTCGCCCCTCGACTCTACCTCCATCATCTCCAGGTTCACCCAAAAGCCTCTCTTCACACACCTTTGGGCCCCTAGGCCCTCCCGAACCACCCTCTCTCCCCCGCAACGACTCACCTGCGCTTTCCGCCTCTTCAGCGCCGCGGCGTCCAGCCACACGCCGCAGGCCTCCTCCTCCTTCTCCGGGTCTCTGCGCCTCATGGCCGCTGAGAAGACCAAGCCAACGAGACACCCGCTGGAAGCTCGAGCCACCTCACGCAACCGCCATCTGAGACTCTGCGGACGTTCGGATCTCCCGCCAACGCTGGGGGCGGAGCTACGCCGCGACCGCCCCGGCGCAGGCACCGCCCTCAGCGTCAGCCCCGCCCCGGACCAAGCCCCGCCCCCTTTCCCCAGCGCTGCGGTCTCAAGGCGTTAACCAGGACAACGGTGAGGCGTGGAGCGGATTACCAAGGCCAAGTTCATTCTGGCTTTCTGATCCAAAAGTTGTATTCGGAACTGTGTTGAGTGAACGCGTTCGCGACGCTGCACAAGGAATATGCATTTTCTTTTTGTTGAGTTAGTTGCACTCTCTTCCTCACAACTGTCAGATCTTTTCCTTGTCTTATCGCTGAGTTCTTATGCATACTTAGTTGCTTCAGTCGTATCTGACTCTTTGCGACCCTATGGACCGTACCCAGCCAGGCTCCTCCGTCCATGGGATTCTCCAGACAAGAATACTAGAATGGGTTGCCATTTCCTCCGCTAGGGGATCTTCCTGACCCAGGGATCGAACCTGTGTCTCTTGTGGCCTACCTGCATTGGCAGGCGGGTTCTTTACCACTAGTGCCACCTGGGAAGCCTAGGAACACCTAGGAACATCTCAAAAAGAGGAGAGGAGGTTCTGGCCTGCCAGCTCCATAGCTGGGATCCTCAGCATTACCTTAAACGGATTACATTTGTAATTCAAAACAAAAAACTAAGCATAGCTAGGAAACCTCATGGGAAAGGATTTAGAAAATGTTAAGTAGAATGAAAACTAAAACTTTGGAGTCAAGAACTAGCTTTCAGTACTTACTGTGTAGCCTTGAATTTTAAAGAGGATCAAGCAAGTTTTGTGAACGTACTTTGCAAATTCTGAAAGCCCCTCAGAAATGCACCTGGACTTGGTGCAGTTGGTAAAGAACTTGCCTGCCAATGCAGGAGACACAAGAGATGGGGGTTCAATCCCTGGGTCAGGAAGATCCTCTGGAGAAGGAAATGGCAGCCCAGTCCAGTATTCTTGCCTGGAAATCCAATGGACAGAAGAGCCTGGTGGGGTACAGTCCATGGGGTCACAAGGAATAGGACATGACTGAGCAGCACACACACACACACGCACACCAAGCATTGTTCTAAGTCCTCAGAAATACAAAAAAGCTAGCATACATAACCACAGTCTCCACAGATGAAATATATGCACGACATGGTATTTTAGCAGTGGAATGATATTCCTTATTCATTCAAGATTTTTTGCTTTTCTTACCTGTACTTCCTAATTTTCCTTCACTGTACATATGTTGCCATTTATTGCTTATGTACTGGGGAAAAGGCAATACTGTAAATGTTGACATGTAATGATATCATAAAAGTTAACATAAAGACCTTCCTTGATTAAAAGACCAAGAAATGAAATATTTGTCAAATTATATATTTTAAACATATTCTTTTAATGTCTAATATTAATTTAGTAATAAAACTGCCTCACCTTTCCTATCAAAAAAAAGTTCCCATATACAGTAAATAAGGCCCACCCCCAGGCAAAGATAAAACAGGATCTCTTCCCTTTGCCCACCCCCAAGCTCCCCCTGAAAACCTCCTCCAACACAATGAGCAGGCCCAAGGGGTGCACCAGGGCCCTCTCTCCAGGATAGGAGACAAGAAGCAAGGAGGCAACTGTTAGCACAGTCATTTTATTGCATCCAGGACATCAGAGTCCAGACCACCCCTGATTTCAGCTCCAGTGACTCCTCCTTCCATTCCTCTTGGCCTTTGAACAGGTTTTTCCCTTTCCCTGGAATACACTTCCTCTCTCCATCTGCAAACTCCTATTCACCCTTCTCAACCCAAGACCCTGAGGGTCCCAGGCAGCATTAATTATTCCCTCCTTAGTGTTTGCCCTGACAGTTCATTCGATAGTAAAGCCTTTACCATCCTGCATTAATCCACAGGGCCCCATCAATAGCCTGTGTCTGAGTAGAGGCCCAAGAAAAACTGAATGGATAAACACTGAGTTGTGAACAAGGGACCCAGGAAAGAAGATGGAAACAGGATGAGTGGGATACAGAGTCCAGTGATAGGAGGGTGGAGCTCACTGGGACAGTGACTGAGAGCTGCAGGGCACTGGATGGGATCCATTTCCACCTGGCACAATCTTCAACCTTTGAGGGTTCTCTGGAGCACCCAAACTCCAAGCTGGAGTTCAAGGAACCTTACAGTACTGCACACAACAGAGGGCTGTCATTTCCCAAGGGGATCTGGGTAGAGGGCACTGCTGATGCTTCCCCTGTCCCTCAGCTCAGATCTGACTCTAACCTAAATCCAAACTTCACCCCTCCCATATAATCTGGAAGCCCCAAGTCAGGGTCTTGGCCCCAGCTGATCCCCCATCCTCACCCCTAAGTGAGAGAGGCAGTGAGGGGAGGCAAAACCAGGGTGACACACATCTTTCTCTTTCCCTCTCCCAGGGCAGGCAACTGGGGCAGGCCCAAGAGTAGACCCCAGCAGCTCCAGCCAATCCTCAAATCCAAGGACTGGCCAGTGCTGCCCTTGGCAGCTGAGGCGTGCACAGAGAATCACCGTGGGCCAGATACAAACAACTTTACCAGGACTTGTTCCCATCTGGAGCCAAGGTTCCCACCTATTCCCATCTGTTCCCATCCGGACCTTTGGGCCCCCACTATACCTCCCTCCCTACCAGCTGCCACCCCCTTCACTGAGTCTTCCGATCAAGATCAAGTTTGCGCCGTACCAGCTGGCTCAGGAGGAATGCGGTGAGGATGCTGCTGCCTACAGTGAGCAAGAAGAGGCCGGAGAAGTTGTGGGGCCAGCGGGTGTGCAGAGGCTCATAGATGGGCCGCCGGGCCTCATAGTCCAGCGCCACGGCCTCCAGCTGGGCTAGTGTGCACAGTACCAAAAAGACATGGAAGAGCTGGTGGCCCTGCCCAAAGACATGGCAGCTGCCAGGGAACCAGCGCTCAGGCATGAAGGCAGAGAAGAAAGCTGCAGCCAACAGGAAGAAGACCACCTGGCATTTGTGGTAGAGAAGAGCCGGGTCGTCTGTGGCAGGGTCGGGGGACACAAGGATGCGGTGCGCCACAGGGCTGATGTCCAGTGCGTAGGCCAGCGCAGAGGGTACCTCCTGGCAAGTGCGGCCCAGCAGGCCAGGCTTCTGGATGTATTTGTTGTAGCAGGAGCCAGTGCAGGAAAGCCAAGCAAGAAAGGCAGCCGTGGGCAGGAAGATGGTCTGCACTTGGGCATGCCAGGCGGGCTCAATGGCATAGTAGAAGTGCGCCAGGGCACTACCAAACTGGTACACGGCCACACCCACATAGTCCAGGAAGAAGAAGCTGTAATGCCAGAACTCAGACTTGGCCTGCAGGAGGTGAGCTAAGGCACTGAGGGAGAGGTAGGTGAAGGAGGCGAGGACGATGATGAAGAGGGGCAGGGCATGCGGGTCTCCCCAGAAGTCCACGGTGCCCACAAAGATGGCGAGCCGCAGCAGCAGCACCAGGGCGGCCAGCAGGTGGGTCCAGACGTTCACCGCCTCGTTGTGCTGCTGGAACAGCGTGCGGAAGTAGAAGCGCCAGGTCTGATGCAGCGGCCGGTAGCCCACGTAGATGTACGGCTTCCAGAAGAGGGGCGGCACCTCGGCTCGATCCACGGTGAACACAGGCTCTGATGGCACAGACGGCTGAGGCTCCCGGTGGACCTGCCGCGGACCGGGCAGGAGGTGGCTGAGCTTCTGGGCCACCATCGCGGCCATGGCTGTGGGCTGGGCGGGGGGCTGGAAGAGAGAGGCCCGAGCAAAGTTAGGGAGCTGGTGTCCTCACCAGCTGCCCGTGAGCAGCAACTGAGGGGGCTTTGCTGCCCAGTTCTTCCTCCCTCTTCCCTACCCCCTTATCCCCACACTAAGTTAAAAAGGAACAGAGTTGTCCTTAGGGAGAGCTCTGCTCTGTCTCACGATTCTTTTGCTCCTTGATCTATCCCAAGGGCCTAGAACAGTCCCTGGCATATAGAAGGTGCTCAATAAATGTCTGAGGCAGGCGTTACTTAAAGAGGCTCAGGAGTCAGCCAACTCCTTTCCAGCCCAGGCTCCATACAGCAGCCCCCCTCATTTTCCTCCCGTGTTCATGCTGCCATCAGTGCTCACACGGCGGCGACAATGTCCTTGCTAAGAACAGATTTGCTGCCTCTACCTTCAGCTTCTTCCAAATGGCCTGGGTCTCCCACTAACCCTCCATCACCCTGCATGATCTGGTCCCTACGCCTTTCCCAACGTTAGTGCTCAACCACAGCACACATCACACCCAGCCACAGCCTCATCAAGCCCCTGGACCTGCTGTTTCACATGTCTGTTCGCTCCATCTGAAACATTTAAATCATCTTGCCTGTCTGGCAAGCACCTAGTCATTCCTCAAAACCCATTTCTTCTGTGATATTTTCCCAGGTTTCCCTCGCCCCCAGTCCTCTGACGCTGACCCTTCTACTCGAATGCCTACTGTCCTTTGACCATTACAACACTTCTCATAGGCATTAAGTTGTTAATGCAAGCTCCTCCAGGGTAGGCTTATTTGTCTTATTATTTTGTGAACCCCTGGTGCTTCACAGGTAACTAGTGCTCATTTTCATTCATCTCATGCTTATGGAATGAAAAATCAGCATAATAGCATCCTGATAATACTTCGAAGCCTTCAAGGCCCAACTCGAAAAGCCACTTGTCCCCCTGTAAGTCCCTAGTAACAACTGATCCTATAAAAACAGCCCTAGCCACACCCCTGCTGAAAAGTTCCTGCCTCCAGACCTTCCACATTGCTAACTGCAAATAAATCCAATCTAACCCCTCACCCTGCATTCAAGACCCCATGACCTGCTCCCATCCTCATTTCCCACCTAACCGAAATGTAGACCCTGTGCCAACTTCCTTTCCCTCTACTGAAATCCTTTAAGCTGCCACCTCCTTAATGCCCCCTCATTTTCCCCTGTGGCAAATCTATAATGGATTATATAAGTTATCATTTAAAACATATTCATTCATTTATTCATTTAGCAAACACTTACTGAGCTCCTTCTCTGCCTCATGTCCTGTGCTGGGTCCCAGAATGTGGGGTGGGAGGAGAGTGGAAAAGAATTTGATCCTTGCCTTCAGGAACTTCATAATATGGTAGAGGTTATAGAGAGGAAACCAAAGCATAGCAAATGCTTACATAGTGTGTGCTGTGTGCCAGTGTCTTAAGCAATTTATGCATATTTGATTCATTTAATCAACACAACACCCTATGAGATAGTTACTATCATATGCCCATTTTTCAGACAAGGAAACTGAAGCACAGAGAAGTTGAGTACCCTGCCTAAGAAGCAGTAGAGGCATGATATAAATTCAGTTTGCAGTCTTTTTATTATTATTACTATTATTTTATTTTTTGACAGCACTGCACAGCATGTATGATTTTAGTTCCCTAACCAGGGATTGAATCTGCAGCCCTTGCATTGGAAATGTGGAGTCTTAACCACTGGACCACCGGGGAAGTCTTTCAGTTTGTAATTTTAACTACTTCCCAAAACTGCCCTCTGCAAGACAAGGTGGCAAGTACTATTAATAATTTAATAATTATATACTGTTTTTACCTGATACTAGTTGCTTAATTCAAGCTTATCATTACTCACTGTGCCATTCATTAAATCAAATATGTATTGATAAACTATCCAGACAACTTAGCTAGACAGACAACTCCCCTCCCTCAAATTCTCCCCAAGAAGCTTAATGAACACAGCAACCAAACTTACTCTGTTCATCATTCATCAGATATCTACTGCAACTTCCTTTGCACCAGTCATTCTGAAGTGCAAGAAATCTGGGCAAGATAAAGCACTCAAGTTCTCCGCCATCAGCAGCACCATGATCACCCACAAAGCCCCAATAATTCACACATAGTCCAAGCAAACAGAGGGTGCTTCCTGTGCAAAGGCAACATCAAGCCACCCCCAGCCCACACTCCACCTCACCCCCAGCCTGACTTGCATCCCTTAGTTCCTACTGCATTACATTATGGAGTCAGCTCTGGCCTCTGACCTTTCCCAGCCTGGTAGGGAAGTAGGAGTTAAATAAGTCATTACACCACTGCATTGGGAGGTGCTACAACAGGGGAGTACAAGAGTCTTCTACTTTATATTCCAAGATGGCCTGGCAGGTTTAGGAATCAGACCCTGCTGATGAACAAATTCATCAGCAAGACCTTGCTAATGACAGGAGTGGGGCCGCTTCTGTGCAGAGCACAAGAATCCCCCGGCCCACTTGCTGGTTGAATCTGCTTGCCAGAACTGGATTTCTTCTCCTCCCCGAGAGATCAGTCTTTAGCCTCCACAGTCTGGCCTCCACCCTTGTCTACAGCTTTGTCTTCCCAACTCAGAACCTCAGGGAACCAGAAAAGGCCTCTGAAAGCATCTCATGCAGTTCCTTTGTTTTACCTTGAGAAAACAGGAGCCCAGAGACAGGAAGACTTTCCTGAGAGTTGCCCAATTCAGCTAGCTTTCCATTCCACCATGAGGACAAAGGCCTGGGAATGATGACATGCAATAGTGCCTTAGTTCCTGGCTCCCTAAAATCTGTTACATCCAGTTCAATGCTCCATGCCCCACTCTTAGAACTTCCCAAGTCCTAAGAGCATATTAAAAGATCAGAGAAGGCCTGCACCAAAGAAGCCTGCTTCACTTTGTTGAACCTATTGGGTTGGCCAAAAACGTCGTTCAGGTTTTTCCATAAGATGTTAATGGGAAAACCCAAACACTTTTTGACCAGCTCAATACATTTGCCAAGCTTACATGACAAGGGTTTCCTTTCCCAGTAATGATTATAAAGCTAGCTGAAATGTAGTAAGAGTTTACTATATGCTCACTCATAGCCTGGTGGCTCAGCTGGTAAAGAATCTGCCTGTAACACAGGCGACCTGGGTTCGATCCCTGGGTTGAAAAGATCCCCTGGAGATGGGAACAGCTACCCATTCCAGTATTCTGGCCTGGAAATGCAGTCCATGGGGTCGCAAAGAGTGGGACACGACTAGAGCGACTTTCACTTTCACTTTCTCACTCATAGCCTTGTTGCAACTCTCATAACTAGCCTGTGAGGTAGGTAGAGAAGGGTGAAGCCAGGATCTGGACCCAGCTCTGTGACTGCAGAGCCCAGATACTCTCAGCCACTCCTGTTGCCCTGCTTCCTGTCACAGCCAACCGCATCCCACAGAACCACTTTGGAAAACGCTGTTCTAAAGCAGGTGACCAGGTCCTTTCCTGCAAACTGATTCCTTAGGCTTCTAGCAACTGACTTGTACCCAAGGACCTCAGTCTCACCCAGTTACCAGCACCCTACTCTCTGTACCAGTGAAGCCTGGCTCGCAGCCACCTCCTGAGGGGGGTGATAGCTCTCACTCCCTGTCCTCCTCCTCCCCCACACACAGTGGACTCAGAGCGCAGAACCCAGACATCAGATCCTGGGATAACGAGGTCTAGTTGCCCTGTTTCCTTTAGACCTCAGCCTGCAGCCCAGTTCCATGTGAGCAGCTCTATTTTCAGAATTGGTTCCCATCTCCTGACTCCACGAAAGGGGCCCTGGATCCAGGGGAAAGAAGCAGGGGCAGGAGTCTAGCATGACCAGAAGGATGAGGGTGGACATCCAGAGGGCAGGCTCAGGGCATCCTCTGAGTAGTTTGCCCACCCCAGTCTTGTTCCAGGCATCCCACCCCAGTCCAGTACACTTTCATGGCCCTCCTCCACGCTCAATCGCTTCAGCATGTCCAGCTCATTACAACCCCATGGATTGTAGCCTGCCAGGGTCCTCTGTCCATGGGATTCTCCAGGCAAGAATACTGGAGTGGGTTGCCATGCCATTCTCCAGGGGACCTTCCTGACCCAGGGATTGAACATTGGAAAGCAGGTTCTTTACCACTAACACCACCTGGGAAGCCCCATGGCCCCCCTCCAAGTCTCCCTAATTGCACTAGTTACCTAAGGGTTTCTCTTGAACACTAGGGCTGATGACTTCTGCTACAGAACAGAAAAAATTCACCAGATACCAGGCACTGGATGGCACTTCCACAGGTGAGGGTCACTAGGGGTGGGGCTTCCAGGGACTGTAGGTGTCTTGTGTGATGTCACCAGAGGGTGGGGCTAAAGACCACCTCCACCCTCCACCCTCCCCTCTATTACCACTACTACCTTGGCCAAATCCAGACTAAACTCTGCCCCCATGAGCCAGGCCTCAGGTATAGAAGGAAGCTCATGGTTAACCTCTGCATGAAATATTTGGGGAGACTGAGAGCTAGCTGAAATGTTGTGACTTACCCAAGATCACACGGCAAGGCAGGCAAAGCTGGGCTGAGACCAAGTGTCAAGGGCCTGGTTGATGGATATCAGGCAAACTTGACAGGCTTCTGTCCCCTACTCAGTGGGAATCAGAATGGAAGGAAGTTAGGAATCAAGGAGAAAACAGACACTATAAAGGCTCATGAAGCAGATGGACTTCAGATTCAGACAAACCAAGCTGGCTTCTGATTCCATAACACACTAGCTGTGTGACCTAAGACAAGCGACTTACCGTCTCTAATTCTCAGCCCCTCATGGGAATTTTAACATTATCCACCTCATGCTGCTGCTGCTAAGTCACTTCAGTCGTATCCGACTCTGTGTGACCCCATAGATAGCAGCCCACCAGGCTCCCCCGTCCCTGGGATTCTCCAGGCAAGAACACTGGAGTGGGTTGCCATTGCCTTCTCCAATGCATGAAAGTGAAAAGTGAAAGTGAAGTCGTGTCTGACTCTTCGCATAGACTGCTACAAATATGAAATCTATGAGAACAGTTTTAGCACAGTTTAGGGATTCAGTAAATGATTCCTATTATTAGTATCAATTATTAATAGTAGTAGCATTTGAAATATTCCTAGCCTGAATATTAGCATTTAAAACATTCCCAAGTTGAAAAGTTTGCTTTGGGTTCTCTAAAAGAATTACAGTGCTCTTTTAGGCCTCAATATCTGGTTCCACTGGGTTTGGAGGCCTTAAAAAATTATCTGTATCTCTTTAAACATTTACCTTCCTCTGAGGGTACATTTAGGGACCAGGACAATATGGCTGGAGTTTGGACTTCTGGGGACACTGACCTTATTTAATAATTAAAGTGTTCTTAGCAAAGGCCATTCAGAGTAACCTCTCTTGATTCAAAGAGCCCTGAAGATTTGCACTTGCCCATTGACCCAAGATAAGTGAAATCCGCAGAGAACAGGGGCTTCAGCCCCAGCTGCCCCAGGAGCCCCATCCCTGAGCAGGAGAGTAAAGGTGGAAGAATGCGCTAGCCGGTAATATGTGGCCGGTCTTGCAGGTTTGGGAGCCTTCTGGTTTGGCTGAACTTCAGAACTGGGATCTCCATGGCCCAAGTGGGATGTCTTTTTGTCTTTTTTTTTTTTTTAAGTTTATTTTACTTATTTTTGACTCTGCTCGACCTTCCTTGCTGCTTGCAGATTTTCGTTGCTATGAATGGTGGCTGCTCTCCATCACGGTGTGCAGAGTTCTCATTTCAGTGGCTTCTCTTATTGCAGAACACAGGCTCTGGGGCACCCAGGCTCCGTGGTTGTGGTGCGTGGGCTTAATTACCCTGCAGCATGTGGTAATTTCCCCGACCAGGGATTGAACCTGTATCCCCTGTGTTGGCAGGTGGATTCTTAACCACTTGACCACTAGTGGGAAGTCTTCTGTCAGCCTGAGGATCTTCTTCTTCTTCTCCCCTCCCACCTCCTCAGCTCTTCCAATTTACATTTCCCTTTTCTAAACTCAAGGTCAACCTCCTCACCTGCCTCCTCATCCAAAGCTTACCACCCCCAAGTTCCCCTGGTCTCCCCCTGATACACACTGTCAGAGAGAGGCTCCTTAATATCTCTGGGGGCAAAACAGCAGACCAGTTTGTGGGGATTAGGTGGTGAATGGGCTTCGGAGTGGGAGAGCCCTGGGTTGTACCAATCTCACAGATTTTACTCAATGAGTACTGTACGCGGGGCATGGGGCTGCCAGGCTGGGGGTACATGGTGAGCAAAGCAGACAGGCTGCCTGATGGGGCTCACCCACACAAATGAAATACCCCTGAGCCCAGGAAAATAAATAAATAAAGCCCAGAGAGAAGCCCCCTGGCTGGTAACCACGGAGAACTGCAGAGAGCTGGGGCTCCCAGGGGGGGCATCTGCTCACCTGTTTCCTTGAGCAGTTATTTCAAGACAAGCCAGGTCCTTGTTTTCATGTGAGGATGGGATTTCAGGTTTGGAACTTACCAGTTGTGTGACTTTGCTTCATCTCTCTGTACCTGTCCATTTAAAATCTGAGAATAATAATAGCTACCTCAAGAAAAACAAAGTCACAGATGCTGGATGTTGGCTCTGGCATGGCTTTGGCTCCACCAGCTTTGTTGATTCTAGTCCTGACTCAGCTACTCAATCCTTGTGTGGCCCTGACAAGTCCCTTCTGTTCTTGGCCCTGTTTCTCCAAATGTCGAAGGACAGAATGCATTCTCCAGTGACTTCAAAGGGCCCTTTAGGCCCTAAGACATTCCAACAGAATTTGTTTTAGGCTTCAGTTCAGTTCAGTTCAGTTCTTACTCAGTGTCAGAAGCTGGAGCTTCAGCTGTGAACAAAGCAGTTAAAACACCACCCTCAGGGAACTAATAGCCCAGTTAATTAACAGCTAAAGGGTAACACCTAAGGGTATTCATACCCTGCCCTCTTGAAGCTTAACAGCCTTGTGTGTGTTAGTCGCTCAGTCCTCTCTGACTCTTTGCGACCCCATGGACTGTAGCCCACCAGGCTCCTTTGTCTGTGGGATCCTCCAGGCAAGAATACTGGAGTGGGTTGCCATTTCCTTCTCCATAACAGCCTTACTAAATACCATCTATTATAAGTATATTTGATTAAAATTCTACTTCTTTTGCCTCCTTCCTGTCAAGCAAAATATTCATCTTTGCTTCTCTGGGCTCTGACAGTTCAGCACACTCTCTTAAAGACAACTTTATCTTGCCTTGGAAGGCTAAATTTAACCTCATTAGATAAAAACAATTAAGGCCAGGCCAGTGTGGTCCTGACAAGGATAACACAATATGGCAGAGCCTGAAATATTATTACTGAGACTAGGCACTAACAGTTATCATTTACAACGTTTCACCTCTCCCTCTCAGCAACTCTTTGAACCTGTGGCTACGCTGCTGTCACAGCCCCGGAGGGAGGCAGGATGACAGAGCATGCCTATCTTACTCCAAAACCAGTGCTCTTGCCCTTCATCCACTGCGGTCAACCCCCAGGCACCCAGTGGGTGGCCACAGATTATACAAGCAAAGTTTCCATCCCTGGCTGGCTTCTTGATATCTCAGCAACTAGGTCACCTCCCTCAGTGCAAACCAATTCGCCAGTTCCTCCCACTGAGTTTAAAGAAAAAGCTCCTCCATGTCTTCCAAAACTGAACAGAAACCTCTTTTGTTTTTTGTAACTGCACTTTGGGCCTCCATTTGTACTGAACCGTGTGATCAGAATGAAGTAAATCACTCTTAAAGGAATTCTTCTGTGGGTCTCAGACTCACAACTGCTCTGAGGATAGGGGAACACCTGCTGGAGGAAAGCAGGCCCAGGTGAGCTAGCTACAATTGCCCAGGACATGGGGACAGAAAAGGGACCTGGGTTTAGCACTGACCAGTTTCCCTACCGACCTCTTGGCAGGGGAACTAAGCTGGGAAAAGCAGCCTCTCACTAAGGGGCCCCGCGGTGGTACAAGCCCCAGGATGGGAGGCTGGGTCCCTCTCCAGTGTCGGGGACATCCACCTAGGAGCAGTCAGGCCCTGAAAATATATCATGCTCAACTCCCCAGTCTTGGTCAGACCTGACCTCTCACTCCTGCCAGGCTTAGTTGGGTAGTAGTGGGCGGATGCTCCAGGGAATTTTCTGGTTTCCCTATAGGTCCTCAAAGCCTATAGTCTCAAGACACGTGCGTCCCTCAACGAGTGGGGGGGAATCCCTCATGGTCTCCTGACACCAAAGGAACCCTCATCCCAACAGACCTACGCTCCTTTGGAGTGAGAACCCCTCTGAGCCCCCTGCCGGGCTCTTCCACTGTTTCCGGTTTCCCAACTGGGAGTCCGTCACACCACTCAGTTCCAGGTACTCACACCCGCTTTCACCCCCAGAATCTCCCTAGATTCCCCCTTCCGTGGGAGGAGCGTGGTCCGGGCCCTTCGTCCTCCGACACTGCAGTCCTCCCCGGGGCCAGCTCGCCCCACGGCCAGCCCCCCTCACAGGCGTGCTCCTCCTTGCGGCTCTGACTGCCCCGAGCCTCCAGCCTCCTCCCCAGCCTCCTCCCGCTCCTCCCGGAGAGGCTCCCCCTCCAGCTGCGCTCCTCCTAATCCAGTCCCTCCGCAGCGGCGCCCCCTCCAGCTGATTCACCGTCAGCCTCCCGCTCCAGCGGGAGATGCTCCCTCTCTGCCGGCGTGGTCCTGTGTGTCTCCCTCCCTCCCCACGTGCCTCTCCCCGCCCGGCACCCCCTCAAACCAAGACACCCAGCCCCGAGTCTCGGATGCACCCTGCGCCCCGCCCGGCCCCGCTGCCCAACACCCCCAGCTCTCCGGCAGCCGGGTACCTGCGGCCGAGCCGAGCCGAGCTGCGAGAGGCTGCCCTCGGCATCCAGGCACCCGGAGCGCAGATAAACGGGTGCGGCCGGGCGGAGGCCCCGCCCCGAGTCGGGGGAGGACTGGCCGCAGACTCTGGGTTCGGGGCTCAGGACCCGGCCGCCGCCTGCCCAGGCCTGGGTGATCCCGCCCGCCCACCGAGCCGGCCTGGCCGGGCGCCAGCAGCACCCTCACCCCGCGCCCACGTGTTGCACATGGGGGCAAGAGGGGTCACCCACACCGGCGACGACAGCCTGGCGAGGTCCTGCGTCTTTGGGGCCGAGGGGGACTCGGAGGCTGAGAAAGCAGAAGTTGCTGCTCAGCTGAGGAGTCGCTCCCACTTCCGGCGACTTGAGCCGCAAGCTCCGGAGTCTGGACCTGGCTGACCCGAGAGGGAGGCGGCGAGTCGGAGCTGGAGCACCCGAATTTTCCAGTGAGAGCCCGCAGCCCAGCCCTGAAGCCACGTAAACCCACACAGCCCACCTCAGACGGGCGCTTCTGGTCAGATTCTCCTGACCTTCCCCCATCTTCACCTCGCTCCACCCCACCCCTGCACCTCTGTCTTATTCAAGTCCCCACCTAAAGCGCCGTCTTCGGGCAGCTTTCCCTAACCTACCCTGCTCAGCCCAAGACACACTATTTAGACTTCCATTAAAACACCTGCTTTGGGAATTCCCTGGTGGTCCAGTGGTTAGGTCTCAGCGCTTTCACTGCTGAGGCCACAAGTTCAATCCCTGGTCATGGATCCAAGTTTCCACAGGCTTTTCCATGTGGCCAAACAAAAGCCGGCTTTCTACTCCCTGGTGTATCATCTCCCAGCAGGAGAGGGAGTACCTGAAGGGTAGGCTATCCCTGCCCCTAGCAGGCCCTCAGGAGATACTGGACCAACAATGGCAGGGCTTGTCTGCTCCTCAGGTATGTAAAGATCTGGACCGTGAAGAGTGGGGAGAAACCCGGACCTGTCTGGGAAGCATCAGCCTGATGGATGGAACTGAGGGGAGACTGTCTCCGGGAACAACCCCTGCCTTCAGGGAGCTCTGAGCCTACTCAGAGGGACAGTTGTGGGGCAAAGGCATGGTGACAGGATCCAGGTTCTGGTGCTACCCCAACTAACCATGCGATCTTGGGCAAGTTTCCTTGTTCTCAGTGGGCCTTAGTTTTATTACCTGTAAAACAGAGCTAATAATACCAACCTGACAGGGGTGTTAGGAGAAGTAAGTAAAACTAAAGTAGATATGAAGATTGTTTGTCAACTGCAATGTCCTAGAGGAATGTACATTTCTCTTTTATAACAAAACCTGTATAATCATAATGTAATAGGATGAAATAAGTCTTTACTTCTACAGGTTCAGACAAGTACACAAGAATTACTTAAATCTCCATTGCTCTTATAGCTAGGAAAAGTGGCATAGAAAATCTGATCATTTAGAACAGGTAGGATATAGCAAATGAAAACAAGTAAGGACATTATGGAGATTACATTCTACATGATGAAACATATTCTACCATAGTGAATAAAAACTTGAAAGGTGATCTGGATTCAGTTTCCATTTGTGGAACACCGGCTCCGTCCTGGACTTGTTTGTTTTGTGTTGTTTTTATATCTATTTATTTATCTATTTGGCTGTGCCAGGTCTTAACTATGGCAAGCTGGATCTTCGATCTTCTTTGCAGGATGCAGGTTCTTTAAGTTGTGGCGTGTGGATTCTTTTTGTTGCGTCCTGCAGGATCTTTAGGTGCCACATGTCAGGTCTAGTTTCCTGACCAGGGATCGAACCCTGGCCCCCTGCATTGGGAGCAAGGAGTGCTCACCACTGGACCACTAGGGAAGTCCCTGGACTTGTTTTTAAAGTGATAGTTTATTAAGCTCTTGCCATGGGCAAAACTACCTCCTTTGATCCAGATAATCCTATTAACTCATTTCACAAATTGGGAAATTGAGGCTCAGAAAGGGGACATGAGACTGTTAAATTCTCTCATTTGGCCTCATGCATTCCTGCACATTGAATGTGTTGCTCCCCATTTTATGGCTAGAAAACATGAAGCTCAGTGAAGAGAAATGACATATCCTAGGTCTCATAACTCAGGGTGTATTTAGGGTCTGGGCAGGAGATGCAGGAGACGCAGGTTGGATCCCTGGGTCAGGAAGATCCCCTGGAGGACGGCATGGCAACCCACTCCAGTATTCTTGCCGGGAAAATCCCATGGACTGAGGAGCCTGGCGGGCTACAGTCCATGGGGTCACAAAGAGTCAGACACGACTGAAGTGACTGAGCACGCACACACACACACGTGCATAAGTGAACCTGTATTTGTGCTTGGGGGAGAAAAACCACTTAACCAGGAAACTTGGCTTGGATACTTGAGAGCTGAATGATAAAAATAATAAAAGTAGAAACAGTGATCAGTCATGACGCACTTGCCGTGTGCAAAGCCCGTTAGACACACTGTAAGTCCGTGGTGGGGTGCTGTCATTATCTCTGTTTGCAGATGAGGAAGCAGGCTCGAGAGGATCCTACTTGCCCAAGGTCACCCAGTTGCCTAGTGGCAGACTTAGATCCAAGTCCAGCTCTTAGCTGCTGCACAGTACTGGCATCAAAGAGCGGAGCTGTTGGGCCAGCACGCCTCCTTCCCTGCCCTCTGCTCCGACTCCTTCCAGCCCAGGGAGGGTGAGAGCAGCCCCAGGGCAGCCAAGGGCACCTCCCTTCCCTGCCCTCCCCTGGCTCAGGCCACCTGGTTGAGGCCCAGTGACTCCACTGCTCCAGGATCCCAGAGCCCCAATAAGCCTTTGAGTCCCATCCCTGGAAAGGGGAACAGGTTTTCTATGACCTGTGCAATATCCACCTGCCCTCCCAGGTGCCAGGCTCAGCCCTTGAAGGAACAGGAAGACTGGATTTCTGGGCAGGCTTGAGGAGCCAAAGGCCTCAGAGGTCGGGCTCTGAGTGGGGAGGCCATCTGGAAGGGCTTCAGTGGACTGGAAGTAAGAGAAAGGATGAAGGGGGCGCCTGAGCTGTCTGAAACACAATCTTTTTTGTTTGTTTGTTTTTTGGTATTTATTTATTTACTTGGCTGTACTGGGTTTTAGTCGCGGCATGCAGGATCTAATTCCTTGACCAGGGGTCGAACCTAGGCCCCCTGCTTTGGGAGCACAGAATCTTAGCCACTGGACCACGAGGGGAAGTCCCTGGAACACATTCTTGTCTTTTCCCCCCAAGCAAGTGCTTCCGTCTTCTGGAGGCAGCAAAGCCGTGAGGCACATGAGTGTGTTCTACCTGGATTCACATTTTAGTTCTACCACTTACCAGCAAGTTATGTATATCCTTCACTCTCAAACAGGCTGATGATACCCACTATATGGGTTGGCATGAGGACTAAATGAAATAATACATGTGACATGTTCACAGAGCCTGGCACAGAGGGACTGCTCGATAAAGGCCAACTATCAGTCTGTTTCAATTCTGTACTCCATCCCTCTGCCAATAGGTGAGAAAAATAAAGTAAAGAAAATTTGTGGTAAGCCCCCGAACTTTGAAATGGTTTGTTACACAGCATCGTTAAAGCTATTCCTGACTCGTACACATAGCCAAGCCAGAGTTGGAACCCGGGGAATCTGACTCAAGACCATAATCTCATGCTTGGTGCACGGGGAGTGCAATGCAGGAGGGACTGGCTTCCTACAGAGATTCTCTGTGTCAAGGCCACTTGGGGCGAGGTTTACAGTATGAGGAGTTTCTCCCCAAGCCCTGGGGAGGGGGAAGAATTTTCAAGGCAGAGGGAACAATAT
This sequence comes from Ovis aries, assembly GCF_016772045.2. Taxonomy (NCBI): domain Eukaryota; kingdom Metazoa; phylum Chordata; class Mammalia; order Artiodactyla; family Bovidae; genus Ovis; species Ovis aries. The sequence continues at coordinate 240,952,493 of NC_056055.1, read as the reverse complement.
GTGCAAAGGCACAGAGTGGCGGGGTAAGTTTAGGGGATGGGAAACTAAATATAGGGGGCCTGGTGGCAGCAGAGGGCACTGGAAAGGCAGGGGTGTTGGTGATGCCAGAATGCAGGGAGTCAAGGCGGGACAGCTTCAACCCTGGGGGCGGTGGGGAGATGAGTTAGAGAGAGGGTTTTTTTCTGGCAAGAGCTAGGTGGGATGGGATGGTTTTCTTCTCATTTCAAGCCTAGTGAGGTGGCTGCAGGGAGACCAGTCAGAGAGGTAGTGGGCTGGACTCTGTGGCTGGTCTCTAACTCTTACCTAAGGACCCCAAGGGGTTAGTAGCAGCAGAGGAAGAGGCAGTGGGAGGAGGGAACTGTACTCTTGCATGAGCAGGTCATGGGTCTGTGCTGCGCCCGATCAGGACTGGGTCATAGGAGAGAGTCAGCCTGGGGCAGCCTTAGATCCCGCCCGCGCGGTCTCCAGAAATGGGCCAGTGCCTCAGCAGAAGGAGGCTGGAGGTGTCCTGAGATGTTCTGGGAACAGGGCAGGTTCACTGTAAGCAACTGGCTGGTGGATGCACTTTGCTCTCAGCAAGGGAAGCAAGGGATCGCCAGGTGGGAGGCTCCACAGTGACCATCCCGTGTGGCAAACACAGGAGTAGCCCAGGCCATATCTCCTTGGCCCACCAAGATTTCAGCCTCAGCAATGGCAGACTGTTCAGAATGTGCCGACCCCAGCTCCACTCCAAGCACCCACCAAGCCTGCCTCTCCTTTCTGGCCTCAGGGCTCTCTTGGAAGCTCTAGTTCAGCCTACCAGCTGAGCTGCAGACTAGAAATGCAGGCGGCCAACACCCTGGGAGCAGCCCTCACCCACTGGTGTGTCAGAGCCGTTGGAGAAAGCCCCAGGCTCCTGTCCAAAAGAAGACAGCTCCGAAGGGCCCTGTCTGCAGGGCAGACCGGCAGACACCACCTCCCTTGTGCTCGGCCTCCTTTCTGGTCTCGCCCACTCCCTCCCTTCACTTCCAGCGATCATCTCCCAAATAAACTATCTGCACTTAAGTCTCTGTTTCAGGCTCTGATTTGGGGAAAAACCAGACCAGGGCTTCCAGGAAAGCAGACCCACCCACAGGAAGAAAGAGTCAGTTTTAAATCTCTGCCAAGCTTGGGGTTTTCCCTCTGGCTCAGCTGTTAAAGAATTCACTTGCCAATGCAGGAGACTCCAGTTCGATCCCTGAGTTAGGAAGATCCCCAGGAGAAGAAAATGACAACCCAACTCCAGAATTCTTGCCTGGGAAATCCCGTGGACAGAGGAGCTTGGCGGACCCCAGTCCATGTGGTCCCTAAAAAGTCAGACGCAACCCAACAACTATACAACAACAATAACAACAGCAAACCTAAAAGTGTTAGTCGCTCAGTCGTGTCGACTCTTTGTGACCTCATGGACTGTAGCCCGCCAGGCTCCCCTGTCCACGGAAGTCTCCAGACGAGAATATTAGAGTGGGTAGCCTTTCCCTTCTCCAGGGGATCTGCCCAACCCAGGGATTGAATCCAAGTCTCTTAAGTCTCCTGCAGATTCTTTACCATCTGAGCCACCAGGGAAGCCCAATAAACCTGGAAAGCAAGAAAACAAGCTCAACACAGAGGGTTAAGTCAGATAATTCCTGATCCTATAACTTGCTGCGGGAAGGGGTGCAGCCTCATGCGGCAGGCATAAAGGAGCCAGTCATGGTGCCACCCTGGCTCCCTTCCTACTCCAGATTCAAGCTGCCAGCACATCCCCATCTCTTTGACTTTGCACTGGATGTTCCTTCTGTCTGAAGCTCACTTTGCCCCAGACAGGACCTATTACTTACTTTCTGGGGCCCAAACAAAAATGCAGGGCTTTGTTCAAAACTTAAAAATTTCAAGATAGCAATAGCAGAGTATTAAATCAAGCATGGGACCCTTCAGAGCACAGAGCCCCATGTGACTGCATGGGTTCCATGGCCATGAATCTGGGCCTGGCTCCAAAAAGCTGACTGTCTGGCTGCCCCTTCCTTCACATCTCTACTTAAATGTCACCTTACCAGCGGAGGCTTTCCCTGACCACTTATATCAACTGGCATCCAATCCTCAACAGCACTCCTATCCCACGCAGGACCTCTGATAATCCATCCCAGTCTCATTTTCCTTCTGGACACTCAGCATGCCTGCAGAAGATGCTAGGTGGCATTTCAGGGAGCTCCAAGGAAATCTGGTCCTTTATGTCTCAGCACAGAAAGAATTCCACGAAAGGGAAAGCCGTAGGTCAGTGGTTTATCAGAATAAGATGCTTATGAGGCTTACAAGTGGGCAAGTGCTGCACATGGAGCAGTTAGTGGGCTACCGTTTTACAATCAAAGGACAAGTGGGGAGGGGAAAAGACCATCTTCTTCCTCATTCTTGAGTAGATATCACCCTTCCATCATCAGCACCTTCTCCAGGTTGGGCAGAGGAATTTTCTTGTCCCTGCAGGGTCAAGCCAGGACTGTCAGGCACAATGGAAAACTAGTTCTAGGTCTCAGCACAATGAGAGTCTTTGCTTTGAAGTGTCACCTTTCCATAAGTTATTGTTTGTGTGTGTGTGTGCAGCGAGCATGTCCTAGGGGGCCATTAACTGAGCTCACTGGGCAGGATGTGGGTCTCATGGCACCACCTTATTGTCTGGGGGCATGTCTCACGCTTCTGCTGCATGCACTTTATGCCAAGTAACCTGCTTGGCTTTGTGGTTAAGTAATCATTAATTTCTGCAATCGATTTCCTATTTTATTGTTGTCTTTTCCATTAGACTGTAAGCTCCAGGGACTTTGAATCTGAGTAAGCTCTGGGAGTTTGTGATGGACAGGGAAGCCTGGGGTGCTGCAGTCCATGGGGTCACAAAAAGTCAGACACGACCGAGTGACTAAACTGAACTGAATCGTTAACTTTCTTTCTTGAGTAATCATTAACTTACAGGGGTCTCCTACACCTTCTTCTGTTTTTTTTTTTTTTTCACTTACAATTCTCTAGTGGGATTAACTATTCAATTACCTACTTTGTCCCTTTACTCGGTCCCTATCATTGCCATACTGATGACCCCAGAGTCACCCGTCCTTTCTGATCCCTGCTATTTATGAACTGGAAGAGTTCCTAACACATAGTAGGTGCTCAACAGAGGTTAATGGAGTGGAGGGAGGGAGAAAAAGAGAGAGGAAGGGGAAAGGAAAGATGTCTTCATTGTGGAGCAAGCCTGGGCTGGGAGAGAGGTCTGAAGTTGTGACTCAACTCTTTCAAATTACTGAAACTATTTCATGACTTACGTGACTGTAAACTTTTAAAATCTGAGGGCATCCAGTGAAGTCATGGAATCTGCTCTTGGTTTCAACTAATGGACAACAAGACCCAGCTGCAGAAAGTGTCTTCACAGGCAGTGGGGGCAAAAAACAAAGATGTTTTCTTCAGTACAACATTTGCCTGTGTGTAAGGATTTTTGTAAGTTGAAGTCCTAGAAGTAGAATTATCAGATCAAAGGGGATTTTGATAGTTATCACTAAAGTACACTTCTTCACATTGGACTAATTTACACTTCCACCAACTGAGTGTGAGTCAAACCTTTTGATGTTTGCCAAAGTGCTACGTGTAAATGGAATCTTGGTTTTCTTTTGCTTCACATTTCCCCTATTATGAGTGAGGCTGAATATCCATTAAAACACACTGTGCTACTGTGACTTATTAAAAGAAATACATTTGATCTCTGGCCCCGTTTCTGACATAGAGCTTCTGAAATCCTTGTCATGTCCTAAGTGAGGCGGGCACTAAGAGCATCTCTTGTTCTAACATTTGTCTTTGACCCTATTCCTGACACAGGGTTTCTAAAACCCTGTAGCAAGTTAATCAGACCCAAGCAAGGGGTTATTGGAACCTCTGACCCATAGCTGGTTGGTCAGAAGCACTGGCATCTGAAATGGGAGAGAGGGGTTGTCCTGTGGGACTGAGTTCTTAAACCTGTGGGATCTGATGCTGTTTCTGGGTAGAGAGTATCAGAACTGAGTTGAATTCTCAGAAGCCTTGCTGGGTCTGAGAATCGTTCAGTGTTGTGTGGGAGTTCGTCCCTCCCCCAACTCACATAGACATTGGGATTGGGTCCAGGAATCCAAAAGACACTTTTAATTTTATTTATTTGTTTGTGGCTGTGCTGGGTCTTCACTGCTGTGTGAGGGCTTTCTCCAGTTGCAGCCAGTGGGGGCTCCTCTCTAGCTGCGGTGCATGGACCTCTCTCTCATCGTGGTGACTTCCCTTGTTTCAGAGCACGGGCTCCAGGCACGTGGGCTTCAGTAGCAGCACGCTGGCTCCATAGTTTCAGCACACAGGCTCAGTTGCCCCAAGGCACGTGGGATCTTCCTGGACCAGGGATCAAATGTGTGTCCCCTGTATAAGCAAATGGATTTCTAACCACTGGACCATCAGAAAAGTCCCAAAAGACACTTTTAAAAGAGAAACAATTCACCCCAAATCCCCTCCTTTAACACTCTGACTTTACCTTCCTTAAGTTTACAGCTGATTTTCTGACATCTTTTTCATAGTTTTAGACAAGACAGAATTTAATGTTCTACTTTTTAGTTTCATTTATCTTTTTCAACAAATATTTATCCTAGTTATAAATATTTATACTAGTCAGGATGAGTTAGGTTTGCTGCAGTAATAACACTATCTTAGCAGTTTAAAGCAGACTGTACTTCTTGCTCATTCTACACGTCCATTGTCAGTGTCTCTATTCTTTGTCATCCTCACTCCAGGGCCAGGCTGGTGGAGCAGCCTTGAGGTGCATCCAGCCACCTCTGCAGAGGCTGAAGTATGGAAAGTTGCACACTGGCTATTAAAGTTTCTTCTCAGGAGTGACATACAGCACATTCTTTCATGTTTCATTGGTTAAAGCAAGTCACGTGGCCACAACTAACTTCAGGGGGTAAGGAAGTGCGATAGGAGAAGAAACAAATATTTGGTGGTCAGCATGAGTTGCTACCACATGCAGCATCTAGTTTGCGTCTGGCTATCCGCTCAGTCTCGGGAAAAGGGAGATGAATTCAGTGTTGTCCCTATACTCAACATTCTCCATGGTCAGAATGATACTTCTGGGGGAAACACACAAAAACCACTTTTAATAATCCCAGAATATCTCATTGGGAGAACAGATCATAATGTGCTTAATCATTTATCAAAAGCCTACTCAGGATATCTGTATTTTCCTTTCTTTCTCCCTTGCTTTCAGCATTAAAATAACAACCTAAGTATCGATGGATGAACAGATAAAGAAAATGTGGCATGAAGCCATACACAGATACACATACACAGCATGGAATGCTATTTAGCCATAAAAAGGAATGAAATCTTGCCATTTGCAACAATGTGAATGGACCTTAAGGTGTTATGCTTAGTGAAATAAGTCAGACAGAGAAAGACAAACGCTGTATGATCTCACTTATATGAGCAACAACAAACAACAACAACCGGAAAAAAGAATAAGCTCATAGATACAGAGGAAAGAGTGGTGGTTGTCATAAAGAGGCAGTAGGGAATGGATGAAATGGGTGAATCAGGTCAAAAGGTACAACATCTCTACATCATCTGGGTACAAAATACATTACTCATAGGGATATAATATATCCTGGCGTGCTGCAGTCCATGGGGTCACAAAGGGTCAGACACAACTGAGTGACTGAACTGATATAATATAGAGCATGGTGACTGTAGTTAGTAATAATGTAGTGCCTATTTGAAAGTTGTCAAAAGAAAGAATTCTTTAAAAGTTCTCATCATAAGAAAAAAAAAGTATGCTGTGTATTGTGACAGATGTTAACTGGACTTGTGATGACCAGGTTACAATATATGCAAATGTTGAATCATTATGTTGTATGCCTAAAACTAATATAATGTTAGATGTCAATAATATCTCAATAAAAAATAAATAAAGTAACATTGCACATAATCACATCAAAAATAAGTAAACACTGAGAGACATCCCGCGTCTGAGGTCAGAGGTGGCCGGGAGAAGCCACCTCGCGCCCGAGGCCAGGGGCGGTGACCCTGAGGAGCCACCTTGAGCCCGAGGCCAGGGCCCGCAGCCGGGAGGAGTAACCCGAGGAGCGGAGGAGCTATCCCACATTGAAGGTCAGGAACGGTGGTGGTAAGGAGATACCCCTCATCCAAGGTAAGGAGCAGCAGCTGTGCTTTGCTGGAGCAGCCGTGAAGAGATACCCCCACGTCCAAGGTAAGAGAAACCCAAGTAAGATGGTAGGTGTTGCAAGAGGGCATCAGAGGGCAGACACTCTGAAACCATTCTCACAGAAAACTAGTCAATCTAATCACACTAGGACCACAGCCTTGTCTAACTCAATGAAACCAAGCCATGCCTGCGGGGCAACCCAAGACGGGCGGGTCATGGTTGAGAGGTCTGACAGAGCCTGGTCCACTGGAGAAGGGAATGGCAAGCCACTTCAGTATTCTTGCCTTGAGAACCCCATGAACAGTATGAAAAGGCAAAATGATAGGATACCAAAAGAGGAACTCCCCAGGCCATTAGGTGCCCAATATGCTACTGGAGATCAGTGGAGAAATAACTCCAGAAAGAATGAAGGGATGGAGCCAAGCAAAATCAATACCCAGTTGTGGATGTGACTGGTGATAGAAGCAAGGTCCGATGCTGTAAAGAGCAATATTGCATAGGAACCTGGAATGTCAGGTCCATGAATCAAGGCAAATTGGAAGTGGTCAAACAAGAGATGGCAAGAGTGAACGTCGACATTTTAGGAATCAGCGAACTAAAATGGACTGGAATGGGTGAATTTAACTCAGATGACCATTATATCTACTACTGCAGGCAGGAATCCCTCAGAAGAAATGGAGTAGCCATCATGGTCAACAAAAGAGTCTGAAATGCAGTACTTGGATGCAATCTCAAAAATGACAGAATAATTTCTGTTCATCTCCAAGGCAAACCATTCAATATCACAGTAATCCAAGTCTATGCCCCAACCAGTAACACTGAAGAAGCTGAAGTTGAACGGTTCTATGAAGACCTACAAGACCTTTTAGAACTAACACCCAAAATAGATGTCCTTTTCATTATAGGGGACTGGCATGCAAAAGTAGGAAGTCAAGAAACACCTGGAGTAACAGGCAAATTTGGCCTTGGAATGCAGAATGAAGCAGGGCAAAGACTAATAGAGTGTTGCCAAGAAAATGCACTGGTCATAGCAAACACCCTCTTCCAACAACACAAGAGAAGACTCTACACATGGACATTGCCAGATAGTCAACACCGAAATCAGATTGATTATATTCTTTGCAGCCAAAGATGGAGAAGCTCTATACAGTCAAAAAAACAAGACCAGGAGCTGACTGTGGCTCAGATCATGAACTCCTTATTACCAAATTCAGACTCAAATTGAAGAAAGTAGGGAAAACTGCTAGACCATTCAGGTATGACCTAAATCAAATCCCTTATAATTATACAGTGGAAATGAGAAATAGATTTAAGGGCCTAGATCTGATAGAGTGCCTGATGAACTATGGAATGAGGTTCATGACATTGTGCAGGAGACAGTGATCAAGACCATCCCCATGGAAAAGAAATGCAAAAAAGCAAAATGGCTGTCTGGGGAGGCCTTAGAAATAGCTGTGAAAAGAAGAGAAGCGAAAAGCAAAGGAGAAAAGGAAAGATATAGGCATCTAAATGCAGAGTTCCAAAGAATAGCAAGAAGAGATAAGAAAGCCTTCTTCAACGATCAATGCAAAGAAATAGAGGAAGACAACAGAATGGGAAAGACTAGAGACCTCTTCAAGAAAATTAGAGATACCAAGGGAACATTTCATGCAAAGATGGGCTCAATAAAGGACAGAAATGCTCTGGACCTAACAGAAGCAGAAGATATTAAGAAGAGGTGGCAAGAATACACGGAAGAACTGTACAAAAAAGATCTTCACGACCCAGATAGTCATGATGATGTGATCACTAATCTAGAACCAGACATCTTGGAATGTGAAGTCAAGTGGGCCTTAGGAAGCATCACTATGAACAAAGCAGGAGGAGGTGATGGAATTCCAATTGAGCTGTTTCAAATCCTGAAAGATGATGCTGTGAAAGTGCTGCACTCAATATGCCAGCAAATTTGGAAAACTCAGCAGTGGCCACAGAACTGGAAAAGGTCAGTTTTCATTCCAATTCCAAATAAAGGCAATGCCAAATAATGCTCAAACTACCACACAATTGCAGTCATCTCACATGCTAGTAAAGTAATGCTCAAAATTCTCCAAGCCAGGCTTCAGCAATACGTGAACCATGAACTCCCTGATGTTCAAGCTGGTTTTAGAAAAGGCATAGGAACCAGAGATCAAATTGCCAACATCCGCTGGATCATGGAAAAAGCGAGAGAGTTTCAGAAAAACATCTATTTCTGCTTTATTGACTATGCCAAAGCCTTTGGCTGTGTGGATCACAATAAACTGTGGAAAATTCTGAAAGAGATGGGAATACAGATCACCTGACCTGCCTCTTGAGAAACCTATATGCAGGTCAGGAAGCAACAGTTAGAACTGGACATGAAACAACAGACTGGTTCCAAATTGGGAAAGGAGTACATCAAGGCTGTATATTGTCACCCTGCTTATTTAACTTATATGCAGAGTACATCATGAGAAACGCTGGACTGGAAGAAGCACAAGGTGGAATCAAGATTGCCGGGAGAAATACCAATAACCTCAGATATGCAGATGACACCACCCTTATAGCAGAAAGTGAAGAGGAGCTAAAAAGCCTCTTGATGAAAGTGAAAGAGGAAAGTGAAAAAGTTGGCTTAAAGCCCAACATTCAGAAAACGAAGATCATGGCATCCGGTCCCATCACTCCATGGGAAATAGATGGGGAAACAGTGGAAACAGTGTCAGACTTTATTTTTTTGGGCTCCAAAATCACTGCAGATGGTGACTACAGCCATGAAATTAAAAGATGCTTACTCCTTGGAAGAAAAGTTATGACCAACCTAGGTAGCATATTCAAAAGCAGAGACATTACTTTGCCGACTAAGGTCCATCTAGTCAAGGCTATGGTTTTTCCTGTGGTCATGTATGCATGTGAGAGTTGGACTGTGAAGAAGGCTGAGCACCGAAGAATTGATGCTTTTGAACTGTGGTGTTGGAGAAGACTCTTGAGAGTCCCTTGGACTGCAAGGAGATCCAACCAGTCCATTCTGAAGGAGATCAACCCTGGGATTTCTTTGGAAGGAATGATGCTAAAGCTGAAACCCCAGTACTTTGGCCACCTCATGCGAAGAGTTGATTCATTGGAAAAGACTCTGATGCTGGGAGGGATTGGGGGCAGGAGGAGAAGGGGACGACTGAGGATGAGATGGCTGGATGGCATCACGGACTTGATGGACGTGAGTCTGAGTGAACTCCGGGAGATGGTGATGCACAGGGAGGCCTGGCGTGCTGCGATTCATGGGGTCGCAAAGAGTCGGACACGACTGAGCGACTGAACTGAGCTGAACTGAGGAATAAAAATAGTTCAGGCTTGAAAATATGTGGGTTCTTTTCAAATATCTTTTAATATTCATTTCTAACATAATTCCACAGTGATAAGAGAACAGACTCTGTATGATTTCAATACTTTTAGACCATGAGATTTTTGCACCTTCTTTTATGTCCCTGGAAATGTTCCAGTGTCTCCTAGTTTATAATCTATGGGAACTTTGTATCCTACTGTTGTGTGAAAATTGTATGAATCTAATTATGTTGAATTGGTTCATAGTGCTTTTCAGGTCTACTATATCCTTCTACTTCTCTGTATACTCATTCTATTAATGAATGGTAAGAGTTTTTGAGAATTTGATGTTGAAACTCCAACTAAAAATCTTAATTTATCTACTTAAAAAATAATTGCCGTATGTAGTGGAACTCTATGTAACCTTGTTCTATAAAAATAAAATAAAAAGATCGGTTCAGACTCTCCAAAAAAGAAAAAAAGAAGAATATTTTAAAGGAGAGTCTAAATAAAACCATATTTTCTCTTCTCAACAATAAATAGAAATTATCATGAAAAAAATAGTATAAGACTTATACAATGAAATCTATAAAATATTGCTGAAAGAGATTTTAAAAGATATGAATATATGGAAAGACAATCTATGTTCATGGATTGGAAGGCTCAGTATTGTTAAGACAGCAGTTCTCCCCAAATTGATCTATATATTCACTTCAATCCCTGTCAAACTCCCAGAAAACATTTTTTATTTTTTTGCAGAAATTGGCAAGGTGATCTTCATCCAACCTCCAAAGCTGTTCCTAAAATATGAAAATACATTGAATGCAAAATAAGTGAAACAATTCTGAAAACAAAGAATGAAGTAGAGGATTTATATTTCATGATTTCAAAATATAATATCACACCACGTAACCAAAACACTGTGGTACTGGCATAACAACAGCTATATAGATCAATGGAACAGCATTGAGAGTTCCGAAATAAACTCTTACATTTATGATAATTAACTAAAAAGAAGATAAGTCAAGACTGGGAGAAAAATATTCCTAAATATCATGTATCTGCTCAAGAACTTGTATCCAGGATATATAAAGAACTCTTCCAACTAAATAAAACAATAGATAATTCAATTTTTAAATGGGCAAAGTGTTTGAATAGATATTTCACCAAAGAGGATTTACCAATGGCCAGAAGCACTTGAGAAAATGCTCAGGATCTTTAGTCATTGTAGGAATGCAAATCCAAACCACAATGAGTTATCACTTCACTAGAAGTGATATAGAATGGCTATAATTTAAAAGAAAGAAAACAACAAGTGTCAAGGATGAGAAGAAATTGGAACACTGTTCATACACTACTGATGGGAATGTAAAAATGATACAGCCACTTTGGTAAACAATGTGGCAATTCCTCAAAGAACTTCATGTGGAGTTATCTACATATGACCTAGCAATTCCATTCCTAGGAGTCTACCCGAAAGAAGTGAAAACACATGTCCACACAAAGACTTGGTGCTCAGGACACGTTTAATTTTCCTACTTGGAACTAAGAGATCTCAGGTATTTTTTACAAACTAGCAAAGTCTGGCAGGGCCCTTCAGAAATAGGAGCATTTCACAGCTACAGAAACTGAGGCTATGTCCAAAAGAACTGAAAACACATGTCCACAAAGACTTATGTGGAAATGGGAATTTCCAAAGACAAACGGGAATTTCCTGGTGGCCCAGTGCTCAAGACTCAGCGCTTTCACTGCTGAGGGTAAGGGTTCAATCCCTGGTCAGCGAAGTAAGATCCTGTAAGCCCTACAGCCTGGACAAAAGAAGGGAAGAAAGGAGAAAGGAGAGAGAGAGAGAAAAGACTTATACATAAATGTTCAAAGAAGCATTTTCCCAAAGTGGAAACAACCCAAACATCTATTGATGATGATAAGTAAAATGTGGTATATCCATACAATAGAATACCATTTGGCCATAAAAAAGAATGATGGCCTGATACACGGTACCACATGGATGAACCTCAGAGACGCTGTGCTCAGTCAAAGGAGCCAGATGCCAAAACACACACTGCATCATTCCATTTACATGACTTGTCCAGATAAAGCAAATCTCTAAGACAGAAAGCAGATTAGTGGTTTCCAGGGCTGAGGGTAGGAACTGGCGTGAGAGAGCTCTTTAGGATGACTGAATATCCTAAAATTAGATTGTGATGATGGTTGTACAACTCTGTAAACTCGCTAAGCCATTGAATTATACACTTAAAAGAGGTACATTTTATGGGATGTAAATTATGTCTCAATAAAACTGTTAAAAATAATGTGACAATTAACCTCTACACAACAAATTAATTTTTTCTTTAATTTTCTTGGTATGAGAGATCATTTTTCAGCCTGCTACTTGACCTTCTGAGGTTGTTTCAGACTTTGTGCTCAGGACATATTTAATTTTCCTGCTTGGAAATAAGATAACCGAGGTCTTTTATACAAACTGGCAAAGTCTTGCAGGGCCCTTTAAAATCAGGGCCATTTCACAGCTAGAGAAACTGAGGTTCAGAGAAATAAAGGCTCTTCCCACGGCAGCACAGAAACTTGGCAACAGCTCCATCAATGACCAGCAGAAGACTGATTTAATAATACAAATGCCAGTCACTGAACAACCGATCTGGCCTCAGCCTGGCACAGGCAGCCCCATCGTGTGTTCTTGCCAGCACCCCTTTAATCTTTCTGAAGATCTTGCCCCAGCCTGAGATGCTTCTCTAGCCTTTCCCTCTCGGGTGTACAAAGACAGTCTCAACTTCTGGGTCCCCAAAAGTCCAGTCCTGTTGTCCATTAACATTATCATGTTCCTTTGGGTCCAAAGCTTCCCCTCTCTGATAAGTCAGAGGAGGAGATAGAAGTAGAAGAGGTATTCTTTGTCTAGTGTGGTTGTGATTGGGGTTTAGTGCTTCCGGGCAGCTGGTACCTAAATGCAGACTCTGTCCTTATGGGGTGCTTTTGTGGGTTCCCAAGAGAAAGCCCTACCAAAGCTTCATGCTGCATCCCAGGCAGGGTGGTGGCTCTGTCCAGTGAATCCCTTCGAACCCCCACCCTTCTGTTTCGGCACCCCCCTGCACCTCTCCACTGTGGGTACCTCGCCCTGGGAGGAAGCGCCCCTGGGCAGGGTCACAGCCACCTTCCTTTCCACTTTCCACCCACAGAAACCATTATGCTTCCCTACCATCTGGGCAAGAGCAGCCTAGCCCCAGAGGAACTGGGATGCGGAGCTGCTGGGCCCTCTCCAGATATCAAGCAGGATCTTTGAGCTTTACAGAAACGACACGGTAGGCGTTCCATACTCCCTGCTCAGGCTCCCTTCATAGCTAAGTAAACTAAGACCCAGAAAGAGCAAACAGATTCAGAATTAGGACCCAAGTTTGCCTGACACAAAAATCATTTTCTTTCTTCTGCACCAAAGTTCCTATTGGCCAGACTGAGGTCCCTGCCATCATTAACAGTAAATATTTAATGAGTACTTGCTGGTGAGACAAGTCAGACCACACCGTTTAGTCAGACTGGAAACCCAGAGTAGGGCAAAGAACAGGAGCAGGAGGGGGAGAGGTTTGCTCCAGGGACAGGAGGGGGAGGTGATATTAATCAAGGCCGAAACAGTGGTTTCCAAACTTTGCTGCAATGGAATCATCCAGGGATTAAAAAAAAAAAAATTCTGATGACTGGACCCCACCCCCAGACTTTCTAATTGAATTGATATGAGAAGCAATTAAGGCAATAGGTTGTTCAAATGGGTTGTAAAGTTGGTGGCAGGGACAGGATATGTGGGGTGGAGGGGCAGGGGCGACTGGAGGTCTCTCCAGAGGAAGTGGCAATATTATGGCCTCAAGGCCTGGGGTGCTAGGGCAGGGAGTTCAGGGCCCAGGGCACTGGGCTGGCCCAAAGTGGCTCTTGGGAAAGATTAGCTGGAGGACTCTGGGAGGGAGGGAAGGAACAAAAGAGAAAAGAAGCAAAAATGCAGTCAGAGAACTGAGTTTGAGTCCATGAACTTTCTGTGTGACCTGAGACAAATTGCTTCCCCTCTCTGGGCCTCAGTGTCTCCATCTTGAAAAGGTGGGAATTGAACTTGATGATGGCTAAGGGTCCCTCTGGCTCCAGGGTTGGAAGATGCTCCAGACCCTGGCAGGCTGGATCTAGTGTGAGATAAGCCCAGATAGAGGCCCAATCAGCAGATCTGTAGAGGATGCTGCTGCATACTAGGCTGGGCCTGGGCAGGTACGAGGTCCATGAGAGAGGTCCTCCACGGCCCCTTCCTGGACTCCCTGACCACTCCATCAGGCTGCTAGAGGTGGTTCATGGAAATTTCCTCTCAGCCTCTCTAGCTCAGGGAACGTGGCTCAGTGTCAAATGGAAATGTCCACTCTCCCTCTGACAGCTGGTGGGAGACATGTGCATTGGAGCTGGAGACGCAGAGAACTCACGGCAATGGCGGCGGTGGGGAGGGACACACCTGGTTATAGGCTATTCATGCTTCGTCAGTGGCCCAGGCATCTTTCATCAACAAGTGTTTATGGAGTAACTCACCTACAGCATTCACCATACTGCCAAAGACTGTTCCAACTCCCACACAACTGCACCCATCTCACACGCCAGCAAAGCAATAGTTCTCCAAACTAGGCTTCAACAGTACGTGAACCAAGAATTTCCAGATGTTCGAGATGGATTTAGAAAAGGCAGAGAAACCAGAGATCAAATCGCCAACATCCACTGGATCATAGAAACAGCCAGAGAGTTCCAGAAAAACATCTACTGCTGCCTTATTGACTATGCCAAAGCCTTTGACTGTGTGAATCACAATGAACTGTGGAAAATTCTTAAAGAGATGGGAATACCAGACCACCTTACCTGCCTCCTGAGAAACGTGTATGCAGGTCAAGAAGCAACAGTTAGAACTGGACACGGAACAATGGACTGGTTCCAAATAGGAAAAGGAGTACGTCAAGGCTGCTTACTGTCACCCTGTTCAGTTCAGTCAGTTCAGTCGCGACCCCATGGACTGCAGCATGCCAGGCTTCCCTATCTATCACCAACTCCCGGAGCTTGCTCAAACTCATGTTCATCGAGTTGGCAATGCCATCCAACCATATCATCCTCTGTTGTCCCCTTTTCCTCCTGCCTTCAATCACCCTACTTACTTAACTTATATGCAGAGTACATCATATGAAATGCTGGGCTGAATGAAGCACAAGCTGGAATCAAGATTTCTAGGAGAAATATCAATAACCTTATATATGCAGATGACACCACCATAGCACTAAGCGAAGACAAACCAAAGAGCCTCTTGATGAAGGTGAAAGAGGAGAGTGAAAAAAGCTGGCTTAAAACTCAACATTAAAAAAATGAAGATCATGGCATCCGTTCCCATCACTCCATGGCAAATAGATGGGAATACAATGGAAACAGTGACAGACTTTATTTCCTTGGGCTCCAAAATCACTGCAGATGGTGACTACAGCCATGAAATTAAAAGATGCTTGCTCCTTAGAGGAAAAGCTATAACAAATCTAGACAGCATATTAAAAAGCAGAAACATTACTTTGCCAACAAAGGTCCATATAATCAAAGCTATGGTTTTCCCAGAAGTCATATATGGATGTGAGAGCTGGACCATAAAGAAGGCTGATCGCCAAAGAATTGATGCTTTTGAACTGTGGTGTTGGAGAAAACACTTGAGAGTCCCTTGGACAGCAAGGAGATCAAACCAGTCAATCCTAAAGGAAATCAGTGCTGAATATTCATTGGAAGGACTGATGCTGAAGCTGAAACTCCAATACTGCGGCCACCTGATGTGAAGACTGACTCACTGGAAAAGACCCTGATGCTGGGAAAGATTGAAGGCAGAAGAGGATGACAGAAGACGAGGTGGTTGGATAGCATCATCGACTCAATGGACACGAGTTTGAGCAAGCTCCAGGAGATAGTGAAGGATTGGGAAGCCTGGTGTGCTGTAGTCCATGGGCTCGCAAAAAGTCGTACATGACTGAGCAACTGAACAGCGAAACCTACTGTGTTCTGGGTCCTATTCCAGGAGCCAAGGACTTACGACAGGACAGACTCAGAACAGGACAGACACCTGTCTCCTAACAGGGGGATAATAATAAGCATGAATGCTGTGAATACAATGAGGGAAGGTAAGGAAAAGACTGTGGTGCTGGGGGCAGGGAGGTGGCTGTTTTAGGGAGGGTGACCAGAGAAGGCTTTGCTGTGGATAAAGCAACTTTTGTGAGATTACCAAGGAACAGCAAATACAACAGTTGTTGATTATCCACGGTTTCCCTTTCCTGTTTCCCATCACAACCACGACCAACCAGATAAATTTGTAAATAATTTTTTAAATAACAAATGACAAAAATAAACAACTCATACGTTTTAAATCATGTGAGGTTATGGGTCATGTGATGAAAGCCTCGCGTGGTCTAGTTTGGTCCTGGCCAGGCCTAGAATCATCCCTCTGTCCAGCACATCCTGCCAGTTACTCACTCAGTAGCCACTTGGGTTATGGAAAGATTGTTGGGAGATGCAGTGTTTGTGTTCAAGTCATCATTATTTTATGTACTAATGGCCCCAAAGTGCAAGAGTAGTGATGTTGACAATTCAGATATGGCAGAGACAAGTGCTTCCTTTAACTGAAAGGGTGAAAGGTGTGGGCTTAAGGAAAGAAAAAAAAAAAAAAATTCTATGCTGAGGGTGACTGGATCTTCTCTCCATGGAACTGTGAAGAAGGTAAAGAAATCTGTGCTAGTTGTGCCATCGTGCCTCAGATTACAAAAGTTATGGGTACTATACATGATAAATGTTTAATTAATAAGAAAAAGGCATGGGACTTGCCTGGCAGCCCAGAGGGTAAGACTCTGCACTTCCAATGCAAGGGGCACAGGTTTGATGCCTTGTCGGGGAACTAAGATCCTACATACCCCATGGCACAGCCACAAAACATGGAAAAAGCATTAAATTTGTACAAAAGGAACTTTTGAGCGAGAGAAACAATGTTCACATAACTTATTACAGTATATTGTTATAATTGTTCTTGTTATTGTTTAGAAGCTAAGTCACGTCCGACTCTTTGGGACCCCATGGACTGTAGCCCGCCAAGCTCCCCTGTCCATGGGATTTCCCAGGCCAGAATATTAGAATAGGATCTTCCTCACCCAGGGAGCAAACTGGTGTTCCTTACTCTGGCACCCGGATTCTTCACCACTAAGCCACCCAGGAAGCCCATAATTGTTCTACTTTATTTTTATTGTTGTTAATCTCTTACGATGCCTAACTGATAAGTTATACTTTAACATATGTTTGTATGTATATGTAGGATAAAAGATAAAACATCAGCTGTGTAGTTAGGGTTCCATACTGAGGTTTCAAGCCTCTACCGGGGGTCTTGGAACATATCCCCCACAGACAAGAGGGGACTTCGGTACAAAAACCCTGAAGCAGGTCCTTGGCTGGCATGTTGAGGGCAGCAGGGGAAGAGTCGGTGATGGGATCAGAGGGTTTCCTGCCAAGCAACTGGACCTCGCGTTACCAAAGGTGACCTCCTTTCCGTCAGAAGCTCAGCCCTTCTCCAGGAAGGAGGTCGAGGACACAGCGGGCCTGTCTCCTGCCCTGGGTCCAACTCAGTGCCCCCACCCCCTGCTCTCCCCAACATCAAGCACCAGTTCCCTCCCAGCTGTGGGAGGGAAGTCGTAGCCTCTTCTTGTCAGAGCCTCTATGAGGTGTCTCCCGAGTCACTGGCAATCAAGCCCAGACACTGGCGGGGGCGGGACTAGCCCTCACTCCGGGCCCCATGTGGCTGGCACTGCTCCGGAGCCCGCGGCCATCCTGGTGGCCTGGACAGGAGCTCCCAGGAGGGTACCACCTGGGCAGTAGCACCTGTGAGGGGATGTTGGACATCTCATGCCTGACCTGGGTCATTTTCTCTCTTGGTCTCAGAGCTTGAGAGCAATGTGAAGCCATGGGACAGGGGATGATGCTGGATCTTCCTCCTTGTCAGCCCAGGTCGAGGGAGCCCTTCAGGGTTAGGATGGTTCTCTTGCTCTGAGTTCATCGCTCATATATCTGTTCTGTCCCATGTTCATTGCAATGCTCTGGGGGCATCATTTCTGCTAAAGCCAGCTTTGCATGTGAGGGTGAAGGGCCAGACAGCAGTGGCTTCTTCCATGTGGATGCAGCTGAGGTGGCAAAGGCGTCGGGCAGAGCGCCGGGATGAAGACTCTGACTCCAGGGGTCAGGGGGCTGCCCTGGAGGACGCACTGTAGAGGGGCTGGGGCAGCAGTTGTGGGGGGCTGGTGTGGAGGCTCCCCCAAGGATCCTGGAGAGT
Source organism: Ovis aries (assembly GCF_016772045.2). Lineage (NCBI taxonomy): Eukaryota > Metazoa > Chordata > Mammalia > Artiodactyla > Bovidae > Ovis > Ovis aries. The sequence continues at coordinate 240,934,614 of NC_056055.1, read as the reverse complement.
GATGGTGCTGGTCCGGTCGGGGGAGTCGTGGAAGAGGAGGTGAGAGAAGTGGGGGTCTGGCATCCAGGTGTCTGCCTGGCTTGTCCTTCCGCTGTCCAGGTGTCTGCCTGGCTTGTCCTTCCGCTGTCCGGTCATTCAACCGCCCCCTTCCTGCATGGAAGCCCACAGTCATCATTCTTGCTTCCACTGGCTCATTCCATCAACAAGTGTTTATGGGGTGCCCAGGCAGGTCTGACCTGGACCCACCCTGCTTGCCATCCATTGGTGGCTCCCCAGTCAAGCCCAAACTCCTTGTCCTGACTGACAACACCCTGCATGGCCTCCCAGACTCCTGCCTCCCTAGTGCCCCTCCATCTGCAGTCCAGTCACCCTCACATTGCCACCTCGCCTCTCTCAGTCCTCCATGCGCTGCTCCTTTGTCTGAAACACTCATTGCTGCTTTTTTTTTTAAACTGCCCAACTCCTACTTCTCCTCTGATCCTCAGCTCAGATGTGAACTGCTCCAGGAAGCCCTCCCTGACTGATCCCATTACACCAGTCTGACTTGGTTCCCTTTTCTGTGCTTCTGTTGACTCCTCTGATAACTAACATCCATCACACTGTGATGCATATTAATCACCTGTCCTCCTCCTGGGCTGTGTGTGTTTAAACTCAACATGATTTCATTAGCTCTAGTTGTATTCAGTGACTCACAGTGAAAAGCCACAACACATTGGCTTGAACTAGGAAAAGGAATAACTTGTTTCACATAACAAGAACTCGGGGTGGACAGTCCGAGACTGGTGTGTGAGCTCGTGAGCATAACCACAGCCTCAGGCTCCATCTACCACTTGGCTCCAGCCATCTTATCATACAGCTTTTACCCTCATAGGCACAAGGTGGATATTGTATCTCTAGGGTGATGTTTCCATTCCAGGCAGGAAGGGGGAGGATGGGAAAAGGGCAAAAGATTGGTACTTTGAGAAAAGTTCATCAGCTTTCTGTTACAAGGAAGGAGAGAATGGGTACTGACAGGCAGTCAGCAAGGTCTGCTGCGATGGCTAGATGGACTCATTGCTGCTTCCCAGCCCACAGCCCCCATGTATGTTCCATCTCCAAACTTCTTCACTGGAGTAGATGACACCTCCACCCAGCGGCCCAAGTGAAGCACTCAGGGGTCATCCCTTACTCCACAGCCCGCATCCAGCCCATCAGGGTCCTGCTGTCTCCACTGTGACACAGATCCTGAACCCAGCTTCACCTCTCCAGCCTGTTGACCCCACCTTAGGCCAAACTTCCCTCCTGGCTCCCTCCCGCACTCCTGATCACTTTACATCCATTCTCTTCTTCACAGTGGTTCAAGGCTCCTTTACAGACATAACCCCATCACATCCCTAGAGCCCCTAGAGGCTTCACATTACGCAGAATATATATACTGCACCCCCACACCCTGGCCCACAGGCTTGCATGGCTGGCCCCTGACTGCCTCCCTGCAGCAGACCCTCTTGCTCACCCTATCTAGCTGGGCAGGCCTTTTGCACACCCTTCCCTCACACCTGTGGGCTCTTGCCTTTGGACCTTTGCACGAGCTGTTTCATGTGCCAGGAATGCACTATCCCCTGCCCATCCATACGAGGAGGCTCCTCACCCTCTGCCACGGGTCACTGCCTATGACATCACCCCTTTCACTTTCTCTATGCACTCCTCATAAGCTCTCCTATTGTCTTTCTCCTCCACCAGAATGTAAGCTTTTGAGGGCAGGGACTCCATCTGCCTTGTGCACAGCCATATCCCTAAGGCCTAAGACTGCCTGGCATGGCAGAGGATTCAGTATTTGTTCAGTGAATAAATGAATGAATGAATGGAGAGGTTTGTTGAGTGTTCCCTTCGAGGATCTTTCAGCTCTTAAGACATCTAAAGAGGAAGGAGAGGAGGAGATAGAGGGTAGGGAATGTGATAACCTGAGACTCAAGTCAGAAACAAGAAGCAGTGAGTGACCATCTTCCCACCAACATCCAAACCCTTCCTGCTGACTTCCAACCTAGACAGCATATTAAAAAGCAGAGACATTATTTTGTCAACAAAGCTCCATCTAGTCAAGGCTATGGTTTTCCAGTAGTCATGTATGGATGTGAGAGTTGGACTATAAAGAAAGCTGAACGCCAAAGAATTGATGCTTTTGAACTGTAGTGTCAGAGAAGACTCTTGAGAGCCCCTTGGACTGCAAGGAGATCCAACCAGTCTCTCCTAAAGGAAATCAGTCCTGAATATTCATTGGAAGGACTGATGGTGAAGCTGAAACTGCAATACTTTGGCCATCTGTTGTGAAGAACTGACTCACTGGAAAAGACCCTGATGCTGGGAAAGATTGAAGGCAGGAGGAGAAGGGGACGACAGAGGATGGGATGGCTGGATGGCATCACCGACTCAATGGACATGAGTTTGAGTAAACTACAGGAGTTGCTGATGGACAAGGAGGCCTGGCCTGCTGCAGTCCATGGGGTTGCAAAGAGTTGGACACAACTGAGCGATTGAACTGAACTGACTGCCCAAGTGATCCTGCCAGGCAGAGTGTCTCTGAGGTGGGAGTGAGAGCCTGTTTGGGGAAAACCGGAGGGAGGAGATGAGCACCGGCAGACACCATATGGAGCCTGCTCTATTCTGGCCAGAAGATGACCTCACCATTTGGGAAATAATGTTGAGAGTGCCCCCTGCTGGCTCAGCCACTAACCAGCTCTGGGGTCAGTGACTGGAAGGCCCCTGAACCTCAGTTTCCTCTCATGGAAATGGAATAGTATTTATTATTAAGGATTCTGTAAGATGGAATATGCAAAACGCTTATACAGTGTGGAGCAAATAGTACGTGCTCAAAATTCCTTAACCACAAAAGGAGGAAAGAGAGATAGGAAAGAGTCAGAAGGGGTCAGAAAATACAAAGAGAGAAAGATGACAATCAAAAGAAGCAGGTAGCTGTAAACCAGGGGCAGCCCAGTCTGGGCCACTGGGAGTTTGACTCTCCCACAAAAGATACAGAAATATAAAGCACCCAAAACTGTAGTACCCACTCCCCGAAACCGACTTTTGAGTTCTTCTGGTTCAACACTCTCCTTTTACAAATGTTCTGAGCCCCAGAAGGAACAAAAATGTCTCTAAGATGCCCAGAGAGTCAGCAGAAGAGCCATGCATGGAGGGATGGCAAGCTGGGGAGGAGTCGCGCAGGTGGGCCGGGGCAGTGGTTTATGTTTCCTGTTCTCCGCCGTCCAGAGGGAGAGGGCCTGCCCTCCTCTGTCCCCTCGGCCACAGCGGGGGAAAATGGCAGACTGAGAAGAGGGTCACTGGGCAAGAAGGGACAGGGAGGGGCAGGGGACTGACTTGTTCCTGCCCATGCCCTGCACTAGGCACTTCACTTAACCCAGCACAGACTCAATACTCATCCGTCCTGTGAGGGATTATCCTCATTTCACAGGTGAGGGCACAGAAGCCCCCGGCCCCTGAAGGGCTAACAGGGCTCCAATCTGTGTGATTCCAAAAAGCTGCATCGCGCTTCTGCCTGGGAATTGAAAGGCCTGGATTTGGGACCGAAACTAAGTGGCTGTAACCTTGGGCAACGGAGAAGGCAATGGCACCCCACTCCAGTACTCTTGCCTGGAAAATCCCATGGATGGAGGAGCCTGGAAGGCTGCAGTCCATATGGTCACGAAGAGTCGGACACGACCGAGCAACTTCACTTTCACTTTTCACTTTCATGCATTGGAGAAGAAAATGGCAACCCACTCCAGTGTTCTTGCCTGGAGAATCCCAGGGACTGGGGAGCCTGGTGGGCTGCCATCTGTGGGGTCGCACAGAGTTGGACATGACTGAAGCAACTTAGCAGCAGCAGCAGTAGCAGCAGCAGCGGCAGCAACCTTGGGCAATCCTTTCTCTCCAGCCTCAAGCTCTTCCTCTAAACAAGGAGGGTAGGCACTGGTCACTGAGGGCCCTTCCAGCTGGAGCTGACATTCTTAGAATTCTGAACAACCACCTTCCCCAGCTGAGTCAGGAGGAAGGCCTACCAGACACCCTGCAGCTCTCATCTGGCCTTCCTGCCCCCGGAGCCCTGGGCAGCCATGCCCAGGGAGAGTCCCTCATCCCAGCCCAGGGAGCCCGGGCCTCAGCCCCCATCACTCTCTGGGGCAAATCTCAACAGTCTGGGGAAGCAAAACTAAACAATGAATTAAGCCCTTCAATTTCCCCCAAATCTTCAAGGCTGTGGGGAGCCCACAGGTGAAGATTTAGATCAGGGCTTCTCCAACTAAAAAAAAAAAGGTTTTAAGAACTTAATTTTTTATAAAATTAAATATACTTGACAGTGGTAATGGTTACAGAACATAGTGAATGTTCGTAATGCCACTGCAATGTACACTTAAAATGATCAGTATGGTACATTTTACGTTACAATAAAAATGGTACAATAAAAATTTTTTTTAATAAAAATTTTTTGATGAAATAAAAAAAAAAAGAAAAATGCTGGCCTCAACTTGGATAGTCTTCAACAGATCTTGTAAGGCTGTTATAGAAGTTCCTAAATGCTTACTTTCAATTTCTGTTCTTATCTCATTGCAGACAGGTAACGTTTTATGGACTGGTAGCAATCCCAGGGCTGCTCTTTGACAGAACTGATTCAGGCTGCTCAGAGGTAGACTCTGGTTTTGCAGTCTCTCAGGAGACATTCCAGAAGGAACAACATTTCTGAACCCACTGCTTCTCAAGCAGAAACTTCTGGATACCAAGCCAGTCAACCCCAAGCAGCCCCAGGCCACTGATCTGACTTATGCCTGGACCCCTCCTTCCACCCTAGTCTGTCTCGCAGGGTCTTCTTGATGTGCATTACAGGTAAAGTGTGCCTGCTGGTGGCCCCTGATGGGCATAGGGAATTGTGAGGTAGGGGGAGGAGTGGGCGGAACTGCACGAGAGGAGTGAAGTTGTGCCCTCTTTGCTTCTAACCCCTATAGCAAACTTGGCCCAAGCGCCACCTGCTACGGGAAGTCATCCTGGGCTCACAGCAGAACCGAGGAGCCCCCAGCTGTGTCCCTGCATCGTAGCACAGTCCCCCTGCACGCATTCTCATTGAATGGTTGACATGGAAAATCTGAAAGCGGTGCCCACTCCTCTGGGTGGGGTGGGCCTTGGTTTGAGGGCTTGGCTAGATTTCAGGTCTTGGTTAGGTGCTCCTGTCCAGGGTATAGTCTGCACAGCTCTGAGCAGCTCAGCTGCCTTGATGGTTGGGACTCTGGGCACATCTCCACTAGGCTGTGGGGACTGCAGAGTGGGACCTGCATCTGGAGTATTGTGTCAGAGTACAGTGGTCTGCTTGGCGGAGCAAAAGAAAACATTGTGGGTTTTTGAAACATCTGGACACCTGGGCTCCAATTTTAGAAAGTCTACCTGCAAAGGTCTGATGAGCGTCCTGAGTCTCTGCATTTTGAAAAAGTGCCATGTGACTCTGATGCCCAGTTGGTGTCTGGCCTGTGAGAGGTGCCAGCGAGTGGTTTGGTGGCCATGATCAGTGCTGCAGCACGTCTGAAGAAGGGAACACAGGGACCTCCAGCCTGGAGGACGTTAGAAGGGAGTGTCACTTTTATCTATCCTTTTGTACCAGTTGGACTTTTGACTTAAAAATCTGATGAACTGATAAAATGGCTATCATTTATGTCAAGAACTGCAGGGACTTCCCTGCTGTCCAGTGGTTAAGATTCTGTGCTGCCAATGCGTGGGGCACAGGTTCAATCCCTGGTTGGGGAACTAAGCTCCCATATGCCACGGTGGCCAAAAGAAAACCCTGCAAACTCGCCTGAATGTGTATCTGAGGCCTGCTATCCCTAAGGACGTGCGGGCCAGAGGCACAGAGGCTGTAGTGTGCAAGTGCGCCTCAAGGGGGCAGCAGCTGCTCAGAGCGCGCTGATCGCCTCTGGGTGGGACTGTGAGCACAGACCGGGTTGCAGGATTTTCTGGGTTTTGAAGATAAGTCTGAAATCACATTTTCAACTGTAATTAATTGTCAACTAATTTTTAAAAATTTAAAGCACAGCACAGAGTGAAGCCAACAAGCCTGTGGACTGACTCTGGCTGCAGGCCAGCAGTTGGTGCATTCGAATCTTGAATCTGAGAAGGATGTTAAGGACTGGGCACCTTCAAGGCCCGTCTGCAAAGCCAGGACAGAGCCAGCCTTTGTTTCTAGAAAACCGGGTTGACGCCCCACAGGTCCACACAGGATAGGAACAACTCAGGTGCCCAGAGGAGTCACCACCCATTCATAGTCATCTAATTCAACACACATTAAGCTCCCACCACGTGCCAGGCTCAGTGCTGGAGACCCAGTGACGTGACAGACACAGCTCCTGCTCTGGGGGAATGCTTCCTTCTAACTGGAGACACACGGTTGAAACAAATAATCACGATAATGAATTCATTGTGAAACATGAGGAGCTGCGGTATAGCACAAGGTTGGGGTTGGATTCCTGATTCCACCCTTGGTCAGCTGTCACTTCCGGCAAATACCCTAATCTGTCTCAGTGGCCTCCTTTCCTGTGAAATGGGCATGATAATGTCATAGGGTTGTCTTGGGGATCCCCTGAGATCATGCAAATAACTATTAGTCACGGCCACGAAGTAGAGAGAGCTATAAAGAACACATAAGAGGGAGCCTAGGCTTCTCAGAGAACCCCATCAAGCCCCTCCCCAATCCCAGAAGCTTCTCCCCCGATAGGTGTGAGGCCACAGATTGGAAGTCTGGGCCCAGGGACCGCTGCACCCCCAGGGCTCAGTCCCCCGTGTGCTCTCCATTCTGCTGTGGCAGCCATGAGCATCTGGGTAATCTCCCGTACTTGCCCCTGGTAGGATTTGGTGCCCAAGGAAGGTACTGCCCTTGATCTCACTGGGAGAAGCCCAGGCCTTTCCCACCATTGGCCAGAGCCCCTCCCACTGAGACTGCCGCATCTCAGAGCTCATCAAATTCTACAATTGAGTATTACAAATCTGGGTGCCTGTATAAAACGAGTCAGAAAACCTTCCTTGTGCCACCAAAGCACAGAATGCTAGCTTCCACTGGCAGGGACCTCAGCCACTGGGACACTGTGGACCTTCTACTTGACCTGGGCAAACAGGGAGGAAGGCAGAAGGCAAGAGACTCAAGTACCAGTAATGCTTCTGGTGCCTTCAAGGTCAGCTCAGTGGAGGAACCCTCAATGGCCAAGATAGGATCCCTGATCTAATCAGGTAGAGAAGACCTGGAATTATGCTTGAACGTGGAAGGCAATTTCCAGGGTACCTAATCCAACCTCCCATTCAAAGCGAGAAGCTCCTTTCTAAGGAGCCTGGCCTTATCTTCTTGTTCACAAGCAAATCACTTTCAACAGTGATTCAGAAACCCAACTAACAGTAAGGTGGCCAAGCGGTTATCTGGGAGGGCAAAGCAGTGCTAACACATCACTGGAAATCAAAACTCTTCATGGGGAGGATAACACAGATGCAAGCAACACCTTTATAAAGGGCTGGCGGGTGGGGCTGAAATCTTTCTTCCTTAGAGTAACAGAAGATCATCACTCATGGCCTTTTTGAGGGCGGCAGCACTGGCTCAATCTGGGGCAGAGGGGACGCTGAAATGCCAGAGCAGCCCCCTTCCCAGGAAGGGCCTGGACTCAGTGCTCCAGTTAGACCCTGACCAGCTGAGACCTGTGGGCGTTACTTCGCCCTCCTAGACCTGTTTACTTCGCTGTCCTGTAGCAGCAGCCACCTCACATGTTTGGACCTGAGGAGACAACGTCACAACCCCCGAAAGGAACTGCTCACCCTACAGTAGCCTCAGGCCGGCAACACTGCTCCCCAGCCAGCCCTGGAGTGGTTTATTTCTCCTCCTGTTGCCCACCGTCAGCAGAAAGCCTCCCAGTTCCTTGGTGCGGTGTCTCCAGAGCCCAGGGGCGCCATCCAGCTCAGAGGCTCATCACCTCACCCCCGTGGCGCTTCCACAGCCTCCCAGTGTGGTCTCCATCACCTTCCCTTTCCAATTCACCCTGCCCCATGCCTCCATTCCCTCCCTCAGAATGGCTTTGTTCACTGAACACTCCTGTGTTCTGAAGCCCCCATTGCTCAGGATAAAGGGAATAGAGAGGGGATCTCTGAGAGCCTGCCGTGAGCCAGTAACCATGGCAGGTCCTCGTAAACTACATGTTAACAACCTACTCACCAGAGACATATTAATGTCCTTTGTTAACAGAACGTTATTGACCAGTGTTTCAAAATTCACTTACATAACAAATCGCCAATTAGTTTCTGTAAAAACCTCCCAGTCAGTGAAGTGTTATCAAGTCCATATCTGATTTCTCAGAGGACTGGCTCAAGACTTCTCTCCTCTATTAAGCTTCCCAGACCACCGAATCCTGTGGTTACACCCTCCACTGAAACACACTTGGACGAGTACAAGCATGGGACTGAGGCCATATTTTCATCAAGGCGTTCCACAACCCTCCACCCGCTTCAGGCATAAACACAAGATGCACAGGGACCCCATTTCATCTTTGCGTTGCTAGCACATAGCTCAAAGTTGGGCACGTACTAGCTGTTTGTTAAATGTGGATTTAAGGGCTTTCTTCCCATCCCTCAAGCCCCTCCTTTCTGCTTAGGCCAATCACCACATCCAAGTACAAAAGCCTCAAGAGGAAGGGATGCACCTCATTCTCTACTCAAGTCAAAGGAAACAGAGTGTGCTCTACAGCGACAGCCCCCAGGCTGCAGTCAAACCATTTCTGACCTCTGACAGAGGAACCACCGGGAGAGGCTGGCCTGGCTCACTCTGAAGACAGGACTGAGTTCTCTGGCCCAGGACTCTGGACAATCCCCAGGAGCTCCTGGACACCCACTCCTCCTTTCCCCCAAGCTGTGCACGTATGTGTACGCTCAGTTGCTCAGCCATGCCCAACTCTTTGAGACCCCCAGAGGACAGGTTCCTCTGTCCATGGGATTCTCCAGGCGGGAATACTGGAGAGGGTTGCCATTTCCTCCTCCAGGGGATTGAACCTGAGTCTCCTGCATTGGCAGGTGGATTCTTTACCACTAAGCCATCTGGGAAGCCCTCTTTCCAAGTCACAGGCAAAGAATTTGAACGGCAATTATTTAACCTAATTCAATCTTTTTATGTTTGAGAAAACTGAGGCCCAGGACTAGTACCTCTCCGAAGGTCAGAGGTAAAACAGAAAAGCCAGGGCTTCTCATTTTATGGGTAAGATGGATCTCCTTCAGTTCCCTGTGACAACTATCACAAGGTGGGAACTTTTGACACGAAATCAGGGCCACCAGGGGTTGGCTGTAACCAACTGGGGGATCCCTCCTCAGGCGCATCTTAGACCCTCTTCTTTTTCCTGATCTCTGTTCCGTTCCCCCACATGTCCCACAGGAACAAAAACCTACTGCTCTCTGTAGGACATCTAGTATCATAACTCTGATGAATTTCTACTTTCAGGCCATCTTTATATCCAAGCTACTCAGAACTGGTAAAGGTTCCCATGGGTACCATCTCACCCACGCAAACCTCTAATACCTACTACAGGACAGATCAAAGACGGACAGCAGTGCATTTCTGCACACAGGCTTCACTTCGGCCTCAGTGTTTAGATATTGCCATCATACTGAACTACATTTGATCTTTTTCCTGTTTGCCCTATACAGCCATGACTCTAAATTCAATCTTCTTTCAGAACCCCTACAATTGATCACTTTATAAATTTTTAAGTCAATTCAAGGCACTTAAAAGCTGTACAGTTATTTGCAACTCAATATAAACTTATTAGCTCCCTCACTAGCCTCTGGTTAAAAATGGTTATCATTTTATTAGTGCTAAATATATACTAAATACAGTTTTAAGTGTGCTCTACTGTACACACACATATTCTTTTAATCCTAACAACATAGGAAGGTTGATAGGCTATCCTTGTAAGTTTGATAAAACCCAAATCAAGAGCTGCAGAAGCGTAAGTGTGGCAACATGCTCACCCCACTGCAGTATTAGCAGTCATCCTGGAAACTCTTTCACTGGAGGCGTGTGGCTTCCAAGAGCTTTTCTGCAGTTAGTCTGAGAAGCAAATAATCATATGTAATTAAGGCTATTTCCCAAATCGCCTAGGAAAGCTGCCAAAGGCTTTCCAGAATTCAGAGGCAAGCCGGTGAAAACTGTAAACACTGTAGCCTCTGGATGCAAGACAAAGCAACCATCAACCTTCACCACCCAAGTCAATGCTGCTCCAGAGAATAAGGTTCCCTCTATCAGTTCACAGGGGTTGCTAGAGGGGTACAGAAAGTTTTACTAATCTTTTGATTCCTGAAAAATGGTTCCTAAGGCAGGCAAGTGTTAGGATTCACCCCCAACCCCAGCCTGTAACATAAAGCAAATAAAGCATCCAATAACTCTTAACTAGGATCTTAAGGTTTCTCTAAACTGTTCTCTAGAAACACCATTTGTGCCTTCAGTCTGCCTTCTTAATGGGGACACAGAAAACAAAAAATGCTTGTTTGCAAATAAACATCTGAAAGACTATCATAACAGCTGATCTGGGCTGAGGCATCACAACAAAGTGACGATTGTGGAAGAAGACAATGCAAACAACTCTGGAGCAGAAACTCCAGGGCAGAGAACTCGCAGCGATGTGTGCGCGGGGTGTTTCCACCAGCCTCGAGGCCCCATCTGGAACAAATACAAACTAGGAGGGTCCCTATCACTGGACAACTTATTACCTGGACAGAAAGAAGTCACTGCCACCAACAGCACTGTGCAGTTTTATTAACCATTCAAGTACAGTAGCGTCTGTAAGATCGGGACAGAATTGGGATTTAAAAGTGAACAGATATTCAGCATCTAACAATTTGAAAGAAGCCACTACATACTCTTTTCACAGACATGTTTTCACGGAGCCAATACAATACTAGCCATTAACCCAGCACACCAGGTGTACTGAAGTAGAAAAGATGCAACAAGAAAAATAGCTACATTAGAAAGACTTCAACACTTTAGAAAAAGAGTAAAACACTTTTCGTTTCTCCCCTTTAGCCCCTAAAACAACATCATACCGTCTGCATCTACCTATACAGTCCTACATCAGCTTCTAGAATATTTGTCAGGAGGGCGAAAGTAAAATGACACTGGCCAGTACAGTCTTTGGATATTTAGGAAGGGGAGGGGGAGAAAGTCAGTTCTCAGAACAAATTAGTCGGCTTCAGTCTCATCAGCAGGATCTTTGGATTCTTTGTTCTTCCGCACTTCTTCAATGTGCTTGTCCTGTAAAGAAATAGTATATACCACCAGTCAAGTAAAAAAGCCTGCAAGGTCATGCCCCCAAGAGGCCCAAATCAGCATTAGTACACACATTATACGACATGTATAATAATATACTATTATTATATATATTACGGGAATCACATAGAGTTCTAAGTCATCATCTTCAAACTTCACAGGTCACTCATTGAACCTAATGATTCAGCCTTCTACTGCTCTTCCCAAGAACATGCAATTGTGCTGCAAATTAGTGAACATTCCTTAATTTAAAATAAGACATCTCTGATTTAACTTGTTAACCGCAAATTGGATGACAAAGACACCAAGCACGCGTGATCGAGGTAGGGCTCACGCCGCCTTAGTGGTGCATCTCATGCCGGTCCCCGCGCCCCCAGGGGCTGGGGCACTGACCTTCTCCCGCAGGCGCTCCAGCTTGGCGGCCATCTGCGCCTCCCGGTTCTCTTTGTTGGCCTCCATCTTGTGGGTCAGCTTCTCTTCCGCCATCTTGCTGAAGTTGTTGTTCTCCTCTATCGCCTTCTGAAGCACCTCCTTCTCGTGCTCCCGTTTCTCAGCAAGCTGCTTCAAGACCTCAGCTTCATGGGACTGGAAGAAAGTTTAATGGGCTAGGCTCTCTGAAATGTTATATAGCATTAGGTCAAATCACAGAAGAAATTACTAATTGAGAGGACTGAAGATAGAAAGTTAGATCCCTTTAAATAATACTGAAGTCAGGACCTGAATTATCTGTATCAGAATACTTAAAAATTATATTTTCTAGTGTTTTTATTTACTTTGGGAAACTGCCCATATTTGTTCAGAGATTCTTGCCCAATTATTCCTTTAAGGAAATCTTGGTAAGATTTACCACTTAATGGTATCAAGATGATTTGAGTGATATATACTTAGAAATGGCACTGTATTGTAAAGAATTTTGATTTTTTAACCTCAAAGGCTACCTAAAGAAAATGAGTTAATTGTAAAAAATGTAACCATACTGATAAAAAGAAAACCCACAGATATCATAGAAAATTTAAGACTAAACCTCCAGATTACTATTTAAGCCAAAGGATTTGTTTTAAGGAAAAGCTTATTTGTGTTTTTCTATGGATACTGCATTAACTTTGAGACCAGTGGAGCGCTGTTACCATGGTGTGCCTCCTTCAACAGACTCAGAATAGCTTATTACCAGATTCCGACGTGTTTGGAAGCATCAACTTGCAGGAAAACTTCAGAGCATCTGCCATTGGTTCTGTTAATTCTCTTCTTCAAAACCCCAGTCATGATAAGAGTTTCACTATATTTAGCCAATAACTATGAAAAGCTCTGGCTAATGACTACACAGCCAGTGTTGATTCCTTAAAAAAAAAATCTCTGTCCTGCCTTCAGCTGCATCTCTTCCATGAACTCAAACTACATGAAATCCATCAACTTGGACTAAATAGAAGAGCAGGTAGGAGATGAAACACTGTTGCAAATACAGCCACTCTCCCTGGGGAGGAAATTCACTGTTGACAGTGGGTCAGTACAGAACACACCCAGCACATGCTACCGCAGCTCAACAGGGCCCCCGAGTGCATGTGCGGGGTTAAAGGTACCAGACTTCAAAGCACCAAACTGCGTTGGCTGCAGGCACGTTTACCACTTCACCTTTTTGTGCGTTCATTTCTCTAATTTTAAAATTAGACCCATGCACCCCAATCAAGAGTTGCTAGAAAGAGGGACTAAATGAGAATTTATGTATAATTCTTAACTAGAAGGACGCTGAAGAGAGAAATACACCAAAATGTTACCAATAGTTATTTCTGCGAAGTAGGATATGAATTTTCTAACTTATTTATAAACTTCTGTGGTTCCCAGTTTTTCTATAGCAAGCATATTAATATTTGCTGACTTATCTGATTAGTTCTTTTTAAAGATACCTACTTTAAAATAGAAGCACTAGATAAAAGCTACCATAATACCAGTATGACAGCTGAGCAACACAATCATGTCACTAGCCATTTAAAATGTTTTTATTGTACTGCTCTCAAAAACAAAACAAAAACTAAAAAACCACAGACTTACACACAAACTTAAAAAACCAAACCCCAAAACCCTAAGAGACAAAAAAAATGAATCAACAATCTATTTTCCAAAGAGAAAGCATGAAAAGTATGAATTTTGGTTTCAGACAGAACTTGGCTTAAACTCTAGCTCCAGTACTCACTAACTGTATAACTCAGGAAAATGATTTAACGTTCCTGAGAACATTTTCTAATCCAGTATCTCAGACAACACCTACCCTCTAGGGTCAAGGTAGAAAAGGAGAACTATTTAAGTAAAGGAGATGGGTACACAATAGGAGCTCGGTAAATGATGGCTGGTATTCTCTCCCCGCTACTGGCACTTTAATTTTCATAGTTATAGTCACCACCTAGCTACAATTCTGTTTTCCTCCTCTTATAAAACAGACTGGCCACGTTACATTAATAAATATCTGGTTTTCTGTAAATTGGTGTTTACCTTGCGTCTTTCTTCTGCAGCTTCTAATTTCTTCTGAATTTCCTCCAGGGAAAGATCCTTCTTCTTAGGAGGGGAAAGGGGAAATTCTGGGACAGATTCTTTTGACCGAGGGCTGAGAATCAGCTCAAAAGCCTGGCCTGAGGCACGCTTCTCCAGTTCCTTCACCTGGATATCTGGATTTGATCATATTTATAACATATTCAGAAAAATGGAGTTTTTCCTATTCTAATAAACTGTTCTATTGTTTTCTAAAAACCAAATCAATTTAATGAATAGAATGAGGGCTGGTGAAACAGCTGTGTTTACAGGCAAGAAATTATTATCTAAATACTATGTCCCAGAAAAGCAAAGCTCAACATTTTTGGATTGATAAACACCATTCTGAGACATCAGTATTTGACAATCATTTCCTTGAACAGAACAAAAACATGCAAAACTCCACATTTTGCTTTAGACCAAACCAAATCGTCTAATAATGAAACAATTAACTGTACTCTCAGTACATTCAAGTGGTAATTTTTCTGCTTTAATTGCTCTCCAATTTATAAAGTACGATTTTTTTTGGTAAGACCAAAAAACAAGTGCCAAATTAAGATGGCTTAAGACCTGAGACATCTCCTATTCTAAAATTAGAAGTCCATCACAATTTCAGCTTTCCCAAATAGATCACCTACCAGAAGAAGCCATGGTGAAGAGAAGACAAGAGACTTGGCAGTGTACTCTACACGATTCACTGGCAAGGAGAACCCTGAAAACGATTTTCAAAAGCATGCAATCAATTTCTTTGCATTTCCATGTCATTGATTCAAAGGGATATCAAATCACATCCATATAAATCAATGTCAAAAAAACCCACACTAGTGTGGAATTAAATATGACATTAATTAGAAAATTATTTAAAAATCTATAAAATACTCAAACACTGGGAAACCTGAATTGAATAGCATGTTGGTTGTAGAAGAGGTTAACTGAGCTTGCCCGTTCGAAATATACTTAAGATTTTTAAAATTAGACAGGGATTTAAATCACAAGGTCCCCGCCCCTCAGTATATTCTCCCCCTGGTGAGAAGACAGTGCAGATTCAACGCCTGGTGAGACCGGAGCCATCTTAACACTGCCTACCACTCATTGTGCTAACGAGAAATACCCACCCCTGCTTTGTCTGTGTCTGCCATGTAGAAAACAAAACGCCCAAACTAGTATTAACCAATAATGTCTCACTCCTATTGTTCCTGCGGTTTAAGGTCCTCATTCAACAGCGGGTTAACATGAATTATCAACAATTTGATGAAGCTTTAGGCCTTAGGTTACACCTATTTGCTGCCTTGTGCAGTATTTTTCCACGAAAAAAAACCTCTACATCCCTTCATCTTTTCAAAGGTCATGATTCCTGCAGACCCAAGTCTAGTGTCAAACACGTAGGAATACAAGCTCTCAACAGCGGGAACTTAAAATCCGAAGCAGGGAAATGGTCCAAGCCCGTTGGACGAGCATGAGACTCCCCGCACCAGACCCAGGATGGGCGTGGCCCTGGCCCGGGAGAGGAATAGCGGCAGGCCGCCCCCCGGCCAATCAGAGCCCGCCCTGCACTCCGGCCCCGGGCCCCGCCCCTTCCTCCCCGCGCCTTTTCGAATCTCCCCGAACTCTCAACACCCCGGAGCCCGCGCGCGTGGGAAGGGGAGGGGTGGGCGGGGCTAACGGTCCCATCCGGGTAACCCCGCCCACCCCGGGCTCTCCCCGCGCGGACTAGCCCCCCATCAACTCCCGCCAAAAACACCTTGAGGCGGGCCCCCGCCCCCCGCCCCCAGCCCCGCCGCAGCTGGCCGGGAGGTGCTAGTACTCCGAAGGAAACCGTGGGGTACCCGCCATCGGCTCGCCACCTCTTTCCTTCGCTCCCAGTCGTCAGCCACCCAAAGCCGTCCGCGCCCCTGAGCCGAGAGGACTGGACAGCTCTCGTGGGGGTGTCAGCCTTCCGTGGGCAGCCTCACGAACACTGGGCGGGGGCGCTGCCCTTTCCGGCCCCACAGTCTGGCCCTCAGGTCGCTCTCAGGGGGCGCCGCCCCGCCCCTTCAAACAATGGGGACCCCAGCGGGGGCCGCGCCTGCAGGGGGGCGGGGGAGGGTGGGCCTACGCCCCCTATTGTCTCCTCGAGGGCATCTCGGGGCTACCTCCGCGGGCTCGCCCAGCTGGCCGCACCCCCTCCCCACCACAGCCGCGCCCCCAGGGAGCCAGGGACAAAGCCGAGGCTCCGCCCGAGCCACACACAAAGCGGAGCGACCCCCCACCCCGCCCTCCAGCCCCTTTACGGCCCGCGGCCCCGCCCGCCGGCCTCCAGCAGGGGGTCGCTGCCCCAGGCCCGGCCCCTCCCGCTGGCCGCGTCCCTCTTACTGTCCCCGGCCGGTCGCCGCCGCCTCCTCCCGAGAGTCCCACACCCACCTGCTCCGTCCGAGCCGCCTGGCCACACTCTGAGCACCAACAGACCCGGGCGCGCACAAAAGCGCCAAACAGCGGCACGTGACCTCCCCGCCGGGCTCCGCATTGGCTGGGAGCGGCGGCACGTGCCGACCCCTTCCCACCGCCACCCCCAGCCCAAGTGGACCCCGCCCCTGGGGACCCCGGAGCACCTCGGGAAGTGTAGTTCAGGCTGGTGGGACGGGCGGACAATGCCAGGGGTGAGGGCTGCTTTGGGGCGGGGGGTTCTCCAGATGTGAGCTGGGGGGACGGGGACGGTCATCTGGCAGGGGAAGGGGGTGATGCGGTGAGCCCCCGCCTGGGTTTGAACCAGTTCTCCCCTTCTTAGGAAAAGGGTGGGGCAAGGTCCCTTTCCACCTCTCAAGACAGTGGCCCCCTGGACTCCACCTCTGTGGAGCCCCTTACCCCACATCACATCCCAAGGGCAGCCCTCCCTTGGGACAGCGCATTGCCCTTCCGGGGCCCCCTCGGTGCAGCCACCTAAGACGCCCAAGCCCTTGTGACGGGACAATGCCACTTCATGCCTCCACCTGTCACCTGTATTGCGACGTCATAATCTAACCCACTCTGCCCCAACAGGGCACGGGCGTGGCCCTTAACTCACTGTGTGCGTTCTCCCTACCGTCTTAGGGACCCCCAACTGGTGACCCTCTATAGAGACCTGTGGGGGAAAAGCAAAAGGCTCTGGAATTTGATCTCCTCTGGTCTGACGAAGTCACTGGGCTTAAATGCAGACTCCATCTGTTCTGCCAAGCCTTTTACCGGACGATAGGGAAGGAAGCTCAATTGCAGTTCTAGACTACACAGACTGCAGTTAAGTGTTGCTTTTGTTCTTGAAGCACGTGCTCCCACATCGGTGCTGGGTCATTATAAAGAATCAAAACAAAAGAAGCCACAAGGTCACGGTTCCCCCTGCCCTGGATAGATCAGATGCACAGCAGAAACACAAAATTGCTCTGACCCTGGCTATCTTAGAACGGCTGGCCTCATTCTTAAACACAGAAAGGCCAGAGGAAAAATAAATAAAATGAACATGGTTCCCAAGCCCCTTCTCCCATTCCCCCGACCAAAGCTCTGTCCTTGGTGGTGGTCATTACGCCAAAGCACCTGCCTTGAGATACTGACAAGGTAGAAGGACACGGTCATTTTACTGCTTGATGGGCTCCACCTCCCCCAAACCAAGAAACAAACATGACCTACTTTGATGGAGCAGGAGTCCTAATTTAAAGACTCCCCATGTTCTGCTATTTACTATGGATATGCAGGAGTTAAATATACTTCATAGGTGCTTGAGACAACGAAAACTGGATTATACAGGCAGCAGACACACCACACAAAGCAAACAATTAGCAATACACTGTTGCCTGAAATATGCTTGTTGTAGCATTTTCTCCAACAATTGCCCTTGTGTGGGGTCGGCCTCTCCCCCGCCCCCAATCTAAGTGGTTTTCCCTTAGCATGTGAACAGGACCAGCAATAATTCAGATTCTGAGCCCTGAGAACCTTCTCCTTCTCAGACCAAACTTAGCCACCAAACAATCGGGTGTTTCCATCCGTCAGTTTTCTGAGTGAAATCTCAGAAATCATCAGGAAGACTGGAGGGGAGTCGGGATAAGAGACCTCACTGCAAAGTGACAGATTAATAGGCAACACACACAAGCAAGAAACCCAAGGCTGAGAAGTCTGTTAGACCCTGAACCACGCTTTATCTAGAAGTCTTTGTACTTGATCTGGAGGTTTGCAGAAGAAGGTCCCACCCATTTGATGCATTTTTTTTTTTTAATACAAGAAATTGCCACAAAAATCTCACCTTTCTGACTATTCATGTTATGACAGAAAAAAAATAAATCTTTCAAAACGCTGATTATTTTAAAGCACTTATACCGATTCCCCCCACCCCCCTCCTTTCTCTCTCCCTAGAGCAGATGTCTATTTCCATGGAAACCATGGCTAGGAACGAAGATGTTAGAATTCATGTAGATTTTTCATCTTTTTTAACAATGCCACTTGGCTTCTGGGTTTGTTATTAGATTTTTGGTCCTGACGGTCTCTATGACGAGGATTTCCTGAGATCCCCACTGCTGCTTGAGGACTGAGGAGACTGGAGTCGGGTTTCCTCAAGAATGATCCTATGAATAAAAAAGGGTTTGCTGGGGCTTTAGGGTGGGGCTGCCTTTCTGAGAGCTAGACCACAGCTATGTAGTGTCAGTTCTTCTGAGTGTTCATGAATGAGCTTTGGCATCGGAAGGGCTTTCAACTGTGAAAGAGAAAACAGCTTTGCCATCTCACTTTGGAAAGGGGCAGAAGCTCCTTTCTTGGAAGGTTCCAAGAACCAACTTCAAAATCCACTCCCTCCTGAAGTGGCAGCAAGGAGTTAACATTTGCATCTTGGGATTATCTGTCTTTGCCGATGAGAATTATTTTTGCCTCTGCTCAGATGGCTTGGTCGAATTGCTGGGGAGCTGGCTGTGACTATGGATTAACACAAAGTGAAGTTGAGATATGGCAGCCATCCAGCTTATTTGATCTGTGTAGACAGCTAAAGGAGAGCCCTTCAGGCTTCAAAGTCCAAAAGGATGTCTACGCTGATCAAACAAGTCGGGCTGTTGTCAGATCTGCTCTGTTCTTACAGAGCACCAGCTGCCTTTGTTCATTGTTGGTTCTGAGGCTGCAGGGTTGTCTCCCACAGAGGTGCCACTGAGTTCCACTGCTGTTTACAGGGCCTGTCCTTGGCCGAAGGTGTCGTGGGAGAGGTTTTCTCCTTGTCCCCAGCCTCGCTGTTCCCTTTGTCCCCTAATCCTTAGGCATCATGCTCTAACACTCCCTTCCCTGTTCAAAACCTCTCTGTGAATCTGCTATTTTACTTGCTTGGCTCCCTCACTAGACAACTAAACCTAAGAAGGCAGAAGTTGTGTCTCTGGTATCCATCGTACCTGCCCAGAACGGAACCTGGCCCTGGAGGGTGGGGCCTGGATGGTTGCAGATGACTTAAGGCAAGAACCACCTCACTCATCCTCAGCTTCCACTTCTGTGATGCTCGACACCTGCACCAGCAGAGGTGGTGAGGATTAAGTCAGATAATGTATGTGCAAGTGCTTAGCACGATACCTGGCCCCTCTCAGTGCTAAGACTTGTTAACCATTATTGCTAGAGAAGTTTCTTGATTGCTATCGGTTACTGAATAAATGAATCAATGATGACTAGTAGACTTTCTCCTTTGGGTGGAAATCATAGTCTCTGGGTTAACTCTTTTCCCATGGAGTATTTTTAAAAATTCAATTAATTGAACATTTTGAATAAATAAACACATTCACACAGTTGAGAAATAAAGTATGAAAATTCCTTCTCCTTCCCTCCCTCATCTATCTCCATCTGCCAAATCCTCTACTTACCCTTCCCCTATTTTAACCATTGTTACTAGTTTCTTGTGTATCCTAGGGTTTTCTTCACGTAAGCAATTTTGCTTACATGTATGTTAGCAAATTAGTAGCCAGTAGTCTTAATCCCCCCTTCATAAGAAAATGTCAGTCTACTGTAACTGTTCTGCACTTAGTGTTTTTTCACTTAAGAACACATATCAGGGATCTTTTCCATAGTCATATATCAAGCATTTCCTGGATCTGGGATCCAGTGTACGAATGCTCCATAATCCAGTTAACCAGTGCCCTGTCCATGGCCCTTAGGTTAATATTTGCTATTTCAAACAATGCTGTAATGAACAAGCTAATATAGATGGTATTTTCCATCTGGGTAAGTATGTCTGAGGGGTAAGTATAGCTGAAACTCCAACACTGTGGCCACCTGATGTGAAGAACTGACTCACTGGAAAAGACCCTGATGCTGGGAAAGATTGAAGGTGGGAGGAGAAGGGGATGACAGAGGATGAGATGGTTGGATGGCATCACCAACTCGGTGGACATGAATTTGAGTAATCTCTGGGAGTTGGTGATGAACAGGGAAGTCTGATGTGCCATAGTCCACGGGGTTGCAAAGAGTCGGATACAACTGAGCAACTGAAGTATATCAAAATATATTCCTAGAGTAGTATTGCTAGGTCTTCTCATTTGTAATTTGGATAGTGCCAAACTGCCTTTCATAGGAGTTGTACCAGTTCAACACCTACCATGTGGTATTTTAGTTCATTATTTCAATTCATTCAAAAATGATTTGAAAGGTTTTGTCCCCAGAAATTTCAGGCATTAGGGAAAAGGAGGGGGAGGACTAGAAATTC
This sequence comes from Ovis aries, assembly GCF_016772045.2. Lineage (NCBI taxonomy): Eukaryota > Metazoa > Chordata > Mammalia > Artiodactyla > Bovidae > Ovis > Ovis aries. Next base: position 240,914,131 of record NC_056055.1, on the reverse strand, counting down.
CAAGAAAGACATGCTGTCAGTTTTGTCTGTGTTAATAATGCCTACAAATACTTGATAACAGCAACTGATCTTAGAGCAGCTCTGGTGCCTACACTGTATCAGTGTCTGTCTTGTGCTAGAAGTATCTGCAAATGTCATCATGAGATTGGAAGCTTTTTGAAGGCAGGGTCTTTTTCATAGCTGTATCCCACGCCCCCCTCCATGATGCCTGGCCCAGTGGCTGGCACATATCTTATTAAATCAGTTCTAAGATGTATGTTGTCCCCACATTTGTGTATCTTTAAAATCAGTGTGCTCATAGTCCATGAATACCATTTCATAATTGCTGACAGCATATTTTCTTAGTGGCACATAAAATAACATCTTAAAAATAAATGGGACTCAACAAAATATGGGAAAGTACACACATATTAAATGTGTGAGTGGAATGGGGCCAAGATGTCACTGCCCCTGCCATCTTCTCACTCTATGTTCTAACCTTCATCCCTCTTATCTAAGCCCATGCCATCTTCTAATGATTCCTTTCATGGGGATGTCTTCTTGAGCTGCCATCTCTCCCCTGAACTCTAAAAAAACATTTCCAGCTACCTAAAGGACACCTCCTCATGGATGCTCCATAAAGCCCTCAAATTCGGTATGATCCCCACACTGAACTAACATCTTCCCACCAACCACATCTCATTTCTCCATTCTGTTAGAGGCTTGGCTAGGCTCTCACCCTTCAGGCCTAAAACTTCAGTCAAATTCAACTCTTCCAGGACTTTCCTGCTGGTTCAGTGGTTAAGAATTCGCCTCCCAATGCAGGGAATGGAGGTTTGAACCCTGGTCAAGGAATTAAGATCCCGCATGCTGCAGAGCAACTAAGCCTGCACACTGCAACTAGAGAGAAGCTCCCAGAGGCCACCACTAGAGAAAGCCCATGTACCACAATGAAGACCCAGCACAACCAAAATTTTTTAAAAACACACACACACAAATGGACTTCCCTGATGGTCCAGTGGTTGGGAATCCACCTGCCAATGCAAGGGACATGGATTTGATCCCTGGTCCAGGAAGATCCCACATGCCTCGGGGCAATAAAGCCTGCACACCACAACTACTGAAGGCCATGCACAGAGAGCCCATGCTCTGCAACACGAGAAGCCACCACAGGGAGAAGCCCGCGCCCCGTAACGAGAGAGCAGCCCCTGCTCTCCCTACTATAGAAAGCCTGTGCACAGCAACAAGACCGAGGCCCCTCAAAAAGACACAGTCACCTCTCCCCTCTTTCTGTAAGCTTCCACTTATAGAAACAGCATTTTCTAAGACAATGGAACGTGTACAATGATAGTAACTAAAAGAATGAAGCTGGAGGACTCATACTTCTTGATTTTGAAACTTGCTGCAAAGTTACAGGAATCAAAACAGTGTGGTACTGGCACAATAGTTGTGTCTGACTCTTTGTGACCCCATGGACCATGGAACTCTCCAGGCCAGAATCCTGGAGTGGGTAGCCTTTCCCCTCTCCAGGGGATCTTCCCAACCCAGGGACTGAACCCAGGTCTCCCGCGTTGCAGGCAGATTGTTTACCCAGTTGAGCCACAAGAGAAGCCCTTCTAATACAATGGAATATTTAAAATGATAGTAACTAAAAGAATAAAGCTTGATGTCGAAACTTGCAGCAAAGTCACAGGAATCAATACAATGTGATACTGGCATAAAGGTAAACATATAGACCAATGCAACAGAGTACCGAGCCTAGAAATAAAGCCTTGCATACATGGTCAAATGATTTTGGACAAGAGTGCTAAGATCCATTCAGTGGGGGAAAGGACAGTCTTTCCAACTAATAGTGCTGGGAAACTGGATGGCCTCATGCAAAGAAATGAAGTTGAACTCTTACTTCACTCACATCATATACAAAAAAATTAACTCAAAATCGATCAAAGATCTAAATATGAAACCTAAAACTATAAAACTCTTAGAAGAACACGTAGGAAAAAAGCTTCATAACACTGGATTTAGCAAGGATTTCTTAGATGTGACACCAGCCAGCAAAAGAAAAACACAGACAAATTGAACTTTGAGAAAATTAAAAATCTTGTGCGTCAAAATACATTGCAACAGAGTAAAAAGGCAACCCATAGAATGTAAGAAAATATTTTCAAATTATATATCTGATAAGGCATTAATATCACACTGAGGGCAGAGACATTACTTTGCCAACAAAGGGCCATCTAGTCAAGGCTATGGTTTTCCAGTGGTCATGTATGGATGTGAGAGTTGGACTGTGAAGAGAGCTGAGCGCCGAAGAATTGATGCTTTTGAACTGTGGTGTTGGAGAAGACTCTTGAGAGTCCCTTGGACTGCAAGGAGATCTAACCAGTGCATTCTAAAGGAGATCAGCCCTGGGTGTTCTTTGGAAGGAATGATGCTAAAGCTGAAACTCCAGTACTTTGGCCACCTCATGCAAAGAGTTGACTCATTGGAAAAGACTCTGATGCTGGGAGGGATTGGGGGCAGGAGGAAAAGGGGATAACAGAGGATGAGATGGCTGGATGGCATCACAGACTCGATGGATGTGAGTTTGAGTGAACTCCGGGAGATGGTGATGGACAGGGAGGTCTGGCGTGCTGCAATTCATAGGGTCGCAAAGAGTCGGATGTGACTGAGCGACTGAACTGAGCTGAACTGAACTGAGGGCATTATGCTAAGTGCAATAAGTCAGACAAAGAAAGACAAATTCCCTATGATCTTACTTGTATGTAGAATCTAAAACAACCTCCCCTCCAAAAGAGACAAGCTCATAGATACAGAAAAAGCTTGGTAGATGCTGGAGTAGAGGGGGTGGGGTAAGTGGGTGAAATGGGTGAAAGGGGTCAAAAGTTATAAACTTTCAGCTGTAAAGTAAATAAGTCATGGAGATATAATGTACAGCATGGTGCCTATAGTTAATAATATTGCATTGCACCCTTGAAAGTTGCTAAGAAAGTAAATCTTAAAAAGTCCTCATCACAAGAAGACAAAATTCTGTGACATAGAGTGACAGATATTAATTAGATGTTATTCTGGTAATGATTTTGCTACATACAAACATCCAAATCACGATGTTGTATACTTAAAACTAACATAATGTTAGTTGTCAGTTATACCTCAATGACGTTTTTACTAAAAATAAGCGAAAAGAAAATGGGCAAAGTATTTGAATAAACATTCCTCCAAAAAAAGATATACACAATCCAGATAAACAGTATCACTAGTCATTAGGCAAATGCAAATCAAAATTAGGATGACTACTATCAAAAATCCAGTAAATAGCAAGTGTTGGTGAGGGTGTAGAGAAACTGAAACGTTTGTGCACTGTTGGTGAGAATGTAAGATGGCACAGTTGCTGTGGAACACAGCATGGAGGGTCATCCTCAAATTAAAAAGGGAACTATCGTGCACCAGTGGCAGAGCGGACAGGAATCCGCCTGCCAGCGCAGAGGACGCAGGTCTGACCCCCGGTCCAAGAAGATTCCACGTGCCGCAGAGCAACGAAAGCCCGTGCTCCACAATTACTGAGCCCACGTGCAGCAACTACTGAAGCCCGTGCTTCAGAGCCTATGCTCTTCAAGAGAAACCACCGCAATGAGAAGCCTGTGCACTGCAATGAAGAATAACTCCTGCTCACAGCAACTAGAGGACGCCCATGCTCAGCAACGAAGACCCATCACAGCCAAAAAAAAACACACAAAAAAACAAAAGCAGACATATTCCATGTTCCAGCAAGTACAGTTCTGGGAATACTTCTGCCAGAAGCTGGTGGAGAAGAGCGAATGAGGATAGAGTTTCAGTTTCCTAAGATGAAAAGAGTTATGGAGATGGATGGTGGTGATGGTTGCATAACATTATGAATGTATTTAATATCACTGAACTGTATACTTTAAAATGGTCACAATGGTACTTTTTATGTTACGTATGTTTTACTACAATAAAAAAAAATTGAAAAAAAATGTTTATAGCCTTAACATACTCATAGAGCACTTACCACATGGCAGGTACTGGTCTAAACACTCCAAGTTTGTTAACTCATGCTAACCCCCACAACAATCTTATGAGATTTATTAACTTGAATTGTAAAGATGAGGAAGTGAGGGTAACCAGTTGTCCCAGTTTTCCTGGGACTAAGGGTTTTTCCTAGAATCCAGGACTTTCAGTGCTATAACCATGAAAGCCTTGGGCAAACCCTAGTGAGTGGGTCCCTCTAAAAATAACTGAGGCCCAAAGAGACAGCATCTTCCTAGACATGTCAACAGGGTCCTTGTCCTAGACTCTGCACTTCCAAAGGCTTCACTCTGACCCGCTTCCTGCTGTGCACATTTTCATAGGCAAGGAGTCCCCTGGGTCCAAGGAGCCATGCCTACCCTGAGCATGGGCATTCTTCTAGACTACACTGTGAGAACCAGGACTCCAGAACTCCCTGTCCAAATAGCAAGGGTCCACTTTCAGCAACTGTACCAACCCCTTCCCCGGCTCTGTCCTCCCAAGGGCAAACTTCCCTGCCATTGAGTACACCCTATGCCCAGGGCTGGCTACTCATAAGGGGTGTGGGTACGCTCTGGCCATGGGGTCTGGGGTGTGGAAGGTGCATACAGGAGCCGTAAATTGGAAGAGAAGGGATCTAGCTCAGCCACATTCTGAGCTGGAACTCCAAGGAACTCAAGAATTCTCAGCTCAAAACCCGGTTTATAGTTTACTTTGGAGGTGTATTTGTCAAAAGTATTGGGTTGGCCAAAAAGTTCGGTTGGGTCTTTCCATACCACCTTATGGGAAAACTCGAATGAAGTTTTTGGCCAAATCAGTTCAGTTCAGTTGAATCACTCAGTCGTGTCTGACTCTTTTAGACCCCATGGACTGCAGCACGCCAGGCTTCCCTGTCCATCGCCAACTCCTGGAGTTTACTCAAACTCATGTCCATTGAGTCGGTGATGCCATCCAACCATCTCATCCTCTGTCTTCCCCTTCTCCTGCCTTCAATCTTTCCCAGTAGCAGGGTCTTTTCAAATGAGTCAGTTCTTTGCATCAGGTGGCCAAAGTATTGGAGTTTCAGCTTCAACATCAGTCCTTCCAATGAATATCCAGGACTGATTTCCTTTAGGATGGACTGGTGGGATCTCCTTGCAGTCCAAGGGACTCTCAAGAGTCTTCTCCAACACCACAATTCAAAAGCATCAATTGGTTGGTGCTCAGCTTTCTTTATAGTCCAACTCTCACATCCATACAAGACTACTGGAAAAACCATAGCTTTGACTACATGGACCTTTGTTGGCAAAGCAATGTCTCTGTTTTTTAATATGCTGTCTAGGTTGGTCATAACTTTCCTTCCAAGGAGTAAGCGTCTTTTAATTTTATGGCTGCAGTCACCATCTGCAGTGATTTTGGAGCCCTTTAAAAAAATGAAGTCTGCCACTATTTCCATTGTTTCCCCATCTATTTGCCATGAACTGATGGGACCGGATGCCATGATCTTGTTTTTCTGAATGTTGAGTTTTAAGCCAACTTTTTCACTCTCCTCTTTCACTTTCATCAAGAGGCTCTTTAGTTCTTCTTCACTTTCTGCCATAAAGGTGGTGTCATCTGCATATCTGAGGTTATTGGTATTACTCCTGGCAATCTTAATCCAGCCCAGCATTTCTCATAATGTACTCTGCATATAAGTCAAATACTCAGGGTGACAATATACAGCCTTGACATACACCTTTTCCTATCTGGAACTAATCTGTTGTTCCATGTCCAGTTCTAAGTGTTGCTTCCTGACCTGCATACAGATTTCTCAAGAGGCAGGTCAGGTGGTCTGGTGTTCCCATCTCTTTCAGAATTTTCCACAGTTTATTGTGATCCACACAGTCAAAGGCTTTGGCATAGTCCATAAGGCAGAAATAGATGTTTTTCTGGAACTCTCTTGCTTTTTCGATATCCAACGGATGTTGGCAATTTGATCTCTGGTTCCTCTCTTTTCTAAAACCAGCTTGAACATCTGGAAGTTAACGGTTCACTTACTGTTGAAGCCTGGCTTGGAGAATTTTGAGCATTACTTTACTAGCATGTGAGATGAGTGCAATTGTGCAGTAGTTTGAGCATTCTTTGGCATTGCCTTTCTTTGGGATTGGAATGAAAACTAACCTTTTCCAGTCCCGTGGCCACTGCTGAGTTTTCTAAATTTGCTGGCATATTGAGTGCACCACTTTCACAGCATCATTTTTTAGGATTTGAAACAGCGCAGCTGGAATTCCATCGCCTCCACTAGCTTTGTTCATAGTGATACTTCCTAAGGCCCACTTGACTTCACATTCCAGGATGTCTGGCTCTAGGTGAGTGATCACACCATCATGGTTATCTGGGTTGTGAAGATCTTTTTTTGTACAGTTCTTCTGTGTATTCTTGCCACCTCTTCTTAATATCTTCTGCTTCTGTTAGGTCCATACCATTTCTCTCCTTTATTGAGCCCATCTTTGCATGAAATGTTCCCTTGGTATCCCTAATTATCTTGAAGAGATCTCTAGTCTTTCCCATTCTATTGTTTCCCTCTATTTCTTTGCACTGATCACTGAGGAAGGCTTTTTTAAAATCTCTCCTTGATATTCTTTGGAACTCTGCATTCAGATGGGTATATCTTTCCTTTTTTCCTTTGCTTTTCGCTTCTCTTCTTTTCACAGCTATTTGTAAAGCCTCCTCCGACAGCCATTTTGCTTTTTTCCATTTCTTTGTCTTGGGGATGGTCTTGATCCTTGTCTCCTTCATAATGTCACAAACCTCCGACCATAGTTCATCAGGCACTCTGTCTATCAGATCTAGACCCTTAAATCTATTTCTCACTTCCACTGTATAATCATAAGAGATTTGATTTAGGTCATACCTGAATGGTCTAGTGGTTTTCCCTACTTTCTTCAATTTAAGTCTGAATTTGGCAATAAAGAGTTCATGATCTGAACCACAGCCAGCTCCCAGTCTTGTTTTTGCGGACTGTAGAGCTTCTCCACCTTTGGCTGCAAAGAATATAATCAGTCTGGTTTCGGTGTTGACCATCTGGTGATGTCCATGTGTAGAGTCTTCTCTTGTGTTGTTGGAAGAGGGTGTTGCCTATGACCAGTGTGTTCTCTTGGCAAAACTCTATTAGCCTTTGCCCTGCTTCATTCTGTACTCCAAGGCCAAATTTGCCTGTTACACCAGGCAATTTTGCTATACCAAGTTGTACTGGCCAATTCAGTACAAGGGTAAAACATATATTTTTTAAAAACCTGTTTGTTAGCTTGACTTATAACTCTTAAATACTTAAACATAAGATATGTGGGCTTCCCTTTTATACTCCTGCCTTGGGTCTAACAAATGCTAGCAGCAGGCTGGAAAAGAGAAATTTAAGTCATGTGACTAACCATGCCACAGGGGAGCACAGAGGTTTTGCAGTCTGGTTCCAAGTCTAGGCTTTGAGCTATCACTCTAAACTGTTTTATTAGCCTAACCCTATTATTTTACAGTGGGGGAGAAAAGCCATACAAAGAACTTTAGACATTTGTCCAAGGTCACGCAACTAATTCAAGTCACAGTAGAAATCTGAAGCTGTGCTTTACTTTTTAAAAATATTTATTTTTTGCTTCACTGGGTCTTCGTTACTGCGCATGGATTTTCTCCAGTTGCAGGGGGGAGGATTACTCCCTAGATGCGGTTCTCATTGTTGTGTCTCTCTCGTTGTAGGGCTCCCCTGGAGGCTCAGACAGTAAAGAATCTGCCTGTAAAACAGGAGACCCAGGTTCGATCCCTGGGTCAGGAAGATCCCCTGGAGAAGGGCATGGCAACCCACTCCAGTATTCTTGCCTGGAGAATCCCACGGACAGAGGAGCCTGGCAGGTTACAGTCCATGGAGTCACTTCCTAAAAAGTCACACCCCTGTGTGTTTTGCTGACAGCAACTCTCAGCCTTGAGTCCTTGGCTTTTGTCTGTATTGAAATTCTCTCCACCTTCAAGGTCTTGATCAATCTTTCTGATCCCCATACACTGTCCAGTATTGTAGCTATCCATATGTATGTTTGTCTTCCTCGGTAGAGAGTAAGCGTCTTCAGGGCAAGATTTTATGTGGTTTTGTCTTTGTATCCCTATAGTGCCATGAACTCACCAAATATTAACCATCTGGTTGCTGTCTTTTTGGCCATTAAACCACACTTAGGGCTGAGGGGCAAACAGCATAAAACTAAGTATATATATATATATATTCTGCACCAACTATCACAGAGACATTAAATATATTTATAAAATGTATATTTGACTTCTTTTTAAACTTTTAAATTTGAAATCATTTTAGATTTCCAGAGAGTTGCAAAGGTAGTACACCTAGTTCCCACAGACCTTTCAGCCAGCTCCCTGCTAGGTTAACATCTTACATAATCATGGTGCATTTATCCAAACCAAAAGATGAAATCTGGCACAATACTGTTAACTAAGTGACCGGCTTTACCTGGATTCCCTGGTTGCCCATTGGGGTTCTTTCTGTGTTCCAGGATCCTATTCGGGATACCACCTTGCATGTAGCATCTTATTTCCTTAGCCGTTGACATTTCTTTTACTGGTGAGGCTGGGGTGGGGGGATGGGGGTTGGATTGTTTTCTATGTTTCTTTGAATCCTTTTCCAAATAATCAAAATGTGAGCAAGAAAGATGGCATGGGGATGGTGAGCTAGCAGCACTCACCCTCTGTTGGGCTGCTGGGGTTTTGAACAGGGAAATGGCTGGAAGGATGATTTTCATCTGAGAACCAGTCTTTTTCTTGAATGGACACACGTGAGCCTAAAAACAGCATTACTTTTAAGTCCTTAAATTTCTGGGCCATTCCATAGCTCATTTTCCCATGGACTGGCACAAAACACGTTCCCAGTTACTTATAAAAACTTCCAAGCCGTTGGCATTTATCAGCAATCTTAGCAATTCAGTGAGAACAGAGGTTACAGCTGTCACAGGAAGTTGAAACCAAGGCGGCTGAATCACACCCACCCGGAGGAGGCCGGGAGAACGTGTTCACGGAGTAGCATTCGAGCCTGGAAGAGGGGGGTGTGGCTGGGGTGTCAGATGGAGGAGGGTGGGATGCTGTGTAAGAAAAAAGACATGAGTGAAAGAAGAGCCCGTGTCTCTGGAATTCAGAGCAGATCTCCAGCCCTTCTGGGCTTATTGCTAAGCCCTTCCATCAGTCAGTGAGCACCAGCACCGAGGTGCGCTCATGACTGCCCCCTTCCCGCCACTCGAGTGGGTCACCGCAGACCACCGCCTGGATGGGCTTCAGTCTGCCCCCTACCTTGAATCCATTCCCAACAAGGGCAGCAACTCAAACCACTGGAGGATGGGGGCCCCATCTAAGGGGGAGAAATGGGGTGTACTACTTTCGTGGGGTTGCCTTACAGGGTGCCACAAATCGGGTCGCCCAGGCAACAGAAATGTATTGTCTCTTATGGTTCCAGGGCCCCAAAATCCAAAATCTAGATGACAGCAGGCAGGTTACTTCAGAGGGATGGGAGGGAGACTCTGCCACGCTCTCTTCTAGCTTCTGGCAGCCTCAGCTGTTGCTTGGCTTATAGATAGCAGCCCCCTCCCCAAGCCCACATCCTCAGATCATCTTCTTCTATGTGCATTTGTCTGTCCAAATTTCCCCTTTATATAAGGACACTGGTTGTACTGGATTAAGGACTCCCGTGGGGGCTTCCCTGGTGGTCCAGTGGTTGAGAATCTGCCTTCCAATGCAGGGGATAGGGGTTTGATCCCTGATCTGGGGACTAAGATCCCACGTGTGCAGGGTAACTACGGCCAGGTGCCACAATGACTGTAGCCTGAGCACTCTTGCTCTGCAACAAGAGATGCCCCGGGCAACTAAAGAAAGCTAGAGCTATGCAGCAAAGAACCAGTGCAGCCAAAAATATAAAAGAGGGTCTACCCTGATGAGCTTATCTTCTCCTAGTTATCTGAACAGACCCAATTTACAAATAAGGTCACATTCAAGGTTACAGGTAGGAATTCAACATTTTGGTGGGAGGTGGGGATCCAAGTCAATTCATAACAGCTTCCATAACAGATAGCTTTGGCCGAAGTCTATCCTAGAACAATGTGTAGCTCAAGAAGCTGGAATTTGGGCTCTCTTGTGAAATTTCCTGATTTTTAACTATCAGTACCTAATTAAATATAAGTAAACTGTTTCTAGGGGCTTCCTAGGTAAAGAACCCGCCTGCCAACACAGGAGAGGTAAGAGACACGAATTTGATCCCTGGGTCAGGCAGATCCCCTGGAGGAGGGCATGGCAACCCACCCCAGTTATTCTTGCCTAGAGAATCCCATAGTCAGAGGAACCTGTAGGGCTACAGTCCATAGGGTCACAAAAAGTCGGGCACCACTGAAACGACTTAGCTCACACACAAACTGTTTCTAAAACCACGACTGCCAAAAGCAAGTGAACCTCTAGTCCACTGTTACCGCAGGGTTCTCTCTAAAAGTCTGATCCCGTCCTTCCCCTTAACCCCGGGTGTATGGCCAAGTTCCCTAGCCTGGCACACGAGGCTCTCCCCAGTCCACTTTTTCCCGTCTCTCCAGGATCTTTTCCTACCATTGTTTTCCCCACCCACCGTACTGCCACATCAAAAGACCTGCCCTTCTCCAAACATGTGTGCTGTTCCACACCTCTGCGACTCTGCGTCCTCTCTCTGCTGATGCCTTCTCTCCTCCAGTCCAGCGGAAAACTCCTGGCCATCTTTCAAGTGCCACCCACTCCCATTTCCCCAGCAAAAGCTTCCCTGTTCATTCCCGAGGAGTTAACCTCTTCCTTCTCGAAGCCTCCACTGCACCCTACATTTCTCTAGTACAGCACTTGACATTTGATTTGCTATTATTTGATTACCCGTTTGCCTCCTGTCTGGACCACGAATTCTTTGAGGGTAGGGACTATTGATCTGGATCACCTTGCACAGATCCCAGCCCGCAGCAAGTACTCAGTAAATAAGGAGTAAATGAATACTCTGCACAGCCAAGTAGTATCATGGGGGACCCGAAGAAACATCATGTGGAGTCCCTGTCCTTAAGGTTCTTACAGTCCAGCTGGGTTCATAAGATACACACCAAAGAAAAGACAAACTATACTGGTGGTATTGACAACTGGCAGAAGAAGAGGCTACTGGGGCCTAGCGTTATTGTTGTTGTTCAGTCACTAAGTCATGTGACCCCATGGACCGCATCACGTCAGGCTTCTCTGTCCTTCACCATCTCCCAGAGCTGGCTCAAACTCATGTCCATTGAGTCGGTGTCACCATCCAACCATCTCATCCTCTGTCGTCCCCTTCTCCTCCTGCCTTCAATCTTTCCCAGCATCAGGGTCTCTTCCAATGAGTCGGCTCTTCACATTAGGAGGCCAAAGTTTGGAGCTTCAGCTTCCGTGTCAGACCTTCCAGTGAATATTCAGGGTTGATTTCCTTTAGGATTGACTGATTTGATCTCCTTGCAGTCCAAGGGACTCTCAAGAGTCTTCTTGAGTCAACAAACACTCATCCAGGACAGAAAAGATACTATTTTAATGGCCTGAAGGACTGCTTTATATTAAGAAAGGTCAGGATAACTTGGCAAATCTTTCCAGGAAGAGCAAATTATTGCGCTGCACGCTCACAGAGATAACGCTGACTATGTTGCTGTTCAGTTGCTCAGTCGTGTCCAACTCTTTGCGACCCCAAGGACTGCAGCATGCCAGGCTTCCCCATCCTTCACCATCTCTCAGAGTTTGCTCAAACTCATGTCCATTGAATCAGTGATGCCATCCAACCATCTTATCCTCTGTTATCCCCTAGTTCTCCTGCCTTCAATCTTGCCCAGCATCAGGGTCTTTTCCAATGAGTTGGCTCTTCACATCAGGTGGCCAAAGTATTGAAGCTTCAGTTTCATCATCAGTCCTTCCAATGAATATTCAGGGTTGATAATCTTAAGGTTGATTACAGTGGCTCATTACAAGAAGAGAGAGTAGGGTAAGGAGAAGAGAGTCGGAGAAAACCCGGGGAAACAAAGCTGGAGAAAGAGGAGGGGTAGGGGTACAAAAAAGAGGACCTGGGACCCACGCTTGTGTCACATTGCTCTCCCTCATCAGTCTTCCCTTCATTAGTGTGTTTCCAGGCTGCAATTCATCCTGCCTTAAACTCTCTGATGACTCCTTCCAGAATCCCCTATTTCTCTGCTCACCCCTGTAACAAGGCTCTCCAAAAAGGCTGCCTTTGTTGCTGTCTCTGACTCTTTAAACCCTCCTCATGCAGACTCATGCTCCACCTCTGTCTACAGAAACTGTTCTTGCCAAGATCTCCAATGACATCTACATTACCACCCCCATTGGGCAACTCCACTTTCTCATCATCCTTGCCAAGGTTGACCTTGGGGATTTCATGGGTCACACAGACACTCTTGGGCTTCCCAGGTGGCACTAGTGGTAAAGAACCCATCTGACAATTCAGGGAGACATAGAGACATTGGTTCAATCCCTGTGTTGGGAAGATCCCCTGGAGAAGGGCATGGCAACTCACTTCAGTATTCTTGCCTGGAGAATCCCATGGACAGAGGAACATGGAGAGCTACAGTCCATAGGGTAGCAAAGAGTGGGACATGACTGAAGCCACTTAGCATGCACACACACACACACACACACACACACACACACAGAGTCACTCTTGAAACTCATCGCTGCTTTTTTTCCTCTCTTTTTTAGGTAGATAAGTCACCATTTACTTGTCTGAGATGATCTGCAAACACAATCTGTTCAAAAAACAAAGGACAGGTGTGCTACAATTAAAAACCAATCCGGGGATTTCCCTCTTGGTTAAGTGGTTAAGACTAGATCCCACACACAACAACTAGGCCCACCACAACCAAATGAAGAAAAACCCAACCAATCTGAACTTTGCAGGTGGATTTTAAAAGGTGATCATTTAGTGTATAAACTGCTTACCATATTCTTTTGAATCTAAGATGCACTTTAAAAATTACCATCTTTGGAATAGAATGTGTTAATAGAACGTGTTTAATCAGTTGGTATTAGAGTTTAATTGGTACCGGTTTTTCTTTCTTGGTATTACATAAAATAATGGTGCATTCTGCAGTTGCCATCTTATATTTGATGATGTATGGTACTAGATTGTTTAATAGCAGGATTTTGTTAAATAGAATCATCTTCTACTATATTTTTTTTTACAATTTTTTATTCTGTTAAAATACACATGACATAAAATTTACCATTTTACCCATTTTAAGTGTACAGTTCAGTGGTACTAAATACATGTATTTGGAATTCCCTGGAGGTCCAGTGTTTAGGACCAAGTGCTTTCACTGCCATGGCTCTGGGTTCATCCCTGGTCAGAGAACTAAGATCCTGCAAGCCTTGTGGCACAGCCAATAAATAAATAAATACACGTACACTGTTGTGCAAGCATTGGCCCCGTTTGTTGTTGTTGTTTAGTTCCTAAGTCGTGTCCAACTCTTTTGTGACCCCACAGACTGTAGCCCACCGGGCTCCTCTGTCCATGGGATTTTCCAGGAAGGAACACTGGAGTGGGTTGCTGTTTCCTCCTCCAGGGGATCTTCCCCCGGCCCCCACCCCCACCACCACCCCCAGGGATCAAACCTGACTCTCCTACACTGCAGGCAGATTCTTTACCACAGAGCCACCTGGGAAACCATCATCAGCACCATCCATGCCCCAAACTCTTGTACATCTGAAACTCTACCCCTATTAAACAATAATGCTCTCCTCTCCCCCAGCCCCTGGCAACCAGCATTCTATTTTCTGGCTCTGTGATTTTGACTACCTGGTAGTCATACACTACTTGTTTTTTGTGGATGCATGATTTCACTAAGCATAATGTCCTCAAGGCTCATCCGTGTTGTAGTATATGTCAGCAATTACTTCCTTTTTAAGGCAGAGTTAAATATTCCATTGCAACATTTTATTTATCCATTCATCCATTGATGGACATTTGGATTGCTTCCACCTTTGGGCTATTGTGAATAATGGTGCTATGGACACTTGTGTACAAATATCCCTGCATTAAAAACAAACAAACAAACACGAAAGCAAACCCCCAAAAGTACAACGAAGAAAATAACAGTTACTCATATTTCCCAGCACCTAGAATTAACCATCATTTACATTTTGACATTTGTTTCCAGTGTTTTCTTTATGACTGTGCAGTTTAAAATTCCTTAAGGTAGGAATGCAGTGTCTTTTTTTTTAAAGAAAAAATTAGGAGTTACAAAGAAAGTTGAAGTTCCTGTTCACCTCTACTCACTCTCCCAACTCCCTGTCCCTCCTCCCCAGAGAAAGTCACTCTTGAGTGTATCTTACAGTCCTTTCATTTAAAAAAAATTTTTTTTTACATGTTTGAAGATATCATAGAAAATCCACAGTTCTGAAATGTTACAAAAACTGCATCATATGCATTATTCTATAACTTTGCTTTTATTTAATAGATTTTGAGCTCTATCCATGTCGCTGCATGTATAGATCTAAGTTATTCCTTCTAACTGCAATATAGTTACTCATTATGAATATGGGCCCCTATTTTATTAGTACTTTCTCTATTGATGGTCATTGAGCTGTTTCACTGGTTTCTTATTAGGTATGATCCTGCAATGGACAGCCTTCTTGAATACATGTGCAAGTATTTCTCCAGGGTAGAAACCAAGAAAGAGAACTGTCAGGGCACAGTGCAGAATATTTTCAGTTTTACTAGATAAGGACAAATGGAGAGAATGGATTTCCCCACAGCCTCACCAGTCCTTGATATGGTCTGCTTTTATTCCTTCTCTGCATTTTTTCAAATGAGAAGAATGCAGTCGGGGCTGTACTGCTTTCTCGCAATTACCGAGCAGGTTAAGGACAGGGCCAAGACTAGACCCCACTTCAACTGGCACCCAAGACACGTTTTGCACCACTTTGTACTGCCCCTTGTCAGCTCTCCATGGAAAATTCAGAAAAGATCCCAGTGTAAGGGGGTGGGGGGTGTGGGGGGCAGGATGACTGAAATTCTCAACATGGTGATTATACCGCGAGTAAAATGATTGCAAATTCCTCCCAGAAAATGGCTTCACCCCGCAGATCCGCGCTCCCACCCGAAGCAGTTGCAACCTGCGGCTTTCAGAGCTGCACCCAGGGTGGTGATTGGCTCTTACTCGGCCGACACAGGGTGGGACCAGAAATGGCGTCTCCAGCAGCTGATTTTTCACGGCAGCGGCTCTGTTCTAGGAGGAGGGGGCGGCCGAGCCTCGCTGGGAGTGGGGGTCCCCCCGTGGCCGTCCTGCATCCGAGCTGGACCGCAGCATCCAGTACCAGCCCTGGCGACACCTCCCAGACCCTTGCAGCACCTCCAGCCGGCGCCGGGAGGGGCTGGAAGGGGGCGAGAGCAGCACGACGGAGATTTCCCGCGGACCCCCCAGCCGCGGCCATCGAGGCTGCTCCGAAAGGGTACATCCCGGAGCACAGGCAGCCGCCGCCCGCCGTTAGTTTTGCGGGAGACGAGGAAGGCTGGACCTACACTTCTCTCTTCCCAGTCTCCTCCGATCAGGGTGTCAGCTCCGATCAGGGTGTCAGCTCTGCAGCAGGGACCCCCAGGGAGGGCGACGACTGAACTCTGCCTGGGCCCCTCCGAGTGGAGTCCGGTGAAGCTGGGTGAGGTCCCAGACCCCAAGCCTTTCCTAAGGGCCAGTCCTGGTGTGGGGTTGTCTCTCCCCAGGAGCTAGTGGCCTGGTTTCCTTTTTCCTCCCCAAGGCAGGAAAGAGCAGTGGGACAATTTGAGGAAAAGAACAAAGCTGGCACCGCCCAAGTCACTTCAAGAGCCTGGAAGGCTCCCTTCGTCTCCCTGTTGGGATTACTTGGAGGGCTGGCTCCGCCCCCCCCCCGCCCCCCTTTAAAATTTTCTTCTTAGCTACCACCTTTTGAGACCTTGCTATGTGCCAAGCACTGTACTAAGTGTATTAGCTCATTTCCTCCCCATGACAACTCTTAGGACAGGTTCAAAGCAGATGAGGAATTTCCCCGGGGTCACACCTATAGAGGGGCAACACTGGGATTAGAAATTTCTTCCAGATCCTGTGTTTTTATTTAAAAAAGTAATTATTTGCTCACTTTTAATGATCTTACACAGATCCTTTTGGGAAAAAAAATGAGAACACTGCAAACATCACCATACTCTTTTTACTGAGTGGGAGGAATGGACAGGGCACTGTATGGCTGGTGAGAGTAGAAACAGGTAACACTTTTCGGGAAAGCAGTTTGGCCATTTGAATCAAGGGCTTTAAAACACTGTCCACGCCCTTCAGTGAAGAAATGGTCACCCTCTATAGAGACAGCCATAGCTATCAAGATGTAAAATGTATATTCCCTGCGACCCAGCAATTCCACCCAAAGGACTCTATTCTACAGATGGATACAGCAACACATGGATAAAATGGCATATATGTGAGGACATTCATTACTGCACTGCTCAAATAGCAACAGATGGGAGATATCTAAAAACGTACCAGTAGAATTGACTCGTTTAACCACGGCACACCCATTTAAGGCAATTCTATGCACTATTTCTAGAAAATAAGGCAGTTTTCCATTTTACATGTGGAACAATCATCAAGAAATTTTAAGTGAAAAGAGAAAAAGTATGTATATGATGTGCTACTGTTTTTATATGAAAAAAAGAATATATATATACCTACATGTACATTTTTTTTTTCCTAAGAAAGATACACAAAAAGACAGGTGATATTGTTGCTTGTAAGAAGGAAAACCACAACTGAGAGACACATTTTTTTCCCATTGTGTAATCTTTAGTACTTTTGGAATTTGGTATCTTGTGCACATATTAGCAATTCAAAATTCAACTTAAAAAAAAAACAGATTCAGCAAAATTCCTATCTCTAGGCCCAGTAATTCTCATTCTGAGAATCTAGCTTAAGGAAACGATCAGATTTCAGACAAAGATTTATGCAAAAAGATATTCACTGAGGTGTTATCATAGTGAAAAAATGTAGGCAACTTAGAAGTCCAACAATGGAGAAAAGAAAATTATGGTGTGTACATATAATACTATCATGAAATCATAAAAAGGATGTCTACAAAAATATGTTAGTGACATAGGAAGATGCTTATTACTGTTAAGTTTTTTTTTTTAAGTCAGGTAGAAAATTATCTATGCAATATTCTCTGATCGCTGTAACAAAAGCAGGCATAGACAATAATTGCCAAAAAGTGAACAGTCAGGACTGCTGTGTGGAGGGACTATAAGTGATTTTGTTCCCCCAGATAGCTTTTTCTACCTTTCCACTTTTTTGCAGTGGGCATCTATGCCTTTAATGGCCTTTAAAAAACAAAACAAAAACTTAAGAATAAAACCTCATAGTACTTAGAAAAATTAAAGACATACACAGTAACCCACAAATTCTACTTCTAAAAATAAACCCTGCATAAATCGATGAACAAGTTTGCAAAGTGTTATTAATCACAAAAGATGGTAGACGACTCAAGTGTTTATGGAAGGAGACGACTTCAACAAGTACGGAACATCCATCATGCAGAATATTAAGTAGCAGTTATGGAGAATGGGGTAGGTAAACCCACATGCAAAAATCTGCAGGGTAACATATTATCATAGCAGGGAAAGCAACTTGCAGAGAAACATGGATGCTGTGACTGCATTTATGCTCAAAAAAGAAAAGCTGAAGCTCTGTGTGTTTGGACATTAATGTATGAAGGGCATTAAATTGTTAACAATAGCTCTCTCTGGCAAAGGGAACACACTAAAAGACTATCTTTGCTTTTGACTCAACGTATATCTGTGGTATTTGCATCTTTTATAAATGTGTTCTCATATCATTTGTGTGGTTAGAAAACAGTAATAACATAGGAGGATACATATAAGCATAGAGAAAGTCTGAAAAGATACACAACAAAATTATCAGTACTTTCCAGCAGGGATGAGGGACTGGGATTTAAGGTGATGGGTCATTTTCTCAATTTACTCTATATACAGTGAGTTTTTTTCTGTAATTACGCCCACATGTGAACTACCTTCATAATTATAGCAGCAACATCAAAAGCCTGCCTGTTCTGCATTTCCCCAGCTCTCTGTTCTTCCTCTAGGCTAAGGCTCTGTTCTCAGGTGACCTCCTTGCTGACATGCAACACCCAGGAGCCCAAAGTCCTGGATGACACCAGGACCTCAGCCTCGTTTCTCCTCTTACCAGAGAAGGGGAACCTGAGATGCTGAGCCACAGCCTTCTGGCAGCTCTGCTGGGAAAGGGGACTCGGGCAACCTGGATCTCAGGCCCCTTGTCTCCCACCTTCAGTCTTCAGAGATAACCCACCGGAGCCAGGCAAGGGAGGACAGGGCTTGAAGCCACAAATTAATGATATCAGTGTAGCATCAAATGCAGGAACAATAAACCCCATCATTTACCGAGTTGCCTCTGGGCTCAACTTCAAGCTCCCTTCCCAGACAATGGCTGGTCAGAGCCCCCTGCCAGGTTTTCCGGAGAGACTGCGACAGAGCACGGGGCCAAATTGGCCTCCGGTGGCCAACACTCTGGGATTCACCTCCAGTGACTTGTCACCTCCAAGGCGGGAGCTTGGGAACCCTCCGGAGCCCAGGAGCTCAGCGCCGGAAGATCTGTTTGCTCCAAAAGCTGAGCAGGGCAGCGGGAGGGCGCTGGCCTGGAAGCAGAAAATCGAGGTTTGAGGCGCCAGAACTGCCACGTCTCCCTTTGTGACCCTGGCAACTCACCAGATCCTGGGAGTCTCGAACGTTGGGGGGCAGACAGGAGCCTCTGTATCTGGGGGAGAAAGGGCGGTGCCGAGCCCCTCCCCCACCAGGGCTGTCTCAATCCTGGATGTCGGCGAAGCTGCTGTTCCCTCTTCCCGCGCAGCTGCTGCCTGTCTGTCTCCATGGCAACCAGGCCAAAAGACTGATTTGCCAGTGTCCAGGCTCTAGAGCTTACCTCGGAGCTGGGTTTTAGTGTGTCTTTCTGGAAGCCGGTCCATTGCCACTCCCAGGAGCCTCCAACAGCATCCTCTAGCCATTGCGTGGGAGGCACCCTGGGCCAGCTAGAAAAAGTGCACCCCTTTATAAACCTCATCCCCTTGAAGAGAGGAAACGCAGCCTTAGGCCCAATGGGCTTGTAAACGCTGGTAATTTGTCGTTCAAAGGCCCGGGTCCCTCTCCCTAGTTGCCATGGGCTGCTAGTGGGGATTCGCAACAGATGGCTTAGGGGGCCAGGTCACTTGCACCGAGGTTCCCCCATCCTCAGTTCAGTTCAGTTGCTCAGTTCAGTGTGACTCTCTGTCACTCCATGCACTGCAGCATGCCGGGCCTCCCTGTCTATCACCAACTCCTAGAGTTTACTCAAACTCATACCCATTGAGTCGGTGATGCCATCCAACCATCTCATTCTCTGTTGTCCCCTTCTCCTCCTGCCTTCAATCTTTCCCAGTATCAGAGTCTTTTCAAATATGTCAGTTCTTCGCGTCAGGTGGCCAAAATATTGGAGTTTCAGCTTTAGCATTAGTCCTTCCAATGAATGTTCAGAACTGATTTCCTTTAGGATGGACTGGTTGGATCTCCTTCCAGTCCAAGGGACTTTCAAGACTTTTCTCCAAAACCACAGTTCAAAAGCATCAATTGGTTGGTGCTCAGCTTTCTTTATAGTCCAACTCTCACATCCATACAAGACTACTGGAAAAACCATAGCTTTGACTACATGGACCTTTGTTGGCAAAGTAACGTCTCTGCTTTTTAATATGCTGTCTAGGTTGGTCATAACTTTTCTTCCAAGGAGTAAGCGTCTTTTAATTTCATGGCTGCAGTCACCATCTGTAGTGATTTTGGAGCCCAAAAAATTAAGTCTCTCACTGTTTCTACTGTTTCCCCATCTATTTCCCATGGAGTGATGGGACCAGATGCCATGATCTTCGTTTTCTGAATGTTGAGTTTTAAGCCAACTTTTTCACTCTCATCTTTCACTTTCATCAAGAGGCTCTTTAGTTCTTCTTCACTTTCTGCCATAAGGGTGGTGTCATCTGCATATCTGAGGTGATTGATATTTCTCCCGGCAATCTTGATTCCAGCTTGTGCTTCATCAGCCCAGCGTTTTTCATGATGTACTCTGCATAGAAGTTAAATAAGCAAGGTGACAATATGCAGCCTTGATGTACTCCTTTTCCTATTTGGAACCAGTCTGCTGTTCCATGTCCAGTTCTAACTGCTGCTTCCTGACCTGCATACAGATCTCTCAAGAGGCAGGTCAGGTGGTCTGGTATTCCCATGTCTTTCAGAATTTTCCACAGTTTATTGTGTGATCCATACAGTCAAAGGCTTTGGCATAGTCAATAAAGCAGAAATAGATGTTTTTCTGGAACTCTCTTGCTTTTTCGATATCCAACGGATGTTGGCAATTTGATCTCTGGTTCCTCTCTTTTCTAAAACCAGCCTGAACATCTGGAAGTTAATGGTTCACTTACTGTTGAAGCCTGGCTTGGAGAATTTTGAGCATTACTTTACTAGTGTGTGAGATGAGTGCAATTGTGCAGTAGTTTGAGCATTCTTTGGCATTGCCTTTCTTTGGAATTGGAATGAAAACTAACCTTTTCCAGTCCCGTGGCCACTGTTGAGTTTTCTAAATTTGCTAGCATATTGAGTGCAGCACTTTCACAGCATCATCTTTTAGGATTTGAAACAGCGCAGCTGGAATTCCATCACCTCCACTAGCTTTGTTCATAGTGATGCTTCCTAAGGCCTACTTGACTTCATATTCCAGGATGTTTGGCTCTAGGTGAGTGACCATACCATCATGAGTATCTGGGTCGTGAAGATCTTTTTTGTATAGTTCTTCTGTGTATTCTTGCAACCTCTTCATAATATCTTCTGCTTCTGTTAGTCCATACAATTTCTGTCCTTTATCGAGCCCATCCTTGCATGAAATGTTCCCTTGGTATCTCTAATTTTCTTGAAGAGATCTCTGGGCTTTCCCATTCTGTTGTTTTCACCCATCCGACTCCTTTCCATTCCCTTAGGCTCCTCATAAACTGTGGAGAATTCTGAAAGAGATGGGAATACCGGACCACCTAACCTGCCTTTTGAGAAATCTGTGTGCAGGTCAGGAAGCAACAGTTAGAACTGGACATGGAACAACAGACTGGTTCCAAATAGGAAAAGGAGTATGACAAGGCTGTATATTGTCACCCTGCTTATTTAACTTCTATGCAGAGTACATCATGAGAAACGCTGGACTGGAAGAAGCACAAGCTGGAATCAAGATTGCCAGGAGAAATATCAATAACCTCAGATATGCAGATGACATCACCCTTATGGCAGAAAGTGAAGAGGAGCTAAAAAGCCTCTTGATGAAAGTGAAAGAGGAGAGCAAAAAAGTTGGCTTAAAGCTCAACATTCAGAAAATGAAGATCATGGCATCTGGTCCCATCACTTCATTTGAAATAGAAGGGGAAACAGTGGAAACAGTGTCAGACTTTATTTTTTTGGGCTCCAAAATCACTGCAGATGGTAACTGCAGCCATGAAATTAAAAGACGCTTACTCCTTGGAAGAAAAGTTATGACCAATCTAGATAGTATATTCAAAAGCAGAGACATTACTTTGCCGACTAAGGTCCATCTAGTCAAGGCTATGGTTTTTCCTGTAGTCTGTATGGATGTGAGAGTTGGACGGTGAAGAAGGCTGAGGGCCGAAGAATTGATGCTTTTGAACTGTGGTGCTGGAGAAGACTCTTGAGAGTCCCTTGGACAGCAAGGAGATCCAACCAGTCCATTCTGAAGGAGATCAACCCTGGGATTTCTTTGGAAGGAATGATGCTAAAGCTGAAACTCCAGTACTTTGGCCACCTCATGCGAAGAGTTGATTCATTGGAAAAGACTCTGATGCTGGGAGGGATTGGGGGCAGGAGGAGAGGGGGACGACCGAGGATGAGATGGCTGGATGGCATCACGAACTCGATGGATGTGAGTCTGAGTGAACTCCAGGAGATGGTGATGGACAGGGAAGCCTGGCGTGCTGCGATTCATGGGGTCGCAAAGAGTTGGACACAACTGAGCGACTGAACTGAACGGTACTGAGGCTCCTCACTGCTCTTTGCAGAACTGCGGCTGGATCCAGGAGTCCTACTGCGGCCTTTCCGGTCCTAACAACACTGAAATATAAAATATCTTGATGATAACCTTTCTCAGAAGGTCACGGAAGGTCAGGCAGGTATTCAGAGCTTTATAGACCTCTCCCTTTGACATAGATCTGCTAGAGAAGGGATAGGCTACCCACCCCAATATTCTTGGGCTTCCCTTGTGGCTCAGCTGGTAAAGAATCCGCCTGCAATGATGGAGACTTGGATTCGATCTATTTGTTGGGAAAATCACATGGAGAAGGGAAAGGCTACCCAGTCCAGTATTCTGGCCTGGAGAAGTCCATGGATGGTATAGCCCATGGGGTTGTAAAGAGTTGGACACAACTGAGCGACTTTCACTTTGACATAGTAGTATTTGCCTAACTTCCTAATTTGCCTGGCTTCCCCCAAGGCCATGTTTAATTAGATATCTTTTCCTATCTGTGCTCTGATATCCTTAAGCTTCCTAGAGGACAGGAATCTGCCTGCCAATGCGGGAGACTCCAGAGATGCAGGTTCGATCCCTGGGTCTAGAAGATCCCCTGGAGTAGGAAGTGCTAAACTACTCACATACTCCCGCATGCCCTGTGCATCTGGTTTCCCCTGCACATCCCCCTCCACCCCCAACTCTAGTACCTTCCTTTTCATCTTCCCACTGGGGGAACTTCTCTGGCTCTAATTGTTGCTCATGGTACCCCTCTCTAAACTTCATAGCACTTCTGGACAGCTGAGTAAACGGTCTCCCCAGTTGTGGTCATCTCTTTAAAAGCCCTCACATCTATGTGCTAATTATTTTTTTAGATCTGTCTTTCCTCCCTTCAAATTCCTCAAAGCCTGGGGATTTCCTTGGGTCCCCGTACTCACCACAGTATCTGGTACAAAGGAAATAGTGCACAGACATTTTTCCATTGTTGAGTGAATGAATGAAAGAAACAGTCTGAAGGCCACCAGTCCTCACTTTTGTATGAAGATGTTTAGAATCATACTTTGCATTTGTTAGCATGTTTTTAATGCCCTCAAAGCATTTCTGACATCACTCGTTACTTTGATTCTCACCATACCCAAGAATTAGGCAGGGGGAGGAATAGGACGCCCTCTGGTAGACAAGGACCCCAGGATGCTGAGAGATACAGTCATTTGCTCAAGGTCACGGGACAGATGGCCCAGAGACAAAGGAGAGTTACGACCTTCTGACTCTGGAGCTGGGGCTCATTCCACCGCCACCCCTGGCTTCCTCATGTTCCTGTGACCTCCCACATGAAAAGGGACATCAGGAAAAGAAAGAGTGCTTGAGGCCAAGGATCCTTTGGTCCTTTGAGGGAAGCCTTCCTCCTTAGCCAGAGCCCAAATCCACAGCCCAAGGAAAGAGGCATCTGAAATGATGGAAGCGGTGGGCTCAGAGCCAGCAGAGCTGGGTCCAGTCTTGGGGTTTCCACTTACTAGCTATTTGATCTTGGATATGTCATTTACTTTCTCTGAGCCCCAGTTTCCTAAGAAGTGGCATATGTCTGCTTCACAGGGCAATTATAGGAAAAGACACACTAACTTCTTCAGTTGCTCAACTGTTTAAGGCCTTGCTGAGGATAAAATGAAATATCTGGCCACTGTGACATTTTATACCCTCTCCCTGGAAATGGCCAGTTGCTATCTGCCATTATATGCTTCAGTCACGTCCTACTCTTTGTGACCCCATGGACTGTAGCCTGCCAGAGGCTCCTCTGTCCATGGGATTCTCCAGGCAAGAATGCTATACTAGAGTGGGTTGCCATCTCCTTTTCCAGGGAATTTTCCCAACCCAGGCATTGAACCCACATCTCCTGCATTGCAGGCAGATTCTTAACCCCCTGAGCCACCTGGGAAGCCCATCTGCTATTATTGTTATTATTATTTATGTTCCTATTATTAAGGTCATGAGTTCAGCCTCTGTTCTCCTACAATCAACTTCACCTAGAGACAAGGAGGTTTCCCCCAAAGCTATAGACACTGCCATTCCTTTACACAGTTTGATAAATATTCACTTGCCTGTTCTACCCTCAAAATAAACTCCTCAGAGATGAAGAATCTGCCTTTCTCAACTATTTCCAGGAACTGGTACAGTACCTAGCACACTGTAAACATTTACTAATCATAGCTACTGTTAACTGTACACTGTGCTAGTCACTTTCTTATGTATCAACTCTACATTCCCATTTTACAGATGTAGAAACTGAGGCTCAGAGAGCAAAATAACTTGTCCAGGGTAAGAAAGCTAGGAAATATCAGAATCAGGATTGGGTAGAGGCTGGCTAGCTTCAGAGTCTGTCTTCTTGCCATTCTTGTAATTGACTCACGCCATCCACCTCCACTGCTGGAAACTCCTTCCTCCATAGAGCCGTTTCTCTAGCTGAGAGGCAGAGGCTGGCTCTGATTCTCTTTCCTGTACTATCTGGGGATCTTACTCCTGGTTTTCCCAATAGCTGACCACTTTTCCTTTTTCTTTCCTTATACCTGATGTCTGCAATGGTGGGGGCAAGGATTTCTTATCACAGGGGCATGAAGGCTGATGGAAAAGAAAAGCTTTATCCTGATTAAAATGATGAGGAAATCAAGGGATACTTCAGGCTCCTGTCTGTCCTCAGGGAGGCCTTGCATCCTAATCTGGACCAAGTCACTGACTCCATCCCCAGAGGGACTGATGTGATTGTCGGTAAAATGATGACAGTCACACTGACCCTCTGGGAAGGAGGAGAGGGGGTAGGTGGGAGGAATTAAAGCTTGGACATGAGGAGGTTAGAGATGAAAAAGCAAGAGTTTCAGGCTGAATTTAGAGCATGATATCATTCTTTTTAGAAGTCAAGAGTCTCTTTTAACTCATGTTTATGAAACTGGTTTTGGAGTTTCTTGAATTTCTCATTTTGTTGATTTCTATCTCTTATAACAAGAGTCAAAAGGGGGGAGACTTAAGTCCAGAGGGTACTTATGATGTAAGCCTTCGCAGGAGAAACAAGAGATTCAAAAGGCTCACAAAGCCCTCCTACTGCCACCAAGGAGTGAAAGATGGTGGCCATAGAAAGAGGAAGTGGTGGCAGCTTGGAAGGCGGCTTTGGCTAGCTGCAGGTACAGGAGAGTTTTCAGTGAGAGACAAACAGGTCTTGGGTACTTAACAGAAGAGAGAAAAATGCATTGAACACTCAACCCAGTTATGATTTAGATGCAGCCGTGGGCAGAATAGCAATGAGCTCCTTATTTTAAGCAAGTGATAAAGAGATGAAAATAGATCAAGTGTGTTGAATCAACCCAGGTTTTTGCAGTCAGTGAACCGGATGGACCACACCCTTCTCAGAGAGAGAAGAGAGAAATATGAGAAGTCTTTCTTGAAAAGGAAGAGCCTCTCTTTTCAGAGTGGAGTGTTCCAATTGCTGCCGAGTGACTTTCACCTAAGTCATCACTGGAGAAGGTGTAGACCCCATCCTGGTGCTGAACTCAGAAAGGGAAGGAGATTCTAGTCCCTTCCCTTGGGCCTCTGGATCCAAGTAAACACAGTCTAAAAATAAGAGAATCCTGGACTGGAAGGACCCTCCAGGTCATGTAGCAAAAGCTATGACAGTGTTTCCCGTGTATGGTTTAATGCCGGATGCTTTATATACATTATCACATTCCAACATCCTCATAAAGTAGGCATTTTACTTGCATTGCTGTAAATGGAGAGACTGAAGCTCAGGGTAAGGGTCTAGCCCAAGCTCGCACAGCTGAAAGTACACAGCCAAGATCTGAACTTAGGCCTGTCTGACCCCGCAAACCCCTGCTTCCTCTGCTCCACCACAGAGATCTCTATTCAACGGCCACTTCTCAGTGAGACCGTCCCTGACTCCTGAAGTAAACACGCGCTGCCTTCTCCCTGGCGCTCTTTATGCCCCGCCCCCATTTTATTTCTCTCCTTAGCACTTAAAAGCCTCTGGCTTGTGTTAGTCATTCAGTCGTGTCCAGCTCTTTGCGACCCTGTGAACTTTAGCCTACCAGGGGCCTGTGTCCATGGGATTCTCCAAGCAAGGAAAGTGGAGTGGGTTGCCTTTTCCTTCTCTAGGGGATCTTCCCAAACCAGGGATGGAACCCAGGTCTTCTGCATTGCAGGCAGATTCTTTACCGTCTGAGCCATCAGCATTTGAAAGCATCTGGTTTACTATAACTTTACTTGTTTATTTGTTTATTGTCTGTGTTCTTCCCCTTACAACCTAGGCTCTATGAAGGCAAAGACTTTTATCCATAGTCCCAGTGTGTCAAGGAACAGTGTCTGGAAAAATGAATGAATGATTCCATGAATAAGTGAATGTGGAATGACCTCTTGCCTGACTTTCTGCTGGAATGCTGGCACCAATGCCCTCCGCTTTTAATAAAGAGCAACCCCAGTGGTCCTTTAGAAAACCTGAAGGTTCTAGATTCCGACAGACTAAAAGGGAGAATAAACAGACAGCAGGCCTGCATTTTAAAAGAAAGGGCATTTATATGAGG
Organism: Ovis aries; assembly: GCF_016772045.2. Lineage (NCBI taxonomy): Eukaryota > Metazoa > Chordata > Mammalia > Artiodactyla > Bovidae > Ovis > Ovis aries. The sequence goes on along the minus strand of NC_056055.1, from coordinate 240,887,475 downwards.
AGCTGACATCCAAGCTGTCAAAGTGGGTGAGACGCAGATACGAGGTGCTAGTTCACAAGTTAATTTGAGTGCACACAGGGATCTGTGTATGAGAAAATAAAACAGGTAATTAGAGATGCTGGGCAGACAACGGAGCTCAGTCTCTAGGAAGAATTAACAAAGCCATTCCACAGCTTTGTTTGGCTGGATCATGTGTATGCTCATTCGTTGCCAATAACTTTCTTCTTCATTTAGGAAGATAAAATGGTGGTGGGGGGGGGAGGGGGTTGCATATAAGACTTCCCTGCAGCACAGACATTTGACTGTAACAGAGAAGAGATTTACAAAGTCACTTTTTTTTTCCGCCATGCCGCATGGCTTACAGGATCTTAGCTCCCCAGCCAGGAATCTAAGCCAGGCCACAGCAGTGAAAGCTCTGAGTCCTAACTACTGGACCACCAGGGCAATTCAGTGAAGTCACTTTAAAGCAGTAGTTCTTTAACTTGCCAAAACTGATAGCTTGGGGAAAAGTTTCTTAACCTCAGGAGGGATTATGTGAAATAATGTATGTAAAACCCTCAGTACAAAGCCTGGACCCTGGGGGCCACCTGATATTTACTATTGAATTAATATCATTTCTTAATAATCCAATAAACACAGCAAACTCTCCCTCCAGAAAAATGTACATTTGACCATACACTCAAAACTTTGCATATACTTTCAGAAGGGATGGACGCCTTCCAGAGGACCACTGAATCAGGAGTTAAGGACAAGTGCTTTAAAGAAACAGACGGACTCCCAGGCCAGCAACATTTGGCTGTAACTTGCTAGAATATATTCACACACATAAAGAGACAATGTAGTATATAGAACAGGGTTAGTAAACCTCAGGAGCACAGAAATGGAGAGTTACAGAGGCAAATAAAGGCTAGCCCCATTCAAGCTACTACCCCACTACTAAGTGAAGGTGCCCTGATCCAAAAACCCATTTGTGGGACTTCCCTGGTGGTCCAGGGGTTAAGAATCTGTGCTTCCACTGTAGGGGGCATGGGTTCAATCCCTAGTTGGGAAACTAAGATCCTGCCTGTCACATGGTACAGCAAAAAAAAAAAACAACCGTTTGTTTGTCCCCAGGCAATGGTTTAGCCCTTACTATGGAGATGTGTGCAGCAGTCCTTACGCCTGATATCTTTAACATTTGCATCATGTCACCTAATTTCCCTTGCTCTAACTGCATCCAATCACCAATCAATCTTCTGACTACAACATGGCTTTACCTCTGGAGGGCCTACAGGGAGAGAGAGGGAGGGCCTGGTCCTTTCCACTCCTGTTTCTCACTGTAAATAAGTGAACAGGCATTCAGGATTTGTAGAGCAGTCTATGAGTATGGCTAACCCACTCCTCCTCTGCTAACATAAAGATCAATTTTCTATGCCCACAAGGCTTCTTGGGTGATAGCCAATAAACCCCAGGGTGCTGTGATTGAGAGCTCTGAATTTTCTTAAGAGTAATTTCTCTCTTAGGAATCTACCCTAAGGAAATAACTAGGAGTTGTGATGTATACATGTACATACAAAAGAGGTCCACCATAGTGGATTTACAGAATCTTTTTATTTCAAGTTAATTTTTTAATTGACATGCAGTTTTAAGAAATAATATTCAGTTCAGTTCAGTTCAGTTCAGTCGCTCGGTTGTGTCCGACTCTGTGACCCCATGAATCGCAGCACGCCAGGCTTCCCTGTCCATCACCATCTCCCGGAGTTCACTCAGACTCACGTCCATCGAGTCAGTGATGCCATCCAGCCATCTCATCCTTGGTCGTCCCCTTCTCCTCCTGCCCCCAATCCCTCCCAGCATCAGAGTCTTTTCCAATGAGTCAACTCTTCACATGAGGTGGCCAAAGTACTGGAGTTTCAGCTTTAGCATCATTCCTTCCAAAAGAACACCCAGGGCTGATCTCCTTCAGAATGGACTGGTTGGATCTCCTTGCAGTCCAAGGGACTCTCATTAAGAGATTCCATATACCCCTATGTGCAACTGTGTCAGTCTGTTTGGGCTGCTAGAACAAAAATACTGCAGACTTGGGTGGTTTAAAAAATGAACACTTGGGAGTTCCCTGGTGGTCCAGTGGCTAAGATGCTGAACTATACACATGGACATCACCAAATGGCCAATACCGAAATCAAATTGATTACATTCTTTGTAGCTGAAGATGGAGAAACTGTGGTGGTGGTTTAGCCGCTCAGTCATGTCCAACTGTTGCGACTCCATGGACTGTACCTGCCAGGCTCCTTTGTCCATGGGATTCTCCAGGCAAGAATACTGGAGTGGATGGCCATTTCCTTCTCCAGAGGACCTTCCTGGTCCAGGGATCGAACCCAGGTCTCCTGCATTGCAGGCAGATTCTTTACTGACTGAGCTACCAGGGAAGCCTGAGGAGAAGCTGTATACAGTCAGCAAAAACAAGACCTGGAGCTGACTGTGGTTCAGATCATCAGCTTCACTAGCAAAATTCAGGCTTAAAGAAAGAGGAGAAAGCCACTAGGCCAGTCTGGTATGGCTTAAACCAAATCCCCTGTGAATATGCAGTGGAGGTAACAAATAGATTCAAGGAATTCGATCTGGTAGACAGAGTGCCTGAAGAGCTATGGATGGAGCTCCATAATATTGTTCCGGAGGCCACAAACAAAACCATCCCAAAGAAAAAGAAAAGCAAGAAGGCACAGTGGTCATCTGAGGAGGCCTTACAGGTAGCTAAAGAAAGAAGAGAAGTGAAAGGCAAGGGAGAAAGGGAAAGGTATATCCAACTAAATGCAGGTTTCCGGAGAACAGCACGGAGATACAAGAAGGCCTTCCTCAATGAACAGTGCGTAAAACTAGAAAGAGTCAACAGAAAGCGAAAGACTAGAGGTCTCTTCAGGAAAACTGGAGATATCAAGGGAACATATTGCCCAAGGATGGGCACAATAAAGGACATAAACGGTAGAGACCTAGTAGACGCTGAAGAGATCAAGAAGAGATGGAAAGAATACACAGAAAAACTGTACAAAAGATCCTAATAAGCCGGATTGCTATGATGGTGTGGTCAGTCATCCAGAGCCAGACCTTCTAGAGAGCAAAGTCAAGTGGGCCTTAGGAAGCACTGCTGTTAATAAAGCTAGTGGGTGCAACGGAATTCCAGTAGAACTATTCAAAACCCTAAAGGATGGTGCCGTCAGGGTGTTGTATCCAATATGTCAGCACATCTGGAAGACCCAGCAGTGGCCACAGGACTGGAGAAGGTCAATCCTCATCCCAGTTCCCAAGAAGGGTGGTACTGAAGAATGTGCTAGCCGTCAGACAATCACACTCCTCTCCCACGGCAGTAAGGTCACGCTTAAAATCTTGCATGCGTGGCTTCAGCATTATGCAACCAAGAACTTCCAGATGTCAAAGCTGGGTTTAGAAAAGGAAGAGAAACAAGAGATCAAATTGCCAACTTTTGCTAGGTCACAGGGAAAGCTAGGGAATTCCAGAAAAACATCTACCTCTGTTTCATCAATTATGCTAAAGCCTTTGATGTGTGGATCATGACAAACTGTGGAAAGCTGTTAGTGACAGGAATACCAGACCATTTTACCTGTCTCCTGAGAAACCTGTACATGGGTCAAGAAACAACAATTAGAACACTGTATGGAACACTGATTGGTTCAAGATTGAGAAAGGGGTATGACAGGGCTGTCTGCTGTCACCCTGTTTGTTTTTGTATATCCTAGTGTATTTGCATCGATACGTTGAGCACATCAGGAGATATGCTGGGCTAGATGAGTTACAAGCTGGAATCAAGATAGGCGGGAGAAACCTCAGATATGTTTGGATATTAGAATGGATGAATACCATTCAAATGGCAGAAAGTGAAGAACTAAAGAGCCTCTTGATGAGGGTGAAGGAGACTGAAAGAGCTGGCTTAAAACTAAATATTAAAAAAACCAAGATCATGGCATCCAGCCCCATGGCAAATATTTATTTACTGCATGGCAAATAGAAGCGGAAGAGGTGGAAGTAGTGACAGATTTCTTCTTCTTGGGCTCTGAGATCACTGTGGAAGGTGACTGCTGCCATGAAATCAGAAGACGTTTGCCTCTTGGCAGGAAAGCTATGACATACCTAGACAGTGTGTTGAAAAGCAGAGACATTACTCTGCCAACAAAGGTCTGTATAATCAAGGCTATGGTCTTCCCAGTGGTCGTATATGGTTGCAAGAGCTGAATCGTAAATAAGGTGGACAGCCAAAAAATCGGTGCCTTTAAACTGTGGTGCTGGAAAAGACTTCTGAGAGTCTCTTGGACAGCAAGGAGATCAAATCAATCAATCTTAAAGGAAATCAACCCTGAATATTCATCGGAAGGACTAGGCTGAAGCTGAAACTCCAGTAATTTGGTCATCTGATGTGAACAACTGACTCACTGGAAAAGTCCCTGATGCTGGGAAAGACTGAGGGCAGGAGGAGAAGAGGGTGTCAGAGGATGAGATGTCTGGATGGCCTCACCGATGCAATGGGCATGAACTTCAGCAAACTTCAGGAGGTGGTGAGGGACAGGGAGGCCTGGTGTGCTGCAGTCCACAGGGTCACAAAGAGTTGGACACGACTGGGTGACTGAACAACAACTGTGTCAGTCTGTTCAGGCCACTAGAATAAAAATATCATAGACTTGGATCATTTAAAAAACAAACACTTGGGACTTCCCTTGTGGTCCAGTGGCTAAGACACTGCACTCCCAATGCAGGGGACCAGGGTTCGATCCCTGATCAGGGAACTAGATCCCACATGCTGTAACTAAAGAACCTGCATGTCACAGTGAAGATTAAAGATCTCGCATGCTGCAAGTAAGACCTGGTGTAGTGAAATAAATAAATATTTTTTTAAAACCACATTTCTCACAGTTCTGGAGACTGGGAAGTCCAAGATCAAGCCCATTTTTCTTGATCCATAGACAGCTGTTTTCTCACTGTGCTCTCACACAGTGGAAGAGGGGGAAGAACTCTCTGGTATCCTTTTTATAAGGGCACTAATCCCCATCATGAGGGCCCCATCCTCCTGAATATCCTCTTAATCATCTCCCAAAAGCCCCACCCTCCTGAATATCCTCTTAATCATCTCCCAAAAGCCCCACCTCTATTGGGGATTAGATTCAATATATGAATTTTGAGGAGACACAAACATCCTGTCTATGGCAATAATATCTTGTGTAACCACAATCAAGGAGTTATTCAAACAATCCACACACTTTATTCAGATTTCACTATTTTGTGTGCACTCATTTGCGTTTATGGAAGTTTATCACATGTAGATCTGGGGGATCACCACCATAGTCAAGACATAAAATAGTTGCATCATAAGAAATTACATTAATTTTTACAGTAAAAAAGTAAAAACAACTTCAGCATCCAGCATTGAGAGATAGCTTACACAAATTGTAGTACAGTTATAAACTATTATTCAGTCATTTAAGATAGTGAGTACATAAATATTATAAAATGTTTGTAAAGATTATTTAGTATGGGAAAATGCTTATAGGGCTTCCCAGGTGGCGCTAGTGGTAAAGAACCCATCTGCCAATGCAGGAGACTTAAGCGACGTGGATTGGGGAAGATCCCTTGGAGAAGGGCATGGCAACCTACTCCAGTATTCTTGCCTGCTATGGACAGAGGAGCCTGCTGGGCTACAGTCCAAAGAGTTGGACATGACTGAAGCAACTTAGCACTTAACACAAAGTTATAAGATGCAAAGTTTTATGTATGATATATATGTATATTTTAAACTAAGTGTTGAGGAATACTTGATGGAAATATATCATAAGTTTTCAACACTATTTGCCTTTTGATGGTAGACTAGGTTATGCTTTTCTTTTTTATTTTTGTGTATTATTCAAATATTTCTATAATAAGCTCTATTGTGGGTTGAATGTGCTGTTCAGTCGTTAAGTCATGAGCGATTCTTCATAACCCCATGGACTGCAGCACACCAGGCTCCTCTGTCCTTCACTATTTCCCAGAGTTTGCTCAAATTCATGTCCATTGAATAGGGTGGGATGTTAGAAAACCCACAGAGGAAAATGAAAAAGAGGAAAATCAAAGCAAAAAAAAAAAACCAAACTTGATAAAATAGTGACTCAAGGTTGAGACTCTATCATGAAGGGGGACTGCTCCCAGGGGAGGCAATTGCTCTGTTTATACCAGGGGTCCAGGGATCCAGGGGGCTGCAGCCTCATTTCCCAGCCACCCAGCGCAGTTTAGAGGAAGTCTTACAGGCTCTGCAGCTAACCTGGGTCCAACATTGGTGATGCTATCTAACCATCTCATTCTCTGTCGCCCTCTTCTCCTTTTGCCTTCAATCTCTCCTAGCATTAGGGTCTTTTCTAATGAGTTGTTTCTTCGTATCACGTGGCCAAAGTATTGTAGCTCCAGCTCTAGCATCTGTCTGTCCAATGAATATTCAAGGTTGATTTCCTTTAGGATTGACTGGATTGAATGTATCCTCCCTCCAAATTCACATGGCGAAGCCTTAACTCCCAGCGTGCTAGTAGTTGGAAGTACTGCCTTTGGGAGGTAATCAGGTTTACATGGGGCCACGAGTGTGGGGTCCTCATGATGAGATTAGTGGCTTTATAGGAAGAAGAAGAAGACAGAGAGAACACAGTGAGAAACCAACTGTCTGCAAGACAGGAAGGGTCCCTCATCCAGAATCAAACCACCTTTATCTTGGACTTCCAGCCTCCAGAACTATGAGAAATACGTTTGTTGTTTAAGCCTTTCAGTCTATAGCACTTTATTACAGCAGCCTGAGCTAACTAAGACAGCATCATTTAATCAGGAATAGGGTATGGGGTGGAGTGGAATATGGGAAAAAAAACATGGGGGGGAAAACAAAGGAAAATCAAAGCAAAAAAATAACCAGATAAAAATAGTAACTCAAGGTTGAGACTCTATGGTGAAGAGGGACTGCTCCCAGGGGAGGTAACTGCTCTGTTTACATCAGGGGTTCGGGGATCCAGGGGGCTGTGGCCTCTTTTCCCAGCCACCCAGTGCAGTTTAGAGGAAGTCTTACAGGCTCTGCAGCTCCCAAGCCTAAACTGGGTCCAGCATGAAAATGAGAAAGTGAGGGCATCCTCATATCTTATGAGGATATGGGTGTTTATCAAAGACAAAAGAGGCCAAGAGACTGAGTGGTAGGGCTGAGACTTGGGGCTGGGGGTGGAAGCAGCCCAGTCCACACTCACCTTCCAGATCTGGAACCCTGGAGGGAGAGGAAGGGAGTGTGGAAAGTGAGACAAAGGATCGGTAGAGCCTCTGCTCTAGCCAACTGCTTAGGCAGTGACCTGCGGGAGACAAATGAGGGCAGAGCCTGGAATCTGTCCGGCCCTGGCCCACACCCAATTGGCCAGGACACCGTGCCCTATCTGATAAGAGTATTGGCCTGGGAGTCAGCCATCTGAGTCTCAGGCCAACTGTGCTTCAGAGCAGAGCAGTTTGGCAAAGCCAATTTGATATGGGAGATATTCTGATAGAACTGAGTCAAAATATAAAATTACCATTTAGAAAGTTATCAGGTAGCTTATAAAAGACAAATCCAATCCTTTCTTTCTCTCTGATGCTCACCCTACCCCTGACTTTCATACCTTCATTAACCTTGACTCCATTCCTAATTCCTATCATGTCACTGAGCCCCTTACCATCCCGGACTTCCAGAGGCAAAGGCTGGCACTGGGTGGGGCTCAGAGTGGAATTGAGGATGTCTGCTTAGCATGTACCACTTGAAAGTAAAATACACATATACATTTAATGGTTTAATTTTAGGGTAAATTTCCTTATATGAATATAGGGCTGCATCAAAGCATCCACTGTTGAATGGCTGCTGGAAAATCTGCCAAAGGGATTGGAAGCACTTTCTAAATAAAGTGAGAGATCTTAGGGGGGATTTCCAGGTAAAAAAGCCAGAGGTCCTGGAAGAGAAAGAGATGATGCCATCTGGGAATGAAACACCCTGGAATTCTTATGAGGATACGGGTGGTCTGTCTGCCTGGAACTTTGCCCTTACAGGGTTCCCGGCCCTTCTGCCATCCCACATGGTTCTGTAAACAGTCAGTCACAGTGCCATGCTTGCCCCGGGCATCAGAGTGGGCCATGGCTCAGGCCTGGCCAATTTCAGTACCTAACTCCTGTCCACAGTGACTGGTCCAAGAAGAGGTTACAGAATCCAAGCAGAGGCAACCTCCTCCCACGGGGTCTAACAATAAGGTGCCTGGAGAGGACATCTTCAGGGTCTCCCTCTGGGATCATGGACTATAAAGATGAGGAGATTCTGGGCTGCTGGCAGCCACCTTGCCACCGTGCAGTCGGCAACCCCACTTCAAACTTCCTAAGTCGAGAAATTCTTTTTGCTTAAACTGGATCAAGTCTGTTTTCTGTCAGTGACAACAAACAGACCCCTAACACTTTCCACTCTTTATTTTGGCACTTATGGAGATCCCAAGACTGCTAAAGAGAAGCCTGCTTATTGACAAGCCCAGGCCCCTTATCAGAGCCCACAATCAGGAAAGAGAGCGTCTGTGAAAGGAAAACTTAGATGCCTCAGGGGAAACCTAAACCAAGGCTTAGGTTTGATTAGGGTTGATTAACCAAGTCCTTCATTCATAAATGTCTTTCGATCAAAAAGAGATGCATAACTAGAGATGTATTAGTGAAGCATCTGACTTTGGAGGATAAAGGTCAGCCTCCAAAGGTTCTAGAAATAAAGGATCAAGAGATAGATTGACATCAGATCTCTTAGCCACAAGACTAAATGCTGGAAGACAAAAAAAGGGTGAGGTCTTCCAAGTTCTGAGGGAAAAAATGAATTTGAACCTAGAATTCAAATTCATTTAGCATACATAAGACTGAGGTCCTAGAAGTTTCCCTCTCATGCTTCATTTCAAAAAAGTATTCATACTCTAGCAAAATGAAAAGGGAATCCCCAGACAAAATGGACCTGAGTGGGAGACGGGAAACAGGGGAACTAGCCTTAGAGAACTATGAAGGTGGCATTTCATAAACTGCATGAAGAAGAGCCTCCAAATTATTAAACCCAGGTGGTGAATTTGCAGGTGTCCTTGTATTATTATCTTAACTTTTCCCTCCATTTTAATTTTTTTCATAATTTAAAAGTTGGAAAAAATAAAAGAAAAAAGGTTAGAGAGAAAAAATGATACATATCTATTATGTCAACAGGAAAAAAGAGGCAGCTAAATGCTAAGATGAATTAAAATATTAGTTACTTAATGTTTCCTAACTTATAAGTTTCTGCCATCTAGATATTTAAACATATGCTCATCAAAAAAATGTGGTTTTAGGGTTGTACAACAACCTGAAAGTACTTAATAGCATAGAACTGAACACATAAAAATGGTTAAAATGGTAAATTTTATGTTACATATATTTTACCACAAGAAAAATTTCACGGAGTGTGATTTTAAACCATTCGATATTTTCATTATTCTTAAAAACTCTAGCTGGAACTTTCTGAGAAACAATAGCTTTAGCTGTGAGCTGCAGGAACCATTTTTGTGTGTGTTTCCTTGCACATGTGCATGAGTGAGCAAGGGTTTCTTTAGGCGTACGCCTAGGGGTAGACTTGTTGGTTGGAGGTTATGACCATTTGGGGCTCTGTATTCCAACTCACCAGCTCACGGCTGTCCCACAGCAGGGTGTGAGTGGTCCAGTGCTCCGGCACTCATGTTTTCAGACTTGTACACTTTGGGTGTGAAATCTGAGTCCCATTTTTTTTCAGTCTCTCATTTATTTATTTACTTACGGCTGTGCTGGGTCCTCCTTGTAGCACAAGGGCTTTCTCCAGCTGTGGGACACGGGCTTCCTGGTGGCTTCTCTTGTTGCGGAGCACAGGCTCTAGGGCACGTGGGCTTCAGTAGTTGTGGCGCAGTTGAGATTAGATGTCCCACAAAATGTGGGATCTTAGTTCCCAGACCAGGGATCGAACTCAAGTCCCCTGCATTGGCAGGTGGACTCCTAACCATTGGGTCACCAGGGAAGTCCCCTGAGTCTCATTTTTATGGAGCAGGAGTTAAGTGGTGTGTGATTGGTCAGCCCGGCTTAAAGGGTCAGGATAGCACCCAGCACCTGGTCCAGGAGGGACACAAGCAGGTATGATGTTGGTTGACTTGCATTTGTCAGGGATACTTGTCCCCTGGGAAGTGTTTTGTGTTAAGGAGGAACCAGAGTGCACCCCAAGCTCCTGGATCGGAGATACACACCAAGGAAAGTGAAACTAACAAACGAGGGAAACTGATCTAGAGCTGCCAGCAGACAGGAGAGAGAAGGTGCTGGGCTGGCTGATGCGAGGTTTGCAGGGTCGGATTCTTGGAGGAGGAGAGCCAGTAGCAATGCTAGAAAGAGAGGAGGAACAGAACGCAGTGAAGAGAAGGGGGAAAGGGTTATTTCAGAGATTAAAGCCTGTTACAAGGCTCAAAAGCAGGAGAAAATCCTTAGGCACTGAGGAAGAGAAGAGGGGTGTGTTTGGCAGAAAAGAATTCAAACCAGAGAATAATCAGAAAATAAATTGATTCATGCCTCAGTATCTTCATTCATAAAATCTGGATATTGATGTTACCTCTCTCAAAAAATTGTTGGGAAAGTTACATGAAATAATATATCTAAAGCATTTGGCATATTGCCTGGAACAAGAAAATTCAGTAAGTACTAGCTCTTGTTAATTAAGATCTTGTTAGGACTTCCCGGTGGTCCAGTGGTTAAGAATCCATCTGCCAGTGCAGGGGACATGGGTTCGATCCCTAGTCTGGGAAAATCCACAACAGGAGAGGCCACTACAATGAGAAGCCAATGCACCACAAAACAGAGGCGCCTCCACTTGCGGCGATTAGAGAAAGCCTTCGCACAGCAACAAAGACCAAAAGCCAAAAGTAAATTAATTTTAAAAAGATCTCATTAAACCACGTCATCCAAGATCACACCGCTTATAAGTGTGTGTCTAGGATGTGAATCAGTTCAATTCAGTTCAGTCGCTGAGTCGTGTCCTACTCTTTGCGACCCCATGGACTGCAGCATGCCAGGCTTCCCTGTCCATCACAGAGATTCTCTGATTCCAAAGCCCAAACTCTAAACCACTCTCTACCTAATACCTACCATTTACTGAGCACAGTGCTCTATACTCTGCATTCCTTATCTCATTTAAACTTCGTAACATCCCCAAGCTGGGTGTGGCTATTTTACAGAAAAGGAAATTGAGGATCATTTAACCCACTTGCCCAAGCTCACACAGTTGGGACTCACACCCAGGCCCGCCCAGCTCCAGTACCCTCTCCCCAGCACCACACTGGGAGTCAGGAGGCTCGGGTCGCAGCCCCAGATCTGCCACTGATCAACCTGGTATCACCGAGCCTGTTCCTCATTTTTTTTTTTTTTTTTAAATAACAGAAGCTAGGTTAGAGAACGGTCCCTCTGGTCCCTTTAAGCTCTGCTGTTCTGGGAAGCTGGATTTAATGAAGTCAGAGAGCGGTCCAGGAAGGAGGGAGGGGTGTGTCTGAGCCAGACAGGATCCCCATCCCCAGCCGACAGCACATCCACTAAGAGAGATCCAGAGGCGCCAAGGGGCAAGCCCAGGTCTCCAAAGCATCAGTCATTGTCTGCTCCCATGGCCCAGGGGGCCAGCTGGGAAGCTGCTCCAATTATACTGGGATGATGAGGGATCTCTAGGATGATGAAAGGGTAGGAGATGAGATGTCAAAATACACAGTGGGAGAGCTGACTTATTCCGCGTGGAGAAGGGAAGCCAAGAAGGGCCAGTTTTCAAGTCTCCAGTGAGTATGGGGGCTGGGTGGAAAGGTTAAGACTTGGGGTGTCTGAGACCTGGGCCCTAGTCCTGGCTCAGCCACCAGCAAGCAGTATGACTTCCATTTGACAAGTTACTTCACCCAATCTTAAATTTCCATACTAATAAGTTAGGGAAATAACTTTAAAAAACACTCCACCAATTTATACCAAAAAAAAAAAAAAAAAGTATAATATTACAGCCAAAAACAACTAGAAATGCTCAAATACCCTGGCAACAGAGAACACTTGTTAAGCAGGCCTAGGGGTGGGAGAGGTGTTGATGCAACAGAATGTTAAAATGCCATTTGAGACACTGAATAATAACAAACATTGATTGAACACTATTTGCTAGGTGCTAGGCAAAGGCCCTGACACACATGACCTCATCTACCATCCTCAAGCATCTTCTGAGGCAGGCGTTATCACCTTCTTTCAGATGAGTTAGCTGAAGCCCTGAGAGGTTAAGTCACTCAACAAGTTAATAAATGAGGTCCGTAGGACTTCAGTCCAGAGGCCCACCTGATTCAGAGGGCCGAGACCCTAACCTTTACATTCACTGCCTCAGACTTGGGTATGAGAACCATGCAGAAATAGAGAAATGTATATATAAGGGTTAAGCGAAGGGGAAAAAAACCCTCCAGAGTGATTATGTTAATACAAGAACATTGTCATCAATGTTAGGTTTGGAAGTTTATAAAAGTGGGCAATTTAGGATGCTGAGAACTTATTTAGGGCTGCTCAAGTTTAGCTATTTCTGCTTCATTTTTGGTCATAGAGATGATGAAACAGATAATACCTGACTGAGGGGGCAAGCACTGATGATAGGGTCTTTCTAGTTTTAATATTTCATTTCCGAGGTGATCAGAGGAGGAAGGTACAGCTACATTTCCTCATCACTGAGAAGATACTAGAAATCTGAGAACATGACTCATCACATTGCCTACCTCACTGTTGCTCAGCCTTGACTGCATATTGGAATCACGTGAAAAATTTTAGGGACTGCTGGTGTCCAGGTCCACTCCCAGAGATTCTTACTGAATTGATATGGGTACAGCTTGGGCACTGGAAGTTTTAAAATTTCCTCACAATATTCCAGTATGCAGAAATATGTGAAAACCCCTGGCCCACCCAATAAAGCCCTAACTCCTTCACTTGGCATAGAAGGCCTTCTCTGATTTCTTCAGTAAGCTTCCCTATATCCCTATATCGCCTGTTTTCTCCAAGCCAATGAGAATGACCTGAGCATGTTCTGTTCTACTATTTACATTTTTGTGCCTTTACGTGTTACTTCCTCTGACCGAAATAATTTCCTCTGTTTCTTCCCCCCTGTCTATCTGGAAAAGTCCATTCATCTTCAATAGCAGGGCAGTCAGCCTCCAAGATGGCCCCCAATTATCCCCACCTTGTATTCCTGCCCTTGTGTGGCTCCCCTCCCACGCTGAATAGTCCTGACCTGTGTGATAATGATATTGTGGACAATGATGGAGTATGACTTCCAAGGATGGGTCATCCAAGATATCACAACTTCCCCCTACCCTTCTCTTGGATCACTTGCTCTCAGAGAAGCCAGCTATCATGTCTTCAGCAGCCCTATGGAAAGCTCCACGTGGTAAGGAACTGAAGCCTCCCGCCAACAGCCATGTGAGTGAGCCAGCTTGGATTCTTTGATCCCAGTCAAGCCTTCAGATGATGGAAATCCCAGCTGACATCTTGACTACAGCCTCATGAAAGATCTTAAGCTTGAGCCACCCAGCTAAGCCATTCCGGAAGCCCTGAGTCCTAAATTGTGAGATGTTTGTTGTTCTAAGCTGCTAAATTTGGGGATAATTTATTATACAGCAATAGATAACTTATTCAAACACCAAGCTCAGGTATATGACACTCAGTGAAGTCTTTTTAGCTTCTCTGCTGAAGTTGAATTGAACCCCGTGTGCCGCTGCTGAGTCTGACACCCTCTCCCTCCCCAGCCACATCATAGCACTCAGCACACAGGGCCTACCTGTGACTTGCCGTTTTTGCCCACTGTATTCCATCCCAGGAGGAAAGGGGCAGCCACAGTGCAGGCTCCAGTAAGCACGTACAGAATGAAAGAACATACATGAGAATTGCTACCCAAGTTTAGCCCAGGATTCTTCCCTACAGAAACTCCAAGGTATGCTGACCGGAAATCATGGATGTCATGGCGGATGGGTCCTGACGATTTTCTGAAAAATTCAACAAAACTCTGGCACCCATGGGTATATCTAAAGCACTAGACTGGAAGTCAGAAAATCTGGATTTTAATTCTAGTCTGTCAACTACCTGCTGAACTTCTCTGAGCTTCAGTTTCCTTTTGGACCCAGGACTCTTCCAATTCTAAAATTTAACAATGCTTATTTTCAGTACTCCTGATCCACAAAAGAAAATAAAATAGGCTAATAGTGTTAAACCATAGCCAGGGTTTTCAAAACTCTTGTCTATCAGAAATAACCCTGAAGTTACTTTCTCTCTCTAACACACACAGACACACATACACACCCCTGGTTCCCACCTTGCTGCTGCTAAGTCGCTTCAGTCGTGTCCGACTTTGTGTGACCCCATAGACAGCAGCCAACCAGGCTCCCCCGCCCCTGGGATTCTCCAGGCAAGCACACTGGAGTGGGTTGCCATTTTCTTCTCCAATGCATGAAAGTGAAAAGTGAAGTGAAGTCACTGAGTCGTGTCCAACTCTCAGCGACCCCATGGACTGCACCCCACCAGGCTCCTCCGTCCATGGGATTTTCCAGGCAAGAGTACTGGAGTGGGGTGCCATTGCCTTCTCCGGGTTCCCACCTTAGACCTTCTGAATCAGCTTCTCTGGGTCTCTGGACCAGGGCATCAGTATTTTTATATAGTTCCAAGTGATTCTGATACGCACCTACAGCTGAAAATCATGAATCTACAAAGTGAGGGTGAGAGACTTAAAAATTTTTTTCTGCCAGCTGGTTGGCTCCATTGTTTACAGAGCACAGTGCTAATGACTGCTCCCTGAGCTGTCAACTTTATATGAGGTGGATGGATGGATGGATGGATAGAACCAGGCTACTGCTACTGCTAGAAGAGCAATTCAAGATGTATTGTTAGGACTCAGCTAGGTCTTCAACAGAAATGACTCTTTGTACGACCCAACTGCTTAAGACATTTACTGGAGATCAAGTTATGGGGTATTTTAGCTTCCACAGGGTAAAGAACTGCTTTCTTTTTGTTAGATAGGAATGAACAGATATTAAGAGCCTGGACTTTGGAAACAAAGGGTTTAGGTTCCTAGCTCTTGCACTTAACTTACAGGCTGGGTGACTGTGCCTGGGTTAGCAAATTTTTCTGAACTTCACTTTCCTGATTTGTTGTATGGGGTGACATGCACTTCATTATGGGAATGCTGCTAGGATTAAATGATACATTGTATGTAAAACACTTAGCACAATCCGGCACAAAACAAGTGCTCATTAAATAGTGGCCCTTTTATTATTAATGGCAACATACACTTGTGCTTTATAAGTTACAAAGTGCTCTTACACCAAAACCCTCTCAGCCCCTCAAGTCCTGAGGTGGGCAAGGCAGACACTAGTGACCCCATTTTACAGAAAAAGAAAGGCTCTGAAGGGTTCCCTGGCTCTAGATCATATGGCAGAAAAACGTGTCAGTGTCTGAATTCAGACTTGGGTGTGATTCCATGAAAATGAATAATTATATATGCACACTTGGCAGGCTGAGCATCTAGGGACCATCTGGCTTAGCAGGCTGAGGAGGGCTGCATTTCTGAGCAGCTTCTTTTTTTAGATGAAAGTGAGATGGAAAAATAAGCTGTCAAACTACTTTCCCTCATTTTCCACATTGGTGAGATGTGTGCTCAGTTTTGCCCTCTTTTTTAACTCTCAAATGCTACATGTCCGTGTATCTCAGTTCACTCCACCTGTCTTTAGCTACTCCGTCACTGACTCTGCCCTGGGCCCCACAGCTGGGATCTGGGAAACCCCTCTCCCCCTCAAAAAAGGAAGCAGGGGCAGCTGGAGACATCTGAGGGTGGGCGCGTGCCAGCTGTTCCCGTCTGGATGGGGAACAGGAAGCCTGCTGATGGGGGGATTCTGAGGGGGGGGGGGACAGTGATCCCTGCTCCCCGTGTCAGTCAACAGGCAGATGCTTTTCCATCCAACAGATGGGTCCTGCTCCAGGAATAATGTAGTAAAGTGTAACACTAACCATGGCCCAGAATCTGTGTCTTCCGGGGAGCAGGAGGCCAAGAGATCAGATGTTGACCGAATCTAATCAAGAAGGCTCTTGCAGGCAAAGTGGAACTCGAAATGAGCCTCAAGGAAGAGCAGGTGTTTGGATATACAGATGGGAGACTGGGAAGGCCCTGCAAGCAAGAAAACATTGTGAGAAGGGGCACATGTTTGTTTGGGGGATGGGTAGGCATATTAAGGGAACCGAGGAAAAAGGCGGCACAGCAAGAAGCAGAGAACCGAAGAGGTGGGGCAAGAAAGTGAGGGGAGGAGACGCAATTCTACAGAGAAAAAGGAGTCCCAAAGATTCTTGGCAACTTAAGTGATGGAGACTCGACCACCAGCCCATATTCCAACTGACAGGGAAACTGAAGTCATGAAAGGAAAGCACGCACATGGGTCAGAGTGAGGGAGAGAGAGGGACAAGAACCTGGGGCTCTGGGCAATCAGTTTCGTCATCATCCGTCAGACCACCCTTGCAGGCTGGTGTTGTTACACAGTGGTGTTTCAGGCAGATCTGGCAGCAGAATGCAAAGGAAGAGAGAGAGGTTTGAGTCCGGGAGACTGTAAAGATGATTCCAGGGTGAGTTGATGGAGGGGCTAGACTCAAATGAAGCGGGGAAGATGTGCTGGGTGTGAGGATCATGGCAAAGGGAGAAACAAGAGGACCTGGCTGTCAGGGCGAGAGCTGTGGACAGGTCATTCGCAGGACATCCTCAGGCCTGGAGTTTCTCCTGGGGAGGTCACGGGACACTTTAACTCCCTGACCTCAGTCTCAAAGGCAGCAGACAAAAATTCACCAGCTAGCCTCTACAACCAACTGCATATCCCCAGGCCCTTTTCCCTTTCCCATCCTTTACACAGACCTTCTCTCTCAGTCTCCCAGACTTCGGCTTACATCTGCTGCTTAGGTGTCTGTGTTTGGATGATCAGGTATGAAACTAAAACTCAAACCAGAACCTAAGAGTGTAGACTCTCCCTAGTGGTGAAGAAAACCGCAAAACTACAACTGTGGTGTGAAGTTTTATTTTTGAGGTGAGGAGCAGGGAGATCAGAGCGGAGAGAATGGGATAACTCTCTTCATCTAGTTCCACCCTCCCATGACAGTGGGGCAGGCAGCAGGGAGCTCACTGAAACTGAAGCTGGAATGAGAATTAGACCAGGACCATCTTGGGCCATTCAGCACAAGGATAGATGCTCCCTAAACTTACAGGTACGTAAGAAGGACCAAATAAACAATAGTTATGACAGCTAACTTAAAAAGAGTATTTATTTGGCTGGGCAGGGTCTTAGCTGTGCCATGTGGGGTCTAGTTCCCTGGCCAGGGATCAAACCTGGGGCCCCTGCTTTGGGAGCGTGGAGTCTTAGCCACCGGACCATCAGGGAAGTCCTCATGGCTAATGTTATTAAGCCCTTAATATAGACACTGTGCTAAGCACTTAACATACATTATTTAACTATTACAACAACCCTAAAATACTATTGGAATTCCCATTTTACAAATGAGAAAGTTGAAGCTTGTAAAAGTTAACAAATTAGCATAAAGTCACAGGACTAATAGTGCTGGTGCTGTCTGATTTCAAATCATGTTCTTCGACCCTGAACTGCTTTCCTCATATTGCAAATCAACAGAGCACCTGGCCCACAGTTCTTGGCAAAGTTCAGTTCTCTCCCAAATCTGCTTCTCAGTAACACTAAGGATGTTATTAAATCTCAATGCAAGTCACATAGAAATTGCTAGGGAGTTTAACCTTCTTGATTCAATCTCATTAAATTACATTCCTTATAACCTGAGAGTTTAAGGTGTGTGTGTGTGGTTAGTTATGTCTGTCTCTATGCAACCCCATGGACTGTAGCCTGCCAAGCTTCTCTGTCCATGGAATTTTCCAGGCATGAATATTGGAATGGATTGCCATTTCCTACTCCAGAGGATCTTCCCAACCCAGGGAATCAACTCTGTGTCTCCTGCTTCTCCTGCATTGGCAGGCAGATTCTTTACCACTGCCCTGCTGAGAAGTCCTTTTAAAGAGAAGGGTTATCTATGAGGCAAAACCAAGGTTGCCTATTAGGCCATGGGGCCTAGTGATTAAGAGTTTGGATTTTGATGCCTGAATTCCAGTTTTGTCAAATTCTTTCTGTGAGAGCTGGATCAAATAATTTCTCTACGACCCTGTTTCCTCATACATAAACTGAGGCTAATGGGCTTACTGTGAACAGCAAATGAGATGCTGCATGTAAAGCCCTGGTCACAGTCTGGGACACACAGTAAGGGCCCAGTGAGCGCTGGCTATTATGATGATGATTGTCAGCATCGGTGCTCTCAGTTTCCATGCAGTTATGGCCAGCGACACTTGGCTTTTGCATCCTGCTGTGATGGGACAGAAAGCGAGCTTCCTACTGAGGCTAGGTCCCAAGTACAGAGTAGGGCCTCTCCTGTCTCTCTGTCACTTTGCAGGCCCAGGGGCAAGTGGTGACCCAGAAGGAAAAGGGAACAAAGGTTCCCACAAGGCCATGACACAGAGTTGGAGTCCATCGATTGACATTACAAGAGCCCAGTGGTCTTCTTGAAGAAGGGCAAGCAGGACACACACTGGAAAAGGGCTTGGGGACTGCTGAGAGCGTAACAAGAACCTGGTCAATCTTAGTCTGACACGTCCAGGAATTGGGAGGGATGGGGAATCCCATTCCATCCAATATTTACTTACTGTCCTTCCTGATGCACTGCTCTGCGCACAGCAATGTCACAATATACCTTACCACTAGGGTGCCTCCACAGGCATGGTCCAACGACGGGACGGCGGATAAGAATATGCAGAAGAAGCCCAGGACATCTGTGCTTTTGGAAAGGATTCACTAGCATGCAATTTATGAGCACATACCAGTTACTTAGCAGGATTTCTTTACCGTATCTAAAAGGCCATTTAACTGGTGCTCTTCAGTTTGCTGGAAGTTAACAAAAAACTAGGACAAAAGACCAAAGACCTGTGGCACCCACTCTGAGCAGTTAAAGGAATGATTACAAAGTCCAAGCACTGAAGGCTGTGCATTCCAGTTGCAGGAGTGTCCCTAAAGCGTTCTCTCAGTGACTACTTAGTTACACTTTGTTGTTATTGCTGTCCAGTCGCTAAGTCACGTCCGACTCTTTGGGACCCCAGGGACTGTAGCACGCCAGGCTCCTCTGTCCCCCACTCTCTCAGGGAGCTTGCTCAAATTCATGTCCATTGAATCAGGCCACTCAACCACCTCATCCTCTGTCACCCCCTTCTCCTCCTGCCTTCAATCTTTCCCAGCATCAGGGTCTTTTCAAATGAGTCGGCTCTTCACATCAGGTGGCCAAAGTATTGGAGCTTCAGCAACAGTCGTTCCAGTGAATAGTCAGGGTTGATTTCCTTGGACTGACTGGTTTGACCTTTCTGCACTCCAAGGGACTCTCAAGTCTTCCCCACCATCACAGTTCAAAAGCATCAATTCTTCAGCACTCAGCCTTCTTTATGCACCGACTCTCACATTTACTTTAGGTGGAAAGGTGCAAACAGCTCTCCACATCTTCGCAGACCAGAGGGTGCCACTGCGCTGATAATACTTCTGGACACAAGTGGCTTTGTTCTCTGGGGGCTGAACATTAGCTACAGCTGAATGTTCTCTAGCTACAGGCGGATGACTGCTGCTGCTGCTGCTAAGTCGCTTCAGTCCTGTCCGACTCTGTGCAACCCCACGATGGCTAGCTTTGACCAATGAGCTGTGAGTGGAAATGATGATGGCCGCTTGTGGGCAGGAGCTTTAAGGACTTAGGGAGTGCTTCTCCACTCTCTTCCTGCTCCACCACAGCCAATGGGGACACCTCCAGAGAGTGGCAGCTCGGCTGGCCTGGGTCCCCAGGTGAGGATAAAAATGACACCAAGGAGAGCCTTGAGCCAACACACAGGACAAGTAGTGTGGGCAAGAAGTAAGCTTTTATCCCTCTGGGGTCTGTTGGTTACTACCATGCCATCTAGTCTATCCTGATGGAAACATCCTAAGAAGAGGTCAGATCACAGTAAGAAGTATGTGCGTTATCTTTTTGGCAAATTACTGTTCAAAATAGTCAATACGACATTTTATGAATGAAAGGATCATTTTCAGTGGGGAAGATTCCTCTTCTCCAGTGACACCGGACCAACGAGTCATTGCCAGAACACAAACTGAATGGAGGAGATGGGTCCAGTTTCTAAACAACTTCCTTCTTTAGGAAGTTTCAGGTCTTCACATGATATACCCATTATTATTACGGGTCTAAGGTAGACGCTGGGTCTCAGGTGCTTGTGCTGTTGGCACTGACTTCTCAGCATCTGCACCACCATCCCCAGGCACAAGGGATGACTTCTGCTGGTTCTGTGAGTGCGCATGGGCTCTGATCCCTGTATGGGGCTTGGAAGGCACTTGTATGTGCTCTCACAGAAGGAAATCCATAATGCATGCTTGAGTAAAACAGCAAGCCGAAAAACCTCAGAATGTACAGTGTTACTAAGCAGACATGGAACATTTACAAAATTGACCTCACACTGGGTCAATAAGCAAGTCTCAGGATAAAAAAGCCATGTGGGTCATTTTCTCTGACCAAAAGCAGTTGAGGTAGAAAACAGCTATAGGGTAATGATATAAATCTCCCAAGTTTGGAAAGTAGGAAACATACTTAAAATAACACATGGGTTACGCACCCTTTCACTAATCCTAAGTATGCGTAATGCAGATCCTCATTTTAGAAATGCAGGAACTGAGACTAAAAAGACACTGTAATTTGCTCAAATGTACGCAGTGAGCAGTGGTGGAGCCTGGCTATAGGAAACCAGGTTATAGAACTCCAGAGCCTGGGGCTTTCATGACATCCTCCTCGCGCTACGTCTCACTGGAATCCACAGCTGCTTCCCAGGTAGGTCCACAGCCTCACTGGATGTGGTGCTTCACCTCTGAGAAAGAACAGCGGCTGACAGACGGGACACAGTCCCAGCTTGCTCCGGTGACCCTGACCTCCGACCTGTCGTATAGAGTCGCATTTCCCTCTTTCTCTTGCCTCCTCTAGGGTCTCCCGCTTGGACTGAAATGAGAAGTCTAGAGTAGTAGAGAGGGGTGTCTGAGGTTGATATTCCCAGACAGCTTTGAACTAGATCCCTAGGAAGACTTCCTTTCCTTTTAAAGATCGTTTTCCACACTGGCATACGCGGTAAGCAATCAAAGAAAGACAGAAGGAAAAGTTACTTCCAGATGGCTCCCCATCTTGCTGTAATGAAGATTAAATATAGAAGATACTCCAACATATCATTAGGCAAACATGAGTATTAATATCATTCACATTACAAATGGGACAAAACGGAAATCCAGTCTATAGCTTGACTTAACTCTGAGGCTAGGCCCTCAGAGCCAGGAGACAGGCCACTAGAGCACCCTGATTCTGAACAAGTTGGAGGCTCACAACACCTGAGGTAAGAGGCAAAACTGAAGTGTTTCTAGACTTCTCTCTAGAGATGGCTTCCTGCATTCGAACTGACCAAACTCTCTCCCTTTTGTGGTGAGGGCCTGTTCAAATGGCTACTTACCAGTGTATTCTACTTTCTCCATCAACCTACTTGTGTTGTTTCCTGTCAAGTGAGATTTTCAGCAAAACTCTTAAGACATCCAGAGCTTTGGGGTACCCCTTGTCCCTCAGCCTCTCTCCCTGTGCTATCATGACAAGGCTATCTGCCCCTTCTATAGGCTAACAAGTATACCTTCTCCTGAAGACCAGGACTATGCTTCATGAGATGAGAAGGCTTGAAAATAAACAGAAAAATCTGATGGTGGTCCAGATCCTAGAAAGCCACCTCAGGTGCTCAGAACTCACCAAGCAGCCCTGGGGAGGAGGGAAAGGCAGTGAAGGAGGAAGAGACAGTGCCAAGTTGGACTAGAGGTCTGGATGGTGGGAATTTTCCCTCTGTCTTTTGGCTTCATTTCATCCACTGCAGAAGCCACATTGGCCCAAGGTGAGGGCGTTGGCTGGCTAGGTTAATAGGGCTCATAGTGCTCAGCTTAGGGCTTAGGTCTTCCCCAGCCCCATCCCACTGCTTGTACCCCATACCATTAAGGCTCAGTCCTCAGAATGTCCGTTCGCCCATCAGTAAGTGACCCAAGTCCCAACATGAGTTTAAGATCGACAAGTCTGAGATTCAAGTACCCCATTACCAATCAGCAGTGTGATTATATCCTCTCAATCAACACAGAAAGGTCATGGCAATCACTTCCTGAAAGGAGGCCAAGGGTATCCCTGGGCAGGCCCCACATGGGAACTCAGCTCAGGGACCTTCCACAAATGACCAGTTGTGCCTACAGGCTGGACAGATGGCGTGGGGCCCCTGGGGTTAGTGATGGTCCAATGCCTTCAATGAAGTTGTTCCATTGGTCATAGTCCTCTTCCAGGCCTGAATGGAGGAAAAAAAAAAACACAGAAAAGTTAGGTAAACTTGTAAAGGTAGATCAAAGAGTAGCTTCCATGGATTTAGTGGGTCATCAAAGAGACAGGAGCATCTGGGATACTACAATGACTGGTTATAGTGGTTGCGATGGTGGAAGCAATAATGATAACTACTGTTCTTTCAGTGCATTTTTACATACTCTCCTTAAACAACTTGCTTAACCCATAACAACTCAGTAACGACAATAATAACAGAAGGGAGCATTGACTGAAGGGCAATTCATTCCAGGAACTTTGCTAAACATGCATTGTTTCATTTAATTTTCATAATATCGCTATGTGTCAAGCACTGTGTGCATGCTAAGTTGCTTCAGTTGTGTCCAACTCTTTGCGACCCCAGCGACTGTAGCCTACCAGGCTCCTCTGTCCATGGGATTCTCCAGGCAAGAATAATGGAATGGGTTGCCATGCCCTTCTCCAGGGGATCTTCCCGACCCAGGGATGGAACTTGCGTCTCTTAAGTCTCCCACATTGTAGGCAGGTCCTTTACCACTAGCGCCACCTGGGGAGCCCTGTGTCTTGGCCCAATTTTACAGCTGAGGAAACAGGCTCAGCGAAGCTACCAGATCCATCCTATGTCAATACAACTGCTTAAGTGGCAGAGACAGAATTCAAACCCCGGTGAGATAGGGTGAGAAAGTGGAAAACCCACTTCCAGCCTCATGGATGTTGCTGACCAAGAAGAGATCCTCCACAAGCCAGCCAGTGAATATGAATCCGTGGCAGCTTCAGTGAAGGGCAGAAGGAACGGGACAGTAACATCATGAAGCAGCATAAAGTAGGTATGATTCCAGAGAGGTCCCTGGGACCACAGGCAGATGGAGCTAATGACATGGGGGGAACAGTCAGGCAGGGCCCAAGGCCCAGGCTGAGGGAGCAGGACGCAGCTAAGCAGGCAAATGGTGTTTCTGTTCAAAACAAAAACCTGGGACATGGGCAGCAACCACTCTCCATCTTCAGATCCCCAAGGCCCTGCCAAGGCCCTGGCGGGGAATAGGTCCTCGACAAACAGTGCGCCATATTCATTACTTAAAAAAACGCGGAGCACACTGCTGTGTGCCAGTTTGTTCCTGATGCCAGAAATATAGCCACGGACAAATAGAAACCCTCATCCTCATAGAGCTCACAATCTAGAGATAACAATAAACAAAACAACCTACATAGGCTATGAAAAGGTGAGCAGCGCTGTGGCAAAAAACCGAGCCAGACAGAGGCAGTGCTGGTGGCCGGGACCAGGGGTGAGGGGAGGAAGGGATGGTACAATGCTTTTTAAAGAGGGTTGTCAATGTAAGCCTCCCTGGGAAGGTGAGATGTGAGTGAAAAAGTGAAGGAGGTGAGAGTGAGCCACGAGATTACACAGGAAGAATGTTTGAGGCAGCAGGAACAGCAGCACAAAGGCCTGAAGCAGGACTGTGCCTGGGACGTGGAGGCTTGTGGAGCGAGAGGGGAAGCAAGCCTGGGGAAGAGCCACAGGAGGGACACTAGGCGTTGACTTTGCCTCTCAGAGAAATAGGAGCCACGTTAGGATCCTGAGCAGCGGAGTGACAAGATATGGCTTCCTTTCTAAAAGGGGGCTTCCCTGGTGGCTCAGTTGGTAAAGAATCCGCCTGTAACATGGGAGACCTGGGTTCGATCCCTGGGTGGGGAAGATCCCCTGGAAAAGGAAACGGCTACCCACTCCAGTGTTCTGGCCTGGAGAATTCCATGGCCTATATAGTCCAGGGATTGCAAAGTGTCGGACACTACCAAGTGACTTTCGCTTTCTTTCTAAAAGGATCACTCTGAAGGCTTGATAAAGAAAGGAGTGTGGAGACTTCCCTGGTGGTCTAGTGGTTAAGAATCTCCCTTCCAGGCTTCCTTGGTGGCTCAGCAGTAAAGAATCCACCTGCCAAGGTAGGAGGCACGGGTTTGATCCCTGATCTAGGAAAATCCCACATGCCGTGGAGCAACTAAGCCTGTGCACCACAACTACTGAGCCTGTGCTCTCAGAGCCCACGTACCACAGCTACGAAGCCCGCGAGCCCTAGACTCCGGGCTCTGCAGCAAGAGAAGCCACCACAAGGAGAAGCCCATACATGCAACTCGAGAGTAGCCTGCAGAGCAAAGAAGACCCGGCACAGTCAAAAATAAATTTTAAACAGTTTTTAAATGTGCAGGACTTCCCTGGTGGTACAGTGAACAAGAATCCACCTGGCAAGGCAGGGGCATGGGTTCGATCCCTGGTCCAGGAAGATTCTACATGCCTCAGGGCCACTAAGCCCGTGCACCACAGCTACTGAGCCCATGCTCTAGAGCCTGCAACCACTGAGCCTGCAGGCCACAGCTCCCGAAGCCCACGCACCTAGAGCCCACACTCTGCAACAAGCGAAGCCACTGTGAGAAGCCCCAGCAACCAAGGAGCCCCGCTCACTGAATTAGAGAAAGCCTGCATGCGGCAACGAGGACCAAGGGCAGCCTGGAATAAAATCAATGATTTTTTTAAGGTGCAAAATTTCAAGGCACAAAATACAAAATATTATTAGAGGGAAAAAAAAAATGAACCCACATTCCAATGCAGAGGACATGGGTTCGATTCCTGGTTAGGAACTAGGGTCCCACATACCATGGGGCAACTAAGCCAGAGTACCACAGCTCAGAAGCCCATGCACTGCAGTGAAGACCCCACATACCAAAGCTAAGACCCGACACAGCCAAATAAATGAAAAAAAAAAGAGTTTAAAAAAGAAAGAAAGGACTGCGTGGGGACGCAGGGGTGGCAATAGGGAGTGGGTAGCCTATCCCTTCTCCAGCGGATCTTCCCGACCCAGGAATCAAACTGGGGTCTCTTGCATTGCAGGTGGATTCTTTACCAGCTGAGCTAACAGGGAAGCCCTTAAAAAAGAAAGGGCTGTGTGGGGAGGCAGGGGTGGCAATAGGGAGACCAGTTAGGAAACTCTTAAGTGAGAGACGACTTGGACAGGATGGTAGCTGTGGGGGTGGTGACAAATGATGACTTTCTATTTGTATTCTGAAGGCAGGGCCAATAGGATTTTCTGAGGGACTAGATGGGAGGTGTAAGAGAGGAGACAAGAATGGGACTTTGGCTTGAGTAACTCGAAGGATGGAGTTACTATTAACTGAGAAAGGAAAGACTGCAGTTGAAAGCTGTTATCATGTGTGATTCCCCTTAGAAGGCCAAGTAGAGCTGTTGAGTTAATAAATCTGATGCTCATGGGCAAGACCGAACTGGAGACAAACTGGAGAGTTTTCAGCATGGAGATGGCATTTAAAGCCAGAAGACCAGATGGCATCGGGGGATACAGGTTGAGAAGAGGTCCAAGCACTGAGCCCTGGAGGCAGCAAGGCAGACGGAGGGGAGCAGACACTGAGAAGGAGAAAATTTGCAAGGAGGCATCCTGGAAGCAAAGACTGGGCTGCACAGAAGACGGCCTCACCAACTCTCCCAGAAGCTGCCGAGAGTTCCAGTGACATGAGGCACGAGAGGTGACTGCTGGATTTAGAACTGTGAAGGTTTCACGAAGGAGTGGGATGCAAAAGCCTGGTAGGTGTAGGTTCAAGAGAGAAAGTGAAGGGAAGGATCAGAGAAAGTGAAGCCACTCGTGTGAGGAGTTCTGCTATCATGAGGGAGAGGGAAACAGGGTGGTAACTGGGGACCAAAGTGTGGGGTCAAGACAGAATTTTTAAAAAAGAAATTTCAGCATGAAATGAGCCGCAGACGGGGAAAAATCGATGATCTAATGTAAAGAGAAAGAACATTGTTGACACAGTCCTCTTGAGCAGACCAGAGGGTGAAATCCAGTGCGCAAGTGGAGGGGTTGGCCTAGTAAGATGACTGAGTAGGAACCTCTAGGAACCAGATGGAAGGCTGAGTCTCTGCAAGAAGGTAGGGAGATGCAGTGCTGGGATTCGAAGACGGACTGATGGCTTCCATTTTCTGAGTGAAGTGGAAGACAGAGTTAATCAGCTGAGAGACCACATAGGGGAGGAAGGTAACAGAGGTTTCAAGAGAAAGAAGGTGTGAAATTGTCTTCCAGGAGCGAGGCAGGGAGGATAAGCAGGTGGAAACAGGAGCTGCACGACGCACCAAACCTTCCTAACAGAAGGTAACACAAGCCCTGTGTCAGCAGAACGCTGCTCTCAGAGGTAATTTTTAGGATCAAAGGTAATTTTTTTTTTAAGTTTTCTATTTTATTTTTTTAATTTAAGCATAATTGCTTCACAGTTTTGTGTTGGTTTCTGCTGTACAACAATGTGAATCAGCTCAAAGTATATATATATTCCCTCCTTCTTGAGACTCCCTCCCACCCACCACCCCTCTGGTTTATCACAGAGCACCAAGCTGAGCTCCCAGGATCAGAGAGATTTTTTAGGAATGGTGAGAGGTTCAGCTGAGCCACTTACAACCTATTTTAGTTTCCCACATCACACATACTGTATGGCCACCATACAGTGGTGGCCTTTCAGAGAAAGTCTTTTCTCTCTTTGAAAAACTAAGTACCCCAAGCTGAGAGTCTTCACCTTTTTTCACCGTCTTATCTCTTCTCAAGTGGATACTGCAAGAGCTTCCTACCTGGGCTCTTTCCCTCTCAACCCATCCCATCTCACCCATCCTCCATGACATAGTCAGACTACAAACATAAGTCTAATGATGACAATCCCCTGCTTATCCACGAAAGGCACTCACAGTCCATGGAATAAAATTCAAACTTATTTCAGGCATACATGGGTTTCTATATCTGGCTTCTGCCCACTTCTCTACCTTTATTTTCCAACAGTTCCACTATCCTGAATGCCAGATACACTAAACACAGCTTCGCAAAACTGACCAGCCCACACCAGCCTTTGTGCCTTCTGTCTAGAAGACTCTTGCCTGCTGAGCCTTACTCTTCTCTGACATTAAAGACAAGTATCACAGTGCAGCCACGGAGCACCGGGGCTTTCCAATCAGACAGTCTAGCAGGCATTCTGGCTTTGTTGTTTAGTTGCTAAGTCGTGTCCAACTCTTTTGCAACCCCATGGCCCAGCCTCCTCTGTCCATGGGATTTTCCAGGCAAGAATCCTTAAGTGGGTTGCCATTTCTTTCTCCAGGGGAATCTTCCTGGCCCAGGGATCAACACCCCCTGAACTGGCAAGCAGATTCTTTACCGCTGAGCCACCCAGAAAGTCCCAATTCTTGCTTTGCCACTTACTAACCAGATAACCTTGATAAAATTCCTTAAATTCTCTAAGCTTTAGTATCCTCATCTGTAAAAGGGAGTTAATAATACAAATACTCATTGGGAAGGGCCATCTTCAGGATTATACATGCTGAAGTAACTATAGTAGTTTAGCAGAAGGACTGGCGTCAAGCCTGTCCTCAACGATCTTCCTCAGTCTAAGACTCTCCTAATCATCTGATGGTCTCCAAAAATGAGTATCTTAGTTCAGAGGACACGGCTACTCAACGGAATCCAATCATGCCCCATGGAGAGGGCCCCTGTCACCTTTAATTTTTTTTTTTTTAATTTTTATTGGTCTCATCATGAGTCATGCAGGATCTTAGTTTCCAGACCAGAGACTGAAAGCAGGCCCCCTGCACCGGAAGCACAGTGTCTTAAGCTCTGGACCACCAGGGAAATCCCTCCTCTGTCATCTTTAGCTCTTCCCGAATGATACAATTTTCAGTCTGTCTGCCCTCTGATGGACAAGGATCATTTCCAGTAGTCATGTATGGATGTGACAGTTGGACTATAAAGAAAGCTGAGTGCCGAAGAATTGATGCTTTTGAACTATGGTGTTGGAGAAGACTCCTGAGAGTCCCTTGGACTGCAAGGAGATCCAACCAGTCCATCCTAAAGGAGATCAGTCCTGAGTGTTCATTGGAAGGACTGATGTTCAAGCTGAAACTCCAATACTTTGGCCACCTGATAAGAAGAGCTGACTCATCTGAAAAGACCCTGGTGCTGGGAAAAATTGAAGGCGGGAGGAGAAGGGGATGACAGAGGATGAGATGGTTGGATGGCATCACCAACTCAATGGATGTGAGTTTGGGTAAACTCTGGGAGTTGGTGATGGACAGGGAGGCCTAGCGTGCTGTAGTCCATGGCGTCGCAAACAGTCAGACACGACTGAGTGACTGCACTGAACTGAATGATATGGTGCCTAAGAGGAAACAGGGAAAGTGAGTAGCAGACCATGTCGTCAGGGTCCATTAAAGTCTTGAGACAGATCCATTCTTCTCTTCCCAGGTGATAAGAATGATGCTCTAAGGTCTTTACTAACCCTAAAGGCTCACACGACGAGCAAGATGAAACAAACAGGCATAAACACTGAAACACAAATCTAGAATTAAAAAGTCAATACATTCAAAACAGGACAGATTCAGAGACTTCTCTGGTGGTCCAGTGGCTCAGACTCTACACTCCCAATGCAGGGGGCCTGGGTTCGACCCTTGGTCAGAGAACTAGATACCACGTGCTGCAACTAAGGTTCAGCACAGCCAAATAAAGAAATAACAAAATAGGACAGATGTGTTTTTAAAGGAAACTCAATCCAAATCAAACTTCTTCAGCATTTGGTGGAAATGTTAATACACTCAGGCCATCCAGCTGGAAGTCTAGTGTCCAGAACACAGAGGCAACAGTCCCACCGTGCCAGGCACTGGCCAGACCATATCTGGCATGTTGTATTCAAGTCAGGGCAGCACACATTCAAAGGCACACCAACGAACAGCCCATTCAAAGGGGGAAATTTCACAGGCAACGGGGGGAGGTACCAGGAACATTTAGCTTAATGAACAGAGAAGTCAGAGAGGACACCAGCAGTGACTTCAAATGTCTTAAGAGCGGTCATGTGCAAGGGGGCTGTAGCGTCTCAGGGTGGGTCTTGAGGGGATACCCAGGGCAAGTGGGGCGGATTTACAAAGACTCAGGTCTTGGCCTTAGGTTAGAGTTAGGTCAAGCCTTAGAACCCCAGGCCAGCATGGCCCCCTTCTGAAGGATGCTGCCCTCTGCATAGCACCTGCTGGGGGGTCAGCCTGGCATAGTAGGGTAGCCTCCTCCATTCTGACTGGATCAAAAAGAGACATCTGATCGAGAGAGCTCCGGGCCCAGGCTGGGCAGGAGCCTACAATATGTTTTGGCAGGTAAAGATGGGCTGGTACCACCAAGCTGTCTCTCTTGGGAATCTGGTCTAAGAAATTCCCGAAAATGTGGCGGTGACCAGTAGGAGCTGAAGACGAAAGGGATGCCATGAGGGAGAGAACAAGATGCAACTGGTTCAAGCCGACCAAAGGGATGCGGAAGTAGAGACTACGAATGAGCAGATGTTCTCAGCAGGAGAAAAAAGCATAGTGGAGAAGGTACAGAGGAAACTGGAGTAAAGAGAAACAGAAATATCATGGGAGGAAGAGACAGAGAGACTGAGCCCGAAAGACAGAAGTCAGTCCCACAAGCTACTTCCGCTCTTATAAACTTTTCCTTCCCACCTGGCCAGGGGTACTCTCATAAACAAACTCCCCTTTTTCCTCAAGGAAAATTAGTGAATCTCCAGTCCTTGTAATCAAAAAGCACCTAACTAGAATATCAGTTCTTCAAACTATTAAAAGTCTCTAGGGATGGAGCGGGCTGACCCTTGAAGCAGTGTACTCCCCACGCTGCGCGACCACGTGGCAGAGAAGATACAAGACAATGCCTCCCTTGGGTAGGAGGCTGGACCAAAGACCCCTACAGGCCTGGCCATTTGCTGGCCAGTGATTTATGACATCAGTCATCATCCTAACCCACAAATGTAGCCCATCTATCATCATAACCTTCTCCACAACACAGATAAGGTGAGTGATAATGAGTTAGAACAGAGAGGGTGGAGTACAGTGAGGTGAATGTTCCATTGACAATGAGGAAACCGAGGCTCAGAGGAGTTAAATGACTAGGCTAAGGTTACTTAGGTGGTAAGAGACACAATCAGGATCTCCAAAATTTCAGCTAAGTGTTCTTTCTAGAATCCTATGCCATTCCTTCACTCAGGTTTTGCCATAAATCTCCCTGATCCGAGACATGTCAGAATAGACCACCGTGCAGGGATATCTAAGAGACCCCTCCCCGCCAGCTGCCCCATAAGCTCCAGTTCTCTGCTTACCAAGATGCTTCTGCAGGAAGGCCAACATGGCCCGCACCACGGTCTCCTGACCTTCATAGGGGTCTAAGCTTCCACGGGTGTGACTGGAGAAGAATTTACTAGCCCAGTTACCAGCCGCAAAAACAAAGTCGGTTAGACTCCGATGCACAGAACCCCTAGAGGAAAAGAAAAACAAGTGTCTGGTAGGGGTCTGGAAGCCAAGGCACACAAATATTTAAGCACCCACAATGTGCAAGGTGCTTTCCATGCATTATCTCCCTTAATTTTCACAACAATCTAGTAAGGGAAGCATTTTCCTCTTTGAAAGAACCAAAGGAAGGAAATGATCTACCCAAGTTCACGCAGTTAGTAAGAGACAGAGCTAAGGTTTGAAAGCAGGT
Organism: Ovis aries; assembly: GCF_016772045.2. NCBI lineage: Eukaryota > Metazoa > Chordata > Mammalia > Artiodactyla > Bovidae > Ovis > Ovis aries. The sequence continues at coordinate 240,856,414 of NC_056055.1, read as the reverse complement.
GAGCCTGGCTTCAAAGCTGCCTCAACTCTGAGACCACAAGGCCTGACTGTGCAGGGAAAAGGCAGAGTCAGCTGGAGAGGGGTCAGGGCAAGGAGGTAAGGTCTGGAACCCCTGCCCTCCCATGTTGTTATGAACTATCACCCCATGGCTTTTACCCCATGACTTCTGAACATTCACAAAACATATCAGCTCTTTCTTTAGCTCAGAACTGCACCACAAAGTAAGCCAGAAAAACAATAAGAACTTGCCTTTAAATAATCAGGAAAGTTAGGGCAAGTGCTTATATAGGAGGGTTTCTGGATTACAATTTGTCATTTGACATCAAATGCACTTAATTTGAAGGTGAAATTCTCAAGAGGTTCATTTCGAGCTAAATTACTCAGAACTAATTTACTAGTCAATTCAATGAGGGAAGGAAGATCTAAATGCCAAACTCTGATATAGTGAAGAAAAGCTGACTTTAAAATGTATTATTTAAGGCACATGGGAAAGTATAAAGAAAAATATAATGGATACTTTGAGTATCCAGCACTCAGTTTAAGAAATAATACATTGTCAAGAGTTAAATCCACAGTTTCTGCGTACCTTTTTCCAACTGCTCTCATCCCCGCTTCCCTCTAGAGATCACAATTATCCTGAGTCTCATTGACTTGGGGAGACTCTCCAGCAGTTCTCTGTTGCCATGAAATCAAAATGAAAGGGGAGAGGCTGGCCCCATGGAAGACGGCATGGGCCAACATGGGCAAGGGAAGAAGCCATGGCCTACTGGGCAGACCCCTAGCAGTCCGGCCCTCGGATCTGGCATTTCAACCACCTGAATGAGTACAGAGGTCCATGACACGTAGTTGCTTGTTTTGCTAGTTTGGGCTCCTTGAAGCACGTGTGTTATTTGGCTCAAGTACAGGGCAGGATAACATCGGAGACTTATCAGTGAGACTAGCCCTTCAACTGTAGCTGTAAACCACTTCCTAGGTAAAGTTCATTTCTTAAAGTCACTCAAAATCTTCTGTCTGTGAAAAATGGCTCCTAAAATCAAACCATCTGATGGTGCTAATGATGGACATGAAAAGAATGTGGTTTTTCTAAGGCAGAAAATAGATGGTTTATGGAAGATACCTGAATTCAGGTATTCATGAAGGTCTCTAAAAATCTGTCTTGTGAATGTCATAGGTCTGCTACTCCACACTCTCCAAAAGACTCAATAAAATTCCCAAAGGAGATTAGAGATTCCTGGAGTCCACCCAGACCCACACCTCTTCCTCTGCAATGCACAATCCCATGATTTCCTTTTCCAGAAAGCAAAAGGTAAATCCTGCCACAAAGTCATACCGACTAGCGAAGAAATCACTGCAGGTAGAGCTAAGCGGAGAAGGGCAGATATGAAATTTGAAAGGCATTAAGATTTTGAGATTCAGGAGGTATTTAGACATTCTATCCATGGGTATGACTTCCAGATAATTTAGAGGGAGCCACACAACTGAGGAGAAAATGGAGCAGACCCTGGAGATCAGGCATGACCGTGGGGCTTACTCACAGGACAGTTATGATCCTGGACTGGTCGTGCTGGTCACAGATCTTCTTCATCAAGTTGATAGTCTCCACTGTCTGGAACTTCTCAGCGTTGATAAAGAAGATAGGGCCTCGGGCCGTGGGGTAAAAGTCATGCTCCAGAGGAAACATCCAAGCATCCAAAGCCACAGCACACCTGGAACAAGACCAGACGTGGGACTGCCATGGAGAAACCGAGCCAAGGGCAGTTAGGATAGTGAGGAGAGAACAGAGCTCCCCCTTTAGTGAGGCAAAAGTTCAGAAAGCCAGGAAGGGGAACCAGGGCCCACATCCTTCAGTTAGGATCTTTTTTAGAGATCACTTTTCAGTTCAGTCACTCGGTCGTGTCTGACTCTTTGTGACCCCATGGACTGCAGCACGTCCGGCTTCCCTGTCCATCACCAACTCCTGGAGCTTACTCAAACTCATGTCCAGCGAGTTGGCGATGCCATCCAACCATCTCATCCTCTGTTGTCCCCTTCTCCTCCCGCCTTCAATCTTTCCCAGCATCAGGGTCTTTTCAAATGAGTCAGTTCTTTGCATCAGGTGGCCAAATTATTGGAGTCCTTCAGCATCAGTCCTTCCAAAGAATATTCAAGACTGATTTTCTTAAGGATGGATTGGTTGGATCTCCTTGCTTTCAAGGGATTCTCAAGAGTCTTCTCCAACACTACAGTTGAAAAGCACCAATTCTTCTTTAGCACTCAGCTTTCTTTATAGGCCACCAAAAATCCTTCTAGATTTTTAAACTCTCTGAAAGCAAGGATCTGATCTCCTTCTTCTCTTGGCTCTACTTTCAGGCAGCAGACTTGCATCACACAGAATGACACATTATTCACTATTCATTCATTCCACTCATCCGGTACCTACTCTGTGCTTAAGCCTTGTGTTGTGCATCCAGAGATAAATGACACAGTTCTGGGAGCTCTGGGAGCAGTGGAGACAGAACACACAAGGCAACAAAATATAGCTTAGCGCCCTGAAAATACAAGCAGCCCAGAGCATACACGGCAGGGTGGTCAGGGAAAGCCGCCCTGGGGCCGCAGCTCGAAGTCACGGCCAGTTTATCAAGCATCAATCTCTGTCACCAAGGGCAAAACTAAGGTCCTAAGATTAGCATCCTACCCCCCAGCCCTGAAGCTCCTCCCATCTCTTCCATCTCAATAAAGGACGGTCATCTTCCCTTCAAATGATGGGCGCACAAATGAAAAAAACCTTGATTCCTCTCTCTTTCTCTCATACATCACTAAGTCTGGAAAATTCTAAAACCGATCCTGACTCCATCACTTCTCTCCAGCCCACCTCCTCCATCCTAATGCAAACCCCTCAACTCTCACCTTGACTCTGAAATCAGCTCACTCTAACCGGACTGCTTGTTTCCAGTCTTGTCCTGCAGCCGACTCTTCACATGTATGCGTGCGTGCTAAGTGGATTCAGTTGTGTCAGACTCTGAGGCCCCATGGACTGCAGCCTGCCAGTCTCCTCTGTCCATGGTATTTTCCAGGCAAGACTACTGGAGTGGATTGCCATGCCCTCCTCCATAGGATCTTCCCAACCCAGGAATCAAACCTGCATCTCCTGCATCACAGGCTCTTTCTTTACTGCTGAACCACTGGAGAAACCCCCATTCACAGAGTGGTTTTTACATGTAAATAAGATTTTTCTATACTTAAAATTTTTCAGTGGTTTCCCATCACCCTTAGAATAAAATCTAACTTCCTTACTCTGGCCAAAAGGCCCTGTGATCTGGCCAGTTTATCTCCCTAATCACACAGTTCCCCATCCTGCCCGCCTCCCCGCATACTCCCCGCCCCTGCCCCCTCTATGCTTTTCCTACACTAACACAGCAAGCTTCTTTCTACCTCAGGGCCTGTAGCTGTTCCTTCTGCCTAGACTGACCTTCTAGACCTTTACGTAGGTTGACTTCTTTTCCTTAAAGTCTCAGCTTTTGTCACTTTCTCAAGGAAGCCTCCAGAAAAGGCAATGGCACCCCACTCCAGCACTCTTGCCTGGAAAATCCCATGGACGGAGGAGCCTGGTAGGCTACAGTTCATGGAGTTGCTAAGAGTCGGACACGACTGAGCGGCTTCACTTGCACTCTTCACTTTCATGCACTGGAGAAGGAAATGGCAACCCACTCCGGTGTTCTTGCCTGGAGAATCCCAGGGACCGGGGAGCCTGGCGGGCTGCTGTCTATGGGGTCGCAGAGTCAGACACGACTGAAGCGACTCAGCAGCAGCAGCAGCAAGGAAGCCTGCAGATACTTTAGCTTATCAGCCCGTTTCCTTCTCTTCCTTGCACTTGCCTGCTGGGGATCTGATTGCTTGTTACTTTGTCTACCTTGCTTTCTTCTCCACCACTGAACCCCCACCTCCCAAAACAGTGCCGGATACATAATACTTGCTGAATGAACATGCGGCATATGGAGCTAACAGCAGCATCACCGGGAAACTCACCTAAACTGCGTCTCCTTGGCCAAGGCCAGAATAGCTGTGGCCCCTCCAAACGAATGTCCCATCACAGCCACGCGGCTCACGTCAATGCTGCCCTGAAGGAAGCCAAGTCGGAAAGGCAGGGGTGCTTTTTTAGGGACTCTTCGGGGCAAGAGGAAGAAACAGGGAGACGATGATATGGAAGCACAATACAGGGGCGAGCCCTCCAAAACCGTGTTATTAAGCACCTCTCGCCCACTGGAGAGCAGCCACTCAGGCCAGCCCTGGACTGAACAGCCTTCTCTAGGCAGGAATTCTGAAAACCACGTCTTTCACCTTTATTTTTACTATCTTACCACCTGTAATATCTGGACCAGGAAGATACTCAAATATCTATAAATAAATGAATAAACTGAAATTATGTGACCAATCAGTGGAAGAACACATTAAGGATGAGAACTCTCAGGAATTCCCTGACAGTCCAGTGGTTAGGACTCAGCGTTTTCACTGCAGGGGCCTGGGTTCAACCCCTGGTCAGGGACCTAAGATCTTGGAAGCCACAGAGCGCAGCCAAGAAAAAAAGAATAAGAATTCTCTTCATCTAGATCCTTGCCTTACAACAGGAGGGATGATATGCACCAAATCAAGGGCAGAATGGGGCGCCCCTGCTGCCCCTCCACTTCACTCCGAAGCAAGGACTGCTTGTACTGAAACCATCTCAGGTCCTACTTCCTCTGATATCTGTCCTGACTTTTATCCAGCAGAGTGAGTCTGCTCACTCTAACAAGCTCTGCACACATCAATTTCTGGCTGTCCCCAGAAGCCTTCAGGACATGGTTATATAAACAGCCACTGCAGCTGCCTGCTAAAGGGCTCAGGAAATCTCTCTAGGATTCACTGTGCAGCCTCTGCCCAGAACGTGCGCCTTCCTTTGCTCTCAGTAAAATCTAGCTCAAGATTTTGTATCTAAATTCTCCCCTTCATGGGACTTCCTTGGCGATCCAGTGGTTAAGACTGCCTTCCAAGGCCTGGGGTGCAGAATCCTGGTGGGGGAGCTAAGATTCCTACATGCTTCCAGGTCAAAAAACCAAAACGTGAAACAGAAACAATGCTGTAACAAATTCAACAGAGACTCTGAAAGTGGTCCACATTAAAAAAAAATTTTTTTCCTCCCCACTTTGCTAAGTTCCTTCAGATTGGTTCAGGCCTCTTCAGCTTTTTTAATGGTAATATATTCACATAACTCTAAAATCAGGAGCATAAAGAAGTCTTCCCTTTCCACACAGTTGCCCACTCCCTACCCAGACAGGTGAGTTTCTTGTGTCTTTGGAGAGCTTACTTATCCTATACAGGTAAACATGAATATATACGTTCTCGCTTTTACATAAGAAATACTGTACCTTACTTTTTAATACACGAATATTACTACATTAAGAGCTTCCTTATCCTGTTTTACAGCCACATTTGATTTCACCATGCTACAGACCACTAGTGATCACCAAAACTATTCTTCTTCCTGGACACACAGCTAGACTGTATTTCCCAGCAGTCAGATGTGGCCTTGTGATTGGATGCGAGTGGTAGTGGTTTTGTGATAGAATGTGAAAGTGATTATCTCCATTTCCAGTCCTGGATACTATAAACACTCTTCCATACCAACCTCCACACTCTTTCCCATTCCTGGGTTAATGTATATGGCGAAGGTGGGTTTCACAAGTGGAAGAGAGTAGAGCAATTAGAGGAAGGTAGCCTAGTTCCCTGAGTTAGTCCTTGCATAGAAGCACCCATTTTGGACTTCATGTGGGAGAGAAATAAATCTCTCCTCACTAACCACTGAGATTTGGGGCTTACATGTTATAGCAATTGCTTCCAAGCGGCTCAGTGGTAAAGAACCCGCCTGCCAATGCAGGAGCTGTGGGAAACTCAGGTTTGATCTCTGGGACAGGAAAACGCCCTGGAGGTGGAAATGTCAACCCACTCCAGTATTCTTGCCTGAAAAAAATCTCATGGGTAGAGGAGCCTGGCAGGATACAGTCCATGGGGTCACAAAGACTTGGACACAACTGAGCAACTGGGCACGGATGTTATAGCAATTAGCATTATCCAAAATAATACATCCATTGTTCCATAATCTATTAAACCAGTTGTGCTCACCTACGGGTGAACATTTAGGATACTATCAATCTTCTGTTACAACAAACAACACTGGGATGAGTAACCTTGCACATACATCATGTTGCAAGTATGCAGGGATATGTAAAATAAATTCCCAGCGTTGGGAATGGCTGGGTCCAACACGATGTGTATCTGTCCTGTTGACTGCTATTGCCAGACTGCCCTGCAAGGGACAAGCTGCACTCACACCAGTCACAGAGCAGCGCTTATTTCCCCACAGCTTTGCCAACAGGGTAAGTAATCAATTTTGGGGTCTTGCCCAATCTGAAAGATGAAAATGCACTTAGCTTTTAAAAAAAATATTTATTTTATTTACTTCGCTGCACCGGGTCTCAGCTGCAACATGCAGGACGTTCCAGTTGGGGCATGTGACTCTCAGCTGCGACACATGGGCTTTAGTTTCTGGACCAGGGATCAAACCTGGGTCCCTTGCATTGGAAGCATGCAGTCACAGTCACTGAACTATTAGGGAATCCCCTTCTTAACTTTTTTTTTTTTTAATTCTCTATTTCTCCAAAAGGCTGCCTCTGGAACTAATCGAGCTATATGTAGCCTGCCATCCCCTGATGCCTGTTTCAGGCCCAGAGGCCTGCACTGCAGTGCCTGGGCCCTGCTTCTCCAGTGGGAATTGACAACACAAGCTAATAAAGTTCTCTGGGTTTCAGGTCCTGCCTGATGCTGATGCTTCTTCCTGGAAAACTTTACCAGAACCTTTAAAAGATATCATCTAAAGAGACTCTGGGGCACAGAGTACAGGTTTTGGAGTCAAAAAGCCCCAGCATAAAGTTTGACTCTACCACTTACTTAGCTGTGTAACCTGGGGCAGTTACTTGGACTATTGGATCCTTGGTTTCTTTCTATGTAAAGAGATAACAATGTGTATGTATGTATCAAAAGAGCTCTTACCATAGAAAGTACTCATAAAGGACTCACTGTTATTTTATATATATATATACATACCATCTTATAAATTTACAATGGAATGTTACGTGGCTATTAAAAAAAAAATCACACCACAGGAAAATATTAACTCATTCATACTGTTTTGCTAAATGAAAAAAAGGCCACAAAATAGCTTCTATTAAATAATAACATTATTGTTTTGTTTAATGCATTTTTAAAAGACCTAGAAGGACAAACATCAAAAAATTCTGTTTCGTTTTCTTTCATGCTTTTATGTGCTTTCTTGGTTCTCTAAATAAAGGTTGAGCTACTTTTCAGATTATGGGGAAAACGATAGGATAGGGGAGGAAAATATGCTTTTATAGGCACCAAATTTCATAGTGGGGACAGTTTCTCTCCTCCCAGGGGTTCTTAGGATTCCCTTAAAAGAAGGAACAAGCCTGCTGTAGACAACAGAGCTTGTTTGCAGCTCCACAGCCCTTCCTTTGTGAATGAACTATCTCTCCCTCATCCATGTGGCCCTGAGGAGCTGTCAGTCCTGGTGCTCAGGTTCCCGTAATGCAGAAGTGGTGTATATCCTAGGCAGGCCAACCAGAATACTCTAGCCCTCTGACACAGTGACTGGCTCAGAATGTGAATATGACCCAAGTAGAGCCATGGCCTTTCCAGACATTGGAAGCTAAAAAGTCTCTTTTCCTTTTAAATCTACAGCTGAGTTGAAATGCAGGCTTGGAATGCCAGCAACCACCTTTCTTGCCTGATGGAGAAAGTATGGTGAGAATACAGCCCATATACACAGAATAGAGCTGAGCCAGGAGAATGGAGACAGTGCCAAGAGCTTTGATGACAATGCTGGAGACCCAGCTTTGTCTGGCTCTAGCTACACTGGCCTAAAGCCAATCTGCCTCTGGTCTTGCTACTTATTTGAGCCAATAAATTATCTTTTGGTTGAAGCTAATGAGTTAGGTTTCTGTTATTTGTAACCAAGAAAGTCTTGATGAATAAAATATGTTACCGGTCATACCAAGTGCTGCCATACCTTCAAGGTCATCAGATCCAACCCGCCAGGCAAGATGTTGATAACAGTCTGCCCAGCAGTGACCTCTTGTAGGATCTTCAACACCCTCACACACTCGCTCACCCTCTGGTGCACCTGCAACAGAGATAGTCCCGGGGGGAGTGGAATACCGTACAACCATCCAGTGGGAATCTCAGTCCCCCTCAGAGCCAAGGAAGAATGTGCCCACCCACATCTCAGCAAGCACTGTGGGCCCCACATCCTGAGAAAGCCTCAGCTCCCTCACAGCCACTCACGTCAGCCCCACCTAACAGCACAATGGAGTCAACCCAGCTGTTCAGACTCTACCTACCTACCCACGGCAAACAGAGGTATAACATGGCTATACTGTGTGGCATATGAAAGCATCTCGCAAACAAAAGGACATAAAAGTGTTCCTATTATCAACCCTGTACTGGATTCTGCTTGCCCATTTATAGCATATGTCTACTGCTTTTGTCTGCTAGCACTCATCCATCCCTACTTCTATTAACCTTGACTTCTGAGGACTGTCCCTCACCAAAATATCTAGCAATGCATTTCTGATGGGAACTTCATATTTTGGTACTTCTTCCCAGCCTAAGAGTCTCTATCCAGGATTTTTTATATTATTACATCTTAGGGAAGAAATTGGCGACAACCCCCAAACAGCCCTATTGTCTTAGATGGTGAGGGCGGACATGTGCAACCTCGTAAGGTAAGCCAGTTAGTAGATGAGACCAGCTAGCAAGGAGACAGAAATGACAGTGATCCCAGTGGTCCTGTCCTTCCTACAGTCTGCTATGTAAACCAACCAATTCTCCTTTTTTGCGAAACAAGCTTGAGTTGGGTTTCTGTCACTTGCAATCGTTAAAGAGTTTTGATCAAGATCTCATTTCTTGGCTGTGACAAGCTCAGGACCACTTTGAATGAGACTTCAAAAGAAGTTAGTGCAAAGTCTTCTCAGTGAGTGTCTTACACAAAAGACAAGCTTAGTAACTCTCCTTCCCTATTGGCATAAGCCTACCTGGCAGTTCCGAACATAGAATTCCTTCTCCCCTTCCTCAATTTGACGGTGGGGGATCCATTCCTCCTCCAGGGCCTCATCAGGCTGATTCTCCTCTGGGGTCTGCTTGCAGAAACAGGTGGCCGCAGCTGACCCATCCCTGCAATACATGTGCCCCCAGGGACTTACTTCTCCCCTTTATCAAATCCCCTTTTCAGCCAAGCCATTCTAGCTTATCCTCTAGCTAAATGGGAAAAAGATAGAGGGCATACATAGAAGAGTAGAAAAAATGGGGATTTGGGGGACGGACCTCGGTTTGAACCCCAATTCAGCTGTGTCACTTTCAGCAATGTTAGTCAATATCTTTGAACCCTGGTGTCCTCACTTTTTAAAACAAATACAATCCCTACCTTGCCTAACACTAGGACTGGAAATAATACATCCACAGGAAACTAGCCTATACCCAAGCCCAGGACGGCAGGCACCCAACCCATGATGGTTTGTTGTGACTGTCATCCTCACCTGTGCTCTGGTACAGCAACCACAAAGCCACGAGAAGCCAGCTCCATGCAGAAGGCTGAATAGACTGTCCTAGAGTTCCAGGAAGGAACCGAGAGAAGTGATCAAAGAGTGGCCTGCCCTTAGCCTCCCGTCCAACCATGCTCTGCTAGCAGCCATCACAAAAGATGGAATGGAGGAAGCTTCATTTGCAGTAGCTCTTCTTCAGGAGCTTTCCCCAGCCAGCATACCCCAACTCTCACCAAAGCTCTGAGTGTTCTCCTCCAGGGAGCATGTGCAGATTGATCTACCATGTTTGCAACCCCATACACTGATCCATAGTCCCCATCCCAACCTCAATACAGTTTGGCTACTTGACACAATTGCTTTTTTATTGTCTCCATATTGTGTGTGCTGTGTGCCAAGTCGCTTCAGTTGCCTCTGACTCTTTGCAACCCTATGGACCACACCCCGCCAGGCTCCTCTGTCCACGGGGTTCGCCAGGCAAGAGTACAGGAGTGGGCTGCCGCACCCTCTGTATATTGTACATCTCCCAAATTAGCTGGTGAGCTCCCTGAGGACAGGGACTCTGGCTACTTTTTAACATGTAAATATGCATCTGTGATTTAGCATGTGGGTTCCTCTGGTCTGTCCTCCAACATTCAAAAAAAATATGGCAGACATTGCTAATTGCCTACTCCAAACACCTATTTTTCCCTTCCTCCTTAATAATAGAATCTAATTTTCAGCTAAAGACACTCTCATGGATCAAAATGACATTTCCCAGCCTCTTTGTAGCCAGGTTTGTCTACGTGACTAAGTTCTAGTCCAGCAATAGGAATATAATGCTACTCTAAGCGATTTAAAATTTTCTAGTAGATATATTTTAAATAGTGAAAAGAAACAGAATTTTTTGGATATTTTGATGTTTGTCCTTCCAGTTCTTTTAAAAATGCATTAAAAAAACAATAATGTTATTATTTAATATAAGCTATTTTGTGGCCTTTCTTTCATTTAGCAAAACAGTATGAATGTCTTCTTATGCCAGTTCATATTTTCCTGTGGTGTGATTTTTTTTAAAAGCCATGTAACATTCCATTGTATGAATGAGAATGGTAAATTTATAAAATGGTATGTGTATATATATATATATACACACACACACACTAACAGTGACTTCTTTATGAGTACTTTCTATGATAAGAGCTCTTTTTACAATAGGCCAAGTATCTGCCCCAGGTTACAGAGCTAAGTATGTGGTAGAGTTAAACTTTCCGCTGGAGCTTTTTGACTCCAAAACCTGTGCTCTGTGCCCCAGAGTCTCTTTAGACAATAACTTTTAAAGGTTCTGGTAAAGTCTTCCAAGAAGAAGCATCAGCCTGGATGGTTAATAACCCAATATAGCTAAAACATTATCATTTCAACATATAATCAAGATTTTTAAATTAAAATATTTTATTGCACTATCTTTTTTTTTTTCATATGAAGTATCTGAAACCCAGTGTGTGTTTTATGCTTACAGCATATCTCAGTTTGGACCAGTCATACTTCAAATATTCAATAGACACATGTGGCTAGAAGTTAGCATAATGGACAGGGCAGCTGTAGTCAATGGTATGTAAGCAGCTGTGTTATACAGAACTTTCAGGAGAGTTCTCCCTTCCTATAGCATGGACTGTGTATGTAATAGCTAGAGCTAAGCAACCTCCCTGGGTCATGAGATATTCTTAGAAGCAGAAGCTACACACGCAGAGCAAGATTATAAAAGAAGTCTGGTTTTTTACTTTACAGAACTACCATATTAGGTCTGTCTAGTACTTTATCTGAGCGAAAAATAAACTTTATATTATTTAGGTCACTATTGTTTGAAGTTTTTCTATTAAATACAACTTGCCTGTACCCTAACGGATTCAGGAAGGTCAGTTATTTAAATTTCTTTTCACCGTCTCTCACTCACTTCTCTTGGGGAGGCAATGAACAGGATTTAAGAGCTAGAGATTTCTGATCCCTCCCCAGTTCAGACTGTAACCTTGAGCAAGTCTGCCTTTCAGAGTTGGTTTGCTCATCTGTAAAATATTCTTCCACCCACTGACCTCACAAGACTATGTGGGAACCAAAGAAGACAGAGGCACATTCAGTTCAGTTCAGTTCAGTTCAGTTGAGTCGCTCAATCGTGTCCGACTCTTTGCGACCCCATGAATCGCAGCACGCCAGGCCTCCCTGTCCATCACCATCTCCCGGAGTTCACTCAGACTCACGTCCATCGAGTCTGTGATGCCATCCAGCCATCTCATCCTCGGTCGTCCCCTTCTCCTCCTGTCCCCAATCCCTCCCAGCATCAGAGTCTTTTCCAATGAGTCAACTCTTCACATGAGATGGCCAAAGTACTGGAGTTTCAGCTTCAGCATCATTCCTTCCAAAGAAATCCCAGGGCTGATCTCCTTCAGAATGAACTGGTTGGATCTCCTTGCAGTCCAAGGGACTCTCAAGAGTCTTCTCCAACACCACAGTTCAAAAGCATCAATTCTTTGGTGCTCAGCCTTCTTCACAGTCCAACTCTCACATGCATACATGACCACAGGAAAAACCATAGCCTTGACTAGATGGACCTTAGTCGGCAAAGTGATGTCTCTGCTTTTGAATATACTATCTAGATTGGTCATAACTTTTCTTCCAAGGAGTAAGCGTCTTTTAATTTCATGGCTGCAGTCACCATCTGCAGTGATTTTGGAGCCCAAAAAAATAAAGTCTGACACTGTTTCCACTGTTTCCCCATCTATTTCCCATGAAGTGATGGTTACAAATGGTTAGGTAATATTTAAAAATACACACACCTCCCTGGGATGGAAAGTCACAAGTCTGTGACCCATGAGAAAGATTTCAGATCCTGCATTAACCATAGATACAATGAGAGGAAACCATGTCCCTTTACCTCCCTGCCTTTTTTTTCTTGGAATTTCACTATAGTTAATGAAGAATATTTATAACTGATTCACCCAAGTGTATTTAGATGTGAAGCCTCAAGACAGAGTCTTAGACCAAAAAGACCACGCTAAAGCCATGCACTCACCTGTTCTCTCAAGAAAATACCTGTGGGCTGAGGAAAGAGTATTTCTTAGCTACTTTTCTCCACCAGACTACAGTCTGAAAGCAGGGGCTCTATCTTATTCACTACTGAACACCCAGCCACAGCATAGGCCCTCGTACATGGCAGGTACTAAATTTACTGAATAAGAAAGCAACATTGAAAACCATCTTGCTGTCCTTCTAGCCTTATCTCTACATCTGCTCTCCACTTCCTGCTATGGACTATAATTATGTGCATCTAGATGCAGTCTCCTCTAGTGGAGGAAAATTCCTTGATTTGTTCTATTTCTATATGTCCCACCTTTTTTTCGTGCCAAGAAACTGGCACAGAGCAGGTGCTCAACAGAAATCTGCTGAATGTATGGAACCTAACAAAACATAAATATTTATCAGGAAACTACTGTTTTCCAGGTACTGCCCTAGACATCGGGAAAGATAGAAGACAGACATCGTCTCTGCCTTCATGGAGCTTACAATCTAGTGATAAACACATACATTAAAGAATAATCACATAAATAATTAATTCATTACAATTATGTATATTGTCTCCCTGCTTATTTAACTTATATACAGAGTACATCATGAGAAATGATGGGCTGGAAGAAGCAGAAGCTGGAATCAAGATTGCCAGGAGAAGTATCAATCACCTCAGATATGGAGATGACACCACCCTTATAGCAGAAAGTGAAGAGGAACTAAAAAGCCTCTTGATGAAAGTGAAAGAGGAAAGTGAAAAAGTTGGCTTAAAGCTCAACATTCAGAAAACGAAGGTCATGGCATCTGGTCCCATCACTTCATTTGAAATAAATGGGGAAACAGTGGAAACAGTGGCTAACTTTATTTTTTTGGGCTCCAAAATCACTGCAGATGGTGATTGCAGCCATGAAATTAAAAGATGCTTACTCCTTGGAAGAAAAGTTATGACCAACCTAGATAGCATATTGAAAAGCAGAGACATTACTTTACCAACTAAGGTCCGTCTAGTCAAGGCTATGGTTTGTCCAGTGGTCATGTATGGATGCGAATTGGACTGTGAAGAAAGCTGAGCGCCAAATAATTGATGCTTTTGACTGTGGTGTTGGAGAAGACTCTTGAGAGTCCCTTGGACTGCAAGGAGATCCAACCAGTCCATTCTGAAGGAGATCAACCCTGGGATTTCTTTGGAAGGAATGATGCTGAAGCTGAAACTCCAGTACTTTGGCCACCTCATGTGAAGAGTTGACTCATTGGAAAAGACTCTGATGCTGGGAGGAATTGGGGGCAGGAGGAGAAGGGGATGACCGAGGATGAGATGGCTGGATGGCATCACTGACTCGATGGATGTGAGTTTGAGTGAACTCCGGGAGTTGGTGATGGACAGGGAGGCCTGGTGTACTGCGATTCATGGGGTCGCAAAGAGTCGGACACAACTGAGCAACTGAACTGAACTGAACTGATGTTAAGTACTGAGAAGTACAGATTGTCTTATGAAAGCATGTCAGGATGGGTGTCCCTAGGAAGGTGACACCCAAACTAAGACCCTGAAGGTAATTTGGAACTAGCCAGGCAAAAGACTAAAGGTGGGGAGAAGAAGAGAGGAACCGAACAGGAAACATTCCAAGCAAAGGGAACAGCCACAGAGCACAGCACAGATGAAAACCCTAGGGCAGACATTTGCAGCATCATGGAGGGACTGAGTGAAATAATGAAAGGTTGTTGCTGAGCCATGAAAGACGCCAGGATTCTCGGCCTCCGGAGGAGAACAGTTCAATCCAGGGCCAGTGATGAGGCTTGATCGCTCAAAGCTTTTGTGTGATAAAGTTTTATTAAAGTATAAAAGAGATAGAGAAAGCTTCAGACATAGACATCAGAAGGGGGCAGAAAGAGTGCCCCCCTGCTAGTCTTTAGCCGGAAGTTTTATAGCTACTAGCAGTCTGCTAATTAGAGAAAGGAAATGTCTCAAAACTCAGAGAATGGCATCAGGCCCCTCACCCACAACATGCATTTTGAGATAACATCCGCACAGGGCCATAACATTATTGACAGGAATCTTGAAGAAAGGCAGGTTTCCAAGCAAATATAGCCTCATTAACATAACTTAAGAGAATATTTGCATGAGTAAAACAATCTAGCTCTGAGTCTTCGGAGGTACCAACTAGAAGACAGAGTCTAGAGTAAAAACGTAGTTCATTAACATAGCTTAAGACAAACATTTCCATAAGAAAAATGCATGGGTTAGCTCAAGGTTTGAGAAAAGTTAAGTTCTGTGAGTTGGACTATAAAGAAAGCTGAGCTGAAGACCTGATGCTTTTGAACTGTGGTGTTGGAGAAGACTCTTGAGAGTCCCTTGGACTGCAAGGAGATCCAACCAATCCATCCTAAAGTAGATCAGTCCTGAATATTCATTGGAAGGACTGATGCTGAAGCTGAAACTCCAATACTTTGGCCACTTGATGCGAAGAACTGACTCATTAGAAAAGACCCGGATGCTAGGAAAGATTGAGGGCAGGAGGAGAACGGGATGACAGAGGTTGGATGGCATCACTGACTCCATGGACAGGAGTTTGAGTAAACTCCAGGAGTCGGCGATGAACAGGGAGGCCTGGTATGCTGCAGTCCATGGGGTTACAAAGAGTTGGACGTGACTGAGTGACTGAACTGAACTGAAGTTCTGGTGGGACCAGGTGTCCTCATGGCAACACAGAATGTTAAAAGATGCTGAAGGAGGAAACACAGAGCTGGACTCCCTCTTAGGCCAGGCTGTGAACATTTGGTTACACACATGGTCGCCCTCCCAATGGACTCTGAACTTTGTGCCTGGTGTCTATAGAAATGGCATACCAATGGAAAACCAGACCCCCGGATAAAAGAGCCTCAGGACTTGTACTTGGACTCTCCATTGCCTAAAAAATATGTTAATTATCTCTAACAGAACAAAGTGGTAAATTCCATTATGTTTATAGGGATATGACCACAGGCCTACTGATAAATATCCATTGTTTATCTAGTCTTGTGACACATGAATCATGAGTTAACTTTGACCTTATCTCTCTTTTACCTTGTCCAGACTAGTTTCAGGGAATTCGGGGAGGTGAGTTTGAGCAAGTACACTGAGGGTCTATAAGGTTTTCACAAAAACTGGTCGGGGTCCTTGGCTAAGAGGAGACTCTGCCTTGGGCCCGCCGGTGTGACAAACTGCACTCCACTACATTGTCCTTCTGAGTGAGTTTGTTTCCTAGAATGTGAGGCTACAACAATACCTCTTGTTAAATTTCTATAGAGAAGGGGAAAACCACCTAACACTTGTAGCTTGTTTCCTCCTGCTGCTTAAGAGAGAGAGAAAAAATGTCTGACACTTGCTGCCTATTTCCTCCATTTGGAGGCCCCGACCTTCCTGCCTGTTACCCTCTCAGTAAGACAAAGAAATACTGTTAATTATATGTGGAATCTTAAAGCAAAAAAAAAAAAAAATGAACTTATTTACAAAACAGACTCACAGACTTCAAAAACAAAGTTATGGTTACCAGGGGGAAAGGGACAGTTGGGGAGTTTGGGATTGACATGTACACACTGCTATATCTAAAATGGGTAAGCAACAAGGACCTGCTGTAGAGCACAGGGAAAGCTGCTCAATGTTAAATAACAACCTAGATGAGAAAAGAATTTGAAAAAGAATAGATACATGTCTATGTACAACTGAACTGCTTTGTTGTATAATTGAATTGCTTTGCTATACACCTCAAACTAAGGCTATATTGTTAATCAACTGTACTCTAATAGAAAAAATAGAATTTTTATAATTAATTAAAAATTTATAATTTATTTCATTTTATAGTATCTATTCCTTATTGCCAAATTCAGACTCAAATTGACGAAAGTAAGGAAAACTGCTAGACCATTCAGGTATGACCTAAATCAAATCCCTTATGATTATAGAGTGGAAGTGAGAAATAGATTTAAGGGCCTAGATCTGATAGATAGAGTGCCTGATGAACTATGGAATGAGGTTCGTGACATTGTGCAGGAGACAGGGATCAAGACCATTCCCATGGAAAAGAAATGCAAAAAAGCAAAATGGCTGCCTGGGGAGGCCTTAGAAATAGCTGTGAAAAGAAGAGAAGCGAAAAGCAAAGGAGAAAAGGAAAGATATAAGCATCTGAATGCAGAGTTCCAGAGAATAGCAAGAAGAGATAAGAAAGCCTTCTTCAACGATCAATGCAAAGAAATAGAGGAAAAGAACAGAATGGGAAAGACTAGAGATCTCTTCAAGAAAATTAGAGATTCCAAGGGAACATTTCGTGCAAAGATGGGCTCGATAAAGGACAGAAATGGTCTGGACCTAACAGAAGCAGAAGATATTAAGAAGAGGTGGCAAGAACACACAGAAGAACTGTACAAAAAAGATCTTCACGACCCAGATAATCATGATGGTGTGATCACTCATCTAGAGCCAGACATCCTGGAATGTGAAGTCAAGTGGGCCTTAGAAAGCATCACTATGAACAAAGCTAGTGGAGGTGATGGAATTGCAGCTGCGCTGTTTCAAATCCTGAAAGATGATGCTGTGAAAGTGCTGCACTCAATATGCCAGCAAATTTGGAAAACTCAGCAGTGGCCACAGGACTGGAAAAGGTCAGTTTTCATTCCAATTCCAAAGAAAGGCAATGCCAAAGAATGCTCAAACTACTGCACAATTGCATTCATCTCACATGCTAGTAAAGTAATGCTCAAAATTCTCCAAGCCAGGCTTCAGCAATACTTGAACTGTGAACTCCCTCATGTTCAAGCTGGTTTTAGAAAAGGCAGAGGAACCAGAGATCAAATGGCCAACATCCACTGGATCATGGAAAAAGCAAGAGAGTTCCAGAAAAACATCTATTTCTGCTTTATTGACTATGCCAAAGCCTTTGACTGTGTGGATCACAATAAACTGTGGAAAATTCTGAAAGAGATGGGCATACCAGACCACCTGACCTGCCTCTTGAGAAATCTGTATGCAGGTCAGGAAGCAACAGTTAGAACTGGACATGGAACAACAGACTGGTTCCAAATAGGAAAAGGAGTCTGTCAAGGCTGAATACTGTCACCCTGCTTATTGAACTTAGATGCAGAGTACATCATGAGAAACACTGGGCTGGAAGAAGCACAAGCTGGAATCAAGATTGCCAGGAGAAATATCAATCACCTCAGATATGCAGATGACACCACCCTTATGGCAGAAAGTGAAGAGGAACTAAAAAGCTTCTTGATGAAAGTGAAAGAGGAAAGTTAAAAAGTTGGCTTAAAGCTCAACATTCAGAAAACGAAGATCATGGCATCTGGTCCCATCACTTCATGGGAAATAGATGGGAAACAGTGGAAACAATGTCAGACTTTATTTTGGGGGGCTCCAAAATCACTGCAGATGGTGACTGCAGCCATGAAATTAAAAGATGCTTACTCCTTGGAAGAAAAGTTATGACCAACCTAGATAGTATATTCAAAAGCAGAGACATTACTTTGCCAACTAAGGTCCGTCTAGTCAAGGCTATGGTTTTTCCTGTGGTCATGTATGGATGTGAGAGTTGGACTGTGAAGAAGGCTGAGCACCAAAGAATTGATGCTTTTGAACTGTGGTGTTGGAGAAGACTCTTGAGAGTCCCTTGGACTGCAAGGAGATCCAACCAGTCCATTCTGAAGGAGATCAGCCCTGGGATTTCTTTGGAAGGAATGATGCTAAAGCTGAAACTCCAGTACTTTGGCCACCTTATGTGAAGAGCTGACTCATTGGAAAAGACTGATGCTGGGAGGGATTGGGGGCAGGAGGAGAAGGGGACGACTGAGGATGAGATGGCTGGATGGCATCACTGATTCAATGGACCTGAGTCTGGGTGAATTCCAGGAGTTGGTGATGGACAGGGAGGCCTGGCGTGCTGCAATTCACGGGGTCGCAAAGAGTCGGACACAACTGAGCGACTGAACTGAACTGATTTTATTAAACATTTTATAATATTTATTTTATTAAATAAAATTTTATAATCTAATTTAAAAAATAGAGCATGTCTCAAAGACAAAAAAATTTAAAAACTCCAGTATCTTCAAACAAAGAAAAAAACTCAAAAACTCTGAGGCAGAAACTAACATAGTACCTTTAGGGCTGTTTGTCTGGAAAGCTGGAGGTGGACAAGTCGAGAGGAACTAGGCTGGAAACTTTGCCCTGTACCTGCCTTCAGATAAGATCATGACAAGAGCTGAATTAAGTTCAAAGGGCTTCTAAATATAAAAAGGAATGCATCTGAGTTGGTCTAACGAGACAGATGAACCTAGAGCCTATTATACGAAGTGAAGTAAGTCAGAAAGAGAAAGACAAAATTGTACAGCAACACATATATGTGGAATCTAGAAGGATGGTACTGATGAACCTATCTACAGGGTGGCTATGGAGATGCAGACATAGAGAACAGACTTTTGGACACAGCTGGGGAAGGAGGTGGGATGATTTGAGAAAGCAGCACTGAAACATTTACATGACCATAAGCAAAAGAGACAGCCAGTGGGAATTTGCTGAATGACACAGGAACCCAAAGCTCAGTGCTGCGACACCCTAGAGGGGTGGGGTAGGGAGGGAGGTGGGAGGGAGGCTTAAGAGGGAGAGGACGTTTGTATACCTATGGCTGACTCATGTTGATGTATGGCAAAAGCCAACAAAAGCAACTATCCTTCAATTAAAAATAAATAATTTTTTAAATGAATAAAAGAACTTACTGATGTTCCTCAGAGCAGGAAGATGCCAAAGCAAAAAATAATAATAATAAAATAAAATAGACCTATGGCAACCCACTCCAATGTTCTTGCCTGGAGAATCCCAGGGACGGGGGAGCCTGGTGGGCTGCCATCTATGGGGTCACACAGAGTCGGACACGACTGAAGTGACTTAGCAGCAGCAGACCTCCCTGGCTACACTGTAGATAATCGTTTCAGTGGAAGTGGGATGTGTAAAGGCAAAAATAGATGACTTTGTATAACGCTCTTGGACATAAACCAAACTTACATGTTGATGAATGAACATACAGTGAGAATATTAACAAGCTTAAACAGGAATACGTAACTACATAACTACATAACACACCAAGGTGCAGAAATAAGAATTCATGGGGAGAATTCTGAATGGATATTAACTCGTAAGGGCTTCCCTGAGATCTCAGTTGGGAAAGAATCCGCCTGCAATTCCGCCTGCAATGCAGGAGACCCTGGTTCAATTCCTGAGTCGGAAAGATCCGCTGGAGAAGGGATAGGCTACCCACACCAGTATTCTTGGGCTTCCCTCGTAGCTCAGCTGGTAAAGAATCCACCCACAATGTGGGAGACTTGGGTTCGAACCCTGGGTTGGGAAGATCCCCTGGAGAAGGGAAAGGCTATCCACTCCGGTATTCTGGCCTGGAGAATTCCATGGACTGTATAGTCCATAGGGTTGCAAAGAGTCGGACATGACGCGGTGACTTTCACTTTCACAATTTCACTGACTTGTAAAACTTAGGCCAGCATTCCCTGAAGTTGATGACGAAGGGGATCTTACAGTTCATCACCCCACAATGCTCCACGTAGAGAGATGGAGAGGAGTATGGGCATAAGTGCACACCTACTCGGTGCCTCATCCGAGTCTGTTTGACAGATGAGGAAATACAGGCTCAGAGACGCCTACCATGGTCCTGAGTTCACACAGCACAGTGGTATGGCTGAGATTCACAGCTGAGGCTGCAAGCTCCACGGGAGCAGGGAGCGAGTCTGTCTTCATCACTGCTGTCCCTGATGCATGTTGAATAATCGACTCTCTGAACATAACGCTCAAGCTCCTTCTAGTACTTCTGGGCTGTTATAGAGGAAGAAGGCTAAAACAAGTATTTATATAAATGCTAGAACATGAGAAGGGAATGATATGAAGGCTGCCGAAAGGCTCCACCAGGTGAAAGGGGCTTGGGGAAGGCCTTCTAAAGAAGGTGGACCCAGCGCTTTGGGATGAAGTGGATGACAGATAAGAGCTGACAGATGGAAATATGGGTTTCCTTGTCTTTTGAGAACATGCTGAGAGTCAGCAGCTGCAACCAGGCAAGGAATGTGACAAGATCTGGGGGAGCGCAGCTCTTACCTGAAGGCTCCCATGCCATGAGAGAAGATGATCAAGGGGTATCCAGAGTCCTTTGTTTTAAAGGGGCCATTCCAGCTAACAGGCAGGCGACAAGATCCTAGCAGAGACATGGGGTAAGAATCTCCGGCTGCCCCCATACTAATCCCCAGGGCAGCCTGAGCGCAAGCATGGTGGGGACCCGGTGGCCCTCCTCTCAAGAGACCCACCTTTCACCTGAGCAACCCAGGACAATCAGTCATTTACTCTTTCCCTTTTTCTCCCCTCGGGAGCACGAACCCAACAGAAAGTGGGAAAAGAAAGCCAAAGGGAGAGTACTGAACAACTTATGGGCAAATCCCTGAGACGCTAAGGCAGTCGGTAGAGTTCCTAACGGTGAGGTCTTTGGGGGAAGTGGATGACTCAGTGTGATCTGACCCAGAAGAGGGAGGAGCTAGAGGGGCAACTGCGGGAGATGGTATGCTCCTTGGCAGTCAAGAGTGCTTCTTTAATCTAAGCTATAGCTGACACAGAGCAGAAATAATGCATGCTGGATACATGAGTAATAGCTGCCACCTATGGAACACATTCCACATCCCAAGCATAGCACCAGAGTGCGTCTTTTATAAACATTACAATGTATATACACGTCCGACTTTACAATCCTGTAAAGGTAGATGTTCAGACACATTCAGTAACTGGCCCAAGCCCCACAGCTAGTAAATGATAAGGACTGGATTCGAATCCAGGGCAGTCTAACTCTATAACTAAAGCTCTTCAAAAAAATAAATAAATAAAGCTCTCCTGTTTGTAATTCTCTCCACTCTCCATACCACACTGACTAATGGATGCCCCACTACAAAAGGGCTGGACAACACAAACTATAAGGTACTGTGTCTGCCTGGAGATCTCCAAGGGACATAATTAAACAGCTGGGAGAGCACCCAGGGGTGAGGCCAGCTCTTACCCACAGCCAGGCTGAACAGTAACCCCCCCCAGCGCTTATTAAACTTCAGGTATTCGGCCAGGCCAGCGAAGTACTCATAGCGGGGAATCCACAGCGGCTGCTCCGAGGTCTCCTCCGCCTCTTGGCACGGGTAGAACAGTCGAAAGAAGCTGCCCTGTAAGGAAAAAAAGACAGCAGCTGCTCGGAGCAAGAAGCCCAAGCATGGCTTCATTTCCCAACAGACACGTTCAGCAGTTGTTTGAGGGTACCAGCCAAGTACTAAAACAGGGAAACTTTACCTTCAATTCACATACCTGAATTTTACACTCAGAAAACCCAGAAAGAAGCAATTTTATGTTCAGCATTCACATAAGGCTTATATTATTTCAAACAGCCAACTGTATTTTGAATTACATTGGAAGGGTACTAAAATATTTCCAGTGCTTGGGCTATCAAAAAAAGATTTCAATGTGGCTGGAAGCCCAGGCCTGGAGGAGCCCCAGAAGCGAAGGAGTAGCTCTCTTGTTGAATGGGGTGACATTGGTGGCACCCTGGGCAACCCTGGAGCCTGGCCCCTGGGAGGTAGCAGCAGCACATTCACTCTACCTGGGGGTATGTGCCTCTCACAAGGGAGAGGGAGAGTTCAAGGGCCAGCAGAGAATGACCTAGGAACTGAAGGAGGGAAAGTCCCGGACTAAAGTAGGAGGGCGGAACAGACGAGAGCAGAAGAGGAGAAAAAGGAGACTGTCTTCCAATGTGGGGCCAGGGAGTCAAAGGTCAATGGCACATAGTCCACTGCTCCTCCTCTGATACACTCAGATTAGGGCGAGATCCAAAACCTTTCCAGGATCAGGCACCTGCTCTCAAGACATCAGAGAGCTACCTTTGACGTTAGAGGCCCCAGTTCCTCTAAGTTGGGAAAAAGAATCATCTCTTGTCTATTGAGATGTTTCTAATTGAAAAGAGGAGAAAAGTTCAGGGGAAAGAGACCTGGGTGCTCAACAATCAAATCCAGACCAGCTCTGACTCAGGTTTCCCCTAGCTGGAATTACATCATCAGACTTGTGACAGAAGCAGTGGAGACACGCTGGAGACACTTACCTGGAGGCTCTGACCCTCCATCACATCCCCACAGCCTACGAGGTGGGGTCCCGTGACAGGCGGAAAGCTCATGGACTGGTTGACCCCCATCTCATCACCAGCTGAACGAAGACTTGGGCAGTGGCTGAACTTGACAGCTGGAGGGCGGAACACAGAACAGCCTCTTGCTGGTTTCCTCTCAGCTTCCTGTTGCTTATTCTTATCAGCCACCCCTCTCTACGCCTCCTATCACCCCTCCTCCCTGCCAGTGACGCAGCCTGTCTTCCAATCATCCACCTTGCTACACTGCCTTTACTAAGGTTTGCTGTGCTGTGCTTAGTCGCTCAGTCGTGTCCGACTCTTTGCAGTCCCATGGACTGTGCCAGGCTCCTCTGTCCATGGGGATTCTCCAGGCAAGAATACTGGAGTGGGATCCTCCTGGGGATCTTCCCAACCCAGGGATCAAACCCAGGTCTAGGGGGCTGCTTTTTCTGTTGCTATTGGTGGAGAGATGAGGAAAAGATCATGGAAAGGAAACAGAGCCTCCATACTCCTCAAAACCCACTAACAAGTGTTCATTTAGCACTGACTATGTGCCCAGCACAGCAGCAACTGCTGCAGAGAACATGCCACAGACCTTGTCCTCAGGAGGCTAAGAATAACAAACACAGCCATTAACATCTATTATTTACTATGTGTCAGCACTGACCTAAGATTTTTACATACTCTGCGTCATTTCATCCTCTCAACAACCATCTGAGGAAGGTACTATTAAGACCCTGTTTTACAACCGAGGAGACTAGGGTATGAAGAGGTTGAATAACTCCCCCAAGTCACACTGCTTCTAGGTGGCAAACTCAGGTCTGTCTAATCCAGACCTGAGCTCTTAACCCCTCACTGATCCTGCTAGTGGGGAGACACAATGACGTACATACAAAATCACTGACCTAAACTATAAACTATAAAAGGCACTTATTCGGGTCTTAAATATGAGGAAGATTTTCGAGGCAGGGGAGAGGGGAGCATTTTTATAAAGGTCATAATGTAAGAGCAGAAAGGGCCAGAAATAGGTTAGAGTATAATGTGAGCAGGAGATCAAACAGGAGCCTTCCACGTGACAGGCGTGCATGCTCTGACTAGAAAGCATCCCTATAACTTAGTTGCTTCTTGTTTGCTTTTTTTAAAACAAGGATGTCTTTTTTTTTTTTTTTTGACCGTGCCGGGTCTTAGCTGCAGCCTGTGAGATGTAGCTCCCCTGACCAGGCCCCTGCATTGGGAGCATGGAGTCTTAACCTCTGGACCACCAGGGAAGTCGAGGTTACTTTTTAAATCAGGACTAATGCCACTGCTCTTCCTCCCTCTTCAATTACATCACCGCCAGCGGCAGTAGCAGCACGCTTACTCTGTGCCAGGAACTACACCAAGGGCTTCACATACATGTATTATTTAATGAAATCCTTACAATAATTCCCTGGGATATGAATTGCTAGCTCATCTTACACATGAGGAAGCTGATACTTAATAAAGTGAGGCAATTTACCCAAGAACAGTGAACAGAGCCAGAATCTGATCACGGGCAACGTGGCTGTGACAGTAGAGAATGTGGTCCAACCTCCTAACATTCATCCGATCCTTCCCTCCTACGGAGATCCCTTGTGATCTGCGTGGGGTTGACACCTCTCTAACCTCTAGAGTTGGACCTATCAGCCCTACATATCCCCATCAGTATCTGGATGAAGAGTGGGCTCATGACACATATTGGGCCAACCAGGGCAAAGCCTAGGACTTTGGTCTGATGGTAGAGTGTGGACAAGTTCTTTCTTGTTTTGAACTAGCATGAGGTGTGGACGTGAAGCTTTGAACTGTCGCAGCCACTTTGTTACCTCGTGAATGAAGGTACCCGTGGAGGATGCAGAGCTGAGAGAATCGTAGAGAAATGCAGTTATTTGTGAAGACATTAAGAATCTCTGAATTAGACTATACCTGAAACTTGGCCCACCCCTAGACCTCTAGTTACAAGAGCCAATAAATCCCTTTTTATTGTTTAAACCAACTGGTTTAGATTTCTACTGCTTGAACCAAAAGCATCTAAACTGATCCACTGAGTCCTGGGCCACATTTTCAGTCATTGCATTATTCTGCTTTCTTTAAGATGCTCTGGGATGGATTCGGTAGTTCGAGTCAAAACATGGAAGAGACAAGGTCTCTGGACAGGAGGAGACCTTAAGGATCACTTCTCCCCACAGTCGTCCCCTGCACCACGACCCCGACGCAGCTCACTACAGAAATGTGCTTTACTGATGAAGCGATCAAGGTCCTAAGGGGTTAAGGGAAATGCTCAAGGTTACCAGAATTATTATTACACACAGACCTCCTCACTGCCAACTTCCAATTGTCTGGCCTAATGGAAAACTCCAGACAAGCAATAATCTTAATGCCATTCTACTTCACTTTGGAAGACAATAAGTGATATTCTTTCTACTACAGAATTGCTTCATCTTGTTTCTCTGAAGCAAATTTAAAAACCGAATTCTTTTTAAAAAGACGCTAAGCTCCTGACGCAGTCAGTGGGCTGTTTAGCCAAAGGGAAGTTGGATGAGTGGTGCTTAGTCTCAGACCCTGACCTTTTCTGCTTGAGGGCAGATGCGCAGAGGACCCACAGCGGGATGGGGAGGAGGCACCGGACAGGTCGCCCGCGAGACAATGAAGCAGCTGAAGTTTTATTAATATTTGCTGATTGAGTGAAAAGGAGAAGCAATAGGATTTGGGCAACTAAGTGGATTTGGGGAGTTATGCAAGAAGGGAGAGCCAAAGGTGAGTCAGGTTTCAGGACTGGGTGACCAGAATGATATTAGCTTATAGGAAGAGATGCTAGTCTTAATCCAAAAACAGAACACTGCATGAGACAGGAATCAGGACAAGGGCACTTGAAAATGCCTATAACAGAAGGGCAGCAGAACTCTCTGGTAATCCTGGAAAGCTTCTGGGAAGGCCATCAACTAAACTGAGTGAGGCTAACATGAAAACGGATCTGCATTCTCTGGGCTCATATTGACTGATGCCCAAGTAGAATGGAGAGACGGGAAAATCCAGTGTAACTCACAAATTTTTGCCTAAGAAACATCCACAGAGCATCCAGTGTCATATCTAATAAATGCCAAGGAATTCTCCAAGGAACTCAGTCCAGGTGTCTCTATCTACTTTGGTTCACCTTATCTAAACAATTTGAGGTGATGTCTACCTAAAAGCCTCTCTACCCACCCAAACCTGCCCCACCCATCAAAGCCTAGTGAAATCTCTGGTACTCTGTGAAGCTTCTCAAGTCCTTCCAATCTTCCCTCTTCTCCACTCGAGTATGTATGCATCACTCACCTGATAACCAATCACAGGCTGCCTCAGGACAGCTCTTGAATTAGTACCTACTCTAGCAGTGGAAACAGTGACCAATTTTATTTTCTTGGGCTCCAAAATCACTTCAGATGGTGACTGTAGTCATGGAATTAAAAGACACTTGCTCATCAGAAGAAAGCTATGACAAACCTAGATAGTGTATTAAAAAGCAAAGGCATCACTTTGCCAACAAAGGTCCACATAGTCAAAGCTATGGTTTTCCTGATAGTCATGTACGGATGTGCGAGTTGGACCATAAAAAAGGCTGAGCACCAAAGAATTGATGCTTTCAAATTGTGGAGCTGGAGAAGACTCTTGAGAGTCCCTTGGACTGCAAGGAGATCAAAACTAGTCAATCCTAAAGGAAATCCACCATGAATATCCATTGGAAGGACTGATGCTGAAGCTCCAATACTTTGGCCACCTGATGTAAAAAGCTGATTCATTGGAAAAGACTCTGATGCTAGGAAAGATTTGAGGGCAGGAGGAGAAGGGGGTGACAGAGGATGAGATGGTTGGATGGCATCAATGGACACGAGTTTGTGCAAACTCCAGGAAATAGTGAAGGACAGGGAAGCCTGGCATGTTTCAGTCCATGGGGTTGCACAGAGTCAGACACGACTCAGCGACTCAACAACAACTAGCAGTTTTCAATCAGTGACTTGCCTCCAAGAAGTGGTCCAAGTAGAATCTAGATCAGAGGTTCCTGAATCTATTATTTCACAATCACCTGGAAAACTTTTCAAAAACAAAGCTTTTAGAGCCCCATTGCCAGAGATCAATTAGTTTATAAAGCTTCCCAAGCCTTCTGATCCCCAAGGTTCGAGAACCTCTGGTCCGGATGGTACCCAGGATTTCTCTTTTTTTCAGACATGGGCATACAATAAACATTTACTGAGTGGATATGGTATTCTAGCCCACCATTTTCATATTAATGAAAAGATAATGATTATGATATCATGTGGTTTAATCCCCATGGCCACCTAGAAGCATGTTCCTGCCAGTTCCTGGCTTAATGTAGTGGTTTGCATAGAACTGGTCTCAGTAATCAATTGATCCAATGAATGCTATTTAATTTTTCACACACTTATGCCTTATCTCTTCAGATATGCTACAGAGGTAGAATGTGTTTTACATTTCTTTGGAGGATAAACCATCTATCCTCATGCTTTCCCCACACAGAGAGACCCTATAAATGCTTCCTTTATTTGGCTTTGATTTAAACCCTCTCAATTCTTTAATGGATGTCTTTTTGATCTAAAAATTAGACTACATGGTATAGTGGGAAAAGAAAGGCTTTGGTGACAGTCTGAATTCCACCTCCACCATTTAACTGGCTGTTTAACCTTGAGCAAGTTCCTTCAATTCTAAGCCTCTGATAATGTTTCCACATGATAGAAATAACAGTCACTCATGAAATTGCTGATGAGGATTAAATGAAAGTATATGAAACACCTAACATATAGAAGGCACAATAACCATAACTAGCTACATGATCTCTTAGCCTAAGTTCCTTGTGAGTAATACGAGGACACTTCATAAGTGAAATTTAGTAACAAAAGTGATATTGCCTAGGGTCTGGGATATTTTAAGTGCTCATAAAAATGTTAGGAATTAATTAACAATTTTATGTCTCTTTTTCTTTATACCCAGCCAAGCTTTTCGGAGAAGGCAATGGCACCCCACTCCAGTACTCTTACCTGGAAAATCCCATGGGCAGAGGAGCCTGGTAGGCTGCAGTCCATGGGGTCGCTAAGAGTCGGGCATGACTGAGTGACTTCACTTTCACTTTTCACTTTCATGCATTGGAGAAGGAAATGGCAACCCACTCCAGTATTCTTGCCTGGAGAATCCCATGGGTGGGGAAGTCTGGTGGGCTGCCGTCTATGGGGTCACACAGAGTCGGATAGGACTGAAGCGACTTAGCAGCAGCAGCCAAGCTTTTTTCTTTTGCGGGGGTGGGGGGGGCGGGATTTGTGGTTTTCTGGATTAAATCCTTTGACAAAATGGTTTCTTTCCTTTCAGTCTTATCAGGTCTGAGACACCTATTTCAAAATCAGTCCCAGGTCTCCTGCATTGCAGGCAGATTCTTTATCGCCACCAGGGAAGCCCTTATATAGGCCCAGAAGAGCCCAAAGGGAACAGAGAGGGCTTACATTGCAGCTGTCCATCTCCTGCTCGGGCCTTCTGATTCCAGTGAGCAGGGACCACCCTTCTGCCAGCTGTGTGGACTTTTCATCCCTGGCTATTTCAGGACATAGTCCAAGATAAGCACTTCTCTGGGGCTTCCTTTCAGACAAAGCTCTCATTAGTCTGTGATCTCTGGGGAAGTGAGGAAATATCCTGTTCTTAGAGGATGGAGACACCAAGCACTCAAGGGGCAGGTTTGAGCAACAGAGGGGCAGCGCTATAAAAGGAGCCAAGATGAGAGTATTTCAGAGCATTAATAATTACAGTAAAAATAATCTCTCTCGCTTGTGGAGGCTTTACAGTTTACAAAGTACTTTCACACATATTAGCTTATTGGCTCCAGAACATAGCCTCAAGCTAAGACGGAGAGCAACTGTCATCTCCACTTCATAGATGAAGAGAGTGAGTCCCAGAGAGGGGGTGTGATCTGCCCAAGGTCACACAGCAAAGGAGTTGCAGAGCTGCAATAATAAAACCCAGCTCTGCTGAACTCCAGTTCTGAGCAACTCCGTGGATTGGGAAGAAGGAATGGTGACCCTTGTTCCATCAGCATGAAAACCAGGAAAGTGAGGCTAAGAGTGAAGCACATAGAAGGTGCGGAACATAAAGAAGCCCAGGTTTCAGAAGGGGTGTGCCGAGAGCTCACGGTGGGGCTCCAGGGGCTCCAGGAGTGACAATGCAAGATGACAGCGGGAGAGTAAAGGGTGCGGGTGGATACTGGAGGTGTCTCAACAGGAAACAGAAAAGGTGAAAGACAATGGGGAGCTCCTCGGATTGAGACGAGGCGCCCCCAAACAGGGCTGGAATGTGACAAAATCCGCAGACACCTCAGTTCAGAACAGAGGCTTTCTCCAGACTTACCGAGTCACGTTGATCCCTCAGAAGCAGCCCAGACGGTCAACTCGACGGAAACAAGAAACTGTCCAGGAGCTAGTGGCCCCTTGGTAATTGTAGTTTCCAGAACGCCACTTTAGCACTTAAAAGCATGTCCCGCCTCTGTCCAGAACTATAATTCCCGAGGTGCATCGCGAAGAGTGCCCATAAGATCCCAAGACTACAATTCCCAGAGTTCTACACGGCCCCTCTTCGTTGTGGGAAACCTTCCGAAGTTCGGGATGAAGTACGATTCCTCCCCCTGGTGGTCGAAGAGCCGCCACCAGGATGACAAAGCCCGAGCGGAGGGTTACTGTTTATAGTCCCGGCTAGTAACTCTCCGCCGCACCGTTCCTCAAATAGTTCCTGGGTGTGCCTGGAGATAGACAGGGATTAGCTTTATTCACAGGGGAGCTGAGGAGATCTGAGCTTATTTTGTGTCCTTTACGAACCTGTACCTGTTGACACGTGTGATATTCAGTTGTCCTTCCGAAACTCCTATCCAAGAACTGAGAGAAAACTGAGAGATTCCTCCCTGTCCCTCTGTCCCTAGCCCCTCCTCCCTCCACCCTCACTTTGCTGGCTCTGTGCTGGTTCTCAGAGACACCATGGTGAACGAGTTAGTGTTGCTAACCTCAGAAGAATTCACAGCCCAGCGGAGGATCCCGACAAAGGAAGAATTACACAGCGATAGTTGCTCTAATGGGGAAAGCCCAAAGGGTTATGGGAGCCTTCTTGAAAGGGCTAAGCTGCCCAGGCTTGGACAGAATATTTAACACTCTGGCTGGAGCAGAGTGTGAGGAATGGAATCTCGAGGCACGCCTGAGGGGGGAGGCGGGGCCACGTCCTCAGGAGTCTGGTAAACTTCATAAGAAAATTGGATCAACCAAGCAACTTAAAAACTTAAAGACTTTCTACTCCTTGCTGAATGAGGTCCCAGCTTCTTAGCTTGACATTCTAGGTCCTCCCTAACTTGCCCTAAACCACCAATTACTCTGAAGTGTTGCTCATGGTTTTTATTTTTGTTTTTCTGACAGAAATTGCCCTTCTGCCTTGCCCCCAGCTACGTTCACCCAGTCTCAAGATGTTGTAGGTTCTCATTGTTCCCCTCACACTTTTATTCACGCTCTTCTCTCCACCAAACACTCTGCCCTGCTTTGTGTCTGTCTAATCCCGTTCTTCCTTGACAATTCCTCTCGATCCTCCCTCTCCACGAAGCCTCCCTGATTCCCCGCCAGTCCAAACAGCTTCTGCCCCCTCTCAGTTGCTGGGATATTTGTGTGCACCTCTCATTTGGGGCCTTACCTCACACTGCCCTGTGCCATCTCAGTGGGAGGTCTTAACTCTCCATTAAACTGTGAGTTTTTTGAGGTCAGGCGATGAGTCCTACAGCTGATCCCTCCTCCCTCCCAACCACATACCCTCAAATTGCCAGTGTCCAGATTCCATGCTTCAGGCTTCTTTAGATCCTCCTCTCCTCCTGACACACCGTCACCACCACCATCCTTCCAGGAACCAAAATAAAGTCATCAGGGGAGAGTGATTGTAGCACCACACTGTGGTAATCAAGCCCAGATTTAATTAAAGCTGTGGTTGGTGGCGGTGATGGCAGAACATAAAAACCTTAGTGCACATCAGAGATGGTTCTCTTTGGCTAATTAATTAGTGCTCTGCAGCTGGCAGAGAACACATGACTAATCAGAGTCCCTAGTTAGGAGAGGGGCCACTGCAGTTGGTTTCTCTGTCTCCAACTCCCAGACTAGGCCATGCTGGGGACATCTGCTGGCCAACTAAGTTTTAAACTTCCCAGGAAGAGGAATCTCACAGCCTCCTTTGTCAATGTTAGGAAGATCTACTTTGGGCCCAAACTCCTGTTGCAAAATAAAATACTTGAGTTCAAATGCATTTCCTTCCAGTCTAGTCTTTTTGGAGATAAACAACCCAAATGCAACAGTTTTTAACAAGTGGTTAATTTCCCAGGCTTTCACTATAGAGCCCATCTTCCAGTTGTCCAAGGATCTCTTCTGGTTGACTACCATCCCATTCCAGCCTTTACCTTGTTGCTGAATTACTTTATTCATTTTTAAACATTTGTTTGTTTATTTGGCTGTTCCAGGTCTTAATTGCAGCACTCGGGATCTTCGATCTTCATTGCAGCGTGCTGATTCTTTGGTTGTGGCATATTTAGTTGCAGCGTGCAAACTCTTAGTTGAGGCATGTGGGATCTAGTTCCCTGACCAGGGATTGAACCCAGGCCCCCTGCATTGGGAGCTCGTACTCTTAACCACTGGACCACCAGGGAAGTCCCTAAGTTACTTTAAGTTGGCATCTGAGTGACCAGTTTTGGATTTCCTCTTCTCCTCCCTACCTGCTGAAGTTGATGGACAACGCTTTTCGAAATCAAACTATAACATGCTTACAATAAAGTGTGTGAAGTGCACTAACTGTACAGCTCAACCTTTAAAAAAAATTTGATATAACCGTCACCCAGTTTGATATGTAGAACATTTCCAATACCCCCAAAATGTTGTCTCTGTCCCTTCCCAGTTTATAATCACTCATCCCCTCAAGGGAGCCATCACTTTTTGTCTCTATCATCTCTGGACCCATTTGGAGTGTGGATGAATCCTCTTTTAACGTCTTGTTAACAGGCAGAGTGTGTACGTTTAATAAAGATCAACATGACTTAGTGACTGAACAACAACAACAAACAGGTAGAGTGTACATGCTTAATAAAGATCAAGAACAGTAACTGTCCTTCTCTATTATTGTTGCCATAATAATAGGATCTATTACTGTTACTGTAGTAACAAAATTAAGTGCTGGAAATAGGGCAGCAGTAAATAGAGAGATTAATTCCCTATCCACATGGTACTCTCATTCTATTGAGAGGAGCCAGATAATAAACAGATAACCAAGGTAATTGCATACTCTTTAAATTTTATTTATTTTTGGCTGTGCTGCATCTTGACTGCTGTGTGTGGGCTTTCTCTAGTTGCGGTGAGCAGGAGATACTCCCCAGTTATGGGATGCAGGTTTTTCATTGTGGTGGCTTCTCTTGTTGAGAAACACTAGCTCCAGGCTCTCAGTCTTCAGTGTTTTCTGTCTGAAGGCTCAGTAGTTGTGGAGCATAGGCTTAGGGGCCCTGCAGCATATGGGATCTTCCTGGACCAGGGATTGAACTGGTGTTCCCTTCATTGCAAGGTGGATTCTTAACCACTGGATGACCAGGGAAGCCCGATTGCACACTCTTAAATGTTCTAAAGGAAATAAGATGCTTTGATGGGGAATAAAAGGAGTGAGCTATTCTCAGTAGAATGATCAGGGAGGGATTCTCCTCTGAAGGCCTGGCATCAGAGCTGAGCCTAACCATACCTACCATTTCTTTTACCTACTACGTGTCAGACATGTCGTTAGGAACTTTCAAATCCTTTAGGTCATTTAGTCTTCCTGGGAAGTATGTCATAGTTTATTTTTCAGACAAGAAAACAGAGGCTCAAAGAGGTAGTCACAGACAGCATTGATCCGTCTCTCCTATCCTCTCATCCCTTCTGAGCCCCCATGCCAATGTGGGAGCTCCTCCACTCCAAGTCCCTTTTCTCCCTGCTTCCTTGACTGGGGGCTTTCTTAGGTATCTAAGAACGAGGAAGGGAGAGGCACATGGCCCCCACCTCAAGGGCAACCTTCAGCCATCACAGAAGCCAGTGACTCCCCATCCTTAGATAGGATGATTCTGAGACGCAGTTCACACTGTCTCTTAGAATTTCCAGGGAGCTGAATCCAGCTGCTCACAGCAGTGAGCTGCATATGTATGCTCCCCATCTTATTTTCTCCCCTCCTTGCCTCGCTTTCCCCATGCTATCTCTTCTGCTTCTTGAAACCACCTTCCAAATAGATCACGAGCACCCAAGTCTCAGGGTTTGCTTTTGGGGGAACTCAAGCCACCTCTTGCTCCAAGCACAGCAAAGTAATTGGGTACATAACATTCTCTAATTGTGCCATGTCCTTTCATCCTCCATGCCTTTGCAAGTGCTATCTCCTCTGCCAAAACACGTGTTGAATCCATTGTGATCCATCCAACATCCACTTCACTCTATCCCTGCCATCCTCCACCTGATCATCTCCAGCTTCCAGTGATCAGAACTGGTAAGAATTGTGTTTGTGCCAACTGCTTGGCACACCCTGTTTCATTCAGTTGGCACGGAGATTCTGAGGCATCAGTAGTACCATTCCTGGTTTGCAGGTCAGGAAACTGAGATTCACAGAGGCCAGGAGACTTGCCCAAGCTTTGCAGTTAATAACTGACCTAAATGCAGATCTACTTATTAACTCTAGGCTAGAGGGAAAGGGTAGGAATCGGGGTCTCTGAAGTTATTTCAGTATTCCCTGCCCATCAGATTCACTCCTCCTTCTCATCCAGTGACAAGCTGGTCCGTGGACAGGCATGCCCTCGGTCACCCATATGTGTTTTTTTGTGCTCTTTCCATTTGCTGGTGCTATGTCTTTCCCGTCTGCTCTCTGTCTAGTCTTTCAAACTGAGCAGAGATGTCAATTTCTCTGGGAAATCCTTCCTGGCTGAATCCCCCTGGGTTTTCCTGACACTCACTGGCATCCCCATGACAGCACACATCACAAGGCAGCGAGGTCCCCTGTGTGCCCATCTCCTCTGAACACAGCCTTGGGCTCTGGAGGGCATGGATGCCATCTTATTCATCTCTGTGGGCCTGGCACTGTACCTGGCACAGTGGGTGTTGGTTAAAAGATTGAGTGAAAAACTTCCCTGGCAGTCCAGTGGGTAAGACTCCAGTCTTCCAATGCAAGGTGAACAGGTTCTATCACTGGTCAGGGGACTAAGATCTCACATGCCCTGAGGCATGGCCAATATACATATATAGAGAGAGAGAGTAAATGAGTGAGAGGCACCCAGTAGAGACTGCAGACATGAATGCCTTCAGAGTCCAAGCAAGTCAGGTTAATTGGTGCAAGACAATAGGAAGCAGGAGGGACTATAGCAAACTGGACAGCCAGCGGCTCACCTGAAGTATTCATATTCAATTAAAAAACATGGGTGAGTGAAATTCAGCCTTTGTTCAAAACAATAGTAATAATAATAGTTATAGTAACATACTCTGCACCAGGAGACTAGGTGCATGGTTCAGAGTGTGGGTTCTGAAAACTGGCTGCTGGATTTGAATCCCAGCTCTCCTACCTGTTAGCTGTGAGACTTTGGTCAAGTCACTTAACCTCTCTGAGCTACAGTTTCCTCTCTTGCAAATGGAAATAATTATACCTACCTTACAGAGTTGTGAGGATTCAAAGAGTAAGTACATGGAAAGTATAGAAATTGGTGCCCGGCACATGGAAAACACTTGGGACGACAGGCTATTGCCGTTCCTTGACAATGAGTGCTCAGGGAGGGCCTCCCTGCGGAGGTGACATGTAAGCTGAGCAGCCACCTGTGATGAGCTCTGGGAGAAGAACATTCCAGGCAGGGGGAACAGACGGGGGAAAGGTCCTAAGGCAGAAGTGGCTGTGCTGGGTCTGGAGCACAGTGGCCAGAGAGTGGGGCTGGAGACAAGGTCTTGAGAGCAGACAGAGCCCAGATCACGGAGGGTCTTCTAAGCTGTGAAAAGAATATTCTTGTGTGATGGAAGCCACTGGGGCAAGTTTGTTTCAAAACATAGGTTTTATTATTATTTAGGTGCTGTGAGGCTGACAGACCAGGAAACAACTACCACTGAAAAAAAAGTTTGGGACTTTCTTGGCAGTCCAGTGGTTAAGACTCCATGCTTCTACCACAGAGGCCACGGGTTCCATCTCTGATCTGGGAACTAAGATCCCACATGCCATGCAATGCAGCCAAAAAACACAGAAAAAAGAGTTTGTTGCACACACAGACAGCAAGAGGAGCAGGCACACCACGCCACAGAGGGCCCACATGGGAAAGCACCAGGGTCAGTCAGGAGGAAGAGGGAGGGAGGGAGGCAGGGGAAAACACAGGCAAGGGCCTTTTTTGTGGTTTCCATGGGAGGAGCTGGTGAGAGAGCAGGCAGGCTTAGAATTGGCTCGTATGCATAATTTCAGTGGACTCTGAGGCATGGGGACTGTCTCCAACTGTTTCTGGTTCCTGACCCTGGAGTGCATAGGGCAGTGGAATCGTGGTCCTGAGTGTGAATGCCCAGCAGAGGATGTGATGGATTTAGTTCATTTCAGTCGCTCAGTTGTGTCTGACTCTTTGCGACCCATGGACTGCAGCACACCAGGCTTCCCTGTCCATCAACTCCCAGACTTTGCTCAAACTCATGTCCATCGAGTCGGTGATGCCATCCAACCATCTCATCCTCTGTCGTCCCCTTCTCCTCCCACCTTCAATCTTTCCCATCATCAGGGTCTTTTCAAAATGTCAGTTCTTTGCATCAGGTGGCCAAAGTATCAGAGCTTCAGCTTCAGCATCAGTCCTTCCAATGAATATTCAAGACTGAGTTCCTTTAGGATTGACTGGTTTGATCTCCTTGCAGTCCAAGGGACTCTCAAGAGTCTTCTCCAAAACCACAGTTCAAAAGCATCAATTCTTCGGTGCTCAGCATTCTTTATGGTCCAACTCTCACATCCATACACGACTACTGGAAAAACCATAGCTTTGACTAGACGGACCTTTGTCGGATGTGGTTGGTTTTGTCTGGATTGGTTGGGGTTTTTTTTTTTTTGGACTGACATTGTCTGGATTGGTTGGTTTGCATTTGAAAAGCAGGCTCAAGGATGAGCTATTCACTGTCTGTAGGAAATGGCTACCCTAGGGGAGGCAATCCCTGCCGGGTCAGCAAGGCCCTGGTGTCAAATATCAAAACACAGAAACTAAAAACACAGGGTTAATATGAAATTGTAGCCAAGGCGGCATGGGGTTTACATTTTATCAAATCCCCCTGGCTGCTGTGAGGACACAGTGAGCAAGAGAAAAGCAGAGCCCAGAGCTCAGTGCAATGATCCAGGTGTGAAGTGATGGTGGCCTGGACTATGGAGGACGCAGGGGACGTGGGAGCTGGCTAGCAGCAGGGTCTATATGAGGCGGGGCCACAGGACCTGATGGACATCCAATGAGGACACCTTTGGATTACAAGAGGAGAACTGAAGCCCATCTTGTTCTTATTTCTGGGGTTCACAGCTGTGTTTCCTTCCCCAGGTATGAACTGTACCATCTCACTTTTTTGATGTTGAAGGTGTAGCAAAGGGATTCTAGGAAATAGAGATTCAAATAAAATGTTCAACATAGTGCCTGACACACAGTAGGTACTCAATAAATCAGTAGCCTTTTGTCCCATGAGGGAAAGCAGAAAGCCCAGCAGATCTGATAAAGAGATTGTGGTTTGGCGCCAGTTCTACCGCCCACTGGCTGAGTGGCCCTGGACAGGTGATTTCACCTCTGCATTTTCTGTTCCTAATCCAGAAGCAGAAGTAAGAGTCCCTCACCCTTCTGGTGCTTGTAAGAATTAAATGAAGTGATGTACAATATGTCAGGGTCTCCATCAATTACAGCAATAATGATCACATCTTTAGGAATGTCAGTCTAAGCCAGACTCCTGAGGTAGGGCCCAGACTCCAGAAGAAGGGCACTGAACCCCTTTCAACTCCACCTCAGAGCACCTCTAGGCGTGATCCCTGCCCCCAGCTCCCACTCCTCTGCTGAACATCTCCTCAAAGAGCCAACAGAAAGCTGTGTTTACTCTGCCAAGCAGCATCCCTAGGGAGGGAGGTGAAGACAAATAAATTTTCCTGCCTCAGCTCTGGAAAGCAGGCCGTTAGTTACCTGTGGTTCCAGGCAGCCTGCCTGCTAGGTAAACACTTGTTAAGCTGGCCCTAGTGCTTAACCCCTTGGCACCCAAGGCTGAGGTGGAGATGTCCAGGCGTGGACAGCTCTGGGAGACTCCAGGAACTAGAGGAGGCTGGGCGTGGCTTCTGGAGCCTACAGAGAAGGTCTAATTCAGGTGAAATATTCAGGAGAATGGCACAGAATGACTTCAGAACTAGGGTTTAAATTGGCTTTACTTGGCCTGTCCAGATTGGCTGTCCCTCGGTCCCCACCCTCCACCCCTGCCCCAGGAATGCAGGCTCCAAAGGAGCAGCAGGAGCTGAAAGCTCAGCCTATGGTTTTCAGCAGGTGTTCTGGTTTGTGATGGGCTGGACCAGAGATGCCCGCTCACCTCAATCTCCTCTGGCTTCCTCCAGATAACAGAAAACTGCCGTGCGGGAAGCAGAGGCCTGCCTCCCTGGGGAGGAGCCAGACCCTGGGCCACAGTTGGGTGGGCCAGTTAGAAGGCAGTCTTGGGCTATCATCATTCATATATGTGCATCCCTGTAAAGTTTGCCAAGCACTTTCCCACATGTTGTCTCATTTAAGGAGCCCCATAATGAACCTGTGAAGCAGAAATTAGCCCCCACCCTGTGATGTAGTGGTTCAAAACCAGGCTCTATTACTCACTAGCTGTGATGCCTTGGAGCAATCACTTCACCTCTCTGAACCTCATTAACCTCACCTGTAAAGTGGGGTTGAGAGCTGCCCTGGAAGTTTTGCTGCAAGGCTTAAATGAAATCATGGATCCAAAGAGCTCAACAGCAGCTGCTGGCATGTGGTCAGCAAATCTGTAAGCCCTTCCTTCAGATTCCTCATTTTCTGGAAGAGGAAAATGAGGCTCAGTGAGCTGTCAACTCTTAATCTTCAAAATGCTTTTTAAAAAATTATTCGAATGCATAGTGAGAGGCTTCCCTGGTGGTTCAGTGGTAAAGAATCCACCTGCCAGTGCTGGAGACTCAGGTTTATATTCTGATGGGGCAAGATCCCACATGCCGTGGAGCAACTAAGGCTGTGTGCCCCAAGTATCGAGCCTGTGCTGAAGAGCCCAGGAGCCACGACCGCTGAAGCTCTCGTGCCCTAGAGCCCTGCTTCTCCACAACAAGAGAAGCCACTACGATGAGAAGCCCGAGCACCACAACTGGAAAGCAGCCCCCACCCACCACAGCTAGAGAAAAGCCCACGCAACCACAAAGACCCAGCACAGCCCTATGCAAGTAAATATTTTTTTTAATGCATCCTAAGCACCTGT
Source organism: Ovis aries (assembly GCF_016772045.2). Taxonomy (NCBI): domain Eukaryota; kingdom Metazoa; phylum Chordata; class Mammalia; order Artiodactyla; family Bovidae; genus Ovis; species Ovis aries. Next base: position 240,818,072 of record NC_056055.1, on the reverse strand, counting down.
CAAAGTTGTATTTCACTCATTCATGAGGAATCTCTCAGGATGACAAAGCTGGCTCAGAGGGGTGCGTGCTAATCCACTTCAGTAGTGTTAGACTCTTTGCAACCCCTATGGACTGTAGCCCTCCAGACTCCTCTGTCCGTGGGATCCTTCAGTCAGACTACTGGAGTGGGTTGCCATGCCCTCCTCCAGGGGATCTTCCTGACCCAGAGATTGAGCCCACGTCTCTCGTCTCCTGCATTGGCAGGCGGGTTCTTTACCACTAGCACCATCAGGGAAGCCCCTGGTTCAGAGGGCTCACTGATCAGCAAAGCACAGAGAAGGCTGAAATAAGATTGCTAGTCAGAGTCCCAACTGGCAAATGCCCTACAGCAGAGGTCCCCCGCCTCCAGGCCGAGGATGGTACCTCCTTGTCAGATCAGTGGCAGCATGAGATTGAAAATAAAGTGCACAGTACGTCTGGATGGAAGGGGAGTTTGGAGAGTGGCTACATGGATATGCATGGCTGAGTCCCTTCGCTGTTCACCTAAAACTATCACAGCATCGTTAATCAGCTATCTCCAATTGCTGTCGTTAACCCAAGGACCGTAGCCCATGAGGCTCCTCTGTCCATGGGATTTCCCAGGCAAAAATACTGGAGTGGGTTGCTGTTTCCTGCTCCAGAAGATCTTCCCAACCCACGGATCAAACCCATCTCCTGTGTTGGCAGGCAGACTCTTTACCACTGAGCCACTGGGAAAGCCCATACCCCAATACAAAAGTTTAAAAATAAAGAGCACAATAAATGCAATGCACTTGAATCATCCCAAAACCATGCCTACCATCCTTGGTCCATGGAAAAATTGTCTTCCATGAAATTGGTCCCTGGTGCCAAAAAGGTTGGGGACTGCCACCCTAAAGCACATGACTGTAACCTTTGGGGTGATCTCTGCTGGTCAGAAATCATTTGTGTCACTATTGGACAAAAGTCCTTTCTATCTCATCTATTTTCTATAAGTTAGCATCTTAGTCTCAGGCTTATAAAACATCTGGACCCTAGTACGTAGGGAGTCACGTAACTCTCAGGGGCTGTTAGATGATGCCCCAGTGGACAGATGAAGGTCAAGCACTATCCCCAGTGCCTCACTTCCAAGTTCATATACTCTTCCTTAATAAAGTCAAGTGTTGACAGGATGGAAAAAGGAAGGACTGACCTGCAGCCTATATTAGGATTACTTCTGAGTGAGAATTCCAGATCTTGTTGCTCTGGAAAGCCTAGTCCTGCCACCATATTAGGCTGATGGTGAGAAACTGAAGGCCCAGGAAGAAAGGGTGTGACTGTCCAAGGTCACAAGGCATGCCTGGGGGAGAAGTGAAGTGAAGTGAAGTGAAATTGCTCAGTCGTGTCCGACTCTTTGCGACCCCATGGACTGTAGCCTACTGGGCTCCACTGTCGATGGGATTTTCTGGGCAAAGGTACTGGAGTGGATTGCCATTTCCTCCTCCAGAGGATCTTCCTGACCCAGGAATCAAACCCAGGTCTACCTGCATTGAAGGCAGATGCTTTACCCTCTGAGCCACTAGGGAAGCTCCTGGGGCAGAAGCAGAGGGCAGACCTGCTTTTCCCAACTTCCCTCCCAGAGTCCCTTGGGCTGCTCCCTGGGCCCTCCCCCAAGTATGAATTATCCGCTGTGGGCTTAGTGGGACAGACACATTTTAGCAGGAGCTGGATCGATACTGCAGGGCCCTGTAGGTCTTCACCACGGTTTGGGGTTATCTGTGCTCCAGCAAGTGGAAGCTGAGACCCCAGAGCCTTCCAAAGCCTTCAGCCCCCACTCCTGTTAATTCTGCAGTGAGACACCCAGATGGTTCCAAGTGGGAGGAAAAAACACCAGCAGATAAGAAGCGGCAGATGGGTTTCCACGGTGATAGCGCCAAGTGTCTTTCTTCTGGAACGGAGATGGGCTTGCAGGAGGGAAAACACAGGGGCGGGAAGGAAAACCCAAATCCTGGCCCCAATCTATCCAGATGGACATCTTGGAAATCTTTTGTGCAAATCATCTCCCTGCCCTGGGACCTGAGTAGGGACAGAGGACTTCATTTGTTGGGTGCCTGAGGGTCAGGCATGGTGTTCTGAAAGCCAAACATTCACGATTTCATCTAATTCTCTTCCCAGCAAGCCTTTGAGGAAGGAGCTGTTAGCAGCATTTTACAGATGAAGAAGCAGAAGCACAGAGAGATGAAGCCACTTGCATAGAAACACAAGCTTGCTAAGTACTCTTGACCACAGCATTCTACAGGGCACCAATCCCCTCCCCCCTGGGAGACTAGCTATAATCTTTCTGGAAATTTCAGCCCAACCCAGAGAAGGAAGGCCTGGAGGGAGGCAGACTCAGGGTGCAAAGAAGGAACGCTTCAGATCAAATACAAAGATGTTAGTGCCCATTTTCTACCTGGGCATCTTGGCTAACGTGACCCCTGGCACCTCAGGTAAGAAGAAACCCCATGCTTAGGCAGCCCCCAGGCAGCCTGATGCCACTATGGAAATGAAACCAACATGGTAGTGCTCAGAGCTCCCGGATGCCAGCGAGAGCTCCTCATCCCCAAATCCGAATAAAAGGCCTGCTGCAAACTTACCCTGCAGAAAACAAGATTTCTGCCTTCTCCCAGAAGCCTCCAGGCAGAAGCCAGATCCCAGGCCTTCTGTCCTCCTCTCCTTGCTTGTCTTCCTCCTATTTACTGCTCTCCACTCCTTCCCGCCCTGTCCCACCCCCCTCTTCCCGAAGTGTGACCTCTCCCACTGATCAGAGCCCAGGTATGGGACTGGGACTCCTGGAGGCTTCTGTGAACCCTGAAGAGCCTGATGGAGGCCCCGGAGCATTGGCAGAGCCCAGAGGTATATTTTTAGGATGAGCCCAAGGCAGTCCTGCCTGGCAGGATTCCCTGCTTTCTCTTCCTCCATCCAAGCCCCAGAGCAACTGCGTGATTTGCTTCTGGACAAGTCCAGGCCCCAGCTGGCCTGAGAGCCCCACTTCAGGGATGGAAGTAGGAGAGGCCTTGTGTACGGATGCAAGAGTGGGTGTGGGCATGAGCCAGCCAGTGTGCCCAGGGCCGGGGCCAGGGGAACTGGAACAGGATCCATCTCCCCACAAACCCTTCACCAGCTGGCCTTGGCCTCCTACCCTCCCAACATTGTCCATCATCCATTCTTTCACTCATTCAACAAGCATGTGTTGGCCATTTATTATACTAATCCTGGGGATGAGAAGGATGAATGTGATATGACTCCTAGCCTCAGAACTGAAATCCTGACCTTCTCCCCCTAATCGGCTCCCCACTCAGTTCATCTCAGTTGACAGCAGCTCCATCCTGCCGGCGGCTCAGGCTCAGGCCAAACCTCACATCCAATCCATCAACACATTTGTTGTTTTGCCCTGGCTCAGAATAAATCCAGGATCTAACTGCTTCTTACTCCTTTCACCCATGTCACCCTGGTCCAAACCACCATCACAGCTCACCTGCCTGACTCACCTGGCCCCACGGGTCTCCCTGCTTCTGTCTCTGCTGCCAAATCAGCCTCTTGCCAAGAGTCCCAGTGGTGCTGGGAAAACAAGGTCAGACCAGGCATATGGCAGGCAGAGTCCCCACCCAGAACCTGCACCCTGGCGGGAATGATCTTCCCCTAGAAACACCTTCCACTTACTCCCTCACCTCAAAGGTCAGCTTTTCCTGCCTTTTTTTTTTTTTAATATTTATATATTTATTTGACTCCATCACGCCTCACTTGCGGCACATGGAATCTCTTACTTGCGACATGGGAACACTTTAGTTGCGGCATGTGAAATCTAGTTCCCCGACCAGGAACTGAACCCAGGCCCCCTGCATGGGGAGCGTGGAGTCTTAGCCACTGAACCACCAGGGAAGGCCCCACGGAGGCCTGCCTTTAACATTTAACAGTGCAGGCCCTTCCCTTCTCCAGAGCACTATTGCCAACTATCTCATGGGATATGTTACTTGTCTGTTTTGTTTATTGCTGATTTTCCCTCTCAGGAAAGCAAACTCCACGAGAGCAAGATTTTGTTTGCTTGGTTCACTCCCTGAGGGCCTGCCTGGCCCAGAGTAGGGGCTCATTAAGTAGCTGTAGAATGAGTGAGTAACTTGTGGGGTGACCCAGAAAAAAACTGTCCCTGCCTCCACTTTCGCCATTTGCTGTCTGTCCCCACACAGGCAACCACAGTGATGTCACTGCCTCAGACAGCTTTTCTGGCCCCCTGGGTTAGGCAGCCCCTGTGGGCCCTTCCATAGTCTCCTTCCCTAATTCTGTAATTGCCTGGTAGCTGACCTCTCTTTCCCTCAAACAGTGAATTTCAGGGGAGGGAGTACATAATGTTTGTCTCACTCAGGAGCTAGAATGGTCCAGAGGTGAAAGGAATGGACAGCCTGGGTCTAAGTCCAGGCTGGAGTGTGGAAATTGAGTCAAGTTACCTAAGATGGGGCTTCCCTGGCTGTCCAGTGGTTAAGGTCCTTACTTCCAACACAGGGGGCGCAGATTCAGTCCCTGATCTGGGAGCTCAGAGCCCATATACCAAGGGGCAAGGCCCCCAAAAAAGAAGTTACCTCAGCTCTCTGGGTCCATTTCCTCACCTGGAAAATGGGGATAATAATAGTATCTCCTGCAATGCCCTCTCAGGAGAGGACTAAATAAACCAAGACGCTGGCACGTAGAGCCACAGATGGCACCAAGTATACTAGGAATGTTAGCTATTATTGTTCTTCAGAATTGTATCTCCAGAGCCTGGCACAGAACCTAGCCTGTACTTAGCACAGATTAAGTGTTTGCTGGATGAGGGACCTCCCTGGTAGTTCAGTGGTTAAGAACCCATCTGCCAATGCAGCAGACACAAATTTAGTCCCTGGTCAGGGAACTAAGATCCCACATGCCGACAGGCAACTGCTGAGCCCGTGCTCTCTGGAGACCAAACACCGCAAATCCCGTGTACTGCAACTACGACCAGAAGTAGCCAAAATAAATAAATATGTATACATTGCAAAAAAAAAAACAACAGTGTTTGCTTGATGGATGAATGAGTGTGCACAGGCACAGAGGAGAAGGAGCGGCATGAGAACCTAAAGGAGGGCCCCAGCCCAGCCAAGGAGAGTCAGGGAAGCTTCCTGTAGGAAGGGAGCTTTGCGCCAGTCTCTGGAGGAGGAGGAGGAGTTAGTGGAGGAAGGGGAGAGGCAGGAGCAGCGAGTGCAAAGCTCCCTTTCTCTTGTTGCAGAAGAGAGCCTGATGCCTGTGGAAAGTCAGCGTCTCCCTTAGTTATTGACCCTGTAGTGTGAAGAGGCCAGAGTCCCCCTGTGTGAGCCATTTTGAGGACATTCTTGAGTGTGTGAATGGTGCCCCACCCCAGGCTGGCTGCCCTCTGAGGCCCTAACATTCCTGTGGTGGCTCCCTCATCGCATCAGCAGCCCTCTGAGATCAGGGGAAGGCAAGAAGGCAGGAGGCTAGGACTTCCCTGGTGGTCTAGGGGTATAGAATCCACCTTCCAATGTGGAGGTCACATCAGCAGCCCTCTGAGATCAGAGGAAGGCAAGAAGGCAGGAGGCTAGGACTTCCCTGGTGGTCCAGGGGTTTAGAATCCACCTTCCAACGTGGGGGACACCGGGCCAGTCCCTTGTTGGGGAACTAGGATCCCACTTGCCCTGTGGCAACTAATCCCGCATAGCAACTACTTGGCCCTCATGCCACCCTGCACCACAATAGAGAACCCATGTGCCGCAAAGAAGATCTGATGCAGCCAAATAAATAAGTAAATATTTTTAAATTTAAAAAAAAAAAGAAGAAGCCAGGAGACTGCTACTTGTTGAGGGACACCCCCCACAGGGTAGGCCTGGCTTTTAACTAGGCTACAGTCTTAAAGTGGATATTATTACTCCCTCCCTAGAGAATCAGAGACAGAGGCCCAACATTGTCCAGGCAGTAGGAGACAGAAACAGAGGCCACTCCAGGTCAGACTGGGGCTCCTGGCAGCCAGCCTGTCTCTCTATCACTTCAGTGATTCCTCACTGGGTGACATCACCCATTCCTGACTCCCGCCACAGAGCACAGACCCAAGAACTGAGAGGTAGGGGGTGGCTGGGGGGACCCTCAATGGGGTGTGGATCAATGGAGTCAGGAAATGGAGCCTTCAGGAAAAAGAAAGTGCTGGTCACTTAGTCGTGTCAGACTGTTTACAGCTCCTCTGTCCATGGAATTCTCCAGGCAAGAATCCTGGAGTGGGCTGCCATTTCCTTTCTCCATGGGATCTTCCCAACCCAGGGATCTAACCCAGCTCTCCTGCATTGCAGGCAGATTCTCTACCATCTGAGCCACCAGGGAAGCCCTTCACCCTCAGGAAGAACTCCACATATGGACTTGAACAAGGATCCAGTACTACAGACCCTTCCGACAGAGCTCCAGGTAAGGGTGGACCCATGGGTCTGAGTGTAAGGTGTCAGGAAAGGTGCTGGAAAAACTGGAGCTAGAGTTGGATTGGCAGAGGGTAAGGGCTGGGGGCTGAAGGAAGAGAGACCAATCCTGGGAATAGTTGGAAGCACCTTATCCAGTATCACACACCCACCCCGCAGCCACTTGATGCCTCAGTTATCTCTTCTGTTGATGGAAAGGGTTAAAACGTGGAGAACCTGTATCCCATCTAGGAGCAAGTCCCCCAGCTGCAGTGACCAGTGGAAAGCTCTAAGGACTCTAGTCAGGACCTCAAGGTTCAAATCCCACCCTGCCACTCCTTAGCAGGGTCTCCTTAGAAGATACCATCCTCTCTCTGAGTTTCACTTTGCTCATCCATAGGAAACGACAGTGATTAAACCTTGGTCTTCTAAGGCTGACGTGAGATAGAGGTTGGAATAGCTCAAGGCCAATCATGAGCTGTGGGCCCTGCTGGTTATCATTATTAGCAATCCAGAAAACTGGTTTGGAAGGGGTTAAGTGGAAAGCTTGCCTCCCAGACAGGAGCCAATCAGAGCTGGCAGGGGAGGAGTCAGGCTGCCGCTGGGAAAGAGATCTAGATTGACCAAACACTGCCCTGAGAAGGGAGGCGAGACACAGCAGGGCTTGGGAGCCATGGGGCAGGGGCTTGGCAGAAGGTCCCCGGCCTCTGCACCCTGATAGCTCCAAGCCGAGGGTGCAGGACCAACTGCTAGAGGTGGAGGGAGGAGGGACTGAGCTGCCTGGGCTGGGACTTAGGCAGGGTGGGAGAGGACCAGGACTTAGAGCCCTCCCAGCCCCCCAGGCAGGGGCCACCGGCTGCACTCAGGCCTTGCCCTCAGCTGACCCTGAGAGCCCACATGGGATGTAGGATCTAATTTCAGTTCCAGCCACAGGGCCCTCAGCCCAGGAGTGCTTGCCATTGGACACAGGGTGGCCGGGCTGCTCAGGGGCTGCTCAGAAAGGGGGAGGATTGGGGAAACCAGCCCTGCTTCCATCCAGCCCTGCACCCTGGCCAAACCGCCTCGTGTGGGAATCCTGACAGGTCCCCCATGGCCTGGCAGACTGCCCTCCTCTCCCTCAAGGCCAAGGTCAGGGGGTGCAGCCAGGAGGGCAGAAGGACACTGGCTTGCAGTCTGCGCAGGGGTTGCATCAGCCTGAGCAGCACCCAGGGGCAGGGGGCCTGCTGGGAAGGGCAAAAACTGGCTTGGTTGTCCAAAGGCCAAGGAAGCAGAGTCCGGACCACAAGAAGGCAGGGCCAGAGAGCGGGGTCCTCCCTGGCCCGTGACTTGTGACTTGCTGTTGGATCTTGCCCTTCATAGGCCTCAGTCTTCCCATCTGTACAATGAGGGTGCTGACCTAGAGGGTGGATCCCCATCCCAGAGGCCCCCTCTGTGAACCCCTGGCTTCCCCTGCTTCCTGCAGCCCTGGCTGTGGGTGGCCACATGCAGTCATGGAGAAGAAAGTCCCTTTGGCTGGCCCTGTCAGCCTCCTGGCTCCTCATCCTGCTAAGAGTCTTCCCAGTTCTCCGCCTGGCAGAGCCTGCCAGACGCCAGGCAGGGGGCCCCCAAGGCTGGCCCCGCTGGCTGGACGCAGAGCTCCTGCAGAGTTTCTCCCAGCCTGGGGAGCTCCTGGAATATGGCCCTCAAGCCCCCCGTGGCGGCCGCTGCTACCGGGAAGCTTGCTTTGATGCCTCGAGGTGCAGAGGTGGTAGCCTCAAGGTGTTCGTGTACTCGGCGGTCGGACCCATCTCTGAGACTCCGCGCAAGGTCCTGACTTCCATCGAGGGCTCCCGCTACCACACAGCCAGCGCTGCGGAGGCTTGCCTCCTCGTCCTCGTCCTCAGCCCCGACACCCCCGCTGGAGAGTGCCACCCGGCGCTCCCGCAGTGGGATGGGGGCAAGAACCATCTGGTCCTCAGTCTCCACCCCACCCCTTGCCTCCGGATCTTCCAGCTGGGACAGGCGATGGTGGCCGAGGCCAGCCCCACGGTGGACACCTTCCGGCCCGGCTTTGACGTGGCCCTCCCGCTTCTCCCCGAAGCCCACCCTTTGCGAGGGGGGGCCCTTGGCCAGCTGCAGCAGCACAGCCCCCTCCCTGGGGTGGCCCTGATAGCTGTGGCAGAAGAGAGGGGCGGGTGGCGCTTGGCAAGGACCAACTTCTCTGCCTGCCCCTGGGATGGACGCTGTGAGCAGGACCATGGACCCAAGCAGTAAGTGGACCTCTCCCCTCGGGGGCTGGATGGGAGGGGTCTGTGGTGGGAGTGAGCCCAGGAGCCCGGGTAGGATTGAGATGGGCAAATTTAGACCTCAGCTGCAGCAGGAGGGAATTGGGTTAGATAACAGAGAACACGACCACCAAGATGGTGATCTGCTACAAGGGGTGTTCAAAGCAGATTTTGGACTTTTTTCTTGGGGATCTTTAAAAGCATAAAATGTGACTCACTCCTATTTACTCTTCTTTTATGCCAATCCCTCCTTCCCTAACATTTTATTTAACATACAAGTCTATAGTGCTTACCGTGTGCTGTGCTAGTCACACAGTCGTCAACTCTCTGAGACCCCATGGACTGTAGCCTGCCAGGCTCCTCTGTCCATGGAATTCTGCATGCAAGAATACTGGAGTGGGTAGTCATTCCCTTCTCCAGGGGATCTTCCTGACCCAGGGACTGAACCCGGGTCTCTTGCCTTGCAGGCAAATTCTTTACCATTTGAGCTACCAGAGAAGTCCCAGTATGTGCTAAGCACATTTTATAAATGGTTATCATAAAATAATACTAATCTCTATTCTTTTAAGTATTGGTGTACCAGACACTAAAGCCCAGAGAGGTTAAATAAGTTTCCTGAGGCCACCCAGCCAGAAAGAGTACAGCTAGTATTTCAGTCTAGGATTGCATGGCTCCAAAGCCTTCAGCATTAGAGTTCTGGGAGTTTATGATCAATTCCGTAACATACCTCTGGGCCATGATCACAGATGGAAGCTGCTCCTATGTCTCATTTTGGGGATTAACCTCTAGCCTTTGGCTATAGCAAATATGGATAAAGTCAGACCTGCAAAAGCATTCCCACCAGTGAGAGTGTCTGAATACATACAAGGGACATGGGAACCCATGGGGACATGGAGAACTCATTCGAAAATGTCTCCACCTGGGCTAGTTGGTAAAGCAGTTAACCCTTAAGCACTAATCCCTCTGTACCCCCAGGAAGCTAGAAATATCCACAGGCTGGCTGGGCAGACTGGAGTTGGAACCTGTTACTCTAGAATCCTTCTCTTGCCCCGTGTCAGATATCTCCCTGTTCTTTGCTAGAACAACATGGCTTATTCTAAGCTCCACTTCCCTCCCAGGAATTCTTCTCGTGGCCAAGCTCCATTTTTGCCTCTGCCTGGGGCTTCTGGGGCTTCTCTCAGCCACAGGGCTCTTGTGGGACTGGAATCTCTCTACCTCCCAAAGGCACGTGGCCTCCAAGGAGCCCCGCAGCCAGGTTAGGAACAGCAGACCTGTCCCTCAGTCCCCATGGCCCTTCTGCCAGGACCCATCCCTAGCAGGCATCTCCTGGACCGCACCTGAAGTGCTGGGGATCCCCCCAGGCACCTCAAGCTCCAAATTCAGACAGAGCTGACCTTTGGTGACTCCACTCATTTGCCTGGCCTTACTTCTGATTAGACACTTAGCCATTCTTAGTTACAGGAAGTTCTTTCAGCTGACTTTCAGTTCAGTTCAGTTCAGTCGCTCAGTCGTGTCCGACTCTTTGCAACCCCATGAATCGCAGCATGCCAGGCCTCCCTGTCCATCACCAACTCCCGGAGTTCACTCACACTCACGTCCATCAAGTCAGTGATGCCATCCAGCCATCTCATCCTGGGTCGTCCCCTTCTCCTCCTGCCCCCAATCCCTCCCAGCGTCAGAGTCTTTTCCAATGAGTCAACTCTTCCCATGAGGTGGCCAAAGTACTGGAGTTTCAGCTTTAGCATCGTTCCCTCCAAAGAAATCCCAGGGTTGATCTCCTTCAGAATGGACTGGTTGGATCTCCTTGCAGTCCAAGGGACTCTCAAGAGTCTTCTCCAACACCACAGTTCAAAAGCATCAATTCTTTGGTGCTCAGCCTTCTTCACAGTCCAACTCTCACATCCATACATGACCACAGGAAAAACCATAGCCTTGACTAGACGGACCTTTGTTGGCAAAGTAATGTCTCTGCTTTTAAATATGCTATCTAGGTTGGTCATAACTTTTCTTCCAAGGAATAAGCGTCTTTTAATTTCATGGCTGCAGTCACCATCTGCAGTGATTTTGGAGCCCCCCAAAATAAAGTCTGACACTGTTTCCACTGTTTCCCCATCTATTTCCCATGGAGTGATGGGACCAGATGCCATGATCTTCGTTTTCTGAATGTTGAGCTTTAGGCCAACTTTTTCACTCTCCTCTTTCACTTTCATCCAGAGGCTTTTAGCTCCTCTTCACTTTCTGCCATAAGGGTGGTGTCATCTGCATATCTGAGGTTATTGATATTTCTCCTGGCAATCTTGATTCCAGCTTGTGTTTCTTCCAGTCCAGTGTTTCTCATGATGTACTCTGCATAGAAGTTAAATAAGCAGGGTGACAGTATACAGCCTTGACATACTCGTCTTCCTATTTGGAACCAGTCTGTTGTTCCATGTCTAGTTCTAACTGTTGCTTCCTGACCTGCATACAGATTTCTCAAGAGGCAGGTCAGGTGGTCTGGTATTCCTATCTCTTTCAGAATTTTCCACAGTTTAGTGAATGCTAAATGCTGTCAGTTACTGGTGAATCTGAAAGGTATTTTAGCCTGAATTTTGAGAAACTGAAACTTGGGGAGTGCACACGGTAGGTAGGAGCTCACTAAATGTTTACTGCTTTAATCCAAACTGGCCAGAACCAGCCAAGATTTTCTAATAGCTGTGGGCCACCGTCTGAGTTGCCTTTTTGATAGTTTATTTCCAAGGTGTCATGCCTGGCAGCCTCTAACTGTCCCCCGAACTTCAAGCAGTTCTGTGTTTGGCCTCCACCACTTGCAGGCATCAGGACTTGTAATCTCTGGAGCCTCAGTTTCCCTGTAGTGCCAGGCATCTGTCTGAACAGCAGTCAAGTATAGGGACAGAGAGAGGGAGGCCCGCAGCCGTGGACCGGCCCTGGAAGGTGGCCTGAATAAACAAGGGCTGGCCAGAGAAAGCGGGGATTCATGTCCCTGCCACTGGCCCACATTTACCCCGCTGGGGGTGGGGGGAAGGGCGAAAGGGAGCATTTGGGGAGAGCCCACTCCCCGCTCTCCGCTCTCACTCTCCCGGGCGGGTGATGCGCCAGCTATGGCTAATCCTCTCAAGCACATTTCAAGGGAGGTGTTACTATCCCCGTTTCAGGGAACACGAAACTGAGGCTCAGAGAGGTGGAGGGAGCCAGCCAAGGGCCTTTGGTGACAAGCTCCTTGGTTCACCAGGGCCTCCCTCACTGCTCTGACCCGGCACTTATGAGCTGCAGAGCTTGAGATTAAACCGCACATTTCTGGCTCCAAAGCACATATTTTTCCACCTTCGTTGAACAGTCTCCTGTTGCTTTGGAATAAGCCTCTAACAGTTTAAATTGCTATTTATTTACTTTTATGAATAGGGGATTCATTCACATGGTACGAAATTCCAAAGGCACAAAAGGGTGGACAGTAATACCTCCCTGCCATTCCTGTCTCCGGCCACCCAGTTTTCCTTCCTGGAGCTAAACACCGTTGCTAGTCTCTCTCGTGTCTTTTCTGAAGTACTCTGTGTGGATATAAACGTGCATAGGTTCTTCCCTGCTTTTTTTTTTTAAACATAAATTTAATGCATGTTTAAGATCCCCTGCCCTGTCGCCACTGGGCCCAAGAGGTGCAGTGCCTAGGGCCCATGATATTGGAGCCCATGAAACTGTTTTCATTTCTTTGAAAATCAGAAGGAAAAAAGAAATGAACTTTTGAATAGAAGAAAATGCTTTAATATATTAGTAGGTTCATTTTTATACCAACACAGTTGTCGAATATAATGTCTATAATATTTTTATGGTTGAGAGGCTGCAAAGGCCAGAGCCTAGGGCATTGCAAATTGCAATGCTGCCCTGCCTGGGGCCATGGGCGGAGTCACCTTGTCAGCAGCCTTGGGCACTGAGGGCCCAAGTCCATGGCAAATACTTTACAGAGTCACAGATGATCAGCAGTCACCATGACATCCCTTCCACAACACACACACACACACACACACACGCACACACGCACACACACACACATGCCATGCAGTGCTCAACCAGCCTCTGATAGGGAACTCGACACCTCCCAAGGCCACCCACTGTCTACTCTCAGCCAGCTCCGTTACTAGAATTTGTGCCAAAACTGACCTTTCAGACCTTTGGTCCATTGGTGCTGAGTCTCCCCTCTGTTGCACACTGAGTGCCCATTCTCTGCAGGGTTCTCTGCTTGGCCCTGGGGATATTGGCTGAAGGAGGCACAGCCCCAACCCTCAAGTAGCTCGGTCTTATTAGAGAGACAGGCAAGTCCCTGGTTATGACAGACATTGTTAAGCAGAGAGAGGCTGGGCGAGCTGCCTGCCTGGCTCCTCTACTTCAGAGCTGCAGAACCTCTTTAGGCCTCAGTTTCCTCATCTGTAAAATGGAGCATACACATACCTCTCATCTCATAGGGTTGCTGTGAGAATGAAGTGAGTCTAAGTACTTAAAGCACTTAGAACAAAGGACATGCTCAGTTCAGGTTAGCTCAGTTCATTACTTCTTCAGAGCATGGAGAGGCTGTGGGAGCAGAAAGGAAGGCACCATCTCTGGAGAGACCATGGAGGGCTTCCCAGAGGAGGTGATTTTTGAACTTTACACATTAAGACTGAGTAGGGGGAACTCTTCAGGCGGCAAGGCAGGGACGGGTGCTTCAGGCTGAGGAAGAAGGACGTGCACACACACAGAGGGGACAGTGGAGGTTATCGAGGACTGACTGGTCCAGTTTATTGAGTAAGTTATCTGGCTCTGGTTTCTCCGTAGCCTTCAACTTAGGAGTTTTCAGTCCTTTAGGGGTTTATTGAGGAGGAAGAGAGGACTGTGGCTGGCTGGCGCCGTGGCTTTTAGTGAGATGGAGGGTGTCCTGTTTTTAACTTGTGGCTTCTTCCGGGAGAAGCCTGATGGACACCTGAGCATCAGACAAAGAAAGCAGGGTCCGCTGGGAGACCCCTGGGCAGCAGCTCCAGGGTAGTCCAGATAACCCAGGGTCAGGGGTCAGCACACCTTGGTTCTAGTTCCAGCAGAGCCCCCACCCTTTCTGAGACCCTGAGCCAGTCCTCGGGCTCTCTGAGACTCAGTCTCCCCATCTGTTCAAGGAAGGTTGGTCCAGAGGCTAACTGCTCCTAGGATTGCTTCCTGAAAGTTGAGACTCAGGACCAGACAGGCTGTAGGTGAGAAGGGTCCTGGGATCCTCTCAGCCCTACTCCTCAGTCCCACTCAGAGCAGGTCTATGGGCCCCAGAGTCCTGTGCACACCCGTGTGTGCACATACACACACACTACACCACACACACACCACACCACACCACACACACACACACCACACCACACACACCACACCACACATACTCCATAGCCCAGAGTCCTGTGCACACCCATGAGTGCATGTGTGCACACACACACCACACCACACATACACACACACCAGACACACACACACCAGACACACACACACACCACACCACACACACACACACCACACCACACACACACACCACACCACACCACACACACTCCATAGCCCAGAGTCCTGTGCACACCCATGAGTGCATGTGTGCACACACCACACCACACACACACACACACCAGACACACACACACACACACACACCACACCACACACACACACACCACACCACACACACACACCACACCACACCACACACACTCCATAGCCCAGAGTCCTGTGCACACCCATGAGTGCATGTGTGCACACACACCACACCACACATACACACACACACCACACACACACACCACACACACACACACACCACACACACACACACCCACCACACCACACACACACACACCACACCACACACACCACACCACACACACACACACCCACACACACACACACACACACACACACACACACACACACACACACACACACACACCACACACTCCATAGCCCAGAGTCCTGTGCACACCCATGAGTGCATGTGTGCACACACACACACACACACACACACACACACACACACACACACACACACACACACACACACACACACACACACACACACACACACACACACACACACACACACACACACACACACACACACACACACACACACACACACACACACACACACACACACACACACACACACACACACACACACACACACACACACACACACACACACACACACACACACACACACACACACACACACACACACACACACACACACACACACACACACACACACACCACACACACACACACACACCACACACACACACCCCACAGCCTAGAGTCCTGTGCACACCCATGCGTGCAGGTGTGCATACACACATCACATCACACACACACACACACACACACACCACACCACACACAGCACACCACACACACACCACACCACACACAGCACACCACACACACACCACACACACATACCCCATAGCCCAGAGTCCTGTACACACACATGCACACACACATACCCGCACACACACACACCCCCTCTGTAGCCAGGTCATGGCGCTCCTTCCCTGGCTGGGCAGTCCCAGGGTAGGTAGTGGCTCTGACGAGACTGTGACTCCTACCCCGCCCCTCACAGACACGCAGCCTGAGGGTGGCCCTGGGCCTGGGGGGAGGGGAGTGGGAGGAACAGAGGAGGCCTGTCCTCTGGGCGAGGGGGCCTCTCTGGGCAGCTGCTTCCTGTGTGGTTCCAGGCTGGGGGCCCAGCCCACCTTCGGACAGAAGAGCCTTTCACGGGCCTGGGCTCTGAGGATGGGGGGAGAACAGGGCATGGAGGCCACTTAGGTGAGGGGTGCCCAGAAGTCTGCGTGTGGCGAGTGGTGGGAGGGCAAATGCGTATGTACGCGCCCAAGTCAGTGGAAACAGCAGCTAGGCTGCCTCCCATTTTGCAAATGAGCAAACCATGGTCCAGAGAAGAGAAGGGAGGTGCCTAATCCTGAGGGCAGCGGCAGAGAGCTTGAGCTTGGGGTTCCTGCCCACTGCCTCAGCAGTGGGACGGGGACAGTGTGTGGCTGTGTGCGTGCAAGAATGTTAAAATATGAGAACATGATGGTGGGCTTGCACATTGTGAATTTGGGAGTGTTAGTGTGGAGGGCTGGGGGGGCATCAAGGGGGCTGGGGTGGAGGCATCAAGGGAGCTGGGGTGGGGGCAGCTGTCTTAGGCTTTCTATGTGCAGGACCCCTTCCTGTGCCTCTTTAGGACCCACCCCCGGGCAACGCTACCCAATGCCACCTTCTGCCTCATCCCTGGCCACAGTCCTGATGCCTTGCACTTCCTTCAAGCCTTGCAGGTACAACCCGGATGGGGGCACCCCCCGGCCCTCTCCCACCACACTCCTGAACTGGAAGGGTAGTCTAAGCCCAGACCAGTGGGAAGGGGCAGTGAGCTGCCCACTCCTTTACTCTGAGGCTCAGGTGCGTCTCCAGCCATATTCACTGCACCCCATGCAGAACAACACCCGATCCCCAGAAAAATCCCACTTTTCTCTCCTCTTTACCCCTTGCCCCCACTGCAGCAGAGAGGAGGGGAGAGTGTGTGCAGGTTGGGACTGGGCTCCCCAGTGACCCCCCTACCCCCCAGGCTGGCTGCATTCCTGTGCTTCTCAGCCCTCGCTGGGAGCTGCCCTTCTCGGAAGTCATCGATTGGACCAAGGCGGCCATTGTAGCTGACGAGAGGCTCCCACTTCAGGTAGCTCAGGGCCCTGCCTGTGGGGTGAGGACTGGACTCGGGACATGGGGGGACCCCGGGATCCTAACCCTCACTCCTATCCTCCATTTATGTATATTGATGACTTTAACCCCAGCCCTAAGCCTCTGGGGTTCTGAGAGCAAGTCCTCAGCCTCTTTCAGCCTCAGTTCCCCCATCTGTACAATGGGATAAGTTAGACTAGATGATCTCCATGGGCCCAATCCCACCGGTCCATGACTGCTTAAGTACCTAGCTTAAGGAAAAGTCACCCAAAAATCCAAAATCTGAGCACCTACATGGAGCTTGGAGTGGGAAAGCAAAACGCTCAGTGATTTTCCCGTCTGATAAAACTAACTTTGCTCATCTCTGAAAAATATAAACGTAAGCCTCGAATCTCCTGAGAAGTGGAGAACAGGGCAAGAAGCTAACAGGAATAGCTTCCTTCCACTGAGCCTCTACAATGTGCTAAACACTTAATATCTATCAGCTAATTTAATCCTTGCAACCACCCTATGAGGCCAGGGCTATCTGTCGACTTTACAGATGAGGAAACAGATTCAGAGATGTTAAGTGCTTTGTCCACAGTCACACAGTTACTAAGTGGCATTTAAACCCAGCTCTGTGTGACCCTTGAACACTTGATTGCTAAATTACCTGGGATTTTGCCAAGGATGACAGCTGCCAACCCACGTAGAGAACCACGGGAGCTGACTTCTGGTTCCAGACCCGCACCCTAGGTTGTCCGCACAGGTCAGTCACAGCCTGCCAGGGCCCCATGCTTCCTTTCTCCCTCTGACCCCAGGTCCTGGCTGCCCTCCAGGAGATGCCCCTCACACGGGTCCTTGCCCTGCGTCAGCAGGCCCAGTTTCTATGGGATGCGTACTTCTCCTCCATCGAGAAAGTCATCCATACCACTCTGGAGGTGAGGGGGACTCGGATGCCTGGCTCCACCCCATCCCTGTCCCCTCACCATGCTCCTCTCTTCAAACACTTCCTCTGCCCTGGTGCTTTGGCTTCCCCCTTGAAGATGCTTCTGGGAAGAATCTGAGACTTGGCTCCAAGCCCCTGAATGAGCTCCTGCTCTGGTCTTGGCCCAGTTTCCCCCTCTCTAGAGCGACATCTGTAGCAAACAGATTTCTAAGCATGCGCCAGCTCCCGCTGATGGGCCTTGGTTGCCTGGGGCTTGTGTTGGGAGGGATTCTAGTTCCGGAAAGAACGTCATGGCCTGTTCCTGGTGTCTGCCATGAGTGCAGACAGCATCAGGCAGCGACCCCTACTCTGGACTCTGAACCCTGCTGTCCCCAGCCGTCTGGTGATCCAGATGCTGCCCTCCCCGATTCCTGGAGAGGGTGGTGTGGGGCCGCACCAGGTCCTCGCTTCCTCAGGCCCCGCCCACCGCCACACTGGCCACGCCCTCTGCCCAGCCTTCTCTCCTTATGCAGATTATTCAGGACCGAATCTCTGGAGCATCTGCTCACCCCTCGCTCCTGTGGAACAGCCCCCCAGGGGCACTCCTGGCCCTGTCCACTTTCTCCACAAGCCCCTCGGACTTCCCCTTCTACCACCTACAACAAGGTGAATGCCCTAGGGATGGGACAACTTGAAGTCCCCTCGTCAACTCGCCCCAAGTCTGCCCCAGCTTCAACCCTAAGGTCCCACCAAGCCCCTCTCCAAATCCCCGACCCCTCCCGGCTCCCCAGGTTCCCAACTCAGGTCATTCTCCAGGGGGTTCTGTTCCCTCCCACCCTAACAGCCTGTGTCTCATTCCTCCAGGCTCTCGTCCTCTGGGCAGGTTCAGTGCCCTGATTTGGGTGGGGGCTCCAGGCCAGCCCCCCCTGAAGCTCATCCAGGCGGTGGCAGGCGCCCAGCACTGTGCCCAGGTCTGCCCCCTTGCCGGCTGGGGTGCTTGGATCCAGAGTAGGGGCAAGGAACAGGGTGGGGCCCTTGAAGACATCTGGATACCAAGGATAACCACACATTGTGGGAGAGTCATGGGAAGGATTTTCAAGTACCATTGCTGCCTTCCTCTTTCAGTTCCAAGTTTCTCCCTAGGTTCTTTCCACCTCTATCCCCTCTTCCCTCATGGAAACTGATGAAGCCCCCTGAAAAACAGGCACCTCTTGGGAGGTTGAAGTAAATGTGAAGTGAAAGAAAGTGAAGTCGCTCAGTCGTGTCCGACTCTTTGTGACCCCATGGACACCAGGCTCCTCTGTCCATGGGATTTTCTAAGCAAGAATACTGGAGTGGGTTGCCATTTCCTTCTCCAGGGAGTCTTCCTGACCCAGGGATCGAACCCAGGTCTCCCGCACTGTAGACAGACGCTTTACCGTCTGAGCCACCAGGGAAGTAAACGTACATGCATTCATTTGCGCATCCGGCATTTTCTGAGCACCCTGGGCTTGATGCTGAGGATGCAGAGAAAAAGCAGGAAAGGATTCCGCCCCAGATTCATATTTAGTTAGCATCTCCCAGAGCACAGACTGTCAAATGTCACTCCAGAGAAACCAGATACGCTCTCGAGAGTACATGAAAAGGAAATAAGCAGTTTGTTCAGCCAGAGCACAGATGGAGCAGCTTCAAAGATGGGCTTGAGCTGGGCTGGGAATGATAAAAGAGCAAGAGGAAGAGAATGAAAACCTTCGAGAAAAGATGGGGATGGGGTCAGGGTCCAGGCTAGGTGTGACCTGAGCTCTAACGCTACAGATAGCTACCTGTGTGTTACCAGAATTCATGCCTTCCAGAAACCCAGAGGCAAAAACAGGGCAGCCATGGATGCACCTTGGATCCAACTAAATTCCTTCCAAAGCCAGCTACAACAGCGGCTCCCCTAAACTTCTTCCACCCTGAGAAAGAGGACTCCTGGGACCCCCCCACCCCCACCCCCACCTTCTGCCCCAGGCTTCAGGACATCCTCCCCCGTCTTTCCTTCTAGATCTTGGTTCTCTGGAGCAGTAAGAAGCCACCCCCACCCAGGTGGCCTGAGACAGCAGTGCCCTTGACAGTCCTTGATGGGCACAGGAAGGTGAGGATGGGGAGGGGCACAGGAAGGGCAGAAGGCTGGGAGCTGGGGGACACACACACGGCAGGATTCACTTGGGCCTGAGCTGGACTTCAAGTTGGGCCTGAGAAATCATACCATGGGTTTCAGCTGCAGGCCTAATAGAAATGATTCTCTTCCATCCTTGTGAATTGTACTGCCAGAGAACCAAGTTTTGTGTGATGAGGGAAGGCAGAGGGACTACCTTGCTGTCTCAGGTAAGGGAGAGAGGGGAAACTTGGACAGGTGGCAGCATTTGGGGCGGGGGTGGGGATGGGGCAGGTGGCTTCCGAGAATCTGGGCTGGTGTAACACAACCGCTTGCTGTGCCATCTTGGGCAAGCCTATCTCTCTGAACCTGTCTCTTTGAAACAAAGGATGTTTAACAACCCCTTCCAGGGTTAAGGTGAGCATCTGATGTGCCCCTAGAGGAATCCTGAAATGTCAAACCTGGAAGGAACCTAGACACCAATGGCCCCATTTAACCAAAGGGCAGACTGAAATCCACAGAGGGAAAGCGAGGTCCTCGGGTCCGAGGTCCTTGCAGACTTGTTTTCACGGCTCTTCCTTTTACACCATGCCTGCAGGGGGTGGCGAGGGTGGGGATCCTGCTTAGCAGATACTCAGATTCTCACTGTGGGAGCCTGGGGAGGGGTCCCACAGCTGAGTTGCCCTCCATCCCGTCCCCCTGCAGGCCAGTGACCGCTTCCTCCCGCACAGCGCCATCGACACCGATGCCATCCTGAGCCTGGACGCCCACAGCAGTCTTTCCACAAGTGAGGTGAGGACCCCTCAAGAGGACTCCTGTGTGGGTCCTGGTAGCCCCTCAGAGTCCGGGAGCTGGGATGATCAAAGATCAAGAGGTCTAGCCTCCTGCTTTAGACATCACCCAGGTGAGCCATCAGCCCCCTCCTTAGAAGTCTAACAAAAGCTTTCCACAGATTCTTTGGGCTTCCCTGGTGGCTCAGATGGTAAAGAATCTGCCTTTAATGCAGGAGACCCTGGTTCAACCCCTGGGTCAGGAAGATCCCCTGGAGAAGGGAATGGCTACCCACTCCAGTATTCTTGCCTGGAGAATTCCATGGACAGAGGAGCCTGGCGGGCTACAGTCCATGGGGTCGCAAAGGATCGGACACAACTGAGCAACTTTCACTTCACAGACTCTCTGAAGATATTTTCAGTTCCCAGCTGCAAAGCACTGTTTCTATTTCCTAGCTGGGGAGTTCCTAAGCAACCCCTGGACATGTTCAGGCTGCCATCTCCTCTCCCCTGAGTCCCCTCAGCCGGGCTGGCCTTGACTCCATGTCTCTGATGTTCCTGGCTCGGCAGAAAGTCCTTCCTCACACCTCACTTAAATATCTCCCCAGGTGGACTTCGCTTTCACGGTATGGCAGAGCTTCCCGGAGCGGATGGTCGGCTTTCTCACATGGAGCCACTTCTGGGATGAGGCCCAGGGGGGCTGGGGCTACACTGGCGAGAGGACCAATGAATTCTCCATGGTTCTCACCTCAGCTGCCTTCTACCACAGGTACCGATGGTAACGCTGGCACTGGACTCAGAGGGTCACAGAGAACCCCCTCTTTGAACCAGGAGCAGGGTGGTATGGGAGTGGACACATACAGCCAGCACATAGCCCAGAGATCCAGGTTCAAGGCCACTTCCCAGTGCTGTGATGGGCAAGTCTCCCCACCTCTCCTGAGGTTCAGTTTCCTCATTTGTAAAGTGTACTCACCTCACAGGGCTGGTGTGACCATCAGATAAGAAAAGTACATGAAGTCCTTCGCACACAGATAGTCAACCAAAGGCAGCTAGTGGTGTTTTAAGCAGAGCCATGCAGAGGCCATGGACAGGGTTGGATTTGGGGGAGGTGTGGTAAATCCACAGCCTCCCTGAAGTTACTCTTTGGGCTGCCGTCTTTGAAGGCCTGGGAACCAGCTGATCCTTTCCTCCTTCTCACTCTGCCTGAATTCAGACTCAGAGCCCAGGGGAGGGGTCCCCACGGAGCCTGAGGGAAAGGAAAGTTCAGTTCAGTTCAGTCGCTCAGTCATGCCCAACTCTTTGTGTCCCCATGGACTGCAGCATGCCAGGCTTCTCTGTTCATCACCATCTCCCAGAGTTTGCTCAAACTCATGTCCATTGAGTCGGTGATGCCATCCAACCATCTCAACCTGTCGTCCCCTTCTCCTACTGCCTTCAATCTTTCCCAGCATCAGGGTCTTTTCAAATGAGTCAGTTCTTCACATGAGGTGGCCAAAGTATTGGAGTTTCAGCTTCAGCACCAGTCCTTCCAATGAATATTCAGGACTGATTTCCTTTAGGATTGACTGGTTTGATCTCCTTCCTGTCCAAGGGACTCTCAAGAGTCTTCTCCCAACACCACACTTCAAAAGCATCAATTCTTCGGTGCTCAGCTTTCTTTATAGTCCAACTCTCACATCCATACATGACCACTGGAAAAACCATAACTTTGACTAGGTGGACCTTTGTTGGCAAAGTGATATCTCTGCTTTTTAATATGCTGTCTAGGTTGGTCATAAGTGTTCTTCTAAGGAGAAAGTATTTTTCAATTTCATGGCTGCAGTCACCATCTGCAGTGATTTTGGAGCCCAATAAAATAGTCTCTCATTGTTTCGTTTCCCCATCTATTTGCCATTAAGTGATGGGACTGGATGCCATGATCTTAGTTTTTTGAATATTGAGTTTTAAGCCAGCTTTTTCACTCTCCTCTTTCACTTTCATCAAGAGGCCCTTTAGTTCTGCTTTGCTTTCTGCCATAAGGGTGGTATCATCTGCACATCTGAGGTTATTGATATTTCTTCCAGCAATCTTGATTCCAGCTTGTGCTTCATCCAGCCCGGCATTTTGCATGAAGTACTCTGCCTATAAGTTAAATAAGCAGGGTAACAATATACAGCCTTGACATACTCCTTTCCCAATCTGGAACCAATCCGTTGTTCCATGTCCAATTCTAACTGTTGCTTCTTGACCTGGAAACTTCCTGAGATTTCTCAGGAGGCAGGGAAGGTGGTCTGGTATTCCCATCTCTTTCAGAATTTTCCAGTTTGTTGTAATCCACACAGTCAAAGGCTTTAGTGTAGTCAATAAAGCAGAAATAGATATTTTCTGGAACTCTTTTGCTTTTTCTATGATCCAACAGATGTTGGCAATTTGATCTCTAATTCCTCTGTCTTTTCTAAATCCAGCTTGAATATCTGGAAATTCTTGGTTCACATACTGTTGAAGCCTGGCTTGGAGAATTTGGGGCATTACTTTGCTAGTGTGTGAGACGAGTGCAATTGTGCAGTAGTTTGAACATTCTTTGGCATTGCCTTTCTTTGGGATTGGAATGAAAACTGACCTTTTCCAGTCCTGTGGCCACTGCTGAGTTTTCCAAATTTGCTGGCATATTGAGGGTAGCACTTTCACAGCATCATCTTTTAAGATTTGAAATAGCTCAACTGGAATTCCGTCACCTCCACTAGCTTTATTCATAGTGACGCTTCCTAAGGCCGGCTTCACTTTGGACCCCAGAATGTCTGGCTCTAGGTGAGTGATCACACCATCATGGTTATCTGGGTCATTAAAATCTTTTGTGTATAGTTCTGCTGTGTTGGAGAAGGCAATGACACCCCACTCCAGTACTCTTGCCTGGAAAATCCCATGGATGGAAGAGCCTGGTAGGCTGTAGTCCATGGGGTCGCTAAGAGTCGGACACAACTGAGTGACTCCCCTTTTCTATTTCTGTTAGGTCCATACCATTTCTGTCCTTTATTGTGCCCATGTTTGCATGAAATGTTCCCTTGGTATCTCTAATTTTCTTGAAGTGATCTCTACCCTTTCCCATTCTATTGTTTTCTCTATTTCTTTGCACTGATCACTTTCTTAGCTCTCCTTGCTATTCTTTGGAACTCTGCATTCAAGATGGGTATAGCTTTCCTCTCCTTTGCCTTTAGCTTCTCTTCTTTTCTCAGCTATTTGTAAGGCCTCCTCCTACAACCATTTTGCCTTTCTGCATTTCATTTCACTATTGGCTGCAGAGAAGCCACAGGGCACAGAGTAGTGGAGAGCAGAGCATACACAGGATGGGAGCTCCTGGAGGCAGCCAGGGCTCAGAAAAGGGTGCAGGACTTTCACAAGAAGCTTAGGAATTTGGGGTCAATGGGAGAGTGAGGCCAGGAGGGAGAAGAATTCGGCCTTGGGGGGGAATCGGGCTGCAGCCTCTCCTATTCCTCTCCTCTCACCCAGGTATTACCACACCCTCTTCACCCACTCCCTGCCCAAGGCTCTGAGGACTCTGGCAGATGAGTCACCGCCCTGCGTGGATGTCCTGATGAACTTTCTAGTAGCAGCCGTCACCAAGTTGCCGCCTATCAAGGTGCCCTATGGGCCGTGGCATCAGGAGGCCAGACCTCCTCCACTGGTGAGGCCCCAGGGGCGTGGTCGGCACTGGGAGGGCCCTGGCTAGGGAAGCCAGGCTATCTAACCCAAATCCTTTGTGCTGCACGGGACGGAGCGGGGTGGGGGTGGGGGGGGCGCGGGGGCGGGGGGCGGGATTCCAAGTAAGAGAAGCACCCCCCCAACACATTTCTCTGCCCCCTCTTAGGCGCCTGGGGGTCCGCGGTTCAGAGCGGAGCCTCAGCCGGCCGCCCAGGACTGCCTCAACCAGATGGCGGCAGGGTTCGGCCACATGCCCCTAGTGTCATCGCGCCTCCGTCTAGACCCAGTGCTTTTCAAGGACCCGGTGTCTGTGTTGCGTAAGAAGTATCGCAGCCTGGAGAAGCCCTAGGAGGAACCAACCAGCTGAGACCCTGGCCCGGCTCCCAGGGGGCGCTGCAACCTGCCCGGGGTTGGGGGCGGGGATGGAGCCGCAGTCCCCTCCTCTGGAATATCTGGAGACCCAATCCAGGCTGCCGGTGAGCCCAACACGGCCGATCCCGATTGGCCAGCAACAGCCTCGCCCCCTCCTCCAGCCCAGTGGCAGTTCCCACGTGCTCCGCGCTACATCTGCCGCCTGGCCTCTGCCTTCGCAGACCCTTTACCTGGAATGCCTTTCTCGGCTTCTCTGCCGAGCTAACATCTGCTTCTCTTTCAGGTCCTCGCCTCCTCCACGAACCTGCCTGACCCCCACCCCCGCCCCGATCCTCTGCGCTTTCACAGCCGGTGTGTCCCGTAGTCCCCTTATTCATGCTGGCTTGCACAGGTACGCTGTCAGGCCCCCAGGAGGGAAGGGCCGTGGCCTCCTCTCTCTGGCCTGGCAGGTACGCCACAAATATTTGACGATCAGATAGACATCAGCTACGGGCCTGGGCCCTGTGCCGACAGTGGGCGGGGACGTGGACAAGGTGTGCAGAGTGAACTCCACGCCTACACCCCGGGAGGCATCTTTGCCGCAGGTTCCTGGCTTGCCGGGCACAATCCTGGAGCCCCAGGGATGGAGCAAAGACGCGCCGGGGAGCAAGTTTCAGGGCTTCCTTCTCCACCGGGCGGAGCAGAGTTGGGAGGGGAGGAGGTGGGCACGCCGGTGGCCCCTCGGCTCAGGCACTGCCGTCGTCCGGCACTATCAGCCTCGTCCATTAGAGGTCAGCACCGAGCCGCGCTTCCTATTCCGGGACCGAGAGTGAAAGTCGCTCAGTCTTGTCCGACTCTTTGTGATCCCATGGGCTTTACAGTCCATGGAATTCTCCAGGCCAGAATACTGGAGTGGGTAGCCTTTCCCTTCTCCAGGGTGTCTTCCCAATTCAGGGATCGAACCCAGGTCTCCTGCACTGCAGGCAGATCCAGGACCGAGAAGGGACTTCTAAACGCCTGCTGGGTGGGATTAGCGGGGTCTTGGAGGTTGGTTGGTGGTGCCCAGTTTGACGTCTGAAAACTGGTTTGGCCCACACACTTTGGACTAAGAAGGGGGGCCGTTTCTAGGCGGGCTGAGTGGTGGCAAGGGCGGTGCCCAGGGCCCTGGTAGTGAGATTAGAGTAGGGGAGGGGACTCTGGGTCTTCCTGGGCTCACCCACCTGGAACTGGCATTATCACTTCCGAAATAAAAGTGCGTGTCCTTGCTGCCTCACGCTCAGGCTATAAATACCTCCAAGGCAGCTGCACGGGGGAGGTGGACTCAGGTCTCGCCTGGGATCTGGGGCCACTCTGAGAGAGAGGGACAGGGATGGTGGGTCCAAACCAGGTCCAGGGTATCGGGTGTTTTTCTGCTTTGATGGCCTCGCAGCTCTGGAAACTCCCGTGACTAGTGACTAGCTTGCTGGCCAGAACATGCTGTCCCCAAGGCCATTCCAAGGCCTCCCACCTCCATCCTCCAGTTTGACCTCTGGCCCCTGGATGACTCAGGTCATCCCTGGAGCAGCTTACAGTGTGGGGTGCCGAGAAGGCTCTCTCTCTGGGGAGCTACGGGCTGCTAGATTCTTGACGTGGAGGGGGCACTGGGAGTTAAAGGGGAGGGGAGACAGTCTGGCCCTGAGTCAAGGACAGTGGGTGAGGAAGTACACAGCTGCGGCCCAGGCAGTCTTCCCAGGGTGGGGAGGACTCCAAGTGCCAGGCCCAGATGGGGAAAGAGGCACCTTTTCCCTCTGCACTCCTAGCTGCTGCACCCAGAACGCTGAACTGCCTTGGCAAGGCCTCAACCTGTGGGCTGCCAGGCCAAAAGGCTCATACTGTACCAACATGTAGCCCAGAGCAAGTCCCCAGCCCCTGCTGTAGGGGGAGGCCTAGGGGAATGAGGCAGAAATCCCAGACCTGCCTCATACCGGCTGTGTGACTTTGAGCCAGTGACTCAACCTCTCTGAGCCTCAGTTTTCTCATCTGCAAAAAGGGAGGACAGCAATGGCTGTCTCTCGAGAGGGGTGTGCAGACTTGGCATATAGCACAGCGATCTGGGCTCTTGTGGCCTGTGATGGCCGCGGGGAGGAAGACTGGGGTGGAATGGAGCTCCATCAACCAGAAGTCTCTCTGTCTCACACACACATATCCAAGCCAACACAACTTCCCCCTGATTTTAAGGGGCTGAAGAACCTGCGGATAGAATGAGATCACAGGCAACCCTGGATGGGAGTGCTGAAAAGGCACAAAGAGGTAATTTCACTGATGGGAACAGAGAGGCTCAGAGGGGAAGGTGAGAGTGACCAGCCCCTCCTGCTCCCACCATAGGTCAGGACAGGGTCAAGACAAACCCAATGCTGCCCCAGGAGGCTGGGAGCGCACCTGGCTCCTCTGGCCATCCTTCCAGAATGATGAGAAAAGGAGCCACTCTTCCACAACCACCATGTGCTCAGCCCACTTTGGCTCCAAGCCTCACAACAACCCTGTGAGGTGGGTGTCCACGTTCTCAGCCCACAGATGAGACAGGCCCTGACCCGCCTGAGGGCAGAGACAGACTGTTAGATCAGGGCCGCCTGCAGCCTGGGAGCGCGCCTCCTCTGCGACACAGACTGGGGACACGTCCCTCCACTTCATTGCGGAAGCATGAGCCACCTTCTAATTCAGGAAGCCGGGGGCTCCTGTTTGGGTTGTGCCTGCTTTGTCGTCCATCCCCAAGTTCTGAGCAGGCCAGGACATGCTGGCAACAGAGCCGGCCCAACCATATCTGATGTCAGGCTCCTTGACCCCAGGACACAATCAGAGCAAGAGGGGTGGCCGGGGAGCTCTGGGGCTCCGCCCACCTCCACCTCTCATGCCAGGGCACCTTTGCATTGGCACGGCTTCTTGGGTGAGGGTGGGATAAGGAAAGAGGAACCCAGCAGGTCCTTACCTAGTCAGAAGCCCCCTCCCTCCAGGAAAAGGAAACGTGAAATGAAATCAAAGTGAAATGATTCAGGCACAGATCAGCCTCAGGTGCCCCCTGGATCCTGATTTCTGGGGCCTATGGCCTCCTTAAAGCGTATTTTCGGAGGCATAGGAAGGGGGCTCGGTTCGCAGAGCTGCTTCGCAGATGCATAAGGCAGAGGCCAGACAGACCAAAAATGGGGAGTTAGGCAGGCAGGTGAGGAGACAACGAGGCTGGTCTCCCCTCTGTCACCTCTCTCTGTGCCTCACTGCCTTTCCAGAGGCTGGTAGTTGGGTGGCATTAGCTGAGGATTAGGCCCGAACTCTGCCCCGCCGGGAGCTGGAGGAGTGCGGTCACACCAGCTCCATACCTGCCGGTTCCCCTCCTGGGGCTGGCAGTAGTCAGATGAGGGAGGCAAGGGAGGAGCCCATTTCTGGACAAGGCCCCTCGTCACTGAACATGGAGCAGCGGTCAGGAGGAGGACCTGGTTCATAACCCAGCCAGGGCAGGCAAAGACCTGGCTGAGCCTGGGGGTCGGCGGGGGACACTCAATCCAGCCATTGGCAGGCCTGTGCCCGCCCTGTTGATGCCTGGTCGAGTGGTCAGTCCGAGGGGCCCCGGCATGACTGACAGTCCTTCATATCCTCAGAGTAGTCCTCGATCTGGATGGTCGTGGTGTGGAAGTGGAACATCCCCTGCAGGTGGTCACTGGCTGCCTTCAGCACAGCCTGGGCATCTGCATTCTCAGCTGGGGGCCAAGAAGACACGTGGTGGGAGAGGGGAGGCACCAGAGAACCAATTACTCATTCTTGGGCCCTTAGGACCGAGTAGGAGGCAAGTCTCAAGTCCAAGCCCCAGCAGAACAAGATAGGGGGCTGTGAACATCAAGAAACCCCCAGACTCACTCCCGTACCAGGTAACTGTCTGGTTCCCACACCTGGCACACAACCCTGAAAGGGCTGGAAAAGCTCTGGCTTAAAGGCTCAGAGTCTTTCCTCTGCCACTTACTAGCTGTAAAAGCCTGGGCGAGTGCCTTTACCACCTCCCACCGCTATAGTTTCTGCATCTATAAATGGGACCTTGATGATCAAATAAATAACAGATGCCCAGTACTCAGCATGGGGTCAGATCCAAAGCGCCGGCACCGTGAGCACCCGGCATCATCTGGGCAGGTCGGGCAGGGATGGCCCCGGGATCCCCGGCTGCCTCTCTTGCACGAGTGCTCTCACCACTCACCGATGGCGATGTGGACAGACAGGATAGGCTGGGCCACCGTCAGCGCCCAGATGTGCAGGCTGTGCAAGGCTTCCACGCCCTCCACGGACAGCAGCAGATTCCGCACGGCTGTGAAGTCCACGCCCTTGGGGGTCCCTGAGGATGACAGGGACAGGGGCTGAAGGACTGGGCTGCCTCCCACCCACGCTGCTTCCTGCTCCTCACACAGCGCCTCACGCAGACCTCTGTGGCTGAGGTCACCCCTGCCTCCCGAAACGAGCCCCATCATGTCACCCTGCTGTATTTTCCTCTTCACACTTGACACTGTCAGAAATGACCTTATTTGTTAGTTTCTTGTTATCTCCCTGTCTCAGATGGAAACTCTGTATGCGAGCAGGACAACTGTTTGGTTTATCACCTTATTAGTGCCTAGAACAGTGCCTCTTCCCCGAGTATATGTTTGATATAAAAAATTTTTTAAGATAAAGAAGGCAACCCGAGGCTCCCTGCACCCCCATGGGGCATCCTTGTCATCGTTTTTATCTGGGTCCGTCACATTCTTGGAGAAAATGCTCTGACCTGCGGCTGAACACTCAGGCTGATCTCAAACCAAGATCCAGACTGATTCCAACCACAGAGACGTATGGCCCCAGACCCTGGGCGCCAGAAAGCCAGGTAAGTAGGTGTGGTAACTCGGGCAGACCATTCGCTACCACTAAGCACCCCTCAAAGCCCTGCCACGTCTTCCCGAGGCGGGAGCGCCTCAGGAAAGAAGGCCTGAGCTGGAGTGGATTCAGCAGTGTTTCTTGTCCAACTCCGACTGTCTTTTTCTCATCCTCAATCTGCACCCCCCAGCACTGTGCAATGCGACGCATAATCCTCACTCCAAAAGGGAAGGCAAGTGGAGACTCAGGAAGCATATGAGGAAGGGCAGGAGGGCCAGGTGCTAAAGACACACCTGGAAGCCCCCGGACTTGGCAGGGAGGACACAGCCCAGCAGGGAGGAGGCACCCTTGGGGGTAGAGGGATGGAAAGGACGATCCAGGGGACATTTCCAGAACAACCACACCTGAGGACCCTGCTCAATGTCAAGATTAGCCTGGACCCCAGGAGGTTCTCCAGACCTTGCCCCCCCCCACCATGTGCTGTGATGTACCCCCACAACCAACACACACACACACACACACAGTGCATACTCAGTCGTGTCTGACTCTTTGTGACCCCATTGACTGTAGCCCGCCAGCCTCCTCTGTCCGTGGGATTTCCCAAGCAGGAATACTGGAATGGGTTGCCAGTTTCTCCTCCAGGGGACGCTTCCCAACCCAGGGATCAAACTGGTGTCTGCTCGATTTGCAGGCAGATGCTTTGCCCCTGAGCCACCTGGGAAGCCCACATATACACAGACTCGAACTTATCTTTGCATTGGAAAATAAAGAGCAAAAAGGGAGCTCCAAGCTCAGATTACCTTCCATCAGCACCAGGATCACATCTCTCAGGATGGTCAAGGTTGTCCCCAGGACGAGGATGGAGAACAGGAAGGTGCAGATGGGGTCTATAAACTTGTACTCTGGCTACAAGGAAAAAGGAGAGGCAGAGCTGGGGGGTCACCAGCCAACACCTCAGCCTCCCTTCTCCCCTCCCACCTGGCAGTGAGTCAGGGAGAAGGGCTTTTTCTGTGGGGTGGGCATGAGCTTCACCCTGACCCTGCCTCCCCAATTCTCTACTTTTTATTCTGTGTCCAGAAGGACAGGCAGGACATACCACAGTTCAGGATAAGACACCATGCCTTCCCACCCCTCCCTGCTCAAGAGGCTAAGCCACAGACAGAGCTAAATGCAAACTTAGGCACCATCTGGCCCAACATCCCAGCTTTATAGGTGGGGTAACAGAGGCTCAATTAGAGCAAGGGACTCCTTTACATCATGCAGCTAGCAAGAGGTGATCTAGGCTTCAAACCCAACACTGGGCTCTTTCCATTACACCCCACTGCCTCTATGTAATGGGCAATGCCCAGGCTTCAGCAGCCTACAGTTCTGGATTTGAATCTGAATCTACAGCTTACCAGCTAAGTGATGCTGTGCAAGTCACTGACCCTTTCTGGGCTGCAGAAAACACCATCACCTCCCTTCAGGATTCTCAACATCAGAAGTGCTAATGCTTAGTGGGTGTTGAGTAAATGTTTCTTCCCTCTCCCACCCTTCTGCCCAGAGCTGGGAGGGAGCTAGAAACTGGAAAGGGTCCTGTGCAGAGAGAAGCCCCCAGGTGACCTACACCCCCTCCCCTACTTCCCCCTGTCCCCAGCTCTAACCTTGAAGTATAAAATAAAGGCTGCCACCAAAACGCCCAAGCTCTGCAGAAAGTCTCCAATGACGTGGATAAAGGCAGCTCGGACACTGGGGCTTCCCTGCTCCTGGCTGGCATTGTGGCCGTGCTCGGGGTTGTGGCTGTGTCCATGGCCAGACTGGTGAAGAATCAACCCCATTCTATGGGAGTGGAGAGAAAGTCCAGGGGCTCACTGAGGGAGCAGATGGAAGCTTCAAATTCGGCCAGGCAGAGGCCCCCATCAGGACTGACCTCCCTGTGGGGGTCAAAATCCCAACCCCCACCCAAGACAGCATGATCCCTTTTGGCCACGGAAGGAGCCCAGCGAACGTGGCCTTGGTTCAGAGTTTTGCCAACGGGAGGAGGGGCTCAGCTCCATCCAATGCCAGGCTGAACCTGGGCACAAAGCTGCCCCAGTGCCAAACCTCAGAGCAGAAGGGCACTACAGAGGAGATCGAGATCCCCCCAGCATGTCACAGAGGGTGAAGCTGAGGCCCAGAGAGGAAACTGGCTTGCCCAAGGCCACTGGGCAAGGGGGAGAGAACCCAAAATAGACACCTCCACTCTACACAATTTACGTCTCAGTGAGACCAGCTTCAGGCACATCAGATTGAAATGGGCTTTGAGATTCTGTCCCTAGGGACCCCTGCTCCTGTAAGCGCTAGACTCACCCCGCCCCGCAACAGGAAGGAAGCCTGTCTCTGCTTATTCATGGACACATCGAGGGTGGGGACCCGATGCCGCCCCAGGTTACAGTTCCTGATGGCCTGGCCCCAGGCCTCAGGCAGGACCCAGGTGTTCCACGCACCAGAGCTCAGCCCACAAGGGAGATTCTGATCCTGCAGCCATCCTGGTGTGGGGCATGCCTCCACCCACAAGAGCAGGCCGGCAGGTGTGCCTGTGAGGAGGGGGAGGGTTCGCAGGGACCCCAGGCCACACTCACATGATGTTCACAACCACAGCACAGCCCGACGTGATCAGCATGGTCTCCTCCTTGATCTCATAGTCTCCAGAAATCAGCCTTTCCGCCGCCAAGTACACCAGCACCCCCGTCACGACCCAGATGGACAGCACAGAGAGCAGGGCACCCAGAATCTCTGAGGAAGAGCCCGGCCCCCAGTACCAATCTTAGCATGGGGCCCTGAGGCTAAGGAGCCCCCTCTCCCTCCCCACAAAATCTGAGCCTGGGTCCCATTGGAGGTATGGCTCTGCTGGAGGTGCTATGGCTGGCACCTCATCCCACCACTCATACATCTGAAAAGGTTGGAGCTAGAAGACGCTCAAGACATCATCTGGGACAACCTTTTCAATTGAAGTTGACTCATTAAATATACACCCATTGCTCAGCTGGCAAACTGAGGCTCTGAGGAACAGAGGCTGGGCCATCTCCCAGCAAGAAGAGAATGACAATGCAGCCCAGAGATGAACTTCAGAAGGCTTTGCTGACCTCTCCCTCCCGCCTAGAGCCAATCCATGGCGTTATGTGCAAAGTGAGCGCCAACGTTGTTTATTCTTAAATAAATACAGCTTGCCCTCTCAGGAAGGTGGACTCTCCTTTCCTGCAGGGTGGGAACTCCCAGAGGACAGGGGACCAGGGCTCCCCCATCAGACTGGGAGCTCCCAAAGGACGAAAGTCATGGTTGACATCCTCTTCCCCCACCCAAGTCACCCTCCTGGCTTTACGCAGGGACCCAGTGCACTCACCTAAGAACTTACATCTTAACCTACCCCCTCCCCCAACTCTACCCTCATCCCAACCAGGCCCTCACCAGCTCGATGCCAACCGAAGTTCATGGTCTTGGTGGCTGGCCGGGAAGCCATCCACAGGGAGAAGAGGCTGATAAGCATGCTGGCAAAGTCAGTGAGCAGGTGGGCTGCGTCCGTCATGATCGCCAAGCTATGTGCCAGGTACCCACCTGCAGGGCCAAAAGGAGGGAGGATCCTTATCAGCTCCCCAAAGAGCCAGTTTCCCAGAGTGTGTGTGCAGCAGGGAAACCATGAGCTCTGGAGAAAGACAAGGGATTCCAGACCTCTCCACCATTAGCTGTGTAACCATGGACAAGTGACTTCCTTTCTCTGAGCCTCGACTTCTAGCATCTGTGAAATGGGATTAGCAAAATCTCCTTAGAGGATGAATGTGAAAATTGAGTTCAAATTGGGCCTGGAGGGGAATACCGCTGCGGTCCAGTGGCTCAGACTCCCCACTTTCATGGCACCCTCAGCTCGGGTTCAATCTTTGGTCAGGGAACTAAGATTCCACAAGCCATGGGCCAAAACAACCAAAAACAAAAACAAAAAAAATGGGCTTGGAAAGCATTGTAGGTACTCAATAAATGCCGTTTTCTTCTAGCATTCAGGTCTTTCCTGACCTACTAGTTTTGTGCGATCTCGGACAAGTTACTTAACCTTATGATGCCTCAGTTTCATCATAAAAATGAGACTATCAGGACCCATGACAGCACGAGGCTGTTGTGAGGATTGCACGAGACAGTGTGCGTGTAAGAGGTGTAGCATGGTGTGAGTGAGTGACAGTCGCTCAGTCACGTCTGACTCTTTGCAATCCCATGGACTGTAGCCTACTAGGCTCCTCTGTCCATGGGATTCTCAGGCAAGAATACTGGAGTGGGTTGCCATTTCCTTCTCCAGGGGATCTTCCCCACCCACAGATGGAACCCTGGTCTCCTGCACTGCAGGCAGTCCCTTTACCCTCTGAGCCAGCAGGGAAGCCTACTATTAGCATGGGAAGCATACAGTAAATGGGGCTGTTAGTATGAATACTACAGGAACATTCAGGAGAAAAGCCTTTTGGACCATCCAGACTACCCATGTGCCAATTTCATTGAATTAGCCCAGAGTTCTTACCGATGACTTCCCCAATCATGAACAACAGGCAGAAGGCAGCAGCCACACAGAGCTGGCGCCAGGCCCTCTTCTTGGGGTCACCGTGACTGCCAGGACCCTTCTGGGAATGGCAGTAATGGCTGCTCTGGGGAGCCACCTCAGTGGGCTGCAAGGCCAGGCCAGGTGAAGACGCAGGGATGCCGCTGGTCCCATCCTGCCACAGAGTTGTGTAAGTCCTGTCCAGAGAGGAAGGGTGAGGGGAGATTCAGCTGAGATGGGAGCAAAGAGGGCTGACTCTAGTCTTATCTCTCTGCGGGGCCTGCGCATTCCCCTGTGCCCGTTTGGAAAAAGAGTTAAGGATATACTCCAAGCTCGACAGACTCTAAGGAGTGACCAGAAGCCCCTCCTTGCAGGAGGGTGCTGGAGAATGACCAGTCCTGGAGTCTTGGCTCCGTGTGTTTCCTCCTCCTCCATCCCTCCCAGGGCTTGGAGGAGGGAAAGACCTTGGGAACTAGCTGGCGGTGGGGGCGGGGGGTGGTGGTGCCGGGGGCGGTGCTGGGATGGGCCTGTCCAACGGAGCGCGGAGGAGGATCAGAGCTCATGCTAAAGGTAGACAGCAGCTCGCCGCTTCACAAGGACTTGGAGACACCGGGCTTCCCAGGGCGGGGCGGTCCTCGGGCTAAGGACCGAGTGCGAGCTCCAGGCACGCACTCCCCCACGAATCCGCAGGGGTCAGGATCTGTGCTCTGTGGCGAGGAAGGACTGGTCCCTGTGCTCAGCCTCAATTTCCCCTTTCCTCCACCTACCCCCGACCCCTCCTGTCGGGGTTGGGGGGGTGGTCCCAGATCGAGCCGTCGCCAAAACCAACCACTGCCAGTATGGCAGACGGGAAGATGGGGCTGAGGCCACTGAAATTCCCGCCCCTCCTCAGGTTCTCCTTACCCAACTGCAAGCTTGCTGTCCAACAGATGCATCCTCTCGCCCGCTTTCATGCGGCCCCGCGCGCCCTGCCACGTGCTCCCTGGAGTCGCGCGCTGGGCTCTCCAGCGGCGAGTGCTCACGGGCCGCCGGCGCCGTGCGCGCAGCTCCGGCCGCCCGCCCTGCAGCGAGTCCGCTCCCGCCTAGACCGCGCCGGGGCCGCCGAGGGGTCGATCCGCTGTCGCTACCGCTGCTGCCCCCACGACGCCGGCAGCTGCGCCCCGCGCCCGCTGGCTTTATCAAGTCCCCGCTTCCCCGTGTGAAGCGGCGCGTCGTGCGCAAAAGCCCGCAGGGAAGGGGGAGGGTGTAGCTGGCTGCAAAGGGCCCGGGCGCTGACCCCAGCACCCGGGCCCCGGAGCCCGAGGAGCCCACCTGGCCTAAGTCGGAAAGCCTAACCGCCTCCGCCCAGCCCTGCTGCTGCTTGCTGTTTCTGCCTCCACTGCTCCCACTTGCCCGCCGCGCGAGGCTGGCTGCCTCCGGCCGGGAAGTTCTCGGGACACCGGCTTGTTGAAATCGGCTTTGAGTCGCCTGAGAGCAGGAATGTGGCTCCTAGACTCAGAATAAAGGGCTCCTGAGGCTGGGGTTGTTGTCTTCCTCCTCGGGAAACCCGTGATCGGTTTCCACCTTCCGGCTGCAGGCGTCCGAGGCCCCCCAAGTTCTGCGCAGGCTAGGGGGCTCCCGGGAGCGGGGTGTGCCTGCACTCAGCCTGGGACAGTAGCCTTCCTGACTGACCCATCCTCGTCGCTCTAGCAGCACCAGTTCCTCCCCTTCTGGGCTCCGATTAAAATCTGGGGTGACCGGCTGTATCTCCACCGCTACATGGAGCAGGGTCGCACTTCAGCCCCAGTCGCCATCTGGACTGAGCTGACACCGCCACCGGCAGACCAGCTATTCTCCACTGCCCCGCGGCAGTTCCCAGGAGCCACGCGTGGTCTTCGGCCGAGAAACGCCAGCTAGCTCTTCCTGCCGGGATCCACTGGGATTGGATGTGTGTTTTGTGCAGGTCTCAGCTAACCGATCCAGTTGAAGTTTCAAACTGCCCCAGGCTCAGCTCAGATTAATCTCATAATTTACTTGAGGGCAAAGTGAAGCGAAGTGAAGTTGCTCAGTCTTGTCAGACTCTTTGCGACCCCGGGGACTGTAGCCTACCAGGCTCCTCTGTCCATGGGATTTTCCAGGCAATAGTCCTGGAGTGGATTGCCATTTCCCTTCTCCAGGGGATCTTCCCAACCCTGGGATCGAACCCTGGTCTCCTGCATTGTAGACAGACACTTTACCGTCTGAGCCAAATGCAAAGTACTTTGTAAATTTTCAATATATGAAGATTTACAAATTGGATCCAGACACATTTATTCATTTTATTAAAAAAAAAAGTTTATGCCAGATTTCCCTTAACTTAATACTTTCCTAGTACTCATTTTAATTGATTTGCAAGAGTTTAACTAATTAGTTAAGACTGTGATATATGGAAAAGCCGTACTCTGTACCTGTCTCCTGAGATCCCCAGAAGTCCTATGCAAATGACCTGGCAGTTCAGACACCTCAGCAATTTTATTCTAAAAATGTTGATATTCCAATAAAGAAGGCTTCCCAGGTGGCGCTAGAGGTAAACTACCCGCCTGCCAATGCAGGAGAGAGAAGAGATTTAGATTTGATCCCTGAGTGGGGAAGAGCCCCTGGAAGGGGTCATGGCAACCCACTCCAGTATTCTTGCCTGGAGAATCTCATAGAGAGAGAAGTCTGGTGGGCTATAGTCCATGGGATTGCGAAGAGTCAAACACGCCTGAAGCGACTTAGCACAGCACAGGTGGTTAAAATACACATGTAATGAAAATTTGCTAATGACCTCAGATTCTTGGGTCTTGTTTTTCACAGCAAAAAAAAAAAAAAAAAAAGCTCATGTATATTCTGGCTCCTCCCTCACCTCTTCAGAGCAGTTCCTTTGTAAAGTCAGCAAATAAAACTGAACTCACACCTTTTCTGTCATGCATCTTTTTTCTGTCAACACCTGTGTGTGTGTGTGTTAGTCACTCAGTAGTGTCTGACTCTTTGTGACCCCCAAGGACTATATTCTACCAGGCTCCTCTGTCCTCAGAATTCTCCAGGCAAGCATACTGGAGTGGGTCACCATTTCCTCCTCCAGGGGATCTTACCAACCCAGGGATCGAACCTGGGTCTCCTGCATTGCGGGCAGATGCTTTACCGTCTAAGCCACCAGGGAAGTCCATCAACATTCCACAAAGAATCTGATTCTGTAGGTCTGGGAAGGGGGTGTGGGAATCTATATTTTTAAACTCCTATGTTTAATTCTATCATGAAATTATTGTTCTTTTAAATGATATGTTCTTGTTGTTCAGTTGCCCGGTCATGTCCAACTCTTTGCGACCCCATGGACTGCAGCACATCAGGCCTCCTTGTCCCTCACCATCTCCCGAAGTTTGCCCAAGTTCATGTCCATTGCATTGGTGATGCCATCCAGCCTTATCATCCTCTGATGCCCTCTTCTCTTTCTGCCCTCAATCTTTCCCAGAATCAGGAACTTTTCCAGTGTTCACATCAGATGACCAAAATACTGGAGCTTCAGCTTCAGTTCTTCCAACAAATATTCAGGGTTGATTTCCCTTAAGATTGACTGATTTGATCTCCTTGCTGTCCAGGGGATTTTCAGGAGCCTTCTCCAACACCACAGTTCGAAGGCATCAATTCTTTGGCCCTCTGCCTTCTTAACTGTTCAGCCCTCACAACTATACATGACCACTGGGAAGACCATAGCCTTGACTATACAGACCTTCATCGGCAGAGTAATGTCTCTGCTTCTCAGTACAGTCTAAGTTTGTCATAGCTTTCCTGCCAACAAGCAATCGTCTTCTGATTTCATGGCTCTAGTCACCATCCACAGTGATCTCAGAGATCAAGAAGAGGAAATCTGTCACTGCTTCCACCTTTTCCTCTTCTATTTCCCATGAAGTAATGGGGCCAGATGCCATGATCTTAGTTTTTTTTAATATTTAATTTTAAGCCAGCTCTTTCACTCTCCTTCACCCTCATCAAGAGGCTCTTTAGCTCCTCTTCGATATCTGCCATTAGAGTGGTATTATGCACGTATCTGAGGTTGTTGATGTTTCTCCTGCCTATCTTGACTCCAGCTTGTTACTCATCTATCCCAGCATTTCTCATGATGTGCTCAGTGTACAGATTAAACAAACAGGGTGACAGCAGACAGCCCTGTCATACCCCTTTCTCCATCTTGAACCAATCAGTTGTTCCATACAGGATTCTAACTGTTGCTTCTTGACTCACATACAGGTTTCTTAGGAAACAGGTGAGATGGTCTAGTATTCCCATCACTCGAACAGCTTTCCACAGTTTATTATGATACACAGTCAAATGCTTTAGCATAACTGATGAAACAGAGGTAGATGTTTTCCTGGTATTCCCTAGCTTTCTCTGTGATCCAGTGAATGTTGGCAATTTGACCTCTAGTTCCTCTTCCTTTTCTAAAGCCAGCTTGGACATCTGGAAGTTGTTGGTTCGCATAATGCTGAAGCCTAGCATTCAAGATTTTAAGCGTGACCTTACTAGCATGGGAGATGAGTATGATTATCTGATGGCTAGGACTTTCTTTTGTACTACCCTTCTTGGGAACTGGGGTGAGGTTTGACCTTTTCTAGTCCTGAGGCCACTACTGGGTCTTCCAGATTTGCTGACATCTTGGATGCAACACCTTGATGACCTTATCCTTTAGGATTTTGAATAGTTCCAGAATTCTGTTGCATCCACTAGCTTTATTAAGAGCAGCGTTTCCTAAGGCCCACTTGACTTTGCTATCCAGAATGTCTAGCTCTGGATGACTGACCACACCATCGTAGAAATCCGGTTCATTAGGTCTTTTTTGCACAGTTCTTCTGTGTATTCTTTCCATCTCTTCTTGATCTCTTCAGCGTCTACTAGGTCTCTATCGTTTCTGTCCTTTATTGTGCCCATCTTGAGCGAAATATTCCTTGAAATCTCCAGTCACTTCTTTCTTTAGCTATTTGTATGGTATATTTTTAATGGCATAATGATTATGATTTTGAAAAGAACCTTTATCTAATGGGTTACATGATACCTGGAATTTGCCTTAAAACAATCACAGTGAGGAGAAGGAACAATGACAGAGAAGAAACAAGTATGTCAGTAACTACGGAAACTGAGCAGTGAGTGAGGAAGGTATGTTATACTATCCCCTGTACTTTCCTGTGCATTTGAAATTTCCCAGAATTAAAGGTTTAGGGAAAAATAAACCTCTGGTGATTCTAATGCAGCCACCAAAACTGTATTCAAGATTTACGGGAGTAACCCCTTTGAAGCTGATTTCTTTGCAGCATGATTTTAAAAGAAACTTGTTGATCAGGAAGACTTCATACCACCTTTGGGTGTTCCGGTTTGCAAGTGCCCTTTGTGTGGCAGCTAGAGATTCCCTTGTTTGCAATATCAGATATCTCCCTGGAATTCACATTTCTGATTACAGAGCCTTGATTGCCCTGCCTCCTCCCTCTGATAAGTGACAAGGTAGTGGATAGATATACTTATCTCACAGATCATGTGTGAGAACTCTGGGGAACTCTGGAGGTAGAATGTGGACTGGTTGTAACACTGATTTTTGTGATTTCAAGGAGAAGAAAAGTTCTCTCTGTCTGGCCTCAAATTCCTTCAGGCTTCTATAGGAGGATATTTTAGGACTATGAAAAAAAAGTGTGGGGTTGTCAAAAAAGGGTAGTAGCTACATCCAAGCAGGAAAAGGCAGACACACAAAGAGTCCCTAGGGGTTGGTAATTTTTTTTTCTTTTATTCTATTTTTTTTCTTTAATTGAAGTGCAATTGATTTACAGTGTTTCAGACATGTAGCAAAGTGATTCAGTTAAACATACAATATTCTTTTTCCTGATCTGCTAAGTAGCAGCACCAGATTTCAGCATATAATAGTTTATATAACTCTGAAATTAGTTCTGTGCACTTGTGTGTGGATTTTGTTGTTAAATATTTTATTTATTTATTTGGTAGCACCAGGTCTTAGCTGTGGAACACGGGATCTTCAGTAGAGTGTGGGATATAGTTCCCCAACCAGGGATTGAACCATGGTCCCCTGCATTGGAAACGCAGAGTCTTAGCCACTGGACCACCAGGGAATCCCTTTTGTATGTAATATGTAATACTTTTTT
Source organism: Ovis aries (assembly GCF_016772045.2). Taxonomy (NCBI): domain Eukaryota; kingdom Metazoa; phylum Chordata; class Mammalia; order Artiodactyla; family Bovidae; genus Ovis; species Ovis aries. The sequence continues at coordinate 240,778,301 of NC_056055.1, read as the reverse complement.
TCTTTTTTAGCTCTTGCTTCAGAACTTGAAAAAAGACTGGAAATGAAAGCAAAATTTGGTTCCCTGAAATTCACAGGGATCAAGTTAGCCTTGGAAAAAGTTCCAGAAGTGAAAATGGGCAGAGGTGGAGAAGGCAATGGGACCCCACTCCAGTACTCTTGCCTGGAAAATCCCATGGACAGAGGAGCCTGGTAGGCTGTAGTCCGTGGGGTTGCTAAGAATCGGACACGACTTCACTTTCACTTTCACTTTTCACTTTCATGCATTGGAGAAGGAAATGGCAACCCACTCCAGTGTTTTTGCCTGGAGAATCCCAGGGACGGGGGAGCCTGGTGGGCTGCTGTCTATGGGGTCACACAGAGTCGGACACAACTGAAGTGACTTAGCAATGAGGGTTTAAAGCATTTTCATAAGGTTGAATTACTCAGAAGGGCTAGTTCTGGAGGATGACACATGAATGAGTAAGCTGGGAAATGCTGGGTTCAATGTTCAATCCACCAAAAAACATTCAGATCAGTTCAGTTCAGTCGCTCAGTCGTGTCCGACTCTTTGCGACCCCATGGACTGCAGCATGCCAGACGTCCCTGTCCATCACCAACTCCCAGAGTTTACTCAAACTAATGTCCATCGAGTCAGTGATGCCATTCAACCATCTCATCTTCCGTCCTTCCCTTCTCCTCCTGCCCTCAATCTTGCCCAGCATCAAGGTCTTTTCAAATGAGTCAATGCTTTGCATCAGGTGGCCAAAGTGTTGGAGTTTCAGCTTCAACATCAGTCCTTCCAATGAATATTCAGGACTGATTTCCTTTAGGATGGAACATCCTAAAACATAAAAGCTTTAAAGATCAGGTGGTATTCCGAACACCATGAACTTTATGGCAGGACTGCACAGAGCCCTTAAGTTGCTACTGAGTTCTGAATGTCAAAAAGGGTGGGACGGACTCTGCAGAGTTCCTCAAATTCCTTTTTTTTTTTTTTTTTTACAATCAGTTGATTAATGTGCATAATTTATTAATTGGCTCTGGTGCTTAACACAGGCACAGCTTAATCCTTAATGCTAAATGTCTAATCATAAGGTTAGCACTGTTCTTTTTCCAGGGAAATACTTTTCCACAAATCTTATCCGATATTCGTTAAGCCAGTGATGATTATGTAAAATGGTGTATGAAGGCTGGTGGGGTATGTGTCCAGTCATGTCACAGATTTAGTATATTGAAAGAGTTGTGCAGCCATCACCTCAATTTAAGTTTAGAACATTTGAACAGTTTGATAACATTTGTTATCATCACAGAGCATTCTTGCACCCATGAGCAGTCATTCCCTGGTCTCTTTCCCCAGCCCCACCCTTTTCCTAGGATACTAGGCAACCATTAGTGAACTTTGTTTCTTTACAGATTTACTTATCATGGGCCCTTCATATAAATGGATTGTTTAGTATGTGGTGTTTTGTTATTGGCTCTTTTCATTTAACTGATTCTTGCACAATGGTATTGTTCTTCAGTAGTCCTGAGTGTTCATTTCTTTACTTATGAAATGGGAAATTCCTCAAATGTAGGAAGATGATTCAAAAGGTACTAAGTAGCCCTGCTGCTGCTGCTAAGTTGCTTTAGTCATGTCCGACTCTGTGTGACCCCATAGACGGCAGCCCACCAGGCTCCGCCGTCCCTGGGATTCTCCAGGCAAGAACACTGGAGTGGGTTGCCATTTCCTTCTCCAATGCATGAAAGTGAAAAGTGAAAGTGAAGTCGCTCAGTCGTGTCTGACTCTGTGCGACCCCATGGACTGCAGCCTACCAGGTTCCTCCGTCCACGGGATTTTCCAGGCAAGTGTACTGGAGTGGGGTGCCATTGCCTTCTCCGTCCTCAAATTCCTAAATCTTAAGGGTCTCAAATCCAGTTGACGCACCTCCATCAGACTGACTCAGCCTCACCTCTCTCCCAGCCCCTTGTTCCTGGAGAGCCTGATATTGCTTCAGCCACGGTCATCATCCTATGCCCTAGCATAGGTGGCTGGCTTGGCCTTCCCTGGAGTAAGTCTGGGCTCCAGCAGAGCCTCCGTGGTGACCACCACGGTGAGGGCAGCAGCGGCTCTAGCCTTCTAACCATAAGCCTTGTCAGATTTTGTTTTATTTTCTTTTTTGTAAAGTGAGTGCCTGACTTAAGCTCTGATTGCCATCCATTTTATTTTTATTTATTTATTTTTTTTTTAACAGAATGAGGCGTTTTATTACTCAAAAATGGTTCATTTTTTATTTAGCTTTCTGACTCTGTGCTTGTGCTTTCAATACTTTCACAACGATCTTCTGCTCTTCAATAAGGAAAGCGCGCTTGATCCTGTCACGGACACATTTAGCACACATGGAACCACCATATGCTCGGCTGACATGTTTCTTTGTTTTAGACAACCTCATGAGAACTTTTGGTCTCACAGCACGAACCCCTCTAAGTCGGCCTGGGCACACACCACATGCAGATTTTGGTGCTTTCCCAACCTTCTTGGTATAAAGGTAAACAATTCTATTACCAGGGGTCCGGGACAGCCTGGTTTTGTCAGAGGCTGTATTGTAGGATAGCCTACGACGGTATGTCAGACGCTGCACCATCCTGAATGCCTCTAGATGCCGTCCCCGGAAGAGGAAGAAGGAATGCCATCCATTTTAAAAGAGGCAACCACTTGAAGGGGCCTATGTTTAGCAAACACCTTGGGCGCCTCTCCCCACTGAGATTCCTCTGTTTTCGCAATCTTAGTTGATTTGGCTAACTGACAATTTGGGTCACTAGCTTTTTCTCTCTCTCTTCCCACGCTATAAAATCCCACGCTTATGTTTTAAATTCATCAATAAAGAGTGAGCCTTCAAAACTCTAGGCCCCCACCCTCAACCCCAATAGAAGCAGAAGACAGGCCCATGCTTTATCCCTCCCTCTCTCCACCTGTGAATTCACTGCGTGGTATGCTATGTAACGTCCAGATCTTGTAAGTAATAAACCTTTATTTTTCAAACTTTCCTGTTGCTTAGTACTTAAAGGCATCTTGAAATTAACAAGAATAACAAGGGCCGGTCTAACCACATTAGTCATTAATAAGCTGAGACCAGCACAAAAACCGCACCCAACCCCACAAGACCTGGAGGCTCCTCTCACCACCTGCAGAGTCAGCTGACAGCCCCTGAGCAGCCCCCACAGCTGCCCAAAGGGTCAAGTGACACAAGGGACGCTGAGGGCATTGACGCTCTGGGAGGCAAACTCCAATCCTAAGAGATGGGAGGTGAAAGAAGCCAGGAGACTAGTCTCCCCCTTCTTACTGATGAACTGTTCAAGGCACATTATTCTTTCTGCCCTGCTAGAAACATCTCCCATGCTTGAGCAAGCAGCCAGCTCTCTTGGTGAAGCTGTGGCCAGCTTGGTAAATTATACTTTATATATTTGCTTTCCTCCCTAGTGGCTCAGCTGGTAAAGCATCTGCCTGCAGTGTGGGAGACCTGGGTTCAATCCCTGGGTTGGGAAGATCGCCTGGATAAGGGAAAGACTACCCACTCCAGTATTCTGGCCTGGAGAATTCCATGGACTGTATATATAGCCCACAGGGTCGCCAAGAGTTGGACATGACTGAGCGACTTTCACTTCACTTTCCTGCCTGGCTTCCCCTTCCCTTCACTCTGGCTGTCCTGGGAATGTAGCTCAACTATTCACTCTTTGCCTCAGGCTGTGTTTTCTAGCGAACCAGAGAACAAGGCATTAAATGCAATCTTTTCTGACGGGGCCTGTCAGGGCCAGTTTTCCAAGGAGCTCTCATCGGGACATGCCAGTTTGAAGGACAACTTGTTTGGTGGGATGGAAACCTAGGTTTTTGCCATTACTGTCTCTTTCCTGCCAACACTTCCTAGCAGGCCCTTCTGTCCATCTGCCCTGAACTCTCCTCACTGAACAAAAAGGCTGAATGAGACCCCAGCTCTTTTAGTAATAATTGGAAGAAAGCTCTGTGCATTTATTAAAACAACATATAACACAAACTCGGTCACCGTCCCTTATGTGGGGTATAGACACTGAAATACAGTACATTATCCTTTCCTGGACCTGTGAGTGCTACAAAGTCCTCCCACCAAGGAGAGGAAGTGGGCAGCTGTATCAACCTGGCTTCCTTCCCTTCTTTATAACAATCGCCAGTCACACAATGACCAGGCATTATCATACAAAAGTTCCTTTACAAAAAGCACCAAATTGGCATACATATACAAGTATACAAAAATCACATTTAAAAAATGTACAAAATATTCCATTTTGCACCAACGTAGAAAAGAATCCAGTGTGGTTGTTTCAAGCACGTTTCCAATTCTGGTTCGCAACGCTGGACACAGCGGTGGGGTCCTACTCCTAGTTCCTGCTCTCTGAGCAGAGAGAAGACACACCTCCCCGTTGCCCCTCCAGGGGCCCTGACCCCTCCCACCCTGGGCCGGTCACTAAGGCAGCTGGGCCCATCCCCACCCTCCCCTGTCTCTCTGCATCCAGAGGGTCTCTCCCTCAGCATCTCCTTACTGGCGTCCTGAAAGAAAAAGACAAAGAAAACCAAGGTGAGACGGGAACGCAGGAGGATGCAGGGCTTACCAAGCTGCGGGGGGAAGATTATCAAACCCCAATTCCTGCCTGGGCTTCCCTGGTGGCTCAGACGGTAAAGCATCTGCCTACAATGCGGGAGACCTGGCTTTGATCCTGGGTTGGGAAGATCCTCTGGAGAAGGAAATGGCAACCCACTCCAGTACTCTCGCCTGGAAAAGCCCATGGACAGAGAAGCCTGGTAGGCTTCAGTCCATGGGGTCGCAGAGTCGGACATGACTGAGTGATCGCTAACTCCTGCCTGACCTCTTCCTTTTAAAATCAAAATGGAATTTAGCTGCCTGAATGCTATGGATTGGAGATCCAATGCAAAAAAACTATAGACGGCTGAAAAATGAAAGTGTTAGCTGCTCAGTTATGTCCAACTCTTTTGTGACCTCATGGACTATAGCTCAGCAGGCTCTGCTGTCCATGGAATTATCCAGGTAAGAATACTGGAGTGGGTTGCCATTTCCTTCTCCAGGGGATCTTCCCGACCCAGGGATCGAACCCATGTCTCCTGCATTACAGGCAGATTCTTTACCACTGAGCCACCCGGGAAGCCCCAGCATTGTTTGCTCTTTCCAAATTTTCACAAGATGAAAATCCAAATTCTTTATTGAAATCTTCTTGTAAAAAACAAAAGCTCCTTTTAAAAAAAGACTACTACTTTTTAAAATGCTGACAACTAATTTTTAAAATTTTGAATTTTGAGCCAAGCCTGAGTGCTCTCTCTGACTTCTGTTGCACTGTGTCACTTTCCATTTAGGAAGGTCATTTAGAGGTAAAATGAGAGCTCTTTATTATGAATAGTTGGAGGGACTTCTCTAAGAGAAAAGGGAACGGGATTTTACCCTCAAATCTCTTTTTAATTTTACCTTAGAAACTCTTAAAAAGGGTTTAAAACCCCTGCTGGGGACGGGAAACATCATCCCAGTGTCACTCAGCAGGCATCTCAAGTTGTCACTGAATGAATGAAAAGGTGGAGCTAGATGGGTATCTCACCTTCTTCCTTCCCCTCTGTGGACTCTTCCTCTTCCTGATCTTCTTCTTCTTCAATGAACTCCTCCTCTTCCTCATCTGTGTGCGACAAAGAACAATTGCCTTAGGTTGGGGCTGGTGTCTCAGAGGAGAAGGTCAAAGGAGATCCAGGCTGGAGGCACCCAGTTCAGTTCAGTCGCTCAATCGTGTCCGACTCTTTGCGACCCCATGGACTGCAGCACACCAGGCTTCCCTGTCCATCACCAACTCCCGGAGTTTGCTCAAACTCATGTCCATTGAGTCTGTGATGCCATCCAACCATCTCCTCTTCTGTCGTCCCCTTCTCCTCCTGCCTCCAATCTTTCCCAGCATCAGGGTCTTTTCCAGTGAGTCAGTTCTTCACATCAGGTGGCCAAAGTACTGGAGTTTCAGCTTCAGCATCAGTCCTTCCAATGAATATTCAGGACTGATTTCCTTTAGGATGGACTGGGTGGATCTCCTTGCTGTCCAAGGGACTCTCAAGAGTTTTCTCCAACACCACAGTTCAAAAGCATCAATTCTTCGGCACTCAGCCTTCTTTATGGTCCAACTCTCACATCCATACATAACTACTGGAAAAACCATAGCTTTAACTAGACAGACATTTGTCGGCAAAGTAATGTCTCTGCTTTTTAATATGCTGTCTATGTTGGTCATAACTTTTCTTCCAAGTTGCAAGCATCTTTTAATTTCATGGCTGCAGTCACTATCTGCAGTGATTTTGGATCCCCCAAAACTAAAACCTCTCACTGTCTAGCCAGGATCAAATGGCCATGTGGTGACCTCAGGGGCCCAGGAGGTGATGGGCTTGGTCCTCCCTCCTCCAGCAGGCTCCAAGGCAGGGAGGCTCAAGACCCCCTTTGTTCTGGGGGCAGCAGCATCTCTTCCCTGGTCTGACTGTGGCCAGAGGAGACCCCAGGAATGCACACCCAGACCATCTGCCTCTGCACACAGAGCGTCATTCCCTGGGAGATGCAGGGAAATGCCTTGGTCCCCAGGAATCAGAGTCCTTATCCTGAAGGAATTTGCTCAGTCTTTGAAATTTGCTTGCTTCACACTCCTTGTCCAGTTTTCCCGCATTCCTTAGCCTACAGGGCCATGGATACAGGGTGGGGAGCCCTTCAGGGGCCATCTGTTCGCTAGTTGCCTGAAACTGAGCCCCACATGGTGACTATGGTACAAGCTCTGTGCTCACTTTCCCGTCCTGGGGTCTCACCTTCAAGCTCTACTCACAGGGGACAGGCCCCTTCCCCACCCCCTCTCTCAAGCCCCTACTTTGAGCCTTTGGGTGCCCTGAAGGGGTCAGTACAGACTCAGAGTATTTGTCAAGAGTATCTGGAGAAGGGCTTGAAAGAGTTAATTCCTCCAAACTGACAACTGGGATCTGTGCATAACCCGAGGAATTTTTTGTGTGTGTGTGGTGGTTTAAACCATTATTACAATTAACTACTTATAGCAGCATTTGCTAAGAATTTACTATGTGCCAAGTGCTCACTTGTGCTAAGGACTGTACACACATTGCCTCATACAATCCCCAGATGACCCTCGATGGAACCTGCACTTACTGCCCATGTGGGCTCTGCAAGTCACTCACCTTTCCTTGGTTAATTTTTTTTATTTTATATTGGAGTATAGCCGATTAACAACACTGTGATGGTTTCAGGTGGACAGCAAACGGACTCAGTCATACATGGTCATGGATCCATTCTCCCACCTTTCCTGGGTGTTATTGCCTTGACTATAAAAGAACTACCTCTTAAAGCTGTTGTATTAAACAGCAGAATTCATGTCCAGGGCTCAGTGGCCAGGACACAGAAAGTTCTCAATGAATGGTAGCCATGGGTGCTCTCCCCATTTACCCGTGAGGACACAGAAAGGCTCAGGAGGTTACTCAAGGCAGTGCGGGTATTCACAGTGTCAGACTGCTCACATAGTATGATCCACTCTTGAATATCTTAGTTTAGGGAGGATGACTTCAGGGGATCTTCCCAAGCCGGGAAGAACCCAACCAGGGATGGAACCGGGTTCCCAACCAGGGATGGAACTGGCCAGCAGCCGAGTTCTTTAACACTAACACCACTTGGGAAGCCCAGATGATCTACAGCCATGGATTTACCCAAGTCCATTGACACCTCCCTGGTGACTGGCAACTTCCCTGGTGGCTCAGACAGTAGAGAGTCTGTCTGCAATGCCAGAAACCCAGGTTCGATCCCCAGGTCGGGAAGATCCCCTGGAGAAGGAAATGACAACCCACTCCAGTATTCTTGCCTGGAGAATCCCATGGACGGAGGAACCTGGTGGGCTACAGTCCATGGGGTCACAAAGAGTTGGACACAACTGAGCGACTAACACTTTCATTGACACCTCAGCTTTGGGATGTATGTCGTCCTTACCCAAGAATAGAGTATATTTGGGCTTCTGAAAATGGATTTAACACTCCGGATTCTGAAAGCTTGCAGGTGAGCAGACGCAGGAGGTGTCAAGAAGCTTTTCTTTCTCTTGCAAGCCCATTCACAGCTCTTCCCCGCCCCTACACGACCCTACCCCTCTTTCTTACTCTCAGCAGACCACTAGAGCACCACTTATCACAAAAAGGCAACATTCAACAGAACTGGATCTGCCCTCCCTCTCTTTGTTGCTAACTAGCTACCTTTCAACTGTGAAACCTTGAGCGAACTATCAACATCTTTGTTCTCCATCTGGTTCCTCATGCTTCTTATTATTTTTCCTTTATTATCGTTATGGCTATATTGTTAAAATTATTATAGGTATGCTATGGAAAAGTAATCACAGACAGAAGCAAGGACAGAATATAGATAAATTAAGGTGCCTGAGCATCCAAGTTTATAGCATAGGAAGCTGAAGCTAAGACTAGATTTAGGCAATAACTAGTATATGTCCAGTACCCTACACAGGCCTCTGAATCAATGTCTTATTTGTTGCCCAGCATCATTCGGTGGTCATTATCAGTAGGCCCATTTGTAACCTAAGTTTAAAGTGAGGAAATGAAGCTCAGAGAGGTGGAGGGAACCATCAAAATGCCATGCAAGATAAGAAATGGCAGAACTGGGTGGTTCCGTGGTTAAGAATCTGCCTGCCAGCGCATGGAACACTGGTTCCATTCCTGGTCTGGAAAGAGTCCGCCTGCGGGAGGATAACTAAGCCTGTGCTCCAAAACGAGAAAAGTCCATTCACTGTAACTAGAGAAAGCCCGCACACAGCAACAAAGACCCAGGGAAGCCAAAAATAAATTAAAAAAAAAAAAAATAGAAGTTTCTGCCTGATTTTATGAAGTTAAAAGACGCTTGCTCTTTGGAAGAAAAGCTATGACAAACCTAGACAGCATGTTAAAAAGCAGAGACATTACTTTACCAACAAAGGGTCTGCCTAAAAGCTATGGTTTTTCTAGTAGTCATGTACGGATGTGAGAGTTGGACCATAAAGAAGGCTGAGTGCCGAAGAATTGATGTTTTTGAACTGTGGTGTTGGAGAAAACTCTTGAGAGTCCCTTGGACAGCAAGGAGATCCAACCAGTCCGTCCTAAAGGAAATCAGTCCTGAATATTCATTGGAAGGACTGATGCTGAAGCTGAAACTCCAATACTTTGGCCACCTGACGCAAAGAATTGACTCACTGGAAAAGACCCTGGTGCTGGGAAAGACTGAAGGCAGGAGGAGAAGGGGACGACAGAGGATGAAATGGTTGGATGGCATCACCAGCTTGATGGATGTGAGTTTGAGCAAGCTCCGGGATTTGGCGATGGTCAGGGAAGACTAGTGTGCTGCAGTCCATGGGGCTGCAAAGAGTCAGACTCGACTTAGTGACTGAACTGAACTGAACCGCCTGATTCCAAATTGCCTTGCTGTTTCTATCACCCCAAGTTCCTCCCTATAGCAGATCCATACACAGTTTATTGAGCTGGGCTCATCCGGATGTCGACTGTGCAAGTTTGATGGATATCTGGGTATGTTGGGCAGTGTATCTGCCTCCCTGTGGGGCTCAGTGGGAGGGAAGCTGACCTCCAGGGGAAATAATCCCTTACCTGCCCCAAAGTCGATGGTCCTCAGGGTGTCAGCTACGTGCTCCAAGTCCAAAGTAAAGTAGTCCATGTTTTCAAAGCCCTGCTCTATCTTCCCCAGCTGGCAACCCTTGGAAGCTTCCACGATGCTGTGGGGCAGAGAGAAAAGGGGGGAGGGGCACAGTGAGATCTCTGGTTCCAGAGAAGGAAGGAGGCGTGTTAGCTCCAACTTACACCAGGGCACATGCTTGTGTCCACACCCAAGCCTTGCACCCAGAGGCTTCCCTGGAGGGTGGAGTATTTTCCCTTGGGTCACAAGCAGAATAGATGTCTAAGACAGCAGGGATGCAAAGGCTAGGAAAGGTAGCCCGGGGGTAGCCCCTCCCAGCAGAACTAATGCAAAGGAGGAGGCCTTCTGAACATGCCAGAGGCCCTGAGGGGAACTGGGGCCTTGACTCATAGCCCTGGGGAGACACTGACCTTCTGATGAGCTGCTTGGCACTCTGTTGGGGGAGAGAAAGAGCAAAGGGTTAGAACTGCAGAAAGGGGAGCCCCAGGAAATCAGCAAAACCGGGACCAGGCACTGCAGATGCACACTTGGTGCCGTACCCTTGCCCAGCTTTGACCTGTTCATCGGCTTCAGCCAAACAACGTGGATTTTCCCTCTGTCCATGGTCTGGTCTTTATCCTAGGACCCTCCTATTGTGGCAGGAAGCTTGGATTCTAGGAGTATTCATCTAAGCACTCTTAAACACGGAAATCCCCAAGATAAGAATCATATTCTAATCACCTTTTTATACCCGATGTCTAACACAAAGCCTGGCCCACAGTATATGCTTAGGAAATTTTCATTGAACTTAATTCTTCCTTGCAAAATCTTATAGCTGATCCCTTCATGTTTCCCCCAACAAGCTCTTCTAGGGTAGGGCTGTCTCTTTCATCTGTCTCTCCATCTCAGCAACTGGCCTAGGCCAGGTGCTCAGTTAATAGTCTCCACATGGGCACTGTATTTTGCAGCTTGCAAAGCCATTTCACAAGCATCCTTTTATTTGATCCTCATAAAATCAGTTGAGAGGAAGGGAGGGAGAAATTGTTACATGCTCACTATGCAGATAGGGGCTTCCTGGGTAGCTCAGCTGGTAAAGAATCTGCCTACAATGCAGGAGACTCCGGTTCTATTCCTGGGTGGGGAAGTCCCCCTGGAGAAAGGATAGGCTACCCACTCCAGTATTCTTGGACTTCCCTGGTGGCTCAGATAGTAAAGAATCCACCTGCAAAGCAGGAGGCCTGGGTTCAATCCCTGGGTTGTGAAAATCCCTTGGAGGAGGGCATGGCAATCCACTCCAGTGTTCTTGCCTGGGGAATCCACATGGACAGAAGAGCCTGGCGGCTACAGTCCATGGGGTCACAAAGAGCTGGACACGACTGAGTGACTAAGCACAGCACAGCATATACGGATGAGGAAACTGAGTCTTTAAATATGAATGAGCTTGAAATAACTTCCCCAAAGGCATAGTCTTTGGAGATCAGAGATGGAGCCCAACTTGCCCCTTGGAGCTGCTGAGTTGAAGGGCCCACCCCCTCCCAGGACTGCTCACCGAGAGGAAGATGGCGCCACCAGGCTCGTCCAGAGACTGGATGGCCGTCTCCACCAGCTTGGTGGACTTGTCCAGTTGCTCCCGGTACTGCTGGATGAGGGCCTCGAGGAAGCCGAGCTTCTCCTCCTGCTCGCGCGTGATCCGCTGCAGCAGCTCGCTCTTCTTCTCGTCCAGGATGGCGTACAGCACGTCAAACTTCTGGCTCAGTTCCTCTTTCACCTGGTGACTGTTCTCCTGGGGACAGAGATCTCTGAGTCACGCCCTGCAGGTCCTCCTTCCTATCCCCTACCCCTTCCTTCCTGGGATGGGTGTGCTAGGAATGAAGAGTCTAGAGCTGGGAGGGATTTACCACACCCCCATTTTGCAGAACACGAAACAAAGCCTTAGCCGGAAGAAAGCATTTGCTAGGGTTTGCTAGAGGCTGGCGTCGTAGAGAAAGCTACACTTTTCCTCGAAAGTGGAGACTCTAGGGTCAGGCAGGATGACATATATGGGCCTCCTGTGTGCCCCCCAGTCACACTCTTTCTCCACTTTAGGACCAAGACCAGATTTGGGAAATTCTGCATCATTTGGTCCCCAGAGAAGTGGAGAAGCAGCCCCCCACCAACCCCTGGCAATGGTATCCACATTGAGGCTCCCTGCTGTCCAACACTGACGCTACATTTTAGTTTTCTTACCTGTAAACTGGGTATAATAGCAGCATCTCATTAGACTGGGGGCCCCTCGTAGATAATAACATCCTTCTTCCTTCTCTGAACCTATACTCACACAACTCTATCCATCAGAAATACACTGATCACTCCCAACCCCCCATGTCATTCCCAGGTCCCCACCTCAAGGGGATATGAAAAATCATGGATGCTTTTGCAGAAATAGAAAAGGGTCCTCTGCCTCTACAGTCTTGCTCCTCAGAGTGTGGTCCATGGACAAGCAACTTGGGCAAATCCTGGGAGCTTGTTAGAAAAGCACAATCTCATGCCTCCTTCTAGACCTACTGAATCAGAACTTGAATTCTAACAAAATCTCAGGGTGATTTCAAGTTTCCCATTAAAGTCTGAGAAGCTTTAGTGTACAGCACACTGGAGAACAATGCTCTAAGAACTACTAGTTCCCTGAATAAATGCTGGGAATGATTGAAGGGGATACTGCCTGAAGTCAGGGACCTGGTCTGCCTTCCTCGCCACCCCATCCTCAGCATCTTTGGCAGAGCCTGGTATCCAGCTGTCCTCAAGAAGCTTTTGTGAGTGAATGCATAAATGGATTAGTCATTCCCTCCCCAACCATCCCTGTGTGAACACTCCAGGCCCAGGCTCCATGGGGAAGCCACCCCAGAGACCAGGTTGCCCTGGGAGGCCTCGAACACCCAGGCCCAGCTATGCTCCCCCTCACCTTGGTCACTCGACAGGAGTCCTCCAGCTGAGTGATGATGGTCTGCACACGGTCATTCCCTGCCACCAGCATGGAGATACAGTTACTCAGCTCAGTCTAGATGGGAGGGACGGTGGGGGAACAGGAGAGGAGAGACAAAAATAGTCTCAGGGCCCACCCTCATGGGAGTGGCAGCAACACAGCACCCTCACTCCCCTCTCTGCTAGAAAGAAAATCTTTCTGGGGCGCAGCTCAGGTCCAGAGCAGAGAACACCGGAGAGACACTGCATCCCCCATATCACAGTGGAGGCACAGAGAGGGGACGTGAGCTGCCCCAAATGCACAGCAGTGTGCTGGCCAAGGAGGGGCTTGTTTCTGGGAATGAAAGGATCCAGAAAAAAAAAAAAAAGGTTGGAGAATTCTAGAAGAGAAGATCAAGGGAAGAGAGGAAGGAGGGGAGGAAAGAGTAAAGAAAAGGGTTATTGTTGCTTAGCCACTAAGTCGTGTCTGACTCTTTTGCGATCCTAGGGACTGTAACCCACCAGACTCCTCTGTCCATGGGATTTCCCAGGCAAGAAAACTGGAGTGGGTTGCCATTCCCTTCTCCAGGAGATCTTCCCAGCCCAGGGATTGAATCTGTGTCTCATGGATTGGTAGGTGAATTCTTTACCACTGAGTCACCTTGGAAGCCACAGCTTACTGTATGTACAGGGTGGTGGGGCTCTCGCAGGCCCAGGGACCCAGGGAGAAGGCTGCCTCTTGCTGCAGGGGGATCTGGGGAGCGGGGACCAGCACAGGAAGGGGCAGCAGGGGCCCAAACGACACTGGATTATAGAAGTCATGGCCTGAGAGGACCCGGGTGACCTGGCCCTGAGATCTGGTCTCTCCCTTGGGGCCGCACCCAGGTGCCCTCAACCGGCTCTAAGTATAACTCATGAGCTCAGCTTGCCATCTCCCCAAGGAAGGCAAGGGCAGTTCTCCCTGTGGCCCAGGACGTCCCTCCAGGGGGACTATTCCTGAAAGGCCGGCTCAGCAGATCTATGGGGATCAAGTCCACATCCTGAATCATCTGTCCAGCAGGCTTGGGCTTGGGGTGGGAGTCACTCAGGCCAGTACCTTCTGTCCCTGGAAGACACTCTGCAGGGGGGCCACCTCGCAGGCCTTGTGGGCTCCGAACACCTTGCACATGGAGCACGTGGGCACCTCGCACGTGAGGCAGTAGATGTTGATTTTCTCATCTTCATGCTCCTTGCACATGGGGTGGCTGCCCTTCTGCAGCGGCCGGCTGAAGTGGAGAAGAGTCATCAGTCACGAGGCGGGGTCTGAAATCCCTGTCTTCCCCTGCAGCCCCAGGAGCCCCCCACCCCACTCCATATCTACAACCCGAGCTCTCAGAGGTTGTCTGTCCTGAATCCTTTTCTTTTCATTCTCTGAGGGCCCGGAACCAGGGAAGCCAGTGACACCAAGACTAGGATTCAAACTCCAGTGATGGAGTTGGCCCAGGCCTGGCTAGTGCAGGACCTGGAAAAAGTTGTAGGATCCCAGAGTCATTTTGAGACATTCTGGAAAAGAGGAAACTGGGTCCCAGAAAGGTGAATGGACTTGCCCAAGGTCGCCCAGCAAGTCAGGGCAGGGGAGGCTAAGGTTCATTTGTTCTAATTATAGTCCCTAGGCTCTTGGTTACAGCAGGTTGGGCTTCCAACAAAGCAATTTATATTCATGGCCTCACCGAATTCTATATTTAATCCACCAGACTGTAATCTCTGTCAAAGCAGGGAAACTTGCCTGTAGTCTTCAGCCCTAAATCTGCAGTGTACAGTGCCTGACATGGAGAAGGCGGTGATTAAATAGAGTGGGAAGAATACATCAGTAAGCATGCCATGATGGTGTACCAAGGCTCTGAGAAGGAGGTGGTATGTGTGCCCCAAGTCACTCAGTGAAAGCAGAGGCAGCCCAGGGCCATCCAATGGCCCAGCACAAGCCTCAATTTCCAACCTGAGAGTCTTTCCAGGATCCAGAGTTGCTTCTTTCTCTTTCTTCCCAAACACACACTCTTAGGATAACTTTCTCCCTTTGTCTCTCTCCTCTTAGGGCCTCGGGTTCTCTCACGGTCACTTCCTCCCTGAGATTCAATTTTTTGAGTCTAGGTTTTACGGCCCTGGCTAACTCTACGCTCATCTAGAATCAACAGTAGCGTCTACGTCATCTCTGATTTCCCAGCCCCTTACACAGCAGTGTGCTCACTTAGTCCTGTCTGACTCTTTGCAACCCCATGGACTGTAGCCCACCAGGCTCCGCTGTCTGTGGATTGCTCCAGTCAAGAATACCAGAATGGGTTGCCATTTCCTTCTCCAGGAGATCTTTCCAACCCAGGGACTGAACCCATATCTCCTGTGTCTCCTGCATTGACAAGCAGAGTCTTTACCACTGAGCAATGGCAGGCAGGTCATAAATGGTGACTATCCCCCATCATGTCAGTGCCTCACCTCCAAACAGCCCTGCATGACTGATCACACCCAGGGCATTACTGTCCCCTCAAGATCTTAAATAAGCTCCTTTCCAGACTTGTCTTCCCAGGGTCCCCCATGCTGGCAGGGCTCTTCCTTTGCCACCTGTCTCTGCCCTCTGGGAAGGGGGCCCTGGGGTGAGAGCAGGTGCAGAGCTGAGGCATGATCCTGCGGTCTGGTGCTGTGTCCCCCGTCATCCCAGATGCCCATCCTCCCAACCCCCGGCACCAGCGTCAGGGTTCAAGTCCACACTGTTCTGCCGCTTACTCATGGTGACCTTGGACAAGTGATTTCACCTCTCTGAGCCCTGGTTTCACCCCCAAGCTACTGAGATCATGGCAGGAGTTCTCCGCAGTGAATGTGCAGTGCCTGGCATGGAGCAGAACCTCAACAACTCTCGCCATCATTCAGTTCTGGGGAAAGGCCTGGGAGGGTTCAAACACAACTTCCTCTTCCTAGGTCGACTCTTATTTTGGTGCAATGTTGATTTTATTATGATCATGATCAACAACATAATCGCATTTTTGTAGTGTTGAACTCCGGCAACATGAGAGGCAGTAGCAGTTAAGAATGTTCACCACGGAGTCGGTCAGACAGGCTCCTTCTCAGCTTCGCCACTTGCTAGCTGAGTGGCCTCGGACAGACCTCTGAGTCTCCGTTTTCTCATCAGAAAATGAGGGTAAAAATGGCTTAAAGGATTACTGTGAGAATTAAAATGGGGATAATGCATGGAAAATGCTTAGTGCAGCACCGCACACAGTGGATGCTCAATAAATACTTGCCATCTTGAACACTTCCCATCAACATCCTATTTGATAGTCATAATAGCAACTCTTACTGTCCGTTTCTGGAGACAGAGGAAATAGAGGCCCAGAGACTCACCCAAGACCCTACAGTGCGTGAGTAGCAGAGTCAGAGTAGAGGACACAGTTCTCTGGTTGGAGCTTTCTCAGACAAGCACTAGTCTGTCGGCTTTTGGGGGCACAGGACACTGCCTGCAAGCACGTATTTGGTGAGGGTGTGGGACCGCAAGGGCCGTGAGGGCAGCAGCCTCTTGTCAGGACGTGCTGATCAGTAAAGATCTCCTTGGTAGCTTTATCTCTCCCCAACACGGCACAACCTCCACCAGGCACACATTCTGCCCAAGAACGAGTGGCTATTTCACATTCAGGGAGAGCTGGAGCTAGATGGGTTGTGCTGGGTCCCAGCAATTCTCCTTCTCAGCTGCGAAACTCTGGGTAAGTGATTTTACCTTTTTGAGCCCCAGCTTCCTCCTCCATGAAACAGGGATGATGAAAGCCCTGCTAATGCATAGAACTGCTGTGAAGCAGCAGCAGGAAGCATTCCTGGTGTTTGGCACTGCTGTTATCATTATAGAGAAACTGGCTTTGTTCTCACTGAACGCTTTCTCTGCTCATCAGGGCCACCTATCTGGCCCAGTGGCTCCCTCTCCCTCACTCTCCCTCTCACATCTCATCTGTCCCCTGATTTTGTTCTCAGTATCTCCTAGGAGGACAGCCTAATGTCTGGGTCCCCTGCCACTCACTGGATGACACCGAGAGCCAGGGCTGGGGGATAAGATGAGCCTCTGTTCATGCCTAAGGGAGACAGCTGTCTGGACTAACTGGCATAGCTCTTCCAGCTAGGGGCCTGGATCCAGAGCAGGTGAAGGAGGATGGGGCTCCGAAGCGCTGGACTCCCAGGATGGGCCGGGGCAGGCTGACGGCCTCCCCGTGGAGGGAGCACTGACCTGGAGCACTCCTGTTTGTAGATGTCAATGATGTTCTCCACCAGCAGATTCCGCTGCAGGCCGTACACTCCGTGGCGGTCCATGATCACCTCGTGGCGGCAGGAGGGGCAGCGGAAACGGCCTCCAGACATGGCCGCTGAGCCAACCCGGCCGGTCCAGTAGGGATTGGCAGCCTGCTGGCGACAGGGGTGGAGGTGAGGCCGGGGCTCCCCCTCAGCTCCTTCCCTTTCTGAGCTCCGACTGTCTTCCCCATTGATTACCACCACCATTCTCATCAAACCACATGACTTAAAGCTTCCCTCGGCTCAGACCGGTAAACAGCCTGCCTGTAGCGCCAGAGACCGGGGTTCGATCCCTGGGTTGGGAAGATCCCCTGGAGAAGGAAATGGCAACCTACTCCAGTACTCCTGCCTGGAGAATCCCATGGATGGAGGAGCCTGGCAGGCTACCGTCCATGGGGTTGCAGAGTTAGTCATAACTGAGCAACTTCACTTTCTTTCCTAATATGAGAGAGGCAGCCCACTTACACAGGGAGTACCTGAGAAGCAACTAAGGAATCAACAGGTTTGGAGGTCAGCAGACCGAGGCTCAAGGCAGAGTAATTCTCGGAATGACTTTGGGTGAGCAACCTTTTCTCACCAAGCCTCAGTTTGTCCATTCATGAAATGGGCATGTAATTAGAGCCAGCTCTTAGAGTTGCTACTTTAAAGAAAAAATAGAGACCATTCTGTAAAGTGCTTCTGGGGAAATTTGAGGCCTGTCTCTCAGCCAGTATGGACACCCACTCCCATTCTTTTCTTAAGGAGATGAAGCCCCTCCTGCTCCCCATTATAGGAAACAGTTTCAAGGGGAAGATGCCTCTACTGTCCAGTGCCTCTCAGCCACCCTCCTCCTAAAGATCTGGGCCCCCTGCCACCGCGGAGCTGGCTCCAGCCCCTGGGGTCTGGTTTCTCTCTCCTTTCTGCCTGCCTCTCCCACTTATCACTTGAGGCATTTGACTCCTGATTGGAGAGTCAACTGTGGTGCTCAGGACAGGGTGGGGTAGCTGCAGGCAGGGTGGGGAGGGGACAAGTGCGTCATGGAGAAGGAATGGGTCAGCCAGAGCCACCTCCCCAGCCCCATCGACCCCTTCCAGAGACTTCGGCAGGGGTTCACTGTGAGGGGGTTAAAAACAAGTCCAGTTTGGAAGGGTTCTGGACTAAGAGAGAAGTTTTCTTTTAGCTTTCATCACAGGAAGACTAAGTAGCTGCCTGGAGCCCCAGTTCTACGCCAGGCCCAGCACTGACCTGGAAGATGTCGTTGGCACACTTCCGGCAGAGGTTGTGCTGACACGGCAAGATGACCACCGGCTTGGTAAACATCTCCAGGCAGATGGGGCAGATCAGCTGCTTCTCCAGGTTCTCCATGGGGTTTCCATCCTGGATCAGGCTCGACTTATAATCCATGTTGTCCTGGGGACAGATGTGGGGACCCACCTGGCTGCCTCCTTCACCTGCCTTGCTCTGAGCAGACCTGGGGGTCTTTGTCACAGAATACCCGCCTGGAGCCTCTTTGCCTTCTTCTCCTGGCGCCTAAATTCTGCCTTGGTCTGAGGCCCCTCTGATATTTATAGCTGGGCCCTGGTCACATGAGCCCCAGGAGGAGACCAGCTGAACATTCCGGTGCCAAGTGGCTGGCGAAGCTTGAGTTTCCGCCAGGCCTGAAAGACCAACCCTCTCAGATCACATGTAAGGATGAGCAGTCGCTGTTCCCTCAGGACGGGGGTCGTAAACAAGAACAGCTTGTTCGTGGGCAGGCTTGGGGCAGGACTGGTACCCAGAGTTTCCTCCAAAAATTAGTCTCCTCCTACAGCAGGCTGGTAAGGAGTGAGGGGGCCACTGGGATTTGTGGGGTTAACAGCCAGTGCCCTCTTACTGACCTAAATAAATCCATCCCCTTCTCTGGAGTCCTGGGCAACTCCCCAGATAAGGCCTACCCCTGAGCACAGCACACTGCTAAAGACCCTGAGATGTCCCCAACCAGGGCTAGCCCATCCCTCCATTCCTTGGCCGCTAATTCCATATTTTTTCTTTTTTTCTTTCTGGATCGCATGTAGGATCTTAGTTCCTCAACCAGGAATCGAACCCACACCCTTTGCAGTGGAAGTGTAGAGTCTTAACCTCTGGACCTCCAGGGAAGTCCCTAATTCCATTTCAATACAAGGGTTCCTTCCCTTGGTACAGAGTCTGTTTCCTCATTTTATAGATTTTGACACTGAAGTTTACGAAGGAAAGGATCTTATTCAAAGTAATCTGGGAAGTAAGTGGCAAAGCCACAAATCTTATTCATTCATCAGACACCGAGCGACTAAACAACAGTGACAATCTATACATCAGGCAACAAAGTGAGAGATAAATGAGGAAGCCTTTTCCCTGCCCTGAGAAACTCACAGGCTAGGAAGGGAGACAGACACAAATAACTGTCATGGAGTGCCCCGAAGGACCATGTACCCACTTAGACATTATCCAAATATTCCCCTCTGCTTTCCGCACCAATTTAAAATTTTCTCCACATCCTTCTGGACCATCTTCCATGTCGGCTGGTAGAAGTTGTTGTTCAGAGGCAAAGTCAGACTCTTTGCGATCCTGTGCACTGCAGCACGTCAGGCTTCCCTGTCCTTCACTATCTCCCAGAATTTGCTCAAACTCATGTCCATTGAGTCAGTGATACCATCCAACCATCTCATCCTCTGTCACCCACTTCTTCTCCTGCCCTCAATCTTTCCCATCATCAGGGTCTTTTCCAATGAGTCAGTTCTTCGAATCAGGTGGCCAAAGTATTGGAGCTTCAGCATCAGTCCTTCCAATGAATATTCAGGACTGATTTCCTTAGGATGGACTGGTTTGATCTCCTTGCAGTCTGAGGGACTCTCAAGAGTCTTCTCCAGCACACAGTTTGAAGTCATTAGAGCAGCTCTAATGTCTTTAAGGTAGAATGTCATGCATAGGGACATAGGTATAAGGTGCTGGTATGGAACACTATCGCTGGGCCCCAGGATGAGCCTAAAAGTCTGTAGAACCTACAGGAGGAGTGTCCAGGATCTCACAAAGAAGGGGTAGCAGGAGAACAAGTTTGATGAGCTCAACCTAGAGAGGAGTAGACGGTTGAAGCCCTGAGACAAGGCCTAGTGAGTAGTAAGGACAGAGAAGCTAGCCTTGTGATGGGGAGGGAACGGGAAGGAGAAGAGGGGCAATCTCTCACAGAAAGAGGAGGAGTCTTAGAGGACAAGGAGTGGGCAATTTTTTAAAATCCTTTTTTAATATTTGTTTATTTATTTGGCTGTGCCAAGTCACAGTTGCAGCATGCAGGATCTTTAGTTGTCGCACATGGGATCTAGGTCTCTGATTAGGGATTGAACCTGGGCCCCCTGCATTTGGAGTGTGGAACCCCAGCCACCAGACCACCAGGCAAGTCCCAGGAGTGGGCAGTTTCAAGGAGAAGGTGGTCCCTCCCGAACGTCAATGGTTAGTTTTTTGCTGAGCACCTACTATGTGCTGGGCACTGGGCTAAGCAGTTCATGATCATTATTTTATTTCATCATCTCAACAGACAACAGGTACAACAATGTAAGAACTATTGTACCCCATTTCTCAGATGAGGCCACTCAGGCGCAGAGAAGTCAAATAATTTGTATGAAGTCACATAGCCTGGACCTAGGACAAAACCCAGATATGTTTGACTCAGGCGCCCAAGCTCCTCATTTCTCTACTGGAACTGTAGGTCAGCCCTGCCAGACCAGCCAGGAAGAGGATGAGAGTTGAAAAGAATCTGTCCTTTCCTCCTTACTTGGTTTTGTTCAGACTTAAGGCGGCACAGTTCTCTGGGAAGGAGGGCCTTTCCACGGCCATAAGAGACAATGGCTTCAGCCCGTCGTGGCATCCTATCCTCCTTTGTCTAAGTGACTTGGTTATGGCCAGGGAGACCCGAAGGCTGGTGGAGGTGGGTTAAAGATAGAGGATTTCCGCCCTGATAAAAAGTGCAAGAAGATAGCGTCATGCTTACCTGTGAATGAGGTTATATAGGGACAAGTCTGAGAAGGAAATCAACCCCCTGAGTATGGCAGAGAGGAACTGCAGAGAGCACTGGGGTCATTGATGCCATCATTGTGCTGCTAGTTTACCTGCCCCTGGAGCTGCCCTCTAAGATGTGAGAGAACAAACGTCATGACAGTGTAATTAATCTGTTACTTACAGCACAGAGCACTCTGCATCCGTTCAGGATTCCAACTCCCATGTGGCAATGATTCTCAAATCTCTAATTCAAGTTCAGATCCTTCTCTCCCTTAAGCTGAAGATCTGCTGGAAATGTTTACTGGGATGTCCCAATAGCCCCTCCAACTCACCATATCCCAAACAGAGCGCATCACCTCTGCACCACCACCACTCCCCACCAAGCTTCTGCTTCTAGATTCCTTTGTCTCATGTCTCAGTAAATAGCACTCCCATCCAGCCATTTGCATGGACCAGAAGGCTGAGAGCCATCCTAGGGCTTCTCCTTCCTCCCCATTGCACACCCAGTCAATCTCTGTATCAAACACAGGCCCACCTTCACATCTCACTTGTCATCTTGCCATCTGGTTCTCCCTCTGAACTTAGAAGACTCTGAGAGCAAAGACTGTTTCTATTCATCATCTCTGTACCTCCAGCACCTGACACACAGTAAGCACAAAGGAAATGCTGCTTAAGTGAGTGGATGAGTGAATGAATTAAACAGAAGCAGCAGGGTTACTGCTGACTGACTTTGGGGAGATTGGGGTGCTTGAGCAAATTTTTCTTGGCTGAGATGGGGCAGACCATGGAAATGGGGGGTGGAGTTGATAGAGTAAATTCTAGTCTTTGAAAGGCACTTCCCTGGTAGTCCAGTGGTTAAAAATCCACCTGCCAATGCAGGGAACACTGGTTCGATCCCTGGTCTGAGAAGATCCCACGTGCCTCAGAGTAACTAAGTCCCCGCGCCACAGCTACTGAGCCCACGCTCTGGAACCCATGAGCCGCAACTACGGAAGTCTGCCTGCCCTAGAGAGCCCATGCTCTGCAAAGGATGAGCCACCTCAGTGAGAAGCCTGCTCGCCACAACTAGGGAAAGCCCACGTGCAGCAACGAAGACCCAAAATTTTAAAAATAGTTAAGAAAATAAAGTCTTGGGAAGGAGAGGGACACGCCAACCTTTGAGTTGGGAGGGTAGGAGAGAGGAAAGGATGGAGGTTAAAATCAGAGATGTTGGGAGATGGAGAGAAACATGCTCATACTGATGACCTCCGTCAGCTGAAAGAGAGTTGAGGCCACTTTCTGAGGCTGAGGCAGGGGGACGAGCAGCATGAGTGAGTGGTGGAAAACGTTTGGACCAGCCATTGTGAAACACAGGAGGAAGTGCCTTAGAGAGGGGTGGAAGGACTCTCTGGGAGCAGAAGAGCCTCGCTGATGTTTCCCAACACAGATTTGCCATTTGAGAGGAGCTGTTCACATGGCTGACTTTCACCAGCCACACTTGGCAGTCCAGGGGCAAAAGCCACGCAACTGGACAGTGGGATCAACTCCAGCCTGGGAGCTGGCAAGACCAGTACTGCTGAAAGTCAAGGGGTGAGAAAAGGAAATTCCCACATGGGCCATGCTGGGCCGCAACACATGTCTTGTCATTTAATCCTCACAACAGCTCTGCAAGGGAGATATTTTGATCTTTGTTTTTCCCAGGAAGAAGTGAGACTCAGAGAAGTAACTGGCTTGGCCAAAGTCACACAGCCCTGAGGAAGAGAGCTGAGCTGAGGTTCACATCCGAGGTAGCCTGACTCCCAAATCTGTGCTCCTCATATTGAAACATTTATCTAGTGCTTATTGCATGCCAAACACTGTGCTATGCCCTTTTTCATCCATCCCTCCTTCTTGTTCAGTCTTTAAAATAACTCAGTGAAGCAATGCCTCATGGTACAGTGGTTAGGACTCTGAGCTTTCACTGCCAGGGCCCAGGTTCAATCCCTGCTGGGGAACTAAGAGCCCACACATGGTGCTGTGCAGCCAAATGAAAAATAAAGTCTTTAAAAAAAAATAGCTCAGTGAGGCAGGGATCAGGATTTTCCCTGTTTTGCAGCTGAGTTACAGAGTCATTTGGCCAAAGTCTCCCAGCCACTGAGTGGCAGAGCCAGCACCCCAAGAAGGAAGTCATAAGCCAGTATCATTACCAGTTATTAGAACATGCCTGAAGCTGCGAAGACCAACATGTAATATCAGTGGCACATCTGAGCCTGGAGCTCTTAACTGCTACATTGGACTGCTGCTCTCTTTGCAAGTCTCTGCACATCATTTTTATACTGTTTCTTAATGAAAACTCCAACCATACAAAAATAGAGAGAACTTAGTGTTAAGAATTCATGTGACTAAACCCAGATTCAGTTCTTTCCAACTTTTCCCCACTCTTATTTCATCTCTATCTTGACACGCTTCTTTTTTCTAGAATATTTCAAAACCAATATTAGGCATCAAGTCATTTCATCCATAAATACTTTGGTAAGCATTTCTAATAAGGATTCTTTTTTTTTTTTTTTTTACATAATCACAAGCCATTACTTTAGCAAAAATAACAAACATTTCTTAATATTATTAAATCCCAGGCCATTTTCAGAGGCTACTGATTGTTTCAAATGTCTTTTTAGTTAGTCAAATCAAATCCAAAAAAAAGATCCAAATAAGGTCTTACACGTGGGATTTTGTGGGTTTTGTCCCATTAACCTCTTTTCATCTATAACAATCACCTTCACTACCATTCTTTGTGCCACTGTTTGTCTTTTTGATATGTCAGGAACTGACGTTCAGAGAGGTTAGGTGACTTACAGAAGGTCACCCAGCTAAGAGCTAGACTTCTCATCTGGGACTGCCCCCAGAGTCTGTGTTACTAGTAGGAGGAGCTTTAGTGCCAGAGGAGTCAGGCAAAGCAGCAGGGAGAATGGTCTGGGCCTGACAAGGAGAAGGTAGACAGAGATGAAAGTGATTGCAGTAACAACACTGTTTTTGCTTTTTGACTGATTCAGTGCTTGCAAGGGGTTGGACATCCACTCAGAGCTCCATAGCACTATTTCATTCATTCCTAACTACAATCAATCACAGGTAGGTCACACTTAACCTCATTTTAGAGATGAGGAAACTGAGGCACAGCTTGGCATATGGGGTTACCCTAAGTTCCACAGCTAGGGGAATAGGTCAGTTTAACCTCAGAGCCTGTGCTCTTTTTGATTGTCACTAGAGAGGGGACTTTTCAGAAAACTGAGATTTTGAGGCCTCTTGGTCGAGGGAGAGGATGCTGGCCCGGGAGGCAGACACCTGTGCTCAGGCTCCAGGTCTGCAAGAGACAAGCGATGTGATGCCCAGTAAGCCACACCAACCTCCAGTGTCTTCATCTGCCAAGTGGAGTGACCCTAAGAGATGATCCCTGAAGGTGCTTGCCCCTCCCCAGGGGCAGGCTTCTCAGAGGAACTCTCCCCCGGGATGGATGACACAGGCCTGGGGGCAGTGATGCTGGAAAGGAAACCACCCTCCACCTCTCCTTTCATTTCCACATGGCTCGGGCTTGCTTAGATGTTTTCTTGGCGCCTCACAGTGCAGATCCTTTCCACGTGTGCGGAGTGTGCCGTTCTCCCTGCAGTCCCCATGACCTTCCCTGGAGGGTGGGGTCTGCCTGCCTATTCCTCTGGAATTCCCCTCGAGTCTCTGTGGCACCTGGAGTACCCTCAGAAAGGATGTGGTGAGGGTGACTGTTTCTCTTACTGTTTGAGATGGCTGTCACATGCTTCAATGTCATCCTTGTTGAAGAATCATTCTGAATCACAGGATCAGACAAATAAGTCATTGGCTCAGAGACTGAAGCCAGAGTAGTTGCCAGAGCCAGGTCCATGGGGTCTAGGGTGTGATGCAGTGCCCCAGATGCCAGGGCAAAGCCCACTGGGCCTGGCCACATGCCATGGAAAGGCAGTAGGGCATCAAGATCTCGCCACTCAGGGCTGGAACCCTCTAGACGTTTTCCTTCTGTCCCCAGATCCAGATGACCATGTGGGCAGCTACAAGGCCCCTCAGGAGTAGGTGGTGTTTAGAGAAAGGGCTGCCCCAGGGAACACAGGGGGCCAATAAGGTCTGAATGGACCTCTATATAAATGATCCTGAACTCAAGTATCAAAAGTGCTTTATAAACAGTGAGAGACAATAAACCCTGACTATAAGGTCCTGAGATAGCAACAAGCAACAAGATCCGTTACTGCCAGGCACTAACAAATCTGGGTTCAAGTTTAGGCTCCTCTACATATCAGTTCTGCTATTTTGAGCAGGTTATTTAACCTCTGTGTCTTAGTTATCTCAACTATAAAATGAGAGTCAGGTAGAGTAGTAATATCTCTGGGTCTTTTCAGCCTGGAAAGTCTAGGGTTCTAGGTGGTTGCTTCCAACACTCTACCCCTTGCTGAAAATTCATGGTGAGAGAAGGGACTCCATTTGCCCAGGCAGATGGCATATACCTGGCAAGTGACAGACATTAGCAAATGTTGTTAATATTTTCTGTCAGGGGACTAATACTGTCATTTACTGAACAGTTACTATGGATGACCCCCATGGTCTATGTGCTATCCATTGCTGCACAACTTATTTTCACAAAACAACTTAAAACAATAATAAACATTTATTGTTTCACACAGTTTATGCGGGTCAGGAATCCAAGAGCAGCTCTTTATTAACTTATGAGGTCAATACTATTATCGCAGTGATGCCAGTTCAGTGTCTCTAAGGAAGTTCTAGTGAGGATGTTGGTGCTGGGAGTATAGTTCAGTTTATCTTAAAGCTTGGCTGGAGCTGGAGGAGCCGCTTCCAAGATGGTTTATTCACATGGTTGACAAGTTGGTGGATGGCCTCAGTTCCCCAGCAAGTGTACCTCTTCACAGGGCTGCCTGAACATCCTCCTGGCATGGTGGTTGACTTCCCCCAGGGAGAGTGATCTGAAAGAGCAAGACAGAAGTTGCCACTGGCAAAGTCCATTGACGATTCCCAGAAAGTACAAACAGAATCTGGGTAATAAAAAGACTAACCTTTCTATCCCCTTTGTGTTTACCCGGGTTTCACTTTCTTCTAGGGTACCACATGCAGAGGCCTTGCAGCTGGCACTTCAGACCAGAGTTCCCTGAGAAATGGCTGCACCCAACGCTTCAGCTTGGTGGGTCACGTGCAGAAGTATCCCCCCGCAACACTGCCATTCGAGATGGCGGTGGCGGGCCGTGTGCAGAGATGCTGCTCCCAGCAATGCAATCTGGAGCCAAGAATGGCACAGCTACGTCTGACCCACAAGAGCTCTGGCCCTACTCTGTGCTGACGGGAATCCTATAAAGCGGCCCTGCTAATGGCCTTTTGAAGAGAGCGTGTACTCCAGAGTGAGAACTAGCACCTCTCCATTCTTTGGTTAAAGAATATAGCTTTCATTTGCTTCTGAACCAAGCTCAGCCTTAGAACTCGATCTTGTTCTAATAGCTCGGACAACACTAGAACTGAAAGATCCTTGTCAGGGACCAACTTGAGAGGATCGTTAACATTCTGGCAACCTGAATGGGACCCACTGTGCCTTTTTCATCTGCACCTATCAACAAGGCTCCAAATTCTCCCTCGCTCCAGCAAGACAACGGTGGAGGCTTTGGGAGGTTTGCCTGAGGATGTCTGACTCTGATCTTTGAGTTCACTCTGATGGGGTAGGACTGCAGCAGCCCTTGGTCAAAGTCAGTGCAACTTTGCCCAGCAATCTGATACCAGGTGTGGTGCGCGCATAGCGTAGCCCTGTGTGTGCCCAGCTGTGCCCCTTGAGAGGATCACTCTGTGGCATCGCTGGGGATCAGAGACTGAAGCTCATGCATGTCTGCCTGCTGCCTCAGACTGGCCTCTTCTTGGTACCAGACACCCAGGAATGATGGGGCCTGTGGACAAAAGGGAGCGACAGCAGTCTTGCCCTCTGTCTCGCCAGGAGTGCTGTCTTCTTGACCCCTGTACAAGGCAGTGTGTTCACACCAGGAACTTTTGTTCTCCTCATCAACCTCCAGGGATCAATGGCAACATTCTTCATAGTCACTTTCAGTTTGTTAAAGGAAAGTGACCAGCCCCGTGAGCTAAGAGGTGAGACTAGGAAAGACCCAGGTAATGAGGATGCCTGACAAAAATGGAATGAGGGCATTTGATCCAAGTTCAGAAAAAGGCTCCTAAAGTAGGTAACAACCTGTGACTTGACCTCTTCCGGTCAGTGCTAATTTCTCTGAAATGGGCTGGGGAGCCCTGTGAACCACTCCCCCAAAATAACAGAGATACAGAGGAGGAAATATCAGAGGATAAAAAGGCCCAGAGGCAAGCCCACCTGCTACTGGCTATTACCCTCCAAAGTCAACTGGTTGGTACATGAATTTGGACTAATTGCTCCCAGAGACACTCAACTCCGGTAAGTACCCCTGGCTCCACTGAGGGGTAGCATGCCAGGACACTGGGACCTCATCAGTGCGCCGTACATAAACAAGAGGGTCACCGAAGATAAACATGCCTTTGTTGCCCCTGAAAAGGGGCAGATTCTGGCTGCTACCTTCACAGGTAGATGGTCCAAGTAGATGAAGAAAGACAGGCCAGGGGGCTCCTAAGCTGTCATTCCGACTGACCCCTGAGGAGACCCAGCTGAAATTGCACATAGGAAGGAAACCTACTGAATTCTTAGTAGACAGCAGTGCCACTTTCTCAGCTCTGAACACCAGATCAGGCAAACCCAGTCACGAGAGATGTAACATGATGACCCTTCAGGGAAGGCATTCATAAAGCCGCTAGAATGCAAACTGGGTGAGCATACGCTCATTCCTTCCTGAAAGCGAAGGTTGCTCAGTCGTGTCTGACTCTTTGCGACCCCATGGACTAGAGTCCATGGAATTCTGCAGGCCAGAATACTGGAATGGGTAGCCTTTCCCTTCTCCAGGGGATCCTCCCAACCCAAGGATTGAACCCAGGTCTCCTGCATTGCAGGCAGATTCTTTACCAGCTGAGCCACAAGGAAAGCCCAAGAATATTGGAGTGGGTACCCTATCCCTTCTCCATGGGATCTTCCCAACCTGGGAATTGAACAGGGATCTCCTGCATTGCAGGCAGATTGTTACCAACTGAGCCATCTGGGAAGCTCCATTCCTTCCTATATGTTCCCAAAGGCCTTGTACCCTTGCTCGGAAGAGATACCTTACATCAATTGAGTGTTACTACCCACCTAATGGGGGATTGGGGGCAGGAGGAGAAGGGGACGACAGAGGATGAGATGGCTGGATGGCATCACCAACTCGATGCACATGGGTAAACTCCAGGAGCTGGTGATGGACAGGGAGGCCTGGGGTGCTGCGATTCATAGAGTTGGACACAACTGAGTGATTGAACTGAACTAATGGGAGACAAATTGGGGACTGGCATCCCCTTAGACAAAGGACACAAGATGACAGTGTTAATGGCTGAGAACATAGCTCCACAGAAAGAGCAAGTCGATCTCCCCAGAGTAAATCCCAAGGTCTGAGTACAGGAATTAGTGGGACGAGCTGTAGAAGCCAATCCCATGATAATCCATCTAAAACCTGGGCATACATGGCCCCTAGAAAACAGTACCCTCTCTATTAGGGGCTCTTGCTGAGCACTGCCCCTGTCAGACAGGGCCTAATTGACCAGAGCATCATTAGACCTTGCCAATTACCTTGTAATACTCTCATTCTCCCTGAAAAGTTCAACGGGGAAAAGCAGGTGGTACAGGACCTCAGGGCAGTCAGAGAAGCTACCAAGGCTATATGCCAGCAGCCCCTATTCCTTACACATTGCTGGCCTCTCTACGGTCCACCAGGGCCTGATATTCTGTATTAGACTTAGAAGACACCTTCTTCTGAGTCCATTGGCCCAGAGTCACAAGAAATTTTACTTTTGAGTGGCAGGACCCAAACACGCAACAAAAACAACACCGCTGGACATTCCTGCCACAAAGGTTCAAAAATCCCCCTATCATTTTTGGGGAAACTTGAGCTAAAGACCTAAAAGATCTATGTCTAGAGGAGTGAATCTTTCTCCGGTAGGTAGGCGGCATTCTGACCACCAACCCTACTAAGGAGACCTCTGACAAAAATACCGTCACTGCCCTGAACCACTCAGCCAATAACAGATGGAGGTGTCCAAGTGTGTACTGTCGCTCAGTCGTGTCCGACTCTTTCAGACCCCATAAGCTGTATCCTGCAAGGCTCCTCTGTCCATGGGGTTTCCCAGGCAAGAATACTGGAGTGGATTGCCATTCTCTTCTCCAGGGCATCTTCCCAACCCAGGGATCGAACCCGCATCTCCTATATCTCCTGCGTTGGCAGGTGGATTCTCTACCACTGAGCCACCTGGGGAGCCCCATGAGGTGTCCAAGAAAAAAGGCTCAAAATCACAAACTAGGATGACCTACCTAGGCCTCATTCTCACAGGAGGTCAGAGAAGCCTAACCTGGACAAGCTATTTGTAGCCTTGACCCTCCTAAAACTAGAAGACAGTTTCGGCGCTTCCTGGGGATGGCCTGATTTTGCAGCATCTGGATCCTTGAAAGTGAAAGTGAAGTCGCTTAGTCATGTCCAAGTCTTTTAGACCCCGTGGACTGTAGCCTACGAGGCTCCTCCATCCATGGAATTTTCCAGGCAAGAGTAATGGAGTGGGTTGCCATTTCCTTCTCCAGGGGATCTTCCTGGCCCAGGGATCGAACCCAGGTCTCCCACATTGCAGGCAGATGCTTTTACTATCTGAGCCACCAGGGAAGCTCCTATCTGGATCCTTAACTATGTTCTAATAACTAAGGATCTATATGAAAAATTGGAAGGAAAGGTTGATAATCCTTTGGAATTTAGAATGTGGAGGGGTCTTTTTGAAGAATTTTAAAAAGCAACTACTTTAGGTCCCTCCTCTGGCCCTCCCAGACTTAGCTAAACACTTCCACTTTTATATTCATGAGAGATGGGGAATAACCCTTGGGGTATTAGCTCAAAAATTGGGACCTCCTTACCTGGGTGGTTGTTTATTTCTCTAAACAATTAGATAAACCCCCTAAGGGATGGCCTCTTTGCCTACAGGCTGTAGCAGGTACCACAATTCTGCTAAAAAAAAAAGGCTGAAAAGTTAACATTTGGTCAGCCAGTCACGAGATAGACACCACACTAGGTTTAGGCTTTAGTAAGTTCTCAGGGAACAGAACTTACTCTAGCTATGACAAACCTAGACAGTGTGTTAAAAAGCAGAAACATCGCTTTGCTGACAAAGGTCTGCATAGTCAAAGCTATGGTTTTTCTGGTAGTCATGTACAGATGTGAGAGTCGGACCAAAAAGAAAGCCGAGTGCTGAAAAATTGATGCTTTTGAACTGTGGTGTTGGAGAAGACTCTTGAGAGTCCCTTGGACAGCAAGGAGATCAAACCAGTCAATCCTAAATGAAATCAACCCTGTATATTGCCTGGAAGGACTGATGCTGAAGCTGAAGCTCTTAATACTTTGGCTACTTAATGTGAAGAGCTGACTCATTGAAAAAGACCCTGATATGGGGAAAGATTGAGGGCAGGAAGAGAAGGGAATAACAGAGGATGAGACTGTTGGATGGCATCACCAACTCGATGGACCTGAGTCTGAGCAAACTCCGGGAGATAATGAAGGACAGGGAAGCCTGGCGTGCTGCAGTCCATGGGGTTGCAAAGAATTGGACATGACTTAGCAACTGAACAACAACAACAAGGAAACAGAATGACTGTCTCCCAGAAGGTTAATTCAAGTTCAGGCTATTCTTTTAGACAACACAGTGGCTACAGAAGCCTGTCACATGCTAAATCCTGCCACCCTGCTACCCACAGAAATAGGGCCCCTGACACAGGGTTATACGATGCCGTAGACACAATCTGTAACAGTTGCCCCAACCCAGGATGTGAGTCTCTCCCAAATGCTGAAGAGGAATGGTTCACAGACAAGAACAGCTTTATGAGCGAGTGCAGAAACCCAGTGGGCTACACACTAATCTTCTAGACCCAGTCATAGAGGCATGAAGCCCACCCCTAGGGACTTCTACCCAAAAGGCCCTCACCTGGGCCTTAGAGCTTGAGACAGTGAAGATCTTAAAGGCTGATACAGATTCCAGGTGTGGGCATGCCATCCTCTACACACCAGAGCTATTTGGAAGAGGAGAAGGATGTGGAGAATAAATAGGTGACACATGGTTTAAGCATATTGAAACTCATAGAAGTGGTGCAGCTTCCATAAAAGGTGGCAGTGATTCACTGTAGGGGTCACCAAAGAAAGATGTCAATAAAGAGAAACAGGCTTTCCCTGGTGGTCTAGTGGGTAGAACGCTCTTGCTCTCAATGCAGGGGGCCTGGGTTCAATCTCTGGTCAGGAAGCTAGATCCCTCGTGCCACTGTTAAGAGTTTCCATCCTGTAACTAAGACTCAGCACAGCCAAAATATATTATATATATATGTTGTTCAGTTCAGTTCAGTTGCTCAGTCATGTCTGACTCTTTGTGACCCCATGAACCACAGCACGCCAGGCCTCCCTGTCCATCACCAACTCCCAGAGTCCACCCACACCCATGTCCATTGTGTCGGTGATGCCATCCAACCATCTCATCCTCTGTCGTCCCCTTCTCCTCCTGCCCTCAATCTTGCCCAGCATCAGGGTCTTTTCAAATGGGTCAACTCTTCACATCAGGTGGCCGAAGTATTGGAGTTTCAGCTTCAACATCAGTCCTTCCAATGAACACCCAGGACTGATCTCCTTTAGGATGGACTGTTTGGGTCTCCTTGCAGTCCAAGGGACTCTCAAGAGTCTTCTCCAACACCACAGTTCAAAAACATCAATTCTTCAGCGCTCAGCCTTCTTCACAATCCAACTTTCACATCCATACATGACCACTGGAAAAACCATAGCCTTGACTAGATGGACCTTTGTTAACAAAGTAATGTCTCTGCTTTTAATATGCTCTCTAGGTTGGTCATAACTTTCCTTCCAAGGAGTAAGTGTCTTTTAATGTCATGGCTGCAGTCACCATCTGCAGTGATTTTGGAGCCCAGAAAAATAAAGTCAGCCACTGTTTCCACTGTTTGCCCATCTATCTGCCATGAAGTGATGGGACTGGACACCATGATCTTAGTTTTCTGAATGTTGAGCGTTAAGCCAACTTTTTCACTCTCCTCTTTCACTTTCATCAAGAGGCTTTTAGTTTTTCTTCACTTTCTGCCATAAGGGTGGTGTCATCTGCATATCTGAGGTTACTGATATTTCTCCTGGTAATCTCGACTCCAGCTTGTGCTTCATCCAGCCCAGCATTTCTCATGATGTACTCTGCATATAAGTTAAATAAGCAGGGTGACAATATGCAGCCTTGACATACTCCTTTTCCTATTTGGAACCAGTCTGTTGTTCCATGTCCAGTTCTAACTCTTGCTTCCTGACCTTCATACAGCTTCCTCAAGAGGCAGGTCATATGTTATATATATATCAGTTCAGTTCAGTTCAGTCTCTCAGTCGTGTCCGACTCTTTGTGACCCCATGAATCGCAGCACGCCAGGCCTCCCTGTCCATCACCAACTCCCGGAGTTCACTCAGACTCACGTCCATCAAGTCTGTGATGCCATCCAGCCATCTCATCCTCGGTCGTCCCCATCTCCTCCTGCCCCTAATCCCTCCCACCATCAGTCTTTTCCAATGAGTCAACTCTTCCCATGAGGTGGCCAAAGTACTGGGGTTTCAGCTTTAGCATCATTCCTTCCAAAGAACACCCAGGCCTGATCTCCTTCAGAATGGACTGGTTGATTCTCCTTGCAGTCCAAGGGACTCTCAAGAGTCTTCTCCAACACCACAGTTCAAAAGCATCAATTCTTCAGCGCTCAGCCTTCACAGTCCAACTCTCACATCCATGCATGACCACAGGAGATATATATATGACAGGGAAACTTGGCATGCTGCAATCCATGGGGTCATAAAGAGCTGGACACTGCTTAGCGACTGAACACACACAAATATATATTAATATATAAAGAGAAACAACAAGACAGACACAAATGCCAAGAACCAGTAACTTGGGAATTACCCCTCATACCTTCAGATCCACCCAATTATTTCCCAATATGCACAAAGGAAGAATTTGACAAAGCTCCAAAATGAGGTTTCAGTAGAGATCTAGGAGGCCATGAGTGGCTAGTTAATGAACGTGCAGTTTGTCAAGCCACCAGGGAGTCTCATCAAGGAGCTAACTGTGGGAGAGAAGCCCTTTACTGAGCCGAAGTCATGGTACCCCGTGGCACAAAAAGTAAAATCAGTCAGCTGGTTGAGACATGCCCCATTTCCCCAATAAACTTCAACAGCAGATCCTGCAGAGGCCCCCAGATAAGACCAATTCAGACCAGAAGGACGTATCCTGGGGAAGACTGGCAGATTGCTTTCACTGTCATGCCAAGAGGACTGGGCAACTTCAGCTATCTCTTTGGTGCTGCTGCTGCTGCTGCTAAGTCGCTTCAGTCGTGTCCGACTCTGTGCAACCCCATAGATGGCAGCCCACCAGGCTCCCCCGTCCCTGGGATTCTCCAGGCAAGAACACTGGAGTGGGTTGCCATTTCCTTCTCCAATGCATGAAAGTGAAAAGTGAAAGTGAAGTCACTGAGTCGTGTCTGACTCTGTGCAACCCCATAGACGGCAGCCCACCAGGCTCCTCCGTCCATGGGACTTTCCAGGCAAGAGTACTGCAGTGGGATGCCATCACCTTCTCCGCTCTTTGGTGCTAGTACACATATATTCTGGGTGGATAGAAGTGTTCTCTGATAGAACTGAAATGGCAGCTGAAGTGGCTAATACATTACTAGCAGAAATAATCCCTAGGTTCAGGTTCCCAGAATCCCCACAAAAGGATAATAGTCCAGCATTTGTGTCTCAAGTGATGAAGAGAATAACCAGTTTATGTCTCGGTCATAAAATGGACTTTGCAATCAGCCTGAAGACCCCAGTGACCAGGGAAAGTAGAGAGATCCAAGCAAACCTTGAAATGGGCCTTAGCCAAGCTTTGTCAGGAAACTCAAGAAAGCTGAAACAAGTTGCTTCCAATTGTCCTTCTCTACATGTGATTAGCCCCAAGAGTTAAGTGTGTTTGAACTCATGTATGACAGACCCATTCCCCTAGCCCCAAAGAAAGGACACCTCAGCCCCCCTTGAAATGGAATAACTCAAGTATGTCCTCCAGGTAGGAGAAACCATGGAAGCTGTCAATGAATATGGTAACCAGGTACTGCGCACCCCCACTGACCTGACCCTATATACTTTCCTGCCAGAAGACCAGGTGTACCTAAAAACCTGGAAAACCAGCAGCCCACAAGAGACCCTGGTCATCATTGCCTTTGCCCCTCCTCCCTGGACCCACTTATCTCAGTGCTTGCAAAATGAAGGCCTTTTATTTCCAATTTATACTTCCTGCCTTAGGAATTAAAACATGCTCCCTACTATCACTCCATGGTGAATAAATTTCTTCTATAATGCGACCAGAGATATTCAGGAAGGACAGAACCCCACTGATTGTTAGACCTGTCTCGTCCAACTTGACACAAGAAAGGAACATCAGACATATTTAAGAGGAACCCCAATAACCAAGGAGGAGACACTAAATAGCACCCTCCGCCCAGCTGGTAATAAACTGTAAAGAAGTTGAAGGCACAGCTGGTTGCACTTACGGTCCAACAGCATCAACAATTATGTAAATCAGGCCATCCAACTCAACAAAGTTGAGTTTGGTACCTGGCTGCCCCAACAGGATCCTGGATATACTCACATGGATGAAAAACTAGACCTCTGATGCTCCAAGGATTCAAACAAGTGACACAGGGTCAGTGTGCTTATGAAGAGAATATGCTTTCTTGGGCAAGCCTCCAAACTCAACGGGGGGCTGGGCATCTGAAATCTTAGAGGGGATACATCACCATAAGTACTGAGACCAGATCCAAACTTCTTCTTTTTAAAAAAAATCTAATTCAGTGGCTGATTTTTTTAAAGAATCTGTTTGCGTGTGTGTGTGTCTTGTTTTGTTTGTTTGTTTTCAATTTTGGCTCTGCTGGGTCTTCGCTGCCACACAGGAGTTCTTTGTTGTGGCACTCAGCTTTCTCCAGTTGCTGTGTGTGGAATCTTAGTTCTCTGATCAGTTCAAGCAGCGCGCAGAGAGGCTGCCCCCAGCTCTGCAACCTGGAGCTCCACCCCACCTGCAAGACCTCCACCTGTCCCCCCCACGGACAAGATTCCTATGAAGCAGCCCCGCCCCTGGCTTTTGCAGGAGCTGGCACCTCTCCATTCTTTGATCAAAGAGTAAAGCTTTCCTTTGCTTCTGAACTGATCTTGGTCTCATTCTGTTGGTTGAACAACACCAAACAGAAGGACTCATGCTGGGGACCACATTGGGAGGTTCTGTAAAAGTGGTAATATCTTTGATGAGCTAGACTCAGACATCTCACACTATCATTTCCCTTGTATTCTATTGGTCACATAGATCAACCCTGATATAGTACGGGGAAGAGAGGGCCTGTGTACTGGGAGGTAAGAATTATTGAGGACTATCTTGGAGGCTTTGCCCCGAAAAAGGAACAAAGGTCCATCTAGTCAAGGCTATGGTTTTTCCAGTGGTCATGTATGGATGTGAGAGTTGGACTGTGAAGAAAGCTGAGCGCCGAAGAATTGATGCTTTTGAACTGTGGTGTTGGAGAAGACTCTTGAGAGTCCCTTGGACTGCAAGGAGATTCAACCAGTCCATTCTGAAGGAGATCAGGCCTGGGTGTTCTTTGGAAGGAATGATGCTAAAGCTGAAACTCCAGTACTTTGGCCACCTCATGCGAAGAGTTGACTCATTGGAAAAGACTGATGGTGGGAGGGATTGGGGGCAGGAGGAGAGGGGGACGACCGAGGATGAGATGGCTGGATGGCATCACTGACCTGATGGACGTGAGTCTGAGTGAACTCCGGGAGTTGGTGATGGACAGGGAGGCCTGGCGTGCTGCAATTCATGGGGTCACAAAGAGTCGGACACGACTGAGAGACTGAACTGAACTGAACTGAACTGATCTTGGAGGCTGAATATCACAGTCTGTTCTTAATGTTTTGCTTTCTTTTTAATGTTTAAAAATGTATTTATTATCTTGACTGTGCTGGGTCTTCGTTGCTGTGGGTGTGCTTCCTGTAGTTGCAGCAAGCCAGGGCTACTCTCCAGTTGCGATGCATGAGCTTCCCATCGTGGCGGCTTCTCTTGTTGCAGATCACAGGCTCCAGGGCATGTGGTCTTCAGTAGTTGCGGCTTTAGTAGTTGCGGCTCATGGGCTTAGTTGCCCTGCAGCATACGGAATCTTCCGGGACCAGGAATCGAACCCATGTCCCTTGCATTGGCAGGTGGATTCTTATCCGCTGGGCCACCAGGGAAGTCCTCTGCTAAGTGTTTTAAAGGTACTCGTTAATCTATTACTTCATGAAGCTGATACTGTTATCATCTCCATTTTACAGATAAAGAAATTGAGTCACAGAGAAATGAGGAAAGTTGCCTAAGGTTACACGTCTAGCAAATAGTCTGGAGCAATTGCTATGGACTTAATGTCTGTGTCTGCCTGAAATTCATATGTTGAAGCTCTTCCCCGCAATGTGATGGTATTTAGAGAGGAGGTCTTTGGAAGGTAACTAGGGTGAGATAAGGTCATGAGTTGGAGTCCTAGTCTAATGGGATTAGCGTCCTTAGAGACAGGAGTGCTTGCTTCCTCTCTCTCTTCATGCACATACATGAGGAAAGGCTAGGCAAGCACACAGCAAGGAGGTAGCCATCAACAAGCCAAGAAAGGAAACCTCAGAAGGAAACCTACCTCGCCAGCACCTCAGTCTCTAACTTCCCAACCTCCAGAACTGTGAGAAATAAACTTCTGTTGTTTAAGCCACCCAACCTGTGGTATTTTGTTATGGCACCTTGAGAAGACTAAGACAGGCCTTGAACTCATAGTTCAGGATTTGGACTCAGAGCTTTGGGCTGCTTTAGCCCCTGTCCTTAAACTTTGCCTCCCTCTACTGCCCCATTAAAACTGGCCTTGACTCCCTCTGACCCCTGTCTGCCCCCTGGGCTGTACAGAGAGACTCTCTTCACTGATAGAGGGGCTGGAATAGCACTGAGAAGGTCTGGGAAGGAGCTGGAGGAAGCCTCGTGACAGACTCGGGGCCCAGGCTCAGTGCTGACCTTGGTGCTCCAGTCCTAATACCCCAGAGAGTCTTGGGGGCCAGCTCTGCCCACCCCACCCGGCCTGCTGCTCCCCACCCCCACCAGCTTGAACCTAGGGTTTGCCACACACACCCTCGGGTGATCCAGACCGTAAACAGTAAGCCGGGGAAAACAAACTATATTTAAACCTGCAGTTGCTCCATAAACAAAAGCTTAAGAGACAAGTGATGATTGGGAGAAAACAGTAGAAACACACATAAAGACCAAGTGTCAATATCTATAAAATGTTAATGTTCTGAAATAAACAAAGGCTGCCAAAAAAAAGCAATTTACAAAAGAATAAAAGCCAATGTCCCCTCCTCCCCAAGCCAAATCAAAACAAGGCCCTGTTTCTAAAAATGGTTTTAATTTCTAAAATATTGTTAAAACTACAATAAAATCTGATGTTTCCTCTGATATTCAGCCTCCAGGATAGTCCTCAATAACAGAGCCTCCCAGTACACAGGCCCTCTCCTCCCCACACTGTATCAGTGTTGATCTATGTGACCAATAGAATACAAGGGAAATGATACTGTGAGATGTCTGAGTCTAGCTCATCAAAAATATTTAAGATTAATAGTATCCAAGGTTGGTGACGGTAGAGGGCAATTGACACTCCCACTACTCTTGACCTTGGGGGGGTGCAATATTTATACATGTATTCAGCAGTTGTAATCTGAGGAATCTATGTTATAAAAAAACTATAAAAATGATGTCTGAAAGGTATAAATAGTTAGCTCTTAATAAATAGGTATAGATACTCACATCTATAGATCTATTTAAATACAAGGATATTTTCTGCAGTATTGTTTGTAGCAGCAAAATCTTGGAAACAACCCTGGTGTCTGTCAATGGAACAAATAAATAAGTTGTTATGTGCATGTGTGTGTGTGTGTGTGTACGTGCTCACGTGTCCGATTCTTTGTGACCAATGGACTGTAGCCTGCCAGGCCCCTCTGTCCATGGGATTTTATGGGCAAGGATACTGGAGCAGGTTTCCATTTCCTCCTCCAGGAGATTTTCCCGACCCAGGGATCAGACACTTGTCTCCTGCGACTCCTGTGTTGGCAGGCGGATTCTTTACCACTGAGCCACCTGGGAAGCACCTGCTTGGTGGAGAGTATGCAAAAATGAGAATGAACAAACATTGTCACATTCGAAGACACAGATGAATCTCATAAAGAATGGTGAACAAAAGAGAACATACTGTGTGGTTCTATCTTCATAAAGTTCGAAACAGCCCAAACTAATTTAAGCCTTTAAGAGTCAGGGGACTTTTCTGGTGGTCCAGTGGCTAAGACTTTGCATTCCCAATGCAAGGGGGCTGGGTTCAATCCCTGGTCAGGGAACTAGATCCCACAGGCCGTAACTAAGACCTGGCACAGCCAAGTAAATAGATAAGTAAAATTAACTAATAAAAATATCAAGATAGTATTGCCCTCAGTGGGTAGGCTGGAAGAGGGTAGGAGAAGGCTCCAGGAATACTGGTACTGATCCTGTCCCTGACCTGGGTGCAGTTATACAGGTACACTCATTTTATGAAAATACCTTGAACTGTACAGTTGTGGACTCTGCCCTTTTCTGAACACATATTATACTTAAACAATTTCCTAAAAAGTAAGGCAGAAACATACCCCAATAAGCATCCCAACTGTCTGTAGACTAAAAATAAATACATATATACTTAAAATGACATGGAGCTTTTTATATAGAATATCAATAGGAAAAGATGTCAGCAATATATCATTAGGCACAAACAGAAAAATACATGCCACATATATATAATCCAATTTTTTTCTATTAAAAATAATATGTGTGTTATGAAAATAAACTTATACATCAAAAATGTTGTATAGTTATAGAAAATGGCTGGACAGAAATCTTGGCAGTTAAAAAAAGTCACTGTTCCTATGGATTAAAACTCAAGGACCTGGGGCTCCTGACTGAAGCCGCTAATGGAATCCATCAGGAAATCTGAGCTACAGCTGAGTGAGCTGGGCTCTCACCTCAGAGCTGGGCCCTGTCCAGGAGGTCAGAGGGGACTTAGGATCAGGGTTTCTGGAAGCACTGTGAGACCCCAGAACCGCCAAATCAAGACATGGGGCGTGCATTTTAAGGCCCCTCTGGGTAGGGGGAGGACAAGAGAACTGCCCTCACGGGCCCCACTGGTGGTGGGAAAAGGGGGGAAATGGAGGAGGTCCCAGCCCTACCCAGGGACCCCACTTAATCAACACAGCCCTGAGAGGTAGGCATGACTGTTTTCCTTTCTAAATCAGATGGCAAGGTATTAAGTACCTTCCCCAAGGTCACCCAGGTAGTAAATGGAACAGCTGGGCCTTGAACCCAAATCTGTCTGAAACTCAAGAAGTGCTCTGTCCTAAGCTGCAGAAGAAGGGGATGAAGATAGCAGGAGCAGCCTGCCCTCGACAAAGACTTAGTAACCCACCCCGGCAGGTAGCTGCAGGGCTCAGAGCCTCCAGAGCCCCCCTACCTACCAGGAATCACAAAAGCAGGTTCTGCCCAGTGTCTGCAGCCATGCCACCCATCCGGGGTCATGGCTCAACCACTAAACCTGGCCCCAGGGGCCACTCTGTTAACTCAGCACTGACAACTCTGCTGGCAGCCCAGAGGCTGGCACCGTCCAAAACAGATCCCAGGAGGGAGAGCCTGGTCAGTCCACTGCCCCTCTGCACACAGCCACCCCCTCACACCCAACTCCCTCCACTCCTCCTTTCCTTCCTTCTCCTGCCCCTGGGTCCTGAGTCCCTCAGACTGTTGTCTATCGGGAAGAAACAAAGGATGGGGTCATGGGGGCTAGAACAGTCTGGGTCCTAGATTCAAGTCCCTGAAGTTTGAGCCAGATGCGACCTGGATGATTGTCCTAAGCAGCTTAAGAGAAGCTAATTTACTCATTCTTACTCAAGGTGGGGGCAGGAGTTAGGGGTTGGGAGCCTACTATGTACCAGTTTTATTCAGTTCTTATAGCTGTGAGAGGTGAGTATTTGTGTCTCCATGTTACAGATAAAGAAACTGAGGTTCGGAGGGGAAGTTACTTGCCCAAAGTCACCCACAGCTTAGAGTCTGGAACCAAGGAAGACCTAGAGTTTGAGCCTGGCCCTGCTACTTACTGGCTGTGTGGTCTTGAGGAAGTTTCTTTACCTCTCTGAGCCTCTATTCCCTCATCTATAAAGATAATATTAAATATCTATAAAAATGAAATGGAAGTTTCTCAGTCATGTCCAACTTTTTGCAACCCCATGGACTATAGCCTGCCAGGCTCCTCTGTCCATGGGATTCCCCAGGCAAGAATACTGGAGTGGGTTGCCATTCCCTTCTCCAAGGGATCTTCCCGACCCAGGGATTGAATCTGGGTCTCTTGCATTGCAGACAGACTACTGTCTGAGACACCAGGGAAGCCCATTAAATCAATATCTAGCTTATTAAATTATTCTGAGGATTTGGAAAAGGTAATGTTAACACTCTTAGCATGAGGGAATTCCCTGGCAGTCCAGTAGGTAGGATTCAATGCTTGCACTCAGTGTTTGATCCCTGGTCAGGGAACTAAGATCCCACAAGTGGCACAGCAAAACAAGCAAAAACCCAGCAAACACCTAGCATGGTATCTGGCACAGAGAAGGTCCTCAGTCAGTTTTCTTATGATTAATTCAATTATCTGACCAAAGAGAGGGTTCACTCCCAGGAGCAGTGAGGCCAGGGGAAGTTTTTAATCTTCCCAGATCAATCCAAGAGGTCTTCCTGAGAGAACCAACACCTGTCACATTTTTAACTCAAGACTATGAGCTCACTCTGTGTTTGTGTGTGTGTGTGTGTGTGTGTGTGTGTGTGTGTGTGTGTGTGGTTGTGGTGGGGCTGGAGCCACACCAGGTATTTGGTAGAAGGCACCACAGCGCAGGGAGCAGGGGAGAGTTGCCTCAGTCTGCTGTCGGGGGGTCAGATCAGGACTAAACACGGGCAGACCTCCAAGACTCGTTCTCAGAGGAGGTCCCAACAGCCTGCTATGGCACCTTGGATGATAAACAGGTTGTCACCCTCCGAGCCCCAAGTGAGCTTGATAAATCCTTGGCAAAGCTGAGAAGAGGCCCGTCTATAAATACTCCATGACTCAGGCACAGTGTCCTGTTGAAAGGGCTGCTGGTGTTTATGGTTTTGCTGCTCTGTGGATGCATTCCAGCTCATGGACGAACGTCTGGGCCACTGTGAGGTCTCAGACCACCCAGTCTGCTCTGCTGGGGCAAATTTGGGGCCCGGGGCCTGGTCCACCAACCAACGCCCAGCTTAGAGTCCAGTCCATCCTGAGAGTGAGAAAATCTCTCATCTCTCCAGGTCTCCTGTCATCCAGGAAATGAAACACGTTGGCTCCCCTAACTTTTGCAGATGTGCTATAAGGCAGGGTTGCCTCCTGGTTGGGCACACAGGTTTGTTTTCTTTCAGGGTTTTTTGATGCTGGAAAAACATGGACTCAAGGCCCAATTTCATGCTTTAACTAGTGATGTGACTTTAAGTCAGTCACTTCACTTTTCTGAATCTCGGTTTCCTGGACTATAAAATTGGAACAATAGCGGAAATTCCTTTGCAGGATTGCCATGAGGATGAAACGACAGTCTGTAACACACTTAGCACAGTAACCAGCATAGAGTAACCTTAGGGACACTAAGATTACAAAGTAAGCTGTTTAAAATATTTT
Organism: Ovis aries; assembly: GCF_016772045.2. Taxonomy (NCBI): domain Eukaryota; kingdom Metazoa; phylum Chordata; class Mammalia; order Artiodactyla; family Bovidae; genus Ovis; species Ovis aries. The sequence continues at coordinate 240,736,431 of NC_056055.1, read as the reverse complement.
GAGGGACTTCCTTGGTGGTCCAGTGGCTAAGACCCTCCACTCCCAATGCAGGGGCCCTGGGCTCCATCCCTGGTCAGGGAACTAGATCGCACACACCAGAACTAGAGAGCCCAAATGCTGCTGTGAAGATCGAAGATCCCATGATCCCATGTGCTGCGAAGACCCAGGGAATAACTAAATATATATTGTTAAAATTTTGAAAATGCAGTACGTTAGGATTTGGTTCTTCCAGAGAGATCTTCAGGGAGTCACTAGGTGGCCCAGATCTTTACCATCTCTCTGCTTGGGTACAATCTCTGTACAATTCTCTGTAATTGTGACATGCCAAGGTATGAGGAAAACAAAGCAGTTTCCAAGATTGGCAGGGAAAGGGTCAGGACCGTCATCCACCCAACATCTGCTGTGTGTCAACTGCTGACACTAACATCATCATCTCCCGGGACTCCCCAGCCAACAGCAAGGTACAACTCCCAGAAGACCAAGGGTCCCGTGCACTTCGCTGAGTGGCAGGGCTGGCATCTGCACCCTGGTCTATGTCCTGCCAAAGTCCTTGCTGTGTGTGACCCACCCCACCGCACAACCTGGCTGCCTCCATGGTCTAGAAAGGTGGCCCAGAAGGGGTGGAAGCAAGAGAATGAGGAAGGAAGAGTCGAGAGTTTGGCTAGAGTCTGGGAGAATATAGAGAACGGGAAACGCAACTGGAGATAGGGAGCTGACTGCGGAAGGAAGACGCACAGCTTTAGGGTCACCGCTTTCTGAGGTCAACCAGTGGACAGACGGGAAGGTACAGCTGAAGTCGGAAGAAAGACCAGCCTGGGATGGAGGGGAAGGTTCTTTGCTCAAGACTGCCTGAAATGGCTTCTGAACTTACAACCTGCACAAGACCCTCTTCTTCATGGCTTTGAGGGCCCTTTCTGAAGACGCACCTCAGGGCCTTTGCATGTGCTGTGTGCTCTGCCTAAAATAATCCCTCCCTTTTCTCAGCTGAGATGTTACCTGTCCAAAGAGGCCTTCATTAACCATTCTATTTGAATAGGTCCCCATCCTAATACTCCTGGATCCAGCACCTGCTCTTTCCTAAAATTTATCACGATCTATAATTGTTTCATTCAATTTCCTTGTCAGTTTATGTCCCCACCTCCACCCAATAAAGTATCTATTCCATGAGTACAGGGATTGGATGTGCTTGTTCACTGATATACCCACAATCCTTGGCATATAGTAGGAGCGTAGAAAGCATTTGTGGAATGAATGAAAGATCCAGCCCTAATCTCCTAATTTCTCCCCTTTTCTGATTCTCCATTCCTTTGCGAGGGGTTTCCCACTATTTCCCCAACATACCCCCCTCACCTTCCCCACTTCTGTGTCTTCACTTGGAGGGTCCTCACTCGTCTGTCCATTCAAACCCTGTCCAAGGCTTGGCTCCTCTTGGACCTCCTTTGGGAAGTCCACTGACCCCTGGATCCAGGGCCCTGTGACGTAAACCACAAGTGACCCTACTTGAAGTATCACTATGTATGTGATCTTGAGCAAGTCACTTCAGGGTGTTCATGCTATCCTTGGGATTTTACCTAAGGGAGATAATGCAGAAGCAGAGGGAAGCCATACATGCCAAAGGTATACTCTGAAACATTTAAAAGAGAAGAAAACTTTTTATTTTTTAAAAGCACGTTTAAATTTTTGTTTTTATTTATTAATGTGTTAATATCTGGCTGCACCAGGTCTCATTTGTGGCCCACGGCGTCTTCAGTCTTAGTTGCAGCAGGCGGGATCGTTTTAGTTGCGGTATGTGAACTCTTAGTTGCGGCATATGGAATCCCGTTCCCTGACCAGGGCTTGACCCCGGGCCCCCTGCACTGGGAGTTCAGGGTCTTAGCCACTGGACCACCAGGGAAGTCCCGGAGAATGTTAAGTATTAAAAAGCTACTTTTTATTGAGTGTTTGAACAAGCCAGATAGCGAGTAGGACATTAAAAGCTGTGGTTAAGGGCATAGCTTTCAGAGCTTCAGCCTCACCACTTCCTCTCTGTGATTTTTTTTTTTCTCTCTGTGATCTTGAACCAGTGACTTTACCTCTATGAGCCTCAGTTTCCTCCTCTGTAAGATGGAGACGATAACGATCCCTATTCCTAGGGCCTTTGTTGTTATTGTTGTTAAGTAAATGTTTTATTGACTACAATCCAAATACAGAAAAGCTACAAATAAGTGTACAGCTGAGTGAATTGTCACAAAATAAGCAGGGGTGTGTAACCAGCGAATAGGGCAGCTTTGAGGATTGCATGAACCAACACCTGAAGGTATCAGAGCGCTGGTAGCAGCTGGCTAATGATACTTGCTCCGATTTCATGGGCATCTTGAGAAGTCCTTTCTTTATGTGCATTATTCTTATTCAGTCTTCACAATAACTCTATGAGGTAGGCACTAATATTACCCTCATTTACAATAAGGAAATCTAGATTCAGAGAAGTTAAATATGCTGCCCAGTGTCACAAAGTTAGTAAATGACAGAGGTTAAGAGAGGAACCCAAGTCTTTTGCCAAAACCTTCCTCCCCAAACCCCTGATATACTGATTTCCTGAGACATCTGTTGCAGCATCAACTAATCAAGTAAACAAAATAGAAAATCAATAACCAACTTGAAAAACTATGGTCTTCTGAACTGAGTCATTTAAATAAATATTTATTGAATAACTACTATGTTCCAGGCACTGTTGTAAGCGCTAGAGATACAGATCAAGCAAGATAGAAAAGTTCCCTGTCTTCATGGAATTTATATTCTGGTGAGATAAGACGGACACACACATAAATAATTTCTGATAGTATAAATGCTATCAAGAAAATAAAACAGGATAATAAAATGGAGTGAGTGAGTGAAAGTCGCTCAGTCGTGTCTGACTCTTTGAGACCCCATGGACTTATACAGTCCATGGAATTCTCCAGAACAGAATACTGGAGTGGGTAGCCTTTCCCTTCTCCAGGGGATCTTCCCAACTTGTGAAGCTTTAGATAAGATGTTCAAGGAAGACCCCCAAAGAGGGGACCTGAATGGCGTGGAGGAGCCGCCACATGGTGACCTCGGGGAAGTTCATTCACTCCAGAGCCGCCATGAGCTTGGCGTGTTTAAGGAACAGATGGAATATGATGCAGCCATTCTAAAATATCATTTTGAAAACTATAACCTGAAGCAAGTAAAATTTTTAAAGTACAAGATACACTAAGATGCTATCTCGTCCCAACCTTTCCTAGATAGACAGAATTCTCAGAAAAGTGAAATGGTTGGTTTATTGAGGTGTGATTGTGGGTGGTTTTTTTTTTTTTTTTAAACATTTTCTGTTTTGGAAATGTCTTCTGTCTCTGCTGTTGTCATATTATGGTTTCTGCAATTTTTTTACGTCAAGGGAAAAAAAGGAACATTCTAGGAGTCTCACACAGAGACTCCTAGAACTGAGTCAATTAAAAAAATATCTATTGAAGAAAAAAATCTGTTGAATAGCTAAGTCAGTTGTCTGGTTACTGTGAAGATTATGCACGTGAGATGGACATATCCTCTTCATGAATCTGCTGTGCCGTCTCCAGCCAGTCACACTCCTTCTCTGGACCACAAAATAGAACAGGGAGGGTGCCACACTGCCTGGTACACAGACCGAAAGTGAGATCCCTCACAGAAGAAGACGCTGGCAAAATCAAGTCTTCCTGCTGCTATTGATGTGACATATAATTATAAGAATACCTTTTTTTAATATTAAGAAAAAAACACATTGAATCAGTAATAAAAATCAACCAGAGGAATGAAACAACAAGCCATGGACTGGGAGAAAATATTTGCAAAAGACATTTGATAAAGAACTGCTATCCAACATACACAAAGAAGTCTTAAAACAATGATAAGAAAGTTAACAAATGAATTAAAACGTGGGCAAAAGATCCAAACAGCTCACTAAAGAAGATATATCGATGGCCAATAAGCATAAAAAGGGACATGCAACATATGTGTCATTAGAGAATTGCTAATGAAAACAGTGAGAGAGATTTCCCTGGTGGTCTGGTGGCTAAAACTCCATGTTCCCAATGCAGGGGGCCTGGTTCGATCCCTGGTCAGGGAACTAGATCCCACATGCCACAGTGAAGAGTTCCCACGCTGCAAGAAAGATCAAAGATCCTGTGTGCCGCAACTAAGACCCAGCACAGCCAAAAAAAAAAACTAACGAGATACCACTACATCAGTTCAGTTCGGTTCAGTTCAGTCGCTCAGTCGTGTCTGACTCTTTGCAACCTCATGAATTGCAGCACACCAGGCCTCCCTGTCCATCACCAACTCCTGGAGTTCACTCAAACTCACGTCCATCGAGTCAGTGATGCCATCCAACCATCTCATCCTCTGTCGTCCCCTTTTCCTCCTGCCCCTAATCCCTCCTAGCATCAGAGCCTTTTCCAATGAGTCAACTCATCGCATGAGGTGGCCAAAGTACTGGAGTTTCAGCTTTAGCATCAGTCCTTCCAAAGAACACCCAGGACTGATCTCCTTTAGGATGGACTGGTTGGATCTCCTTGCAGTCCAAGGGACTCTCAAGAGTCTTCTCCAACACCACAGTTCGAAAGCATCACTTCTTCAGCACTCAGCTTTCTTCACAGTCCAACTCTCACATCCATACATGACTACTGGAAAAACCATAGCCTTGACTAGACGGACCTTTGTTGACAAAGTAATGTCTCTGCTTTTTAATATGCAGTCTAGGTTAGTCATAACTTTCCTTCCAAGGAGTAAGCATCTTTTAATTTCATGGCTGCAGTCAACATCTGCAGTGAGTTTGGAGCCCAAAATAATAAAGTCTGACACTGTTTCTACTGTTTCCCCATCTATTTGCCATGAAGTGATGGGACCAGATACCATGATCTTAGTTTTCTGAATGTTTAAGCCAATTTAAATAAATGTTTGCCATTTATCCAAAAGAGCTGAAAATTTGTGTCCACACTCTCCTCTTTCACTTTCATCAAGAGGCTTTTGACTTCCTCTTCACTTTCTGCCATAAGGGTAGTGTCATCTGCACATCCATAAGAATGGCCAAATCCAAAACACTGACTGCACCAAACACTGGGGAGGCTGGGGGGCAGTGCTGGTGGTTTAGTCACTAAGTCACGTCCAACTCTTGTGACCCCATGGACTGTAACCTGCCAGGCTCCTCTGTCCATGGGATTGTCCAGGCAAGAATACTGGAATGGGTTGCCATTTCCTCCTCCAGGGGATCTTCCCGACCCAGGAATCGAACCCGGGTCTCCTGCACTGCAGGAAGATTCTTTACCAACTGAGCTATGAGGGAAGCCTGAGGAGCAGTAGCAAGTCTCATTCATTGCTATTTGGAATGCGACATGATACAGCCACTTTGGAAGGACAGCGTGACAAGTTTTTACAAAGCTAAACATACTCTAACCATGTGATCTAGCAATCATACACTTTGCCATTTATCCAAAAGAGCTGAAAATTTGTGTCCACACGAAAAGGAAAGGAAAGTGAAGTCACTCAGTCATGTCCAACTCTTTGTGACCCCATGGACAGTAGCCTACCAGGCTCCTCCGTCTATGGGATTTTCCAGGCAAGAATACTGGAGTGGGGTGCCATTTCCTTCTCCAGGAGATCTTCCCGACCCAGGGATTGAACCTGAGTCTCCAGCATTGTTGGCAGATGCTTTATCATCTGAGCCACCAGGGAAGTACATGAAAACCTGCATGGGAAGGTTTATAGCAGCTTTATTCATCATTACCAAAACTTGGAAGCAACCAAGATGTCCTTCAGTGAGTGAATGAATAAATAAACTGTGGCATGACCCATTATATTATACAATGGAATATTGTTTAGCACACACACGAAAAAAGAGCTCTCAAACCACATACAAACATGGAGAAGGGACTTCCTTGCCTCAGTGGTTAAGACTCCCAGCTTCCACTGCAGGGGGCAAGAGTTTAGTCCATGGTCAGGGAACTAAGATCCTGTGTGCAATGAGGTGCACCCCTCCTACCACCAAAAATATGGAGAAAATGTAAAGGCATATTCAGTTCAGTTCAGTTCAGTCGCTCAGTCGTGTCCGACTCTTTGCGACCCCATGAATCGCAGCACGCCAGGCCTCCCTGTCCATCACCATCTCCCGGAGTTCACCCAGACTCACGTCCATCGAGTCCGTGATGCCATCCAGCCATCTCATCCTCGGTCGTCCCCTTCTCCTCCTGCCCCCAATCCCTTCCAGCATCAGAGTCTTTTCCAATGAGTTACTAAGTGAAAAAAGTCAATCTGAGAATATATGATTCTACCCATATGACATTCTGAAAAACGCAAGAGTATAGACAGAGTAATAATTTCAGTGATTGCTGGGAGTCTGGGGAGAGAGAGTAATCCATAAAACACGGGGAATTTTTAGGGCAATAAAAATATTCTACATGGTGCTAGAATGGTAAATACATATCATTATACACTTGTCAAAACTCGTACACACAGTGATGTTTGGGTGATAGTGAGATGTCAATACCAGTTTATTTTTTGTGACAAGTGTAACGCCAAGGTGCACAACGTTGATGGAAGGGGAGGCTCAGGGTGGGGTGGACAGAGATATATAAGGATTCTGCATTCTGCTCATTTTTACTGTGAACCTAAAAACACTCTAAATACGTAAAGTTGGGGGTTTTTTTTAGTCATTTAAGAAAACAAAGAAACACTGTCTGATAAAATTGTTAACTCAGGTGCAAGAAAGGGAAATTCCTGGAAGAACTTTTTCCCTTGAGGTCTGTCGCTCACACAGGAAGGAGCGAGAAGGAAGCCACATATGACAGAAGAGGTTAGGCTACTCTGTACTAGACAGTGCACACTAAGTCCTGTGCTTATAAGAGTTATTTCATTTGTTCTTCAAATGACCAAATGAAAATGTTTACAGTATACAAAAGACTTGGGAGTCATTATTATTCCCAGTTAACAGTGGAAGAAACTAAGGGTTATAGGTATTCCTAGTCACCCCGGTCTATCTGAGCCCAGAGGCTGAGCTCTAAGCCACTAAGGCAGGTTGGGGGGCTCTCTGAGCCCCCTTCTACCTTCAATATTCCACGATTCTATGAGTTGATTTGTCTCTTCCAGAAGCATCATTGGGGGGCCTTGCCTCACTTGAGCATTGCATTCCTGGAAGGACAGTGCTGTGTCCTTAGGGGACTGAGAATCTGACCGCCTAGAGCTCACTTCATGCAGGAATTTCACACCTTCCCAGACCCTAGACTGCAGGTGGAGGGTGTCTGGCGGGAGAAGGGGCCAACTGCTCCCACAGAGAGCTCCGTCTCCAGCCCTCAGCCACCTGTTCCACAGCTCCGCCCCGCCAACCTCCACCTCAGCGTTGGAATGCTAAATCCAAGAGCTGGTGGGGCTGGTGGGGTATTAATAACTGGATGCTGACGCTTGTGCTGATTAGAAAGGCATTCCCTCCTGGCAGCTGAGACATCTGAGTGCCTTTTGAGCTCATCTCTCCAGCCCTTCTGTGGCCCTGAAGAGAATGGAGGGTGGCAGGATGATAATAACAATAGCCACCCTGTTTGAGGTGCTGGAGAGTGCCAGGCCGTGGTGCCAAATGCGTCATCCACACGGCTGCCTCCAGTCCCTTCAGGTGCTTTTCATATCCCCTTTATGTGCATGGGGAAACTGAGGCTCCTGGGAGGTCAAGGAACACGCCGCAGGCCACACAGCAGGTGAGCCTCTGGGCAGGGACTCAGATGCTCTCTGCCAGCAGCATTGAGCTTTGCCGTGGGTGGTGTGAGCCAAAGACGGGCGTACTGCTGAGGCCACATAAACACTGCGGCCCAGTTCCTTTAACTTCCAGGAACAGAGTGACTGGGACGTAATGGGATGTGGGGGCGGGGCGACTTCCGGGAAGTGGGTGGCAGAACCCGGCCTGTTGACCAGACCTCATGACCGCCCAGGCTGGGAGAGTGGCCCTCTCTGGCCTCTGGGTGGGGATTGGGTGACAGAAACCTCTGCCCCTTCTGTGTGGGACCTGCGGCCTTGACCCTCCTGCTCACGTCTTGGTGCTAGTTCTCCACCCCTCACTGCCCTCTGCACCCCCTTGAGGAGCTTGATGTACCCGACTAGTTGGGGCCTCCCAGAAGCCAGGGTCAACTCTGAGAGGAGAGCCAAGGGGCTCATTGCCCAGGGACTCACGGTCGCAAAGGCTTGAGGCCGTTTAGTGTTCTAACTTTAGTTTTTGAGGAGTAATAATACAGCATAGTGGACGGGAGACCTGGGTTTGATTCCTGGGTCGGGAAGATCCTCTGGAGAAGGAAATGGCAATCCACTCCAGCACTCTTGCCTGGAAAATCCCATGGACAGAGGAGCCTGATAGTCTACAGTCCATGGGGTCGCAAAGAGTCGGACACGACTGAGCGACTTCACTCACTTCACAGCATAGTGGTTAAGCCTGCAGCCTCTGGAGCTGGACTACTGCCGGGTTTCCCTTCTAGATCTGCTACTTAGGGCTGTATAGCTTTGGTCAGATTCTTTAATTTCTCTATGCATCAGTTTCCCCATCCGTAAAATGGGGGAGAAAAACCTACCTCATAGGGTTGCTGTGAAAATTAAATCAGCTAATAAATGTAAAGTGTATATTTCCATAATCATAGAGCCTGGCACAGAATAAGCACTCAGTCAGTGTTAGCTGCTATTTCCAAACAGTGTTACCTAATCACAAACAGGATGGAGAGAATTCTCTGGGGAAACAGTGGTTAAAACTCTGCACTTCCAATGCAGAGGGCACCGGTTTAATCCTTGGTCAAAAAGAAAAAGAATCACAAAGAGAATGGAAAAGGGAAGAGGTTCACCAAGCAAAAGATAATCCTATCTTCACCTACATGTTCATAACAGCCCTACTTAACAATAGACAAGATATGGAAACAACCCAAGCGCCCATCCGTGGTGAACAGGTAAAGGAAATATGGTGCATATACTATGAAATGGAATGGAATACTAATCAACCATTGGAACACTTTTGTTGATGTTGTTGTTTAGCTGTTTAGTTGTATCTGACTCTTTCGGGACTCCATGGACTATAACTCACCAAGCTCCCCTGTCCACCGGATTTCCAGGCAAGGATACTGGAGTGGGTTGCCATTTCTTTCTCCAGCGGACCTTCCCAACCCAGGGATTGAACTGTCTCCTACATTGGAAAGCAGATTTTTTTTTTTAACCACTGAGCCACCAGGGAAGCCTATTGAAATATTAATTAACCATTTAAAAAGATGAACTCTTGCAATTTACAATGGAATGGATGGACCTGGATGGTGCTAACTGACATAAGTCAGGGAAAGACAAATTCTGTATGAATTTCATTCACATGTGGAATGTAGGAAACTAATAAACAAATGAACAAAAACAAAATAAATGAATAAGCCAAACAAAAAGAAACATGTAGATACAGAGAATAGACTAACAGGTTACCAGAGGGAAAAGGGTATTGGGGAGGGGATGTTTAAAGGGTATCCACTGTGTGATGATGGTGGGAACTAAATTTTTGGTAATGAGCACATTATAGGGTATGCTGAGTATAAATATAACATGGTACACTTGAAACTTACATAGTGTTTTAAATCAATGTCACCTCAATAAAAATAAAAAATAATCTGTAAGCCCACTATTCAACACAACCATTGACACTGTTTCACTCCTTTTCCTTCCAATATTTTTTTCCCGTTCATCATTTTCACAACATTACAATCATAATGTACTCAAAAGTTGTACAACTTTGGGACTTTTTTTTATTTAACATTTAATCCTAACTCTTTTCTATAATCATTCAATAGGTTCTTATTGAGGGTCTATTACATATCTTATTCCAGACTCTGGGAAAATAGCTGCCAGCAAAACAGACAAGCTCCTTGTCTCCAGGAACTTATAGTTTAATGGGCGTTGCTACATTGTCTTCAGAACTCATTCTTTTACATTGTAATCTCATCTACACACCACAGAGAGCACTGATGTGAAGCATAGAGTTCCATTAATTTTTACATATATATTTACCCATGTAACTGCCACCCAGATCGAATCACAGAATATTTCCATCACCCCAGAAGAATTTTTCGCCTTCCCTATCAATAACCACCCTTCTTCTGTACAGATCAGTTTCACCTGTTTAAGAACAGGATCTGCTCTTTCAAGAATGCCCATTTTTTTCTTTTATAAATTATGAAAATATAACACATTTACAGGAGACCTGGAAAATACAGGACAAAGTTGCATATTATTCCACATTACAATTGTTTAAGTAGATAAATTAAGATTTTTCAGTTCAGTTCAGTCGCTCAGTTGTGTTCAACTCTTTGCTACCCCATGGACTGCAGCATGTCAGGCTTCCCGGTCCATCGCCAACTCCCAGAGCTTGCTCACACTCATGTCCATCAAGTCAGCAATGCCATCCAACCATCTCATCCTCTGTTGTTCCCTTCTCCTCCCGCCTTCAATCTTTCCCAGCATCAGGGTCTTTTCCAATGAGTCAGTTCCTTTGTGTCAGATGGCCAAAGTAGCGAAGTTTCAGCTTCAGCATCAGTCCTTCCAATGAATATTCAGGACTGATTTCCTTTAGGATCAACTGGTTTGATCTCCTTGCCATCCAAGGGACTCTCAAGAGTCTTCTCCAACGCCACAGTTCAAAAGCATCAATTCTTTGGTGCTCAGCTTTCTTTATAGTCCAATACTCACATCCATACATGACTACTGAAAAATCATAGCTTTGACTAGACAGACCTTTGTTGGCATAGTAATGTCTCTGCGCTTTTTAATATGCTGTCTAGGTTGGTCATAACTTTCCTTCCACGGAGTAAGTGTCTTTTAATTTCATGGCTGCAGTCACCATCTGCAGTGATTTTGGAGCCCCCAAAAATAAATTTTCTCACTGTTTCCATTGTTTTCCCATCTATTTGCCATGAAGTGATGGGACCAGATGCCATGATCTTAGTATTCTGAATGTTGGGCTTTAAGCCAACTTTTTCACTCTCCTCTTTCACTTTCACCAAGAGGCTCTTAAATTCTTCTTCACTTTCTGTCATAAGGGTAGTATCATCTGCATATTTGAGGTTATTGATTTTTGAGGTTATAATCTTATAATCTGAGGTTATAAGATTTTTAGTCAGAGTTTCAATATCAAACTCTCAGAAATTAATAGAATGAGTGCACAGAGAAGTAGAAGAATACAGTAGGCCTGAAAAGCATTATGAAACAAGTCGACATAATTAATATTTATACAATTTTCTCACAACAGTAGGATACAAATTCTATTCAAGATCCCACAGACTATAAACTAGGAGACACTGGAACATATCCAGAGACATAAGATCACGTGTAGAAATGTCATGGTCGACAGGTATTGAAATCATACAGAATCTGTTCTCTTATTTCTGTCGAATTATGTTAGAGATCAATATCAAAAGATATTTGAAAATAACCCACATATTTTCAAGTGCAGTGTGACATTTACCAAGAGAGGTCTCTGACTTAGCCACTGAAAGACTCAATAAAGTTAGAAGACTGAAAAGACAGGGTGATTGCAGAGGAAAATTGCTATCTTTTAACGGCCACAGAATACCCTATCCTATAGATATGTTGTTGGACTCATCTTTTGCTTTCAGCTTCTCAGAGTTACCAATCGCGCTATATTGAAAGCCACATTTTAAATTATTCCCTTAGGCTCAGCTCTCAGAAGTGGGATTGATTTTTGAAAGGGTTCTTGACAGACTGCTTTGTTAAACTGTCATCTAACTCCACAAGCAGTGAGAGGGACAAGCTGCAGGCACGCAGCATAGCTACAGTCCAGCTCGATCGCCTGCCTCCGTAACTAGACTCACCTAGAACTGAACTAGAATCCTCAGCTTATGGAATACAGTAGTGCAGAAGGGCGAGTCCACAAGTCCGACTGGCTAGAGAAGGGCTCACAGGGCAGAATCTCCCCCCTTGGTCCTGAGTTAGGCACTCAGCTTCACAAGGTCAGCACTCTGACTTCCTGCAGCCCTCCACGAGGGCATTCATCTTTCATTGATGGACTGACAAAAACCAAGCAACAGAGTCTGATTCAGTCAGTAAAGCAGGTATCAACCTAAGAACTTACAAAGATAAATTTAACAAGAATGCACACAGGAGAAGACTGGTGTGTCCGCTCTCTGTTAAAAGGCAGGAGCTACTAAGTCGCTTCAGTCATGTCCGACTCTGTGCGACCCCATAGACGGCAGCCCACCAGGCTCCCCCGTCCCTGGGATTCTCCAGGCAAGAACACTGGAGTGGGTTGCCATTGCCTTCTCCAATGCATGAAAGTGAAAGTGAAAGTGAAGTCGTGTCTGACTTTCAGCAACCCCATGTACTGCAGCCCACCAGGCTCCTCCGTCCATGGGATTTTCCAGGCAAGAGTACTGGAGGGAAAGCCAAATTATAAGGAGTACGTTTCTTGGTGGCTCAGTCTGGTTTCCCCAGAAAGCAGAGCTGGCAAGAAGGAAGCTTGAGATGTTGAGAGAAAACAACTTAACTTTACCTCAGTGATCACCCTCAGCTCTGAGTCCTTAAGGGAAACTGAGTTCAACCAAGTAGTCCTTGACAATTTGTCCTTCCCACGCCAAACCTAAAAGACCAGACCCTGTGCAACTCTCTGCTGCTGCTAAGTCACTTCAGTCGTGTCCGACTCTGTGCGACCCCATAGAAGGTAGCCCACCAGGCTCCCCCTCCCTGGGACTCTCCAGGCAAGAACACTGGAGTGGGTTGCCATTTCCTTTGACCTGCCCTTAAATCTACTTCTCCCATCTTCCTGATCACAGCCTAACCCAGGCCAGCATCATCTCTCGCTGAAGCCTTTGCAACTGACCTCCCCATATTCCCTTCACTCACCCTTGACCCAATCTCCAAATGGCAGTTAAGTGATGTTTTAAACTAGAAATCCCATCATCATCTCTACTTAAAACCCTTTAGTGGGACTTCCCTGGTGGTCCAGTGGTTAAAAGTCCTCCTTACAATGCCGGGGACAGGGGTTCGATCCCTGGTCCGGGAAGATTCCACACACCGCAGAGTCACTAAGCCCGCCCTCCACAACTAGGAAGCCTGTATTCTAGAGACCATGAGCCACAGCTACTGAAGCCTGCACCTCTAGAGTCCATTCTCTGCAGTAAGAGAAGCCACCGCAATAAACCCACCCTTCGATGAGAGAAAGCCAGAACGCAGCAACGAAGACCCAGCATAGCCAAAAATACATACGTTAATAACTAAAAAAAAGTTCAAATCCTTTGGTGATGGAAGGATGAATAGATAAAAATCAGTGAGTGAATGGATGCTGCTGCTAAGTCGCTTGAGTCGTGTCCGACTCTGTGAGACCCCATAGATGGCAGCCCACCAGGCTCCCCCGTCCCTGGGATTCTCCAGGCGAGAACACTGGAGTGGAATAAACTAAGAGTAATGTATACATACAACAGATTATTCAGCTTTAAAAGTGAAGAAATCCTGACAAGCTACATGAATTGAACACATTATGCTAAGTGAAATAAGTTAGACACAAAAGGACAAATATTATTGTATATTATATAATGCTTACATGAATTACCTAGAGCAGTCAAATTCATAGAGACAAACAGTAAAATAGTGATTGCCAGGGACAGAGGGAGAAGGGAATGAAGGTTATTGTTTAATGGGCAGAGTTTCAGTATGGGAAAATGAAAAAGCTCTGGAGATGGATGCTAGTGATGGCTGCATGACAAGGTAAATGTACTTAATACTACTGAACTGTACTTTTAAACATGATTAATTTTACATTATGCATATTTCACCACAATTTTTAAAAGAACTTCAATGACACATTACTTTTACCTCAAAATCCATCACATGGTCTTCCCGACCCTACAGGATCTGGCCCCTGCCTTGTGCTGATATTTGGGGACTGATCACATCTCTGCCCCCTCAATTGAGATTTGGACCTATTAGAAAATAGGAAAGGAAATCAGGAAGATGGAGAGATAAAGAGAGGGGCTTGGGCCTTCCCTGGCACTTCAGTGATTAGGACTCGACACTTCCATTGTAGGGGGCATGGGTTTGATCCCTGATCCAGGAACTTGGATCCTGCATGCCACCAAGTTTGACCAAAAATAAACAAATAAAATAAATAAATAAAAAGGATATGGGCTTGACTGCCTGGCATGCTGCGATTCATGGGGTCGCAAAGAGTCGGACACGACTGAGCAATTGAACTGAACTGACTGATAAAGCTGGGTTGGAGAAAGGCTTGTAACTACAGGCACAATGGGGCTTCCTAATCCCTTTCTCCCTTGCTTGCCTCAACTCCTGATTTAATCTTCCACTTCAGTTCTCGGTACAGCCGCCAGGCTCATTTCTTCCCTGCACCCATGGTGCTCTTCCCTCCACTGCTTACTTAGCCAATTGCTACTCATGAGTCTTTGTATATATATCAGTCTTATATTTCTTAGTGATAAATGTCCTATGCTGAGAGGCCTTCCATGACCCAAACAATCCATCCTACCACCACTCCGTGCTGTTAGCAAATCTCGTGGCCTTTAGATTTCCTACTTCATAGCACTTTTCAGAGCTGTATTTATGTGTCTTTTTGCACCATCACTCGTGGACATAAATAAAAAGGTAGGTGAGTTCCAGGAGAGCAGGCCCTGTGCCTGGCATCACCGACTCAATGGACATGAGTTTGAGAAAGTTCCAGGAGATGGTGAAGGACAGGGAAGCCTGGCGTGCTGCAGTCCATGGGGTCACAAAGAGTCGGACATGACTGAGCAACTGAACAACAACAAGTGGCACAGCGCCTCACTTTTCAGCTCCGCACATGCTGGAGAACATTCTATTTACTAGCACTCAGCTCAGGGAGAGCTCTGTATACTGTCGGAAGAAGGATGTGGGTGAAGCTTCGGAGCTGGAAGGTCAGGGGTGAGTCTAAGCAACATTCAGGGCTACACTGAGCAGTAGGCCTTTTTTGTTTTGCTCTGTGGGGTCTACAGGCGTGGTGTTTGGGGGCTGATCATCACAGCTTCCTTAGAAAGATCAGAAAGCTAAGTGTGGTTACCTGGGGCTTTCTTCTCTAACCTTTCCCCAAACACTGCTTCTCTGTGTGCGGACTCATTCATGTCCGACTCTGCGACCCCATGTACTGTAGCCTGCCAGGCTCCTCTGTCCATGGGATTCTCCAGGCAAGAATTGGAATGGGTTGCCATTTCCTTCTCCAAGAAACACCGCTTAGCCCCTGCTCTAAATAATTTTTGACCAAGTATTTAAAGAATGTCAGCTTGTGTCTCACTTTGGACCCTCAAGTCTCAATTTCAATGCCACCTCCTGTCAAAAGCTTTCCCTGACCCTCCAGGTCCCTTCATGTAAGAACAGTTTAGGGTCCCCTCCTCCAGGTTCATGGAACCCCTTTCTGGCACTAATCACACTGTAGTGTCTTTGCTAATTAAGGTATTTCTGTCTCCCCGTTAGACTTTGAGGGCCATGAGGGCAGGGGCCTTATCTTCTTGTTCACTGCTTTTTACCAGCATCTAGCGCAATTTCTTGCACATAGCAGGCACTCACTAAATAGCTGTTGACAATGAATAAAGTACCTGCATGTGCCAGGTACTAGCTGACTCCTCAGGAAAGATATGTGTAGGGAAATTTGCTGGCTGTTCTCCTAACCTCTGGATTTCAGCCACTAAGTTCCATCCTCCAGGACACAGCTTGATCAAGGAAGAGCCCACAACCCTAGATAAGTCAATCAGGTCCAAAAAGACTCAGTTCTTAGACTACGGTTTGAGGAATAGAGATTTGCAATTGACTTTCCTGCTCCCGTGGGATATGAGATCCCATGGCCGAATCCCTAGAAGCACTGCTGACCATCTGGGCCCATGAGAAGAGCCAGCGTTAAGATGAAGTCAGCGTTGCTGAGGGCTTCCCCAGTTGCTCAGTGGTAAAGAATCTGCCTGCAGTGCAGGAGACGAGGCTTCGATCCCTGGGTTAGGAAGATCCCCTGGAGGACAGCGTGGCAACTCACCCCAGTATTCTTGCCTGGAAAATCCATGGACAGAGGAGTCTGGCAGGCTACAGTCTGTAGGGTCACAAAGAGTTGGACATGACTGAAGTGACTTTGTATGCATGCACAGCATCATTAAAGGGTCTTTGGCGATATATGAGCAGCTGAATCAAACCTTTCCTGAAGCTAGCCCTCCCATCTCCATTCTTCTAAGGCAAGCATGCCAATCTTCCTTACAAGTAAGTCTGAGTTTCTGCCCTTATAACATGAAGCATCCAAAAGGGTCAGAGGCAGCCCAAGCTTCATCATCTCAGTACCTGCTGAGAAACTGAGTGGATCCACAGTTCGGGATGCTCTTGGGACCTTATCTTGTAGCCCTCAACTCCTTATCCATGACTCATCCACCATGACTCTCAGACAGGGACAACGCCCAACAGCAGCTCTTGGACCAATGGCAGGGGATATGAGGCTTGGTCTTAACTACCAGATGCTCCAGCTGCTCTCAGTCCTCACCAAGGAGATAATAGGACCCATCCAAAGACAAAACAGCTTGCATCTGGCACATGATCTTCTTGCACCCCTAAATCACTTGTCTGGGAGCTAGGTCAGAAATGACCTTCTCAGGAAATTTCCTGGCGGTCCAGTGGTTAGGACTCCATGCTTTCACTGCTGAGGGCCCAGGTTCAATCCCTGATCAGGCAACTAAGATCACACAAGACAACGTGGCACGGCACACACACACACAAAGAAATGATCATTTCAATCTTCTTGGTACAACCATAGTGAAGATGTAGGACAGAAGAATCAGAATGTTAGAGCTAATCAGACCATTCTTTTTTGCGGATGGAGAAACTGTGGCTCAGAGCAGGGAGGAAACTTGCTCAAGGTCACACCGCTCGTGAGTGCCAGAGCTGACACTCTCTTGAAGGAGTTTCTGCATCAGCCTCCCCCTGCAGAGATGGGGCTGGGGCTCCACCAGCTGGGGACCGAGAGAGGTAGGAATATTGCTGGGGATTCTCCCTGCTATGACAAGGTAGGAGCTGCTTCTCAGTCACCACTAGGCCTGGCTGCTGCTGCTGCTGCTGCATCGCTTCAGTCCTGTCCGACTCTGCGACCCCATAGACGGCAGCCCACCAGGCTCCCTCATCCCTGGGATTCTCCAGGCAAGAACACTGTAGTGGGTCATCCTTAATTGGTAGCATTTTGACAACACTTTTCTGTTGACCTAGGATGAGATGACTTCAGAGGGCGCAAAGTTTCTGACAAAGCATCATCAAAGACATCTCTAGAATTTCTCCAGGGGGGAACTTAGCACCAGCAATCTAATGGGAAAGGGACCAAGAGACTCACCTTTGAGCTATATTTACATAGCAAGTTTACTGTTGTTGCTTAGACCAGGATTTTTCAATTTCTACATTATTGGCATTTGAAGCAGGATAGCCCTTTGCTGTGGGAAGGCTGTCCTGTGCATTGTAGCATATTTAGCAGCATTCTTGGTCTCTCCTACTGGATGTCTACAGCACTTAACCTGCCCACTGTGATAACCAAAAACATCTCCAGACATCACCAAATGCCCCCTAAGAGGCAAATTGCCCCATTTGAGGAAACACTAACATACCTGCATGTTTAAGTGGCTGAGGGGGCATGATGAGGATTCTTTTAAAAGAAGAATGGAGATAAAAACACAAGGAACTACTCCCTGGTGCAAGAGAATGAAACCTTTGGAAGGATAATCAGCTCTAGGCGAACTGTGAACTTTGATCTTTCTTGCCAGGCTTCCCTTTTGTGAACATTTTTTTTCTCTTTCTTGGCTCCCATTCCTACTTAGGAAAAAAAAAAGTAATAAACCATTCAGAAAAAATTAATATTTGCATTCACATTAGAGTGAAACAAGCAGTGTACAATAGTTACAAGCGGTTATAAACACAAGATACACTTAAGGTGTGAGCATTTCCCTGTATATAAGGTATATCTCAAAAAAATAATAATAAAGCATAACGCAATTATACGCTGGATTCAAGTCCAAATTTATACATTTCCTAGCTGTGTGACTTCGTGTAAGTCCTCTCACCTCTCTCTCTTTTTTTTTTCTGCCATGCCACTCGACTTGCAGGATCCTATTTCCCTGACCAGGGATTGAACCCTGGCCCCAGCAGTGAAGGTGCAGACTCCTAACCACTGAATCACCAGGGAATTCCCTCCTCTCACCTCGTAGAACCTCTGCTCCCTCAGCTGTAAAGGGGGGTGGTAATAGTACGTGTCACAGGATAACTGTGCAGAGTCAATGACATAATGCACTTTGTATAATGCTTGTCACCGGAGGTAATGTGTGTAATAGCTATTATGTATTCAGTTCACATCTATATTACCTATTTATATTTATCTAGTTTATAGGTGAAATTGCTCTTGATGATCTGCTTCCTGTGGGTCTGTTCCTAACTGTTGCTTCTTGACCTGCACAAAGATTTCTCAGGAGGCAGGTCAGGTGGCCTGGTATTCCCATCTCTTGAAGAATTTTCCAGTTTGTTGTGATCCACACAGTCAAAGACTACTGTGTAGTCAGTAAAGCAGAAGTAGATGGTTTTCTAGAATTCTCTTGCTTTTTCGATGATGTTGGCAATTTGATTCCTGGTTTCTCTGCCTTTTCTAAATTCAGCTTGAACATCTGGAAGTTCTCAGTTCACGTACTGTTGAAGCCTCGCTTGGAGAATTTTGAGCATTACTTTGCTAGCAACTGTGCGGTTGAGCATTCTTTGGCATTGCCTTTCTTTGGGATTGGAATGAAAACTGAACTTTCCCAGTCCTGCAGCCACTGCTGAGTTTTCCAAATTTGCTGGCATATTGAGTGCAGCACTTGAACAGCATCATCATTTAGTATTTGAAACAGCTCAGCTGGAATTCCATCACCTCTACTAGCTTTGTTCATAGTGATGCTTCCTAAGGCCCATTTGACCTTGCACTCCAAGATGTGTGGCTCTAGGTGAGTGATCACACCATCATGATGTTCTGGGTCATGAAGATCTTTTTGTATGGTTCTGTGTATTCTTGCCACCTCTGCTTAATATCTTCTGCTTCTGTTAGGTCCGTACCGTTTCTTTCATTGTGCCCATCTTTGCATGAAATGTTCCCTTGGTATCTCTAATTTCCTTGAAGAGATCTCTAGTCTTTCCCATTCTATTGTTTTCCTTTATTTCTTTGATTGATCATCTAGGAAGACTTTCTTATCTCTTCTTGCTATTCTTTGGAACTCTACATTCAGATGGATATATCTTTCCTTTTCTCCTTAGCCCTTTGCGTCTCCTTTTCTCAGTTATTTGGAAGGCCTCCTCGGACAACCATTTTGCCTTTTTGCATTTCTTTTTCTTAGGCATGATTTTGATCACAGCCTCCTGTACATTGTCACGAACCTCTATCCATAGTTCTTCAGGCACTCTATCAGATCTAATCCCTTGAATCGATTTGTCACTTCCACTGTATAGTCATAAGGGATTTGATTTAGGTCATACTTGAATGGTCTAGTGGTTTTCCTACTTTCTTCAATTTAAGTCTGAATTTTGCAATAATGAATTCATGATCTGAGCCACAGTCAGCTCCTGGTTTTGTTTTTGCTGACTGTATAGAGGTTCTGCATCTTCAGCTACAAAGAATATAATCAATCTGATTTCAGTATTGACCATCTGGTGATGTCCATGTGTAGAGTTGTCTCTTGTGTTGTTGGAAGAGGGTATTTTCTATGAGCAGTGTGTTCTTTCAGTAAAACTCTGTTAACCTTTAACTAGCTTCATTTTGTACTCCAAGGCCAAGTTTGCATATTACTCCAGGTATCTCTTGACTACCTACTTTTGTATTCCAGTCCCCTATGATGAAAAGGACATCTTTTTCGGTGTTAGTTCTAGAAGGTCTTCATAGAATCTTCATAGGTCTTCATAGAATCTTCATAGGTCTTCATAGAACCGTTCAACTTCATCTTCTTCAGCATTAGTGGTTGGGACATAGGCTTGGATTACTGTGATATTGAATGGTTTGCCTTGGAAACAAACAGAGATCATTCTGTTGTTTTTGAGATTGCACTCAAGCACTGCATTTCAGACTCTTTTGTTGACTATGAGGGCTACTTCATTTCTTCTAAGGGATTCTTGCCCACAGTAGTAGATATAATGGTCATCTGAATTAAATTTGCCCATTCTGGTCCATTTTAGTTCACTGATTCCTAAAATGTCACTGATCCCCTTGAGATAGGAAAAGTAAGGTCTAGAAACAACAGCAATTTTCTATAGGACTTTGGATCCTTGGCTTATTAGTCCCACTGAGTCTCAGTTTCCTCAGCAGTAAATAGTATACTAATACTGTCCACTTTGTAGAGTTCTTGTGAGATTTATAAATGACATGACTGTAGACGGGTCTGGGAATTCAGACTTGCCGTAAGACAGGGGCAAGCAGCTGCACCAATAGAACCTGCCAGCAGGGGGCAGGAACGCTACATCCAAGTTCCCACCTGTGGAAGACATTTCATTTTTTGAGCATGGTTGTCTTTTTATCATGGGAAAATTCAGACACAAAAAGTAAGAATAGCATAATGAACCCCATGTACCCAGGTTTCAACAACTATAAATATTTCAGCCAGTCTTTCTTCCTCTTTTTGTTTGCTATGCTGCTTGCAAAGTATTTTAAAACATATCCCAAATCTCATTTCATTTTATCCAGAATAATCAGTATACATTTCTAATTGAAAAAGGCTTTTATTACCACAGATACTATGTCATTATCACACCTAACAAAAAAGAACAATAATTTCTTGATCTATTAGTTAATATTCAAATTTCCCTGATTGTACCAAAGATGTCTTTTGACAGTTAATAATCCGCTTGAACTATTAATGAGGATCTAAATAAGGTTTTTACATTTGGTAAGTGTCTTGAGTTTTATAATTTACCATTCTACCTTCCTTTTTAATTTTCATGCAATAAATTTATTGCAGAAACCAGATCACTTGTTTTGTATGAATAGAAAGAAAGTGAAAAGTGAAATCGCTCAGTTGTGTCCGACTCTCTGCAACCCCGTGGACTGTTGAGTAACAGGCTTCTCAGTCCATGGGATTCTCTAGGCAAGAATACTGGTTGCTGCTGCTGCTAAGTCGCTTCAGTCGTGTCCGACTCTCTGCGACCCCATAGATGGCAGCCCACCAGGCTCCCCCATCCCTGGAATTCTCCAGGCAAGACACTGGAGTGGGTTGCCAGAATACCGGAGTGGGTTGCAATTTCCTTCTCCAGGGAATCTTCCCGGCCCAGGGATCAAACCCCGCTGGGGTTCTTTTTTGTTAGGTATTATAATGACATAGTGTCTGTGGTAATAATAGCCTTTTAGAATGTTCCACATTTTGAGTTTGGCTGACTGTGGCGTTTGTCTAAGTCCCATATTTCTGATAAAGTGGTAACTAGATGTTGGTTGGCTTAGGCTTTTTTTCTTCTTCAGGCAAGAATATTCTATGGAAAGCACTGTGTGCCCCTCTTAATGATCTTAAGGTTGGTCAGTGGATTCAGGCAGTGTTAGCCTTAGTGAAGTGAAGTGAAGTCGCTTAGTCGTGTCCAACTCTTTGCGACCTCACGGACTATAGCCCACCAGGCTTCTCAGTCCATGGGATTTTCCAGGCAAGAGTACTGGAGTGGGGTGCCATTTCTTTCTCCAGGGGATCTTCCCAACCCAGGAATCGAACCCGGGTCTCCCGCATTGGAGGCAGACACTTTACCCACTGAGCCACCAGGGAGGCCCATGTGTTAGCCTAAAGTCTCACTCAATTGCAAGTGTTCTCAACAATCTTTCATCCAGTTGTTTCAGCATCACTTCATGATTGCTTCCTAGACTCATTATCTCATTAGGTTTTGCAAAACTGCATTTTTCTAATCCTATCATTTCTTCTGCATTTATTCATTGGAATCCTTTTATAAAAATAACTTTTTCTTATCTACTATTTGGTTACCTGCAGTATAACTCATCAAGAAAAGAACAGAAAAATTTTTATTTCCCTTTATCCATTAATGGTCAGAGTAATGAACTCCACTGATAACAAATGTTGTTTTCCTTACATTAATAGATTTTTATATATTTTGTGTTGTGCTCTACTGAAGTCATTATTTTTCTTTTAATGCTCAAATTATTCCATCTTTGGCCAGTGGGTCCCCTTTGTACTGGTATCTCAGTCATTTTTACAAGACTGTAATAGTCTTTGATAGCTTCCTGTCCTTTAGGCACAAGATGACCCAACATCATCTTTCCTGCTCCAGATTTGGAATCAGACATTTATCAAAAGAACCTCAACTTTAATTTTTAATTATTTTTTAAACTGGAAAATGGTGTTTAGACACCAAACCTGCGACCTAAGGGTGTTCATTACTACTGAGTTGTTCATTGCTTCTTGGTCTTTTCAGCAGAAAGGGCTAGAGAATACATTTTTAAGGGGGAAAACATATATATTTCATTCATTCTGTTGACTAACCCAGATCTAAAATTATCCTAGGCTTCTTTAATACTTGTAATTCTTCTTCTCATTTGTTGAAAATCTTGATTCCTAATGCCACTGACATAATTACTTTATTGAAAAATGCACCTACCATAGCTTCAAAATAGAAAGATTAGCATCATTACTAACAATAAGACTAACAAATGCAATTTAATATTTAATATTTCTATGCAGTTCTACTTTGTCCTTAGATTGTATCCTATTAGGGAGGTATAATCAAAATACTTGTAAGCTACTTGAAAGTATTTTCTCCTGTAGTTATATCACTTCATTTGTTTCCATTTGTTTTTTAATTTTTATGGACTGTTTCATTCTTTCTACTGAACCGTTTTTTATGTAAAGATGCAACATTTATGTTTGTAACATAGTTTCCAACTATATAAAGTACATTCACAGAAGTCTCATTCCCATCCCTATCCACTCCATCCCACATAGCAAATAATTTTTAGAAGACTGAGTTTATTCTTCCATTGTTTAACTTTAAATATAAGCAATTAATGTATATCATCCCACTACTTACACAGAAGGTGGCACTTCTACAAACACCATCATGCGCCTTGCTTATTCCCCTTATATACATGGACATTACTACATATTAGTTTCTGTTTATTTATAAGAACTTATCCACATATCTTTTTACAGCTGCGTAGCACTTCATCCTGTGTTTGTATGGTAATTTATTCAGCTAGTTGACACATGAGCAGTGTCCAATCTTTTGCCATTGAAAATAATGTCAGTTTTTTTTTAATGCCATAATGAATAGCCTTGTGCATAGAGCTTTTTGTATTTTGCCAATATATCACTAGAATAGACTCCTTAAAGTTTAGCCTTGACATACGTTTACTGGGTGAAAGAGTAAATACATAGGTAACGCGGCTATAGATTGCCAAATGTCCTTAATCAGAGTTACATCATTTTGCCTTCCCACAAGCAATGTATGACAATGCTATCTATCCACAGGAGTGTTTTGGTGTGACATCAGACAGTGGATAAATAAATCACAGTGGATAGATAAATCACAGACAAGGTTCCCGTCCCCAGAAACTCTAAGTCTCGTAGAAGGCTTATGGGCAAATATAGTGACATATGGCAATTTTCAGTGCTTCCCAGGTGGTGCTGGCGGTAAAGAACCCACCTGCCAATGTGGGAAGATCCGCTGGAGGAGGGCAAGGCAATTCACTTCAGTATTCTTGCCTGCAGAACCCCATGGACAGAGGAGCCTGCAGTGCTACAGTCCATTGTGCTCAGAGTCCGACACGACTGAAGCGACTTAGCACAGCACATAATGTAATCTTTATTCTGAAGCTCAGGCTTCAGAGTCCCTCACATACAGAGATACTTTCCAAGGCCCCAGCACTGTATTCACAGGCCCATTCTGTAATCTTTTTCCTAAAGAGGACACCTCAAATTACTAAAACGTCCACCTCACAGGCTTTAGAGTCAGTTTCATAACTTTTGAATTATGGGAGTGGATTTCAAGTTCTGCAACCACCTTGAGAGGAGGGATTCTTGTATTAGTGACTAAGATAAACAAAAAGTAAAGTTTCCTTGGCCAGAGATACCATTCCTGATTCTGTATTTACCCACACAGGTAGTCAGCTATCTACAGTGACCCCTCAACTTTCCCTCTCAAGGGCAGAAACCAAACCTTAGGATATATCAGTAGTCCTAGTAGACAGCCGAAGACTGGTAAATGACCTCCAGGGCAAAAATCGAACAGATTACAGAGCAAGGTTTCGGTTTTGTTTTTTATTTTCGGTCGGGATGAGTAGGAGAATTTACACCAGGGGAGTGGGTATTCAAGGCAAGTGATCCCTCCAAAAAAAAAAAAAAAAAAACCACCTTTCCATCAAATGCAAAGGTCAGCGTCCTTATCTGTAAAAATAGGATTAGTAATAAGCCCTGCCCTTGTGGAGTTTCTTTAGGATTAGGAGAGATCATTTAAAGACTTAACCCAATCCCAGACATTCGGGAGGCCCATAAATGGAGGACAGAAAATAAAATGGGTAACTGGTTGACCCTTGAGAGCAGTTAACAGGGCTTCTTTGCGCATCATGCCTTATACAGCACTGGGAGGAGGAACAACCACTTTATTGACAAACACTAGGTGCGGATTAAATCCGCGAAGAAGGAATGGACGATTCTGGCGGTTGCTTACTGATCTGTGAAACTGAATGACCGATCGGTCCGGGTCTTTGAGCAACTGACAGTCCAGAGTTGGCTGCCTGATGAACGCGGGCCTGGATCTGGCCAACGGCAGTCCGGGGCCCCAGTGACTCAGGCTGACCGTCGGGCCCCTAGCACGGCCATCCTCGCTGTTAATCTCGGTCCAGGCCGGCCCATACTTCTGCCGCTAGCTGCGCAAGGTGGTGGTGGAGGCGTCGGGGGGTGTCCCAACTCTCCACGTGCAGTCCGCGGGTGCCGCCGCCAGGCAGGGCGTGCGCGGAGGCCGCGGCCCTTTCCTCCACGTCGGGGGCAGGTCGCCCCCGTCTCCCGGCTGCAGAGCCCCGGAACAATGAGGCTCCGGGTTCTTTAAGGGAGATACCACCGCGCCGGCGGGGCAGGGGACCGCGTCTTCCCAGATGATCGCACCCAGCCCCGCGCTGCCGCCGCCTCGGCAACTACAAAGCGCGCAAATATGGCTCAGTGACTCTGACAAAAGGTGCAGCCTCCCTGCCGGAGGGGCGGACGCCAGGCCTCCCACCTCGGGCCGTGCTTCGCCGCGGGGCCCCGGAAGAGGCCCGCGTCCCGCAGGCATCCCAGCCCGGCGCGTAAGAAGATGCCCCAGGCCCTCCGCCCCAGCTACCCCGCACACCTTCCCACAGCTCGGTAAAGTCAGAAACGGGGGCGGAGCGGGGGAGGGGAGGCGCTCCAGGAGCGCGCACTTCCCTCAGCCCGGACCTGAGGCTGAGGAACCACTCCCGCCGCGGGCGCCCGCTGCGGCTGGAGGGCGACCGAGCCCCGGGCGTGGAGTGGCCTCGCCGCTCCCGGTCACCCCCGCGGGGAGGGGGCACGAGTGGTGCGTTCCAGAGCGCGCAACCCCCTTCCGCGACTCCCCCCTGCTCCTGAAAGCCAAGGGAGTCGGGAAGCCAGCGGAGCGCCAGGCGCGCGCCCCGCGGGACCAGCGCTCGGCGTCCCGGGTCGCGCTACGGAAAGCCGGAGGGGGGCGGGGCCGCGAGGCGTAAGGGGGTGTGTCCGCGCGCACCACGGGGGCGCGCGCCGGCCTCTGACTGGAGGCCGCGGCGGCGGAGGCGCGAGCTCCCCGATAATGGCGGCCTGCAGAGCCCGTGAGAGAGAGAAGCGGCGGCGGCTACCCTGAGGTAAATCTGGCCCCTCGGCTCGGCAGAGAGCCCCTGCTGCAGAGCCGAGGGCCCTGCACGTGCCTCCTGCCCCAGGCGGCCTGTCACTGAGCTGTCAGCGGAGTCGTCCCGGGGAAGGCCCCGCGCGCCTCAGGCCTCCGGCCCGCACCCCTCAGGCCACCGGCCCCAGCCGCGGCCTCCTCCTCTGCCCCGTGGCCTCCTCCCCAGGCCCCGGGCCTCAGCCGCCGCCCCGGAGGAGTCGGGACAACTGCAGGACTGGCTTGTCCGGGCGAAGGGCCCTGAGAGAATCCCCTCCGGGTTTTCTCTGGAAGCCGCCGAAGAGGGGGAGGGCCTGATACTTGGCCAATGAGCGGGGCCCTGAGCCGCCGCGTCGGGCTACACCTCTGCCCAGGACTGGCCCTTCCCGGGCGCCAGCAGGTGTACAGCGGGGCCGGCCGGTGTCCGAGCGCCGGGTGGAGGCGCGAGGGCCCGGGGGGATGCCGTCCCAAGGCCCCGAGGTTCGCACAGTCTGCATCACCGCGCTGTGTTTTGACCCAGGATCTCAAAGACTTAACAAACACCCTCCTTCCCAGCTATTCAGGCGGGTATGGGGCAGCTTTCAAGGCACGAGCCACTTTGAGATGGATAGGAATTGGCGATCCACGGAGGACAGGAACGAATGTCCACTGTGTAGCTGGGGCAGAGAATTCTGTGGCAGGAAATCCGACGCTCGGAAATACTGTAGGAATTTGAAGAGCGGTGTCCCGTTAGAGGAAGTGGGACTAAAAGTAATCTCAGAAACTTTCATTTTCTTTATTAAATCTGTTCTATCGACTTAAAATGACTGGTCCCAACTTGACAGGCTCTATTTGTCGGTCGCTTTGTGTTCCCCTAAACCGTACACTATAAAAATTGTACAATCTCAGGTAATTTTTCTTGTCCATGCTGGCATTCTACAAATGAGAATTGGTTCCTGAAGCTCATTAGAATTTTGACGGTCTTCGGAGAATGAGGAGGCACTCTTCAAACTCTTAATTCAACACGTGTTTCCACGCAAGGCCTTTCTTTGCCCTTGCCTTTAAATGATTTATCAAGTTGGATTCCAAAGAACTCTCTCAGAGAGTTCTCTTAATATGCAGGATAGATTTCATTGGCAAAAATGACCTAGATCTAAATAGCTATTGTTTAAAACAAGAACAATAACCATATTCTAAGTAGCTTAGTTTATCTGTAAAGGAACATTTTTCTCCACAAACTATTTTGCAAGAAATAAGGAAATAAAATTAAAATAGGAATATGTATAGTTTGATCATTTACTTTCAAAAAAGAAAAATAACTGCTCATTTTTACTTCTGTACAGTCTCAGTATCTAAACCTAAGCCAGGTGTTTGTGTTTCTAACTGTGAGTTTTGCCATTTTAAGGAAATGTATCAGTTTTATATGTATCAGTTTTCAGGGGAAGCAGGAGTTTCGATTGTTTTTTCATGATCAGTAAATAAGAATATGAACTTTTTGGTTTATGTTTAGCAGTGGTGTTTTAAAGCAGTTCATGTAAGAGGTTGTCAGAGCAAGATGGCCTGGTTTCAAATCCCAGGTTCGCCAGTTACTAGCTGTTTGACCTTGGGCATGTTGCTTAAACTCTGTGCTTTAGTTTTTTTCATCTACAAAATGAGCTATTATGCTCAGTATCTACCTCATAATATTGTTGTGAGGATTAAATGAGCTTAATATATAAAGTGCTTGGGGCAGTTTCTGATACATGGTAAGTACCACATTACTGTTACTATTATTAAATAGTAGTGTTACTATTATTAAAATATTTACATTTGCCCACTGTATAGCAAATATTGTTCAAGCACTGCAGACAGTGAGATAGATGATAACTACTAAATCGTGCATAAGAAGAAATTCAAGCCAGTAGGTATACTGAATTTCAACAGAGCACTTTGTTCATTTTTCCAGAAACCTTGACCTTGAAGATGGTGAGTAGCCAGCCAAAGTACGATCTAATACGGGAGGTAGGCCGAGGTAGTTACGGTGTTGTATATGAAGCAGTCATCAGAAAGACCTCTGCACGGGTGGCAGTGAAGAAAATTCGATGCCATGCACCTGAAAACGTTGAACTAGCCCTGCGTGAGTTCTGGGCACTAAGCAGTATCAAGAGCCAACATCCAAATGTGATTCACTTGGAGGAATGCATCCTACAAAAAGATGGGATGGTGCAAAAGATGTCCCACGGCTCTAATTCTTCCCTTTATTTACAGGTATGTGTGGTTGAATGGGAAATAGAAATGATTTGAATGTAGCACTGGTCAGCAGTAAGAGGAATGAAAGAGTCAGATGAACTTCTACTTTTAAGTGCAGGTGTTTATATCGTTTGGAATAGATAGGAGTCTGCCAAGAACTGAGTAGACGTTTCCTCTAAAACAAGGTTTTATTTAAACCTGTGATGCAAATACCTAAAAATAACATAAGCCACCTGTTATGCCATGATACTTGCCAATCTGCATAGGAATGGGACAGCATAGGAACTAGAGAGGTGATTGAGACTAGAGTCTAATTAGCTCACTTATTTGAAATCAATTTTTTTGGAACTGAAGACAGAAGAAAAGGGAAAAATCTACAACCAGTAGTAGTACCCATAGGTAATTGGGCTTTTCTTTATCACTGACGTGAACTCATGTTCGTGTTTTAGAAGGTTGTTTAAGATCCTAACCATGCAGTTCCATTGAATTTTCATGGAGTATGTGCCTTAGCACCTGAATGTTACTAATGACTTAACATTTGGCTTCCTACTCATTCCATACTCTGCTCAGAACAGTCCTATGAGAAATGTACTATTATTATCATCATTACAAATCAAGAAACTGAGGCTTAGAATAGATAATGAATTGATCCAGAATCACATAGCAAGTGGCAGAATTGGGAGCTAAATGTAGGACTATCTGGCAGCTAAAACTTGTGCTCTATAACCTCTAGATTACCCTTTTGCCTCCAGATTACTCTTCTGTAGACTTGGGGAAAGCAGTAATATAGGAAAACAGAAAGTCTGGTTCTTTTTTTTAAGGTTGATTTCTGCCATAGGTCAAAATCTCTAGTAGGTCTATACTTGAAGAAAAAATATACTTCAGACATAGCTAGTTAAAGGCCAGAGCAAAATTTCTTAAGTCCAGTCATTCTTGGAACATGAACAGCTTTCCACGATTGTGTCTAAATTCAGAATTTACCATCAGGGTACAAAAGTCTGTTTTAAAACAGCAAAAGCTTTTATTCTAGGAACAACAAAACAAACACATTATTCTATGTAATTAAAAAACTAAAGTTTCATTGTATGGTGAAAAAATATCAGCCTTGAGAACCTAATTTCTCTCTTAAGATAGGGAATATAAACCTAACTATTTAGTCTTTATTTGTTTTACTTTGTATTCTTCTAAAAGTGCTTATTAGCTAAGTTACAATGATAAAAAAATCGGAAACATTCTTACTGCATTCCACATAAAAGTAACTAGAACCTTGCTGGACTTTGCATTGAATTTTGGAGACTAAAATGCATAACTGAACTATAAATGCAAGGATATTTAAACATCTGGCTTAGTGCTGATGGTATCCTTGAGTCCAGATGGAGCAACTGTTATAATAATTAGGTATTAGCTAGCTAATCTTTCAAGGCTTTAAGATGTAAAGCCTTGATTCGGTGATTTTTTTTTTTTTAATCTAAAGTACCTTGTTGTTTAGTAATCTATTTCATCTTTTTAAAGCCTGATAGACCTGTGTTTGACTTACGGCATTTTTTGCTAGCTGTATGACCTTGGATAAATAACCCATCTTTCCCCAGCATCTGCATCTTCAAACGTAAGGAATAATAATTTCTACCTTCCATGGGACTTGTCAAAATAAGAGGTGATGCAGACACAGTACTTGGCATGTAGGAAGAACTCAGTCGTAAGCAACTCTAATAAAATTATATTTTCTACAGATTTATTTAGTTAACCAGACATTCACCAACACATTAGCAAGTGCCCTCTCTAAATTTATACTAGTGAAGACAACCAATATTTACACGTGGTAAAACCAAACAAATCTATAGTATGACGATAGAGTCTCTACATATGGTCTTCACTATTCTCTACATTTTTTTTCCTCCATGTTTTTCTAGATATCTTTCTTGTTCTCAATTGGAATCATTCAGTCAGTTCCTGTTAGCTAAAAACCTTACCCAGAAGAAATGTAAAACAAATAGTTAACAGAGGACACATCTTATGCATAGAAACTTTATGGCCAATATGTATACTTACCATGAGTGTCATGAATGAAAAGTACGGGATGATATAGGTGCATATAGTAGGCAAACTGACGTAATCCTGGGGTCCAGGAATTATGAACTGCTTCAACCGAAACTTGCAAGGTAAAGAGGAATTAGCCAGGGGAGTGAGTGAGAAAACTGTACATACAAATGTCTAGAAGCAAAAGGCATGAAGCATTCTAAGAACTGAAAGAAGATAATAAGACTGCAGTGTACAAGGAGAGTTATTTTAGGTGAGACTAGAAAAATCAGCAGGGTGAGAGTGCACAGCCCATGTTAAAGAGCTTAGACTCTAGCCTAAGAGAACAGAGAAGCTGTTAAAGGACTTTAGGCAAGACAGCCAATGGCTGACATCTTCTGCACATGACAGTAAGCAGATTGGGCTCTGTATTTCTGTAGCTCCCAACCAGGGGCCCTCAAACTATAGCCCTCAGCCTGTTTTTGTATGGCCTGGATACTAAAAATAGGTTTTACATTTTTTTAAGACTCTTTTTTTTAAAGAAGAAGAATATGGAACAGAGACCTTATGTGGCTTGTCAAGCCTAAAATATCTACTATCTGGCTTTACTCTAAACCATTATTTGAATGCTGGAACTCTGCATTGCTCAAAGCTATTTAGGAATTTTGCTTTTGAGAATGAAAAGAGGACATGACGGAAGAGTGATGATGCTCATCTTTAATCTGAGCATATTTAGTAACAGTGCACCTGGTAAATAATTGTGTGATCTGGACCTTTCTGTTCTTTCATTTTCTGTCTCAGTGGCAAACACATGCAGCAAAGAAAATGTATGCAAGGAAGACTTCTGCAGACCATTGCAATCATGGCTGCCATGGGGGAGACAGCATGGAGAGGTGTTCTTTGCCTCTGCTCACCGAAAAGACAAAAGGAGATGCTAGTAGATTGATAGCAGATCACTCACTCCTCAACAACTCTTCATCTTCCCTACTGAGTTTCTGTTCAGCCTGTGAGCCTGAAAAGGACACCATAGGACAAATGCTTTCAAAGCACTGTAATTTAAAATGATAGTTCATGCTCAGTGAAGTAATTAAGATTCTTGAATTTCAGGTGGTAGGAGAGTTATAATTAGATAATGATATAAGTAAAATAGTGCTTTATTCTAGATTTTCAGCTTGTATCA
This sequence comes from Ovis aries, assembly GCF_016772045.2. NCBI lineage: Eukaryota > Metazoa > Chordata > Mammalia > Artiodactyla > Bovidae > Ovis > Ovis aries. Next base: position 240,705,167 of record NC_056055.1, on the reverse strand, counting down.
AATATACAAGCTCAGTTTTGAGTTTTTATATCAAAATGCATATGTGATTTTTATAATTTGGTTTTTAGAAGCCATCTATTGATAGAGATGGCCTCCATATTTGCATTCTGCTTATAGAAGTTCTTGCAATAATGTCGTCAGTCTTTAGTTTTATCAGTGACTATAGGAGCACTTTATTTCTGTAACAACTGGTTGTTCCTTCATAATTTTCTCTTAGTTTCACAGATTATGTTGATAGTGTAAGTGCAGTAAGCGAGAAGTAGATTTCAGGCAGGTTTATGGAGTAGAATGTCCTAACTGATGTTTATACCCCAGCTGGCAATCTACCAGATCTAGGTGCTGAAACTTGGATCTTTTCAGGAAGCTATTAGCTAGCCAGTTAGAATTCAGCTCCATTGACACATGCAGAAAATGTACAAGCAGTTGGACACTTCTCAAAATATAACTATTTTTAATGAAGTTTTTACCTCTTGACTTAGAAATTTGGTGTATTTTTGTTAGGGACAAAGTGACAGTTTGAAGTACTAAAGTTTAAAATAAAATGCACATATGAAAGCACTAAACAAATAAAATATTCATGGAATTTCCAATTAAAATTAGAGACTAACTCAACCAGTGACTCTTTCTCTATAGCTGAATTATATAAACCTTGCAGATGATTATAATCTGTTTTTTTCTTTCTTATAGCTTGTAGAGACTTCACTAAAAGGAGAAATTGCCTTTGATCCCAGAAGCGCCTATTACTTGTGGTTTGTGATGGATTTTTGTGATGGAGGAGATATGAATGAGTATCTGTTGTCCAGGAAACCCAATCGTAAAACTAACACCAGCTTCATGCTTCAGCTGAGCAGTGCCCTGGCTTTCTTGCATAAAAACCAGATCATCCATCGAGATCTGAAGCCTGATAACATCCTGATTTCTCAAAGCAGGTTGGATACCAGTGACTTGGAACCTACACTCAAAGTGGCTGATTTTGGTCTAAGTAAAGTTTGTTCAGCATCTGGGCAGAATCCAGAAGAACCTGTCAGTGTAAACAAGTGTTTCCTTTCTACAGCTTGTGGAACAGATTTCTACATGGCTCCTGAAGTGTGGGAGGGACATTATACAGCAAAAGCTGACATCTTTGCTCTGGGGATTATCATCTGGGCAATGTTGGAAAGGATCACCTTCATAGATACAGAGACAAAGAAGGAACTCTTGGGGAGTTATGTAAAACAAGGAACTGAGATTGTGCCTGTTGGGGAGGCACTTCTGGAAAATCCCAAAATGGAACTTCTCATTCCTGTGAAGAAAAAGTCTATGAATGGGCGAATGAAACAACTGATTAAGGAAATGCTGGCTGCAAACCCTCAGGATCGTCCAGATGCTTTTGAACTAGAACTCAGATTAGTACAAATTGCATTTAAAGATAGCAGCTGGGAAACGTGACACATATATTATTTGCAAATATCTTGGATGATATGCTGCTTCTGTTTTAACAGTGATGCAACATAATGTGGCTGAAAAAAGAATATAAAAAGCTAAACTCCACCTTTTAAGGGTTTAGATTTTATTGTGGGATTTTTTTTTTTTCCTCATTTTTCTTAAGTCCAAGCTGGCCATTCTATTAATATGTTTTAAAAGTGTATTACCAATGTGGATGTAAATTTTTTTAAATGATCATTGGTAGAAGTTTGGCAGGAAAGTTCTCTATAAGAGCCAAGAAAAGAAGTGTCCAGTTTTCTGGAAATATGTCTCTAAGTATTTTAGACATTCCTTGTCAGTATTAGGAATTTCCATGGGAAAAAAGGTTTGCATGCTGGTAATGCAACCTTTGAAGCTTTGTAAAGGAAACGTATGTGTATATATTTATGTATATGTAAGTATGTGAATGTGTGCATTTTGCATTCCATATGAAAAAAAAATGCCACTTCTGTTTAAATTATTTGATGTAGGTTTGGATTTTTGAGATTTGCTGGTGAAATCAGTAATGAAAAATAAAAGAACCTTCCCTCTTCCTACCCTGTCCCTCCCTCTAATGAAATCATACTAAGTTTTTATTTTTATAATGTTATACAGCTTTTTTTAAGACATCATTTTGGAGAGTCCAAAATTATCTGGCTAAACGTAAGTGAAAGTAAGTGATCCAAAGCTGCTGAAGTTTGTTTGAGCTCTCCAGTGCCCTATAGCTGCAGGAGTTGGATTAGCCATGCAATCAATGTGGTACAGGTTTTAGGTAACCAAGCTTTCAATTAACCAATTAAACCACTGCATTGGAACATGACTGCACTTGAGCATCTGCAATCTAATATAAGTCTGAACACAGGATTCTTCTGTTTCTGAAAACTTTGCTGTATATAAACTATAGTAATCGATATATATTAACTTTTTATTTTCAAGACTTTGTCTAAGCCTCAGCATAAAGCTGAAGAAACCAAATGAGTTCTATCCTTTCATTGCCTGCTCCAATATGGTCTCATGTTTAATCACTGGAATTCCTTTCATTTTGGCACTAATGCTGTTTCCTCTTGTCTAATTTGACACAGTAATGGTAGTGATATGGTTGTATTCAGTGTTAACCACCTTTTTCTAAGGTGGGAGTTGATACCTATACAGTTTGGCAAATGGGTAAAATACTGTGGCATCAGTTATGTCTTTCAAATAGAGAGGTTATCAGTTTTATACAATCATTTGGTATGGTCTATGTGAAGAACCAATAGACCATTATTCTTCTTGAGGTCAGTTTGATTTTTAACCCCATATGGTTGTCTCCAGTTTTTTTTTTTCCCGTAAATGCAGATAGTTCAAATTTAAAGGAAGAAAGTTTTCCTAAAACAGATCATTAGCCTTTAAGGTTGTTAATACTTTGAGACCATTTGTATATAGGGTAATCTTTATAAAGCACTAGAATATTTAGTCAAAAGTAAAAAAAGTTTAAAGGTATTAGAATATTGAAATCATTGATAGTTCACATAGTCTCCTCAGTTTTTTTGAACTTCCACAACTTTTGGAATATTCCTACCATAATTTTTTCCTTATTTAAAATGTGTTCAGGGGACTATAAAGAGTGGAAAAGCACAAAAAGTGGAGTACATAAAATTTCTGAACTATGCATTACTTGGTGTGAAGTTCAAAATTTAGGCTGAAAGGTTTTACTTAAAACCTCTTAAATGAAGAAAGAGATGTGCTTTTAACATTACTTCCAAGCTAATAATTATAAGAATTATTTTCAAAATTGGAGGTGGAAATACACTGGAACTTCATGATAATTGACCCTCTGGATCACCAAATTAGTAGAACACAGATCTGGCCAAGTAGATTGAGTTGCTGAAAGTTAAAAAAGCATTACAATGTCTTATCAATAACATGGCACTTCAGCAGAGATTCATGATGACTTAGGTGATGGTATGCCAATGCTTCATTTGCTCTTCAAATAGCTACATGTCATGGTTTCCTAAGTAGATAGCTTTTGGCCCCACCTCATTTAAAATAGTTAACAATTATAATTTATTTTGAAAACTATTTTAATTTACCTGTGAAGTGGAATTATTCCTTTCATTGGCGGTAAGGATGTGAGGTGATCAGGAAGTTTCTTCTGAAATTTTCTTAAGTCCCTGTATTCTAAATAGCCTATGATACCAAGAAAAATGATAGTAAATTCTTTGTCTTCATTCTTTAAGTCAGGAGGTATTTATTAAGTACCTACTGTGTGCTCAGCACTAAAGATCAGTTGATAAAATGACAATTTTAAAACGGCATGTAGCCATGGGCTTTTCCAGCAAGGAGTAAGAAACAAAGTGATACTTGGAAACTCCTGGATATTGCTTAGAGGAAAAATGAAAGCAAGAGTTTGTGCACAGTGCCTTGCCCATAATAGGTACTCAATAAACAACTGTTCCTCATAGAGTCTCTTGCCATGGTTTATAGTGTTTTATGAAATTTGTCTTAATTGAAAAAAGACCAAATATTTCAAATAAGCTTATAGGCAGCTGTGGCCAGTTAAAATAATGGGATTGTACAGTTAGTTCCTAGAATGTTATTTTGCACTAGTCGTCACTTAGAAGGATGGGGTTCCTGTAGTTTTTTGGTGCTAAGGGATACTTTGTCATTATGATGAAGTAAGTGTTACGTGTCAGATAAATAGCACACTGAATAGTTCTTTCTGCTGGTCTGTTTTTTCCTCTTTGTTGTTGTTGTTGTTGTTTTTAACTGTAAAATGTTTATCAATCAAACTATTGTAGCAGCTACAAATAATTCACCAGCATGACAAAATGGTCAAAAAATAAGTCATCAGCACTTCAAAAACAAAAGCAACTTTTGAAATTTTCTTTTAAAATTGTCAAATATATTTTATGAAGAATTTATAAAAGGGGGAAATGATTGTAATTTATTGTTCATGACTTTTTTTTTTTTTTTTAAATAAAGTGCGTTTCAACAAAAACAACCCTGGAAATTCTACATTGCTGCTTTGGTGGCTCTGTGAGTAGTTCTGTAATGCTTTACTTCATAGATATAAAATACAGCATATAAAATTTGAAGCAATATTTTTCAGCCTTATCTATTAAATGAAACTTTCTATAATAGAAGCTGTTACTGAGGAAAAGATGACTGAATTATAGGAGTTTCTTTCAAAATTTCAAGGTCTCTAAAATTTTAAAGCTTGCTGTATTAGAAGAACTTGCATTGCCTGAAATAAATGATTTTTTTTTCATTTTTCTTTCTATCTCATTCAGCTGAGGATGCATCTCAGACTCAGAATGAATTGTAGTAAATAAGTGGATGTAATTTTTCAATCTTTTAAGTTGAGTCGATGGTTTCTTTTCTATACAAAAAGTCATCTGAGCCATTCTTTTCTTTTACAGGTTCTATTATGTATGTCTTCTCCAAAATAAAGCACAGACGATGCAGTGTACTTAATGGTCCAGTGGAATAGCAGAGGGAAAATGAGAGACAGAAAACAATTCTACATGTGACCTAGTGATGAGTAGGAAAGTAGGGGCCAAAATTGTGGCTGCTTCTAACTCTTACCACCTCCTGGTAGCCTTTGCAGGCAGGTAAATTTTGCTTTATGTTTAGAGTTTGGGGATTTTTTAAAACTATTTGCTAGCCATTTCCTTTGCAGTTTACAAAGCATTTTCACATAGTTTTTACATATCTTTTCAAATGAGGGCTAATTTCTTGAAGAATTTAATAGCAACTTAACACGTTAGGGAAGTCAAGGTTTTACCTAACAGGGTTTTCCGTGCCTAATCTCTGACGCCGACTCAGGGTTTTCTCTGACAAAGCTTTATCTTTCTCACTGAAGTAAAAACCTTAGGTTGTTTTGGTCTTCTTAAAATTCAAATGTTGCTCTCTTAGTCGACCAATCATTGGTGTCCTCTCAAAGTGCAGTGTAATGATAGACAGTTGGCTTGTGGTTTGATAGTAACTCCCACTAGAGAAAACCTAACAGCCACACCTCTTGGAGGCCACACCTCTTTTGAGGGCAAAGTGCCTCTTAAAGGCAGTACTTCCCTTTTGCAGTTGTCATTGGTTAGAAGGGAATTGTTTTTTTTTTTAAATTGCCCGGGCTTGAGACTTCACTCTTTCATTTCCTGTTCAGCCCTGGTATTTCAAGCTTAGCTTGTTCTGAGGCAGAGGTTAGGCAACTTAATATTGCTGAAGGCCTCATGGTCTCACTGCAGAAGTGCAGGCTTTGCTGTAGCAGGTCTCATGTTGAATTTTTAGTATTCACGAATATCTACACAATAATGTGTGACCTTGGGCAAGTGACTTCATTCTAAGGCTGTGTTCCCATATCTGTAAAATAGAGGTGATAATACTTACATTTCAGAGTTTTTGTAAGGGTCAGAGATAATAAACATAGAATGCCTGGCACATTAAACTCTCAGTTGGTAGCCATTGCTGGTATTATGTTCTGATTTTGATGATACAATGAATGAATGGTTATATTCCCTCTGAGCCAGTCTTCAGTGGTAGCTTTTATTCTTGTCCCTTTTGAGGAGAATCTGATGAAGGCACTACATCCTTTCTTTGGGAAAAGCTTGTAATTTGGGGGGATTTATAGATGCTTACATGGACCCCAAGTTAAGGGAGGCTGAGCTATAGGCTACACTGAGTACCTCTATGTTATTTCTCCTGGGTTGAAAGTGGGACATATGTGAGAAGACTTCTAGGGTGCATGAACCACTTTGTTTCTTGACCTGAGTGCTGGTTAGACAGGGTGTGTTTATTTTGTGAAAATTCATCAAGCTGGACTTAGAATTTTCACACTTTTCTCTAGTGATTTATACTAAAGCGTGTAAGTTGCTCAGTTGTGTCCAACTCTTTGCAACCCCATGGACTGTAGCCTGCCAGGCTCCTCTATCTGTGGAATCCAACAGGCAAGGATACTGGAGTGGGTTGCCATGCTCTTCTTCAGGGCATCTTCCCGAATCAGGGATCAAACCCAGGTCTCCTGCATTGGCGGGTGGGTTCTTTACTGTCTGAGCCACAGGGAAAGTCAAGTAAAGATGTTACGTAAACAAATATGCACTGGAGCTGGAAGCTATCAGACAGCCGTTGTCAGAGACAGAGAGGGAAAAGATACAGACTTGGAAATCAGACACTGCTGCTGCTGCTGGTAAGTCACTTCAGTCGTGTCTGACTCTATCTGACCCCAGAGACGGCAGCCCACCAGGCTCCCCCGTCCCTGGGATTCTCCCAGCAAGAACACTACCTTTCTGTTAGTCACTGTATGTCTTTCATGAGTTCCCTAACCTCTCAAGTCTATAGCTTCCCACAAGTATAAAACAGAGATGATAAGTGACTCAGAACACCTCAAAGATGAAATGAGATACTGCGTGTAGAAATGCACAGTAGAATCAACAAATGATTGCTTCCCATTCTCTTAGGAAGACTCGGGGAATGACTCTGAGCTCCTTTTACTGCTAATTTACAACCCTAATAGAGAGCAAGTTTTGTTTGTTTTTTTATTTAATTTAGCTTATATTTTTCTACAATATTTGAAAAGTATCTATATTCCATGACTATAATGTTCTGTCCTGCCTGACTCTTTGTCTTTATACCTTCCACAGGTATGAAAAGTGAAAGTGTTAGTTGCTCAATCATGTCCGACTTTTTGCCCCACCATGGACTGTAGCCCACTAGGCTCCTCTGTCCATGGAATTCTCCAGGCAAGAATACTGGAGTGGGTAGCCATTACCTTCTCCAGGGGATCTTCCTGACCCAGGCATCGAGGCTGGGCCTCCTGCATTGCAGGTAGATTCTTTACCATCTGAGCCAAATTAATTAATTGGTTATTTTTGGCTGTGTTGGGTCTTCTTTGCTCCACACGGGCTTTTCCCTAGTTGTGGTGAGCAGACTTCTTCGTTGCTGTGTGCAGACTTCTCATTGCAGTGTCTTCTCTTGTTGCAGAGCACGGGCTTTAGGCCTTGAGCTTCAGTAGTTACAGCATGTGGGCTCAGAAGTTGTGGCATACAGGCTCAGTTGCTCCATGGCACATGGAATCTTCCTGGACCAGGGATTAAACCCATGTCCCCTGCATTGGCAGGGGGATTCTTAACCACCAAGGAAGCCCATAGATATAGTTCTCAACTAACAATCTCCTTAGCCCAGTTTTCTTCTCTCTTTCTTTTTGTGGATAACATGATTGATAGCAAGTCAGAATGTCTTCTCTGACACGGAGAACCATGCCTAGAAATTTGGAGAGTACTCATAAGTACCAAATCCAAGAATATCATGCCATTTCTCCTAGCTTTGGGTATAAGGCTGGGGAAATGTGAGTTAACCAGTATGGTTTGAGACGTGACGGTAAAATCACAGCTGCAAGAGGGCAAGGGAAAAGCGTGGCAACAGGGGATAAAACTCCAATAATGAAAATAAACTATAGTGGTTCTCAACTCCGGCCACATAACTAGAATTTTTAACCTAGGAAGGTTAAAAAAAAACCCAAATGATAACCTCTTCTGGCCATTATGGAGTGACAGGGCCTAGATTACTTTTCCTGCTTTAAACAGCTAAAATGTCAGACTCTGGACAACTGACAGTGCAGGACACTAATCCCTGGGAGAAAGGAATCAAATCAGGAGCCCTATGATTGCCCCAACTCACTTCCGGTAGAGACTCTTCAGTCTGCCATACAGGGAAGAAACACCTAAACCAAGTCCAGCAATTTCTTGAGTTGAGGAGACAGCATTTAGGGTTCAGGGAGGCCAGGCCAATTAGAATTCATGGGAGAGAGACAGCTGAACAGGGAAAGAACTCCAGACACCTACAGAGAGCTTTCTAAGATGTCGGCTGGGCAACCATCAGTACATCCTTGTGAGGAAACTACCTGAGAGCAAGAAGGATGAAAGGGTTGAGCAGAATAACCTTACCAGCTCACAAGACCATAGATGATCTCGCTCCCATCAGTCAAAGTGGAGAGCTCCCCTAATACATCGCAGGAGTACATCCATCAGGGAGCAAGGCCAAATTAGTCCTAGGCGAAGGGGTATTCTGCATCTAAAAAAGGTTAAAAGTATGTCTTGAATGGGTAATTTTTTTTCCCCTAAGAAACTTCATAAAATTCCAGTCCTCAATAATGCAAAGTTCCAACCATACAATTAAAGAGTATTAGGGAGGGCTTCTTCTTCTTCTTCTTCTTCTTTTTTCCCAAACAGGAAAAAAGTATTTAATACTTTTAACAAAATGCAAAATAAAAGTAACCAAGCTATGTACTTAAATGTATATTATTTTACACCAGTAAAGTCATTTAAATTTTTTAAAAAACTGATGCCTAGGGTCCATCTCATATTAAATGAGAATTTCAGTACGTAGGGCCCTCCCACTAGTATTTTTAAAATATTAGTGATCCTAATGTGAAAATAGGATAAAAATGTTGCAATTGAAAGAGCACTGGTCAGGCTTTGGGCTAGGAAACAAGGTCAGAGGGTAGTATCTTTCAGATTCACTTATCTCCTCCAGCCAGCAGCATAAGCCCCATTTCAGCAGCTCACCCTGTCTTTGCCCTCAGACTCCTCCTATCTCATGTTAGAACTTAACTGTTTTCTGAGAAACAGACGAGATAAATCACTATGCCATATTTTACTCTGGGAGAAGACTACTTAAACAGGAATCCAACAAAGAATTCCAGGATTGTCAACCGATTCCCTAGAACTGTAAGCAAAATTTTATGTATGTATACATTTTTCCAAGCTGATGGTTTGTAAACTTTAACAGATTCTTAAAGAGGTCCAACAGACTAAGAACCACTATTCTAGTTGCAGAAGGAACCACTGCTGGAGAACTCTGGAGAATGAAAGGAAAAGAATGGACACTACAGTGTTTGGAAAGCTGCGTCAGAGACTGAATGCAGGCTGGGGTTGCCTGGTTGTCTCCGGAGAGGCAGCCATTCCTCTGCAGGCCTGCGTGTCAGAACACAGCTACCTGTGTCTGCAGGTGCTCGGGTCCTTCTCCAGCTGGCTCACAAACCAAGCAGCCTGCTCCAGAGACTTGACTCGGGCCCTGTCTTTTCCATTTTAGCAGACAGGGTTCCTGAAGCTGATGAGAGATCTGGTGGGCCCTCAGCCCCTCCGCTCTAGTCATATCAGTACCAGTGACTAGAGGAGGACACTTGGTCCTTCCATTCCTTCCAAAAGAAATGTCCATGTGTGGAGGCTACAGTGGTCTGTGGAGAAGATGCATTCTTTTCTGTTTTTTAATAAATATTTATTTATTTTTGGCTGTGCTGGGTCTTCCTGCTGCACGGGCTTTTCTTATAGCTCAGTTGGTAAAGAATCCGCCTGCAATGCAGGAGACCTGGGTTTGATTCCTGGGTCAGGAAGATCCCCTGGAGAAGGAAATGGCAACCCACTCCGGGATTCTTGCCTGGAGAATCCCATGGGCAGAGGGGCCTGGCAGGCTACACTGCATGGGGTCGCAAGAGTCGGGCACGACTTAGCGACTAAACCACCGCCAGCAGCAAGTGGGGGCTACTGTTTGTTGCAGTGCATGGGCCCCCATTGCCCTGGCTTCCCCTGCTGCAGAGCACAACTCTAGGCTGTGTCGCCTTCAGTAGTTGAGGTGCGTGGGCTCAATAGTTGCAGTCCCCAGGCTCTAGAGAATAGGCTCAGTAGTGGTGGTGTGGGCTTAATCGCTCTGCGGAATGTGGGATCTTCCTGGACCAGGGGTGAAATCGGTGTCTCCTGCATTGGCAGGCAGATTCTTTACCACTAAGCCACCAGAGATGCCCTGTAAGACACTTGAAGGTAGCTTGCTCACCTGTCTTTCAACTCTTTGAGCCATTTCATTGCCCGTGAGACTTAAAAAGCAAAGCGCTTGTCTCCCTACTGGGACAAGTGAAGTTGTAGACCCCCAGAACAGAAAGCTCTATTGCCCCCCTTGACATGGCACAAGGAAAATTGCCTCTTGAGAAAATTAGCCCTACTGTGTGCCAGGCACTTTGTTAGATACTTTAAAATACTATTTTATTTATGGGAATCCTCTTCCAGTTTACAGATGAGATGTATGAAACAGTGACCCACTATAGGAGAGAGAATAGAAATAACCCTTAAAACGCATCACGCGCTTACAATGAGCCAGGCTCTGCTTTAAGCTGCTTCACAGGCAACTTATGCTTGTCACATATGATCAGTCATATGACTGACACATATGATCTGCCACAACCCTGCAACATAGGTGCTATTCTTTACCAAACCAGAGGCACAGAGAGGGTCGGTCATCTGCCCAAGGTCCACAGTTCAGGATCTGATGCCGATCAACTAATGATGAATACAGTTAGTTCAGACCCAGGTTGTCTTGACCTGACAGCCACAATCTTAATCACTACTCTACACTGTACAAACTGAGGAAGCCCATAATTGAGGAAAGATCATGGAGATGCTGAGATGGACCATTGCTGGGACTGTGTGTCAGGAAAAAAAGGTTAGATGAATATAATGAGATCAGTTTATGAAGGGTCTTTGAAGACAGACAGACGAATATAACCTTATGATCAAAGCTAAAAAACGAATGTCTTGGCACTTCCCCAGGGGTCCAGTGGTTAAGAGTCCACCTTGTAATGCAGGGAACACAGATTCGAGCCCCGGTTGGGGAACTATGATCCCACATGCTACAGAGCAACTAAGCCCACACGCTGTGGAGCCTGCCCATCAGAACTGGAGATGCTACGCACTACAACCAGAGAGTCTGTGCACCGCAACAGAAGATCTTGCATGATGCAACTAAGATCGGGCCCAGACAAATAAATAGTTTTTTAAAAAACGTCAGTTCAGTCACTCAGTCGTGTCCAACTCTTTGCGACCCCATGGACCACAGCACTCAAGGCCTCCCTGTCCATCACCAACTCCTGGAGTTTACCCAAATTCATGTCCATTGAGTCAGTGATGCTTTCCAACCATCTCATCCTCTGTCGTCCCCTTCTCTTCCTGCCCTCAATCTTGCCCAGCATCAGGGTCTTTTCAAATGAGTCAGCTCTTCACATCAGGTGGCCAAAGTATTGGAGTTTCAGCTTCAACATCAGTCCTTCCAATGAACAACCAGGACTGATCTCCTTTAGGATGGACTGTTTGGATCTCCTTGCAGTCCAAGGGACTCTCAAGAGTCTTTTCCAACACCATAGTTCAAAAGCATCAATTCTTCGGTGCTCAGCTTTCTTCCTAGTCCAACACTAGTTTAAAAAACTAGTGTCTTTTTATTCCACCTCGCCACACTATAACATGTAGAGGTTCTTAATATAGAATCCATGGATGGACAATGGAGATCTCAACCCCTCCACCAAAACTTTAGTGTATCAGTGTACATGTTTGTGGGAACAGGGTCTAGAGCTCTCATTGGATTTTTAAAGAACTCCATGTCTTTCAGAGATTCCTAGCAAAGGTTCTTAATCTTTGGAGGGTGAATACCAATGTCTTAAGTTCCTGTTCAGCCCCAGTGTTGATGTAACCTCGGGTAAAACTCAGCCTGTCTTTCATCATGTGTAAAATGGGGATAATAATGTCTACTTCTCTAGGTTAGCTGTGCAAATTAAATGATATGCTGCATTATAATTCATAATATATATGTCATACTATATACAACTCATAAAATGTATAAAAGACTATAAAATGTCAGAAAACAAACATGAGTCACAATGAAAACCACGTTGTAACTTTTTTTTTAAACAATACAGTGAATTGGGTACCTGAGTAACCCTCCTGATGAAAACTTTAAAATATTGCATAAAGGGGTATTTAAAAATTGATTTTTATGGTGTTACTGAGCTGCTATGAAAGCAAGTGAGTGAAGTCACTCAGTTGTGTTCGACTCTTTGCAACCCCATGGGACTGTAGCCTACCAGGCTCCTCCGTCCATAGAATTTTCCAGGCAAGGGTGCTGTAGTGGGTTGCCATTTCCTTCTCTGGGGGATCTTTCTGACCCAGGGATCGAACCTGGGTCTTCCAGAGTTGCAGATAGACGCTTTACCATCTGAGCCACCAGGGAAACCAGGAATATGCCAAGCCCCCAAATGAAGTGAAACTGGAAACTGTGGAGAGGGAGGGGAAAGTAAATGCCCAAATTGTCCTTAACCCTCAGGATGCCTGTCAAACCCTGGATTCCATAATGTCCTCCTTTCCTATCTGGAAAAGATATATGGGAGACAGGAAGTAACTCCAAGGGCCCTCCCTGGTGGAATTCTAATAGGCAGTCCCGCACTGCAGACAGACTCGTCACTGTCTGAGCCACCATGGAAGCCTCTATGCTGTTGTTCAGCCACCCAGTCACGTCTGACTCTGTGACCACATGGACTGCAGCCCACCACGCCTCCCTGTTCCTCACCATCTCCCGGAGTTTGCCCAAGTTAATATTCCTTGCATTGGTGATGCTGTCCAGCCATCTCATCCTCTGATGCCCTCTTCTCCTTCTGCCCTCAATCATTCCCCAAATCAGGGACTTTTCTAATGAGCCATCTGTTCACATCAGATGACCAAAATACTGGTGCTTCAGCTTCAGCATCAGTCCTTCCAGTAAATATTCAGTGTTGATCTCCCTTAAGATTCACTGGTTTGATCTCCTTGCTGTCCAAGGGACTGCTAGAGCAGACTCCTGAAATATAATACAGTTCAAAGGCATCATTTCTTTGGCATTCTGCCTTCTTTATGGTCCAGCTCTCACAATTGTACGTGACCATTGGGAAGACCATAGTCTTGACTGTATGGAAACCCCTATAGGAAATCCCAAAGGATTATAATTACAATGCCAGAGTCAATGCAAAGTAAACCCTGACACTCAAAAGGGAGGAGATATGTAAGTTTATGATATCAACTCTGGCCCAGGGAAGAGGAGAAAAGAAAAATTCTCCTTTAGAAATTAATAATTTACAAATCAGTTTTCTTATAAAATTGGAAGTCAAATCACATAACTTTTATAATCCTAAAACCCTCAAGTGGGGAATTTAATTTAAAGGGATGTAGGCTGATGGTACCAGCACATTATTGACAGAAATAAACACACATAGTCCATGAAGGAACTAAATTTCAACACATGCCTCAATTCTCACAAATTTCTAGGCAATTTGGGCAGCTCAGGGTTAAAAAAAAAAAAAAAAAGTTGCCAAACACATGAGGTAACAAAGCACCATAATGGAGAACAAGCAGAACTGAGATGTGGTGGAAACAGATCTTCAAAGATACTGGAAGTACCAGACACACAATATAAAATAAACTTGTTTATTGTATTCAAAGAAATAAAAAAGAAAATTGATACTGTGTGAGAACTAGTATATTTGAAGAAAGAATCAACTTTCTTTCAACTTTCTAGAAATGTAAAAATATGTTAATTGAAATAAAAATTCAGTAGATAATAGGTTAGAACTGCTGTTGTTGCTGCTTAGTCAATCAGTCCTGTATGACTCTTTACAACCCCATGGACTGCAGCACACCAGGCTTCCTTGTCCTTCACCATCTCCCAGAGTTTGCTCAAACTCATGACCATTGAGTCACAGATGCCATCTAACCATCTCATCATCCTCTGTTGTCCCCATCTCCTTCCTTCTATCTTTCTCAGTATCAGGGTCTTTTCCAATAAGTCGACTCCTCTAATCAGGTGGCCAGAGTATTGGAGCTTCAGTTTCAGCATCAGTCCTTCTAATGAATATTAAGGATTGATTTCCTTTAGGACTGACTGGTTTGATCTCCTTGTAGTCCAAGGGACTCTCAAGAGTCTTCTCCAACACCACAGTTCAAAAGTATCAATTATTCAACTTTCAGCCTTCTTTATGGTCCAACTCTCACATCCATACATGACTACTGGAAAAACCACAGCTTTGACTGGACAGACCTTTGTCAGCAAAGTAATATCTCTGCTTTTTAATATGCTGTTTAGGTTTGTCACAACTTTTCTTCCAAGGAGCAAGCATCTTTTAATTTCATGGCTGCAGTCACCATCTGCTCTGATTTTGAAGCCCTCCAAAATAAAGTCTGAAAGAGATGGGAATACAGACCACCTGACCTGTCTCTTGAGAAACCTATATACAGGTCAGGAAGCAACAGTTAGAACTGGACATGGAACAACAGACTGTTTCCAAATAGCAAAAGGAGTGCGTCAGGGCTGTATATTGTCACCCTGCTTATTTAACTTCTATGCAGAATACATCATGAGAAACGCTGGGCTGGAAGAAGCACAAGCTGGAATCATGATTGCCGGGAGAAATATCAATAACTTCAGATATGCAGATGACACCACCCTTATGGCAGAAAGTGAAGAGGAACTAAAAGCCTCTTGATGAAAGTGAAAGAGGAGAGTAAAAAAGTTGGCTTAAAGCTCAACATTCAGAAAACGAAGATAATGGTATCTGGTCCCATCGCTTCATGGGAAATAGATGGGGAAACAGTGGAAACAGTGTCAGACTTCGTTTTTTGGGGCTCCAAAATCACTGCAGATGGTGATTACAGCCATGAAATTAAAAGATGCTTACTCCTTGGAAGAAACGTCATGACCAACCTAGATAGCATATTCAAAAGCAGAGACATTACTTTGCCAACAAAGGTCCGTCTAGTCAAGGCTATGGTTTTTCCAGTGGTCATGTATGGATGCGAGAGTTGGACTATGAAGAAAGCTGAGTGCTGAAGAATTGATGCTTTTGAACTGTGGTGTTGGAGAAGACTCTTGAGAGTCCCTTGGACTGCAAGGAGATCCAACCAGTCCATTCTGAAGGAGATCAGCCCTGGGATTTCTTTGGAAGGAATGATGCTAAAGCTGAAACTCCAGTACTTTGGCCACCTCATGCGAAGAGTTGACCCATTGGAAAAGACTCTGATGCTGGGAGGAATTGGGGGCAGGAGGAAAAGGGGACGACAGAGGATGAGATGGCTGGATGGCATCACCAACTCGATGGACGTGAGTTTGAGTGAACTCCAGGAGATGGTGATGGACAGGGAGGCCCGGCATGCTGCAATTCATGGGGTAGCAAAGAGTTGGACACGACTGAGCGACTGAACTGAACTGAAAATAAAGTTTGTCACTGTTTCCATCGTTTTCCCATCTATTTGCCATGAAGTGATGGGACCAGATGCCCTTTTTAGTTGTTTGAATATTGAGTGTTAAGCCAGCTTTTTCACTCTCCTCTTTCACCTTCATCAAGAGGCTCTTTAGTTCCTCTTCACTTTCTGCCATAAGGGTGATATCATCTGCTTATCTGAGGTTATTGATATTTCTCCCAGCAATCTTGATTCCAGCTTGTGCTTCATCCAGCCTGGCATTTTGCATGATGTACTCTGCATATAAATTAAATAAGCAGGGTGACAATATACAACCGTGACGTACTCCTTTCCCAATTTTGAACTAGTCCATTCACTTTCATGCATTGGAGAAGGAAATGGCAACCAACTCCAGTGTTCTTGCCTGGAGAATCCCAGGGACGGGCGAGCCTGGTGGGCTGCCGTCTATGGGGTCGCACAGAGTTGGACACGACTGAAGCGACTTAGCAGCAGCAGCAGCAGCATTGTTCCATGTCCAGTTCTAACTGTTGCTTCTTGACCTACATACAGGTTTCCAGGAGGCAGATAAGGTGGTCTGGTATTCCCATCTCGGAGAATTTTCCACAGTTTGCCGTGATCCATATAACCAAAGGCTTTAGCATAGTCAATGAAGCAGAAGTAGATGTTTTTCTGGAGTTCTCATGCTTTTTCGATAATCCAACATATGTTGGCAATTTGATCTCTGGTTCTTCTGCCTTTTCTAAATCCAGCTTGAATATCTGGAAGTTCTCAGTTCAAGTACTGTTGAAGTCTGGCTTGGAGAATTTTGAGCATGACCTTGCTAGCATGTGAAATGAGTGCAGTTGTGTCGTAGTTCGAACATTCTTTGGCATTGCCTTTCTTTGGGATTGGAATGAAAATTGATCTTTTCCAGTCCTGTAGCCACTGCTGAGTTTTCCATAGTTGCTGGCATACTGAATACAGCACTTTCACAGCATCATCTTTTAGGATTTGAAATAGCTCAGCTGGAATTCGATCATCTCCACTAGCTTTGTTCATAGTGAGGCTTCTTAAAGGCCACTTGACTTCGCACTCCAAGATGTCTGGCTCTATCTTAGAATTGCTGCAATAACCATTACAAGAGTCTACAACCTCCAAAGAAATAGAGGCGAGGGTTAGGGAGATCAATCCAAAAAAATAATGTTAAAAAAAAAAAAAACACAGAGGGGGAAAGTACAACAAATATAGTGCATATTACAAGATGAGAGAAATAAATAAAAATATATCAATCTCAGCGAATGAGCTAAATTCTCCAATTCAAAGTTAAAGGATATCACACCAAATGAAAGAACAAAAGCCAGCAATGTTCTATTTACAAAAGACAGATCTAAAACATACGAACACAGACTGACAGAGTTTGGAAAAAGAAATACTAGGCAAAAAATAAATAGAAAGGAAAAAATAACTATAGTAAGATGAAAACCAACACTAGAGATAAAGAGGGTCACTGCTGCTGCTGCTGCTAAGTCGCTTCAGTCGGTCACTACAGGATGATAAAGTTCAGTTCACCACAGAGAGAAAGCGCATTTATGCTCTAATAATACAGCTTCAAAGTACTACAGGGAGAAATGGACAAATCCATCATCTCACAGTGGAATATTTTAACACAAATTGTGAAATTTGTAATAGTAATTGATAGGTCAAATAAACAAAAATTCAGTAAGGACATGGAGATTTAAATAATACAATTAATAAGCTCTATATGTTCCAGTCATCTCTTTGTCTGTCCCCACACTCTATCCCTACTTCACTGTTTTAATTGCCGTACAATTAAATAAACCATCTCTTAAGTAACCCACTCCAGCGTTCTTGCCTGGAGAATCCCAGGGACAGGGGAGCCTGGTGGGGGTCACATCTATGGGGTCACACAGAGTCAGACACGACTGAAGTGACTTAGCAGCAGCAGCAGCAAGCTCATGCTTGTCACACAGAAAGTGCTTACTAGATGTTAGTGATAGCAGCAGCTTATTGTGTAACTTTGGTCAAGCCACTCAACCTGTGAGCCTCAGCTACCACTTCAAAAAGTGGCCATAATAATAAATTATTTTCCCAAGTTTCTTTGCAAACGGGATGAGCGTAATGTTTGTGAAGATATTTCGTGAAATATGGAGGAAAACATAAATGAAGGAATCGTCGCTCTCACCAGTTAACTGGTATTACAGAGCACCAAGTGCCAAGATAAATAACATCACAGCACTCACCAGGTAGAGCAGCAGTGCTGAGGATGTCCAGAGGGTGCACGGTTATGCTAAGCAGTGGTGTGGACCCCTGGGCTGTTGGAGCTGGGGGCAAGGCTGGCAGATGGAGGCCAATCAGGAAAGCGACTAAAAGGGCGAAGGCTGCCCTCTGGTGGATATTGTTGTTCAGTCACTCAGTCCTTGAAAGCGGGTGTCCACCACAAACCACCTGGAGCCCTCAAATTCACTGCCCCGTACACATTCAAGGAGCAGCTCCTTCAGGAATCCTCTGGCCCTCTTCCTGAGTGAATTCAGGAAGGCATGTCAGTGGCAAGAGCCACAGCTCCCACCACTGCGGCCTCTCTGGTGATCTCCCGCCTCCGTTACCCATGCCACATTCCCCTCGAGCCTCAGCGACCATGCAGTGGCTCACTTGGTGGCATGATCCAGACCCTCAGGGTGCCTGAGCCCCTGGTCACCATGCCCTTCTCAAGCCAGGGTTATCTTTGTTGTTGTTATTACTATTGTTGTTCAGCTGTTCAGTCGTGTCCAACTCTTTGTGACCTCATGGACTGCAGCACGCCAGGTTTCCCTGTCCTTCACCATCTCCCAGAGTTTGCTCAAACTCATGTCCATTGAGTCAGCGATGCCATCCAACCATCTCATCCTCCGTCACCCCCTCCCCTCCTGCCCTCAATCTTTCCCAGCATCAGGCTCTTTTCCAATGAGTTAACTCTTCAAATCAGGTGGCCAAAATATTGGAGCTTTAGCATCAGTCCTTCCAACGAATATTCAGAGACCTTACCTGGCCATTTACAGTTGCAGCTGGGCTGGGGACTACCAAGAAGCAGCCAAGTAAATCATCTGGGATCCACAGTTACTCCTCTGTGCCCCCATGGAGCATCCTATTTGCAATCAGGTTGAACACTCCTGCCAGGATATTAAGCTCACTTCTTGACTTCTGGTCCCTGGATACAAGGAGTCCAAAGCACCCAGGAAACAGACATAGCTTAGCATTCAGTGTAACTTTTTTGGGCAAAAGTGTGCCCCTTTTGAGAACCAGGACCCTTAACCCTGCAGAGTGGCCAAGCTGGTAAGCAGGAGGTCTCCAGGGGATTATCAGAGTAAGGGTAAGTGGAGCCACACATGCTTCATCCTCACGGTTCCTGTATGCCTGTATTTTTCCTTACAGGGACATAGCACCATGAAGGTCTTTGATTCAACCCATGGTTTGGCACCCCTGGAGAAGGAAATGGTAACCCACTCCAGGATTCTTGCCTAGGAAATTCAGAAAACAGAGGAACCTGGCGGGCTACAGTCCATGGGGTTGCAAAGAGTCGGCCACGACTAAGCACATCAGCACACGCTTTGGAGCAAGTACTGCCTGTCAGAGTTCCATTTGGTCTAGAACTACTTTATACCCTCACCTCTCTCAATCACTAGATGTGGGCCACTCCCCAAGACGATGTGACCCTTGGGGAGGGGGACTCCCAGCAACCGAGACAGACCTGAAGGAGGTGACAGCCGTAGGCGTCAACTAACTGCAACTAACTGGTGGGGGGATTGAGCCCTTCCCCAAGGGCGCATTATGAGTAAAGGACTCAGAGTATCCACACGTCCCTTCCCCCTCCTCCACCACCCGCACACCTTTTTCCTTAAACTTGCTGTCCCCACGGTCCCAAGACGATAGACTAGTTCTAAGAATCACATCCAGAGAAGCAAAGGGGCCTTTTCCTCCAGTGCCTCCTTGAGAGTGAGGAAGCCCTTCCGAGGACACTTCATCAGACTTCCCCTCCTCTGTCACTGACCAGAAGGAAACTGCATGGTTCTGGAAGGGCTTCTAGGGGCTAAAATTCATATCACTCTGGTCCCAAGTCCCATCCTCTCAAGAAATTCTCTGGTCCCCTTCACAGTCCCTCCAGGGGCTCTTCAAAATTCACTCAAGAAATGAATGTATTGAGCACCCACTGGGCACTGCTGCTGTTCCAGGTGTTTGGGATATATCCATGAACCAAACACAGATTCCTGCCTCCATTGAACTTACATTTGAGTGTGTGTGTGTGTGTGTGTGTGTGTGTGTGTGTGTGTGTGTGTGGCAAGGGGCGGATATTTATGAGCATAAACAAGTAAATTATTCAGTATGTTAGAATATGGTACGTTTTTTAAAAAGTCAAGAAGGAGCAACGAAAAAGTGCTGTGCTGTGTTCCTTCTTAAGCTGTGTCCATGGACCCGTGGACTGTAGCCCGCCAGGCTCCTCTGTCCATGGGATTCTCTAGGCAAGAGTACTGGAGTGGATTGTCATTTTCTCCTCCAGGGGATCTTCCCCACTCAAGGATCCAACCCAAGTCTCCTGCATTGGCAGGTGGATTCTTTACCACTGAGCTGCCTGGGAAGTCCCAAAGGAAAGTAGAGCAGAGTGAAAAGGATCGACATGTACACCCTACTATATAGAAAGCAAATAAAGGACCTACTCTACGGGCTTCCCTGGTGGCTCAGAGGGTAAAGCATCTGCCTGCAATACAGGAGACCTGGGCTTGATCCCCAGGTTGGGAAGATCCCCTGGAGAAGGAAATGGCAACCCACTCCAGTACTCTTGCCTGAAAATATTCCATGGACAGAGGAGCCTGGTGGCTACAGTCCATGGGGTCGCAAAGAGTTGCACACGACTGAGCAGCTTCACTTCTCACCTACTGTATAGCACAGGGAACTCAATGCTCTGCCATGACCTGTGTAAGAAAAGAATCTAAAAAAGAGTGGATATGTGTATAGCAGATTCACTTTGCTGCACAGCAGAAACTAACATACCATTGTAAATCAACTATACTCAAACAAAAATTAATTTTCAAAAAAGGATTGGGAATGCTGCAGAAAGGGGCTGACTGACCTAGTAAACTTAGTAAAGGTCAGGGGAGGTCTCGCTGGGTGAGATATCAATAAAGTCCTAAAGGAAGTGAAAGAGGCATCAAAGTGGAGACCTAGAGACAGGGCATTCCAGGCAGAGGGTCAAACGCCCTGAGGTGGATGTAGTCAGTGGGTTCAAGGAACAGGCCAGAGGCCAAAAGTACCTTGGGCAAAGTGAGTGAGAGGGAGAAGAGTAGGCCATCGGGTCAGAGAGCCAGCAGGGCCAGGTCATGGAAAGCCTTGCAAGTCTGTGAGGACTCTGGCTTTCTCTCAAGTTAAATGAGGAGACTTTTTTTCTGGGATTTGAGCAGATAAAGTGACAGGATTGACTTAGGTTTTTAAAGGACTGATCAAACTGTTACGCTGAGAGCAAACTATTATGGATGAGGTTAGAAGAAGGGAGACTTAGGGACTTCCCTGGTGGTCTAGTGGTTAAGACTTTGCCTTCCAAGGCAGGAGGTGTGGGTTTGATCCCTAGTTGGGAAGCTAAGATCCCACATACCTCTCAGCCAGAAAATCAGAACTTAAGACAGTAGCATATTCAATAAATACTTTTTTAAATGATCCACATTAAAAAAAAAAATTTTTTTTTTAAAGAAGAAGAAAAAGGGAGACTTACAGACTATTGCAATAATCCAGCTAAGAGATGGTGATAGCATGGACCAGGGTGGTCAGACTGGAGGAAGATAGAAGTGATTAAATCTGGAGAGTTTCCACGGTGGTCCAGTGGCTAGGACTCCACGCTCCCAAAGCAGGTGGCCTGGGTTCAGTCCCTGGTCAGGGAACTAGATCCCACAATGTCACAGCTAAGACCCAGCATAGTCAAATGCATAATTTAAAAAAAAAAAAAAGATTAAATCTCATGTCTTCTGAAGATGGAGCCAGCAGATATTGCTGATAAATGAAACATGGAATGTCAGAGAGAGAGAGAGAGAGATGTCCAAAATTACTCCAAGGTTTTGGCCTGAGCAATTAATTAGAAGGACACAGGGATAGAGAGGGATCGACTGAGAAAGGCAGGAGTGAGAGAGACATGGGGGAACAGGAGATAGATCAGTAGTTTCATTTTACACTTGTTGATTAGATATTAGCATCCATTCAAAGCTAATGTTCAGTAATCCCTAAAAGGTCTGGCTGTTCCTGTCCCCCTTTCTTGGAGGAAGATTCCCAGCATACACTTGTGGCAGTGCCCCGAAGTCCTCCCTGAAGGGACCTGGCCTCCTAGGACTTCAGGTCTGTGAACCGGCTTAGACATGGAAATTAGCCGACAGGTTGAGATGCTCCATTTTGACAATTTAAGTTAGGCTCCTGGCCATAAGACATCGCTTTGTTGTCGTTGTTGTCTTCCTGTTATGTAACTCTATCATATTTATTCAGTTGCTTTTCTGTTTCATTCCTAGAGACACTCTGATCAAAGATTGCTACAAGCCAAAAGAGTCTAATTATCACTTCATCCTGCCACAGGGAGCAGCGTCTCTGGCATTCAGCCACTTTTCCTGTGTTCCTCTAGGATCCTGTCATCTCCAGTGAAGTCAGGGAGCCCATTTCAGGGGCACCTCTTTCAATCTCCAAACCACAGAGGACATCCACCATAACACTTTTCAAGGTCACTGATGCTGCTGTCTCTCATGCTTATCTCAGCACCTCGGTGAAAAACTACCCTCTGAGTGCCCTTGGGAATGTCCTTGGTGGGAATAGGGAGTATGTGCAATTTCATGTGCTAAATCTCCTCCAACCTTCCTATCTTTTTAATATTTATTTTTATTTATTTGTTTATTTGACAGTGCCGGAGTTGTATCACACCAGATCTTGGCTCTTCATTTCAGCATGCAGGATCTCTCTTTTTCAGTTGGGTCATGCGGGATCTAATTCTCCCGCTGGGGAGGGAATCCAGGCCCTCTGTGTTGGGAGCGCAGAGTCTTAGCCCACTGGACCACCAGGAACGTCCCAACATTCCTATCTTTTTAGACATCAGACACATTCACCAGGTAAATGCTGATATCTCAGCCTCACTGAATATGGGTCACGTTGAGTACTAGGTTCAGTCAACTGAATAAGCCAACTATGAGAGCTACTTTCAGCTGCAAGAGATAACATGTTAAATCTAAAATCTCCAGGAAGGGCATTCAGAGCAGCAAAGTCAGCCTGAACCAATGTTGCAGTCTTTCCCCCTGACTCCACCCCAGCTCTACTCAGTTAGATTCTCCAAGGGTGGAGACCTGGTGTTGGTCTTGTTAACACACCCAGGGAGTTCCCTAGTGGTCCAGTGGTTAGGACTAAGTGCCTTCACTGCCAAGAGCCAAGGGTTCATTCCTGGTTGGGGAACTAAGATCCTCCAAGCTGCCCAACATGGTCAAAAAAAAAAAAAAGAAGCATTTCAGGTAAACTTCATGGATCAAACTGGAATCCACCCTAGGAATAGTTTTGGGGAACCAATTGGCTAATCTACTTTTCTCCTTTTAACATATCAGAACCTAAGGCCAGAGAGAGGAAGTGACTTGCTTCGGACCAAAAGTGAGTTCATGTCCAAGTCAAGACCATAACTCTGGCCTCCTGACTATGGGAATTTCTGCTGCTCTTCTAGGCCAGCTTTACCACAAACCTGGAGGGATCTGGTCAGCACACCTGAGAAGTTAGGGTGGAGATGGGTCAGAATGGTAGGCAAACCAAGGCTGCACCTATTCAACGCTACAGGCACTGTGAGGAAGGGACCTAGTTTGGGAGAGAATGATGGGTTTCTTCCTGGTTGATTTTGTTTGTAAGTGACTAAAAAATCAACCCCACCATAAAGAGACAAATGTACTGGCTTACAGTGTAAAGCCCATATGTAGGTTTGCTTTAGACATGATGAGATACGGAGGCTCTGCTCATCAAGGTTGGTTCTCATTATCTCTCATCTCTGTTGACTCTGTTCTCGGGCAGACTGTCCTCTCAGGGATCTGTCTACACAGGTTTCTGAACAGCAGAGAAGAGGGGGAAGCTTTGTTTCAGCCATTGAAGCAAAAGTCCCTTAGCTATAATCAAATTAAACGAAGTGCTGTAAGCCAGAGAGATGCGATAGATTCTTTTGACCCAGACCGAGGTCAAGGGCCCCTCTGAGTCGTGGTACCGTGCTCTGGAAGCACAAGGACTGGGTGTGGGAGAAAAAGTGGCCAAGATCAGGGCAAGAGAGCCAGGAGAAAGATGAGCAACTCCTGAACGGCAAAAAGTACAGATGTTCCCAGGCCTGGGAACTATGGGGAACCTGACAACGGCCGTGGAGAAGGCGACAGCTATAATCCAGTGGTGATATTAAGGTGTTGCTTATAATGCTGTGGTGATGTGAGAGGTGGTGTTCATAAGGTCCACCTCTTGGGGTATCTGCCCAGCCTTCAAACTCTACCTTCTCTGGGAATTGCCCTCCTCACATATAAAAGGGTAGATCCTAGACTTCGCTGGTGGTCCAGTGGTTAAGAACCTGCCTGCCAATGTAGGGGACACAGGTACGATCCCTGGATCAAGAGGCTCCTACATTTTGTGGAGCGACTAAGCTCATGTGTCACAACTACTGAGCCTGCGCTCTAGAAACTGGGATCCGCAAGTACTGAGCCCATGTGCTGTAACTACTGAAGCTCACACATGTAAGGCCTGTGCTCAGCAACAAGAGAAGCCATTGTGATGAAAAACCCACAAAATGGGAACAAAGAATAAGCCCTTGCTCACCACAACTAGAGAAAGCCTGCTCAGCAACGGAGACTCAGCACAGCCAAAGTTAAATTAATACGTATTTTTTAATAAAAATAAATAAATAAAAGCATATGTTAAAATCAGGGCTTCCCCAGTGGCTCAGCGGTAAAGAATCTGCCTACAATGAGGGAGCCACAGGAAACGTGGGTTCTATGCCTGGGGTCGGGAAGATCCCCTGGAGGAGGGCATGGGTACCCCCTCCTGTATTCTTGCCTGGAGAATCCCATGGAGAGAGGACACTGGCTACACAGTCCATAGGGTCGCAAAGAGTTGGACAGGACTGAAGCGACTTAGCATGGCTCAGAATGTTAATATCAAGTATGTTCACTGTGATACAGGACCTCCATGACCATAGCTCAGTGCCACTGTTAGAAGTGGTCAGGGTTGCTCCTGCCCATTAGGGGGTCCTTGATATCTAAAAGTACCCCAAAAGTCATTTATTAAGGACCACATGGGCATCTGCCACTTGGGACCCAGTGCTCCGCGCTGCACAGAGTAAGGCAAAACCCTCAACATCTGCTCAGACCTAACTGCACTCAGCCCCAGGGAAATAAATGCACTTCTCCACTTCTCCTGCCTCTCCTCCAAACAAAAGACGGTTGCATCCCAGTGCCGGTAGGTTTGCACTGCTGCTGAAATTGCTGACAGCCACTGCTTGGAGTGTGGGGGAAGACTGGCGAAAGCCCTTAGGTAAGAGAAAATACAAATTAATTAGCTTGTCAAATCCTTCCTCTCAGAGCACATTAATGCACAGATTCGTGCGTAAGGGGGTATTGTTTCCGAGCAAGGGCTCAGCATCCATTTTCTTGCTTCACTTCGTGTTCCAGCAGGGAGCATGGTGTCTGCAATAGTAGCATATGATGGCTGAGGAACATTCTGCAATGTTAAACAATACATTTTGCACTTAAATTTGTAAATGCAGGCAAGATATTACATGCAAGAAGCCTGGTGCCAATTCTATACTGTTATGAATCTATACATTGCTGTATGAGATGGTAACAATTGTGATGCAAGAGATAGGGAGTTATATAATGCCATTACAATAAATTATAATATGTTCTATGCTAATGATAATTTATTATATACACACCATTTAAATGTTTGCACATGTTATGTAACATTCATAGCTCATCTCTAAATTTAAGTATTGTTTTAAGAATTTAATTTTTTTAAAAAAGACTTTTTCAATACTAATTGCTATTACCTCCGCACATCAAAGTTTCCCCAAATTGAAATTTTAAAAAACTAAAAAAAGAAAAGACTGAAGATTGTCTAATTAGGCATTACTATCAGTAGAATACAAATTATGTGAAATTTTAATTATTTAATTAAATTGATCATTTAATTGTGTTGTGTTATTGAGCAACACAATTGATCATTTTCCTGAAATCAAAGCAAGAAAAATAGGTTTTATGGAATGAAGATATAATAATATATGAATTATCACATCTTTGTTTTTTCACTCATCTAATATTGCTGCCCCTTTAACAAAACACCTGTACATCCTTAATGATAATTAGATACAGTCATCTGTGGTACTTTGCTGAGGTTCTCTGTATAAAAAAGCAAAACCAAACAAAACATTTTTCAGAGTGTCTTTATGAAGGGCTATTTGTCAACGTCGGAGGGTAGATATGTCACTGCTTTCTGGGAGAAGCCCCTGACTCCCTTCCACATGTTCCGCTATTTCCCTTAGTGGAGACTGGATGTTCCTGGTGCTCAGTCTAAAGGTGAAAACAGTGGCGGAAGGTGAAATGCTGGAGATGGGGGTAAGGATGATGACCAAGGAGTAGCAGGTGCATAAGGCTGGAGCAGAATGCAGTCGGGGCCTCCCTCCTTCCAGTCCTGGCTCAGGGTCCTGAAGACGAAGTCCTGTCCAACCAACAGATAAGCGAAGTAGGCGGACAGGCGAGCAGGGAGGGCCGATTTGCCCGACCCGAGGGGTAGAATCGAGGCAGGCAGGGCGGCTCAGCCTGTCAGAGCCGGCTCCGGAGTCCCACCTCGACCCTCCTTAAGCCGCGTGACGCTAGGTGAGCCACTCGGCCTCCCTCCCTGCCTCGGCTTCCTCACTGACTTCACGCAGGGTTTTGTAAGGAGTAGGTGAGGTACCACTGAGAGTCAGACCCAGAGCCGAGAGCTTAGAACAGAGCAATCGCTCAGTTTGGCTTTTGTTCTTCCAACTCTAGGTTGTCAGTTCCTGACAGCAGATATCCGATTTTCTTCCCGTGGTTCCGTTGGCGACTTGTAGGTGCTCCGGGGGAAAAACGTTTAAGGACACCTCCCTAGGAGGGAGGGGGCGCGGGCGCCGGGCTATTGTTGCGGCCGAGATTCTTTCCGAAACGGAAAGCCCTGAATTAGGGGACCGCAGCTCTAATCTCTGTGGGGCTCGCCCGCTGCCGGCGGAGGCGGGGCGGGGGTGGGGATAGGGGGCCCCTTCTGTGGGTGCTGGGGCATCACAGAAGCCAGCCTGAGCCCCGCCCTCTCTCCCTGAACCCTCCACGTTTGATCGAACCCCATTCCCTGCTCTGAGCCCCCCACCTCTTCTCTGACCGCCCCCCTTCTCTCACTGAGCCTGCCTTTGCTCCGTGTCACCATCATCTCACAACCTCGCGCATCCCACCCCCAACAGAAATCCCCTCCAGACCCCAAATCAGTACACTTCCTCTTTGAAAGCTTCCCACCTCACCCCAGGGGCAGAGCGAATGCTGCACCCTCTCCCGTGGCCCCTGCTGTGTTCATCTTCTGTTACATCAGGCTGCTCTGCCCAGGAGCTGTGATCAGTCCTTCACACCTCTGTTCACACCCCACCCCACCCCCCTGCAGCAGGCCGAGCTCCCGGAAAGCAAAAGCCAGGTCTGACCCATCTGCAGACCCCTGAGCAGAGGGCAGTGTTCAAAACGACTTGTTGAAAGTGGCTGAGAGTGAGGCTAAGGGATTAGGAAAAAAAAAAGAGAGAGAAAGGGATTTGGGCCAGAGGTGTCAGCTAGGTGTTGGAGGACAAGACCTAAGAGGTCAAGACTCCTGCCATTTACCAGCACCTGAGGCCCCAGGTGCTTTTCTCAGGCACCACTTCATGCCACACTGAAAGCTGGGTTTTTTTCCATTTACACAGACGGGAACTCAGAGAGGTTAAGTTCTTGCTTCAGGCAACACAGCCAGTGAGGGATGGGCCAGGTTTAGAATCAAAGACACCATCACACACTTCTGCCCTAGGACAGTGTAGATCTGGGGCTTAAAGGTGGATCTGAAGGGTAACTCCTGATTCCCAGCACTCGCTGGAGCTGTGCCCCCACCCTCCCACCACCCTCTCCTGGAAGGAGCCAGTTCTGACTCAGGCCCATTCCCATCTATCCTCATCCTCGGGGTGATCCAGGAAGGAGCTCAGAGTCAGGAAGGAAACGTCCCTCAGATTTGGCCTCCCCCTCAACCAAGGCCCTGGCTCTGGGGCTGGAAGGAATCACTTTAGGGCTCTCCCAGGGGACCCATGACCAAAAAGAGAGGCGATCCGGTTCAAGTCAAGTGTGGCCAAGATACAGGCAGGGCAGGCAGCTGGAGCCCCACCTCATGATGTCCACCCCCCACCTCTTAGAGGGCTGACTCTTTCAAGGGCTCTCTCACTCACAAACCCAATCCTGTCTGACCTTGACATCATGACTCTGCTCTCCAGGATCCTGACCTCCTGGGACAGACTACTGTCACCTCTCAGACTGGGAGCTCCTGAGAGCAGGCTCTTTGACCAAACCCCATCCAGACCCATGGGGGGCAGGGCTGTGTCTCCCCTCTAGGACTGGGGGCTCCCGGGCCTAGGACTGTGTCTCCCCAACTCTTGACCACTCCTAAGGGGAAGTGGGCTCACTTCCACTCACCCTCGTCAGATCGGGGGCCAGTCCAGGGCAGGGACCTGCACTGACTCAGAAGGCCCCTCTTTCTGTAACCTGGTGTCTGTCCAGAGCTGAGAAGGAGGCCCCTTGCCTGCCCTTCTTCCCAACCCGGATGGTCCTTTAAGACCAAAAGGATGGGGGTTGTATAAGAGTCAGACACAACAGCCCCATCCTCCCCCTCCTTCACAGGCCAGGTTTCCTGCCATTGACAGCATCCCAGCTGGGCTCTGCCCGGCCTCATGCTTAACCCCTTCAGGGCCAGATCTCAGGGCTACTGGGCACCCCACCTTCATCCGTAAAACCAGGAGAATGAAAGTCCCTATTTCATTGGGTGGTTTTAAGGATTAAATGTGTTAATCATTGTGCGAAGTACTTAGAACAGTGCCTAGCATGTATCAGTCTCTTAATACACGTTAACTAGTATTCCTCATTGTGTGAACTTGATAAATCATTTCACCTGAGTCTCATTCTCTTCAGCAGTCCAATGGAGAAAATAATAAACCTACTTCTGAAACGCAGTCCTGGGGATGAATTCTGATCATGTACATTAGAGCATTTTGTAGAGCGTTGTAACAACACAGTATGGATGAACAACAACAAAAAATACTCCCTTTAGGTAATAAAATCCGTTACCAGGAGACGGGCCTTGTAGTTTTCAGACTTATTACCTTACTTGCCAGGCTGAGGGTGCAGTGGAAAGAGTGGATTTGGGGTTGGAATTAGGCACCCCCTGATCCTGTTTCCTTGCCTATCAAGTGGGGCGGTCACCCCTGCTGGGTCTGCTGTTTAGGGTCTTTGTGGAGGACAAAGGAGATCAGAGAGCAAAGGCACAAACGTGCTTAAAAAGTGCTAGAAGGGAGGGAAAGAGATTTGTGCAGGGACCCCTTGGCAGGGGCACTAGTCTTGGGGCTCTGGGTACTGCAGAGTTTTCCCAGTGGGGAGAGAGGAGGAGGTGCACTCCTGGAACCAGCATTGTGGGGACAGGACTCCCCCCCTGAGAAGTGAGGTGTCAAATAATAAACTAGGCCAGCTCTAGAAGTCCCCGATGGGGACAAAGAGGGAAAGAGGTCCTTTCCGCAGGCTTGGACCCATCCCTTCATTACCCTCTTCCCAGCCAATTCCATTTGCCATCAGAGGATCTTGGGCAGAGGCCTCTCCAGTGGGCTCCCTTGTGACCTTCCTGCCAAGATTTGTTGGGAGGGGCTCACCCTGCGTATCTGTGGCACCCCTGTCCCCACTTTTGGGCTGCAGATTCCTGGCCTCACCCCTAGGGAGAGCAAGCTTGACACCTTTCACACACGCAGGCCAGGACAGATCTAAACCTGCTCCAGAGGGAAAAAGCATGGTGTACTAGAACCCTGCCCTGCCTTCCCATCTGAACGAAGAGCATCCACCAAGGCCCAGCAGAGCGGGCTGACCCCACGTGAATAACTTGTCCCCACCCCAGGCCTCTGGAGGAAGCTGGGGAACCAGAGACCTTGTTTGGGCTGGCTGTGCCCCAAGCTTACTGTGCCTCTATGCAAACCACTTAACCTGCCAGGGCCTGTGTGACCATTGGCTAAATAAAGGAGCTGGACGTCATCCAAGGGTCCTCCCCTGCTCTGAGATGGTGACCAGGAAGGAGTTAACAGAGGCCAGGCTCCAGGTCAGGAAGGCAAGGGTTAATCTGGGGGGTGGAGGCTCTCTTGGCTTTTCCTGTGGAGAGTGAGGTTTGGCTGCCACCAAAGTTACTTCCAGTCCCCGCTGTCCCTTCTGCCTTCAGTCTGGACCTGCCTGGGGACCCTGGCATTCAGCCTCTCCATGCAGAGGTGAGTGCATCCTGAGCCGGGAGCTGGGGTGGGAGGGCACCCAGGCACCCAAGGGCACGGAGACTGGCACCAAGCCAGGGAGCACTGTTCCCCAGCTGGCATCTGTGTCCATAGCCGGAAGCTTGGGCAAAGTTTGTCAGCCCGCCGACCCCAGTGCTGGGAAAGGTGGGCAGAGGGACAGAGGGCACAAGGATGTCTGCCAGGCTTCTAGGGAGGGAACGTCTGCGGTCGGGCACCAAGGAGCTCAGAAGGCCAGGAAGAGGCAGTGGACAGCAAACTATTTTGGTCCCTGTGTTTAGGAACTTTTTATAGCCTCCTGCTCAGGGCTGGGAAGAGGAGGGGACAGGAGGGTACCTATGAGGTCAGACAAGCACAGATCCCTCCTGGGACCTTGGAATCAGACCTGTTGCCAAGTTGAGTCTTTGGGAGGCAGGAAGGAGGGCACTGCCAGGCTCTCCTTGCTGCCTGGGTTCCCAGTCACCAGCTACCTATGGGCTGACTTACTGGACACTAAGTGGGTGTATGTGTGTGCATTTATACTCATGCAGGCTGCCCTGGGGTGCGTGGGATTGGTAGAGTTTCTACTCCCCTCCCCCCATCCCTGGCAAGTTGTGTTCCTTTGTTGCCTCCAGCCCAAGGAGGTCTCCTCAGCCCCTAAAACTGCTGTGTCCCTCTCAGCTGAATGGAGGATGGGAGGAGCAGGGAAACAGAAGTCGGGTGGAGTGTGCTGGGCTGTGTGGGTGGCCCATTCTATTACTGCCAAGGGAACTGTCAGCTCTTGATTTACAATCCCTCCGGGCCCCCTTCCCCAGCAAAAAAGGAAGGTGGAGAAGAAGGGTCATGGGGGTCTCAGGGTGGGGGACCTGGAGGGCAGGTTTCTGGGAGTACAAGTTCCTGGGAAGAATTAGTGGAAGGAACTTTTTAGTGAGGTAAGGGGCCCATCTCTCACGGAAATCGCTTGGTGTTAAAGCGGCAAGAATAGAAGCAAAACCTAGAGGAAAGTTCTGATAGGCAAGTGAGAGATTCAAACTACAAAGCAAGAGACCTGTGTTCCAGTCCTGGGCCCAAACTCTCAGTGAGACCTGAACTAGCCCCTCCTCTCTGCGCCAGTTTTCTCTTCTGTGGAATGGAAGTGCAAGGGGCAAACAAAGTGATGTTTACAAGCTGGGCATTCTGGAATTCCCTTCGAAGGGGCACAGACTGAGTGGCAGATAGCTGGCTGAAGTGACGTGGTGACCATCTCCCTCTCTTTCCCTGATGGCCCTGCCGGGCCTGGGCAGGGCAGTTGGCTGCAATTACCGGAGGCTCCTACCCTGTGGTTATGTCCCTGACCTCTGTGCTTGGGGGCGGGATGGGTGGGTCTGGCTGGAACCAGCGGGTGGCTGGGAAGCCTCCTTGTCTTGGACTCAAAGTTGCTAGGTTGGGAAGAGGTATTTTTTCCGGTTGAGGCTACTTTCGGGAACCAGACCGGGGAACAGCCCCATTTCCTTTTCCAAGGGTCTGGCTTGCTGATGCCTGCTTGGCATGGCCCTGTGGCCAGAATGGGGCACGCTCAAAAGGGCCTAGGTCTCTGGATGATCAGAAAGCCCCTGTCCATCGTCTTTGAGGGATCAGGGAAGGGATACCTGAGCCTCTGCCCCCTAGGCATGGCACCTGGCTGAACTGCATGGGGGAGGGCTGGCTGGCTGACCTTATTCCCAGGAATGCCTTCAGGAGAGTCATCTCCTACTCTCCCCCTGACCACTCCTCTTTCCCCAGCAGGTCCCAGGGAGCCCCAGCCAACTGCTCTCAGTTCCTTCACTATCTGCCTGCCTCCAGCGGCTTATGGAGCACTGTCCTGCCCAGTTCTGCTAAAATGCTTCTGGCCTCTCCCTCCACCCCGTCCCGGGGACGGACCCCCAGCGCCGTGGAGAGGCTAGAGGCCGACAAAGCCAAGTATGTCAAGACGCACCAGGTGATCGCGCGACGTCAGGAGCCGGCTCTGCGTGGGGGTCCCGGGCCGCTCACCCCGCACCCTTGCAACGAGCTGGGGCCCCCTCCATCGCCCAGGACGCCCAGGCCCGCCCGCCGGGGCAGTGGCAGGCGACTGCCAAGGCCTGATTCCCTCATCTTCTACCGCCAGAAGCGGGACTGCAAGGCTTCGGTGAACAAAGAGAACGCCAAGGGTCAGGGGCTGGTGCGGCGCCTCTTCCTGGGCAGCCCCCGAGACGTCGCCTCGAGCAGCGCAGGCTCATCGGAGCGACCCGCGGCTCCCGGGGGTTGGGCCGCGCCCCAAGATGCCCCAGAAGCGGCGGGAAAGCGGGCATTGTGCCCCACGTGCTCGCTGCCCCTGTCGGAGAAGGAGCGCTTCTTCAACTACTGCGGCCTGGAGCGCGCGCTCGTGGAGGTGCTGGGGGCCGAGCGCTTCTCTCCGCAGAGCTGGGGCGCCGACGCCAACCCCCAGCCCGGAACGTCGCCGCCGCCGGGCTCCGGAGACGCCAGCGACTGGACGTCCAGCGAAGGCGGCGGAGATCGCCGGGACGGTGCGGAGGGCGGCGGCTCAGAGGCGGCGGGCTCGGAGCGGGATGGGCGCCCCCAGGTGTCGGTGGTGGAGCGCAACGCGCGCGTCATCCAGTGGCTGTACGGCTGCCAGCGCGCCCGCGGGCCACCGCGCGAGTCCGAGGTGTGACCGCCGCCGCTCGGGGGCCGGCTCTCCTGGAGCTGGGGGTCCGGGGAAGGGCAAGGAGCGGGCGCGGGGCTGGACCCGGGCAAGGGCAGGGACTCCCTGCCTCACGCGTCGAGTGCTTTGGGGCAAGCCCTTCCCTCTGGATCGCGGCGTCCACTCATGAACCTTCGGAGCTTGGGACCAAAGGGTCCCGTAGGCCCTTCCCAGCGCAGACTCAGGACGGGGAGGGAGCCGGCCTCGCGGCCCTGTGGAGGCCAGGAGGCGAGTGAAGACTGGGGTGGGAGATCAGAGAACCTGCTGAATAAAGTCAAAACGTTCTTTAACGGACTCGGAAGGTTGGATTACAGGGCAGACGCGCGAGGGTTTTGGAGTGTGGCTTCCAGACTGACTGTGTGACCCTGGGCCAGCTCTCCGCCTCTGGGAACCGCAACGACATCACCTCGGTTGATCAAAGTATTTTTGAAATGGTCACAAAGCGCTTGGCAAAGTTGAGGAAGTGCTAAGTAAACGAAGCCTCTAGGACCACTACCGAATTAGTATAATACTAACAGTAACACTATTATGATAATCTCTGCCACTCACCGGCCCCCACCACAGGGGTGGGGTCCAAACTATTTCGGGGAATAGCGCCTTTGGGGAGGTTGGGGGAGAGGTCTGCTCCCAGAAATCTGGGGTTCACTAGTCCCTGAAGGCCCCCATTCCTGGAGCTTTGCTGCCCATTTTGGTTACTAGGTATGAAGGGCTGAAATGTGGTGTTTCCAGAATCAGGATAATAAAGGACTTTTCAAACCAGGATTTTGCCAGCTTACAGCCTCACGTCATCACTGCCTTTCTTTCCCTTAAGACAAGGTCACCTGTTTTCCGCACACGTTCACACCTCCAAGTCTTTATTCACTTCCTCTTCCTTTTAGCTGGGTTACTTTCCCCTTTCTTTCCACTCATCTAAGATTCCATATATGCATTCTCTTGCTCTCTCTCGGGAACTCCTGAATTTCCCAGCCGGTCTCATCTCCTCTGAGCTCCCAAGTACAGCCTGATTTTGGGGCCTCAACTTATTAGCTTGTGTGGGACCCGCTGGTAGTCTGGGTTCTCTTGTTAGTCCCTGACCTTCCCCTAGTACAGGGACAAGGCCACAAGCAAAGTGTGTCAAATTAAAAGCGGCTGGAGAGGACGGCAAGACCTGTGCATACTGGTAAGATGGTAACCCAAGTCGAATACAATCTGTCCTGATACCAGGGATGTCCCTGGTCATTTTTCTCCCTGTAGGTTTGTGGGGGCAGAAGGCGAGGACCACTCCAGCTGGACCCGGGCCTGAGGTTGCCCACCCCAAAGCAGCCTTCTCCATCCGGACATAAAAGCACGCGGTCACCGGAGGTGTCAGGCCAGGTTTTTATCGCGGAAGGGGAGGAGTGGGAGCCCGGTTCGGCGAGCCGGCTGGCTAGTCGCCCTTGGGCGCCGCTTTCACCCTCATCTCGGCCAGTTTGTGAGTGAGGAAGCCCCACTTGAAACCGACCACGGGATCGGCTTCGCGCGGCTCGGGGCGCTCGGCGACCTCGTCCCCGGCTTCGGGGTCCGGCTCCGGGGTGGGCTCCGCTCCGCGCAGCATGGACGCGGCGGCCGCCTGCTGCTGCTGCCACCTGCTGGCGAACGCGTCCCAGAAGCCGGGCCCGCGCGCCTCGGCCGCCGCCTGCGGGGCGGGCTGCGCAGCCAGCGGGCTGCGGGAGAGAGGCGGGGTCAGGGGCTGGCCGGGAGGCCCCGGAGAGGCCAAAGGACAGGAGGCGGGGTCAGGGGACCTGTCGTGGAGCCAGTGGGGCCCGGGCGAGGTTGACGGCTGGGGGGTGGGAGGGAAGTGGGGGGGGGGGGGGGGGGGGGAGACCCGGGAGACTGGGAGGAGGTCAGGGCGTGGAGGCGAGAGGAGGCACTGGGATAGGGGTCAGGGCATTAGGTGAGGGGGTCTGGGCTTCCCTGGTGGCTCAGCTGGTAAAGAATCCGCCCGCAATGCGGGAGACCAGGGTTCGATCCCTGAGTTGGGAAGATCGCCTGGAGAGGGGAACAGCTACCCATTCCAGTATTCTGGCCTGGAGAATTCCATGGACTGTATGGACTGTATAGTCCAAGGGGTCGCAAAGAGTCGGACACGACTGAGCGACTTTCACTTTCACTGGGAAAAAGGGGTCGGGATCAGGATCCGTGGGGAGAGAGCTGGGCTCAGGGGCTCAGGGTAGGTACTCGGCGAGAGGGAGGAGGCCAGAGGAGGGGAGATGGAGGCTTCGGGAAGGTGGGGACGAGCTCTGAGATAGGAGCGGGCGGAAGGATGGGAGGTGGTGGTGGCACCCGGTCGGGGTGGGGGAGGGGCGCTGTCAGATTCTGGAGGCGGTCCTCCGGGAGCCCGGGGGAAAGGGGCGGGGCAGGAACAGGGGTCTGGTTTCCTGGATGGAGGGAAAGAGGGTCCAGAAAAATGGGGGACGCTGGGGAGAGGACAGGTGCAGAGACCCCGAGGAAGGAGAAGAGCCTAGATCAAAGGCTTAGGGGAGAAGGAGACTAGAGAGGTAGCAAGGAGATGTCGGGAAGGGCAGTCAAGGAATGGTGATGAAGCTTGAGGTAGGGAGAGTCGATGGGCAGGAGAGAGAAAAGGAACCCTGGGGCAAGAGAGATGGGCGGGTCGGGGGAACTCTAAGGAAGAAAGGAATAGGGGGGATGTCAAAAGGGAAGTGTGACTGGGCTGGAGTAAAGAGCAGAAATGGAGTGTGTCCCAGAAGAGAGCTAGCGGGGAGACCAGACCCTGGATCTGACCTTGTGGCCCCCAGCATCAGGGACCTGCTAAGACAGTGACTCCTAAACTATTACCCTCAAGTCCTCAGGGAGCTCGCTGAAAATATAGATCCCCGGCCTCAGCTAACACCCACTGAATAAGAATCTTTGAAGGAAAGGTCTGGCAATCTGTGTCTGTCTGAAGTTCTCTGGGAGGATGAGGGTTTAGACCAATACTTAAGAACCACTGATCTGAACCACTCTCTATTCCAAACACCTAAAACTTCTCTCCTGGTTTCCCTTATTCTAGGGAGGTGACCCCTCCCACATGAGTGGTGAGAGACGCGGTAATACCTTCTAGCATCTCAATCCCAACAGCTGGTAAATTCCTCCCGAGATCTAATCTAATCTCCCAGATTGGCCTCTTTCCTGCTGAGAGAGAGAGAAACAGGAACAGCCAGGGGCTGGCCCTCCCCAGTCCTCCATGGTCAGAAAGACAAAGCAGAAGGAAAGGACATGGGAGAAGAGGGTCCCCAGGTCTGTTTCAGACGGCCGTCCCCGAAACACACACATACTGGTCGGCACAGGGCTCCGGTGGCAGCAGCTTGTCCTCATCTTCTTTGTTAAACAGAGATGACATCGTCAGCCAACCTTTCACCCCGACTCCCTGAACCTGGGAGAGAGGGGCTGAGAGTCAAGAAGGGCCCCAGCACACCTCCCAGCACTCCACAGAGGCTTCTGCCCAGCTCCCCAGGGTTGGGGTGGAAAAAAGGAGAACTCACCCGGCGGGCCAGCTGTGACATGGGGTTGAAGGCCTCTTCAGTGGGTTCTGCCATCTCAGACTCCACTAACACTGGGTTCTCCTTCTGGGACACAAGACCCCCACCCAGTATGAGAGAGGACCCAGAGGAATACGACCTCCCTTCCCTCCTGCTAGCCTGATGCACACAGACCAGGCTCTCCAAACCCCATAGAACAAGATACACCTAGCCCCCTGACACCCTCCAAAACTGCACGCAGGTGTTTGTACCTCTACGCAAAGCTACCTGTCATACGCATTACCTGTAGAGTAGATCCTTGCAGACATCTTTGAGCTCACATACCTGGCTCACCCACAGACACATTCATACACACTGCAAAACACATGGACAAAGCCTTGCATGCCAATGGAGACACACACCTGTACATGAGTGTGCCTCCATATGGCTACAGCTCTTCACCTGTACATAAGATACATGTGCTGTGAGGCACTTACCCAAGGATGCTCAAAGAGTTCACACCTGTGCTCTTCCACGACTGCAGACAGGTACATGGAGGCCCACTCAGCACACAAAACTTCTCCACCTATCCACAGACACTAAGACACATGCACACACACACCGAACATGCATACCATACAAACATAATACCTGTGAATGCTTCCATAGTCTTCTGCCCCAAAGGTGTACCCCTGAAAATGCCTACAGCCTGTTCACACCTGCACACACACACACCTTACCTGGCAATTCCACACAGACACCAATCCCTATACTGACCCACACACACTTCTACACAGGGTCAGCCCTGGACACCAACCTGTGTAGACATACATTTATTCACACTGACATACACACACCCTAGAACTAATTCCTGCCTCTGCCATGTCTATTTGTCTAACTGCCATCCCTGGTGGCTCAGATGGTAAAGAATCCACCTGCAGTGCAGGAGACCTAGGTTCAATCCCTAGGTTGGGAAGATCCCCTGGAGAAGGGAACAGCTACCCACCCCAGTATTCTTGCCTGGAGAATTCCATGGACAGAGAGGCCTGGCAGGCTACAGTCCATAGCGTCACAAAGAGTCGGACACAACTGAGCGACTTTCACTTTGGCTTTCCAGAGGTAAGACTCTTTCAAAAAACGTTTTTTTAATGTCAGAACAAACATGGTCCAAGTAATGGCTCTGATCTGATGCTGCTACAGTGACCCTCAGTGTAACAAATGGTGCTTCTCCTGCCACCAGTCCCAGGGGCTCCCATCCTCTCAAAGCAAATCGTCCCACTTCTGCTCAGCTTTGCCCGTTAGAAACGTGTGTCAAACTGAGTGTATCTGCGTGGGTGCTGCCCATGGGTCCTAAGAGGATCCCTTCCATGTGGCAGCCCTTGAGGTCTTTGGAGACACTGACCACTCCTCAGGTGCCTCCCTCACCAAGTCATCCCTTCTTTGGTTTTCTGGAATGTCCTGACTTTCTGCCACTGCACCATGCCATTGGTCATCCCTGAATTGCTAGTTGCTTCCACACAAGTCAATGCCTCTCTCTCTCCCCTTCCCTCCTCAGAACTAGTCCCTTGTCCTTCTCTATACCTTTCACTCCTGCTGCCCATCTACCCATGCCCCATCCAGCAAGCAGGATGGTACCCACCTCCTCTGCCAGGCCCTCCTCAGATTCCCCACTCAGGGTCTGTAGCACTTTGGACTTGTAGGTTTTCCAGAAGGCCTGGCTCATGGCTGCATGGGAAACAGGCCTGGCACCCAGGCACGGGAAGCTGGTGGTTCAGGGGGCACCCAGTGGGTCTGGCTCCAGGAACCTGGTGAGTCTGAAAGCCTGTCCCAAGCATCAGGTGACCTCATTAAAGATGCACCAGCCTCCCCAGATGGCACAGTGCCCAGCAGGTGAACCTGATCCAAAAGAGTCTGGTGAGACCCAGCTTCCGCCACTTCAGTCCCTCATGTTGACCCATATTTGCAAGAATAATGAAAACACCATGAAGACATCTTTCTTCACAGAGGCCTCCTTCCTGGGCCTAGGAGTTCATGAATTTGATTATTTGGAAAGGCTCCAGAAAAATTCTTCTTCATTGACAATTTCTATTTACAAAGTCTCTGGGCTTAGGACCCACAGTGGTGCCTCTGTGGTTGTAGCCATACCAGCTGTGCCCTCAACAGGGCTGTGCCCTCAACAGGGCCCTGCCCTATATCTGCACTCAGCCTGTATGGTCTGCAGTGGGAAGGCCCCAAGGCTCCCAGTGGGTGCCCTCGGCTTACATTTCATTGCTTTGGGCTG
Organism: Ovis aries; assembly: GCF_016772045.2. NCBI lineage: Eukaryota > Metazoa > Chordata > Mammalia > Artiodactyla > Bovidae > Ovis > Ovis aries. The sequence continues at coordinate 240,666,721 of NC_056055.1, read as the reverse complement.
GAAACCGATTCCTCTCCCCAGGGATGCACGTGCTGGTCTCCCTGTTTCCTGGCAACAGGTTCCAAAGAACTGGAGCCCCTGAATTATTGCTGAGTTCCTGTGGTCAACCTGGAAGGAAAAAGGCACCTGGCTCCGATGCATGGGGAAAGGCTCTCTGGCCCTCTCCCCAGTCTGAGCACACACTATCTAGGCTGATCTCTCTCTTTGATGCCAGCCCATGCCTGAGAGTCCAGGGCTCAGAGCAAGGGGCCAAAGATGGGAGGTCCTTCTGTGAGAATCTCCTCTGCTTGTGAGAGGAGCTGACCCCCTTGAGTCTCTGACAGGACACCTGAGCACTGTGATCTCTGGGAGGAATAACTGGGGAGGGGTTTCAAATGGCGAGGGCTTTCTCAAGGACCAGAGGTATCTCGGCGCCCTGTGGGAGCTGGAATCCCAAACGTCTTCACTCTTGTTTATTCATTTATTCACATCACAGACATTTTTCAGTGCCTCCCAGAGATGCAACATTATTCCCCCTCTCCCCTCAACCGCGGAATCTAAGCTGGGGGAACCAGGAAGGTGTGACAAGGCCAGAGGACGGCGCTGAAGTTGGTTGGGCCAGGCTGGATGGGCTTGGCCAGGGGACCGGCCGAAATGCCCTCAGGGCTCACACCACCGAGCCCCCTCCAGTGACCGAAGAAGACGCTTGGTGAGGCCGGATCCCGAGCTCAGTCACTGACGTCGACGACCGCCTGGGGGCGCTCGAAGCACGAGCCGCGCGAGTGACGTCATCAGAGGCGGTCCAGTGGAGCCCGACCCGTCCCGGAGCGTCATATGACGTCATCGAGCCATCCGGAAGCGCCCCCACGTGTCCTCCCACCTCGGTTCTGGGACCTCTGATCTTGCTGTCACCCACCATGGGTCGCTCCCGCCGGACGGGTGCGCACCGAGCGCACTCCTTGGCCCGTCAGATGAAGGCGAAGCGGCGGCGGCCGGACCTGGATGAGATTCACCGCGAGTTGCGGCCCCAGGTCGCCGCACGGCCCCGGCCAGACCCAGGAGCTGAACCCGATCCCGACCTGCCAGGGGGCGGCCTGCATCGCTGTCTGGCCTGCGCGTGAGTTCCGGCCAGGCCCAGACCTGAGGAGGAGAAGGGTCCGCGGTACGGGCCGGAGGTGTGAGGTCCGGGCCCAGGGTGTGCAGGGTTTCCCTCTCTTGGGACCCGTGTGGGTCTGCCGGCCACCCATGCCTTCAAGCCCGGAGCCTAGCGTCAGCGAATGCGCCAGGGTCAGGGAAATAGGCCTACCTGGGAGGCATCACCTTCTAACTCTCCTCCCTACCCACCTCATCCCTACAGGAGGTACTTCATCGATTCTGCCAACCTGAAGACCCACTTCCGATCCAAAGATCACAAGAAGAGGTATGAAGGAGCAAGGAGAGGATTGATGGATGGGTTGCCGGGCAGACAGAACTTACGTCTGGTCAGCTTTCAATTCGTATTCTTTTTTCCCAGGCTGAAGCAGCTGAGTGTGGAGCCCTACAGTCAGGAAGAAGCGGAGAGGGCAGCGGGCATGGGTTCCTATATTCCTCCCCAGCGGCTGGCAGTGCCCACAGAAGTATCCACTGAGGTCCCTGAGATGGATACGTCTACATGACATGGCCTGAGGATGCAAGGCAGAGGAGCTGCCCGTGGACAGTGGTACAGGGGCCAGGTTGGGAGAGACTGTGCCAATCTCTTTTGGTTTGGAGAGTGGATGGCCTCTTCCAGATACCCTCCCTTCCAATAAAAGAAATGGATAAATAGAGCTTGCCTCTGGCTCACTAACCTCCAGGCCACTCCTCCAAATTCAAGCCCTGTAAAGATTTCTCCACTAATCCTGTGTACAGGACCCAGAAGTTTACTCCCTGCTTGATTCAGCCTTAGGGCCTGCATCCTTGCCATCCCTGGGGTCCTGGCATCTGTGCTGAAGACCCCCTTTGGAGCCCAGGTGTGTGTGGGGTGATGGGTAGGATCAGGTTCATACATTTTTGCTTACAATGAGGACAGGGAGTGACCCCCAGGAAAAGAACGAAGTAGGCTCCTGAGATTGTAGCCCCTGTGAATCCAGGGGCCGATGTGAGAGGCTGCCTGCTTCGTCATGGAGCCTGTGGCGGCCGCCGCTGCCCCACCATCTTCCAGACAGCATAGCAGGAGCCGCCCAGCCCGAGGACAGCCAGCACTGCAGCCACAATCCCCGCCAGCGGACTCCGGGGCTCTGCCTTCAGCTCCCCGGCTATCTGCATCTGGAGATGCACAGAGGGTCCGCCTGAGGGGTCAGTTGAGACTACTGGGAAGGCGGGTGGGGTGGAAAGCGGCTGAGAAGCTACAGCTGGGGAAAGGAGATATGGATGCCATCGCTGCCCCAGGGAGATTCCACCCCAATCCCTCTCGCTTCACTGCCCATCTGGGCCCTGGTTGTTCAGGCGGCCGGGAACGTGACAGCCTGGTAACTGGGCATCATCCCGGCCATGGTAAGGGGCGGACGAGGTCGGTGCTGGAAGCCATCAGTTGGGGTGCTTACCTGTAGCACTCGGAAGTAGCCAGGGGTCAGGCGTCGAAATCGCATGGTGGGTGCCGCTTGTCTCCCAGATGTCCTGTGGGGTGAGAGCCGGAATGAGTACCAGTGGCGTTCGTTCACGATACCAAGAGGCGGAAATCAGGGCATAGGGGTTCCTGACTCTCATATGTGAGACAGCCTTGCCCTCAGAGGATGCTCACCAGCGCCTGCCTTCCCAGGTCTGGCAGGGGGCGGGGCAGCTAGACCTTTAAATCTGTCCCTTCCCCCGCTGGCCCGCCCTGCCAGCTTTAGGAGCAGCTGTCAGGAGAGATCAGCATCAGGCCTGAGCAGCTCCTCCCCCTCCCACCGGGGAGTACAGGCCAGGGAAGCAGGAGAGACCTTGCCTAGCAGTGTGGACAAGTCTCAGGCCTGAACCAGGTGTGGGAGGGCCTCCCCAGCCCCGGTCTTGGCCCTGTCCCTGCCTCAGGTAATTGGATGTCACCTGTCAGCTCTCAGCAGAGGAGGGGTTGGGTACCTTTAGCACCCCTTCCAAATCGGGGCAGGCCTTTCTCACTTGATTTCTCTTAGATCAACCACACCTACCTCAGGGGAAGGCACATTTCACCCCTTTCCCCAAGATGGAGTTCCTATAGGAACTTCCCTCCTCAGCTTGGAGACAATAATAAAAGATCTGCATCTACTGATTGAAAAAGCTGTTCGAGGTGTGCTAAGGAAAATTGTAGCTGATTGGGAATTTCCTGGTGGCTTAGTCGTTAGGATTCTAGGCTTTCACTGTCGTGTCTCGGGTTCAATACTTGATCTGAGAACTGAGATCCTGCAAGACCTACAAGTGTGGCCAAAGAAAAATAACTGACTGTGCTGGGCATTATTCTAAGCACTTTACGTGTATGATTATCTCATTTGGTATTGATTATCTCATAAAAACGCCGAAAAGCATATTTGCTGAATAGCATGTAGAGTGCCTGCATGTAGTATAGAGAGAAGGGAAGAACACCCAGAAAACTTACCAGTGGCCCATTCTGGGCAACGGGACAGGAACCTGCTGGGGAAATGACACACCCACCTTCCCTTTGAGCTTCTCTGGAGGCTCAGCCAGTAAAGAATCTGCCTACAATGCAGGAGACCCATGTTTGATTCCTGGGTTGGGAAGATTCCCCTGGAGAAGGAAATGACAACCCACTCCAGAATTCTTGCCTGGAGACTTGCCAGTATTCTTGCCACAGATAGAGGAGCCTGGCGGACTATAGTCCATGGCATCGAAGAGTCGGGCAGGACTGAGAAACTAACACTTTCACTTTCCTTCCACTCAGTGAGCTACTATTACCTTTGACATTTTTGCAGCAAGTAAGTTCAAAGACCTTTTATAAACTCATAAAACTACCTTCAAAATAGAAGCTGCAGGACTTTCCTGGTGATACCATGGATAGGAATCCTTCTGACAATGCAGAAGACACAGGTTCTATCCCTGGTCCAGGAGGGCCCACCTGCCGTGGAGCAACTAAGCCTTTGTGCCACAACTACTGAGCCTATGCCTAGAACCTGTGCTCCATGAGAGAAGCCGCTGCAGTGAGAGGCCTGCACACTACAACTCTACATTAGACTCCACTCTCAGCAGCTAGAGAAAGTGTGTGCAGTGGACACCCAGTGCAACCAATAAATACATTTATTTTTAAAATCCTGATTAAAAAATTGAAGACAATAGAAGCTGCCGTTTACCATGCCTCTACTTCTCAGCCCTGCCAGGTCCTTCAGGTGGGGGTGGGGGCTCGGGGGCAGTAAAGGCACCAGCATGGCTGTTAGGCCCCCAGTCCTTTTCGGGGAGGATCTGAGTACAAGTGGTGAGGTCTTGTTGGTTTCTCCCCTACAGGACTGTTGAGTTCAGGGAGGTCAGGCTGGCTGGCGTCTCACCTCTAGCTCATGTGCCAGCTCAGGGTAGGTGTTTGATGAAATCAGGATGATGGAGATACATCTGTTTATTGGAGCATCACAGGGAAGCTAGGGTGGGAAGAGGGAAAAGCATTAAAGGAGGAGACAGCACAGAGGAGGGATACACAGTGCAGGGCAGGAGGACATGCGACCAAGGACAAAGCCAGAAACGTGAGGGCCACGAGCTGCAAATCTGAGCCTGCTGGTTCACAAATGAGGGAGCAAGGCCTCTGGGGATCCGGCGAGCTGGCGTCCCCTTGAAGGAAGCAGCTGACAATCTGCACTCATGCTTGATGCCATGTGCGAAGGTGGAATGGGGTCAACAGAGCTGGCCAAGTTCCAGGGGACTCAATTTGTATGTGAAATTATTAAATGATAATTAACACACACACATACCACGCAGACATCCATGGGCCAAATTCAGACTTTGGATCTCTGACGATTCGGCTCCTGACAGGCTTTGGAGGCACTGGTAGAGAGTCCAAGTTAGGTGACACAGAGGGGGCCACCCTCCCAGGCCCCTCCCCACAGAATTAAAGCAATAATAACTCACATCTACCTCATGTTCCAGATTTCAAATATTAAAAGACATCCTCAGAGCTAAGGTCTAATTCCCTCCCTGCTCTTCTACAGACGAAGAAACAGGTTCAGAGAGGTGTAAGAGGTGGACTCAGTCACATAGCAAGTGGAACTGATTTTTTTTAATTGACACATAGCTGATTTACAATGTGTTGATTTCAAGTGTACAGCAAAGCGATTCTGATAAATACAGAATATAAGAATATATATATTCAGACTCTTTTTTCCTTACAAGTTATTATAAAATATCAAGTTTAGTTTTCTGTGCTATATAATAGGTCCTTGCTAGTTATCTGTTGTATACATAGCCACATGTATGTTAATTCTAAACTCACGTGAAACTGATTCTGGCTGATTCCAAAGTCCTGGGTGTTCCCTGGCCTGGGATGATAATGATGATGATAACTGCAGACACTTAGTATGTGTCCGACATTGTTCTAAAAGAAAAGCTCAACCTGGGCTTCTCATCCCATCAACTTGGATGGGAAAAAAATTATATATTTATTTCCACTGACCTCTAACCAAAATTTACCATCTCCTTCTTTATAGATTGAAGTATTAGCAGTATCTGTGGTTTTTGCCACCAGTAGATATCAAATTGTAGTTATCACAAGTATCTCAAAACGTTACTTATGCTCATTAAAGATTTCAAAATGCTGATAGTTATTAACCCACTGCTAAGTCACACTCTTTCAGACGCTCCTAAAACAGAGCTGCCATTGACTGTGGCCAGTAGAGGGTTAGTGGCCAAATGGTGAATCCACCTGCTCTTGCGTTATGACTCAGATTCTCAGTCTCTCACACGCCCTATCTGTAGTTGTTTGCTGACCAATAGGTGTGAGGAGGTGAGTCAGAGACCACCCCCACAATTCAGTGTTATTCATGCTGAGTAACAATACACTGATACCACTAGAAAAGGAAATTTTAATTTGCCAGTCCTGTTAGTGATACATATTAAATACATATTACTATATGTACTGATAAATGCATATTACTATATCATAAATTTGTGGGTTTTAACATATTTTGATAGTAATTGTCCTCGCAATCTTCAGCATTTTGCTTTTAAAAGCAATGTTCTGAGAAAAGGTCTAGGGTTCCCACCAGACCGTCAAAAGGGTCCACAGTGCAAAAAAAAAGAGGGGTCCGGAAACTAGTTCTAAAGGTTTTAGAGCTATTAATTCAGGTACTCCGCACAGCCCTCTGAAGTAAACGCTAATACCCATTCTACAGACAGGGAAATTGAGGCCCGGTGGGTCGGTTTAGGCCTTGTCACACAAGGTAAGAAGCTGCAGCGTTGGGGTTTGGATCCAGGCTGTGGCTTCCTAACCTTCTGTGCCTCGCTGCTGTGATCACTGCTCACTTTTTGGTGAAGGCCGGCCAGCCGGAAGGTCAGGTCGCATCCTGCCATTTGAGGCCAGTTTTGGGCGGGGATCCCAGGCCAGCTCCGAGGTCATCCGTGTCACACACCAGTGGCACCGCCCCCAGGTTTGGGATGCCTGAGGGCGGGCAGGAGATGGAGAGGCCAATGGCTGTGAGAGCGCCTCACCTGGCCTGCTTCCTGGGCCCAGGTATGCTAGTGGCTCCGCCCCCGGCCCTGCCCAGCCCCGCCCCAGGTCGGGGCTCCGGGAGCGGAAATTCCTGCGCGGGCGAGGCGGAGCGGGTGCCGTCCGAGAGGCCGAACTTGACCATGGAGCCAGTGGCGACCTGGACCCCCAGGAAGGTGGCGGCTTGGCTGAGAGGTGGGTGGGGCCGGGGCAGTGCTGGGCCTGAGGGGCCTGGGCCGGGGAGAGCGGAAGCAAGAAGGACCTGCCGAGTTTGTCGGTCGGTTTGTCCGTCCGCAAGTATTTACAGAGCGTCTGCCGTGAACCCGGCGGAAAGATAGTCGAGATGACTCCGGTGGGGTCCCCCGAGGACCTAGAAGGGGTCTGCCTTCCCCTCAATAGCCCAGGCAGTGGTTCTGTAATGAAAACAGAAGGTGTCGCTCCAGCTGACCGCCCGCAGTGTATCTCATCTTCCCTCTGCCCACGGGGCGCAGTGGGCTGTAATTCATCCCACTTTTCAGATGCTGAACACTCTGCACTGAGGCAACAAGTGATCTGCCCAGGCTTTGGACTAGGGCCTGCCCGTGGTGTCTTTTCCCTCCCCCCACCCCGAGGCTCCCAGTGAGAGCAGAAGCCCAGGCCCAACTGGAGGGGGTTGGTACAGCCCCTTCTGAGACCTGCAGGGAGGATGAGCCCAGATGGGTGGGAAAGGGCCCAGAGTGCCAGGGGACTCAGAGAAGTGTAGATGGTCTGCTGTGGAGCCGGGAGCTGGGAGGTGAGGACCACATTCCTCCCACAGGCGGAGCCAGAGTTGGAGGGGGGCAACTGGAGTCATCTGGGGACAGACTCAGGATGACCATCCCCGGGAGGAGCAGGGATTCAGGCCTGGAGTCAGTCTCCCAGATTGAATTCCAGGCCCAGCCCCTCTGCTCATCAGTTCTGTGGCCACAAGTCTCCATTTCCCTATCCACAAAATGGGAAAGGCAGTTCTGATGTCTTGAGGTTGGACCAAATAAGACAATTGTGATGAGGGCCTGGCTCAGCGTCAGGATCTGTTGGGAGGGAGACAACACAGCATATTCACCGAGCATGGGAAGGGAAGTGCCTGAGGCCCACGGCTATGGAGTAAAAGCTCCTGAACTCCTAGTCAAGGGCTCCTGATGGCACACAGGGGATGGGGGAAGAGCTATTGGTCACACACACACACACCGCGTAAAGAACTCTGGCTTGGAATGGCAGGGGTTCCTTCAAAGAGGGAGAAAGCTAACTGTTAACCTCTATGTATGTCTTTTCCCATCTGTAAAATGGGAATAACAATATCTGTACTTTCTAGATTTGGTGAAAAGTGTTAATGTGTATAAAGACCTTTAATTTTTCCTAGCACATAGTATTTATTTTTGAGTGTCTGCCTTATGCCAGGCCTCGGCCAGAATTAGAGATGAACACTTGTTTTAAGGCCCAGTCCTTGCTCGTGTTCGAGTAGGAGAGGTTGGTGCTCTGGTGCAGGGGTCTGTGGAGGCACAGGGGGCAGTGAGTGCAGCAAGAGGCCCCAGCCCAGCCTGGGGAGTTGTGGAAGGCTTCCTGGAGGAAGTTAGATGACCAAGGACATGAGGGAGCTGGAAAAGCAGTTCAGGCAGAAGGAAAGACACCTTCGGGGAGCGTGAAGCAAAAGCAAAAGAGCCTGCCGAGAGCTGCAGGGAGTTAGTGCTCTGGATCTAGAGTGTTGAGCTTGACAGGCTATGCCAAGAGGGGAGACTGGAGAGGCAGGTGGTGGCCGGATCGTACAGGGCCTTGCAGATCATGGTAGAGAGTCTGGCAACACATAGTATGGGGGCTGTTATTGACTGAACCAAGGGAGTTGGTCAAGCGTTTGACATGTGGCATGTCATTTAACAGACATGATTAGAAGTGACGTGTTTTTATTTTCCCCATTTTTTTAGGTGGAAACAGGCACAGAGTAATTCAGTTACTTGCTCAGTTGCTATCACTCAGGTCTCCCTGACTTCAAAGCCACATCAATCATGACTTGCCCAAGCATCAGAACCCCTGCAGGATTTGTTAAAAAACACATTGCCGGGCCCTGCCCCTGAGTTCACGCCACTCGGCTTGCAGGATCTTATTAATAGTTCCCAGACCAGGGATTAAACTCAGGCCCCTGCAGTGAAAGCTCAGAATCCTAACCGTAGTCCCAAATTGACTGTACATTCTATCCCCCAAACTGATTTATAAATAGCTTATACCTTTGGACCACCTTCACCCATTTCCCCCACTCCCTGCTTCTTGCCTCTGGCAATCATCAGTCTGTTCCCTGTTTCTAAGAGTTTGCATTTTTTGGATTCTGTATATGAGATAATACAGTGTTTGTCTTTCTCTGATTGATTTCACTTAGCATAATACCCTCAAGGTCTATCCATGTTGCAAATGGCACGTCCTTCTTCCTGGATGAGTATTTGTGCGTGTGTGCCCGTGTGCGGGTGTGTGACATTTTCTTTACCCATTCATCTGTCAGTGGACACTGAGGTTGTTTCCATGTCCTGCCTGTTTTTCTTTTTTATGGCCACACCGCATGACTCATGGGATCTTAGTTCCCCGACTGGGATCAAACCCAGGCCATGGCAATGAAAGCACTGAATCCTAACCACTGGGCCACCAGGGAATTTCCAGAATTTGCATTTCTAACAAGTCCTCTGATGAGGCTGCTGCTGCTGCTGCTGGTCGGGGGAAGCATCCTTTGAGAACCGCTGTCCTGTGTGATCCTACTTCTCAACTCAGTAGTAGCCTTATCTGTGAAATGGGCAGGACAGAACACAGCCTTGGTCTCAGGGTTGGCATTAGGAGAAGGGCTCTTCCACTGACCGGAAAGGCCTTGACAACCCCCTGGGTCCCCCGCGCTGACCCCTGCTCTCCCTCCAGGCCTGGACGATTCCCTGCAGGACTACTGCTTTGAGGACTGGGAGCTGCCTGGCAAGTACCTGCTACAGCTTTGCCCCCGCAGCCTGGAGGCTCTAACCGTGTGGCCTCTGGGCCACCAGGAGATCATTCTGGAAGGGGTGGAACAGCTTCGGGCGCTGGTGAGTGAATGGCGGCCCAACTGGCTGCAGCTTCCGCCCACCCTGGGGATGCTGATGGGGGCTGGCCCCTGCCAGAGTAACCTGCCCCCTCTCTGCACAGAGCTCAGGGCTACAGTCAGAGAACCTGCAGAGCCTGACAGAGGGGCTGCTGGAGGGAACCCGGGCATTCCAGAGCTTGGTCCGAGGTCGCCTGGGGGGCTGTGTGGAGCCCCCTGCAGATGTCCTGGGCGCGGCCGTGCAGCTGGTACATGAGGCCCGTTCCCTCCTCTTCTGGCTCAACAGGTACCTCGGTCTCCTCCCAGGGTCTGAGTGACTGGTGAGGGGACCCTCTGCATCCATGGCCTCCTCCAGGGACCTGGGAGAGAAAACAAGAGCTTGGCTCTTGTTCAGATATGGCTCAGTTCAGTTCAGTCGCTCAGTCGTGTCCGACTCGTTGTAACCCCATGAACTGCAGCATGCCAGGCCTCCCTGCCCATCACCAACTCCCGGAGTTTACCCAAACTCATGTCCATTGAGTCGGTGATGCCATCCAACCATCTCATCCTCTGTCATCCCCTTCTCCTCCTGCCCTCAATCTTTCCCAGCTTCAGAGTCTTTTCCAATGAGTCAGCTCTTCGCATGAGGTAGCCAAAGTATTGGAGTTTCAGCTTCAACATCATTCCTTCCAATGAACACCCAGGGCTGATTTCCTTTAGGATGGACTGGTTGGATCTCCCTGCAGTCCAAGGGACTCTCAAGAGTCTTTTCCAATACCACAGTTTTAGAGCATCAATTCTTTGGTGCTCAGCTTTCTTTATAGTCCAACTCTCACATCCATACGTGACTACTGGAAAAACCATAGCCTTGACTAGACATACCTTAGTTGGCAAAGTAATGTCTCTGCTTTTTAATATGCTGTCTAGGTTGGTCATAACTTCCCTTCCAAGGAGTAATATGGTGGGACTGGCCAAAAAAGGTTAATTGGTCTGTGTAAGGGCTTCACATTGGTTTGTAATGGGGCTTCCCTGGTGGCTCAGATGGTAAAGCGTCTGCCTTCTAGGCAGGAGATCCAGGTTCGATCACTGGGTTAGGAAGATCCCCTGGAGAAGGAAATGGCAACCCGCTCCAGTACTCTTGCCTGGAAAATTCCATGGATAGAGCAGCCTGGTAGGCTACAGTCTATGGGGTCGCAAAGAGTCAGACACAATTGAGCGACTTCACTCACGTAAGAGCACTGGGTTCCCTGGGTTCCCACCTGACCTCCAGCTTGTAACCATGCCTCATCAGCAGCATTGCGTAAGGAGCTGGCTACCCCCTTCACTGGCTGCTGCTTGTCCCAGAGGTTCTAGCTCTAATGTCACCTCCTCAGGGAAGCCTTTCCCATTATATACTCTCAGAGCTTCCTATGTGTCACAGGAGTAGAAGTTAAATCTTTTTTCGAATTTTTGTTTATTTTTTGGCCGCACTGGGTCTTCCTTGCTGTGGGGCAGGCTTTCTCCAGTTGTGGGATGCGGGGGCTGCTCTCTGGTTGTAGTACGTGGGCTGCTCATTGCAGTGGCTTCTCTTGTTGCAGAGCACAGGCTTTAGGGTACATAAGCTTCAATAGTTGTAAGCTCACGGGCTCTAGAATTTGTGGGCTTCAATAGTTGTGGCACAGGATTGCCCTGTGGCATGTGGGATCTTCTCAGTCCAGGGATCGAACCTATATCCTCTGCATTGGCAGGCAGATTCCTAACCCCTGGACCACCAGTGAAGTGAAGTGAAAGTCGCTCAATTGTGTCTGACTCTTTGCAACCCCATGGACTATACAGTCCATGGAATTCTCCAGGCCAGAATACTGGAGTGGATAGCCTTTCCCTTCTCCAGAGGATCTTCCCAACCCAGGGATTGAAACCAGGTCTCCCGCATTGCGGGTGGATTCTTTACTAGCTGAGCCACAAGGGAAGCCCAAGTATACTGGAGTGGGTAGCCTATCCCTTCTCCAGCAGATCTTCCCGACCCAGGAATCGAACCAGGGTCTCCAGCATTGCAGGCGGATTCTTTACCAACCGAGCTGTGAGGGAAGCCCATAAATCATTATTGGACACCTGGGAAGTCCCTAATCATTATTGATGTAATTATGTATTTAATATCTGTCTCTCCAGTGCCTAGAACCAAGCCTGGCATTCATTAAACACTTGACAGATAAATCCTGTGCTAAAGTCTGTGCTAAAAATAAATAAAGTCTGCACAGAATAGATCTGTGCTAAAGATGTATCAGTCATCTCCTTCACCCCAAACCAAAACTCATCAGGGCCTTAGATGCGTAGTCGGCTCAGGGTGGTTCAGTGGCCTGACTGTTAAGCTCAGCCCCCTAACCACTGCTCCATCCTCCCTTCTGCCAGGTACCTCTTCTCCCACTTAAATGACTTCTCATCCTGCCAGGCGATTGGGGAATTATGCGGGGAGCTGGGCCAGGCCTTGCAGGAGGTAGGAGATCCAAGGGCCAGGCTTGGCCGAGGCCATAGAGACCAAGTCAGGCTAGATCTTTTTATAACTTGTGAATCAGCACAGGTTCGGGGGTGAGATCAAGGAGAGGCCAGAGTAGGAAGAGAGGAGGCCCGGCCACTGGGGAGGGGGTGAGGGGGTGTGGGGGCTCCTAACTGGAAGGGGCAGCTCAGCAAGTTTGATCTCAGGAGGGTGTGGAGCAGGGGAGGGCATGTGTGGTGACCTCTGGGGGCCCGGTGTCAGGGAGATGGGACCCAAGTTCTGTGGCCATGTCGTTCCGGGAAGGAGCCAGAGTATGGGACACGCTGGGAGGGACCTCAGGGAACTCCCCTGCCCTCAGGAGAAGGCAGGACACTCTGCTCAGGGCCGGCCCCCGCTCTCTCTCTCTGCTTCCAGGACTGTCCAGCGGCTGAGAAGGAAAGCAAAGTCCTGAGGATTGTGAGTCGGGGGCTAAGTGGGCCACAGGGATGGGGTGGGACGGGACTCAGGCTAGACATCCTGCCCTCCATCCACCAGAGCAGCCATGTGGCCGGGGTCTGCTGCAACATCCTGAGCTGCTGCCCGGAGGAGCTGCTGAAGCAGAGGGCTGTACTGGAGCGAGTGCCACTGGACGATCCTGCGGTGAGCCCTGACCCCTCACCTCTCACCTCTGGTCCCCTCAAGCAGCCTCATGTGGGCTCGGAAATCTGATTCTAGGATCCCACAGAATCCTACCCTGTTCTGGCTGGATGGACCTCTCTGTACAGATGTTAAAGGTTTAGAGGACCTCCCCTGGGGTCTCACCATCATTCAGCCCCTTCTCCAGTCCAGAGGGGCTGCAGCAGGTGGGGTGTTGGTGACACATGCCAGCCCCGGGACACGGACCTGGCAGACTAGGGGAGGAGAGGAGAGGGCATGAACTTTTTTGCTTCAATCCTTGACCAGCTGGGAAAATCCCAGCCGTGCCCTGTCCCTGCTTAAGCCTTCAGGAGAGTTGCTGAGAATCTGAAAGCTCAGAAGTCAATAACCTGCTCCCCTCAGTCCTTAGGGGAAGAGGAGGCAGGGCCCAGAGAGGTGCAGCAGCAAGCCCAAGTCACACAGCATGTCAGGCGGTGCCAGCTTGAGGCCAGCTCTCTCCTCCATTCCACCTGTCTATGAGTCCTGGTGCCCAGTGGGGGTCCTGCCCCCTGGCCCTGCAGCCCCCCGACCCCCAGTGACCGCAGGCTTTGCCTTGCAGGGCCTGGAAATCCACACCACCAGCAACTGCCTGCACTTCGTGTCTCAAGTGGGCACCCAGGTGAGAGCCCTCCAGCTTTCTCAGCCACCCAGCCCCATGGTCCTGTTTACCTGCCGGCCAAGCCCCGTGAGGGCGCACCCCTCTGAACCCCACCCTCCAACACCAGGTCCCCACCGAATCCCAGCTGCAGGTCCTGCCCGGAGATGAGATTGTCCAGGTCAATGAGCAGGTGGTGGTGAGTGAGGGGAAGGGCATGGTGAGAGGAAAGGGTTCCTGAGTAGAACCCAGGTTGGTGGGTGGAGAGGTTCCCTTCCTTCGGGAGACCAGGGTGGTGAGCTGCTTGCCGTGAGTTTAGCCAGCTCACGTGGGTCTGAGGGGCTCCAGGAGGCTTCCTGGAGGAGGGCGAGCGGAGGCTGAGTGCGAGGCTGAGAGAGTGATCTGAGGGGAGGGCTGTTGGGTTGCCCCAGAGGCTCCCGTCCAGGTGGGTGCAGCCCTGTGTCCCCATCCCCTAGGTGGGCTGGCCCCACAAAAACGTGGTGAGGGAGCTGCTGCGGGAGCCGGACAGGGTCAGCTTAGTGCTGAAGAAGGTCCCAGTGCCGGAGACCCCACGACAGGTACCTGCCACCCTCCCCCTCCCCAACTGCTTTCAGACCCGGGTGTGGTGCCCAGCTCCATCACCTGTTTCTCGTCGCTCCTTAGACCCCTCCTCAGCCCCTGAGCTCACCATGCCCAGTGAACCCATCACCGGCTCCAGCCTCGGTGTCTCCCAGGTAACAGGCTCGGGCCCCGGGTGGGTCTTGGAGGGTGAGCCACAGCTCACTTTATCTCTCCCCCATCACTCCAGGACCCCGTCTAAAGACATCTTTGACTTCGACCTGCCTTCAAACCCAAGTCCTGGACCCAGCCCTCCTGCCTGGACAGGTAATATCAAAGCCCCATGTGTTAGCAGGTGTCCCAGACAAGGCATGTGAGGTGTCTGACTCTGACCCTGGGCTCTTACACCCGCCACCTACCGCTGGGCCTGGGTCTGAGGCTCATGGAGCCTCTCTCTCTTCTCCCTCCCTGACAGACTCAACCTCCCTTGGCCCCAAGCCCCTGCCCAGCCCCCCTGCAACCACAGCCACATACCCAGCAGAGGTAGCAGGCACTCCAGAGCCCCCAGAACACCCTGATAGGGTAAGTTCAGGGGCTCAGCAGGGAGGGGTGTGTGGCTCTGGATGCAGACTCTTCTCTAATTGCCTATGTTCCTTTCAGAGTCCTGTCCCTGGCTGCAGGAAATCAAAAGGTATGAAATGCACCTGACTGGGTAGGTTGGGGGGGGTTTCCTCTGCTCTGAGGCAGTCTTAGAAGTCTTTACAAAGCTGGGCAAGGCCACCCTCCCAGCACACCCGTCGCACACTTCTCTCCCAGACACAGTTCTGTTTCTGGGGTCAGACAGACCTGTGCTCCCAAGCCTCTCACCAGCTCTGCGATTTCTGGGTAAACAGCTCGTCCTCTGATCTTCGCCTTCCTCATCTCTTAAAATGAGAAGAGTCACCCCCGCCCAGAACTGACACTTGCTACAATCCAAGCGCAGAGCAGGGGTTCAGAAGCATCAGCTGCGGGTGCTCGTGGGGGGGCAGGGAGCAGCTTTGGGGGTCTGGGGTGCCCCGCCAACCCCTCACTGACCCTTGTGCCATGCTGCTGCAGGCGTGGCGACGCGCCGGCGGGTGTCGTGTCGGGAGCTGGGCCCACCCGACTGTGATGGCTGGCTCTTGCTCCGCAAGGTGCCCGGGGGCTTCATGGGCCCGCGCTGGCGCCGCTGCTGGTTCGTGCTCAAGGGACACACGCTCTACTGGTACCGGCAGCCCCAGGTGAGACCCCCCCAACACACACACAAGCGAGTCATCTCAGGGCCACGGCTCCTATTCCTCCTCCACCGTCCAGGCCCACCAGTGGTCACCCGTGGGCCTCAGCATTCCCATCTGTAAAATAGGAACACTCTTCAGAGAGACCTGAGGTGTGTGCAAAAGCAGTTTGGAAAAGGTATCACAGGCCGTGTAGAACCACTGATTCTGCCTGCCTTTCCTTCCCCTTCTGTTAATCTGTTCATCCAGTGATGGGTACTCAAGCAATTGTCTGCTCATTCCACTAACATTCAAGGTGCTGTATACCTACTGTATACCCAGCTCTGGGCTGGGCCCTGGGACATGGGGGAGCACTGGACCTTTTCTGTTTCTCAGGCCACTGGGGACAGGGACGAATATAAAGGAACAATATGGGAACATACAATGTGATGGAGGAAGAGCCCGGGGTGGGTGGAATCCCTGCAAAGGTGACCAGTCCACCTGAAGAGTGGCAAAGGCTTCCTGAGAAACTAGTGCCTGAAGGTAGTTAGACAGAAGGGTAAAAGAAGAGCAGGCAGGGAGAAGAGCATTCTGCAGAGCAGCTTTGTCTGTGTCCGTGATGGAGCAAATGTATGAGCGGGCTCCTCTTTCCTGGCTGTTTCTCTGGATCGCTTGCCCCCCATTTCCAGGCACAGAGACACCCCTTGGTCACAACCCTACCCGAGCTTCCTGCCCTGAGCCCTGGGCATTGACAGATGAGCAGTTAGACAGCCCAGGAGATGCCCTCCCCACCTCCACCCCTGCCCTTAGGACCTGCCTGGGCCTCAAGGGTGTTGGAACTCCAAGCTGACCCTCACACTGTGATCCCCCAGGATGAGAAGGCCGAGGGCCTCATCAATGTCTCCAACTACAGTCTGGAAAGTGGGCAAGATCAGAAGAAAAAATAGTTAAGTCCTGGGCTGTGACAGGCCAGGGGTGGGGAGAAGGGAGAGGCAGGTGACAGGAGGGGAGGGGTGGGGGCAGCAGGTGGCTGGGATTCCCAGGCCAGCCTCTCTGGGTTTGGGATGGGCACCCCCAGGTGAGTGAGGCCCCTCTGCTCCCCGGCAGTGTGTTCCAGCTCACCCACAACGTGTACAAACCCTTCATCTTCGCTGCTGATACCCTGACGGATCTGAGCATGTGAGTGCCCCTCTCTCACCCCCCTCACCAGCTTGCATGTGAGTGCTCGGGGCCTGGGCTCAGGAGCCTGGATTCAAATCCCAGCTCTCTGAGAGGGCTGCTCAAGACACTCCCTTCTCTAAGCCTCAGTTTCACCTTCTATAAAATGGACGAATAAGAATTCCTATCTCTCAGATTGGCTCTGAGGATTAAGTTAGAAGATGATATAAGTAAAAGCCCCACCCAGCACTCTTGAGAGTCCCTTGGACTGCAAGGAGATCCAACCAGTCCATCCTAAAGGAGATCAGTCCTGAATATTCATTGGAAGGACTGATGCTGAAGCTGAAACTCCAATCCTTTGAAGTTGTGAAGAACTGACTCATTTGAAAAGACCCTGATGCTGAGAAAGATTGAAGGAGGGAGGAGAAGGGGACAACAGAGGATGAGATGGTTGGATGGCATCACCGACTCAATGGACATGAGTTTGAGTAAACTCTGGGAGTTGGTGATGGGCAGGGAGACCTGGCGAGCTGCAGTCCATGGGGTCGCAAAGAGTCAGACACAACTGAGCGACTGAACTGACTGACTGACACCCAGCATACTGCTGCTGCTGCTGCTAAGTCACTTCAGTCGTGTCCGACTGTGTGTGACCCTATCGACTACAGCCTACCAGGCTCCTCTGTCCATGGAATTTTCCAGGCAAGAGTACTGGAGTGGGTTGTCATTGCCTTCTCCAGCCCAGCATACTGACTCAGTGGAATCTCTCTGAGACCCATTTGCCCCTCCACAGGTGGGTGCGTCATCTCATTACCTGCATTTCCAAGTACCAGTCTCCAGGCCGGGCCTCCCTGCCCCGAGAGGAAGGTGGGTGTCTCACAGGGCTGGATTCCATCGAATCTCACCTGAGCCTCTGCTTTCCTGGGGTGGGGGCTGGGAAGCCAGTTCCCCAAGCCCACCCCCTGGCTTACCCAACCCTGTGAAGCTTCAGTGGGTCCCCCCAACGGCTCCTATCCACCCCAGACTGCTACAGCGAGACAGAAGCTGAAGATCCTGACGATGAGGCTGGATCCTTCTCAGCCTCAGTGAGTCGGGGGCTGGTGGAGGGGGCGTGGGGGTGAAGAGCAGGGCATGAAGCTCAGACTGATAACCCTCCTCTCCTTCCACCCTGCCCACAGCCCAGCCAGGCCCAAGCTAAGAGTTCGCTCTATGGAGATCCATCACCTGCAGCCACCCCGCAGGGCAGCCCACAGACCTCCTTCAGTCCGGGGACAGGTGAGGAGCAGAGCAGGGGGTGGGGAGTTAGTGGGGGCCCGGAGCTGAGACAGGGCTGGGGGCAGGAGGGCGGGCACACTCTCACTCTGCTCGCCTCTCCCACAGACAGCAGCGAAGGGGCCCTCGAAGGAATGGTCCGGGGGCTGAGGCTGGGTGGCGTGTCCCTGCTGGGCAAGCAGCAGCCCCTCACTCAGGAGCAATGGCGAAGCTCTTTCATGCGGCGCAACCGAGACCCCCAGCTCAATGAGCGAGTGCACCGCGTGCGCGCACTGCAGAGCACGCTCAAGGTCAGCAGGGGGCGCACAGGGGGCTGGGAGCTGGGCCAGGTGTCTAAGATGTCTGGTTCTCTCGGGCTCGGCTGCGGACCCGGTCGAGCTCTGGGTTCCTGGAACCAGGGTCTCGATTTTGAGGATGGGGGCTGGCGCTGGCTGGGATATGTGCGCTGGGCCCGAGAGCTAGCTCTGGGCTCGGGCTCTGCCCCTTCCTGGGGTGATCCTGGCCCCTTAACCCCGACACCTCTTCCAGGCAAAGCTGCAGGAGCTGCAGGCTCTAGAGGAAGTGCTGGGCGATCCCGAGCTCACCGGAGAGAAATTCCGCCGGTGGAAGGAGCAGAACCAGGAGCTCTACTCGGAGGGCCTGGGGGCCTGGGGAGGGGAGCAGGCGGAGGGCGGCTCCCAAGTCCTGAACTCTGACCCCAAGGAACAGTCTTCCCACCCGCCACCCTCTGACCCCGAGGAGCACTCCCCTCCCTGCCCCCTGACCCCAGAGAGTGACCCCCGACCTCCTGACCTCTAACCTTGGCCAGTACCCTAAGTTCCCGACCTCCGGCCTTGAGGACCACCTCTGACACATCTAGGACAGAGCATCCTTGCATGCTGTTCTGCGTTGGAGGCAGTGCTTGTTGGTGGTTCTGCCCCCAGCTGACCACCTCTGCTCCACCTTCCACTATTTCTGCTCCTCTGCCCGCCCTGGAATGGGGTAAAGTGAAGTGAGCTTTGTGCCAAGGAAGGAGCGAGAGGCAGGGGTGCAAGAACTCTTTCTTACTCTGTGTTCTACCCGTGCCCCCTCCACCCCTCAGCACGTCTCCATTCCCCAAGCCAGTCTGAACAGAAGTTCTTCACTTGAACCAGTAGATACTTTTCATCTAAATAAAGTCAGTTTCTTTAACATGAATCTGTATTTGCCTTTGACTTCTGTATTAGAATCTGGAATCTGCTTCTGGGAGGGGACAGGGATGAAAAGCTGTCAGATGGGGGTGAATGCTCTTGGTAAGTAGCCCATTGCCCAGCCCGCGTGCGGGGTCTCTAGCTGAAGCCCAATCCATACCAGGATGGTGGCGGCTTCTCCTTAACGCCCATCTCTCCCCAGTCCTTCAGAGACCTGATGGTGTTGTCCTGCCCCAACTCCTGGGGGGAACGGGAGAAACAGAGACCAACCTTTTCCTCTACAGATGGGGAAACATACCTCCCATGGAAAGGTGGGCAGGAGGGCAGCCCTGGAGACTGGGGTGGTGGGATGGGGTAGCCGGTGGGCAGGGATACAGGATGAAATCTGCTCGGAGGAGGACCCCAGAATGAAACATCTTTCTCTTCTTCTCTTTCCTTAGCTGGGTCTCACCTCCAGCTCCTGGACACAGAGCAGGGACCTGCCCCTGTGTCTCCATCCAGGCTTCACAAGAGACCTGACCTGCTCTCACCAGCCTCCGACTTGTGACCTCCCCGTGTGCTCGGCCTCCTCTGTGGCACACCCATGGGAGTCAGTGGGAGGAGCTTCTCTTGCTACAGGAGTTCCTTGGAATGCGGACAGCTGGGGGGGGTCACAGAGGCCTCTGTGATATCACCACGAGGGGCGGGCGGGCTCGCTTGGAGTGACGTTTCTTTGAGGAGTGAGGGGGGAGACTGAGAAATATGGCAGATAACCAAAGGAGCTGGTGGCAGCAGTGGACCGACACCACCTACATCAAACCTTTGAACCGCTTGGTAGGCGGCCCCTGCCTGGCTGTACTGCCCAAGCTGGGCATCCCCGGGGTGAGGTGGGGCATGAGAGGACTGGACTGGGTCTAGAGGGGCATGGGCTACCTTGATGGGCCCCCTCCTCACCCTTGCAGAGAGCTGCTCAAGAGCCCTACCGGCGAGAGGAGCAAGTGCTCATCAACCGCCGAGACATCACCAGCAGAAAGGTAAGGCTGAGGCTGGGCGTGCAGCCTGTCGGGGGCTTGCAGCCATCCTCACCCTCACGGTGGCCCCTCTGCCGCGGTATCCATGGGGCCACAGGCCCTCAGGATAACTGCCCCTTCTGCTTCTAAACGTCCCACTAGGGATCCCTGCAGTGACCTGCTCCCCAACCATGATATGTTAGTAACCTCCTGGCTGTGACCCTCACAGGAGCCCCTCTATAATGAAAGCCACTCCCCAGCAGAGATCCCCAAAAGAGCCTCCCTTGCAATGACCCCAGTAAAGGCCACCTCCAAGAGTGGCCCGCTTTTAGTGAATGTTTAAGTAGTGACCTCTGCACTGATGCCCCTGATTCCATGATCCCCTGTCAGGCAAGTTCTCCCCTCAGAAAGTGGCCCCCATGGGTCCCTATTCACTGAGAGCAAACTTGCAGGCAGAGGCCTCCTATGGTGACACCTGCCTGAAGGAAGGTCCCCCATCCTCTCCCAGGATGCCTGGGACATGCAGGAGTTCATCACGCGCATGTATGTCAAGCAGCTTCTCCGACACCCGGCCTCCAAGGTGCTGCTGGCCGTGCTGCTGGTGGTCAACGCCATCACCATCGCTCTCCGCACCAACTCCATGCTTGGCCAGGTGGGACTCCAGCCTGACCCCTGCTCTCACTCATCTCACAGGGGCCGAGGAAAGGCACCTCCCTGCCTGGGCCTCAGACTCCTCATCTTTTCACGACGGTTGGGTTGGACGCTTTTCAAGGGCCTTTCAGCACTGAGATCAAGGAAGACTTCGTGGTGGAGGGGCCCCAGCTTTGAGAAATGCATTGGATTTGCAGAGGAAGGACAGGAGAAAAATAGTGTGGGCAGAGGCAGGCCAATGGTGTCTTGTGGGGAAGGGTATCCCATTTTAATCAATAATCACTGAGCGAGAATGACTCTGCACCAGATACCGGGCTCTGTGCCAGGTATGAAGATGACAGACACAACAAACGTGTTATTGCAAGTGCCTGGGTGTCAGAGAGTGTGTGGAGGCTTGAAGGAGGAGTTGGACCTAATCCTGGGGTCAGGAGGCTTCCTGGAGAAAGGGGCATTAAAGTGGAGAATAAAGAATGAGTAGGTGTTGGCCAGGCAGAAAGAGGTGGAGAAGAATGTTTTGGGCAGAAGAAACAGCATGGAAGTGAGTTCTGGTGAAGTCCGCTATGACTTGGGTCTTATCCTTGAGGTTTTAATTGCTTACAAGGAGTCCACCACATAAGCAAATTGTCCTATTGAAAGCCAGTGTTTTTAAAAATGTTCCTATGTGGTGACTGGTAAGTTCAGAGAGGTGGTCAAGAGCCAGATCACACAGCATCTTCAAGTTATATTAAGGAGGCTGTCTTTGGAAGTTCAGTTCAGTCGCTCAGTCGTGTCTGACTCTTTGCGACCCCATGAACCACAAGCCAAGGTTTATTTCTTTATTTTTTACTTTTATTTTTAAATTGAAGTATCGTTGATTGACAGTGTTGTGTCCATTTCTGCTGTACAGCAGTGATTCAGTTATGTATGCATATATATCTTTTCTGTATTCTTTTCCATTATGGTTTGTCATAGGATATTACTATAGTCCCCTGTGCTATACAGTAGGACCTTGATGTTTATCCAGGCAAGCCAGGGTTTAAAGTATGGCAATGTGAGAGTGACTGGCATCCAGGGAGCTGGTTGCCGAAGCTCAAGGAATGGATGGGGTTGCCTGGGAGAGAGTACCAAGTGAGAAGGGGACCAAGACAGAGCTCTCTGAGAAGAGCCTCTAAGTACAGGGCAGAAAATAGAAGAGGAGATGCAAAAGGGTAGGTGAGGAGGAGCAGCCAGCGGAGTGAGAAGATCCCCAGGAGAGGATCCAAGGGAGCAAGCGCAGCATCAGATGTGGCTAGGACACGAGGCCAGAAAAGGACTCTGAAACCCCCCTTGGATCTTGCCCTTGTGACCTTGACAGGAGCTAACTCTGATGTGGTGGAGGCAGAAACCCACTTGCCAGGGTTTGCAGAAAGAGTGACTGGAGGGCAGATCAAAACCCATCAATGGATCATGAAAACAATTCAGAATTCAGGTAGCTTTTGATGTAGAATCAAACAAAATGAAAAAGAATGAAGTAGCAACTGGTGGAGAAGAGGGAGGGAGGGGAGGAGCCAGAGGGAGAGAGACCGTTATGGGGTAAAATATGTATTGCTTTGAGTCCAAGTCAAAAATGCTAAAAAAAAGCCTGGTAGAGGATATGTGCTGTGAAGCTCAGATCCTAGAGACCTGTAAATGCCAGACTGGTTTTGTACCTCACCCTGCAGGTCATAGTGAGTCTTGGAAGGTTTGTGGGTAAAAAATGCAACTCTGATTTAACCACAGATGCTCATGACTTGGAGAAGGCAGGGCAACTGTTCAGGAAGCTCTTTCCATAAATAGAAAGGAGAGGCTGTTGCCACCCGTGGCCAGTGGGGTAGAGCTGAAGGGAAAGATGAAGGGAAGGAAAACGCCTTTCCTTGCTTTAGGTAGACACCTCTGGCCCATGTTGCCCTTTGGGAATTTGGAACAGGCTGGGAGCCCATAAACTTCAGCTCCCATCTGAACTTAGGAAGCTCTGCCCAGGGAGTTCCCTGGTGGTCCAATGGTTAAGACTCCACGCTTCCACTGCAGGGGCGTGGGTTCAGTCCCTGGTCAGGGAAGTAAGACCCCACATGCTGTGCTGCATGGCTGGGAGAAAAAGAAGAAACTCTGTCCAGCCTCACGCTGGCTGGCGGATGGAGCTGGTGGCAAGGTGTGGGGAGCAGGAGGCGTGAAGCCCTGAGTCTGTGGGCCTCGGAGGTAAAGAAGAGGGGGAGTCGGGTGACTTTTGTCTGGCAAAGTGGAGTCTGGGAGCTGGGGGCTGTTCATGTCACAAACAACAGCAGTGTCACAGCTTAACAGGAGTTGGTGTGAAAGTGAGTTGTTTTAAACAGAATTCAGAATCATGGAGTCATCCATCCATCAATCCATCCACCCCAGGAGCATGTCTTGGACCCATGAGTAGGGGGCTACTCAGGAGTTTGGTCAAGCCAAGCCTGGGGATTTGGGAGCTAGTGCAGCCAGAGTGGTGGAGACAACCAAAGAAGCAAGGATGGGACTTGGTGTCCTCCATCTCAAGGGCCAGGGCTTTTCCTCCCGATCCTGGAGTCTGTTCTGCCTTTCTCCACCTCCCTTTTCCAAGGTTTGTAGTCAGACAACAATCTTTACCACTAACTGTTTGACCTTGGGCACTTCTCTGATTCCTCAAGTGCAAGATGGGAATAAAACCTACTTTGCAGGATGATGGTGATAGTAACATGAAAAAAGCTTGTGGTCTTAAGAACGGTGCCTGGCACGTATGTGCAAGGGTTACTCTGAAGGGCGCTACAAAGATGCTGAGGCTGAAAAGCAATAAGAATCTGGGCCTCCCCTTCCCTATAGACATCCTCTGTCCCTGGTCTTGCCAAGGCTCCGCTCCGCTGACCTTTCTGCCCTTCTTTTTCTCTGTCTTCCATGTAGAAACACTATGAGTTGTTCTCTACCATAGATGACATTGTGCTGACCACCCTTATCTGTGAACTTCTTCTCGGCTGGTTAAATGGTTTCTGGATTTTCTGGAAGGTGAGATCCTGGGCCCTCCCTGCCATCACCTCTACTCCTCCTTAGGGTTGGCATCCCATCCTGTCCCCACCACTGTGCACCTGGCCCTGAAACCTGAGGAGTGTGTGTGTGTGTGTGTGTGTGTGTGTGTGTGTGTGTGTGTGATTGCATGTGTATGTTCATCTGCATGCACGAAGAAAGAAAGACCGACTTCTGAGATGTCTGTGATGTGGCAGAAAGTAATCTGTACTGGAAGTGCAGCTTTCCTGGGTCCCCGTTCCTGATCCAGCTTTCCCTAGTTCTGTGCTCTTGGGAAAACCTTGATTTCCTTATCAGAGAAATGCAATTGAGAGTATCCACCTTAATTTACCCCTGGATTAGAAAGATCCCCTAGAGGAGGGCAGGGCAACCCACTCCAGTATTCTTGCCTGAAGAATCCCATGGACAGAGGAGCCTGGTAGGCTACAGTCCACAGGGTTGCAGAGTCAGACATGACTGCAGTAACTTAGCACACACACACAAACCTTAATTTACAGGGTTCAAGAGCAGAGGGGTCAGCAGAGATTTTCTGTAAAGGATGTTGACCTTAAAGATAATTAAGTCAGTTATTTTACCAACAAAACAAAAGGGGTGGTTTATTTGGGAATAGAAGAGGATTTGCAATTCAGGACTAGCAAGCTATAGCAAAAGCCACAGCAAGTCCAAAAATGGAGAGCAACGTTATTTTATGGAAAAAAAGGAGGCAGTTAGGAGAGATTGATTTGAACAAAAACCTGCTGGAGAAAAGTGAGAGTGCAGGGTGAAATGGTCTTATTAGCTGAGTTGCTGGAATATTAGATTTCTTGCAGGAGATGCTATGTATCTCTTTTCCTGTGGGGCCTATAATTGATGATTCTTTCCCAGTTGGTGATTATTCTGAGTCTGTAATTGATAATTCGTGTAATCGACTAGTAATCTAGTGATACTGCATGAGAGCGCCCCCTTTTGGCCATCCAATTGCATTGCAGGGAGGTTTCCCTATCATTTTCTCAAAAGTGAAGTCGCTCTCAAAAGTGAAGTGTCCAACTGTTTGCGACCCCATGGACTGTAGCCTACCACGCTCCTCTATTCATGGGATTTTCCAGGCAAGAGTACTGGAGTGGATTGCCATTTCCTTCTCCAGAGGACCTTCCCAACTCAGGGATCGAACCCGGGTCTCCTGCATTGTAGGCAGACGCTTTACTGTCTGAGCCACGAGATAAGAATAAACTAATTTTCTCAAGGGCCAGGTAAATATTTTTTCTGTGGGCCATATAGTCTCTGTTGCAAACACTCATCTCTGCTGTAAAAGCACAAAGCAGCCATAGACAGTATATAGACAAATGAGCATGGCTATGTTCCAGATAAATTTTGTTTGTGTATACTGACCTTTGAACTTTAAATTTTACATGTCACGAAATATTATTTTCCTTTTGCTTTCCCCCCAACCATTTAAAAATGTAAAAATCATTCTAAACGCATGGGTCTTAAAAAAAAGAGACTGCTGGTCAGATTTGGCCCTGAGCTATAGTTTGCTGACTCCTATTTGGAAGAGTATCAAAAAGATATCTGGGTAGGAACAGATCTTAACATTACATAAAATGAAACAAAGACTCAAATTCTTTGTTTAAATAGGACTTCTAGAGTTAAAGGATTTCTGGAGTCAAGAGATTTATCTGTCTTTGGGCATGTGCAAGAAGAGGCTTTAAAAAAATTACCCATCAAATCTTTATACCTTCTTAAAAAGGAAGCATCATTAAAATACCATTATCAGGACAACCAATTAGAATTACAAGCTTTCCAGGGCTTAGAAGTGTCACTTCATAGAACACAGAATATAGAACCTAGAACAATATTTCTATCTAAAGTATGGATGTCTTAAAGCCTGCTTTGTGAGAACAACACTTGGGAGGATGTTTATTAACAGAAAATAGAATAGGATGGTGCATATTTATTTGTCTCCATGGTGGAGGGGAGAATCAGTTCAGTTCAGTTCAATCGCTCAGTCGTGTCCGACTCTTTGCGACCCCATGAATCGCAGCACACCAGGCCTCCCTGTCCATCACCAACTCCCAGAGTTCACTCAGACTCACGTCCATCGAGTCAGTGATGCCATCCAGCCATTTCATCCTCTGTCGTCCCATTCTCCTCCTGCTCCCAATCCCTCCCAGCATCAGAGTCTTTTCCAATGAGTCAACTCTTCGCATGAGGTGGCCAAAGTACTGGAGTTTCAGCTTTAGCATCAGTCCTTCCAAAGAACACCCAGGCCTGATCTCCTTCAGAATGGACTGGTTGGATCTCCTTGCAGCCCAAGGGACTCTTGTCTTCTCCAACACCACAGTTCAAAAGCATCAATTCTTTGGTGCTCAGCCTTCTTCACAGTCCAACTCTCACATCCATACATGACTACTGGAAAAACCATAGCTTTGACTAGATGGACCTTAGTCGGCAAAGTAATGTCTCTGCTTTTGAATATGCTATCTAGGTTGGTTATAACTTTTCTTCCAAGGAGTAAGTGTCTTTTAATTTCATGGCTGCAGTCACCATCTGCAGTGATTTTGGAGCTCCCCAAAATAAAGTCTGACACTGTTTCCACTGTTTCTCCATCTATTTGCCATGAAGTGATGGGACCAGATGCCATGATCTTC
The DNA here is from genome assembly GCF_016772045.2 of Ovis aries. Taxonomy (NCBI): domain Eukaryota; kingdom Metazoa; phylum Chordata; class Mammalia; order Artiodactyla; family Bovidae; genus Ovis; species Ovis aries. Next base: position 240,640,681 of record NC_056055.1, on the reverse strand, counting down.
GTATTCTGAATGTTGAGCTTTAAGCCAACTTTTTCACTCTCCCCTTTCACTTTCATCAAGAGGCTTTTAGCTCCTCTTCACTTTCTGCCATAAAGGTGGTGTCATCTGTATATCTGAGGTTATTGATATTTCTCCCGGCAGTCTCGATTTCAGCTTGTGCTTCTTCCAGTCCAGTGTTTCTCATGATGTGTGCTCTGCATATAAGTTAAATAAGCAGGGTGACAATATACAGCCTTGACTTACTCCTTTTCCTATTTGGAACCAGTCTGTTGTTCCATGTCCAGTTCTAACTGTTGCTTCCTGACCTGCATACAGATTTCTCAAGAGACAGGTCAGGTGGTCTGGTATTCCCATCTCAGAATTTTCCACAGTTTATTGTGATCTACACAGTCAAAGGCTTTGGCATAGTCAATAAAGCAGAAATAGATGTTTTTTTGGAACTCTTGCTTTTTCCATGATCCAGCGGATGTTGGCAATTTGATCTCTGGTTCCTCTGCCTTTTCTAAAACCAGCTTGAGGGGAGAATAGGTACCATGATTTTGTGAATATTTCAAGGTACCACTCTTCAGGATACAGGCAGATATTTGTTCCCTAAGAGAGAGCATTTCTTATGTGAAAGTAGTCCTGAGATTTCTTTTGTTGCCCATAGAAATTGTCCAGAGGCTAAATTCAGGCAGGGCTTTGTTGGGGCCTCTGCAGTAGCAGTGGGTGTTAGTTAAAAGACCAGGACACCAAAAGAGTGTCTAACAGGCTTTTTAATGGCGAAGCGCTCCTGGGCGGGGTTCCCGGACCCAAACGAGGCAGGTAGAGGAAGTCCAAGCCCCAGACTCTGTTGGGGTGGTTTTTATACGTTTGTTGCGAGGGATGGTCAGCCTAGATGGACAGGGGTTCGGATAGGTTGCCAGGCCGAGGCGTCGCGGGCTGACAGGTCCTTCTTCGTGGCTGGGGTTGGGCGGCTTTAGCTGGTGAAGTGTGCTGTCATTGGCCCCCGGGATCTGGGAGGCTCCTTCCATTAGGGACTTCCCCCGCCGGAGGGAGGGAGTGGAGGGGCGGCCCATCATGGCCCCCGGGTCCGGCCTTACAGTGGGGAGTGAGAACAAGTAACAGTTTCCTTTGCTCATCTCTCCCTGATTCCTTGTATGAGGTGAGGGTAGTGGGGTGACCAGGGGTCGGACTGGAGGGGTGGTTTGGGTGGTTTGCCTGCCCTTTTGGTGGTGGTGTGTGCAGGAGGCATGTTCAAGTACTGCTTTTGACCCCTTGCGTTTGCTCTCAATCCCCTGCTTTTGCTCCATGCTCTTCAGAAGTGGCATCTGGGCTGTTTGGTCTTTTTGTATCTTGTTGTCCATAATTTGCCCCAACTGCTCTTGCAGGCAATTATTTTTAGTCTCTTACAGTTTGTATTTTCTTGCTTGAGGAAGTTTGTCCAGGTGCAAGCATTGCAGCAAAGGGTCCCAGGTTCCAGCCTGTCTCATTTGCAGCAGCAGTTAGGACGGGCTGCACTTGCAAGGCTAAACTCTAGCATTTCATTAGCACAAGAGAATAGGAGCAAATTTTGTGTTCCTCCCAGCCACTCTGCATATCTCCTCAAGGACAAGATTTCTCAGCCTTGGCACTGTTGACATAATTGGCCCAGATAATTCTTCCTTGGGAGGGGACTGTCCTGTGCATTGTCGAATGTTTAGCAGCATTCTTGGCCTCTACCCATTAGATGCCATAAACATCTTCCTAGCTGTGACAATCAAGGGTATCTCCAGACACTGCCAAATGTCCTCTGGAAGGCAAAACCGCCCTCCAGAAATAATGGCTGAAAATGAATGTCCCAAGCCCTAACCCTTATCTGGGGCCAGCCTCCCAGTGCCAAAAGCCAGGGCTTGTTAGAGACCCTCTGCTGTCTTCTTCCCCACCCCCAGCCCCTCTCCTGATCCCAGGGTACAAGGACTACTCTGCACTGAATGGGTGGATGGAAAGGGAGAAGGCAGGGGAGGGAGGAAAATCTGCAAGTTAGTATCTCGAATATTACCCAGCCGCATGGGGATCCCCAAAGTTTTGCCCCCAGTGCCCCGTTTTCTACAGTGCTCATGTGGCTCCTGGCTCCTTCTTACCTCCCCACTCTACTACTTACTGTTTTACTACCTAAGAGCTCAATTTTCTGGCCACCTCTGCAGCTCTGGTACCCCATTCTAGTTCCTGTCTTGTCTTCTCTCACCAGGGTGTTGCTATGGCTTCCAGGACACTGGCTTCCAGTGTACCCCACCTGCCATCAAAATAGTTTCCCCAAAGCCCAAGACAGAGTAGAGTGCCCTTAAACATTCCAGTGGCTCCCAGTTGTTTATAGGATCAGGCCTAAATGCCTCATTGTGATACCGACCAGGGTTCTCCGCCTTCTCCAATCAACAGAAACTGACTAGAGGCCAGACAAGAGATTCAGGCAAGGCTTTTTAGGGCCCCTGCTGCAGTAGAGGGGAAGGAGAACAAGTAACAGATTGTTTTGTTCCCTTAATCCCTGACCTATGAGGCAAGGTTGTTCCTTACATGGGGTGGGGGTAGGGGTGTGTCTGGAGTCAGACTGTAGGGATGTCTTAGGTGGTTTGCCCATCCCTTAGGTAGTGTTGTGTGCAGGGGGCATGTGCTGCTGCTAAGTCACTTCAGTCGTGTCCGACTCTCTGTGACCCCATAGACAGCAGTCCACCAGGCTCCCCTGTCCCTGGGATTCTCCAGGCAAGAACACTGGAGTGGGTTGCCATTTCCTTCTCCAATGCATGAAAGTGAAGTTACTCAGTCGTTACTCTTAGCAACCCCATGGACTGCAGCCTACCAGGCTCCTCTGCCCATGGGATTTCCCAGGTGAGAGTACTGGAGTGGGGTGCCATTGCCTTCTCTGGAGGGCATGTGCAATACCCTGATTTTGCTCCCAACATCCTGTTTTTGCTCCTGGCTATTTAGAAGTGGCAATTGAATTTTTTGGTCTTTTTGTATCTTTTATCCCGAATTTGTCCCATCTGCACATGCACTTAGTTATTTTTAGTCCCATACAGTTTCTTTGTATTTTGTTGCTCCCTAGAGGTATGTCCAGGGGCAAGCAGTGCAGCACTGCAGCAGAGTGCTAGGTCCCAGCCTGTCTCAGCTGTGCTTAAGGCTTTCCATGAAATGGCTTCTGTCTGCTTTTGCAGCCTTATCACTCCTCACCTCACCTTTGCGTGTTCCAGCTACATCAAGCTGCTTGTAGTGACATTCTTAAAGACACACTTAAATGTGTGCACACGCACACATACATATATATACACACACTGCTGTTGCTCACTTTCATGCCTTTGTCCATGCTGACATCTAGTCTATGAAATATGAAAGCTCCTTACCACTTACTCACTTGCTTTTCTCCTACTAACAGTTTAAGACTCATTCAGATGTCTTCTCTTCCCGGAAGCCTTCCTGTTTCTCCTAAGCTAGGCTAGTTGTTGCCCTGTCTCCCTAACACTGTGTACTCACCTCTCAGTTCAGTTCAGTTCAGTCGCTCAGTCGTGTCCGACTCTTTGTGACCCCATGAACTGCAGCACGCCAGGCCTCCCTGTCCATCACCAACTCCTAGAGTTCACTCAGACTCACGTCCATTGAGTCAGTGACGCCATCCAGCCATCTCATCCTCTGTCGTCCCCTTTTCCTCCTGCCCCCAATCCTTCCCAGCATCAGAGTCTTTTCCAATGAGTCAACTCTTCGCATGAGGTGGCCAGAGTACTGGAGTTTCAGCTTTAGCATCATTCCTTCCGAAGAAATCCCAGGGCTGATCTCCTTCAGAATGGACTGGCATAGAGTAGGAGCTTAATATTGAATGGATACAGGGATGGATCTGTAGACAGGCAGCCTTGTGTCTCTGGTGTATGTTTAGGCACCAACACTCTGAATGTGACATACCAGGAAGTCTTGTGTTTATTGGATTGCCCAATAAATTTAAGAACTTTTTTCCCATTAAAGTAATTTTTTCAAAATAAAGTAGTTTTCTCTTTGAAACTTCCCTGGTGGTCCAGTGGCTAAGACTTCATGCTCCCAATGCAGGAAACCCTGGTTCAATCCCTGGTCAGGAAACTAGATCCCACATGCTGGAATGAAGACCTGTTGCAGCCAAATAATATTTTTTCAAAAAGGAAAAAAAATTATTTTCATTTTGAATATTTAATGCAGCTACATATTGGTCAAAACTGTACTGAAAGGAGCATACAAAATTCTTGTTTCTACTCTGTCCCTTCATCCCTGTCCCCTTCCCCCACCCTCTTCAGATAATCTGTTATTTATAATCTCTTGTTTATCCTCCTGGTGTTTATTTTGCAATCATAAGCAAATATGTATGTATTTTTAGTCCTCCCTTTCCGTACAGTAACATAGTATCAATGCTGCTATATGGGAGACCTTTCTCATTGTTCTGTACTCCATTGAATGAACGTGTACTTTAGCAGCCAGTGTTCTATTATAATCCTGGACACTTTAGTGATTTTCAGCCTTCTACAAAGGTCATTTTGTAGTTGTACCAGAGTTTGTGTGGGATGGGTATCTAGAAGTGGGATCACTGGTCAAAGGAAAATGCAGGCTGTTTATTAGAGAAAATTTCCCCTGTAGCGGTTGTGCTTGAATTGGTCGTACATGTAAGCTTCCTTCCTCCGTCCGTACTCTAAAGGAGTTTGTGCCGTGTTGGACGTGGAGCTTGCCAACTGTGCCTTTCTTCTACGGTGAGAGTTAGTTCACCTCCGAAGTGGCTCTTGAAGCCCTGTTCCTTAGTGTTTTCATTTATTTTTGTTTTATTAACTGTAGTGTGTGTCCCACAAAGCTGGAGCCTCCAAACGCTCTCAGGTCACCTAACTGCAGGGCAAGGCCTTTGTCAGCAGCACACTAGCCAAGGTGGGCGCTCAGCTTAGGAACTGGCGTATACGAGGGACTCGATTGTGTGTTCAGACACTGCACTTGGCTGTGCACACGTGTATGAGACAGCAAGTGCGTGGGTGTTTGGTGGCATGTTTAGGGGGCGACAGCAGGACCACAGTGGGTGGCATGTGACTGGCCCTGTCCCGAGAGCACTGGGAGTCCCCATCCTGAGGCTGCGGGGAGGGCAGACCCAGGATGAACCCATGGGCTGGGCCTGACAGACCCTGCTGGGGCTGGCCCACCCCCCAGGACGGCTGGAACATCCTCAACTTCCTTATCATCTTTATCTTGCTCCTGGGGTTTTTCGTTAATGAACTCAGTGCCGTCGCTATCACCTACACCCTCAGGTAAGCTGGGGACTCAGAGCGAAGAAGGGACCCGTCTGGATCCCGGGAGAGAGGGGAGGGGATTGTTGCAGGTGGGCATCAGCTCTGCCTTTCTGGGCAGGTGGGGCGATGGTGAGGAGGAGGGGTCTGGGAAGGGCCGAGGGGCGCCCCTGAGAGGCTCTGCCGCAGGGCACTTTGTCTGCTGCACGTGTGCATGGCGGTGGAGCCCCTGGCCCGGATCATTCGTGTCATCCTGCAGTCGGTGCCCGACATGGCCAACATCATGGTCCTCATCCTCTTCTTCATGCTGGTCAGCGCCCTCCCCTGCCCCCAGCCGCCCCCCTTTCCTGGCCAGGCCCCTGGCTCACTGGGGATACGGGGTGTCTGGAGCGGAGAGGAGGAGGGTTTGGAGATGAGAGGAGGAGAGGCCTGCCTCCCTGTGATTCCCCTGGCAGCTCCTTTGCATGTCCTGTGTCCCAGGCCTGTGGGTGAAGTCCGGGGTGGGTCTCCCATCTCTCCGGCAGGTATTCTCCGTGTTTGGGGTCACTCTCTTTGGTGTGTTCGTGCCCATGCATTTCCAGAACATGCAGGTTGCCCTGTATACCCTCTTCATCTGCATCACCCAGGATGGCTGGGTGGACATCTACAGTGACTTTCAGTGAGTGCCCGTGGGGCTTCCGGGCCCCCAGTCCAGCTGAGCTAGGCGGGGAGGGGCTGGGGCATCCAGGGGCAAAAAAACCACCTGAGGAGGGAGAAGGGGTCTCAGGTGGGAGTGGGGCTCCAGGACTTGGGGTGAGGGTGGCAGGAAGCGGGCGTGGTGCCTGGGGCTTTAAACTGGAGAAAAGCAGACTCCTGGGGCTGGGGCCTCTAGCTTTGTAATCTACTTGAAGCCTTGTCCCTATGAAACTCCATGTATTCAAAGTCCCGCTGCAGTCTTGTTCATGGACTGCAGTCTCCCTTCATGCTCAGCAGTTGGGCAGCTTGGCCTTGGGCCGGGCAGCAGGTCTGTGGTTGCACCTAGGGTCCCAAGGCAGCTCCCTGTCCGCACGGGAGCCCACCAGACTGCCTCAACTCCTGGGAACGTAAGGTCTCATTTTATTCATTTTGAGACCCACTGTCCAAGGTCATGTTTGGCCGCACAGGGCTGCCTGGGTTCTGTTCTTTGCCTCTTTCCATTTAGCCCAAATCCTACTTGTTCCAGGCCATTTTAGGGGCTGGGTCCCACTGACTGATTTCCTTTTATCTTCCTCGTGTGAGAGTAGAAGCCCAGTTGGTAAAGGGGCTTCTACCCTCGTTACCCATTACGTTATAGGCAGTGGACAAGTCATGGAATGTGAAATGAAGGTGGCCTGGGCTTTTGAGTCTTTGTGCCACTGTTCTAGCCATGCAACCGTCTGAGCCTCAGTTTCCTCATGTGCCAACTGGAGATCATAATACGACGTGTAGCCATGTCATGGGTTGCTCTGAGGATTAGTAGAGACTGACGTTGTGTGCACACACACACACACACACGTGTAGCAAGAGAGCAAAAGCTATTATTTGGGAAAATGTTTTATGGGAGGTTTGCAATAGGTATTAACAGTGGTGGGATTTTTTTTCCTATATATTTTCCCTCTGATTTTTCTATAACAAACCTGAGTTATAATAAGAATAACATGATAAAAGTACAGCCAATAGATTAAATTTGATAATGCTGGTGTATGAATGCTCACCTTGCAGGGCTGGCTTGAGGGCGGCCCACTGTCTGGCAGAGCAGCGGGTGCTCCTTCAAGAGCAGCTGTGGGGACAATCAGGAGTCGGGCCTTAGATCTGCACAGCAGCAGTGAGGCGGCAGAAGTCCCAGTAGGCTTTGAGATAATTTCTCCATCTCGTAGATGAGGAGAAACTGAGGCCCAAAGGGCCAGGGAGGTGATAGGGCCCCTGACTGCCATCTCCAGGATGGAGACAGGGGCGTACGGAGTGGAGATTGGGGGCGCCATCTACTTTGCCATCTTCATCACCATCGGTGCCTTCATTGGCATCAACCTGTTGGTCGTCGTGGTGACCACCAATCTGGAGCAAATGATGAAGGCAGAACAGGGGCAGCAGCATCAAATAGCCTTCAGTGAGGTGAGTGAGATAGGGAGGGCAGAGGGGGGAAGGGGACAGTGTATGAGTGCTAACTTGAGAGTGTGTGTGTGTGTGTGTGTGTGTGTGTGTGCTCACACACTCGAGGGCCTAAAGAAAGCCAAGCCTGAGGCCTGAAGGCAGCAATCCCCACTTTGAGTGCCAGTTCACCAACGGGGGCTTCTGAGCGTGTGGAGTTCCTTGGTATCTTTCTCTGTGACAACTTGAAAGTGAGCAGCTGGGTGACCTTAGGGCATTTAAATCAATCTAAACCTCAATATCTTTTTCTATAAAATGGAAGTGATAATAATTCTGTTTACTTCATAGGGCTATTATGAGGATTTCATGGGTCAATGAACAGTACTTGACACATAGTAAGAACTCGATGAGCATTAGCTATAGTATTACTCATCCGGGGGTAGAGCTTCCGAAAGGTGGGGAGTACTGTGTAAAGTGCTGAGGGCTGTGGCCTGTGGCCTGAGAGCAGTTAGGGTTCAGAAGTTTGCTGGGTAGGATTTATCAGGAGGTAGGGGAAGCACTAAGTTGTGAAAAGGGGTGAGAATTTTCAGAGGTGAGGGACAAACTTCTGCATTTCAAGTTGGGCTCCCACAGTAAAGGAGGGAGGCTAAGACTGGTTGGAGCTGAAACGAGGGGCGTGAGAACCCTGGCGTCCTGAGACTCATCTCCCCTGAAGTCAAGCAGGAAGGCGCCAGGGGAGGGGGTGCCGGCTAAGCTATCCTTCCCTCTCCGTTCTCCCTTCCCCAGGTAGACGACAGGAAGGGAAATGGGAATAACAAGCTGCCGCTGGTGCACTGTGCAGTCGCCCGTTCGGAGATGTCTGGCGTCCCCCAGGAGCCATTTATGGGGGGCTCCCTGGCAAACCTCTCCGAAAGAACATGCGACAACTTTTGCCTGGTGCTCGAGGCGATACAGGAGAACCTGATGCAATACAAGGAGATCCGCGCTGAGCTCAACACGTAGGGCGGGTACTGGGGGGAACCCCAGAGTCTCAGGAGGCAGGGCTCTGTGGACCCTCAGATTCTTCTGGCCTCATGCCCTTATTGATAATGGGGACCCTGGGACCCAGAGCGGTTAAGTGACTTGCCCAGGCTCCCCCCCAGCCTGTCTGCAGGATATACATCTTGTAATCTCACAAAGGGCCTTGAGCCTTGGCCTGGGTCTTTATCAGAGTCAAGGTGGGGAGGGTGCATGGGGCTGGACCCCAGGAAAGAGATGGAAGGGCTGCCCCCCCAACCCCCTCCCTCGGAACACACTCACCCTTCCACCTTCAGGATAGTGGACGAGGTCCGCTCCATCCGCTTCAACCAGGAGCAGGAGGAGGAGCTGATGCAGAGGCACTTGTCATGGAACATGTCCTTGGAGAGCAGGTCCTCTGTGGACATCCGTGAGATGACTCGCGAGCAAGACTTGATCACTGCGCTCGTCAACAGGAAAAGGGTGCAGCTTCTCAGCTTCCCTCTCCTACCCAATCAGTGCTTACCCAGCCCAGCCACCACCCCCTTGGTCAAGGTTTCTGACTTTTTCAAGGTCTGGCCCACCTCCCTAGACTCCCAGGCACCCCAGCAGTCACTGCCCATCTGGTTAGATTCCAGCTTTTCTGGGAGGCCCTGCCCCTCCTGTAGGGCTCTGCACACTGAGCCATCTTGGCCTTCAGCACCCTCAAGCTTCCTCTTAAGGGGACTTGAGCGGCTCAGTTCCTGCTTAGTGGCAGATGCTTAGGTCCACCACGGGGGGTATAGGACCCCCCCCCCAGGTCCTGTCAGGTACGTAAGAGGAGCAGCCTCCTGAGGGAGGAAAATTCTAGGGAGAAAAAGGCCATGCCCCCTTCCAGGGGATCTTCCTGAACCAGGGATCAAACCCATGTCTCCTGCATTGGCAGGTGGGTTCTTTGCCCCTGGCACCACCTGGGAAGCCCCATAGAACAAAGCACATTCCCACACATTTCATTTCCTTCTCTGCTTCCCATCCCATCTGACCTGGGAGCCTTGTGGGTGCTATGGCCTGAGAGGAGAGCTCCATGGTCAGAGAGGAGACCAAGAGTTAGATGGGGAGGACTTCCCTGGTAAGCCTGGATGAGCCGCTGTTGAGCTGCAGGAGGGGAGTCAGGGGGCGTCTGCCATGTCAGGGGTGGCGGATTGACAAGAAGACCTCTTGGTTTGCAGGTTCAGGAATCCAACACAAATATTAACAAACGAAAGGCCAGCAGCTGAGAGGGCAGTACAGGAGCCAATGGGCATGAGCACACACCCAGCCGCTGCGTCTTCCTGCATTGCTGGCATGGTGTGGCGCATCCTGGCCTGAGCCCATCCTCTGCCTTACACCTGGGCAGATGCCTAGGGATGGAAGGGGGCGGTGTCTCTAGGACTTGGGCCTGTGAGCCCCAGGTCCAGAGGAGCATGGATGGAGAAGGATGGTGGATGAGAGTGGGAGCCTTACAGCAAGGATGAGCCCACGAGGGGCTGCTGGCCAAGGCAGCCAGGATTTGCCCTCAGGATGGGCATCCCTGGTCCCCTGCTAGACCAGAACTACATGGGGTCTGAGTGGGCCCAAGTACCAAGAGGAGAAAGATGAGGCCGGCGGGGCCAGGTATCGTGTATCAACAATAAAGTTTTGTGTTGGGATCAATGTGTCTGACTGGTAGACCTCCAAACCTTTGGGGGCAGCCTTGCCCCCTCAAAAGCCTCTTTTGCCGGATGGGGGAGTAACTGACTGTCCCCCAGAGCTTCCAGTCTAATGGGAGAGAGAATCTACAGCCTGAAAAATTTTGACTTAATGGTAGAGAGATAATTCCTGCCTTAGGGTCCTAAATTTGGGGGGTGAAAGTCTGGTATTCAGGGTTGGGAGTGCCTCTCTGATGGAAACACCTACCCTCTCTCTCTGTCTGAAGGTATAAAACACTGGTCCTCATTCTGGAGAGCTCTAGTCTCATGGGGTCACCACTGACCAAGTCATGCAGGTACAGGAAACTCCACTTTGGGTCAATGGAGAATGAAATGTGAGTCCTGGCAGGCTCTTTGGAGGAGAAGAGCATGGAAGCTTCCTGGAAGGCAGCAGGAAGAATTTGAGGGTCAGGTGAATGGAGTCTGGTAGAGAACTTGGGACCTGTGAGACCTCTTTGGGACCTTCACAGTAAGACCACTGAGAGCCACAGCAGGTCCCTGAGCTAGGCAATGCAGTCTGACAAAGCTGTGGCGGTGGAGGACACTATGAAGAGCTGCCTTGATGGACTCTCATTCTTGGGCAAGTCACCAGGCCTCACTTTGACCCTCAGTGCAATCAGGAGAGGATAAGATTGAATGCCAGCTCTAAAATCAAATGGCCAGAGCTCAACTCCTTGGAGTTGGGAGTTGATGAGATCAGCCATGTGACTGAGACTCAGGTTCCCTGCTGTTATGTGAGAGAAAGGCTACAAGGCCCAGAGTTCTGCCCAGCTGTTCAGCGTACCCTGACAATTAGGGCCTTGGGGACAGTCACCAGTTGGAATGGGAATCCCCAGAGGCCCACTGATTGCAGCTGATGGGAAACTCCACCCTTCATTCCCTCCTATCGGCATGGCTGCCAGCCCTGAAAAGCCCCCTGGGACCTGCTGGGAAGGAGTCTGGACCACTAGGGCAGGGGTGGGACCCTCAGCAGGCAGGTGGGAGGTGGCACCAGCGCCAGCAGTTCCTCACTGTCTTGGAGCTGCTGTCTGTGCCTCGGTTTGGACCAGGACTCCTTGCCAGTGACCTCCGGGACTATCAACCAGCAGAACGATGGGCGGACAGTGGCTTTTGCTGCTGCTGTTGTTATTAATTGGGGACGGAGCCCTCCATCTTCCTGGTGAGTATCCACACACACCCTTTCCATCCATCCTTCTCTGGAGGCTCTCACAGCCTGTCTTCTGGCTCACTGGGGAGGGGAAGCTGGTGGTGGAAGGTGGGTTAGTGTCTGTCCCTAGGAAGAAATGTGAGCATAGCCATCTCCAACCCACCCCTAAATGATCTGAAGGCTTAGGGCACCCATGAGCTTGGGGGGCAGGGCAGGAACATGATGGGATGACCTCCAAAGAGCTCCTGGCTTTGCCTGCCCATCCTCATTCAAGATGTTATCCTCGTCTACTTCCATTTCATCTGTCATCTCAGCCGTCTCCCCTTTTCTGTCTGTCCTTTCCATCTGCGTTGGGCCAGTAGCTAGGGGCTTCAGTAGGTTAGTTCCCTCTCAATCTGGTCTAGAACTGAGGGCCCATGCAGGGGCTTGGACCCCTGCTGCCCTCCCCTGCCCTACTCCAACTGCCCCCCGCAGTGTCTCACTGAGCCCAGCGGAGGAGTGCAGCCCTGGATCCTGAGTTCATGGGGCAGCACGGGGGAAGGTATGGGGAGCTGTCAGGAAGCTGCATGTGCCATTAATCCCCCGAGTCACAACTTTTTCCAAGACCGGGTGTTTCCTTGGCAAAATAATACCCAGGAAGCAGATACCAGTTTTGGTGAGAGGCACAGAAGGGGAAATCATTACCAGCAGCAGGTTCTGCTTACTGAGCAACTACTGTATGCTCAGCACTGTGCCAAGTGCCTCCTATGTATTGTCTCATTTAATCTTTATGAGTGCCTGAAGTAGGCATTCTTATCCCTGCTGTTTTACAGTTGAGGAAACTGAGACTCGGAGATGTGAAGTGGTTTGTCTGCTCACCACAGTGCTAGGAATCTGTCCCAGGTCTGACTTTGGAGTCCAGGCCAGGTTCCATTGCTTCTCAAAGGAGCTTCTATGGGCAGGAGGCCTCCATGTCATAAACATGTAAATTCTTAGCAAACCTCTAATTGCAACACACTTCCAATCAAAATCACAATGGGTTTGTTGTTTTGTTTTGTTTTTTTTTTTTTTTTTTGCAAAAGCTGATATGTAGATTCCAGTACTTATGAGGGAGAATAAAAGGCCAACAGTAGCCAAGGTACCTTTGAAGAGCAAGATGGGAGACTCGCTCTACCTGATACTGAGACTTATGTTAAAGTAACAGTAAGATAATGAGGTGTCGCAGCAATAGACAAGTGAACCAAGGGAATGAGAGAGCAGGGAAATCAGTCTCGATGCACAACAACAGGTAGCCTGACAAACAGGTAGGGAAAGGACAGACTTCTCCAAAGTGGGTAGAGACAACTGGTTAACCACATGGAAAAAAACATAAAACCAGATCCAGTGGAAACATCTGTCCCTGAAAATAAAAACTCAAGACCCCCGTAGCAGGATCTCTCTTCATTTCAGCTTGGAATTTTGCTGCAAACAGACCTATGGATCACTAGGGTTTTGAGAGGTCTTGCGATACTAAGTCCAAGTCCCTCACTGTGCTAGTGGGATGTGCAAGGATTGAGAGAGGTGTGGTCTTCCCCAATATTACACAGCATGTTAGTAACAGAGCCAGGACCAGAGCCTAGCTTTTCTTTTTGTGCATCCTGGCCAACACTCCTGTCCTTTTGTAACCCCGTAGCTCTCTTCAGGGGTAGAAGAAAGTGAGGGTTGGAAGAAGCAGATGCCAGATGTGGGTGGGGTTGGGGAGAAGGTTCAGTGCCTCTTCAGAGCCAACTGTGGGAAGGACAAGCCCATCACCTAGGCTGGGTCACCTCTTTTCTGAATTAGTCCCTTGACAACTGCCAAGGTTACGATGACAGGGCATCAGGTGATGGGCCTATTTCTGCCCATCGCCCAGGAGAGAGAGGGAGGTTTCCAAGGGATACAGCTTAGTGTAACTGATTTGGGCCTTTTCCTCTAGAGAGGGTAGCTGGCTCAGCCATGAGAATAAAGCTGTGTTTTTGTGAAACAGTGCAGCGTAGTAGGGAGGATATTGGGCTCTGGAGTCTGATGGATCTGGTTTCAAATCCAGTGCCACCACTTCCTGGCCATGCGACCTTGCACAGATGCCTTCCCCTGGCTGAGCCTCAGTTTCTTCATCTGGTAAATAGAAATAATAGTCCTTACCTCAGGGTAGATGTGAGGATTCGGTGTGCCAAGGCTTGCACATTGGAACAGCACCTTAATCAGACAAGGTGAAAACTGAAGGTTGTCAAAACTATCTTTGACTGCTATTGCAGTAAATGAAGCATTTGGCTTTCAATTAGGGGTCAGGTTGCAAAAAAAAAAAAAGTATCTTTAAATATTAAAATCATATTCAATGCAGTATGAAAGTCACATCAAAAAAGGTATTAAGAAATCAAAGATCATGCTCATACATATGCTGCTGCTCCTGCTGCTAAGCTGCTTCAGTCGTGTCCGACTCTGTGCAACCCCATAGACAGAAGCCCACCAGGCTCCCCCGTCCCTGGGATTCTCCAGGCAAGAATACTGGAGTGGGTTGCCATTTCCTTCTCCAGTGCATGAAAGTGAAAAGTGAAAGGGAAGTAGCTCAGTTGTGTCCAACTCCTAGTGACTGCATGGACTGCAGCCTACCAGGCTCCTCCATCCGTGGGATTTTCCAGGCAAGAGTACTGGAGTGGGGTGCCATTGCCTTCTCCTCATACATATGCATGTAAGTAAAAATATGTGAGAAGCTACTTTAATAATAAACAGGTGATGAACGTAATAAAAAGAAATCAAAGATTTCCACCTTTTGCTGACTCTTGTCTCTGGAATAGTCTTTAAGTATAATGAGACACAGTTGCCAGAATTAGTTAAATTAGCTCTCCCTGGCATGCGTCAGCTCAGATCTATTAGCACAGTTGTTGTTCAGTCACTAAGTTGTGGCCGACTCTTTGCGACCCCATGGACTGCAGCACGCCAGGCTCCCCAGTCCTTCACTATTTCCCAGACTTTGCTCAAATTCATGTCCATTGAGTCAGTGCTGCCATCCAGCCATCTCATTCTCTGTCATGCCCTTCTCCTCTTGCCCTCAATCTTTCCAAGCATCAGGATCTTTTCCAATGAACTGGCTGTTCGCATCAGGTGGCCAAAGTATTGGAGCTTCAGCTTCAGCATCCATCCTTCCAACAAATATTCAGAGTTGCTTTCCTTTAGGATTGACTGGTTTGATCTCCTTGCTGTCCAAGGGACTCTCAAGAGTCCTCTCCAGCACCACAATGTGAAAGCATCAATTCTTTGGCGCTCTACCTTCTTTATGGTCCAACTTACACATCCATACATGACCACTAGAAAAACCATAGCTTTGACAATACAGATCTTTGTTGGCAAAGTGATGTCTCTGCTTTTTAATATGCTGTCTAGGTTTGTCATAGCTTTTCTTCCAAGGAGCAAGTGTCTTTTAATTTCGCGGCTGCAGTCACCATCTGCAGTGATTTTGGAGCCCAAGAAAATAAAAGTAGCACAGAACTGGCACATAAATGTTGCAAGCCAGTAATAATATAGTTGGTGTTGATATTACTTTATTGAATCTTGCAATAAAGATATTTGGTAAAGTGAGAACATCTGGATTGGTGGAGGAAACAGGTCTATTGGTTTCTTTTTGTTTGTTTGTTTTATAGGCATTATGACAACCCGGGGGTCAATTACAACATCCTCCATGAACGACTCTGCAGCTTTGGGAACTACAGAGTACTCCTCCACAACTTCAGCCCCAGCCAACAGTGGGAGAGACGATGGCCCTGCAGTTTCATCTAATGCCTCACCAACAATTGGGAGGACAGCAATGTCCGAGTCCCAGCAACATGCGACACCAGCTGCTCTTCTAACTTCATCACCAACCGGCAGCTCTGCTGGATCCGCTGAGCAGACAAGCCCAACACATGAGACTCAGGAGGAGAAATTAAGTATGGTTATCAGCACCACCTCCGAGGGCACGACACTGCCAAATTCCGTGATGACTTCCACACTGAAGGCCCAGGGAGGGACATCCAGGAGCACAGCCTCATCCAGCATGGCCACAACAGCAAACCCCTCGGAACAGAACCAGAGTCCTCCAGCTGCAGCCCCATTCACATCAAGCTCTGCAGCCAATGGACTGGGGTCATCAGTGTCAGCTGACTCTTCAAAATTAGCCACGATCACAACTCCAACGGCTTTAAACACATCGGGCATTGACATTACGTCATCAGGGTCCATAACGACCACTGTCTCTGAGATGTCAGCTACAACATCCCGAGCAACATTGGACAAAACCACTGATGCGATAGAATCTTTACCTGTGACCACTCGTGCCTTTACTCACACCATTTCACTAACCATGACCACCCTGGAGACAACTGTTCCTGGAACAAACATACCTGGGGCTCAGGAAGGGGTAACTACAGCTGCACCCTCCACCCTAACAACATCCTCCACGATAAGCACAAAGTCTGAAAGACATCACAATACCGTCACGCAAACACCTTCCTCTCCAACGGAATCAGCCCCCAGTGCTGGTACTGCCACGACCCCGTCACCCGAGACAACAGCTGCTGGTTCAACAACCCTTACTCCCATCTCCCCAGGGACAACAAAATCCTCTACCAGGACTGGAGTCAGTCAAGTGTCCCCCAAACACCCCAGAAGTCCTGGAGCAGAAATCTGTGCTTTGGATGAGCACCTAGCTGACAGCGGAGGTTGTATGTGCAATAACAGCTACTACGCCCACTCAGGTAAGTCTGAGGAACTCCCGACAGTGCAGCTAAGAACTCTCCACAACTCTGTGAAGGCCCAGAGGAGCTAAGTCCAAAGGATATGGGAGAGCTAGTGAGGTTTGGTCAGACATTGACACCTAAAGAGTCTACCTGGACAGAGGTGATTTCCAGTGAGAGCAAGGGTAGTTAGACATGTGAATTTGTCTTAGTTTGGGCTGCTATAACAAAAATACCATGCATAGGTTGGCTTATGAACAACAGAAACTTATTTCTTACGTTTCTGGAGGCTGACAGTCTGAGATGAAGGCACGGGTAGCTTTGGTATTGGGTGGGGCCCACGTCCTGGTCAGACAGCTGTCCTCTTAGTGTGCCCTCCCAGGATGGAAGGGGCAAGGGAGCTCTCTTGGGTCCTTTTTGTAAGGGCACCATTCCCATTCATGAGGGCTTTCCCTTCGTGACCTAAGTGAAGTGAAAGTCACTCAGTCATGTCCGACTCTCTGCGACCCCATGGGCTATACAGTCCATGGACTTCTCCAGGCCAGAATACTGGAGTGGGTTGCCATTCCCTTCTCATGACCTAATCACCTCCCAAAGGACCCACCTCCTAATAAGGTCACATTGGATATTTGGACTTAACATACGGATTTGGGGCTGGTGGTGCAAACCTACGGTCTACAGCAGGGGTAGAATGGGCAAGTCATCAGCCCCCAGCCCCCAGGATTCCAATGACTGATCTGAGATTAAGCCTTCCTGGGGGGAGTAGATGATGAGCTACCAAAGATAAAACCCCAGCAGAGGCCTGGAGGGCTAAGCAGGGAAATGGGGAAAAGTCTTGTTGAGGCAAGACAAGTGTAGCCGATATTATAGAAAGGTGGAGGTCACAGGATCTTCTTGTGTGAGTAGCAATGCAACTACCTCTCAGGCTCAGCCTCTGGCAGGGCTAAAGCTGGGTCCTGGGAACCAAACATATGCCCCCTACAGTGGAAATAAATCTAACCTCCCCCCCCAATACTTCAATTTAATAAAACTCTGATTTTTCTAAAAAAGACTACTCTTTTTTTTTTTTTTTTTGCCATGCCATGCAGCATGTGGGATCTTAATTCCCCAACTAGGGATCCAACCCACACCCCCTGCAGTGGAAGCATAAGAGTCTTCACCGCTAGACCCCTTGGGAACTTCCAGAGCACCAGCTCTGATATTGCAGCCCATGCCTCTGACCGAACATGTCTGCTAAGATAGAATCAAGGAGCTTTTTTTTTTTTTTAAAAAAAAGGAAACAAAGTCTTTAAATTCAAAGTAATAAAGCAAGTCCAGAAATGTTTAGTATTTCCATGATATTTTACTTTTCATGACTAACTGTGAGCGGATCATCCCAAATTCAACAGCAAGTGTGGAAAGCGCAATCACAGAAAGAACAGAAGGCTTAAATATTAGCTTCTCCTTCATCACCCCAAACATGGTGCCTGACATGTGTCAGGGCACCGTGTGGTGCCAGGGGCAGAAAGACCCATGCTAATCGGCTTAACTATAATTAATTAATTAATTTAAAAAACTGAAAACATGGAACAAAGCAAACTTTGTTGCCTTGTGAAGCTAAGAAGTCCTGAAAAGGACGTGAAGATGCATCCTCTCTGTCGTGACTCTCAGTGAGCTCCCTCCCTCCCTCGGCTGTCTCTTCAGGAGTTTAGGCTTTTACAAGACAGAAAGAGCTATTGAGCTCAGACAGTTTAGGTCCCTCAAAGCCCCCAA
Organism: Ovis aries; assembly: GCF_016772045.2. Taxonomy (NCBI): domain Eukaryota; kingdom Metazoa; phylum Chordata; class Mammalia; order Artiodactyla; family Bovidae; genus Ovis; species Ovis aries. The sequence continues at coordinate 240,623,052 of NC_056055.1, read as the reverse complement.
GGTCCAGGTTACCTGCTGGAATAAGAAGGAAATCAAAGAACAAAGCAAATTATTATCTCCTCAAATAATCTTGCCAAGCAGGTAACAGAAGCCAATGGGTTGGAGAAGGGCAAACAGGAGAATTTATTACAAAGGTGTCTCATGGAGCCCAAGGGTAGGCTCCAGCCAGGGTCCCCAGGGACTTGGAACTCTGGATGTGGTGGCAGCCAGCGAGTCACCCCTCTCTCCTCTCTTAGTCTTGCTTCACCCCCTTCGGTACCCGCAACTGCTTTGTTCCTCTCTCCAAACACTGGCTGTTCCTGCATCTCAGCCCACAAGGCAGGAGAGGGCTGCCTTACAACTCTCAAGCTTTATTGCCTCCTTTCAGGCTCAGTTCCTGGGAAAGAGATTCTGAGTGGGTCAGCTAAGGCCAGGGATTAGGGTCCCCAGTGCAATCATGGCAGAGGGGTCTTTCCTCCCATGAGGGAAACTCTTTAAGGGAGTGGCTATGGGTTGGACCCCCAGATTAGAACTAGTACCCCTGGCCCTTGGCATCACCCCGGGAGCCTCAGGAAGCTCTGTCCTGGCTCTTATCCCCCTACAGAACTATCCGGGGCATTGGTGGCTCTGCGCTGCCAGCCACAGGAAATTGAGGTGGTCCTGAGCAGCTGCTTCCTGAAGACTCGCCACTGGATCCTGGGGGAAGGCACCTTTTCAGGATGCTCCAGTGTCAGCAAGTCAGAGGAGGGTCGCAGAGCCCAGGCCTTCACCGTGGAGAAGAAAGAGGGCTCTTGTGGACTTCACCTCTCTGTGAGCAATCTGGAAGGGATCCTCTGACAGGAAGCTGGGCTGTACGTGTGCTTCGGGGGAGGGACTGGGAAATGAATGACTGGTACCAGTTGTGACTTTATTTCAATGAAAATGAAGGATAATTCTCGGGAATGAAGTCAAGTCTTAGCAATCAGACTAGTCTCTTGGGGGAAGAGACCATGTTGTCTCTCATCAGATTAGGAATGCCCTTATAAATGGTGCCATGTTTGATGGATTGGGAAAATTGACTTCCAAACTTGTCAGCCACAGAATCCTTTAAAATAATAACTACCACAACCACAACCAGTATTTATTAATCTCTTACTGTGTGCTGGGCTTCCCTGGTAGCTCAGATGTTAAAGAATCTGCCTGTAATGCAAGAGACCTGGGTTCAATCCCCGGGTCGAGAAGATCCCCCAGAGAAGGGAATGGCAACCCACTCTAGTATTCTTGCCTAGAGAATGGCTATAGTCCATGGGGTCACAAAGAGTCAGACACAACTGATTGACACACACATACTGTGTACCATGTGCTGTGGGTCAGAATCTTTTTTATATGCAATGTCTCACTAAATCTTCACAATAATCCTGTGAAGTTTCCATTTTACAGATGAGCAATCTAAGGCTCAGAGAAGCTGAGGGATTATCCCAAGTCACATAGTTAGTTATTAACTGAGCTGGCTTGTGCTCCTAACTGCTCACTGTGCTGTTACTTCTTTTCCTGGAAAGGGCTCTTATGAAAAGCCAAACATAAAAAGAAATATATAAAAATAGAGCAGCTCTGATTGAATGCAGCCGGAGGAAGAGTCCCCTGCTGGGTCAGCTTCGCCCTAACACATAGGTAGACTTTAATGCCCCTTCAAAGAGGCTCTGGAGCTTTCTGGGCTCAGTTTGAAAACCAGAGTTTGTTATAATGGTGGGGTAAGGTGGGTGATGTCTTTCCTCCAGTATCTAGTTCGGCCACCCACAGATGGGTTCTCTTGCCTAAGTCAACAGCACAGAGTCGACAGTTTCAACATGTAATAGATAAGTCCATGGCTTTGCCCCTAGAATTCTCTGTGTTCTTTTTAAAATAAACTGCTTGATTTATAGCAATAAAACAAATCATTTTGATTTGTTTTTAAGAAATCCTGTGGGAAACAATGAAATATCAAAAAAATATCTGAATCTTGGGATAAGGACCAGGCATCAGCAATTTTAACAAGTCCCACAGTGATTCTTTTATTTTTTTCCAGGAGATTCTAAAATGCATGTTGAAATTTGAGAACCACTGACACAGAGGTTAAGAACATGGGCTCTGGGATCAGTGAGATGTTGAATTCTGGCTTTGTTAGTTGCTTTGGGCAAATCTTTTAACTTTCTAACCCTCCGTTTACTCTTTTGGGAATTCCCTGGCCATCTAATGGTTAGAGCTCTGTGCTTTCACTGCCGAGGGCCTGGGTTCAATCCCTGTTGGGGAACTAAGATCCTGCAGGCGCACTGTGCAGCCAAATAAATAAGCCTCAGTTTACCCTTCTGTAAAATGGGACTAATAATGGACCCCTCCTCACAGAGTTGCATTCAGACCACAGTGCCTAGAATATAACCCATGCTCAGTGAACTTTAGCCATTACTCTTTTCTTCCCCCCTATATTTTGGCTGTGGGATTTTCCACCAGGAATCAAATCCGCATCCCCTGCAGGGGAAGAGCAGCATCTTAACCACTGGACTGCCAGAGAGGTCCAGGCTTTGGCCATTCCTCTTGTTTAAATAAACAACTTGCAACAAACAACGATGGAAGACGGAGATTCCCCAGGAGATCTGAGGGTAATGGCCGCCTCCCTGTTTTTTCCAGGTCAACAAGAGCCATGCCCTTTATTCTCTGGAGGTGCAGCTTCTGAAATCTCACCCTGATGCTGCCAATAAAACCGACGTCATGATGCTCAGCCTCAGCTGCACGTATGCTCTGGTGGTGAATGTCACTCACCCCTACCCAGTAGTCTCTTTCACGTGAGTTCCTTTTCATCAGCTGCCCCTCTGGCTGGGCCCTGCAGAGTTCCCACTGCTACCTATAATTGACACAAAAGGAGTCAACACCCTCCGGATGTTGGTTCCCCCTGCCATGCCCACTCAGCAATCATAGGTACCTCTTGGACTGAGATTCAAAGTATTAGTGGAAGAAAAAGATGCTTTTATGAAGTAATACATTATGAGTTGTTTATATAAATTACCTTGAGGTAGGATGGCTCAGATATCTTCAAGGGCCCTGGGGTCTGAGGATCTATGATGTGGCCCCTCACTTTTTAGGAGGTCCAGGAGGAAGGTTAGCAAACTTGCCCCTCAGCTCCCTTCCCATGGGCTTCCCTGGTGTCTCAGACAATAAAGAATCTGCCTGCAATGCAGGAGACCCAGGTTTGAATCCTGGATTGGGAAGATCCCCTGGAGAAGAGCACGACTACCCACACTAGTATTCTTGCCTGGAGAATTCCATGGAGAGAGGAGCCTGGCAGGCTACAGTCCATGGGGTCAGCAAAGAGCTGGAATGATTGAGCGACTAACACTTCCCTTCCCCTCCTTCTCTGTGGCTACCAGTGCTCCGTGAACTAAGGTACAAGGCAGAGGGTGAGTGATACCCCTTGCCTCGAGGGTTTCGTAGTGAGAGTCTTATTGCCATCCCTCTCCAGATATATTACCATCCATATTTTGGGCACTGGGGACACCATCGTCATCCTGGGCATCTACACAGACCCTCAGTGCTCATCTCCACTTGAGAACAGACCAGCTCCCCTTCACAAGCCTCTCTACGTAGTCCTCAGAGCGACAAGCAGTGACCCAAATAGATTTGCCCTGGTGGTCAATGAGGTCTTCGCCAGCACCAACATCTCCAGGACTGGTGCTGTTAAGGCCACCCACTACTTTGTGAAGGACAGGTAAGTACCCGTGGGGACCTGGCAACCTCCTTTCACTGCTGCTCTAGCTCTTGGACTGTAGCTTGGGCTGGGTGGTTTTATACCTAAGAGCACAGGTCCTGTCACCCTTCTCTGTATTGCTAGTACATAAACAGGAGGAGAAAGTAAGTGCTGGGTGAATGTTTGTTGAAAAAAATGCAAAGATTATTATCACTTCCATGTTTCAGATGAGTAAATTAAGGCAATGGGAAATGAAATCCTATACAAGATTATAGCCAATTAATGGCACTCATTCCTTGTCGTCTTTCCTCAAACAATTACTGAGGGTTTACAGTCATAAAAGTAAAAAATGAAAACAAAGGTAACATTTCAGGGTACAATACAGTACATAATATATTTGACATTTGAACAGACACTGTTCAAATCACTTCGCATATATTAATTCACATAAGGCTCACAACATACTGTATGAGATAGTTATATTTTCATTCCCATTTTATAGATAGAGAAACTTAGGCTCAGTTCAGACAACTCGTAAGTGGTAGACCTTGCTAAGTGGTGGTTCAAGTCCTTACCCTCAACAGCTCATGGTCAAGGGAAGGACATGTCTCCTGCTTCCTGATTTTATTTCATTATTATTAACAAGTCTTCACAGAGCACAGTGAATCATTCATTGCCTCATTTATTCCCGAAAAAACCCTGTGAAGTATTATTTCCCCCACTTTAAAAATGAGAGGATTAGAGGATTCAGAATTTAATGACTAGACCAAGGACATAATGCTGTTCTACTCATTCTTCCAGAGTCCTGGTTCTGAAACACCACCAAATCCGTTCTACCATGCAATTCTTCCTTTGTCAGGAGGAAAGAGAAAGTGAAAGTGAATCATGTCTGAATTTTTGTGACCCCATCATGTCTAACTTTTTGTGACCCCATCATGTCTGACTTTTTGTGACCCCATAAACTGTAGTCTGCCAGACTCCTCTGTCCATGGAATTCTCCAGGCAAGAATACTGGAGTGGGTTGCCATGCCCTTCTCCAGGGGATCGTCCCCACCCAGGGATGGAACCTGGGACCATCTGAGCCACCAGGGAAGCTCCTTTGTTGGAGAAAAGAGAACCTAGTGATTAAGGGTATGGGTGGCACTTCATCCAGATTTCTAGCTGAAGGAACTTGGACAACCTACTTAGCTTTTCTAAGCTTCAGTTTCCTTATCTTTAAAAGAAAAAAAGGACAGAATTCCCAGTCCAGTGGTTAGGGCTTGGCACTTTCATTGCCGTGGAGCTAGGTTCAGTTTCAACCACTGAGATCCCACAAGCCACATGATGCAGCCAAAGATAAAAGAAGTAAAAGAAACGGACCATCTAGGGGGGAAACTCGAACAGATTTTATTGATAGTAAGCTTGAGTTTTGGAATAAAGAAAGTGAAAGTGAAGTAGCTTATTCATATCTGACTCTTTGCTACCCCGTGGACTGTAGCCTCCCAGGCTCCTACATCCATGGAATTTTACAGGCAAGAGTACTGGAGTGGGTTGCCATTTCCTTCTCCAGGGGATCTTCCCGAACCTGGGTCTCTCACACTGCAGGCAGATGCTTTACCATCTGAGCCACCAGGGATAAAGACCCAAGGGTGAAAAATACTGGGCTTCACAGGTGGCAGTAGTGGTAAAGAACCTGCCTGCCAATGCAGGAGACACAAGAGACACAGGTTAGACCCCTGGGTCGGGAAGATCCCCTGGAGGCGGGCATGGCAATTCACTTCAGTATTCTTGCCCAGGAAATCCCATGGTCAGAGGAGCCTGGCGGGCTACAGTCCACAGTGTCTCAGCGTCAGACATGACTGAAGCAACTGAGCAAGCAAGCAAGCTTGAGTCCTGGAATAAAGACCCCAGGGTATAAAAAGATTACATGGGCTTCAGAAAGTACAAGGGAGAGAGGTCATAGAGGTGATTCCCTAATGCCCATAGGAGGTAGCATCTGTGGGGACAGGTAATTTAGTGGGAAGATAATTTGCTCTCCCATAGGCTTTTACATTGGCTGTTTTCTCTTCCTGGAATCCTCAACGCCCTGGTACCTATATGGAAAATTCTCATCCTTTTAGTCTTTACTTAAAGGACACCATTTCAATGAAGCCTACCCCATCCTTGCTATTTAAAATTGCAACTATCCTCCACTCATCCAGTCTAGATCCCTATTTCTTCTATTTATCACCTCCTATTATATACTATGTTACATGGGCTCATTTACTTTTCTTTTTTTTATCAAGTTATTTATTGTGTGTCTCCTCTTACCCACAAGAGAATAGGAGGTTTGGTCTGTTTCATTCACTCAGTTCCCTGAGTGAACTTTCTCCCAAGCACCATGGACTGTCTGCCCATGGACTCTGCACGGACTGTATCCCAGTGTTATCAGTTATAGTGAAGGGGTTACATTTAGGTTATTGTCACCTCAAAAAAGTCACCATGACAACACCATGAACAGTTCAGGCCACTACCTCCAAATCCCTGAGCTCATAATTTTTTGTGTCTATCAGAGTTTGCCACCAGTAGCTGAGGTTTCCTTTTTTTTAATGTGCAGCAGCTAATAAGTGATCACTGATGAACTATGTCCAGTGAAGAAGCGCACTTTACTGAAAGGGGAGGGCCTTAGAAAAACACACATAAAAATAAAAGGTCCTCTTGCCTTTAGTTACTACCACCACATCATCAAAATAATAATAGAAGAGAGGAAGGAGAAGAAAGGAAAAGACAGAGGGAGAGAAAAGACGTTTTTTTTAAAAAAAAAGGAAGGAGGGAAAGAGAAAGAAAGAAAAAGGGGAGAGAGGGAGGGAAAGGGGAGGAGAGAGAAATGAAGAGAAGGAGAGGGAGACAAGTAGGGCAGGGAAGAAAAGGAGGGAGAGAAAGAAGTAAAGAAAGAGGAGGGGGGCAAAAGTATTGTCTTCCTCTTATGACTGATGTGAGAATACAATGAAATAATGCGTGTGAATTTTCATCATGAGACCCAGCATGTACACTCACACTGGACAAGCCAAAAAGAGGGAATCAGTGTTTGCCTGGGCTCCTAACCTTGGGGGACACTGCCTCTCCCGACAGCTGCCCGGTCAGCAAGCGGCTGCTGGAGGGCCCGAGGGCCAACGGGGCCTCCCTGGAGGTGAAACTGGCCTTCAACCCGTTCCACCTCTTGCCCAGCGATGCACTTTACCTGCACAGCCGAGTGACCCTGTGTGACAAGCAGGCAGGACGCCCGTGTCCACCGGTGAGCGGGCAGGACTAGGTGCTCCACGGGCCACAGCTGCGGGCGGCTAGCTGGGGAGCTGGCTCCCCGCAATTCCTTCACCCCGAGGGGGAGACTAAGGTGGGGCCTGGAGGATGGTGGTGCTGGGGCCTGGCCTAGCCTGCCCAGGGCAAGGGGCCTGTAGATTGACCTAAAGGGCAGGATTTTGGTGAATTCACTGGGGCAACCTGGGCATCTCGGGCAAAGGCCCGACCAGGCAAGGGCGGAGAGAGACGTTGCTACCCTTCTGCTTTGTCCCCACAGACCTGTAGAAAGAACAGTCCACGTGGGAGGAGTCGAGCCTGGGAGATCTCAGCCCGGGAGGGCCGGGAGAGCGGCACTGGCTGGCTGGTGTTCGGGCCCATTCGATTAAGTGGTAACTGGCTCATTTGGGGGCCTCCGTGGCTCCTCTTCCAGATTTCCCCACTGACCCTTTCTGAGATGCCAACCCTTTCACCTCTTCCTACCACACTCTTCCCTCAATTCCAGTCCGTGTCCTCCTCCTCGACTCCTTTGCTCTGGAGAGGTCTCCTCTCTTACCCCATCCTGGTTCCTTTTCTCACTCATTAAACGTTTCTCCTCCCATTCTCATCTTTTCTGCCCACCCCAGACCCATTTTCGCCTATCTGTTTGTCCCTTGTACCAGTCTGCTTTTGTAAACCCTTCTGCTAGTCTGAAATCATCTATCCCTTTTCTCTGTTTGGTGACAACCTTCCAAAGCTCTGATCCTCACAGGAAAGTGAGGGTCTTCTTAGTAAGTCCATTCTTTAGAGGCAGAAGGTTCATCCTCACAACCTTCTGAGCCCATGCTTTGAGAAATGGTCCTTTTGCTTAATCAAATAATGCATGCTGCTGCTGCTAAGTCGCTTCAGTTGTGTCCGACTCTGTGCAATCCCATAGACGGCAGCCCACCAGGTTCCTCTGTCCCTGGGATTCTCCAGGCAAGAATACTGGAGTGGGTTGCCATTTCCTTCTCCACAAAGAATGCATAAATGACACTAAATAATCCCCAGAGTAAAGTGTTTAAGCCTAAAAAGTTTAAGCTTAATCTTTCTTCTTTTGTGGTTTCAGAGTCCAGTGCCTCCAGCCCCAGGAGTCTGGCAGGTTGGTACCCAGGGATTGCTGTGACAAAGTTCTGATGGCTGCACCAGGGTCTGGGGATGCACACTGGCTGGTCTTGGATCTTATCTCTGCTCAATAGTATGGGACTTGGGAGAAGTTATTTACCCTAAGTCTTAGCTTTCTCAGCTATACATGGCATAGTTGTCATTTGGGGACTATTTGTAGTCATAATGTTTTATCCCTTATCAGAACCTGAGGCTATCCAGAAATGATTTAGAGTAGGGGTTGAAATGTCAAGATACAAGGCCAGGAAGGTAATAACAAGTGAGGGGGTTGAGTGGAGTCCACAATGATTGGAGAGTTCATCTCTGTATCTCCATCCGTCTCACCCCCAGACCAGCAGTGGAACTGCCGCACAGCTGTTGTTCAGTCACTAAGTCGTGTCCAACTCTTTGTAACCCCATGAACTGCAGCATGCCAGGCTTTCCTGTCTTTCCCTATTTCCTGGGGTTTGCTCACACTCATGTCCATTGAGTCAGTGATGCTCTCCAACTGTCTGAGTACTCAGGGCCACACAGGGAGCCCCAGGAAAGCTTGTTGAAAGAATGCATGAATGACTTACTAAATAATCTCCACAGTAGAGTGTTTAAGCCTAAAATGTTCCCCAGGCTCACAAAGCCACCTAATTCTGCTTTAAAATAATTTCTTTCTTTCCTGCAGGATCCTGGATGGCCATCTTTCTTCTCACGGTGATAGGCTGGATGCTAGGATAAAATCCTATCCAGATACTCCCCCGAAGCTCTAGTCCTTAGCCTTTAGTTTAGTGGCCTGAGGCAAGGGTAGGGTTGAGGAAGATATGGGGGAAGGCAACTAGTCTGTCCTCTTGTTAGGGACCAAACAGGTTGGGGGTGAAGATGGAATCCATGTGTGACTTATTAAACTGTCTGGTAAGGATTGTGACCACTGAGGCTTGGGCAGTGTGCTTCCTCATTTCACCTTCCCTTCCCATCTCTGGAACTCTTCCAAGGGTAGGTTTGGACTGCTCAATATGGTAAGGTGTAGGCAAAGGTTATGGCCAATAAACAACACAGAACTTTCCTACTTTATTTGACTCCTTTTCTGTTATCAGACCACAAAGCTTCACGGCTTTATGAGGAATGGTGTATGTGTTTGTGCATGTGTGCACACGTGTGTGTGTGTGTGTACATACAGGTGAGAAGTAACTTTGTTCTCCGTGGGTCTCGGTTCTATTTGTAAGATGAAAGAATTTGACCAGATGATCTTTGCTTCAACATGGGGACTCCATGACTCTCATTCTAGCTGAGTTGCTGGGCCATGGCCAACTGGTTCCAAGTCTCCTTTCTTCTGCAGAATGAGCAAGAACTATTCAATTTCAGAATTAGGATTTAATGTGTCAAAATAGGGCTTCCCTGGTAGCTCAACTGGTAAAGAATATGCTTGCAATACAGTAGACCCCAGTTTGATTCCTGGGTCAGGAAGATCCCCTGGAGAAGGGATAGGATACCCACTCCAGTACTCATGGGCTTCCCTGGTGGCTCAGATGGGAAAGAATCTGCCTGCAATGTGGGAGACCTGGGTTGGGATGATCCCCTGGAGGAGGGCATGGCAACCCACTCCAGTATTCTTGCCTGAAGAATTCCACGGACAGAGGAGACTGGCGGGCTACAGTCCATGGGATTGCAGAGAGTCAGACACGACTGAATGACTAAGCACAGCACAGCTGGTATGAATATAATATTATTCTGATCATTATTTCCAGCCTCATTAACTCCCCTTTCCTAACAGAGGGTGGATATAGGCAACAGTGTGCTACCATTTATTCATTCAAAAACAGGTTGGAATCTACTGGGAATTCAACAGCACACAAAACACAGGCTCTGACCCTGCAGAGAGGATAGTTGAAGGCAGGAAGCACCACCGCTTTGTGTGAACCACAAAGCAGGACAGGCTTTAGAGGCTGACAGAGGTGGTACTTTCACAAAATCCCAAGAAGGCCCTATGCCTCTTTTGTTTTCATTTAAAAAATACTGCTTTTATTTGTATCTATAATCATTTTGAACTGTGGTGTTGGAGAAGACTCTTGAGAGTCCCTTGGACTGCAAGGAGATCCAACCAGTCCATTCTAAAGGAGATGGGTCCTGGGTGTTCTCTGGAAGGAATGATGCTAAAGCTGAAACTCCAGTACTTTGGCCACCTCATGGGAAGAGTTGACTCATTGGAAAAGGCTCTGATGCTGGGAGGGACTAGGGGCAGGAGGAGAAGGGGATGACAGAGGATGAGATGGCTGAATGGCATCGCCGACTCGATGGACATTGAGTCTGAGTGAACTCCAGGAGTTGTTGATGGACAGGGAGGCCTGGCATGCTGCGATTCATGGGGTCGCAGAGTCGGACACGACTGAGAGACTGAACTGAACTGACTGATAATCATTTTAGAAATTAATTTCTTGGGGAAATATGTTGTTACAAGCAACTAAATTAAAAGTCTTTAACATTTCATTTGCAAAATCTTTTCTGATTATTTAATGATTTAACAGCTCCAGAAAAAAAATTAAGTCAAATGATCAATCCATATTTTTTCATGTACATAAAAATCACACACATTAAATTAGTACAATTAATTACATTTCATTGGGAATTTATATTTACTTTATGAGTCTGGAGTAGAGAGACCTTTTAAATAGCCCTGTTGACAAAGGTATTAACCCTTGCCCACACTTAAAATATATCCAGTCAGGATTTCCCTCGTGGTCCAGTGGCTAAGACTGTGCTCCCAATGCAGGGCTCCACATTTGATCCCTGGTCAGGGAACTAGATCCCATGCTGCAACTCAAGATCCCATGTGCCACAACTAAGCCACCAAATAAATAAATAAAAATATTTTAAAATAAAATAAAATATATCCTAGGGAATTCCTTGGCGGTCCAATAGCTAGGACTTGGGGCTTCTACTGCTGAGGGCTCAGTTCAATCTCTGGTAGGGTAACTAAGATTGGAACTAAGATCCTGCAAGCCACAGGCTGGGGCAAAAAAAAAGAAAATATCCCAAAGTATAAGGGGGAAATACCATTGACTATATTATGCTTACATATCTCAAAAAGAAAACAGAATGAAACAAAATAAAGTTAAAAGGAAGCTATTGAACTTAAAACTGTGTTGAAAATTGTGACTATTCTCTGAAATTAGCGCCAAAAATCTCCATTAAAATATAAATGAGAGGGGAGGACGTTTGAGTAGGGAGGCAAAATTGATCCCATACCCTTCAGTCTGACTCCTGGTCACAGACTGACCATGGCCTGTTATGTAACCAGATCAAGTCCTGACCCTGACCACAGCCTAACTCCGGGTCACAATGTGACCCCCTGTTTCAGGTGGGAGTACTGATAGGTGGTGAGGAATGGGAGTAGGCTGGGATCCCGGAATGAGCTGCGCCCAGTTTCTCAATCTGCACAGGCCCAAGAAGGCCACTTCAGGGCCCGGTGAGCAGCGCTCCGCCCAGAAGCGAGACCAGCAGAGGGGTTGGAGCGACTGCACAGTGCCGCGACTGGCTCATGCGCAGAGAGATCCGTCCGTTCCCCGCGCCGAGGGCGGCGTGCAAGGGCGGGACACCCGCTCGACCCTACTTCTGATTGGTCGCAGATGGGCAGACAGGGGCGGGGCCTGGGCGGAGCGCGCGGCGCGCGGCCTGGCGGGTGTGTTAACGGCCGTTAAGCAAGCTGAGGGGGCCGAACCGCTGTCCGTGGCAGACGCGGTCGCCGCGGTTGGTGTTCCTGAGTGAGGGGTTTTGCTGCCCGCTTTCAAGCCCACGTAAGTCCTCTCTCCCGGGCCTTCATTGGACTGACAAACCCTGTGCCCTCCTTGGAGAACCCTGGCAGAGCCTCAGGCACTGTCGACCTGCCTCCGTGGGGGGCCGAGGGAGAGCGAAGAGCATGCGCAGAGCGGCTGAGCTGCCCGCCTTGGGTCTCTCACGCCCCGGCTTTCTGAAATAACGCCCCCCGCTTTCATCGCCTTGCTGTCTCCATCCCTCATTCCACAGCAGTTGCGGGGCCTCTGTGAGGTACAGTCCTGGTCCCGGTCGCCAGGGCACGGCGGGAGGGAAGTTCCTTGCCCTCTAGGAGCGCGTAGCCCTGGGAGAGGAGACGTCAACCGGGTGGTTGTGCTGGGTGGAGAAGTACGGAGCGCGGAACCCTAGGCACCAACAGGTCTGAGGGGGCGGGGAGCCCTCCCCGAGGAAGCGAAGTCTGAGCCAAGATTTGGAGGATGAATAGAGAAGGAAGGTCGGAGGGACCGAGAGCGCTCGTGAAGGCGCTAGGATGGAGTTTCTGAGCCCGCACGGTTTTGCTTCCCCCTCCACAGGCTATTTAAGTGTCTGGAGACGTTTTGGGTTCTCACAACTCTGGGATTGTTCCTGGCATCCGATGGGTAGATGTCAGGGGTGCTGCTGAACAACCTGCCGGACAGCCCTACATCAAAGACTTACCGACTCCAGTATCAGTAGTACCAAGATTGAGGATCCCTGCTGTAGACAGGGAGGAGCTGGTTCTCTGGATGCACATAAAGTGTGTTGAAGCTTATTTATTCAGTAGAGGGTGTTCAGCACATTAAACGGAAGGATCAGAACCCTGTTTGTCGTCTGCACCAGTCTACTTCCACCACATGGCACAGAGCCAGGCAAATAGGCACTCAGTAAATTTTGGTTGATGAATTGAATACTGTGTGCTAGGAAGGAAGGAGTGGTGATACAAGGACGATTAAGATAACCATGCTTCATTTCTTGCCCTTAGGCCTTGTATGTTTTATAATAATCTGATGGTGTGGTGTGTTTCAGGACTCCTTTGTAAAGGCAACATCTTGGCAAGGATTTGGCTTTTCTTTAGATCTGGTTCAATGAATGATCAAGGCAATGGAAATAGTGTAATGGTGTGAGATTCTTAGTGTGTCTGTGTCCGCTGTCTGTGTATCCCTTCAAATCCTCTCCTGTCTTGATGTGGTTCTCTCAACAGCTGTCAAATGTATTCCACACTAAGATTATAATTCTTCAAAAGAGGAATACTTAACAACAGTCAAAATCTAGTTCTTGGATAGCAACTTGGGAAATAGAGCTTGGGTGGTGACCAATGGGAAAGTGAAGAAATTATATGAGCTGCTTCAGCTCCTCGGAGAAGGCAATGGCACCCCACTCCAGTACTCTTGCCTGGAAAATCCCATGGACGGAGGAGCCTGGTAGCCTGCAGTCCATGGGGTCGCTAAGAGTGGGACATGACTGAGCGACTTCACTTTCACTTTTCACTTTCATGCATTGGAGAAGGAAATGGCAGCCCACTCCAGTGTTCTTGCCTGGAGAATCCTAGGGACGGCGGAGCCTGGTGGGCTGCCGTCTATGGGGTCGCACAGAATCGGACATGACTGAAGCGACGCAGCAGCAGCAGCAGCCCCAGCTCCTAAGTGCTTTGGGACTTGCAGTTCTAGCTATGTCTGAGACAGAAACTCCAACTTGTGGTGGCTTAGTAACTACCTCATAGGTTTGATGTGAGTATTAAACATAAGACATGATACTATAGAATCTTTAGCACAGTGCTTGATGGATATTAAGGACTGGCATACCTCAGATATATTGTGGGTAGGGTTCCAGACCACCAGAATAAATCGAGTCACACAAATTTTTTTGGTTTCTCAGTATTATATGTTATGTTTACACTTTACTGTAGTCCATTAAGTATGCAATAGCATTATGTCTTTTAAAAATGTACATGCCTTAATTAAAAAATACTTTATTGCTAAAAAAATGCTAACCATCATCTGAACCCTCAGTGATTTGTAATCTCTTTGCTAATTTGCCAGTAGAGGATTCTGCCTTGATGTTAATGGGTGATGACTGAATGAGGTGATGGTTGCTGAATGTTGGGGTCGCTGTGGCAATTTCTTAAAATAAGACAACAGTGAAGTTTACTACATTGATTGACTTTTCCTTTCACAAACAATTTTTCTATAACATGCAAAGCTGTTTAATGGTATATTCCCCATGGTGGAACTTCTTTCAAAACCAGAGTCAGTCCTCTCAAACCCTGCTACTGCTCTATCAACTAAGTTTATGTAATATTCTAAATCCTTTGTTGTCATTTCAACGGTCTTGGCAGCATCTTCACTGGAAGTAGTTCCATGTCAAGAAACCACTTTCCTCATCCATAAGAAGCACCTCTTCATCTTTTAAAGTTTTATCATGAGATTGCAGTAATTCAGTCACATCTTCAGGCTCCACTTCTAATTTTAGTCCTCTTACTAGTTCTACTACTCCTGCAGTTACAATAGTAATATCAAAGTTCACTAATCACAGATCACCATAACGGATGTAATAATGTTGAAAAAGCTTGGAATATTGCAAGAATCACCAAAATGTGACACACAAAGTGAGCAAATGCTTCAGGAAAAAAATGACATCCATAGACTTGCTCGACACCAGGGTTGCCACAGATCTTCAATTTGTTAAAAAAATAGAATCTGTGAAGCTCAGTAAAGTGAAAGTGAAGTCGTTCAGTCATGTCCGACTCTTTGCAACCTGTAGACTGTAGCCCACCAAGCTCCTTCGTCCATGGGATTCTCCAGGCAAGAATACTGGAGTGGGTTGCCATTTCCTTCTCCAGGGGATCTTCCCGACCCAGAGATCGAACCCAGGTCTCCCACATTGCAGGCAGACTCTTTAACCTCTGCACCACCAGGGAAGCCCTTAAATACAAGAATACAGTCTCTAGAACTTCAGATCCAAGTCAGAGATTTCAAGGGAGGAAAGGAAGCCAGGTTGAAAGAAGGGGAAGGAGGCGGGAGAGGGGGGTGAAAGGGGTGGCCTTACAGACGTCTCCTGCCACCTACAGATATCCAGGCATTATGGGACTTTTCTCTGGGCCTCCAGAGAAGGGAGGACTGGAACTCGGCCCTACCAGAAATCAGACCAGACCAGAACCAGAATTTGAGTTCTCTGCCAAGAGGAGGTGATCAGTCTCCAATCCTCAGCTCAAGCTGAGGGCCCTTCGACCAGATTCCTGCTTCCAGGACCAGGGGACTAGAAAAACAGGGAAGGATAGGAAGAGTTAAGGAGAGGAAAGAGAAAGGGAAGGGGAGAAAGGTCAATAAAGTCTCTTGTTCCTTACCGGTTGGGGCACTCTGGCCAGTTGCCTGCATCAGGAGGAGACCAGGGACAAAAGGGTCCCAGTTGCGGCCGCTAGGTCTGGTCTATTGGCAGGCAAGCTGGCCCCTGAGTACCCCAAGTGGTCAGGAAGCTCAGTAAAGTGAAGTGCAATTAAAAAAGACGTATGCTTGTACTTAATACATGTTGAATTTTTTGAATGAATTGTTCCGTAGTTTAAACAGCTTTGAAAGTAGAAATTATCAGTGTTGGGTTCTTTACTTCTATCTGCCTACATTCATTTTTACCTCTCTTGGCTGTATAATTGGCTATTTGTATTACTTCTTATGCATTCATTTCTCTCACTTTTATCTCAAGAAGTCTGTCTCTTTCAAATGTCTCTAAAAATTTCCACTAGTAGCCCATCTACTTATAAACTTAAGTAGGAAAAAGTTAAGAATTATTTATTCTGTACTGTATTACTCCTTAGGGGAGTTTTTTTGAGATTTAATTCACATAAAATTCAGTTTTACACGTATGCAATTCAGAGGTTTTAGTGTACTCACAAGCTTGCGCAGCCACCATCACTATCTAATCTCAGCATTTTGTTCAGGGTAGTCAGAAACTCCCTGCCCTCCTCTTATACCCTAGCAACCACTCACCTACTGTCTTTGTGGATTTGCCAGTTCTGGATACTTTATATATAAATGGATTCATACAATATATGGCCTTTTGTACTTGTCCTCCTTTACTTGATATATTATTTCCAGTGTTCATCCATGTTGTAGCAGGTATCAGTACTTCATTCCTTTTTTGCTGCCTACTAATATTCCATTGTATGAATATACCACATTTTATTTGAAAAAGAAAGTGAAAGTCGCTCAGTTGTGTCCAGCTCTTTGCAGTTCCATGGACTATATAGTCCATGGAATTCTCCAGCCAGAATACTGGAGAATTTCCCTTCTCCAGGGGATCTTCCTGACCCAGGAATCGAACCAGGGTCTCCTGCATTGCAGACTGATTTTTTATGAATTGAGCAGTGAGGGAAGGCCATGTTTTATTTATCCATCAGCTAATGGACATTTCTTTCCACTTTTTGGCCACTTTATAATGCTGCTATGAAGATTAATGTACAAGATTTTGTGTTGACATACATTTGGAGCTGCTGAGTCATAGGGTAAATCCATGTTTAATTGAGAGTTCTTTTGTTATCCCATTTTCAACTCCTCTGAATTTGGAAAGGTTTCAGAATTTAATGGGCCAACCTTTTTATATTTTGAAGAAAGGGATGAAAATGAGTTTTGATATTGACTGGTATCACTAGTAGGTGGATCATCCTTCTGTGTAAAACACTGAATAATACTAGCCATAAATGGAAACTGTTTAAACTGCACAAAGTTTCTCTTACCCAGTATGTGGAGACCTGGGATTTCAGGGGATCGTACAATTTCTGTTGTAGATGCAGTGAATTAGGGTTTGTTGTTGTTACTAAGAAAAAACTGCAGAGGTCAGTAAAGCACATTAGGGAAGAAGTACCATATAGCCATTTTTTTCCCCTCCAAAGTTAAATTTCACCTCTAAGAATTGATAGAGTTTGTGGATAGAGTTTGTCCCAAACTCTGAAAGTCAGTCATGTCCTACTCTTTGCGACCCCATGGACTACTCCATGCCAAAATACTGGAGTGGGTAGCCTATCCCTTCTCCAGGGGATCTTCCTGACCCAGAAATCGAATCATGGTCCCCTGTATTGCAGGCAGATTCTTCACCAACTGAGCTATCAGGGAAGCCCCATGGGCTCTTATAAATTCAAAGTTTCTAAATTCATAATTTATCTTCCAGGAATTGTACTCTTTCACTTTTTATTAACATAAAATGTTAATATGCCAAGTATAATAAAAGCGTTAGTAAAGCACTTAATATGTGTCAGACACCATTATAAGTTAATCCTAACTGAGAACAAATTAGGTCCTGTTTTTATCCTCATTTTTATAGGAAGGAGCTGAGGCACAAAGATATTAAGAAATTTGCTCAAGATTACACAGCTCATACATTGCTCATTTATTGTTCAGTTGCGTCCAACTCATTGTGACCCCATGGACTATAGCATGCCAGGCTTCCCTCTCCTTGACTGTCCCTTAGAGCCTGCTCAAACCCATATCCATTGAGTTAATGTTGCCATCCAGCTATCTCATCCTCTGTTACCCCCTTCTCCTCCCATCCTTAGTCTTTCCCAGCATCAGGGTCTATTCCAATGCGTTTGCTCATGTCCAGCTTCAAACCTGAACTGTCTGATTGAGAGTCAGTGCTCTGAGCCACTTCTCTTCCTTATTCTGTGCTGCCTCTCAAGTACTATACATACATAAGATATTATTTGCTATTATTAGTTACAGCTAATTAAAGCTTTTGTTTATACAACTAGCAATCAGGCTTATACTGAATTCTTAGATCCTACCATTAGAATAAATATAAATGTTTTATTTAAGTAATGGGGAAATGACAAGAAAATCTCATGTTCCCAGCTGAGGATTGGAGTTCCCAGCTTTTGACCAAGAATTCTGTCCATCATTGTACATCATATGACTAACTTTCATTACTGGAAGAATCGGGGAATTCATTTTATGTTCATCAGGATTGAAGCTATAGTACTTTGCTGTTGTTTTGGTTACTTAGTTTTTTTCTTACCTCACTCTTCTTCCTGTTCCAGTGGGTAAGAATATCTTTGGCAGCTTTTGAATTAAAATAATATTATTTTTAATTTTTGCAATAATCAGAAGGGTTTTAGACCTTATAGGATCAGTATTGGGAATCTCTGTTTGGTTCTAGTTTTTTTCTTCTTGCTTTGGGAGAAGTAGAGTGAAATATTGGGAGTTGCTTTAAAAATATCCTTAGGAGTAAAACATGTGGAAGAATACTTGAATACTTTGTATGCATTTGGCAGTTTCAGCTGAATGGGAATGAATTACAGGGAATTAAAAGATAATGGAGAGATCTGACTGCTTCCTTCATTTTACAGCTGGCTCAAGTAACTGTGTTCATGGCCATGCAGGAGAAATACCCAAGTGAGAGGATCTCTCATGCCACCTCACCAGGTGAGTAGTCAAAGTTTTCTGGATTAAATTCTGACCATTTGTCTATTATTTTATAGCAGAAATTTCCTTAAAAGGAAATACTAAACAAACAAGCATTCACTGAAATGCTGGTACCAAAAGAACAAAAATGACATGGGGCTACATTGAATAGAAAAATAGATCTCTCTGAGAGAACAACTATTTATCTCTCGTGCTACATGACTTCCAACAAGACCACGTGATTGATTATTGAGGGGGGCATATAAAGGATTGGAACAAAAACGACTTTGAAACATAGTTCCATTTGAAATCAGAAAAACACGGCATAAATTACTGTGGTCTATGTTGTCTTTGTAGTCCTGTGGGTGGGTCAGTCATCTGCTAGCCCACAAAGATTGGAATTCTTCTTGGATGCCAGCAGTCTCACTTGTGTTATCACTAGAAACTCAGAAATTTATCTCTAGAATGGATTTAAAGGATTTTGAAAGCTCAGTTGATATCCTAAGTTGTTATGTTACAAGTATATATGTGTATTTTATATATATATTAAAACATGTAAATGTATATACACACTCAATAGACAACATTAAGTGAAGGGCTTCCCATGTTGCTCAGCTGGTGAAGAATCCACCTGCAATGTGGGAGACCTGGATTCCATACCTGGGTTGGGAAGATTCCCTGGAGAAGGGAAAAAGGCTACCCACTTCAGTATTCTTGCCTGGAAAATTCCATGGGCAGAGGAGCCTGGAAGGCTACAGTCATACACACTCAATAGGCAACATTTAAGTAGATATGGTACATTCAAATAGGAAGTACCATTTTAGAAAAATGACTTTTGCATTCTGGGACATTTTTGAAGAAAGAATACGTTTATGGAACTAATGATATGTTTTCTTTAACTTTAAAAATCTTACAGTGCCTTATAACAGACATTTTGACAGGTATGTTATTTTCTTCTAGGCATATGGCCTTGCATATAGTAAGCACTTCGAAAAAATTCAAGAGTCATTCAGCAAATATTTATTGAACATCTGTTATGCACTGTCTTAGGACTAAATGTACAGTTTCTTAGGACAGCTATGTATAGTGCAAGTTTTGGAATGCAGCAGTTCCTGTCAGCTCACTGCCTTTCTGTGTGTTATTCTGTGCGGTCTCTTGTTTGATTGATCATGGCCCGTGAGCTAGTAATAGGACATGTGGCATAACACAGAACTCACACACTTCAGATAATCAGTCTCTGTAATTGTACCAAAGCACGCTTTCATTTCAGCAAATCTTTCTTTTAGAATTGATATATGGAGTGGCTGACTAGGAAGATGGTAGAAGTGAAGAAAAAGATTAGTAGTAGTAACAGGGAGTGGTTTTCAGGATGAGGCCCTCAGTGGATTTTCACTGTTTCAAAAAACATGACAAGTTATACACTGCCTGGAGAGATAATGCCATATAGACTCACCAAGAAGTCAAATTTCTTTGCTTTTGGCTAGAATTCTGTATACTCTACCTACTACAGGACGGTTAAGCATCCCTAGTCCTTCCCCATCCCCAGGCTTCCCTGGTAGCTCAGACAGTAAAGCGTCTGCCTGCAATGCGGGAGACCCGGGTTCGATTCTGGGTCGGGAAGATGCCCTGGAGAAGGAAATGGCAATCTACTCCAGCACTTTTGGCTGGAAAATCCCATGGACAGAGGAGCCTGATAGGCTACAGTCCATGGGGTTGCGAAGAGTCGGACACGACTTCACTTTCACTTTAAGAATTTTGTTAATTTAGTATAGGAACACTGGCTAATCTTATGCTGATCAGAGGCTCTAATTTTTGGCTATGTTTTCTACTAAAGATTGTTACAGATTACTGTGTATATATAGATGCTTTCAAATCAGACAGTCCCCTAAGGCCCAAAGGATAAAAGCAGTTCTTGGGGAAAGTGAGAATATCTTCAGTAGAAAGTAAAAGTAAGGGTAGCGAAAAAAAGAAGCAAAAGTAGGTTGGTTCAGAAGGTGGGAGAAGCACTAAATTCAAATATCATTTGCTTCCCACTAGATCATAGAGTGTATAGAAACATATTTTACACACTCAGATTCTGACACTTCAAATGGATAAGTAGCTGCCATTACTGTTTGTTTACATGGATCATCTCAGATAAAGTTTAGAAAAATTACATTTATGGAACTAACTAACAGACATTTTGACAGGTATGTTATTTTCTTCTAGGCATATGGCCTTGCATATAGTAAGCACTTCGAAAAAATTCAAGAGTCATTCAGCAAATATTCATTGAACATCTGCTATGCACTGTCTTAGGACTAAATGTACAGTTTCTTGGGGAAACTGTAGTGATTTTAAAAAATAATTTGAATTTAAATTTTTGCTAATATGTTCATAAATCAAGTATTGAACTATTCCTATCTACCAGGCCTCAAACAGCAAGCTGACAAAGTCAGATAAATTTCATCAGTCTTGTTTCATCTTCAGTTCAGTTCAGTTCAGTTCAGTTCAGTTGCTCAGTCGTGTCCGACTCTTTGCAACCCCATGAATTGCAGCACGCCAGGCCTCCCTGTCCATCACCAACTCCCAGAGTTCACCCAGACTCACGTCCATCGAGTCGGTGATGCCATCCGGCCGTCTCATCCTCTCTTGTCCCCTTTTTCTCCTGCCCCCAATCCCTCCCAGCATCAGAGTCTTTTCCAATGAGTCAACTCTTCGAATGAGGTGGCCAAAGTATTGGAGTTTCAGCTTTAGCATCATTCCTTCCAAAGAATACCCAGGGCTGATCTTTAGAATGGACTGGTTGGATCTCCTTGCAGTCCAAGGGACTCTCAAGAGTCTTCTCCAACACCACAGTACAAAAGCATCAGTTCTTCAGTTCTCAGCTTTCTTCACAGTCCAACTCTCACATCCATACGTGACCACAGGAAAAACCATAGCCTTGACTAGACGGACCTTTGTTTCATCTTATCTGCTCAGAAATTTTAGTAGTTCCTCTGCATTGCCCCCCAGAACCCTTCAGATTAACGTGTAAGACTTGGCTTGATATAGATTCACTCTACCCAGAAGGATACCCTGATTCATTCCCAAGTGGTGATTTTCGAAGGACACTGGATTGCATGTTACCTTGTAGAGCATTTAGAAACATATGGGGGTATTTTCAGGTTTCACAGTGATGGTGGGATGGAGTGAGGTCTGTTACTGGCATTTAGGGAATGGGGAAGGACTAGGGGTGCTTAACCATCCTGTAGTAGGTAGAGTATACATTGAAGAATTGTCAGACCCAGAATGCCAAGAGCACCTGTTGAGAAACCCTGCAAGAGGGAAAAATGTGGGTACTGGAATCAAAATAACATGGGTTCAAATCTCAGCTGTATCCTCTGTAAAATAGGGGTTAAAATACTTTTCACTAAGTAGGTAGATGAGACCATGTCTGTAAAGTGCCATGGCTTCTAGATTTCAAAGAATGGAGCCACTGTTAACTGTCTCAGTACTCCTGGATCCTTGGTAGGTCTTTTTTTGTGTCTTTGAACATTCTCATCTCTTAAGCTATTTCCATTTAGGTTTAACTAATTCAGGGACTTCCCTGGTGGTTCATTGGTTGAGAATCTGCCTTACAATACAGGGAACATGGGTTCGATCCCTAGTTTGGGAACTAAGATTCCACATGCCTTGGGGCAACTGAACCTGTGTGACACAGCTGCTGAGCCCGAGTGTCTAGAGCCCGTGCTCTGAGACAAGAGAACCCACTGCAAGGAGAAGCCCAGTAGCACAACTAGAGAGTAGCCCCTACTCGCCACAACTAGAGAAAGCCCACCTGCAGCAATGAAGAGTCCCTGTGCCACAAAGATACCCAGTGCAGCCGTGAATGAATGGATGAATGCCTAATTTTAAAAAAATCATTAAAAGAAATAAAGTTAACTAATTCAGAGTAGCTGAAATAGGCACAGGAAGAAGAAAAGGGTGAGGTATGGCTATTCTCTCACAGGTTTAAGTGATTTTTTGAAAAAAAGTTTTGTGGAATTACACGAGCTGATTTATATTAACAGTGGGAAATGCTGGTTGTTTCAGGTTCCAGCGTGATTCAGAAGAGCAGTTCCCTGGGGACTGAATGGCAGACCCCAGTTATCTCAGAGGCCTTTCGGAGCCGCTTCAGTCGTTGTTCAAGTGTAGCCGATAGTGGGGACACAGCCATTGGCACATCGTGCTCGGACATCGCAGAGGGTAAGTTTGAATTAATGATTTGATTACCAAAATATATTGTCGTTTTCAAATTGTATTTCAGGTGTATTGTCATTTCCAGAATATTCATGGGTCAATTTACTCAGAGTCTGCTTGATTCTTCCTATGCTATGCTCGTCACAACTGGTCCCTTCCTCTCAACTTCTGCTGTTTGTCCTGCCTGAACAATTTCCTAATAGGTTTCTTGGCATCAGGTCTTTCCCTCTCCTGCCAGATTAATCTTAAATCCTGATTTCATAGTTTCCCTTTCCTGCAAATCCTCAACTATTTATGTTAGTTGGAGGATAAAGGTCAGAGTCTTCAATTCTGTCATCTGTCCCTGTCCCATTCACACTTTTTTAAAAAAAATTTTATTTATTTATTTTTGGCTGTGCTAGGTCTTTGTTGCTGCATGGGCTTTTTTCTAGTTGTGGAGAGCAGGACTTACTCTCTAGTTGTGGTACACTGGCTTCTCATTGCAGTATCTTCCCTTGTTGGAGAGCATGGGCCCTAGGGTATGCCAGCTCCACTAGTCGCAGCATGTGGGCTCAGTAGTTGCGGCTCCAGGGCTCCAGAGCACAAACTCAGTAGTTGTGGGCACATGGGCTTAGTTGCTCAATGGCATGTGGAATCTTCCTGGACCAGGGATTGAATCCTTGTCTCCTGCATTGGCAGGTGGATTCTTTACCACTGAGCCACCAGGGAAGCCCCAGACATATTTCTTACTGTCCTCAGGTATGTTGTCTTAACTATGCTATGAAAGCACAGAAAGCATAGAACTATTTTTTTTTTTTTTGATACCTGAGCTCTTTCCTTCTTTAATCTGGACCCATTTGTGCTATTCTCATCTTCTCTTGCCCCTCTCAGCTATGTTGATCTTATTTTTCATGATTTACTGAAGTGTCTTGACCAGACTTTTCACATCTCTCTCTCCCATTACTGATCTTCCTTTTTGCAATCTTATACTTTATTTTTTCTGCCACTTGTTTTTGCACTTAAGTAATAGCTATTAGGCTGCTTTGTAAATAATATATCCCAATAAAAAATTAAAAAGAAAAAACAGCAAAAAGCTGTAAGGTTGTACTTTACAAGAGTTTTTTTTTTTTTCCTTTTCATTTAGATGGTGGGTTCCTAGGAGGACAGAAAATCTAGTGATAATAATTAACGACTGTTTATCAAATACTTTATGATGAATACTGCGCTAAATTTTTTTTCATTAATACCGTTAAGAACTCTATGCATTTTTTTTTTAAGTGCTGGGTCTTAGTTTTGGAACTTGAGATCTTTAGTTGTGACATATGAGATCTAGTTCCCTGAGCAGGGAACAAACCCTGGCCCCCTGCAATGGGAGCATGGAGTCTTAATCACTGAATCAACAGGGAAGTCCCAAGAGATATTTTATTTCCGGTGTACAAATGAGAAAGCTGAATTTCAAAGTGATTAAGTGAGCTGATTAAAGTCACAATGAATTACTTTGGTACTTTATCAGATGTCACACCCACTTGGATGGCTATAATCAAAAAGATAGTAAGTGTTGGTGGGAATATAGAGAAACTGGAGCCTGTCTATTGCTGGTGGGAATGTAAAATGTTGCAGCTGCTTTGGAAAGCTGTTTGGCAGGTCCTTAAAAGATTAAACATAGAGTTGCATCATGGCTCAGCAAATCTACTCCTGGGGTGTATATACTCAAGAGAAGATGAAAACATACATCCACACAGCAACTTGTACACAAATATTCATAGCAGCGTTGGTTAATAATAATAACCAAAAAATGGAAACAACCCAATGTATCAGTTAACAAATAGATGAATAAAATGTTGTATATCCATATTATGGAATACTGTGGAGCAATAACGGAGAAGGGAATGGCACCCAACTCCAGTACTCTTGCCTGGAAAGCCCCATGGACGGAGGAGCCTGGTAGGCTGCAGTCCATGGGGTCACTAAGAGTTGGCACGACTGAGCGACTTCACTTTCGCTTTTCACTTTCATACATTGGAGAAGGCAATGGCACGCCACTCCAGTATTCTTGCCTGAAGAATCCCAGAGACAGAGGAGCCTAGTGAGCTGCCGTCTGTGGGGTCGCACAGAGTCGGACACGACTAAAGAGACTTAGCAGTAGCAGTGGAGCAATAAAAAGAAATGAAGTATGAATACACTCCACAAACTGGATGAACTTTAAAAAATCCATGCTGAGTGAAAAAAGCCAGACACAAAAGACCACATATTATATGATTCCATTTGTAAGTGTCCAAAATAGGCCAATTTATATAGAGACAGAAAGGAGATTTAGTGGTTGCCTAAGGCTATGAAGTTAGAGTAAATGCAGCATGACCACTAGAGGGTAAAAAGGTTTCTTTGGGGATGATGAAAATGTTCTAAACTTGATTGTAGTGATGGTCACATAATTCTGTGAATATACTAAAAAAACATTGAATTGTGTGTTTCAAGTGGGTGAAAATTGTATGGTATGTGAACTATATCTCAGTAAAGCTGGTTTTTTTTTTGTTTTTTTGTTTTTTTTTTTTTTAAGAAAAAATGTTTGGGAAAAAATCTATTTTGAAGAATAAAATACTAGTACTGACTCCTGGGCACCTGGCATTTGATTTGATAGCTATGTGTATATGGGCACAGTGTCAGTAAATATTGAGTAAATGGAATAATAGATTTTAATAGACAGAACTTTAAAAATCATTTAATCCAGTTCATTTTTGCAAATGAGTAACAAAAATTCCACACAGGGTTAAGTAGCTTGCCTAATGTCACACAGCTAATTATCAGATTCAGGTCTCCCACCTGTAGTATTCTTTCTATCACTTGTGTAATCAAAAGTGTTACTGTCAGTGTACTTAGGACTTGTTACGCTTTTGTCTACATGGGCAGTCATAGGATCTTTTTCATTTTGACTAAATAATTGAGCTTTTAAAAATCAAACAGTTTTCTAGATTTTTCCCCCTGTTGAATTGACTGGCTGTATTTCATCCAGTCAAATTGTTACACAGATTGCGTGTAACTCTGCATGCTTTTTATATCTTTGGGGAAATATATATTTATATTTCCTTCCTAGTGCATTTTTATTTTTAATTTTTTTGACTGAGTGTGTGGCTTGTTACCACAACTTATCTCAGTTACCCAACCAGAGATCAAACTTGGGTCCCCAGAGGTGAAAGCTCAGGCTCTTTACCACTGGACCACCAGGGAATTGCCAGTCATGGGTTCTTTTTTAAAATTATAGTAGTCTTGACATGATGGCCAAAGCCATTGGTCTAGAAGTTTCTTTTAAAAGGATCTAAGGTTTCTTTTCTGCCACGTTATATACTGTGGTCTTTATTTTTTGCTCATTTTGTTCATGACTATGTCTTGGTTTATTTGGAGCCCAGTTGACAACCACATTTGTGACTGGTATAAAATATAGTTCATTAGGTGTTCTTTTTTTCTATTTAAAAATTTATTTATTTTGTAATGGAGTGCAGCTGATTTACAATGTTGTGTTAATTTTAGGTGTATGGCAAAGTAATTCAGTTATATATATACATATATCTATTCTTTTTCATATTCATTTCCCATTTAGATTATTATAAAATATTGAGTAGAGATCCCTGTGCTATACAGTAGGTCCTGTTGATTACAATAGTATATTAATCCCCAAATCTTAATTTTTCCCTCCCCTTCACCTTTCCCATTTGGTAACCATAAATTCATTCTCTAAGTCTGTGAATCTATTTTCTGTTTGTAAATAAGTTTATTCGTATCATTTTTCTAGGCTCCACATATAAGTGATATCATATGATATTTGTCTTTGTCTAACTTAGTATGATAATCTCTAGGTCCATTCATGTTACTGCAAATGGCATTATTTCATTTTTCTTTCTTTTCTTTTATATGGTTAAGTAATATTCCATTGAATATATGTACCACATCGTTATTCGTGCATCTGCTGATGGACATTTAGAGTTTTTTGTTTCATTTTGCTTTTCCTGGTGGTTCTGTGCAACTTATGGGATCTTAGTTCCCCAACCGAGGATTGAACCCAGGCCTCTGCAGTGAAAGCCTGGAGTCCTAACCTTTGAACTGCCAGGGAATTCCCCATTTAGGTTTTTGATTCTACCCTTCACTAAGGTGTTTTACCTTGAAGATTCTCAAGGGACAAGATAGAGGTAGATACTTGAGAGCTCAGAAGTCTTTCAGTTTTTTGATAAAGACTGAAATCATCACTGGCTTATTTCAGACTACCGTACTTCATAAACCAGTAAGGGATATAGGAGAAGTGACCAAAATTTAGCAATAGCTAAGTCTACCCCTTACCAAGAAAGGACGGTTGCTAAAAAGAATGAATTGCTTTTGGTGAGGGGTGGGAGTTGAGGGGCAAGGAGTATGTTTGAGGAAAGGAGAGATTTAGAGATATATCCTTGAAGTGGCAAAAACCCAATGATTTGGTGAATTGTTCAGTTCAGCCGCTCAGTCATGTCTGACACTTTGCGATCCCATGAATCACAGCACTCCAGGCCTCCCTGTCCATCACCAACTCCCGGAGTTCACTCAAACTCATGTCCATCGAGTCAGTAATGCCATCCAGCCATCTCAACCTCTGTCGTCCCCTTCTGCTCCTGCCCCCAATCCCTCCCAGCATCAGGGTCTTTTCCTATGAGTTGACTCTTTGCATGAGGTGGAAAAGAATTGAAGTTTCAGCTTCAACATCAGTCCTTCCAATGAACACCCAGGACTGATCTCCTTCAGAATGGACCAGTTCGATCTCCTTGCAGTCCAAGGGACTCTCAAGAGTCTTCTGTAGCACCGCAGTTCAAAAGCATCAATTCTTCGGCACTCAGCTTTCTTCACAGTCCAACTCTCACATCCATACATGACTACTGGAAAAACCATAGCCTTGACTAGACGGACCTTTGTTGGCAAAGTAATGTCTCTGCTTTTCAATATGCTGTCTAGGTTGGTCATAACTTTCCTCCCAAGGAGTAAGGGTCTTTTAATTTCATGGCTGCAATCACCATCTGCAGTGATTTTGGAGACCAAAAAAATAAAGTCTGACACTGTTTCCACTGTTTCCCCATCTATTTCCCATGAAGTGATGAGACCAGATGCCATGATCTTCGTTTTCTGAATGTTGAGCTTTAAGACAACTTTTTCACTCTCCTCTTTCACTTTCATCAA
Organism: Ovis aries; assembly: GCF_016772045.2. Classification (NCBI taxonomy): domain Eukaryota; kingdom Metazoa; phylum Chordata; class Mammalia; order Artiodactyla; family Bovidae; genus Ovis; species Ovis aries. The sequence goes on along the minus strand of NC_056055.1, from coordinate 240,595,467 downwards.
GAGGCTTCTTAGTTCCTCTTCACTTTCTGCCATAAGGGTGGTGTCATCTGCATATCTGAGGTTATTGGTATTTCTCCCGGCAATCTTGATTCCAGCTTGTGCTTCTTCCAGCCCAGAGTTTCTCATGATGTAGTCTGCATATAAGTTAAAAAAGCAGAGTGACAATATACAGCCATGACGTACTCCTTTTCCTATTTGGAACCAGTCTGTTGTTCCATGTCCAGTTCTAACTGTTGCTTCCTGACCTGCATACAGGTTTCTCAAGAGGCAGGTCAGGTGTTCTAGTTTCCCATCTCTTTCAGAATTTTCCACAGTTGATTGTGATCCACACAGTCAAAGGCTTTGGCATAGTCAATAAAGCAGAAATAGATGTTTTCCTGGAACTCTCTTGCGTTTTCGATGACCAGCAGATGCTGGCAATTTGATCTCTGGTCCCTCTGCCTTTTCTAAAAGCAGCTTGAACATCTGGAAGTTCACGGTTCACATATTGCTGAAGCCTGGCTTGGAGAATTTTGAGCATCAGTTTACTAGCGTGTGAGATGAGTGCAGTTATGCGGTAGTTTGAGCATTCTTTGGCATTGCCTTTCTTTGGGATTGGAATGGAAACTGACCTTTTCTAGTCCTGTGGCCACTGCTGAGTTTTCCAAATTTGCTGGCATATTGAGTGCAGCACTTTCACAGCATCATCTTTTAGGATTTGAAATAGCTCAACTGGGATTCCATCACCTCCACTAGCTTTGTTCGTAGTGATGCCTTCTAAGGCCCACTTGACTTCACATTCCAGGATGTCTGGCTCTAGGTGAGTGATCACACTATTGTGGTTATCTTGGTTGTGAAGATCTTTTTTGTACAGTTATTTCATTAAGAAGAGCCACCTCTTCTTAATATCTTCTGCTTCTGTTAGGTCCATACCATTTCTGTCCTTTATCGAGCCCATCTTTGCATGAAATGTTCCCTTGCTGCTGCTACTGCTAAGTTGCTTCAGTCGTGTCTGACTCTGTGCAACCTCATAGACGGCAGCCCACCAGGCTCCGCCATCCCTGGGATTCTGCAGGCAAGAACACTGGAGTGGGCTGCCATTTCCTTCTCCAATGCATGAAAGTGAAAAGTGAAAGTGAAGTCGTTCAGTCATGTCCAACTCTTCTCGACTCCATGGACTGCAGCCTACCAGGGTCCCCGTCCATGGGATTTTCCAGGCAACAGTACTGGAGTGGGTTGCCATTGCCTTCTCCGGAAATGTTCCCTTGGTATCTCTTATTTTCTTGAAGAGATCTCTAGTCTTTCCCATTCTGTTCTTTTTCTCTATTTTTTTGCATTGATCGCTGAGGAAGGCTTTCTTATCTTTCCTTGCTATTCTTTGGAACTCTGCATTCAGATGCTTATATCTTTCCTTTTCTCCTTTGCTTTTTGCTTCTCTTTTCACAGCTATTTGTAAGGCCTCCCCAGACAGCCATTTTGCTTTTCTGCATTTCTTTTCACTGGGGATGGTCTTGATCCCTGTCTCCTGTACAATGTCGCGAACTTCTGTCCATAGTTCATCAGGCCCTCCAATAGATCTAGTCCCTTAAATCTGTTTCTCACTTCTACTGTATAATCATAAGGGATTTGATTTAGGTCATACCTGAATGGTCTAGTGGTTTTCCCTACATTCTTCAATTTAAGTCTGAATTTGGCAATAAGGAGTTAATGATCTGAGCCACAGTCAGCTCCCGTTCTTGTTTTTGCTGATTGTATAGAGCTTCTCCATCTTTGGGTGCAAAGAATATAATCAACCTGATTTGGGTGTTGTCCATCTAGTGATGTCCATGTGTAGAGTCTTCTCTTGTGTTGTTGGAAGAGGGGTGTTGCTATGACCAGTGCGTGCTCTTGGCAAAACTATTAGCCTTTGCCCTGCTTCATTCCCTATTCCAAGGCCAAATTTGCCCATTACTCCAGGTGTTTCTTGACTTCCTACTTTTGCATTCCAATCCCCTATAATGAAAAGGACATCTTTTTTGGGTGTTAGTTCTAAAAGGTCTTGTAGGTCTTCATAGAACCATTCAACAGGAGATGGCAAGAGTGAACGTTGACATTTTAGGAATCAGCGAACTAAAATGGATTGGAATGGATGAATTTAACTCAGATGACTATTATATCTACTGCTGTGGGCAGGAATCCCTTAGAAGAAATGGAGTAGCCATCATGGTCATCAGAAGAGTCCAAAATGCAGTACTTGGATGCAATCTCAAAAACGACAGAATGATCTCCGTTCGTTTCCAAGTCAAATCATTCAATATCATGGTAATCTAAGCCTATGCCCCAACCAGTAACTCTGAAGAAGCTGAAGTTGAATGGTTCTATGAAGACCTACAAGACCTTTTCTAACTAACACCCAAAAAAGATGTCCTTTTCATTATAGGGGACTGGAATGCAAAAGTAGGAAGTCAAGAAACACCTGGAATAATGGGCAAATTTGGCCTTGGAGTATGGAATGAAGCAAGGCAAAGGCTAATAGAGTTTTGCCAAGAGAACGCACTGGTCATAGCAAACACCCCCTTCCAACAACACAAGAGAAGACTCTACATATGGACATCACCAGATGGTCAACACCGAAATCAGATTGATTATATTCTTTGCAGCCAAAGATGGAGAAGCTCTATACAGTCAGCAAAAATAAGACTGGGAGCTGATTGTGGTTCAGATCATGAACTCCTTAATGCCAAATTCAGACTTAGATTGAAGAAAGTAGGCAACACCATTACCATTCAGGTATGACCTAAATCAAATCCCTTATGATTATGCAGTAGAAGTGAGAAATAGATTTAAGGGTCTAGATCTGACAGACAGAGTGCCTGACGAACTATGGATGGAAGTTCATGACATTGTATAGGAGATAGGGATCAAGACTGTCCCCATGGAAAAGAAATGCAAAAAAGCAAAATGGCTGTCTGAGGAGGCCTTACAAATAGCTATGAAAAGAAGAGAAGCAAAAGCCAAGGAGAAAAGGAAAGATATACCCGTTTGAAAACAGATTTCCAAAGAATAGCAGGGAGAGATAAGAAAGCTTTCCTCAGCAATCAATGCAAGGAAATAGAGAAAAACAACAGAATGGGAAATACTAGCGATCTCTTCAAAAAAATTAGAGATACCAAGGGAACATTTCATGCAAGGATTGGCTCGATAAAGGACAGAAATAGTATGGAGCTAACAGAAACAGAAGATATTAAGAAGAGGTGGCAAGAATACACAGAAGAACTGTACAAAAAAAGATCTTCAAAACCAAGATAATCATGATGGTGTGATCACTCACCTAGAGCCAGACATCCTGGAATGTGAAGTCAAGTGGGCCTTACAAAGCATCACTACGAACAAAGCTAGTGGAGGTGATGCAATTCCAGTTGAGCTGTTTCAAATCCTGAAAGATGATGCTGTGAAAGTGCTGCACTCAATATGCCAGCAAATTTGGAAAACTCAGCAGTGGCCACGGGACTAGAAAAGGTCAGTTTCCATTCCAATCCCAAAGAAAGGCAATGCCAAAGAATGCTCAAACTACCGCATAACTGCACTCATCTCACACGCTAGTAAACTGATGCTCAAAATTCTCCAAGCCAGGCTTCAGCAATATGTGAACCGTGAACTTCCAGATGTTCAAGCTGCTTTTAGAAAAGGCAGAGGGACCAGAGATCAAATTGCCAGCATCTGCTGGTCATCGAAAACGCAAGAGAGTTCCAGGAAAACATCTATTTCTGCTTTATTGACTATGCCAAAGCCTTTGACTGTGTGGATCACAATCAACTGTGGAAAATTCTGAAAGAGATGGGAAACCAGAACACCTGACCTGCCTCTTGAGAAATCTGTATGCAGGTCAGGAAGCAACAGTTAGAACTGGACATGGAACAACAGACTGGTTCCAAATAGGAAAAGGAGTACGTCATGGCTGTATATTGTCACTCTGCTTTTTTAACTTATATGCAGACTACATCATGAGAAACTCTGGGCTGGAAGAAGCACAAGCTGGAATCAAGATTGCCGGGAGAAATACCAATAACCTCAGATATGCAGATGACACCACCCTTATGGCAGAAAGTGAAGAGGAACTAAGAAGCCTCTTGATGAAAGTGAAAGAGGAGAGTGAAAAAGTTGTCTTAAAGCTCAACATTCAGAAAACGAAGATCATGGCATCTGGTCTCATCACTTCATGGGAAATAGATAGGGAAACAGTGGAAACAGTGTCAAACTTAATTTTTTTGGCCTCCGAAATCACTGCAGATGGTGACTGCAGCCATGAAATTAAGAGATGCTTGCTCCTTGGAAGGAAAGTTATGACCAACCTAGACAGCATATTGAAAAGCAGAGACATTACTTTGCCAACAAAGGTCCGTCTAGTCAAGGCTATGGTTTTCCAGTAGTCATGTATGGATGTGAGAGTTGGACTGTGAAGAAAGCTGAGCGCCAAAGAATTGATGCTTTTGAACTGTGGTGTTGACGAAGACTCTTGAGAGTCCCTTGGACTGCAAGGATACCCAGCTGGTCCGTCCTAAAGTAGATCAGTCCTGGATGTTCATTGGAAAGATTGATGCTGAAACTGAGACTCCAATACTTTGGCCACCTCATGCAGCGTCAACTCATAGGAAAAGACCCTGATGCTGGGAGGGATTGAGCATAGGAGGAGAAGGGGTCGACAGAGGATTAGATGGCTGGATGGCATCATCGACCCGACAGACATGGGTTTGGATAAACTCTGGAGTTGGTGATGGACAGGGAGGCCTGGAGTGCTGAGATTCATGAGGTCGCAAAGAGTTGGACACTCTGAATGACTGAACTGAACTGATGGGAATGGATGCCATGATCTTAGTTTTCTGAATGTTGTGCTTTAAGCCAACTTTTTCACTCTCCCCTTTAACTTTTTCTTCACTTTCTGCCATAAGGGTGGTGTCATCTGCATATCTGAGGTTATTGATATTTCTCCCGGCAATCTTGATTCCAGCTTGTGCTTCCTCCAGCCCTGCATTTCTCATGATGTAGTCTGCACATAAGTTAAATAAGCAGGGTGACAATATACAGCCTTGACGTACTCCTTTTCCTATTTGGAACCAGTCTGTTGTTCCATGTCCAGTTCTAAGTGTTGCTTCCTGACCTGCATACAGGTTTCTCAAGAGGCAGGTCAGGTGGTCTGGTATTTCCATCTCTTTCAGAATTTTCCACAGTTGATCCACATAATCAAAGGCTTTGGCATAGTCAATAAAGCAGAAATAGATGTTTTCCTGGAACTCTTCTTGCTTTTTTGATGACCCAGCAGATGCTGGCAATTTGATCTCGGGTTCCTCTGCCTTTTCTAAAAGCAGCTTGAACATCTGGAAGTTCACGGTTCACGTATTGCTGAAGTCTGGCTTGGAGAAATTTGAGCATCAGTTTACTAGCGCATGGGATGAGTGCAGTTGTGTGGCAGTTTGAGCATTCTTTGGCATTGCCTTTCTTTTGGATTGGAATGGAAACTGACGTTTTCCAGTCCTGTGGCCACTGCTGAGTTTTCCATATATGCTGACATATTGAGTGCAGCGCTTTCATAGCATCATCTTTTAGAATTTGAAATAGCTCATATTAAAAAATCACATATCTCATATGCTAAATTTGAATAGACTTTGAAAATTATAGAAGATAGTGACACTTACGGAAATATGTTGCTGTTTTGTTTCAAAATGCTCTTAAACAGAAGCCAGACTTTAATGTATCTTGACATTTTATAGTACTTTCTTAGAATCACACAATTTCCTTAATGTAAATAGATAAACACAGTAGATAAATCACAAGTGCTGACAGACCTCATTTCATCATCCATAGATGGACCATACTCACCAGCAAATTAGAGAAACAATGTTCTTTTGGGCAGTTGGTTCCTTTTTTCTTGACTTAGGTTTTGGCATTACTCCTTTGGGCATTATGGGCTCAAAACTGAATTTGGTGAGTCGTGAGAGTGGTGCCGTGGGCAGAGAATGGAAGAAGGTATTGCCGAGTTCAGCGTAGAAGCAGCCCTCATAACCAAAATCTTGCTGTCTTCTCTTCCATAATTATATTTGGAAAGTGGTGACCCTTGATGAGAGAATGTTATGGTGTCACTATGGAAGATTTCAAGGAGGGAGCTTTCTAGTCTTAGAATCTTCATCACCACCAGTCTACCTTAACCCTGTGACTAGTTATGTATTTAAGTTTCGGGACATCAAAAACGGTGTCCTTTGACTCTTGAAATGTCCTTCTTTCTTGGTCCTGAGAAGCTGATGCATGCCATCAAAAATTACTGGTTGTTTTGCTTCTTGTTTGTTTTTACTATGGTATTTTATAAATCCCCACGATCATCTGAATAGAGGAAATTAGATACTCTGCATACGTTATAAGGGATAATTTGGCTTGCTTGTTTTTAAAGAACTGCTTACAAATGCATATGCGAAGATGATAGCAGATCTATACCCATTTAATTCTGAAAAAGGTTAGTATCTGTCCTCATTGGCTGAGTATGTTTTGTGTTGGTTGATGGAAAATGAAACAAATCGGAGATCTATTCTTCTCCACAGTAGATGTTGCTTAGTTTGGAAAGAATCTTGGACACAGTTGAGAAAGAAAGACGTTTCTATCCCTTGTCCCCCTCACTCGGTTCCCTGCCTGCTGAAGGCAATAGGTATGTTTCCTCATATTCCTGCCTGTACTTTGCTTGTAGCCCTCAGCCCTGTGTTAGTTCTGTGACCTTGTAGTCCTCTTCACAGTGGCACTTGAAAGTTGGAAACAGTAAAAATGTGAACTTTCTGCAGCAGAGCCAATTGGAGAGTTGTCTCGCAAGACTAGGCAGGAGCTAAAGGAAACATAAATCCAGTCTCAAGGAAAGTGAAAAGTCAGTTATATACAAACAAGGGGCTAAATAAAAGGCAAAGTAAAAAATAGAGGATTTCAGTGTTTACCAGTTGAGGGTGCTCACTGTGCTAGAATGAAACCTGAGAGTTGCTAAGAATAACTTGACATATCCTGGCAGTCAGGTCTGGCGTGTGGGAGAGAGCAGAATCCTGATTCAGATGCGGCGCTCCCCTCCCCAGGCACGAAGCAGCACTATCCAGTTTGCCGTATTCTTTGGATAGTTTAGATTCATTGTTCATAGATTCATTGTTCACCTTTGCTGTGGAGCTTTTGGAGATCAAAGAGGATTCCGGCAGCCCATGGAAAAGACATTTTTATTAGATTGGATTATAGCTTAGAGTCGCCCAGCTCTTGGAACAGTAGGACCTAATCCAGTTCCCTTAAGTAAGTGATGTTTTTCTTAAGTTCAGTTTTCAGCTGTGTTAACTGGCAGGATTTTTTTTATTCAAATACAAAGAACAGTATAAATTAAAAGTGAAGCCAGTGTTACCTTTCTTTGGTTTGCCTTGGGAATGGCATTTGAGATCCTAGAACACACATCTCCCATTTAGGCTGTGATATTTTTCTGCCTGATACTTGTGACAGTGCCCTCTCTGCCTGCTCTCAGGCAGAGAATGTCTGGCATAGCAGCCAAACTCAAAAAAAGCTTGCTGCTTCGATTTTGACTTACAGAAGACTATTCTCTCCACAGATTTTTGCAGTTCAAGTAGCAGTCCTTCTTTCCAGCCCATCAAAAGCCACGTAACCATTCCAACAGCCCATGTGATACCTTCTACTTTGGGGACCTCTCCTGCCAAGCCAAATCCTGCTGCCGGACCCTCTTCCAAACTTCCTTTGTCAGGGTTGGCTGAAAGTGTGGGGATGACAAGAAATGGAGACCTCAGTTCAATGAAACGTTCTCCAGGCCTTTCTAGAGATTTCATGTATCTTTGTGGTGCTGCTGGAGAAAGTGGAGTTGAGCAGTCCTGGTTTCCAGCAGTGGGCCATGAAAGAGAAGAAGCAGCGAGAAAGTTTGATGTTCCCAATATGGAGTCTACCCTCAATCAGTCAGCAATGCTGGAGACACTTTATTCAGATCCCCACTACCGAGTCTATTTCCACAACCCAAGAACCGACACAAACAAGGAGCTATACAAAGGGTTGCCTGAGACCAAGAAGGCACCAGGCAGCGGGGCAGCATGTGAGAGGAATGGACCACACCCTGGCAGCAGTGGGGTTCTTCCTTTGGGACTCCAGCCTGCTCCTGGGCTCTCCAAGCCTCTACCTTCTCAGGTGTGGCAGCCAAATCCTGACCCTTGGCATTCCCGCGAGCGATCTTGTGAACTCAGCACTTGTCGGCAGCAGCTGGAATTGATCCGTTTACAGATGGAGCAAATGCAGGTAGAGGCCTTTCTTTCCTTGGACTTTGCAGTTTCTGTGCTAATCTTAGAACTATATAGGGTTTTTTTTCTTATAAGTTTTGACTCCAGAGAAAGTGTTTGTAAAAAGGAGGGAAGATTTTTATAGGTAGGCAGTCTTGTGAATGTCATCAAATCTGTTGGTTCTAAACACCAGATTGGTTCTCCAAAGCAGAGGGTTACAAAGGGAAACCCAGAAGTAGGACACTAACACTGATTGTACGTGTGTGTACTTACATAGCAGTCACTAGGCTAGGCACTTTAACGTACAGAATCTTACTTGATCCTTACAGCACTCTGATGAAGTAAATGTAGGAACTTACCAGGTTCTTAGAATAACTAATCTGTCCAGAGACACAGAGCTGGTTTAAGTGGCAGAGCTCTAGGGTTCAAAAACTATCTTTTAGTCCCATATTCTTTCCACTGTACTACTTTTGTGTTTGTTTTTTGGTTTTGTTTTGTTTTTTGAAAGTTCTTGTACTTACTAAGAATGGGGAGAAAGGAAGCAGGACACATTCTCCTTTCCTGGTTGGTGAGGGCATCTTAGCTCCTGATTAGCTTTTGTTCCAGATAAAGAAAGATAAACTGACCTTTTCTTAGAAACTAGAGCCTTTCTGAGCAAGAAGTGTCCAGTTGGCAGAAGTCTGTTAGGCAGGTTCTTTCCAGTCATGCATCAGAGCTAAAATTATTTCATAAACAGTGGGCCTTCTCCAACTGAGCCAAAGTGAATCTTGACTGCAGACACAGCTGGGCGCTTTGTAGGTGCTTTCAGGTGCCTATAGGTTAACATTAAGTCCCACTGGGCCTGCTTGTCTTCCAGCTTCAGAATGGAGCCGTCTGCCACCATCCTGCTGGTTTTTCTCCTTCATTGCCCACGTTAGACCCAGCACAATGGATGAGCATCTTGAGCAGTAATGAACACCTTCTGAAGGAAAAGGAGCTCCTTATTGACAAGTAAGGGGGCAAGGGGCCATAGGGCCCCCACTGATGACATCTCCCCAAGGGTAGTGCATCCTCCTCTGTTTAGACCCCTGCTTTGCCTCATAATAAGTAGCCTAGTCCTGTGTGTGAATAATGTGATAGGTTTGTTGCATATCTCTGCAGGGGCTGTGGGGAATACCTAGAGGAGACCCAGGCAGCTGGGTCTTTGCAGCTGATCTTTCTTCATTTTCCCTCAGTCAGTTTTCTCATTTGCATTTCTTCCTTCAGCACTACCCAAGAATCCAAAGTCTTTGTTTACAAAGTGTGGTTTTTACCTATTTAAGGAAAGTTGGGGATCATATTACAAGTGGGTTTGTGTCAGGACCCTGGGCCTCATTCTGTTCTGACTTTCGCAGGCAGAGGAAACATATCTCTCAGCTGGAACAGAAGGTGCGAGAGAGTGAACTGCAAGTCCACAGTGCTCTTTTAGGCCGTCCTGCCCCCTTTGGGGATGTCTGCTTGTTGAGGCTGCAGGTAAGCCTTGGCAGCCAGGATGGCACTCTGCTTGTCATAACTCAGTTGGCACTGGTAGGTATCCAGGAGACAGAAAATGGACCAAGTGAAGTAAGGTATTCTTGCCCTCAGAAAGTAAACATTCTAATTATAAAGCATTTCCTGTTCTGCTCTTGAGGGGGCAGAAAAGGCCTGAGGATGGAATCAAGTGGAAGTCCAGGTGCCTTGATATCAGGACATACTTGGGAGAAAAGGAAGGCAGAGCAAGGTTCATGGTAAGGTCCTAGAATTGAGTGATGTTCTGAGAAGTCTTCATCTACCGGCCCTGGCCAAATGAAGAGAGAAGCAGAGGCAGCACAGAGATGCAGAGCCATTCCCATTGTCATTCTTCCATGTCTAGGAGCAACTGAGGGAAAACTATGCTTCACTCAGGTCAGTAGCTCTGAAAGATGTTGGCCAAGCTTCTTCTGCAATTTGGGCTTTTGAGTGATGAGTATTAGACAGACTATAGTACTGTACTGGCTTTGCCACCTAGTGGGCTTCTTAAGATAATGTTCCATCTGGGAGAATCAGAATGTTAGTGTGAGAATGGCCATTACATAAAATATATCTCAGTCTTCTCATTTACTGATGAGAAAATTGAGGCCCAAGAAGGAGGAAGAATTTACCTTAAGTCATGTAGAGAATAAGTGGAGGAGAACCAGGCCTTGAGCCCAGGTCTGCTGATATATTGTCCTGTATTCCTTTGTTACATGACTGGTCCTTGAATATTGCTTTTAAGCCAGTGGTTCTGAAATTGGAGTGTGCATCTGAATCACCTAGAAGGCTTGTTAAAACACAGAATATTAAGATCCGTCCCCAGAATTTCTGATTCACTGGGTCTGGGAGTTGGACTTAAGAATTTGCATTTCTAACAAGTTCCCAGGTAATGCTGAAGCTGTTAGTCCTGAAAGTGAAAGTCGCTCAGTTGTCTCCAACTCTGTGACTCCATGGACTATACAGTCCATGAAGTTCCCCAGGCCAGAATACTGGAGTAAGTAGCCTTTCCCTTCTCCAGGGGATCTTCCCAGCCCAGGGATTGAACCCAGGTCTCCCACAATGCAGGTGGATTCTTTACCAACTGAACTATCAAGGAAGCCCCTGTTAGTCCTAGGACCACACTCTGAGAAGCACTGCTTGCAGAAAGTCTTAGAGAAAATTGATATTCGACCACAAAGTATGCTAGGTATAAGTAAAGTACATGGGATTCTCAGGGTAAGGAACAGTTACATATTGCAAATCTTTCTGCAGGAATTGCAGCGAGAGAACACTTTCTTACGTGCACAGTTTGCACAGAAGACAGAAGCCTTGAGCAAAGAAAAGATCGAGCTTGAAAAGAAACTCTCTGCTTCAGAAGTTGAAGTCCAGCTCATCAGAGAGTCACTCAGAGTGGCACTGCAGAAGCATTCGGAGGAAGGGAAGAAACAGGAAGAAAGGGTGAGCTAAGGAGCTGATAGCTTTCTAATTCACAAAAGAATTGGCAGTCAGCCCTTTCCTGCCAAACTATTCTTGGAACCTGGAGAAGACAATTGGGTGAAACACCCTACGTTGACTTCTCATGCAGGACTGGCTTGTTTGAAATGGAACCCTTCATATCTGCTTCATCTCTACAAAACTATCACAGACAGTGTATAATCTCTCACTGTCCCAGGTTGTGATGGGGAACCAGCTGGCCTAGGTGAAAAACCAGTCTAACCAGTCATACCAAATGGTACTGTTGCAAGATGTACCTGTGGTACATCATTCAGCGTGATTTCTTCTCACTTCTACCTAAAAAGTAGGTGACGAATCCCACATATGCAGCTATTTGGGGAGTTTTTACATTTTTGCCAGTGCTCTTAGAATCGCCTCAGGTTGAGATTGATTTTCATAGAAGAGCTAAATCTTCTGGTTCTGTTCACGGGTTGCTCTAATATAGATATTCTTGGGGGACCAGTTTAATAATGTTTAGCTCTGGACCACTTGCATCAAAGTCAGCTAGAGAAATGCTTCTTAAACTTTAATGTGTTTAAGAATAATTTGGAGATCTTGATGAAAATACAGATCCAGATTCAGTAGTTTTGGAAGGGGAGGCAGCCCTGGGATTTTGCATTTCTGACAATCTTACCAGGTGATATTGGTGCCATTAGTACAGCATGGACTTAAAGGCTTGTTCGAAAAAAAAAGAAAAAAAAACTTTTAATCAAAATACATGTGGCTAAGTTAGATAACCAACATGTTATCAAATATCAACATCAATATCAATATCAGCCCCACTCTACAGAATTAGCTGTCCTCAACTCTTTTCTTACTCCTGACATATTCGTCTGTATTTCTGAATAGTATTCTCTTACTTAATGCATTTTTTTGCTGGTTTTGTTTCATGAATGCAGTATCTTTTCTCTGATGATATTGATTATGTCTTTTGGGATATCTGCATCTGCTATAGTGTTTCTTTCAGGTCTTATTTTGTTTTTGTGTCTTTCACGTTAGAGGATTGATGATCCTTGAATGAAAGAGTGCTCATATTTAAGAATATAGTATTTTTAAATTGCATGGAAGCTCTGGGTTCATGGAAGTTGCCTGGTGGGCTTCCCTATTGGATGATCAAACTTAGTCTTCCCTTTTCACTTGGGAACCCTTAAATGTCAATATCTGATGTCTCATCTCACTTTCTCTAGAAAAGAGTCTTCAGCCTGCTGCCTGGTGGGGAGGCTGGGGACAGGAATGCTTTTGGCCTTTGGGTTCTCAACACTGAGAAGGAAATTAGATTTAAAGTCTCATAGTTCTACACATAGATTGTTATTTATGCTTATTTTCAACCCAGTGCTTCATTCTCTGTCTCTCTCTGCCATGACTGATACCCCTGAGCTGGGCTCTCTCTGATTTGATTTCTCCACAAAGAATAAATCTCCAGTCTCCTTTTGGGAAAACCCAGGGTGAGAATGATATCCCGCTAGCCTGAATATAGACTTCCAGTGAATTCCCCTATTTTCCAGGTTTATGGCTGATACCTCCCTGCCTCAGGTATCTCATGTTTAAAGTAGAGGGATTCTACTGGAGGGGAGGGGACAAAAAATAAAATAAAATAAAGTAGAGGGATTCTTGTGGGTTGTGAAGGGCACATTGTCTTCCAAGTAGTCTGTGACTCCTACTGCAAATTATAACTCCTCTGCTCCAAATCGTCTGTCCCTCCCATTCCTTTCATGTTCTGGAAGCATCTTGAACCGTCTTATATACTTTTTTATCTGTCTTTGCGGGGCTGTGCTGCATCTCTGTTGCTGCGTGGGCTTTTTTCTAGTTGAGTGAGCAGGAGCTATACTCTAGCTGTAGTGTGACTTCTCATTGTCTTCTCTTGTTACAAAGCACAGCCTCCAGAGCATGCAGGCTTCCATAGTTGTGGCTCTGCGACTCTAGAGCATGGGTTCAATAGTTGTGGCTATGGGGCTTAGTTGCTCCACAGCACGTGGAATCTTTCAGACCAGGGATCAAACCCGAGTCTCTTCCATTGGCAGGCAGATTCTTTGCCACTGAACCGTCATGGAAGACCCTATCTTGTATACTTTTGTCTCCTCTGTTGCCTTTTAAAAATTGGTATATTATTTTATGCCTGTCATTCTAGAAATATTTTGGAAGGGAGAAAAAATAAACTCTGACTGGCCTACCATTTCTTTAATTAAGAGTTGGCCATCAGCATTTTCAATAAGCTTCCCCCGTGATTCTGATGCATATTAAGATGACAGAATCTGGAGAATGACATGGAGCTTGAACGGTACAGATTGTACCTGGGGTAAAGCTTGTAACTGATTTTCAGGGATCCTTCTTAGTACTGTGTTGTCTTTGGATCAAATTAGGCCTGAGCCTCTTTGGCATCAATAAATCTGCCTTTTTCCCTGCTTTATCTCCAGCTTCCTTTTTCATAAGCCAAAGAAAAAGCCGTAATAGTAAGAAAAGTTTCCATTCAACAAATCTTAATTTATTTCCTGCTTAGTGCCAAGCATTGTGCTGTGTTGGGGATTTGATAAAAGCAAAATGGACACAGCCCCTCCTCTCAAGGAGTTTCATTAGCCCTTCCAGATGATTGCTTAGCTTTATATCATATGAAGTGTTTAGAGAAGAATGCATTACCTGTCTCATCAGAATAGACCAGGTGGGCTGTATTTATACTACCTATACGGTTATATATACTTTTGCAGTTAAGTTCTGATGCAAACCACTCCGAGTTAGCATCAGACCCCACAAGTTTAAAGGACACAGTCCCCCAAAAGACTATGCTTATTTATTATTTCAGATGCCAACTGCAGGCTTGGGGTTCCTTAGATTGCCTATATTTCTGACCAACTGGCTATAAATCCAGGGATTCCCATGACACCTTCAGGTTCAGTAATTTCACAGATTACAATTTTGTTATACAAATCATGATAAGCCAAGAGACAAATAGAACGAGGTCTGGGAAAGTCCTAAAAGCAGGGCTTCCATACCTTTTCCCTCTTGGAATTAGAACCTGTCATCCTCCCAGCACATGCATGTGTTCATCAACCAGGAAGTTCCATTGAGCTTTGGTGTCTAGAGTTTTTAATTGGGATTTTATCATGTAGGCATGATTGAACTCAAATCTCCTGTCTTTGTCCCCTTTTCGCAGGAAGTTGGGTTCAACTCCATTGGTTTTTGTACTGATCAGTTCCTGTTCTGAGTCATCTAATTAGCATATATGCATTTATGGTGTGCTCTGGTCCATTGAGCAATATTGCATAGGAACCTGGAATGTTAGGTACATGAATCAAGGCAAACTGGAAGTGGTCAAACAGGAGATGGCAAGAGTGAACGTTGACGTTTTAGGAATCAGCAAACTAAAATGGACTGGAATGGGTGAATTTAACTCAGATGACCATTATATCTACTACTGCGGGCAGGAATCCTTTAGAAGAAATGGAGTAGCCATCATGGTCATCAGAAGAGTCCAAAATGCAGTACTTGGATGCAATCTCAAAAACGACAGAATGATCTCTGTTCGTTTCCAAGGCAAACCATTCAATATCATGGTAATCCAAGCCTATGCCCTGACCAGTAACACTGAAGAGGCTGAAGTTGAACGGTTCTATGAAGACCTACAAGACCTTTTCGAACTAACACCCAAAAAAGATGTCCTTTTCATTATAGGGGACTGGAATGCAAAAGTAGGAAGTCAAGAAACACCTGGAGAACAGGCAAATTTGGCCTTGGAGTACAGAATGAAGCAGGGCAAAGGCTAATAGAGTTTTGTCAAGAGAACGCACTGGTCATAGCAAACACCCCTCTTCCAACAACACAAAAGAAGACTCTACATATGGACATCACCAGATGGCCAACACCAAAATCAGACTGATTATATTCTTTGCAGCCAAAGATGGAGAAGCTCTATTCAGTCAGCAAAAACAAGACCGGGAGCAGATTGTGGCTCAGATCATGAACTTCTTATTGCCAAATTCAGACTTAAATTGAAGAAAGTGGGGAAAACCACCAAACCATTCAGGTATGACCTAAATCAAATCCCTTATGATAAAAGCAAAATCCCTTTGATAAAAGCAAAATGGACACAGCCCCTCCTCTCAAGGAGTTTACAGTCTCATTAGCCCTTATGATAAAAGGGTAATGATTATACAGTGGAAGTGAGAAATAGATTTAAGGTACTAGATCTGATAGACAGAGTGCCTGATGGAGGTTCGTGACATTGTACAGGAGACAGGGATCAAGACCATCCCCATGGAAAAGAAATGCAAAAAAGCAAAATGGCTGTCTGAGGAGGCTTTACAAATAGCTGTGAAAAGAAGAGAAGCAAAAGCAAAGGAGAAAAGGAAATATATACCCATTTGAAAGCAGAGTTCCAAAGAATAGCAAGGAGAGATAAAGCCTTCCTCAGCAATCAGTGCAAAGAAATAGAAGAAACCAACAGAATGGGAAAGACTAAAGATCTCTTCAAGAAAATTAGAGATACCAAGGGAACATTTCATGCAAAGATAGGCTTGATAAAGGACAGAAATGGTATGGATCTAACAGAAGCAGAAGATACTAAGAAGAGGTGTCAAGAATACACAGAAGAACTATACAAAAAGATCTTCACAACCCAGATAATGACAATAGTGTGATCACTCACCTAGAGACAGACATCCTGGAATTGTGAAGTCATGTGGGCCTTAGAAAGCATCACTACGAACAAAGCTAGTGGAAGTGATGGGATTCCAGTTGAGCTATTTCAAATCCTAAAAGATGATGCTGTGAAAGTGCTGCACTCAATATGCCAGCAAATTTGGAAAACTCAGCAGTGGCCACGGGACTGGAAAAGGTCAGTTTCCATTCCAGTCCCAAAGAAAGGCAATGCCAAAGAATGTTCATACTACCGCATAATTGCACTCATCTTACACGCTAGTAAAGTAATGCTCAAAATTCTCCAAGCCAGGCTTCAGCAATATGTGAACCATGAACTTCCAAATGTTCAAGCTGGTTTTAGAAAAGGCAGAGGAACCAGAGATCAAATTGCCAACATCCGCTGGATCATCGAAAAATCGAGAGTTCCAGGAAAACATCTATTTCTGCTTTATTGACTATGCCAAAGCCTTTGACTGTGTGGATCACAATCAACTGTGGAAAATTCTGAAAGAGATGGGAATACCAGAACACCTGACCTGCCTCTTCAGAAACCTGTATGCAGGTCAGGAAGCAACAATTAGAACTGGACATGGAACAACAGACTGGTTCCAAATAGGAAAAGGAGTATGTCAAGGCTGTATATTGTCCCCCTGCTTATTTAACTTCTATGCAAAGTACATCATGAGAAACGCAGGGCTGGAGGAAGCACAAGCTGGAATCAAGATTGCCAGGAGTAATACCAATAACCTCAGATATGCAGATGACACCACCCTCATGGCAGAAAGCAAAGAACTAAAGAGTCTCTTAATGAAAGTGAAAGAGAAGAGAAAAAGTTGTCTTAAAGCTCAACATTCAGAAAACTAAGATAATGACATCCAGTCGTATCACTTCGTGGCAAGTAGATGGTGAAACAGTGGAAACAGTGGCTGACTTTATTTTTTGGGCTCCAAAATCACTGCAGATGGTGATTGCAGCCATGAAATTAAAAGATGCTTACTCCTTGGGAGGAAAGTTATGACCAACCTAGACGGCATATTGAAAAGCAGACATTACTTTGCCAACAAAGGTCCGTCTAGTCAAGGCTATGGTTTTTCCAGTGGTCATGTATGGATGTGAGAGCTGGACTATAAAAAAGGCTGAGCACAGAAGTGATGCTTTCGAACTATGGTATTGGAGACTCTTGAGAGTCCCTTGGACTGCAAGGAGATCCAACCAGTCCATCCTAAAGGAGATCAGTCCTGGGTGTTCATTGGAAGGACTGATGTTGAAGCTGAAGGTCCAGTCCTTTGGCCACCTGATGTGAAGAGCTGACTCATTTGAAAAGACCCTGTTGCTGGGAAAGATTGAGGGCAGGAGGTGAAGGGGACGACAGAGGATGAGATGGTTGGATGGCATCACCAACTCAATGGACATGAGTTTGGGTGAACTCTGGGAGTTGCTGATCGACAGGGAGACCTGGCATGCTGCGTTTCACGGGGTCGCAAAGAGTCGGACGCTTAGTCATGTCCGACTCTTTGCGACTGAACTGAACTGGTCCACTGTGAATAACAAACAACACATTTATTATTTGGGATATTCTAAGAATTTAGAAGTTACCTCGAGGAACTTGACCAAAGACCAGAGAAATTCTTTTATTATACAGTAGAGCTACCAGGTTTTGAAAACTGCCCAAGAATCCCCTCTTCCTTGCCCTTGAATGGAAAGTTCTGGTGTGAAAACTCTGCATTTTATGTCCTAATCTCCAATGACAAAATTTGTTCAACTTCCTGCCTTCATGGTAATAGAAAACAGTTATAGTCCTAAGGTCAAAGACAGTGTTCACTTCAAAAAAATAGTTAACATTCAAGATGGTAGAGGGGTGAGTGGAGAAGGATTGTTAACATTTCTTTCCAATAGGTCAAGGGTCGTGATAAACATATTAATAATTTGAAAAAGAAATGTCAGAAGGAATCCGAGCAGAACCGGGAGAAGCAGCAGCGTATTGAGACCTTGGAGCGCTACCTGGCTGACCTGCCCACTCTGGAAGACCATCAGAAACAGAGCCAGCAGGTAGCAGCAATGACCAAGCATACCTGGGGCAAGTTGGGGGTGGTGGTGGGGGGCTTTCTCAACCTCTGCTGCATGCAGTGACCTTGTGGTCTCCTGAAAGGAAAGTCCCAACGGAGTCATGTCCAGACTCACATCACAACTGAATTGCCAAGTTTTTGAAATATACCCAAAGTCTTCCCTGCTTGTTGACCTAAGCATGGAATCCTGTCTCTCAGCTTAAGGATTCTGAGTTGAAGAGCACAGAGCTGCAGGAGAGAGTGACTGAGCTGGAGAGTTTGCTGGAGGAGACCCAGGCAGCCTGCAGAGAAAAGGAGGTTCAACTGGAAAGCCTGAGACAGAGAGAAGCTGACTTCTCCTCCACCCGACATAGGTAAATATCCCTGCTGCTGCTGCTGCAAAGTCAGTTCAGTCGTGTCCAACTCTGTGTGACCCCATAGATGGCAGCCCACCAGGCTCCCGCGTCCCTGGGATTCTCCAGGCAAGAACACTGGAGTGGGTTGCCGTGTCCTTCTCCAATGCATGAAAGTGAAAAGTGAAAATGAAGTCGCTCAGTTGTGTCCGACTCTTCGCGACCCCCTTTACTGCAGCCTACCAGGCTCCTCCACCCATGGGATTTTCCAGGCAAGAGTACTGGAGTGGGTTGTCATTGTCCTCTCCAAATATCCCTGAGAGGTTTAGAAAGAAGCAGAGAGCTAGGTTCTGGTCCTGGCTACCCTACTCACTGCTTGTTTAACTTTGGGCTACTCACTTTACTTCTCTGAGCTTTGTTTTCTTTGGGTTGTAAGTAATAGGAAAACTGTTTATGAGCAGGGACTGTGTCTTTGAGATGTAATGTGAGTGGTATAGTGGTGCAGTGGGGTTTTCCACTGTTCTTTGGAAAGATCCAGCCCAGTGCCCAGCATCACAATAGTATTGGGCAATAATTCTTGAAAAGGTATGTGTTGAATGAATGGGAGCGCTTTATAAACTGGAACGTGAGTATCTGTATTTGCAGAAGTAGATCCTGGTGCTGATGACTGAGGGTTATCCACATGGTGAATCTTGTGAAGGCTACCAGGAGCATCTCCTTAGCCCTAGGGATTGTTCTCAATTGCCACAGTAGGCTCTGAGAACAAAATAAGATGCTATAATGTACTCTCAGGATGTCTTGGGAACTTCTTCTGTATTAATAGCAGTTTCTGAAAAAATGTCGTGGCTGTGTTTCAACAGCCCCTTGGACCAAATCCAATTTTTAATGGGATGGATTGGATTTCTCATCCCACATTCAACCACAGTAACTCTGTTGTTTATCTCAGCATATGGCCCATGATGAAAGTGATTGTGGTTTGGGCACAAAGTTGGATCTTTCCAAGACTGGGTGTGCAAAGAAAAAAGGACTTTTGGGGTTTTTTTTTGTATTTTCTAAAATTTCTCTATCCTATATGTGTGACTTTTGTAATTTAAATACATGTGATGAATGTTTACTTTTAAATATCAAAACAAAGAATAAAAAAGCCTTGGCTAGGTAAAGAATTGCTGGCACATTGTATAGATGCTGACCTCTAGGGAAGGGAACTAACATAGACTGAGCAAGCAGCTTCTGTGTGGCATTCCCTACTTTAAACAGACCTAAGCAATTATCCCCAGCTATGGCTTGGAAGGGCCTACTTGTCTTGCCCAGTAAATAGCAGTGTCAGGTATCAAAGCCACATCTCTCTGATTTAGAGTTCTTGAAGAGGCTACTGTCTTTCAGCCTGCAAGATAAGCAGTGTGTGGAAGATGCCAGTGGAGAAGGTCCAGCTCAACAAGGACAAGGTCCCCAAGTGGAAATGGATTCTTGGCAGAAGGAATGTGATTCCCTTCGAAAGGTGACTAAGGGCGTCCAGGCCGTAAGGGGGTAGGCTTAGAGGAAGCAGAAGATTGGGTTTTGGTAGGGAACCATGAATTTCTGGCCCCAAGCCCCCTAGGATCTGTTACCCAGAGTTTTGATTCTCTTTTCCTAGAAGCCATCCCTGCATAATAGATTCACATTTTAGATAGCCATCCTTAGTACTGGCAAGCAAAGTTAGGGAAGGGCATGCCTCTGAATATCCAAATTTAGATGTACCAAAATGGTGCACTGAAGCTTGGTGTACTTCCTTCATGGCTCAGGCCCTCTACAAAGCCTCTTGCATTGAGCAGAGTTTTAGCCAGTGAGGTGGCCCTAATTCAGCATAGAAGAAGGAGCCCAGGACCTACCAGAGAGACTTGTTTGAAGGTCAGCAAATAAGACCCAGAAACGATTCAAAGAGTACCTGGGGTCTCATAGGACAGGACACTGGACCTGTTTAAGTTCCCTTCTTAAACAGTGGGACCAAAGCTATAAGTGAAAAACTGTCACAGCCCTGAACAGGATTGGCTTCATTAAACTGAATTTTCAGTTGTGTCCTTTACCAAAGAACCAGAAGGTACACTGGCTTATATGAAGTTGATTCTCCTGGCCGACAGTCATCAGGGTGAAGGTGTCCCTCCACCTGACTTCCTCATAGGTCTTCCGCATTGCGTTCATCTTTGTTTAAACCTCTGTGCCTGGAGCACAGGACTGTGAAGCTAAGTAGCCAGGATAGGGAGTCCGGTTTATATTTCTTGTTTTCACTCTGTTCTCACTATTAATTGGCTGTAGATAATAGTTGAGGTAATAGTCAAACTGCAGATCTTAGTGTAGCCTCTTGCCTTCTGGCCCCACTATTAGCATGTGCTTGCAATCGTCCTTGATAACTTTGCCTTTCAGATTGTGGAGAGGCAACAGCAGAAGATTGATCAGTTGCACTCACAAGTACAGGTGAGCTGGAATCCTTGGGACATGATGGGCAGGACTTGATGGAATTTCTAGAATTCAGCCAACCCTATTCTTTGCCCTGCGATTTGCTCGCTGTTAAGAGTACCAGCCTAGGGCTTCTTAGGTGGTGCTAGTGGTAAGGAACCTGCCTGCCAGTGCAGGAGATGTAAGAGACACAGGTTTGATCCCTGGGTGAGGAAGATCCCCTGGAGGAGGGCGTGGCAGCACACTCTAGTCTTCTTGTCTGAAGAATCACATGGACAGAGGAGCCTGGCAGGTGGTCCACAGAATTGCAAAGAGTCAGACACAGTTGAAGTGACTTAGCATGCATCCAGGGGTACAAGCATGAGACCAAATCAGTGCTTGTGGCCTACAGTCTTGTTGGGAAGTAGTTTCATTCGGCACAGTGCAGTGAGAGCATCCATATTACCCTAGGGGAGCATAAAAGAATCATTGAAAGTAGCGGAGATCAAGGAAGGGTTTCTGGAGACCATGAGGCTTGAAGAAGGAGGAGGAGTTAGCCAGGCAATGAGGAAGCTAGCATAGGATGATATTGAAATTCTGATAGAAGGAACAGCGTGGGTAGGAACACGAAGGCATGTGGTAGCAGGGCTCATGCATGGAGCTGCAGGTCGTTTGCTGGTGTTGAGTAAGGTGGCAGATGGAGAAGTGGGCTATGGGACGGCTTGGACTGTCCAGTGAAGTTAGCTTTTATTCTTTAGGTAGGTGATGGGAATCTACTGTAGCATTTCCTTGGGGTGTGATATAGTCAGGTTTGCAGCTCAGACTTGAGTGTGGAAGAAGATTGGCAGTTGGAGAGAAGCAAGGCTGGAGGGTAGGTCTGTTACAGAAATTAAAGACAATTCCTGGTTTCTATTTTGGGCCAGAGTGGGAGTGTCCTTAATTGGGTTCTCCAAGAAATTCTAGGTACAGGTTCTCTTTGGATTCTAAAAGAGGTTTTCACACCAAAACAGGTGAAATGCACTTCCACCAAGGAACAGCTGAAAGCTCAGTCCTACCATTGCCATCATGTGGGTCTGTTTAGTTCACAGATTTCAAGTCCTCTAAAGAGATAGTCAAGCCTAGTGAATGTTTACATCCATTTATTTTATTACTGTTATTATTTTGGATCTCACTGTGCAGCTTGCAGGATCTTAATTCTGTGTTGGAGATTGAACGTGGGCCCTTGGCAGTGAAAGCAGGATGTCCTAACCACTGGACAGTCAGGGAATTCCCTACATCCATTTAAAATCCCAAGATTTTAGTAGTTTTTAATGGATCTCAAAGTATGTTTCCTGGAACTCTTGACAACATTTTATTTATTTATTTTTAAAATATCTTATTTATTTTTGGCTGCGCTAGGTCTTGGTTGCTTTGAGAGGGCCTTCCCTAGCCGGAGCAACTGGTTGCTGCAGCGTGCAGGCTTCTCATTGCAGCGGCCCCTCTTGGTGCAGAGCACAGGCTCTAGGGTGCGCGGGCTTCAGCAGTTGTGGCGCAGGGGCTTGCTCACCTGCCCCAGGGCATGTGGGATCTTCCTGGACCAGGGATTGAACCGGTGTCCCCTGCATTGCAAGGTGTATTCTTAACCACTGGACTACCAGGGAAGCCCTCCACAACATTTTAAATGTATATTTACCCATGATGACTTCTAAGACAAATTAAAATGTCAGGTGAATTTGGTGGAATTAGGTGGATTCAAAATGGTCACTTTGGGTCTTTTGTGGTGGTGAGATGTTCTCCTTGGCTATTTAATTTTTTATTAAAACAAATTGGAAAAGCTCTGAAATATTATTTATACTTTATTTGTCCAAATCAGTTTCAAAACCAGAGGGAAATTAGAATGAACAGAATGAGAGGCACAAGATAACAAGTCTGTACCTCCCTCTCCTGACCCTGACCACCCCTAAACACATACACACACATACACATAACTACATTAGGTGACAGAGTACCCTCTGCTGCTGCTGCTGCTAAGTCGCTTCAGTTGTGTCCTCTTTCTCATCTCTGTCAAAAGCATTTAATATACAGTGCTTCCCTGGTGGCTCAGTGGTAAAGAATCCGCCTGCCAGTGCGGGAGACGCAGGTTCGTTCCCTGGTTTGGGAATATCCCCTGGAGAAGGAAATGGCAACCCACTCCAAAAATCTCATGGACAGAGGCGCCTGGCAGACTGCAGTCCATGGGCTGGCAAAAGAGTGGGACACATCTTGGTGACTAAACAACTAAACAACAACAGTTGTCAAGGGCATTTGGCTGTGAGTTCCTCAAAGACAGGAATGTCTGGTATTGTTTTCTGTGTCCCTAGTGCCTGTCAGTAGTGAGTGCTCGATCAATAATTGAACTCAACTGAAATGACATTCCTTGCCCTCGAGAAAGTTATGGTCTAATAGAGAGAGGAATCAAGCGCACAGCCAACAAATGTACTCATAAGCCATGAGTATTAGTTGCAGGGCAAGGTTGGGATTAATTGAATCTGATTTGCAGATGAAGGAAGGTTGAGGTGGGAAGTTTCCCAGGTGACTGGCAGAGCAGAGGGGCATTCTGGGCAAAAGCAAAGAAAAGTGAGCAACAGTATTGGTGCTGGAAGCCAGTCAGTCAGTCTGTGTGACTAGAGTGGAGGCGATGTGGAGGGTAAAGAGAGGTAAAGATAGAGAAGTAGGTAAAGGCCAGGCTGACCTGTTAATAGAATGCTCTTCTGAGGAGCCTGACCTCGGTTGATACATGGTCAGAGGCTTGAGAAGGGTTTTGATGGGAAGTCACAGATCAGGGTTGTTCTAAAATAATCTCTTAGCAGCAGGGTAGGGCTTTACTATTGTGTAGTCCAGACCAGAGGCAATGTGGTCTGACCCAGACTTGTTACCTCTGATGTGTTCTCCCACCCTCCTTGTCATGGGATTCAGAGCCTAGAGCAGGAAGTGGCTCAAGAAGAAGGAACAAGCCAGGCCCTGAAAGAGGAGGCCCAAAGGAGGGAGACAGCCCTGCAGCAGCTGCGCACAGCTGTGAAAGAGGTGAGCAGCACCAGCTAGGCCTCTTGGCATTGTCTTTACAAACCTAATTTCTCTGTGTACTCTACCCATTCCCACTCCCACAAGACCCCCCCACATTTTGAGAGGTCTCTTACTAAGCTTTTTTGGAGGAGTAAGAAGGAACATTGCATCATCCTTTATATTAAAGGTCCTAAGCCTACCTTTGGCTGTAATTATCCAGTAATGCTTTTTGGATATAGAAAATCATTCTCTCTTATTTTGTCTTCTTGCAGCCACAGGTTTGTGGGGTTGGGGATGAAGGGTTCAAGAAGACTGAAGGTTTGGTGATCCTCCTGGAGTAAACAGAGCTGTCAGCAGGGGGCGGTCAAGGTCACTGGCCAAGTGCATAGGAAGGAGTCTCCAAGAGCGAAGATGGTCATATGGCCCAGTGTGGCTGAAGGGCTGGGACTAGTGGAGGAACTCTGTTTCTTGTCTTTAAAACAGAATAGTGGTAGGAAGGGAAGGAGAGTGTGTTAAAGCTGTTGTGGGAAAGGGAGAGAAAGAGACACAGATACACGTGAATGAGCTGGTCTTTGTAGTAAAGCCTGACTCCACTGAGGTGAAAGACTGAAAAGGCAGGGCACTCTTCAGCACTGTGTCCTCCAGGTCAGCAGCTTCTTTAGCCCCTAGCCTTCACCTGCCCAGTGGCCACTAGCTGTCACATTGTCTTTCTTGCCCACTTTATTCCTCTGACACACACTGATCAAGCTGGCTGGTGGCCACTTTTGTCAGGGTGGCAGGGAGAGATTGAAACCAGTGTCTCCTCAGATTTCACAGTTCACGTTAAGCCTTCTCTAATAGCCTGGCTAACAGAGTTGGCTGAGGGACTGGCTTCAGATAGAGTTCCGAGGAGCGGGAGTATCTTCTCTAGTTCCTGAGCAGAAACCTGGAGGCTGCTGACTCAGTCTGCTGGGGTGCAGTTTCCTCTCCAGTGCTGCGGTCCTCTGGGCCCAACCTACCTGCAGGAGAAACAGCCTGATACTGATGGGGAGGGGGCAATGCAAAGCCTGTTGGTAGGAGTGGGGAGGGGGGAACATTGCCTTTGTCTCATAGCTTCCCCTTGACACACCATACACGTATAGCCACATTCGTGTGCAGTTACTCTGCTTCTCCCTAGGCCTGAGTTAACATGCTCACCTGTCTATCTGCTCAGCTTTCAGTGCAGAACCAGGACCTCATTGAGAAGAATCTGACGCTCCAAGAACACCTGCGACAGGCCCAATCAGGGTCCCCATCTTCATCAGACACAGCTCAGCTGGCATTTGAGCTGCACCAGGAATTGGCCAGTTGTCTTCAAGATCTGCAGGCTGTCTGTAGCATTGTGACCCAGAGGGCCCAGGGCCATGACCCCAATCTCTCCCTGCTCCTGGGCATTCACTGTGAGTCCTTAGACCAGTCGGGGACCTAGGAGAGAGTGGCTTTCATTCTCCTCTCACCCCTATCTACCTTTCTCAGTTAGATGTTAAGTAAATCTGTTTTGGAAGCAGGCATCCTTATGGGTACCTGGGTGTAGGACAAACAAAAAAAAGTGGCCCTTAGGCAGCAAGACTTTTAGCCCATTATCCCTAGCTGTTTTGTAAAAAGTGCCTGCCATGTTCCAAGACCACAGGCCTTAGGGCCTTAGGACTGCCTGTCCACACTGCCCCCTCCACATGAAAGTGTCTTCTGATTTACTTATTAATATTCTGTCAAAATGTTCTTCTCCTCCCCAGCTGCACAGCACCCAGGGACTCAACTAGATTTTCAGAAACCAGATGTGATCAGGAGAAAACTGGAAGAGGTTCAGCAGCTACGCCGTGACATCGAGGACTTAAGGACCACCATGTCAGATAGATATGCCCAGGACATGGGAGAAAACTGTGTCACACAATGAGGAATGCTGGGGGTGGACGAGCTGTGTTCCCCCAGGGAGAGTCTGGTCTGCTGAGAGCACCGTCCAGCAGGTCCTGCCCTGACAATCTCTTGCCTCCTATCTGCTGCTATTCCCAGAGAGAAGGGGCGGGAGGGAGGAGGTGTGAGCCTGCATATAGGGCCAAGGGCCGATGAGAGAATTTTGTTTGTCTTGCCCAACTCTGGCTTTGCCTTGTTGGGTTGCATTTATCCTGTCATCCTGATTCACTCTTTTAGGGTGAGTTACTAATTAACTTGCAGGTAAATCCTCACAGACTATTCCCAGTAACAAGCTGATGTCAAAGGCAAACAGGCTGCTTAACTCCCTTCTGCATCCTTTGGGATGGATCCACATTCATTCCCACTCTGTACCTTGGTCGTGCTGATGCCCAAAGTTCCTTAGAAGGGCCAGGAAAGGCTGAGTACCAGTAACAGTAGCCATTTGAGAATCCTCCAGCCCTCTGTGCCAGCCTTCTTGGGACCTGAGCTGGCTCTGGACTTTCCTAGGCCCAGGCCCACTCCTCCTTCCTCAGGGCTCTTGTTCTCACTGATGCCTCAGGGTGATCTGCTCATTAGCAAAGTATTTGCTAGGATTAGGGGCCTGGGAATTATACCCAGGGCTCCTTTATCTGTGCTATCATGCCTATTTACAGGAGACCCACTCAAGCTGCCCCGTGCCCTTGGGGCTCTGATCATGTAGTTAGCACAGCCCCTTTGTCCTTTGTTCTCAGGCTGGCCAGGTAGCCCCTTCTTGGGCTTTGAGTGCAGACTCTTTTCTATGGTTCTGGGTTGATACCACAAGGCACTGTCAAGCTGCTCACTCCCTTCCCCCAAGGCTGGGGTCAGTGCCTGGCCTTCTGATTTGTGCCTCTCTCGTGTTTGGGCATGGGGATCCTTTCCCTTTCCTGCTCTGGGCTCCTTGAGAGTTGAGAGTAGCCAGTACAGGTCAGCTTCAAGGTATAGCGTTTGTGTTTTTAGTTGTTTCTCTGGGGCCTTCAGAGCTCTGCTTTCTGGTTTCTTTTGCCTCTTTGTTGAGAGAGCATCTTGTAGTCCTTTGTGTCTGGTCCTTGGCCAGCTCAAGGTTTCCTCTGGATCTGGAGCCAGGGCTGTGAGGGGGGAGTCCTGAGCAGTGCAGGAGTCCAGAGCCAGCCACTGGGAGGTGGTTGCTAAGCTTTGGGCTAGCAGGGCAGCATCCTGGACCTCACTCCCAGGCCTGAATGAGACTCCTTCTTAAGTGCTTTTACAAGTTGGTGTTTTATTTATGGAGTGACTTAAGCCTCCATTCAAAGCATCCCCACCCAGCTGTCCCCTCAGTCTCTGGGCTCCTGCCTGCTAAAAGCAGAGCTGCCCGGTTGGTCTCCACCCTGAATTGGGAGCCCAGCCACCATGCTCACGGGTATTTTTCCTCATAAAGTTTATAAGCAGTTATTTATATGAATCCTTGTTATGTCAACTAGTTTGTATTGCCTATTTTGTTTACGAAATAAAAATTTAACAGACTCCTCAGTTTTCCATTGCCTTCCATCACCATCATCTCATACTCCACCCCTCATTTTGGCTTGTTGGGGCCAAAGCCTGGGTGTTTAGCCAAGTTCTCCAAATAGCAGGAAAGAGGGAACTTTGGCAGGTCCAGCCTCATGTTTGTATCTCTACCACTTCTGCTCCTCTGTCTGTGGAGACAGATAAGATCTCTTCCCACAGCACTTTGTATTGTGTGATGCTGCCCTGAGTCATAGAGCAAGTTTGTCGGAGTTTCAGTAATCCTGACAAGGAAGTCTGCTGCCTGTGCATTGCTGCAGGGAAGTGGCTTCCCCAGAGCAAGGCAGGGCACTGTTTGCCTCCAGGAGCTAGGCTTGTCTTCCTGGGTTATTCTTTGGGCCCTGGACCTGGGGAGACTTCTGAGGAGGGTCAGGTCCCACTCCACACAGATAGCTGAGTCTCCAAAGTTGGGCTGGTTGCTGCCTCATACTATACTCCCTGCATTTTGCTGGGAGTAGGTTTTTGGAGGGTCATCTGCATCATGAAGTCAGGGTGGGGCTGGGGCCACCCCAAGACCAGCTGTGGATTTTTAACAAGGGCCCAGCCAGACTCGGGAACCCCACTGCCAGCCTCTGCCTGCACTGGGTCCAGAGCTAGAATCCTTTCTCACCTTGGCCCCCATTTGGCTCTCTGAGGGCGTGGCCCTGTCTCTGGCCACCACCCTTGTCTGAACCTGCCTGTGAGCGGAGAGGAGCTCTGGGGAAACCTCGCAGCGAGGGGTTGTCACTGACGTGGCGTGCCCCGCGGGTTTAGCTATGTGTGGGTGGCCGCCAGGACAATGCTCGACTGGAGCCAGGTTCCCTAGGCGGGGAACTGAGAACAGCCCCGAGCCTTCAAAGCCCGGAGCTGAGCAGCGGCGTCGTGGCACCCGGGGGAGGGCAACCAGTTGGGTGCAGCAAACCTGGGCGAGGCTGAGGCGGCCTCTGCCAAGCCCCTGCCCCCGCCCTTTCCATCAGATCGCTCCCTGGCCTTACACTGTGAGCCCCAGGCCGGGGAGGGCTGAAACGGGCGGCCCTGCGTGGGACGCGGGTCCCCGGCGCGCCCAGTCCCCAAGGGGGAGGGGAGGGGCCCCCCCCTCGGCGGTGCGCGGGGCGGGGTCGCGCAGGCCCCGCCCCGGCCGCGCGCCTGTCCGCACCGCCCATTGGTCCCGAGAGCGGTGACTCGCGGGCTGAGCAGGAAGGAAACCGCTCCCGAACGCGGCGGCCTCGTCTCTAGGCCGTGCAGCTGCTGCCACCGCCGTGTGTCTGCCTGTCCTCCTGTCGGTCCACCCGCAGCATGAGTGGCCTGCGCGTCTACAGCACGTCGGTCACCGGCTCCCGCGAAGTGAGTGTGCGCCCTGGGCTAGAGCGCGGGCGGCGGTTCCGGGGCTCTGGACCCGACGCCTGGGACCCGCCCCCAGGGCGGGGGAGCCGAGGTGCTGGGCATGGCCTCCGGGAGTTGGGCTGGGGGCAGGTTCTACAGCCCCATCCTGAGCCTTGAACATTTACTGAGGGCATCCTGGGACCTCCGCACCCCCACTACGAGGCCGATCCTTGACCCTGTCCTTATCTGGCCCTTCCTCTCTCCACTGTGTCTGTACTTGGGGCGGGGATGGCCCCTTAGCAGCCTCCACCCAGGCCTGCCCTGCTTTCCCCTTGCTGAGCTCCTGGCTCTCCCCACCCTGAATTTCTCACTTACCTTCACCCTGACTCCCCTCCTCATGCTTGGTGGTCCCTCTCTTCTTCCACACCACCACAAGCCTGACTCATCCTCCCAACTCCCTGTGGCCAGAACCCTCCCCTAGGGTGTGTAGGGGGACAGAGGGGACCAAAGCTCCTGACCACAGCCCCTTTGTCTCTGCCCAGGGTTCTCCCCCTAAATCTTCCAGGCTGCTCGCTAACCCCTACCCGCCCTCTGCCCCCAGATCAAGTCCCAGCAGAGTGAGGTGACCCGCATCCTGGATGGGAAGCGCATCCAGTACCAGCTAGTGGACATCTCCCAAGACAACGCCCTGCGGGACGAGATGCGAGCCTTGGCCGGCAACCCTAAGGCCACCCCACCCCAGATTGTCAACGGGGACCAGTATTGTGGGGTATGGGCCTCGGGGCTGGGGGTGGAGGAAACGTTACAGGAGGACACTAGCCTGAGTCACCTGAGACAGCACACCAGCACTCTGGTGACCGCTTCTCTTCCCCTCCCCTAGGACTATGAGCTCTTCGTGGAGGCTGTGGAACAAAACACACTGCAGGAGTTCCTGAAACTGGCCTGAGCCAAGTCACCCCCCTGGACTTCGTCTTCACATTCCCCGCCCCCAGCGATCACCCCACCATGAAGGACCTTGTGACCAACTCCCTGTTATTCCTAACCTTCTGAACGGGGAGCCCCTCCCCTCAACCCAAGACCCCTTCTCCTCCCCTAACTGTAAGCCCCCTCTTCTCCATTCAGCAGCAACATTCCTCACCCACCGGTCTCAGAAATTGTCTTAAGCAACAGCCCAAGTGCTGGTTGTCCTCAGCTCGGTCCTGAGGCTGCCACCCTACCTGGCACTGGCTGATGGGCACCTTTGTTGATTCCATTAGCCAAGGCTCTGCCAAAGGCCCCGCAATCCCCGTCCGGGAGCACCGCAGAAACAATTAAATGTTCCATTCCATTGGCACCGTGTCTGTCTGGTGTGGCCTGTGCCTCCCGGGTCCTGGCTCTGAGCAGAGCTGGTGGCAGACGTGACTGTGCTGAGGCTGTCCTCGGTGGGCAGGTCGACTGGCAGTCCCGTGTGGCATCTTTGTGTGTGTGACAATGCATGTGTTTGGATATATGCCCAGATCACACACACACACAATTGTGCTGGGCCGTCGGTTTCTAGAGACGCTGGGGGGCGGGTCACCCTGCAGTGCCCGTGCATGTGGTGGTACCCATGATGCGCTTGTGCCCTGGTGTGCACTGCACGTCTGCATGCCAGTCAGTAACAGGGCGGCACCCTGTGCCCTCCTGCCTGTGTCCCGACAGCTCAGCTCAGTGTGGGGGTGTCGTGGAAGTGGGTGCCCAGGTGCAGTTCTGCCAGGGCGGGGGCAGTGGCTCTCATGCAGTGTTGAAGCATCCCTATGTGCTTGTCCTGTGCGTGTCTGGGCGCAGGGATCCGCTGGCCCAGGAGGTGCCGGGCTGGGGCAAGCCCAGGCCCTCCCTCCCCTGGAGCAGCTTAGCCCTCGGGGCAGAAAGAGGAACCTACAGGACAAAGACCCAGGGCCAGGGCCGCCAGCTGGGGCTCGGGTTACAGCGGATCCTCAGAGCTAGCGCAGTGGGGCTGCCCCGCCAAGAGAGCCTCACGGAGCAGCCGGTATCAGGCGGGCGGGCGGTTTATTTGGGGCCGGGGGCAGGTGGCAAGGCCCGGCGAACCCGAAGCAGCAGCGTGGCATTGGGCACCAGACCCGCAGCCTGCAGTGTGAGCGCGTCGTCGTTGTAGACTGTGGGCGGGAACGTACTGAAGATCTCAAAGGTGGTGGGCTCCACGGCCCTGGGGACAGGGAAGCACAGGTCAGGCTGGGTCGTGGCACTTGAGCCCCACTCTGGTCGCCAGCCGTGCCCAACGCCCACCTGGCCTGTGCGAGCAGGGCGCGCACATCGCCGACCCTGTCTTCCGGCCGCATCATCAGGAGGAAAGCCTGCTCGCCGTTCTCAGACTTGATGCGCAGCATGGAGAGCCGGGGCGCTGGCGACTCCGGAGACTCCCGGCTCCTGCGGACCCAGAGGGCGTCGGTGCTCCCCCGAGGAACCCAAGCCCAGCATCCTCACCTCTCCACTCGGCCCTCACCTCGCACGCTCAGCAGCCAAGGCAGGTGTCTCCACCACGATCTCCTGGATCCTGACAGGCAACGGGCAGCAGTTCTGGAAAGCATTGATGGAGTGACAGAGCCCTGGGCCCTGCCAGAGTCAGGGCCTCCCCCAACCCCTACAGGGGACGTCTCCCTGCCCAGGGACAGATGAGACCAGTGAGCCAAAAGTGGCCCAGTGTAAAAACCGGGGCCCAAGGAGAGGAAACAGAAGGGAAGCTTTGGGAGGTGACTCCATCATTCCCTCATTCTAGTGGGGAAGACAGAATCCGACAGGCAGCGACCAGGCTGGATGCCTAACCCAGCATTTCCCTAGGGAAATGACACCTGAGCTGACTGAAGGGTGAAGAGGAGTTCTTAGAAATGGAAGTGGGGGGGGGACAAGGATATCCCAGATAGCATAGATGAGAGAAGGCTTCTGAGAAGAGGTGATATATTTGAGAGTCTGGAAAATCCTATGGATGGACCCTGGTAGGCTACAGTCCATGGGGTCACAAAGAGTCGGACACGACTGAGCGACTTCACTTTCTTTCCTTCTTAGTTCATGGGGATCAGGCTGGACCAGGAAGAGAAAAGGTAAAAGATGGGAAGAGGACCAGGAAGGAATGACAGGCTTTACCTAGGAACCACTGGAGGGTTTCAACAGGAAAGAGACAAGATCAAATTTGCATTTTTAAAAGGGCACAGAGGCTGCTAGGGAAGGATGGCTGGCAGGGTGGGAGTGGAGGTGAGGTCAGTGAGGGGGCCACTGCAGTTGTCTGGGAGACACAGGAGCCTGGGCTAGGTTGACAGGGACAGAACTGGAGAGGAGATGGATTTGGGAGCAGTTCTGGGGATCGACAGATCTGGCAGGACTTGGCCACGTGTGGTGAAGGCAGAGTGGGGGGTGGAAACGGGTTTGGTACCTTTCACAGGGGGAGGGGAGGACAGGGAGTGAGAAGAGGGCATGGTGAGTTCTGTGAAGCCCAGGAAGGTGTATTTCGGACTGAACCTTGAGGAGGTGGCCTGGACTTGAGCTCACCCCCAGCCTAGAGTCCCCTGACCTGCCTGTTCTTACAGCTCCTGCCCCCATATTGTGCCTGAAGCTCTCTGGTCCTCACTCAGAGCCCTCAGCAGCCCCATCATTTCCAGGAGACCATGGAACAGCTAGCTGTGAGGGGCCTGTCTCTCTATGCAGGCCATCCTGAGGGACCCCCAAGCCTGAGCCTCCAGATTAACCATTGCTCTGGCTGGCTGGGTGAGGGTTGATGGCAACCACACACACACACACACACACACACGGTAAGGCCCGGGGAGCCAGGGCTGGGCTCACCTGCAGGGTGTCCCGGATGGGGCCCCGGATGTCAATCACCTCGCCTTGTCGGATCACAAATTTGGGGAGCCTGTTCAGAAACTTCTCAGCGGTCATCCTGGAGCCTGCAGGGAAGGCATTGGGGAGCCTTGGTCAGGTGGGGACTGGAGTGATGGTGGAGGAGGCTCACCTGGAGCTTGTTGGGCACAGCATTCCTACCACCTGGCTCAGCCGCAGGGCCGAGCTCACCTGGATGCTCTATGCTGTCCAAGGGTTTTCGAATCCTCTGCAGGCCCACCACGCGGCCCTCACCTGGGAACGGGTCCAGCCCGTTCTCTGGGTAGACCTGACTGCGCAGGTCACTCACCTGGCAAGAAGGAAGGGAAACAGCGGCAGGCACAGCTCTTCAGCCCTGGGCTTCATCCCCACCCCTCCGTGCCCAAACAGAGGCCCCAGGAACAGGCCCGCGGGGTGGCCTGCCGCAATCCCCATGTTGCAGATGAGGGAACCGAGGCCCTGGGAGAGAGCAGGAGAGCTGCTGTTCATGCTGCTCTCAGCCACCTGACCCCTGCTCTCCCTGCAAGCTCCCCCCCTCACACCAGCTGGAGTCACAGTGCTGACATCCCCCTCCCAGAGCAGGGGAGGGATGAGGGTGTTTAGGAGAGGGCAAAGCCTGGCTTGGCATGCACTGCCTCGAACACCCCCGGTCGTGACTCACGGTAGTTTCCAAGCCGGGCTGGCACGCGCTCCCTCACATGCTCACATTGTGGAACTAACGCACCACCCTCGGGGACACGGCCTCAGGTTGGTCCAGTCACCCTCATTTTGCTGCCCACCACCCCCACAGCAGGGGGCTGGCTGCACCTCAAGTTCTTTAGTCCCAACATCTGCCTCCTCCTAAGGCACTGCCTTCCACCCCAACGAGGAGGTGCCAGGAGCCCCTGGGAGCATCCAGGTCGCCTCTGTACAGACACTTCGCTGTCCCCAGTTGGTCCAGGTGTCCTGGACATGGTGGAGGAGGGTCCCAGGCTGAAGGCTGTGCTTCGAGGCAGCCAGCAGGGGGCACTGCCTGCTGCTCAGCCTCCAGCCTTCCCTGCTGCGGCTGCTGCAGCTGGAGCCCCAGGGGCCACCACAGCCTCCCAGCTCCCTTCCCAGGCTGGTTTCAGGCTCCTTCTCCTTCTGGAGAGGTCATCAGATGGTGGGGGGTGGGGGAGAAGGAGGGTCCCCTGAGGTGGGCAGCACCCCTAGGTGAGGCCTGAGAAAGCAATCCCACCCGCTGTGCAAAATCCCCACACTGGGAGTGAGTAAGTGGTTCTGGGATCAGCCCATCACCTTAAAGGGGACGCCATCAGGGTACAGCCGCTGGAGCTCTGAAGGGAAGAAGCCATCCAGTATGTCTCGAAGGCAGCGCTGTGGGGAGAGAGGTTGGATGAGGCCTGGGCTGGAAACCTGTTTCCTGTCTAGATGGCAGGCTACGGGGGCAGGCTCCCTCTGTGGATCCTCTGGAAGTAGGGCCCCAGGGCTTGGGTGGGTAGGGGTGCTGCTGAAGGCTGCACATGAGCCTGGGGTGCTGGGGGAGAGCTGGGCCCGTTTAATAGTGACCAAGAGGTCGGCCACCGGAGCAGCTTGAGGGTGCTTGGGCCTGTCTCCCCTTCCCCGTCACGCCTACCTGTGTGGAGGGATCATGGAAGGGCCGGAAGGGCCCATCAAACATCACGATGCCATTCCGATAGAGCCTCAGCGGGATGGGTTCAAGGGTCCGGAGCGGCACTCTGTCGGGCACCGGCATCAACTGGGTGTCGCTGTCTCCCACCAACTCGCTGAGATCTTTCAGGCTGGCCAGCAGCCTGTCAAAGTCCACCTCGGGGGGAACCAACGAGTCCCCTGGCAAAGGGGAAGGACACCCATGAGCCTCTCTTTGGGGCTGCTGTGTGCTCCGGGGCCCTGGCCTTCATGGCCCCCTCCTACGCTGGGCAGGGGACTTAGCATCTCTTTAAGTGACCCCCCTGGGGAGGGAGAAGGACAGCTGACCTAGGTAATAATACTGGCTGTCTTTTAGTGAGCATCTGCTCTGTGCTAGGGGTTTACCATCTATTATCTTGTTCTCTCTTCATACCAACCCTATGCTGTAGGGACTATGAACATCCCCATTTTCCATATTAGGAAACGAAGGGCTACAGGTTAAAGGCTGGCCTAGGGACACACACAGTAAGTGGTGGGAGCAGGACTGATCCCGGGTCAGATGTGCCAGGCATGGAGTTAGCAGCGGAAAGGCTCAGTGCCGAGTTCCCAGCAGTCTGAGCTCAAATTCCAGCTCTTTCCCTCTCCCTGTGTCACACTGGTCAAGCCATTTCACTGCTCGGCACCAGAGCATTCTCTTCTGGAAGGGGATGATGACAGTACGAGGAGGGCTATGAGGATCCCAGAGGACTTCCAGCAGAGTCCTGAGGAATGGGCCTCAGGCCAGGCCAGAGGCTACGAGGCAGGGCTTATTCAATCTCCATTTTACACAAGAGGAAACAGGCCCACAGAGACAGAAAGTGACTTGCCCCAGGCCACTTGGCGAGTTAGAAGTGGTTGAGCTGAAATCTGTTTTTCCCACCCATCTGCGCCATCAGGAGAGGGAGGTGAGGGTCAGGACAGCCACTGGACAGAAGGGACATGGGACAGACCTTGGGTTGGACATACATTTCTTGAGTCACAGAGCCCTTTGACAAGCTGACAGCTTTGGCCTCTGCTTCTCCATATAGCTGTTCCTAAGCTTCATGGGGTGCAGGTGGGGTGGTGGGGACAGTCAGGACAGGTGCCAGTGCGGAAAGGGGGACAGGGCAGCTGGGATGCTGGTGGGGGGCAGGCCAGGAGCCTGTTCTCAGTCTTTGAAGGGATCTAGCCCCTAAGTCAGTCATCTACTAGGGTGGCAAGGCTGCAAAATACTGGTGCCTGGGGACTTCCCTGGCAGTCCAGTGATTAAGACTCTGTGCTTCCAATACAGGGGGCGCAAGTTTGATTCCTGCTAGGGGAACTGAGGTCCCACATGCCTGCCACACGGTGCAGCCGAAAACAAACAAATGAAAACAAGCAAACACTGTTGGGGCTTTCTGGTCCTTGGAAGCTGTTTTTCACCACGACAGCCAGGGTGCGGCAGGATGTGGGTCAGGTTTCTGGGGACCCAGTTCCTTCCCCCACAGAAGTGCAGTGGCTTTACCGGGGAAGTACAGATGTGGGTGGCCCTGCTTCCTGTTGCCTTTGTGGCTGCTGAAACGGTAGCCCCGCCGGCCTTCCCCTCTGCCTGTCTGCACCTGCTACTGCTGTAGGGGCTGCACCTGCCTCGCCCTCTCCTAGGGTCCCCCGGGGTCCCTGAGGCTCCCAAGAAAAACTCACAGAACATCCTGGGTATCCCTGGTATGAGTCAGAACAACATCAAGACACTATTTTCCTTTAATAACTAACTACGTTCAGAACATCTCGGTAAACCTAAAAATAACAACAGAGCAGCTCATCACTTTCCATGCCTGCCCCTGTCCCTAGCTTCCTACAGATGGGAAAGAGAGGCCCAGGAAGTCACGTTACTTGGCCAGAGGAGGCCATGCAGAGCAGAGCCGAGAGGAGCCGCCTCCTGGGGCCTGGGCTCTTTCAGGGAGCTGACGGGTCGACAGGGGGAAGGCGCAGGCAGAAGGCCAGGGGAGGACGCCCAGAAGCAACAAAAGGGAAAAGGACAGTTTGCCAAGGAAATCTCTCCCAGCCAGGGTGGAGAAGTGAAAGCAGGGTGGGCTGGCAGGTATCAGATGCCGCAGATCCAAAGTGAGACAAGGCACCCCCAGAGAAGGAAACGCAGTTCTGGACAAACCAGGGCTGAAAGAATAAGGCAGGAAGGGCCAGCCATCACCCTCTCACAGCAGGGAGTGCTCAACAGAAGCTGGGCGCCCCCACACCCCCCAGCAACCTGGCAGCCATGTCACATGGGATGAGGCAGGTCAGAGGTCAAGTGGGGCACTTCCTCTCTGAGCTGCAGCTTCTCCAGGGAGCCGGGGGGAGATACTAGAACTCTCTGACTACGTGGCGAGCACCGAGAGGCAGGCCTTCCTGCTTCCATGCTACAGATGAGGGGCCTGGGCCCGAGGAGGCGACACGCCCCGGGTCACGCCACATGCAGGGCCCAGGTGACCCTCGGCCTTTGTCCTCTGTTGCCTCTCAGTGCTGGTTCTCTGGATTCTGCTTACGGGTTCCTCCCCAAGGAGGGGCACAGTGCAGGGAGACCCTCACCCGACTTGTGAGGGACCATGATTTTACTTCCGGAGGGGAGTGCTGAGGCTCGGAGATCGAGTCCACGCTCCCTGGGCCCAGCTCCCCAGATCCTCGGGGCCCCAGCTCTGCAGCCACCGTCGGCAGGCTCTCCGGGCTTGCGCTCTAGAGCCGTACGAGCAGGGCTACCACTTCCTAGCTGTGGGACCCTGGGCACGTGGGCCAACGCCTCTGGACCTCAGCTTCCTCTTCTACACAACGAGGCCGATAACAGGCCCCGCTTCACAGGGCTGCAGGGAGGCTCACAGGAAGTGCCTGGCAGACAGGGCCGCTGTCGCCACTCACAGCCCACCCTCTTGCTCATCTCAGGGTTCAGGGTGCCCCCTCACCACCTCTGAGGAGAGGCCCTTGTCAGGAGCCCCTCCCCTCACCCCCGGGCCTGGGCCCCTGTTCCTCCTGGGCTTCTGCAACCCTTGGGCCCACTCTTGATCCTTGTCACAGGTTGTTGTCTTTCTGCCTGTCTTCCTGGCAAGAGCATCCAGCCCTGAGCCTGGCCCAGAGAGGGTTGCTCAAGAAGCCCTGGGTCCATTCCCCACCCACCACCCTGCCATCCAGCAAGCGTGCCCAGAGCGGCCATGCTCTGCCCTCCCCAAGTGGCACGGTAGTGCCCACACCCAGGTTCTGCCCTCCTCAGGCTCAGACTTGAGCAAAGGAGACAGGGAGACAGACAGTGCCCGTGGCCTGTGGTTAAGTGCCACCAAGGGGGCCGCAGGGCCCACAGGAGGGTGAGACCCTGCGACTACGCATGGGTGAGTGGGGGGGCCCACCCTCGTGGGAGGCCAGCTGGCTGCCGTGAAATGCCAGCAGTGCCCGAAGCACCCCAGCAGGCCCGTCCCCAAGCATCCAGGTGAAGGCGGTTGAACAGGAAGCAAACCCACCGTTTCCACGCACCTGCAAGCCAGGCCCTGCTCTGGGGACTTCGCCTACAGTTACTCCGCTCTTCAGAGGAACCAGCGGGGAAAAAACAGGCCCCCAGAGTCTGGTTACCTCTGGCACCACAACCAGCCTGACTCAGCAGGGTCCGACGGCTCGGGCTGCGCCTCTGAGCATTGTGCCGCTCATCCCCCCTCACCCTGTGCAGGGGCTCTGACCACCCAGGCCCTGCATGGGCCAGTCACCCGCATGGGCACCTGCCCTGGCCTTTGGGTCGAACAAGCCCTGTGCTGGCGCTCTGGAGCACCGCAGGGCCAGAGCAGTAAATGGACACAGCCACTGGTCACTGACTGCACGTCGACCCGAGAGGACGCTCCACACCCTAGGGGCACGCGGGCTCTCCATGGCCTGGGGAGGGGGCTGGTCACTTGTGCCATCTCCTCACTTTACAGAGCAGGATGTGGACTCAGAGCGGAAAGCGGTCTCCCCGTACAGGGTCTGATCTGACCCACGCCCCCCTCTTCAGCCAGGGCCTTTAAGGCTTTCACTCTAATGCAGGGCCCCTAACCATGCGCCCAGGCAGCTGCAGGGCGGCACCATTCCTGGCGCCAAACAGGCGCTCCATGCACATTTGCCCGAGCAAGTGGGCTTTGAGCTGAGCTTCAAAGGAGTGGAGAAAAAGGGGGCAGGGCACTTGGCGGGGGGAGTGGTCACAGCACAGGCCTGAGCTGGTGGGAGGCGGCCAGCCTGCCTGAGGTCTAGGCCGACCCAGTTCCAGGGGCTCGAGGGCCACCTGCGGATGAGTGAAGCCGGTTGCAGCCCCACAGAGGAGGCAGGGTGGCTTCTGGAGCGGAGATGCAGGAGCCTAGGCTTGGGGAGGTGGGGATGGTAGAAGGAAAGCAGGAACTGAACGAAGGGTTGGAGGACTGAAGTGCTCAGAGGGGTGGGGAGAAGGGAGTGAGGACTCAGAGCTGGCCAGAGCGCTCAGCCCTGAGGCGCGGCACCTGGCTCGAAGGCGGTTAGGACCAGAGCCGAACGGTGCCTTTCATGTCTCTCTGCACAGCCTGCAGCGCCTGGCACAGCCTCCATGCAGCTTACTGGTGGGAAGGGGTGAACGACCTGGCCTGGGGCCAAGCCTTTGCAAGGCTTCCTCTCAAGCCCCTGGGCCCTTCGTTGGCCTAATCGACTGTCCTCCCTAAGGCAAGAGTCCCAGGCTCTAGAATGTTTGGATCAGCCTGTTTGCCTAATACAGATACCCCAGCTCACCTGTCAGCTGGCCTGCTGCCCCAGGGTCTGCAGGGGGTGGAAGCCAACAGCTGTTGTTGAGTCACTAAGTCGTATCTGACTCTTTTGTGACCCCCATGGACTGTAGCCCTCCAGGCTCCTCGGTCCATGGCATTTCCCCAAGCAAGAAGACGGGAGTGGGTTGCCGTTTCCCTCTCCAGGGGATCAGACAGCCTAAGAAACCGGCCAGAGCAACAGGGCCAGCCAGAGACCAGCTTCAGGGACCTGAGGACCCTTGGGGCAGGGGCAAGCTGGCCCCTGGGGACAAGGCTCTGGGGAGAAGAAGGGGAAAAGCTGTGGCAGTCCCTGGAGAAAAAAGCTGCTAGAAATGAGAAACATGTTCCTCTGGCAGGAGAGCTAAATTGAGGCCCCTCCCTGTTGAAGAATCGAAAGGCAGAAGAAAGAGGACACAAACGGAAAGCTCGTGGCCGGGTGGCTTTCACAGGCGACTTCAGAGCAACCGTACTCTGAGCAAAAACAAACAACAGAGGGGAGGTGGGGGCTGCTCTCTTTTTGAGGGAAGAGGCTGGAATCCACAGAGCCAGGTCCAGAAACCAGCTGTCTGGTCTGACCTCTTCCGCAAAGGAGCAGGGAGGCCCCACTGCCCAGGAGGAAGTCTGGCTTCCAACAAGTCAGCAGGGCCACATGAGGCCTGAGCCGGCTCACCACATGGGGTGGGGTGGGATGGGGGGTGTGTCTGTGTGTGTATGCGTGCGCAGTGCTGGCAGGCCTTTGGTCCTAGACCCTAGGGAGGGACATTCTTATAGCTTCTGGCAGTTGCCTACCAGGTCTCACCTCTCATCGGGGCAGAGGTCCTTGGAGACACTCAGCACTCTGCATAGGGTTCAGCTCCTGGCATGGCCTGGGCACCATACAGTCCCTCAGCTTTGCCATGTCCCAAATGGACTGGGCATCTTCCCCACAGCCATGCTCCCCAGGGTCACCCCAGGTTCCTCCCACCCTCTCCCTGATGTACATTCAATTGTCAAGAGCATGGATTCTCTTCCTAAATCTCTCTGCTCTGCCCATCCTCACCAGCCCCACTCGTATGCTGGGCATCATATTATCTCCCAGCCTGGATGACTGTAACCACCTCCCAATGGGCTCTCAGCCTTAAGTCTTGCCCTTTCCCTCAATAGTCTTCAGACTTAAGTCTCTCCATTTTCTTATCTGTAAAATGGAATCATTCCTGGCGCATGTCAAGGCTATTTATAAAAATGCTTTAAGTTAGTTAAGTGTGGTAAAAATGGGAAATGATACTTTTGCAAAAAGGGTGAAGGGGTTGTACCCCGAGACTTAGGGGGATCTGCCCAAAGTGCAGAAGGTGGGACTCTCAGGTTTTCAGCCTGGGTTTTTAACCAGCAGTAAACTTATGAAATTAAGACAGGGCAGCTGTCTTCCAGATGGTCCCGAGGGCCAAGATCATGCTCCCAAGAGGCTGCCGCTGCCTTCTGACGGCGGAAAACAATGAGAGCTCCCATTTGTGGACTGACAACCACAAGGTCAGTGCCAGATGCCACATGCAACTCACTGGCTCCTAATTAACTCCACGGGGAAGAACGAAAGCGAAAGGCGCTCAGTCGCGTCTGACTCTTTGCAACCCCACGGACTGTATGTAGCCCGCCAGGCTCCTCTGTCCATGGGATTTCCCAGGCAAGAATGCTGGAGTGGGTAGCAGTTCCCTACCCCAGCCCCATCTACTGATGAGGAACTGGAGGCTCAGAGAATGGAACTTGAGTATCCAAATCACACCGGGGCTAGGTGGGAGGGCGGAGACGAGAACCCACCTCACATCCTGGTCACACCCAGAAGAAGTGTGACCCACTCCACAGCCTGCAGAACCACCTTCCAGGCAATGATGGAAAAATGGACCCAGCTTTCAGAACCCAGCCAGCTCAATGGCCCCAAATCTCTGGAGTGCATCCCTCTAGATATTAGCGGTCGAGTTAAAAAGTGGTGGCATTCCACAGAAGTGGGTGGATTCCAATGGTTTGCTACAAATCAAGCTGGAGAGGCAGTCTAAAGAGGTGGCTGAGCCCTTGAACTGAGGGGTGGCTTCCAAAGGAGGGGGAATCGCTTCTAAGGGCCACAGCTTTTGAATGGGTGACATTTTGTAAACTATGGTGCCTGAGACAAGGGAGGCCTTGTTAACATTTTGCATCTCTGGGTCCTTGGAGCCTTTGGCAACTTGAGCAAGCAGAGTCCGGGGTTAGGTGGTCAGTGTTGGAGGCTGGGGCCTCTCCCTCCTGCCCCCGTGACAGCAGCAAGGCAGGGGAGGCAGGGCGCGAATAAGCAGGTGTCCCGACAGCTGCGGGCAATCTGGAGCTGTTGGCGTTTCCTTTGCAGGAGGGGCCAGGGTGGACCCCAACTCTACCTGGCTTCCAGAACTTCTTGGCCGTCATCCAGTCCCTCTCGCCATCCTCCGAATCCTCCTGGTCCGTGGGCTCGCCCACCCACTGCAGGCCGTAGTCACCGAGGAACCGCTGAGAGGAGAGAAGCCGGAGGTGTCAGGGGGCGCTCGCTGTCAGCTCAGCCCCTTCCCAGGGAACAGGTGGCATTCGTGCAGCCCCCCACTTCAGGCCTCGGCCGATGGGGCCGTGGGGGGATGGGGCCAGGGCTCTGGGCCACTGCCTTCTGTGGCTTTGGGAGGCCCCTTCTCCTAGAGCCTGAGGCTTCTCCTTGTAAAATGGGAGTTGTCAGATGAAGCTTGTGAGGATGACTGACGTGTCATGTCCTTAGCACAGACCCCGGCACAAGTAGGAACTCGCTGAAGGCAGCCACAGTGGCTGCGGGGAGCCGTGTGGGTCTGGCCCGACCAGGAGGAGGGGCAGCAATGCCTCGCTCTGCAGGCTCAGACGTATGCCCACCCCCGTGTGGCCTCTCCAGGGCTGGCCTCACAATCCTTTGCCGCAGGAGGGCTTCTGAGTCGTCCATACTTCCTGGTGCCGCTTCCTCATCCCTACGCCCTTCCTTCACCCACTCCCGCCGGGCCTCCGGCTCCACGGCTCACTGCAACTCCTTGCAGATGGCCACCTGCCCAGCGCCTAACCCAACGAGCACGCTTCTGTGTTCATCTCTTGCGACATGTTCTTCCTTTTCAGTTTCAGATTTCTAGCCA
This sequence comes from Ovis aries, assembly GCF_016772045.2. Classification (NCBI taxonomy): domain Eukaryota; kingdom Metazoa; phylum Chordata; class Mammalia; order Artiodactyla; family Bovidae; genus Ovis; species Ovis aries. Next base: position 240,553,640 of record NC_056055.1, on the reverse strand, counting down.
TTTAAAAGACCTCCCACAGGCATCTCAGACTCAAAATGAACTGGCCCAGTCATGACTCCCAAACGTCATTCCCTCTCAGCCTCCTGGTCTCGGTCAGTGGTGCTGGCTTCCTCCATCACCTGATCCTCTCCGTGCCCAACCCCCAGGACCCCCAAGGCCTGTGGCACCAGTGTCAAAGCAGGCTTGGGTCCTCCATCCGCTCTGCTCCCTCTCCCCTGGGCCAAGCCACACCCTCTTCCTCCTGGATCGCCCAAACTGCACGTCCACCTACCTCCCCCGGCCCACTCCTCCACCTCAAACCTGCCTATGGTCTCCCACACTCTGGGACCCTGTTCCCCACTGCGCCTAGCTCCAGGACGTGGTCCCTGTGGCCTCTCCCCCTCCTCCCTTTCACTCCCCACAGCTCCCAGCCACAAGCCCAAGTCGACGTGGCAGGAAGAGGTGGAGGCTTTCCTCTCTTCGGCTTGGATCCTCTTTTCCCTGATAACTCGCCTCATCCTCTGTATCTCTCGCCCAACGTCACCCCTCAGAGTGGCCCAAACCCCGGCTAGTCTCTGTTGCATCACCCCTTGAACTATTTCAGCGTATTCTGTACTTGTGGCTCTTCCTACATACTTGCATATATGTCTGTCCCCTCTAGACTGTCAGCGCCCCGAGGGCAGGGCACATAGGAAAGACTTTGGATGAGTTTCCTAAATTAAGGGAGCAATGGATGCGTGAACAGCGTGAAGGTGGGAGCCCCAGTGCCCTCTGCCCTGGGTGGGCAGCCCTCAGCCCTGTGGCGGTGGCGCAGCGAAGCTGCACGGCTGCGGGCGGTCTCCCAGCAGGCTTCTCGGGGAGCAGGTGCGCACCCACAGCCCCAGGTAGGAACAGGCCTGGGTGCAAAGGGCCCTCGGCTGCAGCTGCGGCTTGGGAGTTTGCATCTGTGCTCGGATTAGGCTGGGGCTTTGGAGAGCAACTCTGTGGAGAGGAGACCTCAGGAAGAGCATCTGACAGGGCTGGTGAGGGAGCTGGGGCGTGGGGGCGGCGCTGAGGGAGCATGTGTGCCCAGGACCCTCCTTGGAGCCTAGGGTCCCTCCTGTTCAAGCCTTGCTGTATGAATGGGGGCAAGACAGCTGACACCGGGTGAGTGCCATGCTACCTCCAGAGGCAGGGAATGGCTGTGAGCGACACAACGCGCGCACACGGCCAGGCCCCGCGCCGGGTCGTGGCCGTGCCGCACCCAACAGGAGAAAATGGCCCTTCCCTCCCTCCCTCATGGTGTCTGCGGTCCCCCAGAGAAGAGGTGTGGTTCTCAGAAAGCCTAGGAGGGAGAACCTGCCCAGGTCAGAGTTCAAGGGGTCCCCTAGGGAAGGGCCCCCTGCCTCAACCTGAGACTTTGAGAGGATGAGTGAAAACTCACCAGGGGAAGGTGGGAAAAACAACATTTCAGGTGGAAGGAACGGCATTGACCAAGGTCCTGAGGCGGGAAAGAACTTGACAAAGCCACAGAGCCCGAGGCAGGCCCCCGCCGAGGCCGAGGCCAGAGGGGAGTGGTTTGAGACGAAAGTGAGGAAGCGGGGAGGGGCCCTGTGTGGGGTGTGTGCGGAGGGGACCCCGGAGGAGCAGGCTCTGACCCTGGGTCTGGGGGCAGACAGCCCTGGGCACGCCACCTCCCTCACCTCCATCTCCCCAACCTGCTGCTGCAGCTTCGCGCACACCGTCTCCAGCTCCTCCTGCCGCTGCAGGCTCACCTTGCCTTGGGGTGGGGAGACGGGAGGGGTTCCACGGCCCCTGCACCCAGGCTGCCAGGCTGCTTGCTTCTGGCTTTGACCAGAGCTTTGGCCTGAGGCTTACCTAGAGAAGCTGCCCCTCTGAAAACTCAAGGGATTCCCCTGAGAACCACCTCTTGGCCCGTTCCCCTGACCTTGAAGAGGGGACGCCCGGGCTCTCAGGAGGCCACCAACCTCCATCCCCCCACCCCCCTGCCCCAGAGCAAGGCTCCTGGGGGCGGCATTTCCTCCAGGCTTTTCTGAACTCAGGGGTGGGCTAGGGCTGTGCCCAGGGGATGCAGTCCCTCACAGGAGGGCACCGTCCTGGGTGTCACTGCTCCTCTCTGGGCTCCATTGTCCAGACCCCCCCCCCACACACACACACACAGGACTCAGCCGGATGCTCTGGAGCCCTGATGCCCAGGGGTCACCAGCCCCAGGGGAGGTGCAGGGGTGAGCTGGCCAGCCAGCAGAGAGGGCCTCTTACCCTGGTGCTTCTCAAGGGTCTCCACCATCTCTTCCAGGGCCTGTATCTTCCGAGTCTGCAGCAAGGAGGTGGGAGGGGAGCGGGCCTGGTGGCTTCCAGAGCCCATGGGAGCCCCTTCTGGATGGGAAGAGCCCGCTTGAAGCCCCTGCCCCACCCTGGGTGTAGCTACCACTTCTGTACCTCAGATGAGCCCTTTTGTGACTCCACCGAGGTGAGGGAAGGGTGTGGGGCACCCCTAGGTGCCCAGCACTCAGCAGCCACTGCTGCCACCCAAACTGAGGGCGAAGGCCTGGCTCAGAGGTGAAGACCTCGAGGCTTCGTGCTCTGGCCCCCGAGGTGGGAGGTCTGGTCAGGGAGATGGTTCGAGAACCCATCGTCTCTGGCCTACTGCAAGAGTAGCCTCACTGGCCTCCCCAGCCCGGGCCCTTCCACCCCTGGGACCAGACCCTGGCCCTCTGCCCGCTGGGGCCCCACCTTGGACAGTATCTCGTCAGTCTGGGCCTTCACCTGCCGCTCCAGATCCCGCAGTTTCCGTGTCAGGGTGGCCACCAACTCCGAGTCATTGCACACGGGGACTGCCAACCAGACAAGGTCCTTGAACCCGGCCTAGAGCTGAGGCTGATGGGGTGGGGGTCCAGGGGAGCGGGGAGAGATCCCCAAACATGGAAAGAGGCGTGCTAACAGCAGCTGCCACCTGTACTATAGCCCGCCAGGCTCCTCTGTCCGTGGGATTCTCCAGGCAAGAATACTGGAGTGGGTTACCATGCCCTTCTCCAGGGGAGCTTCCCAACCCAGGGATGAAACCAGGGTCTCCTGCATTGCAGGCAGATGCTTTACCTTTGGAGCCACCAGGGAAGCCCCTAGACAACGGGGATTGTCCTAAACACTTTTCGTGTATCAGCTTTTCTGAGGAAATGAGCTGCTTCGGGAATCTGAGGCACAGAGATTCAGTAATGCACTCAAGACGTACAAAGAAGTGGTACAACATCCACGTCACATTACAAACAGTGTCGAAAAGTTCACCCTCAGCTGAATCACATGTCTAATCTCACCCCTAATTCACAGGCAGTACAGTGGACAGAGGAGCAAGTTAACAGCATGGAGACAAGTCACAATGGGGCCCATCCTGCAGGGCAGGTGGTCTGGACTCTTCAAAAAGCATCGTTTAAAAGAGGCAGGGACTCTGCTCTGCAGAAGTACAACAGTCAGATGTATGACATGACTCTCAGGTAGAACCCAAATCAGTAAAAAAAAAAAAAAAAGGCTCTGGGAGAAATTTTGGAACACTGGGATGTCACAGTTACTGAGCTGTTCACATTCTGAGGTGTGATCACAGCCTTGTGGTTATGTATTCCCTTCCTCCTAGAAGATGCACAGGGAAGTACTTAGAGCTGAACTGTCACGATATCTGTGATTGATTTCTAAATGGTTCATCTAAAAAAATACACTTGTGTTCATCCAGACGTGTATATGGAGAGAAAGCAAGCATGGCAAAATGTCACTTATTATCAAATACAGAAGGAGGATGTGTGAGCGCCTGCTGTACTATTTCAACTGTTTTGTTGGCTGACAATGTTTTAAATTAGGGACTTCCCTGGTGGCCCCATGGTTAAGAATCTGCCATGCAATACAGGGTTCCATCCCTGGTCAGGGAACTAAGATCCCACGTGTCACAGTACAACTAAGCCCACGGGCTGCAACTACTGAGCCTGAGGTGCCAGCCACAGCCTTCCCTGGGGCTTGAACAGACCTCCTGAGCTAAGGGCTGGGCCCATGTGTGGCTGCATGCCAAGCCAAGCTCTGAACAGGTCTGGGGCGCAGGCACGTGCCCATAGTCAGCCAGGAGCAGAAGCAGCTGCCTCTGACACAGCAGGCAGGAAGAGAGGCCATGCCTCTCGCGGCCTCGCTCACTGGGGTCTTTCCTGCTGCCAGGGACTCAGACCCCTTTGGGCGTCTGCACTCACCTTGCCTGCCCACAGGGGCACCTATGCCACCATAGCAGGAAGGGACAGAGATCCTTTCTTCTGAGCCATGCGCGCCATTCAGCATGTCCACCTCATCTTCTGCAGACAGGGATGCCGGGGTCACCGCTCTGCAGCTGAGGCCCTGGGCCCTGGCCAAGATGAAGCAGCCTGTACTCTGTCCCTCACCCTCCTCCCTGCCCCCCGTGTATGGGGAGAGAAAACTTGGGGTGCTGGAGAGCAAGGATCCAACCAGAACAGGCCTCTTCTTGTTCTCCCAGCCCAGCTCCTGGGGGGCCCCAAGGGGCCAAAGCCTGCATCAGAGTGGGGGCTAGAGCGCGGTTGGGATGCAAAGGTTTGAGCCTGCAGGAGGCAAGGCAACCATATTCGGACTGGGCTTCAAGGAGAAAAGGCTGTAACGGGCTGGAAGTCACTGTCGTGGGCGGGGAGGCGGGCAGGGGTCTGGCGCCCTCACGGCCCACCCCACAGTGAGCAGAGGGATTCCAGCGTTAGTCAGGACATCCCTGTTCAGGGTGCGGAGTCTCCTAACCCGAGAGCCACGGGCAGCACTATCACAGGCCAGCCATCCTGACTGACAAGGCAGTCCACCATGCTCTTTCTCTCCATCCGCCCAAATGCAAGGGCGTGAGGAGGGCCCGTGGGCCACAGCCTACACTTACCATTTCCGTAGATTTTTAGCCCCCGCCTCCTGGGAACGGGCAGGAAGGAGAAGGAAGACAGACAAGTTAGGACCCCCTGGACTGCCATGGGGTGGGGTGGGGGGGCTTTGGCACCAGGTCCACCCCCCACCAAGCCTAAAAAAGATGCCTCGTGAGGACATCCACCCCCAAATCCCATCCTGGCCTGGGGGTGAGCCAAGGCGCAGGCGTCAGGGTATCTGACTCCTCCCGACGGAGACAGACGGGCAACAGCTGAAGGGCAGAGCCTTGGGGAGAGGACCACAAGAGTCCCCAAGCCCAGGAGCCCAGCCCCAGCTCTGCTCTGAAATGGCTGCAGGACCCCAGGCCTGCCACTTAACCTCTCTGGACCCCCTTGGCCATGACACGGATGACTCAAAGTGGGGTTCAGGAGAACAAGGAAAGGGGTAAAAAAAGATGCTTCGCAAAGGTGAAAGCGACAGAAAGATGGCTAGGATCCCCTCCACGGAGAGCCCAGCATGTAACACGGCGGGCCCAGAACGTCTGGGCCATCAGTGTCTGCAGAACCAATTCATGCACTACAAATAAACGCAAGGATGCCGAGCTACCCCACAGCCCACACCTCACTGGAGGCTGTGCTTAGACGCATGGACAGCCTCCCAGAAGAAAGGACGAGAAGGAAGAGGTGGCCAGGGAAAGATACATCACTTATTACTTCCCCAAGACGCTAGGAGTCAATCTCTGAGTTCATGTGATGGCCGGGAGGAGGCAGGGGCATGGGCACAAAGACCCCAAGAGGCTGGCTCCTTACCCAGGATTCACAGGTTCTGACTGTAGAGGCACTCTCCGGGTCTTGCCAAGGGAGGCCAAAGGTGAGCTCATATTTCTACTTCTAGATTCTAGCCGTCAGGAATCCCCTGAGAAGAAAGAAATCAGCCCTTGGGGACAGCCACTGAGGACCAGGAAGCGGCCTGAAACCTGCCCTTCCCTGCCTGCTTTTCCGAGGAGAGGGCACTGTCCAGGGAGCGGTGCCCCTCATGTCTTCCCACGGCCCCTGCAGAAGTTTGTGGAGGCAACCTGGCCTCAGGATCCCATGCTTCATGTCCACCTGCTCCGCTGGATATCTAGCTCTCTGCTCTGCTCCTGGAGGCCTCTGGCCTAGCAGTACCTGAGAAATAGGCAATGGGGTGGGATGAGGGCAGAGGCTGGCCACTCGACCAGGACTTTCCCAGACCTCCATCTCGGGCACAAGACCACCCAGGTGGCCAGTGGCTTTTGTCCATCTATCAAGGACCTGGTCCTCACAAAGTTGATCATCACAAAGCCCGGTGTCCCTCCCCACCTCCAACGTCTCAGACCCAGAGGGGGGCAGCCCCAAGGCAGGGTTCTACCAGGACACTGCACATGGCAGGGAGTCGAGAGCCCAGGCTCTGCGCAGGCTCTACCATCCGCCAGTACAGCCTGCACCTCACTTTCCTGTAGCATAAAGTGGGGATGGTAACAGTACCAGCCCGGCAGGCGTAACACACATAAATCACCTCGCCCAGGGCCACGCACTAAAGGAATTACTCAAAACTGTAAATTGTGACTGCTGATGTCATCAGCACACAGAAGGCCCTCATAAACGCTTGTTTCCCTTCCTTTCCTCTTCCTTTAGGAAGGATGAATGAACATCAGGGATGCAATTAAAGGTCACTATTCAGTGAATTAAGTGTCCAATATCTAGACATCTTAGTCAGACGCCCTCCACCAGATCCTGAATCATTCCTTAGTTCCACTTTGGAAATGTGTGGCACTGGCCTTCACCCTGCCCCTGAATTTTCCCGTGAAGCAGGGAAGGGGACCTGCATCACCAGGCGCCAGCTTCCTTGGTCCTGACTCTGGAATTTGGGATTCATGTCCCGCCCTCACTCAGAGGTGCCCTCCAAAGACCAGGCCCAGAGTCTCCTCACCCCCATCACCCAGCATCCAGCCTCCCCAATCTGCCCCCAGCCTACCTAGTTCCTGCCATCTTGCGCGGGCATCCTTGCGGTTTGTGTGGCCAAGTGTGATAGCCCCTGTGGCTCCCTGCACCAGTCTCCACACACTGCCAGAGGGATTTTCTTACACACAAAGCTGACAGGTCGCTTCCCTGCTAAATGCTCCCAATGGCTCCTTCTCATCCACAGAAAAAAAAAAAAAAAATTCAAAATTCCAGACTTCCTTGCTGGGAGCTGACCGTGGCACAGATCATAAACTCCTTACTGCAAAATTCAGACTTAAGTTGAAGAAACTAGGGAAAACCACTAGACCATTCAGGTATGACCTAAATCAAATCCTTATGATTATTCAGTGGAAGTGACAAACAGATTCAAGGGATTAGATATGATAGACAGAGTTCCTGAAAAACTATGGATGGAGGTTTGTGACACTGTACAGGACGCAATGGTCAAGACCATCCCCAAGAAAAAGAAATGCAAAAAGGCAAAATGGTTGTCTGAGCAGGTCTTACAAATAGCTGAGAAAAGACGAGAAGCTAAAGGAAAAGGAGAAAAAGAAAGATATACCCATCTGAATGCAGAGTTCCAAAGAACAGCAAGGAGAGATAAGAAAGCCTTCCTCAGTGATCAGTGCAAAGAAATAGAGGAAAACAATAGAATGGGAAAGAAAGCCTAGAGATTTCTTCAAGAAAATTAGAGATACCAAGGGAACATTTCAGGCAAAGATGGGCACAATAAAGGACAGAAATGATATGGACCTAACAGAAGCAGAAGATATTAAGAAGAGGTGGCATGAATACACAGAAGAACTGTACAAAAAATATCTACATGACCCAAATAACCATGATGATGTGATCCCTCACCTAGAGCCAGACATCCAGGAATGCAAAGCCAACTGGGCCTTAGGACAAATCACTATGAGCAAACCTAGTGGAGGTGATGGAATTCCAGTTGAGCTGTTTCAAATCCTGAAAGATGATGCTGTGAAAGTTCCAATAAGCCAGCAAATTTGGAAGTCAGCAGTGGCCACAGGGCTAGAAAAGGTCAATTTTCATTCCAATCCCAAAAAAGGCAAAGTCAAAGAATGCTCAAACTACCGCACAATTGCACTCATCTCACATGCTAGTAAAGTAATGCTCAAAATTCTCCAAGCCAGGCTTCAGCAATACTGTGAACCGTGAACTTCCAGTTGTTCAAGCTGGTTTTAGAAAAGGCAGAGGAACCAGAGATCAAATTGCCAACATCCGTTGGATCATCAAAAAAGCAAGAGAGTTCCAGAAAAACATCTATTTCTGTTTTATCGGCTACGCCAAAGCCTTTGACTGTGTGGATCACAACAAACTGTGGGAAATTCTTCAAGAGGTGGGAATACCAGACCACCTTACCTGCCTCCTGAGAAATCTGTATGCAGGCCAAGAAGCAACAGTTAGAACTGGACATGGAACAACACACTGGTTCCAAATTGGGAAAGGAGTAGTCAAGGCTGTATATTGTCACCCTGTTTATTTAACTTATATGCAGAGTACATCATGTGAAATGCCAGGCTGGATGAAGCACAAGCTGGAATCAAGATAGCCAGGAGAAATACCAATAACCTCAGAAATGCAGATGACACCACCCTTACGGCAGAAAGCAAAGAACTAAAGAGCCTCTTGATGAAAGTGAAAGATGAGAGTGAAAAAGTTGGCTTAAAACTCAACATTCAGAAAACCAAGATCATAGCCTCTGGTCCCATCAGTTCAGTTCAGTTCAGTTCAGTTCAGTTGCTCATTCATGTCCGACTCTTTGCGGCCACATGAATCGCAGCACACCAGGCCTCCCTGTCCATCACCAACTCCCGGAGTTCACTCAGACTCATGTCCATCAAGTCAGTGATGCCATCCAGCCATCTCATCCTCTGTCATCCCCTTCTCCTCCTGCCCCCAATCCCTCCCACCATCAGAGTCTTTTCCAATGAGTCAACTCTTCGCATGAGGTGGCCATAGTACTGGAGCTTCAGCTTTAGCATCATTCCTTCCAGAGAAATCCCAGGGCTGATCTCCTTCAGAATGGACTGGTTGGATCTCCTTGCAGTCCAAGGGACTCTCAAGAGTCTTCTCCAACAACACAGTTCAAAAGCATCAATTCTTTGGCACTCAGCTTTCTTCACAGTCCAACTCTCACATCCATACATGACCACAGGAAAAACCATAGCCTTGACTAGACGGAGTCCCATCACTGGTCCCATCACTTCATGGCAAATAGATGGGAAAACAATGGAAACAGTGAGAGACTTTATTTTGTGGGGCTCCAAAATCACTGCAGATGGTGACTGCAGCCATGAAATTAAAAGACACTTGCTCCTTGGAAGAAAAGCTATGACCAACCTAGATAGTATATTCAAAAGCAGAGACATTACTTTGCCAACTAAGGTCTGTCTAGTCAAGGCTATGGTTTTTCCAGTGGTCATGTATGGATGTGAGAGTTGGAGTGTGAAAAGAGCTGAGCGCCAAAGAATTGATGCTTTTGAACTGTGGTGTTGGAGAAGACTCTTGAGAGTCCCTTGGACAACCAGTCCATTCTAAAGGAGATCAGTCCAGGGTGTTCTTTGGAAGGAATAACGCTAAAGCTGAAACTCCAGTACTTTGGCCACTTCATGGGAAGAGTTGACTCATTGGAAAAGGCTCTGATGCTGAGAGGCATTAGGGGTAGGAGGAGAAGGGGACGACAGAGGATGAGATGGCTGGATGGCATCACCGACTCGATGGACCTGAGTTTGAGTGAACTCCAGGAGTTGGCGATGGACAAGGAGCCCTGGCATGCTGCAATTCATGGGGTTACAAAGAGTCGGACACGACTGAGCGACTGAACTGAACTGAACTAAAGGTTCAACAGTTATCTTAGGGCCCAGCAATTCCATGCCTAGGTGTACACCCAAGAGAAATGAAAACTCACATCCACAGAAACCTGTGTATCTGTTCATAAGTAGCATTACTTGTAAATAGCCCAAAACTGGAAACAACCCAAATGTTCATCAACCAATAAGTGGATAAACAAATATAGTATATCCTTCCTTCTCTGGTGGCTCAGAGGTTAAAGCGTCTGCCTGCAATGAGGGAGACCTGGGTTCGATCCCTGGGTCCGGAATGTCCCCTGGAGAAGGAAATGGCACCCCACTCCAGTATTCTTGCCTGGAGAATCCCGTGGACAGAGGAGCTTGATGGGCTACAGTCCACGGGGTCGCAAATAGTCGGACACGACTGAGCGACTTCACTTACAATGAAATATTATTTGGCAAAAAAAAAGAAAGAAATGCAATACACACCACAGTGTCAATGGACCTTGAAAACATGCTAAGGTAAAGAAATCAGTCACAAAAAACCACCAACTGTTAGGATTCAGTCCAGAATGGGTAAATCTATAGAGACAAGATAGATTAATGGTTGCCTAAGGCTGGAGGTGTTAGGAAGAGCTGGGGAGAGGGAGATGCTAAAGGTACAGGGTTTCCTTGGGGCTGGTGAAAATGTTCTCAAATTTGATTGTAGTTACGACTGCACAACTCTGTGAATATACTAAAAACAACTGAAGTTTACATTTTAAAGAGGTGAAGTATCTAGTATGTGTATTGTATCTCAATAAAGCTATTATAGGGGGAAAAAAAAGGACCTGGTCTCCAAACCAAACCAAATATCTCTCGAAATAAGCTCCTCCCGCTTCCCCTTTCTGAAGAGGACCTCATTATCCAAACACAAAAAATTTCCCTCCTTTTTCTCCTCTAATCCCTGCAGTTCCGGAATCCTGCAGGGTAAACCCTGCACGTTTCTCACACATAGCTCCTCCTCCCGTGGCCCCCTGCTGGCCATCCTAGTGGGACTCTCACTGCCCTTCTTTGGGGCTGTTACAATGGCCCCAAACCGACTTCCCTGCTTCCAATCTCACTCCAGGCCAATCCAACAGTCTCCAGATCAATTTTCCCATGTGATCATAGGAGACCCCTGAGGACAAAGGCTATTCCTTTCCTTCAGCCTGGGGACTTCTTGAGCGAAGAAGGGCTGTGTCTCCTCCCTCAGATTGGGAACCCTGGGGGCAAAGCCACGTCTATTCCCTTCACTTTGCGTTTTTTCTTGGGGCGGGAGACTGTGTCTTCCTCCTCAAGCCAGAGGCGGCTAAAGGTTAGACTGCCTGCTTCTTCAGACTCAAGCTTTGAGAGTCAAATTGGTCTTGCAACAGGTCCCAGTGCTCGCCAGCGCCGACACGGGCCAGCAGGCTGCACACCTTCATTCCCTAAATCTCAGCTGGAAGCGCTCACCACCGACTTCCACCACCAGACCCTCCCTGGAAGCTGCGTCGCCAACCCCCCGCCTCCGCCCGTAGCCGTGGTAGGCAGCGGCCTGAATCTGCTCCCAGGCGCGGAGAGTCTACTGGAGGGGCCGGGATGTGGGGCTCGCATATCCTCGAGGCTCTCGCGGTGAGGGCCCCAGCCTATGTGAGAGGGACTCCACGAGGAGAAAGGTCTGAGGCCTTTCTGTAACTCACCACGCAAGCCGCAGAACCACCCGCGGCGCCGCCATCTTGTTGTCACACGGTTTCCCAGGCAACCAGGACCCTTGTGCTTCTCATTGGCTAATCCGTGAGGAGTCCCTGAGCAACCAGGAGGCAGCGGAGGCGGGTACAGCTGTCTCTACTCGAATTCTATTGGCCCACGAAGTCTAAACTCATCGCGGGGAAGACTGCAAATCCCAAAACCGGCCGCTCTGAGCGGACTCTGGGTTTAGGGCAATTTGAGAGTCCTTTCCTATTACTCCAAGGCACAGAAAGCGGAGAACTGGGATTAGGTTCACGAAGCTGCTGGAAGCCTCTAGACCTGAATGTGCAGTCCTGACCATGCCACTGTTTTATTAAATTGATTTTGGGAGAAATTACATGTATCCTGGTGAGCTTGTTTTTCCATCTGATCACTACAGTACTAAAGGGAAGTTCTTTTGAGCATGAATTGAAATGATACAAGTACTTAATAAATGTTTCTTAAATCTGCATTTCTCTGCTAATTTCTTGGCGCCCCGAAGAGACGCTCTGATTCTATTTCCTTTATGTAAAAATTCGAGTAAGACTGCTGCCATTGGGTAAGATACTTAGAGTGACTTTGGGTGAGACCCTTCCCCTTCCTGAGCCTCACATGAAAAACAACCTGTTGGATTAGAGCAACTAGAGGTAGTTTTGTTAAGAGCATGGTCTTTGGCACCAGGAGTCCCAGGCTGTGTGTGTGTCCTTGAGCAAGTTACCTTAATTTCTTTTGTTAAATGGGAATAACATCAAACCAGTCAATCCTAGAGGAAATCAACTCTGAATATTCATTGGAAAAGCTCACGGTGAAGTTCCAATAGTTTGGCCACCTGATGTGAAAACTAGACTTGTGGGAAAAGACCCTGATGCTGGGAAAGATTGAGGGCAACAGAGGATGAGATGGTTGGATGGCATCACTGACTCACTGGACATGAGTTTGAGCAAACTCCAGGAGACAGTGAAGGACAGGAAAGCCTGGTGTGCTGCAGTCCATGGGGTCCCAAAGAATCAGATATGACAGTGACTGAACAAACACCACAAACCCACCCCACAGAGCTGCCATGAGAATTAAATGAGACAATACGTACTGAATAACTATCACAATACCCATACAGAGTAAGTTTTCAAAACACTTCCTGCTTTTAACTTTTGTTATCATTATCTCACAGTCATCCAGCTGTGATGATCTGGGTGTCTTATGATTTCCGGCACCCACTTCCTTATACCTTGGCTCAACTACCAAAGCCCTTTATCTGCATGTCTCCAACTGCACTTATTAATATTTTCCATTTGACTCTCTAACCTACTGCTTTTAGGGGAGGGCAGGCTCCTTGAGGCATTCTTTACTCACCAATTGGAAACTGAAAGGACCTACCAATTAATGAGCATCTTCCAAGTGCCAGATGCCAAAATTATGAGATTTAGAGATGAGAAAACTGAAGCTCAGAGAAGTGACGTGACTTGCTCAAGACTGTGCAGGTAGAAAGCAGAAAAGTGGATTCTAACCCAGAATTGTCTGCCTCCAGAGTCTGTGCTGTTTCTTGAAGCTCCCACTTTAGTAAAACAGGCAGGCAAAGATAAGTCAGAGTACAGATGGCACTGGTTCATGGCTAAGGGAAGAATGCAAGTGGAAAGTGTGACTGGAAGTTGGAGGTAGGAGAGCTCTCTTGCCATGAAGCTGCTCTCAGGAAGTTCTCTGAGGTTCAAGGTGTATGAAATGAGAAAATTTGGGGCCCAGTGTTTTGGGGGATTGGTAGTCAGAGAATCAGCAACCTTATCCTGTCACTCTGCTCGGGTTCCTTCTGCTGGGAGGCGGGGGCGCTGGCCTCATGGGCCCTGTTGTGCTCTGCCTCTCACTTCTGCAAGACTAGGGAGTGAGGGGGCGTTTATCCAAGCATCAGGGTTTACAACATACCTCCCTCCTTCCCAGGGCTGGAAGCCTGGCCTTAGATTCTGCAGTAGGCAGACACTCAACAAATATCTAGTTCCTGTGAGGGAGGTGGGAGCCCTCTAACCTGGCAGGCAGTTTACTATTTTTTAAAGAGAGAAATCAGAGCCTTATTGTAGAAGGATACATTTTCTTCGTAGAAACTTGGAAAATGATCATAGTCATTTATTGAGGAAACATGGGAGCATAATTTAATAAGTCTATGGGGCTGGGCTCTGTCACTTGAGTGAAGTGAAGTGAAAATTGCCTTCAGTCGTGTCTGACACTTTGCAACCCCCCCACAACCCTCCATGAATAGAACCCCATCAGGATCCTCTGTCCATGGGGATTTTCCAGGCAAGAATACTGGAGTAGGTAGCCATTTCCTTCTCCAGAGGATCTTCCCGACCCAAGACTCAAACCCGGGTCTCCTGCATCGCAGGCAAATTCTTTACTGTCTGAGCCACCCAGGAAGCCTGGCTCTGCCACTTAGCTGGCTGTCTCTGCTCCAGTTAGTCCACTGAGCCTCAGTTTCCATATCTGGAATAGAGATTCTAATAAAACCTACCTTGCAGGGTTATTGTGCAAATGAAATGTGTACAATTCCTCATAACATTGTTGAGTTGCTGTTTTCCAAAAACAAAGTTATGAGAGTGAAACAAGAGTCTAAGCTCACCTAATAGTTACTTTTCTGACTTATATTTTTCTATCTCCCATCTTAGGTGGTTCTAGAAATCTTTCCAAGGTCTCCAGGCTCACAAAAGATTTGAGTGTTGGAAGGACATTGGAGGAAAATTTGTCCAGCTTCCAAATTCACCCAGGATTCCTTCTGGATTTTCTGGGGTGGGGGCCACTTGGCCTCCTCTTAGTTCCATCTTGAGGTGGATACTCATTCCTGACAGTTGTGGAAAGGCCCTGGAATGGGAGGAGGGAGGCTCTTTCTGGGCCTGCTCCCCACCTGTGGGATGAGGAAGTAGACCCCAGCCCTAGGGTCTGAGGGTTCTGGAGGCCTCTATTCTTGAGAATAGACTGAGTTCACTTTGCAACTAAGTCATTTCCCAAAGAACCCTCATCAGTTATGAGCCCTTTGGCACCAAAGAGTTTATCAGTTCCTAGCAGCTCAGGAGGGAGAGGTAAAGAGTAAGGGAGAAAGAGGTCCTGTAAGTCCAAGCGTTCCTTCGCAATAAAAACCTTGTCGTCTCTCCCACCTTCCCCCTTTTCCACCCATATCACAGGCATCCTGGGTCAAGCCCATCCTATCTCCTGTCGACATTTAGGACCTTCATATCATATTATGTGTCCTGCCCTTCACCCTTCTCAGTGTTTCAGAAAATAGCATGCTCTCTACATTCAGGCCTCTCCTGCCAATGAGAACATCCTCCTTTGCCTTTTCCCCCTGGGAAAAATCCCCTCCATCCTTCAAGAACTAGTTCAAATGTCCCCTCATTCATGAATACCCTCACTCCCAAAGTAGAATTGTTACACTCTACATTCTAAGAGCCCTGCTGCCATTATAACATTTCTTATTCCATTTTGTGATTCTTTTTTTTTTTTTTCCAGTATGTGTCTCACTTGCAGACTATGAACTTCTCAAGGGAAGGGATCCTTACCCGTCTGTCTTATTTGACTCACGGTAGGTGTCAACAAATGGCCTGACAAGGACGGATGAATAAATGGATGGAGGTTTCCTTGGAATGCGCAGCCCTCTCTCTGCGGGGGTGAAGGCCGCAGAGTGGATCAAACTGTAATGTGAGACGCACCCCCTCCCTGCCCCTCCCACCCATGCCATGTTCCATTCTGTCACTGATCTCAAACACATATCGTGCAGCTGCCCATTTCGGGACTGCCCTAGGCTGGGCACAGTCATTAAAGAGCACTGAGAAGCCTGGATGCGGAGTCATCTGAGGTGTTGTACACACTCAGGTTCCTTTTCCCTTTGGTTGCACTGGGTCTCCCTTCCTGCACACGGGCTTTCTCTAGTTGAGGTGAGTGGGGGCTACTCTTCATTGCAGTACACGGGCCTCTCACTGCAGTGCCTTCTCTTGTGGAGCACAGGCTCTAAGACATGCAGACTCAGTAGCTATGGTGCGAAGCTTTAGTTGCTCCACAGCATGTGGGATCTTCCCAGACCAGGGATGGAACCTTTGTCCCCTGCACTGGCAGGCAGATTCGCACGGAAGCCCCCCAGGTCCCTCTTGTTCTGCACAAACACTCCCTTTGAGTGGTCTTTCCTGAACACTGACCTACATATGTCCTCCTCCCCCCAAAAGTGTCTCTTTTTTCACACTACCCTTTTGACTCCTTCACAGCGTTTATTGAAGTCTTAAATTACCATCAAGGTTAATGTTTTCTCCATTCAGATGGGCTTCCCAGGTGGCTCAGTGGTAGAGTCTGCCTGCCAATGCAGGAGATGCGGGTTCACTCCCTGGGTCGGGAAGATCCCCTGGAGAAGGAAATGACAACCCACTCCAGGATTCTTGCCGGGGAAAGTTCATGGACGGAGGAGCCTGGCGGGCTACAGTCCATGGGGTCACAAGGAGTTGGACAGGACTGAGCACACACACACACCCCCATTCAAATGTCAGTTCCATAACATCAGGGGCTATGCCCCCTTTTTTTCCCCACATCTGTCCCAGTACCTGGCACACAGCAGATACTTAACAACTAACTATATTTTGTTATAATATTCTATTATCATTTTCCACTTCACTAATCCTCTCCTCATTTGTGTCTAATCTGATGTTAAACCTATCCACTGAGTTCTTAATATTATTATATTTTTAAGTTCTAGAATTTCCATTTGGTTCTCTTCTATAATCTATAGTTCTTGGTCTTGTCTTCTATGTATCTGAATATACTAAGCATTATTAGTTAAAAGCTTAGTTGATAATTGCATTATCTGGATTTTCTGTGTAATTGTTTCTATTATTTATTGCTCCTCTTATTTTTGTTTGTTTTTCTGATCATGTCTTCAATTTCTTTGAGGGGTTGGGCTGTTGTTTCTTGTTCATTTGTACCCCTCATGCATGACTTTTCATGCTCCCAACCCAAAGCCTAGTGGAGGGTGGGGGAGTTTGCCAGGGCCCCCTTCCTTAGCAAGTCTTGAGCTGCAGTTTCCTCCCCCAGCTCCCGAAATCTGTGAAAGGCTCTGCACAGTTTCTCAACTGCCTCTTCCGGAAGGAGCAATTGCTTTTAGAGGAAAAGCAGTCCCAAGTGAGGGGCTCACATCTTTATTCCCCTTAATTCTTCTCTTCACTGGTAACTGCCCAAATATTTGCTGCTATTGCCCCATAATAAGCATTTATTGACTGCATGAATACAGGCATGCAAGGCTTGGAGGTAAGGTGTGATCGCCTTATATTCACTTATTACTCAGCTGTCCCTGACACCTAACTGCCATATTCTGTCTTGTGCTGAGTTAGAGAGGTGACAAGACCTAGAGGGACCTGGTCTTGGGTCAAGCTACTAGACAATATTCTTAGCAGACACAATCTTTAGAGCAGTGGCCAACAGAAGGAGCTCTTGGAATACTGAGGAACTCCCTCCCTTTGAAGGAGTTTCTAGGAGCAGCAAAATGGAAATTTTCCCAGAGGAAGGGGCTTCTGAGCTAAGTCTTCTTTTTTAAAATATTTATTTTTATTTACTTATTTATTTATTGGCTCACCAAGTCTTAGTCGTGGCATGTATGATATTGGATCTTTGTTAAGGTATGCAGGGTCCTAAAGGAAATCAGTCCTGAATATTCATTGGAAGGACTGATGCTGAAGCTGAAACTCCAGTACTTTGGCCACCTGATGCGAAGAACTGACTCATTGGAAAAGACTCTGATGCTGGGAAAGATTGAAGGGGGGAGGAGAAGGAGACGGCAGAGGATGAGATGGTTGGATGGCATCACTGACTCGATGGACATGAGTTTGAGTGAACTCTGGGAGCTGGTGATGGACAGGGAAGCCTGGTGTGCTGCAGTCCATGCGGTTGCAGAGAGACGGACACGACTGAGGGACTGAACTGAACTGCAGGGTTTTTAGTTGCAGCATGCAAACTCTCAGTTGTGGCATGTGGGATCTAGTTCCCCGACGAGGGATTGAACCCAAGCCCCCTGCATTGGGAGTGCAGATTCTAAGCCACTGGATCATGAGGGAAGTCCCTTGATCTAAATCTTATTAGTACGTCACCCTCCTTATTTAACTTCTATGCAGAGTACATCATGAGAAACACTGGACTGGAAGAAACACAAGCTGGAATCAAGATTGCCGGGAGAAATACCAGTAACCTCAGATATGCAGATGACACCACCCTTATGGCAGAAAGTGAAGAGGAGCTAAAAGCCTCTTGATGAAAGTGAAAGAGGAGAGTGAAAAAGTTGGCTTAAAGCTTAACATTCAGAAAACGAAGATCATGGCATCTGGTCCCATCACTTCATGGGAAATAGATGAGGAAACAGTAGAAACAGTGTCAGACTTTATTTTTTTGGGCTCCAAAATCACTACAGATGGTGACTGCAGCCATGAAATTAAAAGTCGCTTACTCCTTGGAAGAAAAGTTATGACCAACCTAGATAGTATATTCAAAAGCAGAGACATTACTTTGCCGACTAAGGTCCGTCTAATCAAGGCTATGGTTTTTCCTGTGGTCACGTATGGATGTGAGAGTTGGACCTTGAAGAAGGCTGAGGGCCGAAGAATTGATGCTTTTGAACTGTGGTGTTGGAGAAAACTCTTGAGAGTCCCTTGGACTGCAAGGAGATCCAACCAGTCCATTCTGAAGGAGATCAGCCCTGGGATTTCTTTGGAAGGAATATGATGCTAAAGCTGAAGCTCCAGTACTTTGGCCACCTCATGGGAAGAGTTGACTCATTGGAAAAGACTCTGATGCTGGGAGGGATTGGGGGCAGGAGGAGAAGGGGACGACAGAGGATGAGATGGCTGGATGGCATCACTGACTCGATGGACGTGAGTCTGAGTGAACTCCAGGAGTTGGTGATGGACAGGCAGGCCTGGCGTGCTGCGATTCATGGGGTCGCAAAGAGTCGGACAGGACTGAGCAACTAAACTGAACTGATCAGATAAAACAACTGAAGAAGGGCTTTCCTTAAAGAGAAAACAACTTGGGTTGTAAAAGAGCCTGGGGCAACTAGAGATGCAAGATGGGTGTGGCTGTGGGCTAGGGTGTGATATATATGGAACCCAAAACAGAAGGCTGGGGAGAAAGGAAGGGCTTTGAGTCACACTAAGGAGTTTAGCGCCTGGGAACCCAGCCCTTGTCTATGCTTCCAGCCATCACTTCCACGGGATTGACTCCCTGATATCTCTACTTTGGCCACTTGCTCCCAGTGACTACTTACTGGGTGCCTACCATGTGCCAGGCACTATTCTAGGCGCTTGGCATGTATCAATGAACCAGATTCATGTCTCACATTCTTAGCTACCAAAGAGACTTTTGCTAGGCTGTCTCTCCACTACCTCAACTGTGGCGTGTTTAAAGTGGAACTAAGCATCTAAGCCGGAGAAGGCAATGGCACCCCACTCCAGTACTCTTGCCTGGAAAATTCCATGGATGGAGGAGCCTGGTGGGCTGCAGTCCATGGTGTCACTAAGAATCGGACACAACTGAGCGACTTCACTTTCACTTTTCACTTTCATGCATTGGAGAAGGACACAGCAACCCACTCCAGTGTTCTTGCCTGGAGAATCCCAGGGACAGGGGAGCCTCATGGGCTGCCGTCTATGGGGTCGCACAGAGTCGGACACGACTGAAGCGACTTAGCAGCAGCAGCAGCAAGGAGTTTAGGTCTGATTCCGGGGGTATGTAGGGGCTATGGATTGAGATTTCCCAAGTCAGGTTTGGAGAAGGTGTATGGTAGGGCAGGAAAATCTAGAGACAGACTAGGTTCTCTCTTTAGCTCTGCATTAATCTGCCCTTCTTGGGTCCTCAATTTTCCCATCTGTAAAATGGGGGTCTCTCTAAGCTCTTTAAGCTTTGCAACCAGGGTTCTGTCTATCCAGATGGTGTTAAGACAGAATGAAGCTGCTCAGAGGGCAGGAGAGGAAGTTTGAAGCCCCACTTCTCTCAGGTACTAACAGACTCCAGACATCCCTCCAAGTCACAAGTCCCAAACTCTAAAAAGCCTTCCAGCACCCAGATCTCCCAACCACTAGCATCTCAAGCTCAAACAACAGCAGAGACTCAGGATGTGGAAATGAAATTTCTGGGGTTTGTAAGAATGTTTGTGCAGATATGAGTTTGGCATTTAAGTATCATCACACGAATCCGCAGCATGGAGAAAGGAGCCAGGGTTTAGCCTGTCTTAGCCGCCTCTTTGTAAGGGGAAGGCTGCCCGCCCAGTGGGATGGAGCCAGTTTCAGCAGGGCCATCTTGGGCTTCAACCTGGGCCTCTTGTCTCCTGGGCCAGGGCCCTTCTGGCATCTGTGCCTTATGGACTCTCACCCACCCACTTGCACCAAAGGCAGCCAGCGTGGTGAGGTTAAGGGTCAGGAGCTGCCTCAGGTGAAGGAGCTGATGGGGGTGGGCCATGATACGTGAGGCGGGCTTACCTATCGGTGTGGGGAATTAGCTCAAATAGTATCGCGCTCGCTGAGCATGCAAGAGGTAGTGGGATTAATGCCCGCATTCTCCAGTTTGGGGCTTTACTTGTGGCTCAGCTGGTAAAGAATCTGCCTGCAATGCAGGAGACCTGGGTTTGATCCCTGGGTTAGAAGATCCCCTGGAGAAGGGAAAGGCTACCCACTCCAGTATTCTGGCCTAGAGAAGTCCATGCACTGTATAGTGTCACAAAGAGTCAGACACGACTGAGCGACTTTCACTTTTTGAGCAGGTAGTGGAGGGCTTCACACACTTCCTTCCCTACCCACCTCCTCTCCCCGGGAGCCTCAGGATTCCTGCCCCTTCCTTTTCACTTCCTGGCTTTCACCAGCCTGACTTTCAGGGTTTTGTTTTGCTTTGTTTTTCCCTTCGTTTCTTTTTAGCCAGGGCTGGAGGCCCTAAGGGCTCACTCAAGTTTTTCTGAGGCTTGCTACAGACGGCCCAAAACCGGAGCAGAGAAGCGAGAGAGGGGACTTTCTTTTACTGCCGGGCATGCAAACCAGACACAGAATAGGCTAAGGAAGGGAGAGTGAGTGAAGCTGAAACTGGGCTACAGAAAGAACCCTTGGGTCCTCCAGGAGGGAGCCAGGCAGGGAATGAAGACTTAATCGGTGACTTCTAGGACAGCCCCGGAGGTTACATACACGGCTGCTGCTTCAGACAGAGCTGGATGCAATTCCACCTGAAACTGGCTCCTCCTTTTATTACCTTGGGCAAGTCACTTAATATCCAAGCCTCAGTTTCTTCACCTGGAAAATGGGGGTAATTATGGAACCTGCTGCAGAGTCCCACTGAGAGAATAAAGTGAGAGGATGTATAAAGAATAGAGCAATGTTCAGGCATCTTTGTGATTCACCCTATCCCCCCACCCCTGCCTGGGACTTCACAGACACCCCCACCCCAAATCCCTTCCCCTGCAGTTTAGTTAACTTCTGGTCCTCCACTAGCCTTCTTCCTATCGCTCTGAGACTAATACAGACACCTATCTGCTGTTTTCTTTATCCAAGTCACAAGTTGCTAGGTCTTAGTAAACTTCAGAAATAATCCACTTCAGTCTTCTCACCTGAGGCCCGGAGGAAATGGGCTTACCTAGAAGCTAGGTTTCTGGATTCCTGTTACATTTCACCTTCATTTTCACAGAAATCTACACACCCCACTTTTTGTGCTACCCAAGCCTTTCTTCTGAATCTTGGAACGGTCCACAACCTTACTTTGAAACCTAAATTTATCCCAGCCTTTCCTCCTTCAGCGCCTATCCCCTGCCTCAATCTCCTTTTAATGATACTATAATTTTAATTTTTTATAAATTTAATTTTTTAATGATACTGTAATTCTCTGGCAGTTCTTTCAGAGAGGTACAGTTTCTGGCCCCAGGTCCCAGAATTGATAGGTGATTAAACCAAGATTCAATCCCCACTCTGCAGGACTCTGAGCCCTGGGCCCTCTTTACTGCCCTCCAGCTGCCTCTGGGTCTGCCCACCTCCCATACCCTGGGATGTGCCCCAGTTCCACTCCAGAACCTGTCCATCACCTGCCAGAGCTGTGGAGCTGGGGCCTGGCATCCTCAATCCCAAGATCTGTAGAAGAGCAGCAGTACCCAACCCACCCCAGAGGCCCTCCTTCCTTTCCCTTCACCCCGCCTCCCTGCTTTACCCTCCTTCAAAAGCAGCCAAGCCCAAAGAGGCCTGCAGACAGCCCTGAGTTCATCTCCAAAAGTGCTGCCCAGACAGCCGCAGAGAGCTTCTCAGGATGAAAGGCTTCCTCTTCCTCCTCTTCACCATCAGCCTCTTGATTATGGTTCAGGTAAGAGCAGCCCCCTGGAGTCCCTGGAACCACCACCCCAAGCTCCTCAGACCTGCCTGGCAGCGGGGGGAGGGCCTGGAGGCTCCTGGCACCCAGCCTTCCTCCCATGGGAACCAAGGCCTCCGGACACCTGGCTCCCAGCCTTCCAGTTCTTCTGGTTGGGGTCAGATTGTTGGGAGGTTTCCCCTGAGCATTGCTGCCTCTGGTACTTGAGGCTGGGGCACCCTGACAGGGTGCCAGCATACTGAGGCCCCCAAAGGGTGTTGTGGAATAACAGGGGATGAAGAGGCTTGGGAAGACAGCCCTGAGTGACAATGGCATCACCCCACAGGGAACCTGGGGAAATGGGCCTGTTAGGAGGGGGACCAGGAGAGGTTCAAACGGAGCCTGATGGAGATAGCAGGGAACCGCCACCCCGGGTGAGGAGCCTGAGTGTTTGGCAATGCTAAGAAGATAGAAATCTCCCATTCCAGAAACAGCTAGAGTCTCAAGATCAACTGCTATTCCAAGAGGCAGCTTTGGCAGCATTCTCAGTAGAGGAGAAGGGAGCCATCGAGTTCTCCATCGAGAACAGCCTGATCAAGCATTAAGGACACCTTGGTCACCATCAGAAACAGCTTAATCTCCATCAAGGGCAGCTTTAGTTGCAGGGTGATCAGGCTTTGAGAACAGCTTGATCACCATCTGGCCATCTCTTTGGGGGAAAAAGCCACACCCTCCCTACCTCCACCCACCCACACTCTACCAGGTGCTTTCTCTCCAGCTGGTCTCCCGTGACCTCCCCCACGACTATGATGGCTCTTCTTCCCATCCCTAGACGAGGAAACTGCAGTTCAGAGAGGCTAAGGCCCTGGCTGGGCTATCAAGGTCAAGGCCTGGAGCCACAGATTTCCCTAACTCCTGCATGCTGGAGGTGCGGGTGGCCTGGTGGACATGAAAGGAAGGTTCCGGGGCACACAGACCGGGGACTGCCTCTGACCGTGCCTCCGTCGTGGCCCAAAGCCGCCAGCCCTCCCCACAGGACGTTGCGGCAGAAGTCACGACCCTCGGGACAGGGAACCGGGGGCTACAGTCTGGGGGTGGGAGAACTGGGTCTCTAAACAACACACCTGAGACTCACCCCTCCCCGGGCTTGCCCCACTTCTTCTCTTGCAGATACAAACTGGAGTCCTGGGAAGAAACCGCACCTTCACCACCTACAAGAAACCCCAAAGTGGC
Source organism: Ovis aries (assembly GCF_016772045.2). Taxonomy (NCBI): domain Eukaryota; kingdom Metazoa; phylum Chordata; class Mammalia; order Artiodactyla; family Bovidae; genus Ovis; species Ovis aries. The sequence continues at coordinate 240,530,710 of NC_056055.1, read as the reverse complement.
TCCCCAGCCTTCAGCAGCCTGGCCGGTGGCAGCATCCTTTTCTTCTTGATCAATACCCTCATCCAGCTCTTCCACCTCACCTGAGCTGACACGCCCCAGCCCTCATCTCATGCCCCCCAAGACAGTGGCCATCATCACTAGCAAGAGAAGCACCCCCAATCCTTGGGAGGCGCTGATGCTAGAGATGAGCAGGTTATAGGAATTGATGGGCAGAGCTTGGGGTGGGGCCCATGGCTGACACAGGGAGGTTCTGACATGGAGGAGGAAGCACCTCCCAGCTGGGGGTCAATAAAGCTGTTGTGTACTTGGAGCAGGGTCCTATGTGTGGTCACTGGACATCACCAGACCCGAAGAGCCAGCACCCAGGGGCTGCCTGTGTCCCCATCAGCAGGAGAGGTGGCACCAGGGAGCTCACACCCCACCTTCCCTGCCCCAAAGTCTGGAAGCTGGGGCCCTACCCATTTGGATCCCCTTGAAAGGACCCAGCCCAGAACCTGCCGTAGTCACCCTCTCTTTAGTTGCATTTGGTCACCGGTGCCTGGGAGTTCAGGAAGGGAGGTCCCAGAGGACCCACACACACCCACCCAGACCTTGGGTATCCACAGTTGCAGAGGCGAGTCCCCCACTCCATTACCTGAGTTTCTTCAGAACAACAGAGTCAGAGAGAACTGCCCGCCCAACCTCTAGCGGTTCCCTCACAGCCAGCCTCCTGTCGTCACGCCTCCAACCACGGGGGCGCTAAGAAAGGTGAAGAGGCCGCTGTCTGTCTCTTTCCCACCTACCCATGGGTTAGGAGGCAGGAAGGACACACAGCTGCTCTAACCACTCGTACCCCTCTTGGAATTGGGATCAACAGAGAAGGAAAGGGACCCTGGAGAAGTCCCCATCTCTGCCTCTTCCTGGAGGATCTCAGCCAAGAGGCCAAGGGTCTGCTAGATTGAAGGACTATGTCCTGCCCTCTCTGAGCCGGGTTAGGGACCAAGACCCCCTGTCCCGGCTTATCTGACTGAGATCAAACCTTTAGGGCCTGAGACCAGGGTTGGGAGAAATTGAGAGGCTCTGGCGAGCAAGGCCCTTTGAGGTGTGGCTCCCACTCGCCTCTCTCGCCCGGCCCACCCTGCCCCCATCACACTGGACTTCCAGGCTTCCACCCCTGAATTTGTCTGCACCCCTCTGCCATCCTCTAGCCCGGCTGACTCCTTCTCATTCTCCACATCGCAGGTGAGGATTCCCTCCTCCGGGCAGTGTTCCATGCCTTGTGCCTCTAAATATAGTTTCAAGTCCTCCCCTGTGCATGCCTCCACTTCCTTTCTTCGCCTGTCACTGAATGTATCACCCTACCCGTTGGAATCCTCCACTGGACTGTGGGTTGCCTGAGCACAGGGACCAAGGCTTGGTTCATGTTTGTGCTCCCATAGCCCGCGCTCCGGGAACACATCATTTCAGGGAGGCTGTGACAAGGTCACACTCTGCAGTCAGTCTGGTCCCAGGGCTCCCTCTGGTGGCAGAGGGAGGCCTTGCATCTGAACGCCCGAACGGGAAGGAGGGAAGAAGCAAGCCCACCTGAGCCTAGGCAAGTCAGAAGGCAGGTGAATAAAACCTCACTCCCGCCCCCCACCCCAAATATCAAGGTGCAGTGCCAAGGATACCTGGGAACACAGTATAAAACAGTTTATGTTACAACAAAAAACCCTATAAAAACATGTCATCCCAGGGAGAGCCTCCAGGGCTGGGGGGTGGCAGGGAGGTTTCAAAGCACATGGACAGTCCAGATCTGGGACGCCCTGTCCTTGGCCAGCTCCCACAGTACTGCGTGGTCCCGATCGTAGCCCCGGCCACCTGCAGGGGATGGGGTAAGAGACGGGGAGATGGTCAGAAAGAGCTGGGGACTCCACTGCCCTCAGGGGCCTTCTCCCACACACATGCCCAACTTACCCTTCACATCTAGGATCCGACCTTCAAACATCTGGCTGCAGATGTGGCCCGACTCACTGATGCTCCATGTCTGGCGGGGCAGGCGGCTCTCAGCCCACAGCACCACCTTGGAGCCTGTGCTGGGGGGGCCTATCACCTGCAGGCTCATGGTGGGGGCCACCTGAGGCCCCCAGGAGATCGTCAGGCACTGGCCCTCCCCCAGGGACTCTGCCAAACCTAAGACAACTTTGATACACCCAGCTTTGAATTTCTGGCTCTCGTGGACTGTGACTCTGGGCAAACGTCTTGATCTTTCTGAGCTCTGTTTTCCTGGGGGGATGGTTGTTGAAAGGGTTCTGGTTCAATGTGAGAAACCATCGAAGAGCTGGGAAAATATGAACTCCTCCAGGAAGACTTCCATGACTGACTCTTGAAACACAGGCTTTAGCAGCAAACATCCACATACTTACTGGCTACGTGATTTTCAGCCAGTTACTAAACTCTGCTCTGGTTTCCTTACCTATAAAATGGGAAGTATAATAGGACCTGCCCTCTAGTGCCCTCTAGGGATTCCATGCGATGTTCACGTGAAGACATCATGATGTTCACAAGGAAGACATCTGCAGGGTGTCCCCTCCACTGCCACTTTCTCAGGAAGGGCTCCCCTTGTCAGAGATACTGGTATTCCCTATTTTCCTTTCTTCATGTATTTTTCCATGCACTTTTCAACACCTAGGACTCATTGAAGCTGTTTCTTTCTCTCCCCACTAGGAAGCAAGCTTCAGGAGGGCCAAACACATGGCGGGTGTTCAGGAAAGATTTGCTCAATGAATCTATCATTTCCTTTTGGCCATGCCTCATGACTTGTGGGATCTGATTTCCCAACCAGGTTCAAGCCCGGGTGCCTGGCAGTAAAAGCCCCAAGTCCTAAGCACTGGACCACCAGAGAATTCCCAAATCTGTCATTAATAATAGGACCCAGATCTGTCACAGGTTATCAGAGCTGGGAGGTCCCTTAGAAGCCTCTGGTCTAGCCCCTTTGTTTTGCAGATGAGACAGAGGCCCAGGGAAGAGCCTGAATTGCCCAAGGGTACACAGCCTGCTCTCTCCAGCTCCCCAAGGTCCCGGTGTCTGTATCTCTCTGCCTCTCTGACCCAAGACTGGCTCCTGTTTCCGACTGAGCACAGGCTGGGACTCCTGAAGGTGGGCTTGTGAGGGTCTGAGGGCCCTGATGTCGCTGTCCCAGCCCCTAAACCAGTACCTGGTTCTTCAGTAGCCCATCCTCATAGAACCAGATGTTGCTGCCTCCAGCTCGGGGCTCAGAGACCACCACGCGGCCCGCCTTCATGTCTTCCACGTGGTCCGGCACGGTCAGGAATCCCCCCAGTGCCGCATTCCAGAGGCGGAAATAAGCCCGGCGCTGGTGAGTGGGGGGAGTCGAGAGTCAGGGCTGTCTGGGCAGGGATGCTCCCCCTTGGGCCCCCAGTGCCCTCAACTCTGGACCCTCTAATAACCCAAGCTCCCAGGCTCTCCCTCCTGCCCCAAACCGACCTGGACCCTGCTTCTAAGTCACCCCTTCTTTCTCACACATATGCCAAGGGCACACTCACAGCACATACCCACACAGCTGTACATCTGTAGAGATGCACACAGACACACTGGCAGATACAGCCCAGATCCATGTGGCTGCACAGCACAGCAGACACAGACACATGGACACATGAAAGCCGGTACATGCACTCTTTGCTCTCCCTGCTGACTTCACAGCAGGCACTCCGGTTGGCTAAAAGTTTGGAGAGGAACCACGGCAGGGCAGACACTGGCTTGGGCACAAATCAGCCAGGGGTCTTGGGTGGTGGCGACAGTAATAACCGCGGTCACAGCCAATGTCTGCTGACATCACATACTGCTCTGAGGGCCACACAGCATTATTCAGCTCTCACAACAGGTCGATCGGACATATCAGCCCCAGTTTATAGATGAGGAAAACTGAGGGCCACAGAGGTAAACTGCCCGCAAAGATGGTAGAGCAAAGCCTTGTCCACTTCTCTGGGCCTTTATTTCTGTACAACGTGAGGGCTGGAGATAATCTCCAAGATTTCTTCTAGCAGTGATGGTCTACGAGGGACCGTATAGGTGTCCTCACACGAAGACACATGCTTTCAACACTGTCACAAGTACAGCCACACGCAGTCACAAACACACTCTCACAGACGTACAGGGCTGCCACAGATCGTTGCCAGATTGCCGCATGCGTGTACACACGCATACAAATGGCATTGCACACACACAAACCCTGTGGCCAGGCCTCCACACACACACCCTCATTGCACATAAATGAGACACAGGTCCAGACGTGCATTCACAGACAGAGAAACACAGGTACAGACATGGCGTTGCAAAGTGAGGCGTGCTCGCTAATGGGTGGTACATGAGATAATTTTCAGGCTTATGTGGATAATAAGCCTTCTTGTTTAAAAAGTAATGGCAATGTGTTTATCAGTGTCTATTAAGGAAAAATCACACACACACATATCAAACCCACGATCTTATGGACATTATACCTTAGGATAAGGATAAAGTTAAAAAAGAAAAAAGTGAGTTGATTTAGAGGAAAATATTAAAGAGATAACGGTTCAAGAGGAATCATAGTAGGACAAAAATTAGGACCAAAGTACATAAACACCGAATTTGGGAAACGTGGGATGCACACAGACAGGCAGACACACAGACAGATGGGGTGACCCAGATACGCTCAACCCGCCATGCTACCCACCTGCTTGATGGGGTAGAGGGAGCCCACCCGCTGGGTCCCGCTGTATGTCAGCCAGTTGGTGATCTCACAGCTGCCCACCAGCCACTGGCGGCCTCGGAAGTCACTGTGCTCGCAAAGCACCCAGCTGGACCCAGCGAGCGCCAGAGACACAGCGAAGAAGACAGACAGACAGACAGGAAGGAGAGGAGGCACGGCCGTCAGGACAGTCCCCAGCTCCCCTTCCTACAGGCTGGGACTCCTCTGCCTGGGGTTTGGGCCACAGGAGCGGGTGGAGAGGGAGGCGGGAAAGGAGCCCTGGGGTTTGTAGGGCAGAGTAGGGTCCTGGAGAGGCCCCTCCAGGCTGGGGCCCAAGCCCTGAGGTCCAGTGAGTCTTCTCAGGCTGCCCTCCCTCCCCGCTCCCTCCTGGCTTGGACGGAGTAGAAGGAAAGTAGGGAAAGATCCCAGAGACCCCCAATCTCCCCCTCCCGCACTAGTAGCCCCCCACCTCCCTTTGACACACTCACACGCCCCCCTTGATCCGCACAGACAGCACGTGACTGTTGAAGCCCTCGGCCTGCAGACTCCGCACCTCCCCGCTGAGCTCAATCTCCTTCCCCTCGAAGCACTCCAGTCCATACAGGAAAATGGACGGCTCGGAAAAGTGCTGTGGGCCGGGGGACACAGAGAAAGGGTGAGGCCACAAGAGCCCCGCCCTCAGCACCCCTCCCCTCAGTTCCAGACACGTGACTCCTAGGTCAGTATTTCAGGCTTTCTTCCTCCTGAGCTGCACCCCACAGGGCCCCTGACTCCTGGACACTGCCAGCTGGGGGCGCCCACATCGTCAGACGTAGCCTGGGCTGGATGGGCACCCCCTGCCTTAATACCGCCTCCCTGGTAAATGGCACTTCTAAGAAGAGTAAGAATAATAACCCTGGTCATTATAACATCAGTTCACGAGTATTCAGGGCTGACCGATTCGCCAGATTCTGTGCTAAGAGCTTTTCTTGATCTCATCAGAACTTCACAGCCCTAGACGTAGGTGCCATGATTATCCCCACTTAGAGGCAAACTGAGGCTGGAAGGAGGAAACCGCTTGCACAAGGCCCTTACAGCCAGGCTCCAGAACCAGGTATGTTTTCAGAGCCCAGCGTGGAGTTGCAAAGAGCATGGACTCCAGAGCCAGGCTGCCTTGGGGAGAACCTGGCTCTGCCAGTCACCAGCTGTGTGACCTGCAGCAAGCTGCATGACCTCTCTGTGCCTCAGTTTTCACATGGGAAAAAGGCAGAAGATAATAGTTGTACGGCTCCTAGGATTGTGGTGAGGATGGGGCGTCCTAGAGCACCGGAAGCCTTTTAGCCCCGCCTGGAGCGTGGTAAAGTCAGGGCCAGCCGTTCTGCTTGAGCTGCTCCCACTGGTCCCCTGTCTGCCGCCAAGTCCTACAGACCCCAGGTCCTTAATAGGACGTGTCATTTCTCTCTGCTTGTGTCTGGTCTAGGACATCATGATCTGTCCTGGTTCTCTGTCGCAGCAGCCCCGGCCTTCCCCTGGCCACTCATCTCTGCCCATGCAACAGAGCCATCTTCCTGCTTCACTCCCCCCTACCCAGAACCACCACCTCAGTGGTTGCCCATGCCCCTAGCCCACCCCCTGAGCACCAGCCCCTCCTGGCCCTGGCCCACCCTGGTTTCAGGACACACCACTCTGTGCTGTAATCTTTCTGGGTTCCTTGCAGGCAGGGCTGTGTCTGATTTATTTCAGGGTCCCCAGGATCTATCTCAGCAGGGACTCAATAAATCCCTGGTAGGCTGACCTGGCTTTGAAGCGCTGGGGTCAAGAGGACCTGTGGTCATTCTGAGGAAGGCTGGATTTAAGCCCGACAGCTCACTCAGCAGTAGGAAGAGGCAGGCTCACCTCTGCCTCAGGGGTGCCTGGAACTGGACAGGGGCACTCACCAGGGGCACCTTCCGGAGAGAGCCTAGGACTGTGGAGGCCAGGCAGCCCATGGCTGTGAGAGTAGGGAACTCGCCCTCAGACAGAATGTACTGCTCACCCTCAAAGTTCTTCTCATCGAACAGGATCCAGCTGGCGAAGGAAGGGGAAGAATAGGGGGACATGAGTAGGTATTTGAGCCCACCCTGCCCTTGGCCTGCACGGCCCCCCTGAGATATAGCAGACTGAATGCAACCTTGATGGGGATCCCCCAGGCCAGGGGAGGCCAAGGATGACCAGGCGCTGCAGCAGCACGAACTGAAGTCAGACTTAAGACAGAAGTGAATGGAATCACACTGCCCTTCAGGAGAAATCTGGCAGTCACGCCAAACTCCGTGCACAATTACTCAGCAAGCCTATTTCTCAGAATCTGTTCCAAGGACACCCTTCACGAAACAACACATACACAAGGCTAGTGACTACACATTGTTTGCAGTGGCAGAGTGGCAGCAGCCAAATGTCCATCAACTGAGGACCGGAAGCACGAATCTGGAGTGTAACACAGCAGTCAACAAGAATGAGGACGAGCTTTCAGAGGGATATAAAGTGACCTCCAAACAGTCTTAAAAAACAAGGTGCATAACAGTGTTGATGGTATGCTTCCTGTTTAAAAAATTGAGATAAAATTCACTTTTTTAAAGAATACAATTCAGTAGTCTTTGGTATATTTATCAGGTTGCAATATGCTTCCTACTGTGAAAAAAAATGGAGAAGGAGGAAAACAAAATATATTTGGTTTCTACAGGTATATGCAAATTTATATATAGTGTATATTTGCTTATATCTTTAAAAAAAAACAACAAATGAGTGAACAAACGTTTTAAAAAATGAGGGTGGGAGAGGAAAAAGTAGCATGAGCAAAGCTGTAACTTGTTTTTTAAGTCTTAACTTTGGAACTCTTATGGACTGAATGTGTATCTCCCCGGAATTCATAGGTTGAAGCCCTCACCTCCAATGTGATGGCCTTTGGGAGGTAATTAGGTTTAGATGAGATCATAAAGGTGGAGCCCTTATCATGGGATTAGTGTCTTTATAAGAAGAGAAAGAAGGGAATTCCCTGGCAGTCCAATGGTTAGGATCCAAGCTTTCACTGCCAAGGGCCTGGGTTCAATCTTTGATTGGGAAACTAAGATCCCACCAGAGGAAGAGATCCCTGGGGACACAGCAAGAAGGCAGCCATCTGCCAGCCAAGAATAGAGCCCTCACCAGGGAACCAAATCAACCAACAGCATGATCTTGGACTTCCCAGCCTCCAGATCTGTGAGAAAACAAATTCCTGTTGTTAAACCACCCAGAGTACTTTGTTGCTAGCTCAAACTAAGACAGGAACACAATAAATATTTTCAGTAACTAAAAACTAGGATTAAATAAAAATGAGAAGTATTCCTAAAATTAAAGTAAACAATGTAAATGAACCTAATTATATATCAGGTTGGTGGCATAACCGCACAGAAAAAAGTAAACAACACAATATTTTGAAATGAACATACCTAATGGGATATAGGTGAATGTATTGAGGACAAAAAGAGCAACAGAGAAACCTCAAACAGCATTCACTGGGTTTTACTGTGAGTAGCAGTATTATCAGTAGTAGAATCAGTATTACAATTTTCAAACACGTAGCATGCAAATTTTTGGTCTTCAAAGAGCATTATCCATTAAAAGCAACCAGGATTCTTTGGGAAGTGACTCCAGGTTAGAGGCAAAAAATATATACAAAATGATCCAGGAACATCTTATTGTACCAGAAAAAACAGGAAGTTATTAAAAAAAAAAAAAACTATTGGGATCATATCAAAAGTACCCAGGAAAGGGACTTCCCTGATGGTTCAATGATTAAGAATCTACTTTTCAATGCAGAAGACTCGGGTTGAAGCCCTGGTGCGGGAACTAAAATCCCTCATGCTTTAGGGCAGCCCACCTGCCACAGAGAGAAGCCCTGGCAGTGCAACAAAGACCCGATGCAGTAAAAAATAAACATACACATTTTTTAAAAGTACCCAGGAAGCAATCCGGAGGGGCGTCCATTTGCCAAAGGTGAAGTAATTTGAGTACACAAAAGAATAGTGACTCCAGAGGACCGGAGCCTTTCATAGACATAAAAACCCATGAGTCCATAACAATACTTTTTAAAAAATCTTCATTGGTCAGCTTTGGTGGTTGCTAGGGCACTGATTCAAAAATTATTCTGAAAATTGATAAAGAGAAAGGGGCAAACACTGACTCTTGGGAAAGGATCAAACTGCCTTTTTTGCAGAAAGTATTTCAGGTAAATAAATAGTTAAAAAGGGAAAGTTCTTCTTTATAGAAGTATTCCAGCTAATATATGTAGAATGAATAACAAAACTTAGAAAATCATTTTGTAACCTCTAAAGAAATAATGAGTCTAGGCAATTGTCATCAATGGATACTGCTGCTGCTGCTGCTGCTGCTAAGTCGCTTCAGTCGTGTCCGACTCTGTGCGACATGCAGCCCAACAGGCTCCCCCATCCGTGGGATTCTCCAGGCAAAAACACTAGAGTGGGTTGCCATTTCCTCCTTCAATGCATGAAAGTGAAAAGTGAAAGTGAAGTCGCTCAGTCGTATCCGACTCCTAGCGATGGATACTAGATATCATTAAATAAAGGTCACTGAGGAATCTTATAATGTAGGGATCTTAATATCATTTAAAAAGGGACAACGAGACACGTGCATCCTGATGTGGTGCAGTGGGAAGTACATGTACCACGTATATAATATTCTTGACAAAGAAACACAACACCCTGAATCTCAGCAAGCCTCTGGAGGTAAACTACCTGTTCACAGGAAATATGGGGCACAGAGGAACAAGCTTAAAAGGAAGCAATCATCTACAACACAGAAGATGGAAAACTTACAGGGCAAATTATTGGGTTTCTTTAAACGAATAAATGGTATCAGACAAAAAGAAGGGGAGGGGACTGCTATACATTAGAGATCAAATGGACCAAATGTGATGTGTGGACCCTGTCTGGATTCTAAGAAAAACAAACGAATTTCACAAAGGCATTTTTTGAGATAACGGGAGGAATTTGAACATGGACTGGGTATTAGGTAATAATAAATTACTCCTCATTTTATCATATGTGATAATAACTTGAGGCCGTGTGTCCTTTCTTGTTAGAGATATATACTGAATTATTTACCTGTGAAATTTTATGTTGGGTTGGGGATTTAAAATATTCTACCAAAAAAAAAAAAAAAAAAAGGCAGAGCGGTGAATGAAAACTGAAGTTCTTTATACTGTCTACAATGTTTACATTTGCTATTAAAACTTTATTTTGCTTTGTTTCTTTTAAGATTGCATGATTCTCGGGGCAGAAGAGCTTACCCCAAGGAAGCCAAAGGAAGGAAGTCATTTCAAACAAAAACCTTCTAACTGCAGCCTCGATTTCCAAGCTGAGCTAAGCGCTCCAGGGCAGGCGCCCACAGGCCCAGTCTCCCCTTTCCCACGTCCTCACCTGCCGCCGTGGACTCGGCAAGACTGGGGCTGGAAGGCGGTGGGCAGAGATCTCTGGTCATCTTCAAAAGAGATGTGGTCACCCAGGAAGTCGGGGCCGGAGAAAAGCTGAATCTGGCAGCAGAGACGGGAAGAGGTGAGAGTGAAGGAGGGTGATGGAGTTGAGGGGGAGAGAATGGGGAAGAGACGGAGAGATTTTAAATGAGGGTGAGGAGACAGAGGCCCCAACCACCTCCTTACCTTTGAGATAAAGTGCAGATTGTGCTCCCCGACCTGAAGGAAGGGACCAAAGTTTTGAGATTCAACGAGAGTACTAGCCCCTAGCCTCAACGCCTCTGGTGTCAATATTCCAGACCCTTTTCGCAGTTCGCGCGGAGTCTGGAGTCTGTGTTGACTCCGCCCCCTTTCAGGAGACCCCGCCCCCAGGAGCTCCAGGCCTGCTCCTTCTAGTCCCGCCTCCACTGAAGCAGGCACAGCCCAGACCCCAGACCCCTCCCCACCAAGAGGCCCGGCTCCTGCGGCCGCCACGCACCTGAAGGACCGGCTGCAGCGAGGCGAGGGCGCTGTTGCCCGAGCCCCAGTCGTCGCAGTTGCGGTACACGCCCTTCTCCAGCACGTACTGCTCCCCGGAGAAACCCACCTCCTGATACGCCACCCACCTGCAGGAAGGGCGGGGTGCGGGTCAGCGGGGCGGAGCCGACGCCTCTGCTGGAGCCGCCCCCGGCCCGCCCAGCTCCCCGGAGCCCCCTAGTCACTCACACGCCGCTGAGCACGTGGATGGCCTGCGTTCTGGGGCCGTGTCCCGCCAGCTCCACGTCTGGCAATGCCTCGCTCACCTCCACGCCCGGCCCCTCGAAGTCCATGGCCTCAAACAGCACCACGGCTGGATCCCCGAAGTCCTAGGCCCGAGGGACAGTCGATTGCTCCCGGCTCACGGACGGACAGAAGGAAACCCCTGGGAGTGCCCAGACCCCTAGGACGCATCCCACTAAAGGACTTTGGGGTGAGGTGATCAGGGTGGGCTGGGGAAGGGCAGCAGGAGGGAGAGAGGCTAGACTCCAGGAAGACTTCCACTACCCTGGAGAACAAGGAGAGGAGGCACAAATTCTCTCAACAGAGGGTACCCGCTGAATGTCCCAATTGCTCTTGCTTACCGTTCGGATGACCCGCAGGGAGGTCAACACCTCGTTATAGCCTCCCCAGCGTGACCAATCAGCGTATTCTCCCTCTTCCAGCAGATACTGGTGACCCCGGAAACCCTCCTTCTCGTAGCCCACCCAGCTGAGCAGGGGGAGACAGATGAGCAGGGAGTCACAGGAAGCCCACGGATTGTGAAGTAGCTGCCCCCACCCCCAGGCAGCCCAGGTCATCCCCACCCTGGAGGGTAGAGGCCAGTGGGGAGGATGAGGTAGAAGGAAGGGTCCTGAGTCCTCACCAGCCCCCGAGAACTCGCAGGGACCCCACAGAGGCCAAGCTGGGGCTCTGGCTATCCTCTGGCTGCTGCAGGTTGTAGATGTCTCTGTTCACTTCCCAGCTCCGGCCCTGAAACCCTGGGGCCTCATACACCACAGCCTGTGGGGGAAGGGGCAGCGTGGGGTTGGACCAGACCCACCCAGCCATCCTCGGATGACTCTCGCCAGCATCAGCCCAGAGCTAAGCCCTCCCAGTCCCTCGCTTGAGCCCCATGCCCTCCCCTGACTCCTTTCTCTTCTCTGACCTGTGACTTGGTCCTTCTACATCAAAAGCAGGTTCCCAATGAATCAGTCGGCTTCCACCATCACCACCACCACCTGCCCCCAGACCCAGCCTCTGGCCCCAGCGCCCTCCTCTCCATCTTCTAGTCCAGGCCATGGTGCATACACACACATACACACCCCCTACCCAAAGGCCCGCTTTGACCCTGAAGCCCAGGCTCTTACCTTGGGCTCCCCTGGCCTCTCCACACTTGGGCAGCCCTGCAGAGAAGACAGAGTGAGACCCCAGCCCAGAGGTGGGGAGAGACAGACTGGGGCTGATGACTTTGGGTTGACTTGTTCCTGAGACCCTTAAAAATGGCCAATCCCATGTCCTACCCCCTTCCCTTAGGATCAAATCCTCCCTCTCCTCGAATCCTATTCCCAGTAGGAGTTCCCAGGCCCTGCCTCTTCTTCCAGACTGCAGGGCAAGGCTACTGGGCCCACCTACTCCTTACCAATCTCATGGGCTTCAGGGAGCCCACGCTGGGGTCTGATGCTCCCCAGGCCTCTGAGGTGGGGTACTCTCCAGGCTCCAGAATGCAGGGAGTATCTTCAAAGAAGGGTTTGGGGTATAGAAGCCACCTGGAAGAAGGCAGAGAAGTAGCTGCACCCTAGACTCCCAGGAATACAGATTAGTGGATGGGGTGGAAGGTGCAGAGGGAAGAATTGAGTTTGGGGGGAGAAGCCCTGATCAAGGGAACTCTGGAGAACATTTCAGGCCCCCATCATCTCCTGCAGCAGCCAGTCCATTGATCTCTCTTCTGACCTGACCGTCTCTAATTGCACACAGAGGCTAAGAGTTCTTTCTAGCACCCACACCTGCTTAAAATTCTCCATTAGCCTCATAATACAGCCCAGCTGCACAAAGAGGCTTTCCTCCTGGGCCTCCCATCTCCCCAATTGTGCTGCTTTCTCTGGCCAGACTGAACTTTCAAAGCTTAGATCTCTCACCTCTGGGCCTTTGTAGGTGCTAGTATACTCTTTTTCCCCCCCCCATTCATTCAGTTAACAGATATTCAGGGCCATCTACCCCATGCCAGTTCCTGCTTCAGGCATCAGGGACACAGTAGTGAACAAAACATATGAAGCCCCTGCTTTCACGGAGCCAATTCATCCCAGCTGAGGAGTCTCCTCCTCCAGGAAGGCTTCTCTGACCTGGGCTGGTTTGGTGCTGTTCTTTGCTCCTGCAGCCCCGTGCTCCTCCATCCTGGAACTCCGGATTGCTACTGTCTGCTTGCTTGCCTGGCCCCGCCAGTAGGCTGAGCACTTCTCGCAGGCAGGAACCATGTCCTGTCACCTCTGTGTCCCCAGCACCCAGCAGAGTGAGTGTTAAATGAAGGGCTTCCAGAAAGCCCAGACTCACAGTCCTGCGGAAACAGTGGCAGATGCCACTTGCAGGGGCCTCTCCAGGCCCTGGGGGTCCTCCAAGGCCTCAGTCAGCTTCACTTGCTCCCCTTTGAGGCCCTCCTCAGAGTACAGACTGATCTCTGGGGTAATGTAGTCCTGCAGAAGGAGAGGGGTGGGAAAATGAAGTGTAAAACAGCACCTTGGACCTCCCTGGAAGAGGGAGTCGTAATGGCCCCAATGACCACGATGGTGTGGTCACTCAGCTAGAGCTAGACACCCTAGACTGTGAAGTCAAGTGGACCTTAGGAAGTATTACCATGAACAAAGCTAGTGGAGGTGATGGAATGCCAGCTGAGCTATTTCAAATCCTAAAAGATGATGCTGTTAAAGTGCTGCACTCAATATGCCAGCAAATTTGGAAAACTCAGAAATGACCACAGGACTGAAAAAGGTTAGTTTTCATTCCAATCCCAAAGAAGGACAATGCCAAAGAATGTTTAAATTACTGTACAATTGCACTCACTTTCACATGCTAGCAAGATTATGCTCAAAATCCTTCAAGCTAGGCTTCAGCAGTATGTGAACCAAGAACTTCCAGATGTACAAGCTGCATTTAGAAAAGGCAGAGGAAAAATAGATCAAACTGCCAACATTCGTTGGTCATAGAGAAAGCAAGGAAATTCCAGGAAAGCATCTACTTCTGCTTCATTGACTATGCTAAAGCCTTTGAGTGTGTGGATCACAACAAACTGGAACATTCTTGAAGAGATGGGACCAGACCACCTGACCTGCCTTCTGAGAAATCTGTATGCAGGTCAAGAAGCAACAGTTAGAACCAGACAGGGAACAACTAACTGACTCAAAATTGGGAAAGGAGTGTGACAAGGCTGTGTATTGTCACCCTGCTTGTTTAACTTAAATGCAGAGTACATCATGCAAAATGCCAGGCTGGATGAAGCACAGACTGGAATCAAGATTGCTGGGAGAAATATCAATAACCTCATCTGTGCAGATGATACCACGCTAATGGCAGAAAGTGAAGAGGAACTAAAGAGCCTCTTGATGAGGGCGAAAGAGGAGAGTGAAAAAGCTGGCTTAAAACTCAACATTCAGAAAACTAAGATCATGGCATCTGGTCCCATCAGTTCATGGCAAATAGATGGGGAAAAAGTGGAAGTAGTGACCGACTTTATTTTCTTGGGCTCCCAAATCACTGTGAATGGTGACTGTAGCCATGAAATGGAAAGACGTTTGCTCCTTGGAAGGAAAGCTATGACAAACCTAGACAACATATTAAAAAGCAGAGATATCACTTTGCTGACAAAAGTCCATAGAGTCAAAGCTATGGTTTTTCCAGAGTCATGTATGGATGTGAGAATTGGACAATAAAGAAGATGAGGGGCAAATAATTGATGCTTTTGAATTGTGGTGCTGGAGAAGACTCTAGAGAGTCCCTTGGACAGCAAGGAGATCCAACCACTCATTCCTAAAGGAAATAAACCCTGAATATTCATTGGAAGCACTAATGCTGAAGCTGAAGCTCCAATACTTTGGCCACCTGATGTGAAGAGCCAACTCATTGGAAAAGACCCTGATGCTGGGAAAGGTTGAAGGCAGGAGGAGAAGGGACGACAGAGGAGATTGTTGGATGCCATCACCGACTTGGTGGACGTGAGTTTGAGCAAACTGTGAGAGATAGTGAAAGACAGGGAAAACTGGCATGCTGCAGTCCATGGGGTCACAAAGAGTCGGACATGACTTAGCGACTGAACAACAGCAAGTGGTTAAGACTCCGTTGCCAATTCAGGGGAGCATGGGTTCAATCCCTGGTCAGGAAACTAAGATCCCATATGCCGTGTGGCATAGTCAAAAGATAAAAACAAAACCACCCATCACCCTTCAGAGACTACCCCCGTCCACACCTGCCTTCCCCAAGTCTGTTCAGCTGGGGCTGCCAGGGGCTTCTCCCCAGAAGCCAGAAACAACTGGGGTGTTCTCTGCAATGTCAGCCAGATAAGCCTGAGTCCAAAGCCCTCGCTGGTCCCTCTCTCGCTGGCCCTTTGGGACCTAAGACCAAAGTTCTCAGAAGGAGCCTGCCAAGTACCATGCCCTTTGCCCTGCCTCTGGGAACCTCATTTCCAGCCTGGTGGAGGGATGGGCAGGATGGACAGCCATTTCTGGAGATCTGAATTTGATCCTTCTTTGTATACAATTTCAACTCTATACCAATTTCTGCTGCTGCTGCTGCTAAGTTGCTTCAGTCGTGTCTGACCCTGTGCGACCCCATAGACAGCCCACCAGGCTCCCCTGTCCCTGGGATTCTCCAGGCAAGAACACTGGAGTGGGTTGCCACTTCCTTCTCCAATGCATGAAAGTGAAAAGTCAAAGTGAAGTCACTCAGTTGTGTCCAACTCTTTGCGACCCAGTGGACTGCAGCCCACCAGGCTCCTCCATCCATGGGATTTTCCAGGCAAGAGTACTGGAGTGGGGTGCCATTACCAATTTCTACCCCTTCCTAAACTGGAAGGACTGATGCTTAAGCTGAAACTCCACTGCTTTGGCCACCTGATGCAAAGAACTGACTCCTTGGAAAAGACCCTGATGCTGGGAAAGATTGAAGGTGGGAGGAGAAGGGGACGACAGAGGATGAGATGGTTGGATGGCATCACTGACTCAATGGACATGAGTTTGAGTAAGCTCCGGGAGCTGGTGATGGACAGGGAGGCCTGGCATGCTGCAGTCCATGGGGTCACAGAGAGTCGGACACGACTGAGTGACTGAACTGAACTGAAGTGAAACTGGCCTCCACCTGCTCTGCATCTCAGGAAGCTACAGATCCTTTCTGCATTTCTGGGTGTTTCTTCTTCATCAGGATCATTTTCATTCACTCGCTTCTTCATCAGATGTTTATGAAACAGGGACTTCTCCAGTCATCCAGTGGCTAAGATGCTGGGCCCCCAATACAGGGGGCCCAGGTTTGATCCCTGGTCAGAGAACTAGACCCCAGATGCTGCAACTAAGACCCAGCATAGCTGAGGAAGTAAATAAATAAGTATTTTTTAAAATGTTTATGAAACATCTACTGAGTGTAAGACATATGCTAAGGTCCTGTCCTACCCCTTCTCATTTGGTCTTCCCAGTGGGAAGTGTTACGGCATTCCCAGACTAGGAAAGTCAGACTCAGTGAGGTTAAGTGGGCTGCCTGAGGGCACCTGGCCTGTAAGTGGCAGGGCCAAGAACAGAGCTGTGCAGTTTTTGTTCACTGTTGCAAAGCACATCCCAGTGCCTGGAACACAGTAGGCACCTAATCAATGCTCACTGAATCAAAGGAACCCAAGTCCACCAGACTTCAAAGCCCTTGGTTCTCTTTTGTACCTAAATTACCTCCCACATGAAGATGAATTTATTGTGAGAAGCTCACAATAAATTGTCTGCAAACATTTGTGTGTTTCTGGAGAGGGTTTGAAAATTCTTGTCCCCTCTTTTGCATGGCTGGGCCACTGCCCTAGTTAACATAAGATTCTCTTCCTCTCTTACCAGGAGGATTGCAACAGCTCTGGACTCAAGAGTTATTTTGTCCTTCCATTAAAAAAGAAGAAGAGAAAAAAAAAAAAATCCCAAAACGTCCTGATTTTAGATTTCTGTTTTCTTTTCTGGGTCTCTCTGGTGTCCAAGATGGTTTTGTCCGCTTAATTTTAGTGATTTATGAACCTGTGTTCTGAAAATGGTATTTCCCCACCTTAGAGATATGAAATATAACATTGTGTCCTTTCCGACCACGCTGTTGTTGTTTAGTCCCTGTGGTCGTGTCCGACTCTCTGCAACCCCATGGACTATAGCTGGCCAGGTTCCTCTGTCCATGGGATTTCCCAGGCAAGAACACTGGAGTGGGTTGCCACTTCCTTCTCTAAGGGATCTTCCTGACCCAGGGACCAAACCCCTGTCTCCTGCATTGGCAGGCAGATTCCTTAGCATTGAGCCACCAGGGAAGCGTCTGTGTGCGCGGGGGTCTATGCGCGGCACCTCAGCTCTGGCTGCGGGCCTGAACACCTGGGCCCTGGATGGGTGGTGAGTGCCCACAGCCAGCCCCACCCATTTATGTTGCTCTAACTCCATCCTTCCCCAGGCTCCAGCTGGAGCTAGTGCGGCTTGGCCTCGGCCTCCCCAAGCCAGGCTGAGCATCCCGCAGAATCCCTTTCCTCTCCAGTTGGCTCCACAGTCAGGACTCTATACAGGTATAAACCCTCTTCAGGCTCCAAGCCTGTGATCTCTCCTAGAAATCCCAGCTCTAGGTGTCCCTGTCTTCCTCCTCAAGGCCTGGGACTTAGGGTAGATGAGGCGACATCTGGTCCCCCACACCCAGCCACTCACCCGGACGACCCTCCTCAGGGAGCCAATGCCTTGGGTACTCCATGCTGATCCTGGGGCTCCAAGTTCTGTATCCCCTTGAGGCAGGACCAGCTTCCGGCCCTGGAATGCTGGCTGTTCGTGCAGCACCCAGCTGTGGGCACAGAGACCTAGGGTCACCGAATGGAGTTGGGTGGGAGATACGTGGGGAGGATGTCCCCGCAAGGCAGGGTCTCTGGGTAGCTATGGGGGGCTTCTGCCCTCAGTGGGCACTTCTCACTGTCCTCACATCCCCGAGGTTCACATGCCAGAGCCCGCCGGGAGCTCCGCACTCACCAGCCTCGGACCACCCGTACGGAGGCCACATGGGCCCAGCCGGAAGCATCATCAGTATCTTCCCAGACCTCCTTGCGGCTGCCTTGGCAGCCAGGCTCTGAGAAGAGGACAATCTGCAAGAAGGCCCAGAGGGGTCCTTAGGGCCCGTCCCTGGAACCCCCACCTCCTGTTCTTCCACCCATTTGCCCCCCAACCCCAGCGCCCCCTACCTTTCCAGGCCTCGTGTTCAGCTTGCCCTGGGTCTTCAGTGCTGGGTTCTGGAATGGAGAGCCGTGATACGTCTTTATGGGGTTGCCTCTTTATTGCCTCTCTTAACCTGCCACTCTAGGAATCCCATATCCTCCCTGCAGGCCTCCAACCCGCAAAGAGCTGGCCCACAGAGAATGCTACGCTTGCTCCCAGCCCCCAGGGCTTCATCACTCTGTCCCCGGAACTGCCCCCTTCCCCAGCTTCTGAGATTTTATCAAGCCCTTCGGAATCCTCAGTGCAAACAGCCTGCTGCTCGGATCGGGAGACTGCCTCCCAGGATCCCGGTCCTCACAGGATCCAAACCCTGGCCTAGATGAGGCCAGGCCCTCCTCCGTTGCCCACCTAAGGCCTCACTCACCCACCCCTCCGGGGGCCGGGCACGTGCCGGCTTTTGTGAAGGCGGCCTTTCACTGTAGAGCAGGGGCAGCTGTCCTGGACCCTTCTTGAGCCCCGGTGCCCCGTGGGGCTGCAGAGTGGACAGTTTTGTGCCCAGTGGTTCCAAGGTGGGGGCCTCCTTCAGGGCAGGCATCAGACCCCCAAAGAGGAGGCTGCCTCCAAGACGGGAAGTGGGCCGGCTGCCTGCCTGCCACTCTGGCCCAGGTTCTGGGTGGGGGCCCTTGGCACCTGCTACATGCTTCTTCATCATCTCCAGAGGAGAGCAAGAGACCTGGGCAGGCCGGGCAGGGGAGGGGTCCCTGGGGGGGCCCGGCCTGGCTCTCTCCTGCCTGCGCTGGAGCTTTTCATCGTCACTCAGGTAGGGGTTCTCTGGCTCTTCTTCCTCCTCCTCCTGTGCCTTCTCTTCCTTCTTTACTTCCAGGGTGGGCACCTCCTGGGGGCTGGGTCCCAGCACGCACGGCCCAGGCTGGTCCTCCTCGATGGCAGGCAGGGTGGCGTACATGGCCAGGTAGGAGGAGCGGGGGGCTCGAGGTAGCCGGTGAGTGCGCAGGATCTCAGGAGGCTCCATGCTCCGCAGGGTATCCAGGAAAATCTCCAGGTCAGCGGTCAGGGCCACCTCCTCCTCCTCCCTTGATGGCTCCAGGAACGTCTTGCCCTTGGTGGCTTCAGGGACAAGCTGGGACTCCCGGCTGGTCTCTGCTCCCATCATCACCGGGGCTGGGGGACCTCCTGGACCAGAGGATATCCTGCCCACTGAGGAGGAGGGAGCGATGAGAGTGGCTGGGGCCTGGACAGCTACTTTCTGGGTGGAAGATGGAACATTAGAAGCACCAGGGTCCTGGACAGCTTCTTTTTGGGTGGGAGATGAGACGATGCTTTCTTCAGACCCCTGGACAACCTTTTCCTGTTTGGGGGATGGGACGGCAGGAATTGTCAGGCCTTGAGCAGCCTCTTCCTTGGGGAGGGGAGGGACAGGGCTGCCTGCCGTACTCCAGACGACCTCTTTCTGGCTGATCGGGCTGACTTCTGGGCCCTGGGCAACCTTGGTTGGTTTGGGGGCTGAGGCAGCAGGAACACTCGGACCCTGCACTACCTCTTTCTGGTTGGGAGATGAGTCAGCAGGAACCCCAGGGCCCTGTACTATCTCTTTCTGGATAAGGGGAACAACAGGGACTTTTTCAGAGTCCTGAACAACCTTATTCTTTGGGGAGGATGGAGCAGAAAGACCTCCCGGGCTGTTGATGGCCTTCCATCTCATAGAGGATGGAGCAAGAGATTGTCCAGGGACTATAACAACCTCAGTCTTCACCATGGGCAGGATGGTGGCCGCAGGGGGATCTGAAAGCCCTTCTCTTTTGATGGAGGGCAGGGCCTGGGGTCCCTGGGGATTGAGAGTGAGCTGGGCCCGAGCCTGAGTAGGTGCTTCAGGTTGCTCTGGGGGGTGAACTAGGCTCAGGGAGAGGGTTCGGGTCTGGAGTCTGGGAGAGGAGGGTACTGGGGTGTGGCCCTGAGAGGTCTGGAGAGGGGACTGGGTGGGGCTGGCAGGTCTCTGCACCCTTGGGACCTCATGGACCCCAGCACCCAGGGCTCTGTCCTGTTCCTGGTCTGGGTGGGCTGCAGGGACCTCCTGGCTCAGAGTGGGGTGAGCCTCCTCCAGGAAGCCCGCAGGGCCTGGAGCAGATCTGTCCTTCGGCTCTGCCGTCCTTGTCTCAGGCAGCTGCCTAAGGGCTGACCCTTCTGTGCTGCCCAGACCTGGACTCCGTGGCACAGCAGCCAGGGGCTTGGGAAGCCGGCTGGTGGGGGCGGTCCGCTCAGCTGGTACAAGGCTACTTAGCAGCTCCAGGGCTTGACTGCGACTGGGGGAGCCCTCGGTCTGGGGGTTCACCACCACTGCCCGCACCGCGCGGGAAACACTGCGGCCCCTTGGCAGGGCCTCACCCAAGAGTGAGGGCCCCACAGAGTTGATCACGGTGCTGGTCACCCGGCGGTCCACGTGGCCTCCCACCATCACGGTGGTCCGCACAGTGCGCGTCACCCGCCGCTCCTCCAGGCTCCTGGAGCTGCCGCTGGCGAGACTCACACCCGGGTGGGGGCTCGGCTCCCGGGGCCCGTGCGCCGGCACCAAAAACTCAGTCCTGGCCGTGGCTCCCGCGCTCGGCGGCTCGGTCCTGGGGGGCTGGGGGCTGCCGTCACCCTGCTCCGCAGCCTCCTTCAGTCTTCCCACTGGCCTTTTTTCCTTGAGGGGTAGTATGTACTTCTTGGAAAAGACCGGCCCGTGGCTCTGGAAGCTCTTGGAGCCAGCCCCGTCCCGGGGGCCCTGGTGGTTCACGGTCTCTTCCTCCCAGACAGCAAAGCCATTGACTTCCTCTCGACGATAGCTGGACTCAAACGTCTCCTTGGAGGGGGCTTCCAACCGGGCCCCTGACACCAGGGACACCTTGTGGAAACGGTGTTTGACCTCGTCCTGGGCAGGGGGCCGCTGCCGCCATGTCAACGTGGTGCTCACCACTTGGGCCTTGGCCTCAGCCGGGGGCCCACTGGCCTCCTCCATGTTGGGCCCCGGCAAGGCGTCCTGCGGTGTCCTTGGCTCGCTGTGGTCCAGCTCGCTGCAGAGGGTGCCGGGAAGAAAAAAGATGGGGTCAGGGGGAGTGGTCAGGGTGGCTCCTGCAGTGTAGAATAGCTGTCTCTGCAGAGGTCAGACTGAGTAACCTCAGACCAGCGTTTCAGGGCCTTTGTTTCTTCATCAGTAAAATGGGCACGATACCCTCAGAGCTCCCACCCCTCTCCCTACTTTCAGGCGTTCTCCTATGCCACGGTCCTTCAAGGGGTGAAGCTGAGGCCTAAGCCTAGAAGGAGAGAGAGGAAGAAAAGAGGCATGTGGATCCGACTCACTGGTCTGTGGACAGGGCTGTGACGCTGCCCAAGGAGCCCTGGGGCTAGTCCTCTAGGAGCTAAAAATTAGAAAACCGGAAAGCTGAAAACTAGACAAGCAATGTTCTGACCCTGTTTCCAATCCTGATGAAGGAAGGTGAGGAAAGACAGCTTTGGCCTCAAGCAAAGCTGGGTTCCCCCTATCCCTGTCACTCATCAGCAAGATGACCTTGGGCAGCCACTTTTCCCCCAGCAAGTTTCAGGCCCCCCGGCCAGAAAACTGGAATAACAAGAGTATGTGCTTCACAGGGTTATTGTCGGAATCCAGTATGAGAGAAAGAATAAAAACTCACTTTATAAACGAAAATGCTGACTCCTAAGTTTCCCCATGAAGAATAAATTATTCACTATGGCAAACAGTATGGAGTTTTCTTAAAAAACTAAAAAGCAAGGTACCATATCATCCAGCAATCCCACTCTTGGATAGATATCCAGAAAGGATGCAAACTCTAATTCAAAAAGATACATACACTTAAATGTTCACAGCAGCACTCTTTACAATAGTCGAGACATGGAAGCAGCTAAAGTGTCCATCCATAGACGATGGTTTAAGAAGATGTGGTGTATAAACACAGTGGGCTATTATCCAGCCATAAAAAAGAGTGAGATATCGCCATTTGCAAAAATAGGGATGGACCTAGGGAGTACCATGGGGTCGATAGGAGTCGGACACGACTGAGCGACTTCACTTTCCCTTTTCACTTTCATGCATTGGAGAAGGAAATGGCAACCCACTCCAGTGTTCTTGCCTGGAGAATCCCAGGGACAGAGGAGCCTGGTGGGCTGCCGTCTGTGGGGTCACACAGAGTCGGACACGACTGAAGCGACTTAGCAGCAGCAGCAGCAGCAGCATACTTAGAGAAGTAAATCAGACAGAGAAAGACAAACATAATATGATATCACTTACATGTAGAAACTAAAAAATGATACAAATGAATTTATGCATGGGAATTGCCTAGTGGTCCCAGCGATTAGGACTTGCGCTTACACTGCAGAGGGTGCAGGTTCAATCCCTGGTCAGAACTAAGATCCTGCAAGCCACACAACACAGCCAGAAAAAATCTATGGGCAAAACAGAAACAGTCTCACAGACACTGAAAACAAGCTTATGGTTACCAAAGGGGAGGGGGAGGCATAAATTAGGGGTATGAGATTAACAGATACAAACTACTGTTTATAAAACAGATAAGCAGCAAGGATTTACTATATTGCACAGGGCACTATATTCAATATCTTGTAATAACCTATAATGGAAAATAGCATATAGTTGAATCACTTTGCTATATTAAATCCAGTATACTTCAATTTTTTAAGACAGAATAAATTATTTATAAATTATGAACACACATTCCCCTTCTGCAGATGTGGGTGGGGGGAAAGACTCAGAGAGATTAGGAAATTTGCCCAGAGTCACACAGTAGCAGAGACAAGGGTTGAATCTAACCCTAAGTGGTGAACCACCAAATCAAACTTCCTAATGTATCTGGTAAACTAAGACTCTGTGTTTTGGGGGGTTTACTTTTAAAGGAGGCACAGCAGTCCTGGAAGGGGCCAGGCAGTCCCCTCTCTGACTTCCAGGCTGCACTAGTAGGGCAATCCTATTCTCAGGCCTCAAGAACCCAAGAGATGAGCCTGTTCTGCGCCAGCCTCAGTACCGGCCTGTCTGCAGCTCCTCCTCTCTGTGAGGCAGCCCCCAGACCATCATAGGGGCCCTTAAGGCCGGAAATGGACCCATGCCCCCGACTGCCCTCCCCTCTTCTCCATTTCCCTCCCTCCTGAGAGGCTGATGGAACCCAGAACTTTGACCCTGTCTTGTGGCCCCAGAAGTGACTCAGGTTTTATGAGGGACAGAGCTGAATGGGGCTGAGGCCCAGGGAAGCCCGACCTGACTCGGGGACCATTGGTGACTCTGACAGCATGTGGCCTGGTCCAGGATGGGCTCTGGGTGGCCCCAGGAAAGTCTTGTGTATGACGGAGGGGAGGGGCTGGAAGGGATGCCCAATTCTTTCCCCAGGCCCGAATTCCTGACAGCCACACACTCAGACACCTGATTGTAGCCCTTCCCTAAGGCCCAGCCTTCTCCTCTGTCCTCACTAAGGAGCTCTTTTGCTTCCAACAGAATCTCTGTCTTCCTGGTTGGTACTAATGATAAAAACCACCATTCGCTGAGATTCCCCAGCCGTGATGGCACCAACAGTAGGGGCAGAGCCTGGGTTCTAAGTCGTGTATTCACTCCTTCACTCACTCATTCACCGTTCATCGTGTTAGGCGATGTGCTAGGTTCTGGTTGCACCTGTGCGTGCTCAGTCATTCAGTCGTGTCCCACTCTTTGTGGGACCCTGTGGACTGCAGCCCACCAGGCTCCTCTGTCTGCGGAATTATCCAGGCAAGAGTACTGGAGTGAGTTGCCGTTTCCTCCTCCAGGGGATCTTTCTGACCCAGGGATGAAACCCACGCCTCCTGCATCTCCTGAATTGCAGGTGGATTCTTTACTGTTGAGCCCCTGGGGAAGCCCCAGGTTCTGGTTAGATTCATCCAAAGCCAATTTCTCTTGAAAGTGGTATTCCGGGAGTTCAGGGGTCAAAGAATTAGACATAAAAACAGGAACCACATTTGGAAGGCCTCCATAGGCTTTTGCCACAGGAGAGCCTCGGAAGAGGAGGCCACTGGTATTCGTATCAGATACGTCTGTGACCTCCCAATAATCAGAATTCTATGCCTCTCTGAACCCAGCCCCCAGACAACACCCCTGATAGTCATTCCACAAGCATGTGGTCATTTGTTTCTGCCTGCATACCTCTAGGGACAGGGAGGTCGCAATTTAACAGCTGACCTGTTCCGTCCCTGAATAGTCACGATGGCTAGAATGTTCTTCACACTAAGCAGGAATTTGCCTGCCTATAGATCCCCTGACCCTGTTTTGTCCTTCCTCTGAAGACACACCTCAAAACCCCAGGAGGCCTCTCCTAGGCCAGCAGAAATGCCCATTTCCAGAGCCCTCTCTTCTTCAAGGCCCCGGAACCAGCCGGGTCACCTGTGACTTCCAGATCAGCTGTGTGGGGCTGGGAAAGGGAGGGGCTGTGGAGGGGGTGGGGGGGAGTGTGGGAAAGAACCTTGTCTAACTCAACAAGGCCTGGATTCTCCCCGCTTACCTGTGAGTCACCCCCAAACTAGGCCAAACAGGCCCACAGGCGCACAAGCACATGCTGCGTCACACACAGGCACACGCCAACAAACAGGGCACAGAATCACACAGGCGCAAACACACGCAGACACTTACCCCGGCATACACAGTCAGAACCAGAGTCAGACACAGGTACTCAGGGACACACGCACAGGGACACAGCAGACACACAAGTCACACAGACGCAGGAACCCACAAGCACAACGACACGTGCACACAAGTTCCCAGTACACACACACACAGTCAGGCCACAGTCTCCAGCCCTTCTCCCCTTGAAATTAACCCTCACTGGGACAGACAACCACACCTGGATGCATACACGTCTTACATATCCGGCCCTGATTACGTCGTGCCTCCCCCGCCTCCCCATATTTGCCAGTCCTGGCCCAGGGAAGCCTGCCCCAGAAAGGGAGCACAGAGAAGAAATGACACCCCTGGAGCTCCACTTCCTTCCCCTCTGAGCCCTCGCCTCCTGCGAATCTGTCATTATCCACCCGTGCCCAAAATAGTCAGGGAGTGGCAGACGGAGTCCCCCGGCCAAACCTGCTGCCCCTTCCTTTCCCCTCGCCAAGGCCTGCCTCCTCCACCCACCCTCTCTCTCTCTGTAGCCCTCCTCCGCCCCCCACCCCCACCACCCTTCAGGATCTGCTTTAGACCCTGCATTAGCTCATCTGTTTTGAACTGACTCTTCTAGGATCACTGTAAGCTTTCTCAAGGTAGAGTTCTGCCTACCGTGATGGAAAATTGATGTTGGTTAAAAAGAAAGAATCAGTTGTTCAGTGAAGGGAAAAGGAAAAAAAAAAAAATAGGAGGAGGGTGCGTAATCAGGGATTCTTATTCAACCTTCCCCACTGAGCAGGTCCCTGCGCCAGCCTGGGTCGCACAGGTCCCTCTTCCTTGTCGCAGGATCATCATCCTGACTCCAGCCCAGAGGCGTGGGCATCCTTGGTGTTGCCTCTGCCGCCACAGTGCTTCCAAATCTGGGTCCCCGCACAGATGGTAGTAGACTTCACCCCCACGTAGTCACAAAGAAATCACAGGTCACAGAAAGCTCTGTACAGCAACCACACTCAGCACCCTGCCACCCCCCGCCGTCTGCACGGGGCCTCTGAGGCCTCTGTGAGAGGCAGGAGAGAGAGGTGTTTAGAACACGGGTGCAGGCGTGCACGCTCAGTTGCTTCAGTCGTGTCTGTCTCTTTATGACCCCATAGACTGTAGCCCACCAGTCTCCGCTGTCCATGGGATTTCCCAGGCAAGAACACTAGAGTGGCTGCCATTCCCTTCTCCAGGGGATCTTCCCAACCCAGGGACTGAACCTGTGTCTCCTGCATTGCAGGTGGAGTTTTTTAACCGCTGAGCCACCGGGGAAGCTCTGGAACACAGGTATTTGGGTTCAGATTCTTGCCCCTTCATTTTCTGGTCGACTTAGAGCAGGTGATGAAACCTGTCTGAACCTTAGTTTCCCTTCTGTCATTGGGGTGAGAGGGTGGAGAACAGGATCAGCCCTACTTCATGGGGCTGCTGTGAGGATTAAATAGAATTACGCTGAGAAAGGGAACCATGGGTGACAACCACCACCATCATCAGTAGGAACTTTTCAGAACGCTGTCTGAGGCCTGGTGTGCCCTTCCAAGTGGTTCTAGAGAGGTCTCAAGTTCACCGTGTTGGCAGTGAGTTTTACAGGACCCATCCTCCTTTCTCTGAACCCACCAGGCAGATTCAGGAGAGTCAGGGGTCCCTGCAGCCACAGATTAAAAACCAAGGCTTTAAAAGAAGAAAAACCAAGGCTTAGCAATGTTATGTGGCAGCCTGGGTGGGAGGGGAGTCTGGGGAGAATGGATACATGTATATCTATGGCCGAGTCCCTTTGCTGTCCACCTGAAATTATTACAACGTTGTTAATTGGCTCTACTGCAATACAAAATAAAAAGGTTAAAAAAAAAACCCAGGGCTTGGGAACCTCAGCGCCTGTTCACCAACACAGGGCCAGGTGGGGTAATTATTGCTGCGACTGAAGCGTTATTAATAAGCATCTGGGCTGTTTTGGTTGCCCCACTCTCTAGAGTTCAAAGTATCTTCCTGTAACCTCCTCCTCCTCCTCCTTCATCTCCAGTGACCAAATCAACTTGATGACTCAAGGCCCAGAGAAGTTAAGCAACTCACCCCAGGACATCCAGCATCACCTGAGAGTTCTCGTCTCAGGCTGAGAAAGTGGTCTCCAGAACAGAACGAGGGTCTGGGGAAGGTGTTGCTGAAGATAAGGTGACCCTCCCCATCCTCTCTGCGACAGGATATCCCCCTCCCCAGGTGGATGGAGGAGGAGAGCAAACCTGGGTCCGGGGAGGTAGCCTGCGGGCATGCACGGGGTTGGGGGGCAGGCAACAGAGGGCAGAGATGGGAAGGGGAGGGGATGGCAGAGTCAGCCTATGAATGAATGGTTTAGAGAAGCCCAGAGACGAGATAGAGACCCAGGAAGGGGCGGCCAGGTCAGTTTCCTCCTCCCCCACCGCCCCACGTGGGGGATGAAATCTACTCACCGTCTGTGTGGGGACCCAGGCGTCCGGCCGGCCCGGAGCTCCTGCCGCTGGGCCGTGCTCCCCTGATGTGGTGGGGCTCGGAGCTGGGGTTCCTGAGGCGGGTCAGCTAGGCACCCTGTGATGGGGCGGGGCCCCTGGGGAGGCTCCTGCCAGCCCCTGGATTCCTCAGGGCCGCAGGGGTGGGGAGCTGGTTGGGCCGGTTTGGGCTCTTCCGTCTCCTCCCCAGGTGCTTGCTCACGCCCCTGCAGGCTGACAGTGATGTGGTAGTAGCGGGTCCTCCTGGCAGAGGGACGCTCACGTAGGGTCTGGGCTGGCTCTGGCAGGGTTGGCTCTGGCAAGGCTGGCCCTGGACTGGTAGGCTCGCCCTTTGCCCCCTCTGCCCTGGGGCAGGACGCTGGGCGGGGCAGCACGTCTTCCAGGTTGCTGGGTGCCTCGGGCAGCAGAGGAAACCCCCGGGCTGAGTGTGGGGGTTGCCGGCAGGTGTGGCCCGGAGGTCCTTGTTCCAAACATCCAGACGCCAGTGGTGGGCCTGAGGGACCCCTGGCTCCAGCAGGCTCTCCTGAGGTCACCGCTGGTGCCAGGCTCTCTGGCCCCATGGAGGCATGGTTGGCCAGGTCAGAGGCGCTGCCTACAGCAGGCCTCTGGAGGCGCCCCAGAGGCTCCACCAGCCCCCCTGAGCTGTATCGTCGCTTCCAAAGCCAGGAGCCAAGGCTCCCTGCCCGAAGGTCCAACTCTGAGCGGCTCTGGGCTTGGGCCTGAGGGAAAGCAGAAGCAGAGACCCAGTGATAGTCTCTCTGGCCTGCCCCCTGGGTACCCCCCGGCACCCCTGGCTGCCCTCCTTGGCACAGGAGAAGCTGAAGAGAGCCCTGACACCAAGCGGAGCTGCCCTACGGAGAGGCTGCCAGGGCCGCAAGAGCTGGACAGAGAGGCAGAGCTCTGGAAAGTTCCTTCGGCATTTATCTCACCCCTTCCCATTCTACATACGAGGAAAGAGAGGCTGAGAGAGACGCTGACATGACCAAGGTCGCACAGTGAGGGTTCCTGACTCTCAGGCCAACTGCTGGTTTCCCAGGACTCCACTGGCTTCTGGCCCTTTGCTACCAGCTGCCCTGGGGATTAGGGCCTGTGTGGGCATGCCTGCCACAACGCCCCTGGCTTCTGCCCACTCCAGGCTTCCAGAGCCTGCAGCCGCCTCTCCAATACCCTCCCAGCCTGAGTGTTCCAAACACACCTGAAGGAGGTATTGGGTATAGAGATGTTCTTGGGACAAGAGGAAGCCAGGGAAGAGGGTTCCCCTAAAAGTGGGACAACCCTGACTTCTGTCTGCCGTCTTCCCCTGGGGCCCAGCCTAGCTGTGGGGGTGAGGGGAGAGGGTTCAGGACCACAGACCTGAATAGACACTGCCCCCCAAATGCCAGTCTTCAGGGATGGATTTGTGTCCTTGGCAACAGAGGAGCCAAATCTGGGGTCAAATTTCTCCTTAGCAGGGGCCCTTAATCCCAAATACCTTATTTTACACATCTATGAAAATAGATGCAGCCTCTCACTCCCCAGGGGCTGAAAATCTCAAGAAACAGGAAGGCTGGATGATTAATCTGGGAGTCTGGAGCAAGGCAACCTGGGCTTGATTCTCAGCACTGTTACTTTCTAGCTGCAATACCTCTTGCGTGTTAGTTTCCCCATGTGCTAAATGGGCATGATAATAATAGTATCTGCTTCCTGGGAGTGCTGAGAATATTGTGAGATAATCCATGCAGCGTACCCAGCAGTACTCTAGTAATCACTGATGATGTTCAGGATCACAGAGAGACACATGCCTGCTTGAGCCATCTCTAGAGGAAGCCTTCTGCTATCCAGGGGATAGAGGGTGGGGGACCTGGTCTCTGTCCAATCCATGGCTCAGGTTCCCGCTGAGGATGGGGAAACTTCGGCCAGAAGGTTAAGTCACTGGCCCAGCGTCACCCCTGGGGGCCATGCCAGGAAGTGGGGAAAGGGAGTCAAAGATGGGGAAGGTCAAGTTAAAGGAGGGAGTGTGGGAAATGGGGTCCTGAGGACAGGGCCTCCTCCAGGGGCCCCTACGTTAGGAAGCTGTTTCCTAAGCATCTGGGCTCCATGCTGGATGTCCTACATCTGATACCTTATTACTCACAACAGCCCTAAAAGGCATGATTGTCCCCATTTTCTGGATGGGGAAGCTGAGGTTCAGAAGTAAGGAGTGATATGCCCAGGGTCACACAGTGTATCCCTGGCAGAGGAGGGAGGAGAGGACTGCAGTTGCCTAACTTGTAAGTCAGGGTTCTCAGGGCTGGCCCAGCCCCTCCCAACAGCTTCTTTTCCCCTCCCCTCCCCTCCCCAACCCTAGGATTCTCTCCTACCTTGAGGCTGACTTTGCTGGTGCTGCCCTGGCCCTGGGCCAGGTCAGGGCAGCTCTGGCCACCCCTGGGCCTGGGAAGGAAACACAGGGGAGGAAGTGAAGTAGGCTCCTCATCTCCTGCCCCAGACTGGACCTGATGGCCCTCGTCTCTAAGGGCCCCTGCAGGCAAGATGAGCACCTGAAGTCTTGGGGGGCAGGGGAGGTCTATGCACAGCCTCCTCTCTGCCCCCAACCCCACTTGTCCACGCCAGCCCCAGAGAAAGAGAGACAGGGATGGGCCTAGAACAAAATGGGGACTAGGCCTATATCAGGACCAGAATACAGAAAAAGGACAGTACCCTAATAATTCAAAAGCTTTCCATTTGCTGAGGCCCACCCTATGCCAGGTTTAGCACTCGGTATTACACCTCCATAATCCCCTTTAAGCCTCACAATAATCCTAAAGGGTAGATAGCAGTGTCCTCATTTTTCAGATAAGGAAACTGAGGTCCAGGGTGGTAAAGTCACACAGCTGGTGGAGTTAAGACTCTAGGATGGTCTCACTCCAAAGCCTGTCTGGGCATCACGCCTCTAACGGGGCAAGAAGAGGAGGGCCTTGGCTGCCAGCTCCGTGCACTCTGCCCCCTACTCCAGGCAATCAGCAGGGGCCAGGGGCCTGTCCCTCCGTTCCAGAGCCCCACTCCCACGGCCAGTGAGAGCCAAGTCCAAGTACACACATGGGACGTATCATCAGGCTGGCCCCAGGAGCATGCGTAGTCCCTACCCGGCCCTCCCTGTCCCTGACTCACCTGCAACGCTGCCTCCTCTCAAGTGGAGAAAGAAAGGGAGGAACAGTGCCATGTGGGCCTACAGGGCAGCTTCCTGCCAGATGGGGTGAAGGAACGGGGGGTGTGTCTTCCAGGCCGGGCGCTGGCAGCGTATGGGCACCCCCGGGCACCCAAGCTTCCAGGTTTAGGGTGGCTCGACCCTCCCCTCCCTGCTCTCTTTGGTGTGAGAGAGCAGCACAAACCCCTCCCCTCACCCTGGGCTCAACCATGCCTCCACTCCTCCCAGGGCAGGCCGGAGACAGCTACGTCATAAGATCACAACTGCACAGACACTTGTTTCCCGTGATCCCTCCTGACATTCTTTGCAGACATTGGGCCTGTAAGCTCCTGGGATCCTCTACTCTATCCCTTTCTTGGCCATTCAGCCTGGCCATCCATACAGCCTTTTCCCTGCCTCTAGACATCAGGTGCAAGTGAACTGGCTAAGAGAGAGGTAGCAGTTTGTTCAAGGTCACATGGCCAGTGGCCTCTCGGGTTAGGACAGAACTCTGGCCCCTTTGCTTGAGTTCTGAAATCTCTCAAGGCAACAGAGCAGCCCAGGGCTTCAGGCTGTGGGCCCCGGAGTCAAACTGCAGAAGTCTGTGTCCCAGCCCCACCAGTTCCAAGCTGTGTGACTGGAGAGGTGACTTGACATCTCTGAACTTCCATTTCCGTATCTGACTCACACAAAATACCTGCCTGGTACAGCCGCTGGGATGATTAAATGAGATAATCCAGGAAAAGCATCAAGCAAGTGGCAAATAAGTTTATTGTTAATACAATCTAGGATGATGGGGGAAAGCCTCTTCATGTCATGAAAGGGCAAATAGAGTGCAGTCTAAGCCAACTCAGGAACCTGTCATACTCATGACAAAGTGACATGAAGGCAAGAGCTAAACTGGCCTGTGATGAGAGAATCAAAGTCCACAGCGGCAGGAGGTGCCACCGTATTCGCCTTTCAATTATCTTCAGAGAGGAAATCAGGAGTTCCCTGGCCACCCGCCAGATCTAGGAAACTGCAAAATTGTTGTAAAAGTTTTAAAAAGTACAGGGACTTATAAAGTCCACATACCCCAAATCGTAGTACACCCCTTGGTATATTTTAATGCTTCCAGTCACTCAGACAGGCTTACTTGAACATCCACTGCACACTCCAAGACACACATCCACACCCTCGGGCCCAGGGGCGCCCGGTGCGCCCCTCCTCCAAACCCCTCACCTATCCCGGGATCTGGCCTCCTCCGGGGTCCGCTTCCCCTTGCGCTCCCTCCGGACCCCCAGCCCGGCCAGGCGGCGAGCCAGGCGGGCCCCTAGGCCCCCGCGCCGCTCGGCCATGGCGAGGGCAAGGTCCCGGGCACTGACTGCTCCGGGGCCGCGGGGGCCACCCGGATCTCGCTCATTTGCAGATATACGCCTCCTCCGGCACGCCCCCCTTGAGCAAACAGCGCCCAGCCCGAAGTCCGTGAGGGCGGGGGAGTGGGACAGATCCACATACTGCCCAAGCCCCAGGGCTAGGGGGTGCGCTCTGCAGGGGTCCTCTCCACCCCGGCTATCCCCTCTCCCCCCGACCCTCCTTCCCCGCACCCCTGCCCCGCTGCCGGGGACCCAGCTCCTGGCCCGGGCCGCGCTACGTCTTTAGGCCTCCGGAAGCGCCAGGGGACCCACTGGTCAGGGTGTTGGAAGACTTCAAGCTGGGCCTGCACAAGGTGGGCGGGAAAACAGGACTAGGAGGGTAGACCGAGCCCAGGGTCTTTCCCGCGTGCCCCCCCCGGAGGAGGGGCTAGAATGCAAGGGCGGAGCCAGGGGCGGGAGTGGGCGTGGTCGTGGGGGTTGCCTAGCTGAGTGGTTGGCTTGCTGGGCGGGGCCAAACGGTTGATCTAGTGGGTTTGGAACCTAGACCGTGATTATTGGTGGGGACCGACGCCAACCCTGCCCTCACCCTGCTGGGGAGAGTGTCCAATGAGAGTACGCTCTCTCTCTGGGTCCTGGAGACCCTAGGGCACAGCGAAAATCTCATCCAGTACCCTGGTGGGGAGCCAATCTGAAATCCACAGGTATGCCCCCTGCTGGAAGTTGGCCGGCTATTAATATTATGACCGTAGACTGCCAGGCTCCTCTGTCCATGGAGTTTTCCAGGCAAGAATACTGGAGTGATTTGCCATTCCCTTCTCCAAGGGATCTTCCCTACCCAGGGATCGAACCTGGGTTTCCCACATTGCAGGCAGATTCTTTACCATCTGAGGCACCAGGGAAGCCCAATAATAATTATTTAATAATTAAAAAACTGGCTTAGAACTTAACATTCAAGAAACTAATATCATGGCATCTATGATCATGACGTGATTTCATGGCAAACAGAAGGGGAAAAAATGGAAGCAGTGATAGATTTTCTTTTCTTGGGCTCCAAAATCACCGTTAGGCTTCCCAGGTGGCGCTAGTGGTAAACAACCCACCTGTCAATGCAGGAGAAATAAGATCCTTGGGTTGGGAAGATCCCCTAGAGGAGGAAATGGCGACCCATTCTAGTATTCTTGCCTGGAGAATCCCGTGGACAGAGGAGCCTGGCGGGCTACAGTCCATAAGGTCACAAAGAGTCGAACACGACTGAAGAGACTTAGCACGGACGCAAAATCGCTCCTGATGGTGACTGCAGTCATGAAACTAAAAGATGCTAGCTCCCTGGAAGGAAAGCTATGACAAACCTAGAAAGCGTATTAAAAAGCAGACACATCACCTTGCCAATAAAGGTCTGTATAATCAAAGCTGTGGTTTTTCCAGTAGTCATGTAGGATGTGAGAGTTAGACCATAAAGCAGGCTGAGCACCAAAGAATTGACGCTTTTGAACTGTAATGCTGGAGAAGACTCTTGAGAGTCCCTTGAACTGGAAAATCAAACCAGTCAATCCTATAGGAAATCAACCCTGAATATTCACTGGAAGGACTGATGCTGAAGCTGAAACTCCAATACTTTGATCACCTGATGTAAAGAGCTGACTCACTGGGGAAAAAAACCCTAATGCTGGGAAAGACGGAGGGCAAGAGGAGAAGGGGATGACAGAGGATGAGATGGTTAGATAGCATCACTGACTTAATGGACATGAACTTGAGCAAACTCCAGGAGAGAGTGAAAGATAGGGAAGCTTGGCGTGCTGCAGTCCATGGGGTTGCAGAGTCAGACATGACTTAGCGACTGAACAACAACAAATTATTACTTAATAATAGCTACTGTTGTGATTATAGCCTGGGCTTCCTATACCCCCATAGGGCAGTACCCTTTCCCATCTAATGCTACCACTCTCTCTGGGAGAAGGCACATTTTGCACACTTGAGGGGGTCCTCTAGGACTCCAGGGAGAAAGATCATCAAGAGGCCCCTAGTTCCCAGGCTCTCTCTGCCAGTTCTTCCCTACCTGTAGTCCTTGTAGGGCCTCTACCCCTTCCCCAAGCTTGGTACCCCCTTCGCTCTTTGTCCTCTGGGATGACTGGTCCTTGACACACAGGGGGACATCTTACTTCTGGACCCTGACATCCCTGTGTTCCTGCCTCTCCCACAGGAGGCTCAGATCCTGGCATATACAGAGGGAGATGAACGTGTCCCACCTGACCACGGCAGGGAGTACCAGCTGAGGGAGCACAGTGGCCTCTAGGAACTGGGAGACAAGGAGGTTGCAGGAAGCAGCAGACAGATATCTGGGCCGGTGCTGGTTCAGAAAAGAGTGCCCTGTGCCTGGCAACACAGCACCACAGTCTGCACCCTGCAGAGACCTGGAAGGCTGGACTGTCCATCGGCTAGCTGAGATGGAGGGCCTGGTCCCAGATAGGTCCCGAACAGAGGGTGGAACTCAAACCCAGCCAGAGGTAGGTGGCTGCAGGCACCCCCCAACACACACACACACACGGTGGGCAGCATAGTCTCTTCCTGGCTGTGTCCCGTGACCTGCCAGGTGGAGTGGGACGTGAAGTCTGGCAAATACACTCTGACCTCCCCCTGCACTATTGAAGCTCAGGAGGCCTCAGTTCATCGTAGAGAAAATCCTTTCATTGCTCCGCCCCTGCCCCCTCCCTAGGGCAGTCCTGGCACCATGGCTCAGGCCCTTACTTGCCCTGGGATGCTGAGGACACCTTGACCTTGTCCACGTCCCAGTCCATCTGCCTCTCTGATGGCGCTGCCAGAATATCTAGGGCCCCCTGGTGTCAGCGGGCAAGGTAGGTGAGAGAGGCCAGGGGCAGGTGGGTGTGAGCCAGGCCGCAGGGCCGTGGGGCGTGCAGACGAAGGTGCAGCTTCAGGTGAACGAGCTGGGTGAAGCGACTCGGGCAGACGCTGCACTGGAAAGGCCGGGCGCCCGAGTGCAGGCGCAGATGTGTCTTCAGGTTGCTGGAGCTGCTGAAGCGCTTGTCACACATCTGATGGGACAGGCACTGGTATCAGCTCTGCCTGCCTGGGTCACCCAGGATCTCTGCTCCCCACTCCCCATCTTGGAAACACCCCGCCAAGACCACCACCTCCCTGTGATGCAGGCCTGGAAGCTTTCCCCCATGATTCCTCCCTGGGACCATGGTATCTGGCACATTGGAGCCAGGCAGCCTGGGTTAGTATCCTGGTTCTTCTGCTCCTTGCATGACCTTGTACAGGAGACCTCCCCTTTCTGAGCCTTGCTCTGTTGATGGCTGACATAGAGTATTAATACCTAATCTCGTAGGCATGGAGGACTGAATAACATAATCACATAGAACCCTTAAGCGTAGGGCTGCAGCTTCTGTGCGTGCAATTAACATTTACTGGGAGCTGCTGCGTGCCAGGAGTTGGTCTTATGTAGTCTTCTTCAGGACTGGAGAATCGGGACTAAGCACTACTTCTGTATTAACAGGTAACATGCAGAGGCTTAGAGGAGTGAGGCCAGTAGACGAAGCTCACACAGCAAATTGGAGGCAGAGCTAAGATTTGAACCCAGGTAGCCTAGACTGTCACCATTATGCTGCTTTTGTTCCTGCCTCTGTAAAACAGGGAAAGAGTTCTGGCCCTTCCAAACTCCCTGGAGACATGGTGAAGCTCAGAGGGAGGGAGCTAACACTGAGCTGATGTTATCAGTAGAGTTCATCGACTTTGCACACACACTAGCATTAACTCCTCCGACGATGCTGGGAAGTCACCAATGGGTGTCTGCTCCCCAGGACCTCCAGCTTCATTCTTCTCCACCCCTAGACACACAGCGCTATTCTCCCCTCCAGGCCCAGGGAGTGTCCTCCAATAGCGCACCCTGGCCCTTCCCTTTCCCCTCCCTCCCCGCCCCCACCCCTTGCCTCCTGCCCTAGCTCCATTTGCTCAGGACAGTGGAGGAATGGAGGCCACAGGTGCCATCCCCCAGGGGCCTAGAACTCCTCCCCAGCCTGCAGGAGGACAGGGGAGGGGGTGGAGGGTCTCACCGGGCACTCGTGGGGCCGCTCCCCAGTATGCACCAGGTGGTGCTTCTGCAGGTGGGCGAGCTGGGTGAAGCTCTTCTGGCACAGGGCGCACTGGAACGGGCGCTCCCCGCTGTGCACTCGCAGATGGACCTGAGCCAGGCGTGGGAGAAATGCTGTCAACCGCCCAGAGCGCCCCCGTCAGGGCCAGGGATCCTCCTCAAATCTCTACCCGCATCCTCGCAGGACCCCCTTTTGGCATCAAGGCCTTTCAATCCCCCTGCCTCCGTATCACCTCCCTGAAGGCCAATCTACCATCCCCCAGGCTCCCCTCGGGCTCTCTGCTGCCCTGCGGAAGGGAAGATGGAGATGGCTGTGGTCAGCAGGCCAGGTAAGGGGTTCCCTATGTGTGCCCCCTAGATATATGTCTTGTGCAGTGCTTCTCAACGTGTGGTCCACAGACCAGCAGCATCAGCGTCACCTGGGAGGGTGTTAGAAAGGCAGACTCTCAGGCCCTACCCGCAGAGCAGCTGAACTGAAATCTCTGGGGCTGGGGCTTAGGGAGGGCCGAGGGCTGGGGCCAGCTCTCCAAGTGGTTTGAGGCTCATTAACGTTTAAAAACTCATGCCCTAGAGGATGCAGAAGGTCTGTTCTCCAACAACCAGTAAATTTTCCTCTATTTCAGCAGGTGTCAACTTGCCCCTAACGTCAGATCTTGGCTGATACAGAGATATGTCCATGGTCGCCCCCTGCTGGACGATGCCTATAATGACGCCTACAGCACACTTGCTGTTGTGTTGGATCCCAGTTGAAAAAGGCTGGTTGTCAGGTCTAGATTCACTAAAATTCACCTGTTCCGGACCTGACCTTTAAATAAATTAACAAGAGGAGGATTACCAGGGAATCAGAGAGGATGACTCTTCAAGAAAGGGCTTTGCCCTAGATATTGAGAGACTCAGATGGAGACCTGGCTGCACCCTTAAATCAAGGTAACCTTGGGAACATCTTTCCTCAGTTTGTCTATTTTTAGCTGAAATGAGATGATCTCATGGACAGTCTTTTGTGTGGAGAGGACTCCACTCTACAGATGCGAAACTGCAGGGCCAAATGGACCAGCCAAGGTCACAGGCCCTAGAGGCTGAGCTGGAATTCCCTCTGCCCCAGGTCCTTGATTCTTGAAGCAGGATGGGAAAGGGTCACCAAAGGATGCCCAGCGGGAACCTTGGGGGCCCGGAGGCAGATACCTTGAGGTTGGAGAGCTGCCCAAAGCTCTTACTGCACACGTTGCACTCATACAGGATTTTGCCGTTCTCTTTCTTCAGCGGGTAAGGCAGTGCCGCAGAGCCAGCCTGGGAGCCCAGCGGGGCCCGCTTTCCTGCAGCCACCCTTCCAGCCTGCTCCGGCCCTGTGGAGTAGGTCCTGGCAGTGGCAAGGCCCAGATTCTGGCTCTGGGAGGGTTGGGTTTGGCCGGAGTCTTGACAGGCCCCTGGGTAGGGGCGCAGGGTCTCCCCCCAGGTGCTGGGGTGCTCGGGCTCATTGACATTAATCAGCAAGCTGGGCACAGCCATGGTGGTGTAGGGGGTGTCTTGGGGCAGCTTGAAGCGGGGGGGACATGGCATTGAAGGTAGGCTCCCACATGTGACCAGGTAAGGAGCGGGCAGGAAAAATGGGTAGGCAGGATAGAATGGGCGGAAGTGGGAGGAGAGTTCTTTGGAGCTGGATGGGGTTGGGGGGCAGGAGCAGAAAGCCAAGGGGCTCTTCTTATTTTGCCAAGAATTTGGGGAAGAGCTGTTGGGAGGAGAGAAGGATGGGCAGGGGGCCCCCCCGCCAGCTCTTTCTGTCTGGCTTCCCATCTTGTCACTGCTCGGAGGACACTTGGGTGGGAGTTTCTTGCCACTGGAGGAGCTGGCAGGCAGCCTTGGTGGCAGGTGCCCTGAGTAGAAAAAGGAAGATTGTGATAGCCTGAAGTCAAGGTCAGCTCTGCACCTAACCTGCCCGGCTCCGAGCTGGGAGAGGACTCTAGCCTGCACGGCAGCTCCTTTCTCTGGGCTTTCCTGGTCTGCCACTGCCCTTGCTGATAAAGAGGCTGGCATTTGTGCAGTGTGTAACCATTTCAGGGAGCAAAAAGGATTCAAGAAGCCTGTTAGACATGTAGGTAGAGAAGTCAGAGGCCAGTTGGATGAACTGGTTTAGAGATTAAAGGAGTGGCTTGAGCTGGAGGCAGAAGTGTGGGTGCCATGGGCTCAAATAAGATCACATAAAGGATGGCCCTAGATCTGCTGTGTCCAAAACAGTAGCCATCGTACACCTTTAAGTACAAAACAAAAACAAAAAACCCAGCTTCTCACTTGTACTAGCCACATTTAAAAGGCTCAGGTGTCAGATAGCACAAGTGTAGAACCTTTCTAGTATCGCAGGAAGTTTCAACAAACTGCTCAAGAGAACAGAAGAGGAGGGAAGAATAGGAGAGAGGAGAGGAGAAGGAGGAGAAGGGATGAGGCGAGGGACAAGGAGGTAGCTCCGGACCGAATTCTGGAGCGTGGGAAGACTCAGGAGGGTAAGTCAAGGAGAGCTCGCAAGGGAGAGTGAGGTGCAACAGCCAGTGAGGTAGGAGTTAAACGAGGAGCGATGTCAAGTAAAATACTAAATGTGCATCAGTATTCAAAAGTAGGTTGTCTGCTTGGACCCTCACTGATTCACTCAACCAGCTTTACTGGGCTGCTTTACTCTGTGCTGGACACAGCAGCATGGTCCCTGCCCTCCAGGTTGAGTTGCGTAAGGAAATGGTGTACTGTATGCAATAATCGTAGAGGTATAGTGAGATGGTCCTTTGTGAAAGCAGAAACTGGCTTCTGTGATGTACTCAAGGTCACAGAGCTAGAAGGAGCAAAACCAAGACACCACCCCCCGGCTCCCTGCCTCCCAAGCAAGCTTCCTGCCTGATGACACAGGCCCCTCTAGCTCAAGTGTTCTAGGCAGACAGATCACCCACCCTCAACTCCTGGGACTTTGGCTACACCTCCATCAGATTCCACACCCATGCCTGAGAAAAACCACTGCCCGTTCCACACATGCCCAGGCCACAGCTCCAGGTCAAAATGTGGAAGTAGCATATACCTGAGGCTCCGTCCTCACCAGTGACACTGGGCCTGCTCCGTCTCTCCTCCTCAAACCTAACAATACCTGCCCCCACCTCCCACCTCCACCGGGTGCGGCCCTGTGCCCTGGGCTTGCTGCTGCTGCTGCTAAGTCGTTTCAGTTGTGTCCGACTCTGTGCGACCCCATAGACGGCAGCCCACCAGGCTCCCCCGCCCCTGGGATTCCCCAGGCAAGAACACTGGAGTGGGTTGCCATTTCCTTCTCCTATGCATGAAAGTGAAAAGTGAAAGTGAAGTTGCCCTGGGCTTACGTGTGCTGAAAGCATCCTCCCTGAGACCCCGCGGGGCTGTTGCCAGGGTTGCCGACTGCAGGGCGCACAGGTATAGGTCCAGGCCCCGGGGGCAGGCCAGCAGGGCAGACTTGGCCGGTGCCAGTGGCCATGGGCACAGCCAGCTGGCCCAGGACTGATCATGAGGATCCACTGTGTCTGGATGTGGCTTGAAGGCTGGGAAGACCTGGGAGGCAGAGGGAAGGGGCTTGGGGGTGGGGACTGGGAGTCCCCTGAGATGGCCCCACCCCTTGTTTGATTTCCAGAGGGGAAGGAGAAGCTAAGACCCGCCCCTCAACACACACATACTCACCTCTGCCATGTCCATCAGTCAGAGGGCTTCCCCTTCCCTCATCCTCATTTCCTTTCCAAGGGACTTACACGTCCACCCCCAGGGTTGCCCTCCCCCTGCCCCAGAACCCCCCACCCAGCCCTGTTCTTCCCTCCCACCCATCCTTCCTCACCACCCTCATCCCACTCTGTCTCAGACTATGTACTGTGTTCTCAATGGATCTGAGGTGAACTTAAGAGAAAAGCCCCTCATGAAAGACTGTGCACCCCACAGGAGGGCCCTGAGCCTCCTCCAAGGCCCAGGCCCCCGTGACACTCAGCTCTGCATGGCCTGTCCCTTCTCATGTCCCACAGAGAGTCTGGCCCTGGGCATGGCAGAGGGTCTCTGGCACCTCCGAGGGCACGTTCCTGTGAGGTCCTGGGGTAGAGGTGCTTAGGACCAGGAGAATCCAGGTCCCTTCAGATATCCACACACACCACCACCACCGCCCCCCACCCCGACTCCTTCCTAACCTCCTCTCCTTCCAGAAGCATCCTGGGCTCAGAGATAGGACCAGGACCTCACATTACCTGGCCATCTTGGCAGAGCTGGGAGTCCAGGTGGGGGGACAGAGAAGCCCCTGTGCTCCCCAGGGGCTTGGTCTTGTGGCAACAACCCAGCTCTGGAGCAAGCTCCCCCTTCATGGCCCTGCCACCTGCTGGGAAGACAGGTCCGTCACAGCAGTGAAGGTCCTCCAAACAAGAGCCTGACTTCCAAGGCCGGCTCTCCCCGGAAATCACTGTGTGACCTCGAGCCAGTCACTGCCTCTCCTGGCCTCAGTTTCTTTATCTGCAAAATGGGAGGGTTAGACTGGCTGACATGAAAGGACTCTCTCGGCACCAACATTTAGAAGCCTACGACGCTCTCAAGCAGGGGCGAGAAGAGGAATGAATGGAGACTCGCCAGTCAGAGGCTAAGGGTAGAACTGGTCTGATCCCCATCCCTGGGGAAGACAGGAGGGAGAGAAGTCCTCATGGAGATACTTCCAAGCGAGCTCAGAGATCTGAGGAAATATTCCAGACCTCCTCGGGGCCACAGGGAATTGAGAGGCTGGCTACTCTCTTCCATGCTGGGAGGGGCTCATGTCTCCACGACTCGATCAACCACCAGCTCCTCACCTACATCCTAGCTCACCTACCAGCTTTGGGGGGCAGCTGAGGAAGCCCCAGTGTCCTGCCACCCAGACTTCCCAGGCTCAGCTTCCTCATCTGGGCTGGTCTGAGCAAGTGGGCTCGGGGTCCCCCGGTCCTGACTGGCCTGACAGGAAGCTGCTCGGTGACAGCTGTCTGCTCAGTTAGCACCTCCCTTCTCTGCCGGTCACTTCACTGAGGGTCACACAGCCCTAAGGCTCTCCTCCTTCTCCTCCTTTCCCCCTCTTCCCTCGCTAACCCCGGTGCCCCTCAAAGCCTGGCACCCTTACATGGGTGTCTCATTCCTCCGAAGCCCTGTTTCTTCTCCCTCTCCCCTGACTCCTCCCCACCCTGCCCCAGGTCTCCAATCACCCCAGGAGGAGGCGCAGCCCGTGCAAGGCTCTTCACCTGGCTCTGCAGAAGTCCTCTCTGGCTGGGGAAGGAAGCCGGCAGGCGGGCAGCCAGCCTCTGCCTGTGACTGAGGCTCCCGTGGGTGTGAGAGGTGACAGGAAAGTGCTACATTTGAAGTTGCCACAAATAGGAAGGGGAGGGCTGGCAGGCAGGCAGGGGGCCCTCTGGGACCTGAGACATGGGCGAGCCGCCCACCAGCCTTTACCTACCTGAGGCCACACTGCAGGAGTTTGGGGCCACAGGAAACTGGGGCTACCAGAATTTCAGTGTGGGGGATGATGGAGTGGGGAAGAGCCTTAGCTGTGACTCTCAGGGAACCCCGATGGCTGAGCAGGAGGGCGACGGAGCAGGGCTCAAAGGCTGGAGCTGAGGTCCTTTAGGGAAGGG
This sequence comes from Ovis aries, assembly GCF_016772045.2. Taxonomy (NCBI): domain Eukaryota; kingdom Metazoa; phylum Chordata; class Mammalia; order Artiodactyla; family Bovidae; genus Ovis; species Ovis aries. Next base: position 240,489,246 of record NC_056055.1, on the reverse strand, counting down.
GACCCAGCTGAGACAGGGATGGGCGGTTGGCAGGGACAGGAACAGGCAGAGACAAAAGCAGGCAGCTTAGGAGGAAACAGAGAGGCAGCAGGGTGAGCAGGAATCTGATCTCGCACAGCAAAGGCCCTGGAGGTAGCAAGTACATCTTCCTCCTCCTCATCCCGCCTCTGATTTCTCTGTCCTGGGAACCTTTTCTCCAATTTAGACAGAATCCTGAGGCCCCCGCTGGGTGAGGGATAAGTTAGAGACATGGCAAAATGCCTATGAAGCATGACTAGATATCGAAAAGGGAGGCCCCTTAGGCCAGAAACAGCTTTTCCAGCTGAGCAACTTCATCACTGCCGAGAGCTGAAGAGGGTTCATCTCCCCCGCCCTCACGTAAATTCTGCCCCTAGTTGGTGTATCCACAGTGCCTGGCCCAGTGGGGCCGCCCAAGCCTCAGGCTCCATCTGGCTGTGCCACCAGCTGTCATGGAACACACAGGGATGTTTCAAACTCTCCGTGTGAGCAAGGGACATAGTATTCTGCCGGCTTGGCCCCTGGCCGGTACTCACTTGCGCTATGGCCCCCTCCACTTCCTGTCACCATCGTTTATCTGCAGAACTGACCCCTACATGTCTGTATCTCAAGGACAGGGACCACTCTCTACTTATTCTCATTTCCCATGTAGACACTTCCCAGGAGTTTTGGATGCCCAGCATCTGGAACTTTCTCTCACTAGAGGCTGGAAGGAGGCAGAAGACACATTCCACTATAAAAGCCGGAAAAGCAACAGGCTGAATTTCGGCCTCCCCACCTGAACACATGCTGCAGGCAGGTGCCATGGACCAGACTGACCACATGGACCCATCCAGACTGTGATCAGAAGCCTGCGGTCCAGGGGTGGCAGGTGGATGGAGCCCACTCTGTGGATGGTGCTACGTCAGCTTCCAGGAGAGCAGATTTTCAAAGAAAGGGGTCCAGGCAGGTCACACAGTCCTCTCTGGGCTGTCCAGCCTCTCTCGATCCAGCCTGTCCTCCAAGCCTGGCTCTGCAGCCTTCCCAGGACTTCTCTGCGCTCCTCCAACATCTTTTAAGGGAATTTCTCCTGTCTGTGTCTCTACTGTTGTTCTTTGCTGAACTGTGGAAACCTGGGCCCTCGGCAGTGAAAGCACAGAGTCCTAACCACTGGACCACCAATGATTTTCCTCCTCTCCTTAAATCCTCCAGAAATGGTTTCTATAGTGTACAACCATGAATTCTGCACTCTACGTGCCCAGAATAGATGAAGCATCAGGCTCAGGTTGGACTATTTCGAGGATTAGAGTAGCGAGCTACCTTTACAAACAGCTGACTACATGCCTGGCACTGTGCTTGTCATTGCTCAGTTGCTAAGTCATGCCTGACTCTTTGTGACCCCATGGACTGCAACATACCAGGCTTCCCTGCCCTTCACTGCCTCCCAGAGTTGGCTCAGACTCATGTTCAATGAGTCAGTGACATCATCCAACCATCTCCTCCTCTGCTGCCCCCTTCTCCTCCTGCCCTCATTCTTTCCCAGCATCAGGGTTTCTTCCAATGAGTCGGCTCTTTGCATCAGGTGGCCGAAGTATTGGCACTTATTGTGAAGCTAGGGGCTTCATAAATGTTCTCATTTCATCTTTATTATCCCCATGATGAAGGAACAGAAGCTCAGAGAGAGTAAGCAACTCACTCAGAGACACACAGCAAATAGCCAAGTGCTGTCTGGTGCCAACCCTCAGATTCCACTGTCTCTTGGCAGAGTCAGCCCACCCCCACTGCTTCATTTCTGTCCCTCATGCTCTATTCACATGTGCCATTCCCAGGGCCCAGATCATCCCCCCCATCCTCTCCTCCCTCTGCCCCCATCCCGGTTGCCCTCTCAGCATCCTTCTGATTAGCTGGAAGGAGCCTTTCCCATGGTGCTCCTTGCCCTCTTGGTTGACCAGAACTCTACTCCCGCCAAAAGCTACAGCCCTCCCAGCCTTCCAGGTCACAGCCTGCCTCTCCTCCAGCTGTGCTGCAATCAAGGGGAGCAAGAAGTTCACTGAGCACCCACTGGAGTGCCCCCCATCTCCCAGGAGGATTCACATACACCTTTGTCTTCCATCTGCCAACTCCACTCCCTCCTCCTGACATCACACTCTGCTCCCAACTCACAGAAAAGTCTGTACAACCTCTTGGTTAGGAACCAAAGTGGCTGTGGAGACTTTCAGGTCTCCCACCCCTGGAAGGACTGGCTAGGAGTGTCCTGGGAGGAGGACACAGTCCTTCAAGTTTCCATTGGAAATAGCCTCTACCTGCCAATCTCCTCCTTGTTCCTATCTCTTGGGCCCTGCCAGGTCCTCTGCCTTGTCAGCCTCCAGGTCCGCTATGGTGTCACTGGCTTAACTGTGAGGTCACCATGTCCCACATCCCCTGGGGGAGTAGCTCAGGGGTAGGATCCTGGCCTCCTAACTGGGGAAAAAACCAGTGCCTGGACCCAGAGGAGAGACCCAGGCCAAGCAAGTCCTTTAAGACCAGATAGGGCTTGGGAAGTGATTGTGGAGGGAAGGTAGGGTTAAGGGGCCTTCAGGGATGAGCAGAAGACACCAGGGAGGCCTCAGAAAAGAATCAGTATCTGGACCAGAAGAGCTGGAGGGGTGGACGTGGATCCTCAAACCCCTGGTCCACTGCGCACTTACTTTCTTCATCTTTCTGTGAATTACAAGATAATACAGATAAGCAGCAGGGAATATAAGGAAAAAAATGGAAGCTCCCTCCTTCCCAGTTTCCCGTAGGTCAGGGTGACTTGTTTGATGTTAATCTTTCCAGACATCTATCCATGAACCTACAAACAATAGATGAACTTCTAAATTTTGTTTTTATACATGAATATTAATAGATGATATGATAATACTATTCTGTAACTTTTTCTGTTGACAGTCTCCTGTGGCCATCATTTCATGCCAGAACATACGCACCCTCTGCCTCCTGTCTTTTCCTGGCTGTATAGTATTCCACTGCAGAGAAGTGCATGCCTGCCCTCTGGTGGACATAATAGGTAGCATTTCTCTGTTGGTGGGCTCCAGTTTTCCCCTGTGCCACACAAGACTGGACAGGATGTCCATAGAGAGGTAATACGCAGAATGTTTTAGAATATTAACTGTCAGGCACAGAAAAATAGTTATTATATATCACTTAAATGTGCAATTGAAAAATAATCCAAATGAATTTATTTACAAAACAAAAGCAGATTCACAGACACAGAAGACAAACTTCTGGTTAGCGGAGGGGGAAGAGGAGGGAGAGAGCTACATTAGGAGTGTAGGATTAAAAGATACACATCCCTATTAAAATAGATGGACACATCCCTAGTTACATATGTGTAAAATATACAGTAAAAGAATTTACTGTATAGTAGAGGGAACTGTATTCAATATCTTGAACTAACCTATAACAGAAAAGAATTGGAAAAATATACATGTATGTATTTATAATTTTATTTATTTATGGCTGTGCTGGGTCTTCATTGCCGGGGGGGTTTTCTCTAGTTGAGGTGAGCGGGGACTACTTTGTAGTTGCAACATGAGGGTTTCTCATTGCAGTGGCCCCTCTTTTTTGCAGAGCATGGGCTCTAGGGTGTGCGCGGCTTCCACAGTTGCAGCATGCGGGCTCAGTAGTTGCAGCTGCCAGGCTTTAGAGCACAGGCTTGATAGTCGTGGCACGTGGGCTTAGCTGATCCGCGGCAAGCGGGCTCTTCCCAGATCAGGGGTCTAACCCGCGTCGTCTGCACAGGTAGGCAGATTCTTCACCACTGAGCCACCTGGGAAGCACCGCATAGATATTTTTTAACAAATGTTACCTCTGCTGGATTTCACCCCAGCTCTGCAACCTTATGGCAAGTCACTTAACCTCTCTGCCTCTCTCCCCATCTGTCCAGTGCGGATAAGAAGAACGCTTGCCTCCCAGGGTTCTTTCAGTGATTCCTCAAGATAATTCAGGTAAAGCCCTGAGGACACTGCCTGGCCCCATGCAAGCACTTGACAAACGTGGATTACTGTTAAGATTGTACATCATTCTTTGCCTCGTTAGGCAAGTATCTGCAAGTCAGTTTCCTAAAAGCTGATGATGAATGTTCCTGGCTCCCTTTGGAAGACCAGAATTTAGGCAGCACACTTGGAGAGATGAATTACATTCAGTTTTATTGCTTTGTTCATTAACCCCAGGTTGGAGACTGCTGCTCTCCTCCAAAGCAGTCTTGCCCCCACACCAGTCCCCACAACACAGCAATAATAGCTCCTGGCATTCAAGCCCTCACCATGTGCCAGGAACCCTGCAAAGTACTTCGGCACGCTTGGTCTAACTCCATCAACATGATGACCCTGGATGCTATTATATTCTGTTTCATAGACAAGAAAGTTGAAACTCAGAGAAAGAAAGTGACTGGCCCAAGACTGCATGACCCAACATGGAGCTGCAGTGTCCCAGAGGGGAAGGAGAGCTGAGGGAAGAAGAGCTAGAGGGGTGCCCGTGAAGAGATAAAAGGGCTACAGATGTAGCACAGTAGGGTCTGGATTCCCTTCAGCGGCCAAAGGACCCTCAGAAAAATTAGGATGGATGGAGGCCCAAGTCAAGTACTAGGGAAATGAGCTGTAGAGTTAGCAGCTGGCGCCCTGCAAGTGCCCTGAGACTCTGCCACTCAGTTACTCACCTACTCATTCACAGATTTATTGATTGCCAACTGTGTGTCAGGCATTGAACCAGCTGCTGGCAGTATATCCCACAGGAACATGACTCAGACCTTAGAATTTACAGCCCACCTACCAGAAGGCTTGCAGGATGTTGCTGAAATAATGAGTTGTGTGCAACTGTCAAGACTTATTGTCAGGCCTTATCTGGTGGTCCAGTGGTTAAGAATCTGCCTTCTAATGCAGGGGACGCAGGTTCAATCCCTCGTCCAGGAACTAAGATCCCACATGCCTCAGGGAAACTAAGCCCCACCCTGAGCCTGCATGTCCTGGAGCTTGAGGGTCGCAGCCGGAGAGAAGCCCTCGTGCTGCAACGGAAGATCTCACATGCTGCGACAAAGACCCTTACACAGCCAAATAAATGATTTGTTTTTCAAGTTTATTATCATTAAGAGGTTTGGGACTGGTCATAGCAAACACCCTCTTCCAACAACACAAGAGACAACTCTACACATGGACATCACCAGATGGTCAATACCGAAACCAGACTGATTATATTCTTTGCAGCCAAAGACAGAGAAGCTCTATACAGTCAGCAAAAACAAGACCCAGATAACCATGATGGTGTGATCACTCCAGCCAGACAACCTGGAGTGGGGAGTCAAGTGGGCCTTAGGAAGCATCACTACGAACAAAGCTAGTGGAGGTGATGGAATTCCAGCTAAGCTATTTCAAATCCTAAAAGATGATGCTGTGAAAGTGCTGCACTCATTACGGCAGAAAATTTGGAAACCTCAGAAGCGGCCACAGGCCTGGAAAAGGTCAGTTTTCATTTCAATCCCAAAGAAAGGCAATGCCAAAGAATGTTCAAACTACTGCACAGTTGCACTCATTTCACATGCTAGCAAAGTCATGCTCAAAATTCTCCAAGCTAGGCTTCAATAGTACATGAACTGAGAACTTCCAGATGTACAAGATGGAAGAAAAAGCAAAGGAACAAGAGATCAAATTGCCAACATTTATTGGATCATAGAAAAAGCAAGAAAATTCCAGAAAAACATCTACTTATGCTTTATTGACTATGCTAAAGCCTTTGACTCAATGGACATGAGTTTGAGCAGGCTCTGGGAGTTGGTGGTGGACAGGGAAGCCTGGCGTGCTGCAGTCCATGGGGTCACAAAGAGTCGGACACTACTGAGCGACTGAACTGAACTGAAAGCCTTTGACTGTGTGGATCATGACAAACTGTGTAAAATTCTTCAAGAGATGGGAATACCAGACCACCTTACCTGCCTCCTGAGAAATCTGTATGCAGGTCAAGAAACAACAATTAGAACTGGACATGGAACAATGGACTGGTTCCACATTGGGAAAGGAGTATGTCAAGGCTGTATATTGTCACCCTGCTTGTTTAACTTATATGCAGAGTACATCATGCTAAATGTTGGGTTGGATGAAGCATAAGCCAGAATCAAGATTGCCAGGAGAAATACCAATAACCTCAGATATGCAGACGACACCACCTTTATGGCAGAAAGCAAAGAGGAACTAAAGAGTCTCATGATGAAAGTTAAAGAGGAGAGTGAAAAAGCTGACTTAAAACTCAACATTCAAAAAATGAAGATCAGGGCATCTGGTACTATCACTTCATGGCAAAACAATGGAAACAGTGACAGATTTTATCTTCTTGGGCTCCAAAATCACTGCAGATGGTGACTGCAGCCATGAAATTAAAAGATGCTTGCTCCTTGGAAGAAAAGCTATGACAAACATAGACAGCATATGAAAAACAGAGACATTACTTTGCCGACAAAGGACCATCTAGTCAAGGCTATGGTTTTTCCAGTAGTCATGTACAGATGTGAGAGTTGGACCATAAAGAATGCTGAGCGCCAAAGAAATGATGCTTTTGAGCTGTGTTGTTGAAGACTCTGAAGAGTCCTTTGGAAAGCAAGGAGATCAAACCAGTCAACTCTAAATGAAATAAATCCTGAATATTCACTGGAAGGACTGATGCTGAAGCTGAAGCTCCAATACTTTGGCCACCAAATGTGAAGAGCCGACTCATTGGAAAAGATCCTGATGCAGGGAAAGATTGAAGGCAGGAGGAGAAGGGGATGACAGAGGATGCGATGGTTGGATGGCATCACCCACCAATGGATATGAGTTTGAGCAAGCTCTGGGAAACAGTAAAGGACAGGGAAGCCTGGCGTGCTGCAGTCCATGGGGTTGCAAAATGTCAGACACGACTGAGCAACTGAACAACAATCAGTAAGAGGTTTGGGAAGCAAAGTAGAGCCAGGAGTGCTGGGCTGGCTCATGCAGTAAAAAGAGAAACACAACAGAACCACAAGCAGAAGCCTCACTTCCTCTTTGAAAACCTCAAAAACTTCTCCAATCCATAACCACTGCCACCTCCAACCTTGAGGACAGTCAGCTGAGCTCCTGGCTGGTTCAGTGCCTGGGTTCTGGAGCTCTGTTGTATGGATAATTTTGACGGGCACCAGGTTAGGACTCCAGGTCAGATATGGGGGAGTCTGGGGCTATCATTGCTTCAGAAGGTTAAGCAACTCTGTGACTTCAACAGGGTTGAGGGTGGGGAGCTCACAGTGTGCTCACCTCCTCCTGCTCTGCGGTTGACACCTGCCTCCTCCTGCCTGACACCCACTTATCTCATCTCCCTGGACAGCCCAGCTGTCAGTCAGATGCAACAAGTTGGCCTTTGGCTTCACACCCTAGGGCGGGGAGATTCTGAGATAGGGCATATCAGCTCTCACATTTGCAGAAGGGGCCTCGAGACACTTGCATCTTCCCCTGCACCCACCTGTGACGTTCCAGCCCTTCTGGGGACAAAACGCTAGCTGTTGTTCAGTCACTAAGTCATGTCCGACTATTTGCAACCCCAAGGACTCAGCACACCATGCTCCTCTGTCTTCCACTATCTCCTGGAGTTTGCTCAAACTCATGTCCGTTGAGTCAGGGATACTATCCAACCATCTTTTCTTCCGCTGCCCCCTTCTCCTCATGCTTTCGATCTTTCCCAGCATCAGGGTCTTTTCCAATGAATGAGCTCTTTGCATCAGGTGGCCAAAGTATTGGAGCTTCAGCATCAGTCCTTCCAATGAATATTCAGGGTGGATTTCCTTTAAGATTGACTGGTTTGATCTCCTGGCAGTCTGAGGAACTCTCAAGAGTTCTCTCCAATTTGAAAGCATCGCTTCTTTGGTGCTCAGCCTTTTTTACAGTTCAACTCTCACAACCGTACATGACCACTGGAAAAACCATTGCTCTGACCATATGCATCTTTATCGGCAGAGTAACGTCTATGCTTTTTCATAAGGTGTCTAGGTTTGTCATAGCTTTTCTTCTAAGGAGCAAGTGTCTTAATATCATGGCTGCAGGCATTGTCGGCAGTGACTTTGGAGTTCAAGAAAATAAAGTCTGTCACGGTTTCCATTGTTTACCCCTCTATTTGCCATGAAGTGATGGGACTGGATGCCGTGATCATAGTTTTTTGAATGTTTTAAGCCAGTTTTTTTCACTCTCCTCTTTCACTCTCATTAAGAGGCTCTGTAGATATATCTTCAAATGACATCTTAGGTTCATCCTACTTATCCCCTCATCTCACCATTTCAAGAGGACAGGAGACAGAAAGAGGTCACAGCTGGGATTCAAATCCAGCAGTGATAATATACTCTTAACCATCTTATGCTTACCATATACACAGATATCCTATCCAGTCTTGTGTCAAACAGAGAAAAACTGATGTTCCCCTGTGTGCCCACCATTAGAAGAATTGTACATACATGCGACAGAATACTGTGCAGCCAGCAAAAAGCAAAGGTTAAATCTGTTGAGTACCTTCTGTATGCTAAACCTCTTTACAATCATCTCATTTAAGGACTTCCCTGGTGGTCTGATATCTCAGTTGGTAAAGAATCTGCCTGCAATGCAGGAGACCCCGGTTCGATTCCTGAGTCGGAAGATCCGCTGGAGAAGGGATAGGCTACCCACTCCAGTATGCTTGGACTTCCCCTGTGGCTCAGCTGGTAAAGAATTGCCTGCAATGCGGGAGACCTGGGTTCGATCCCCGGGTTGGGAAGATCCCCTGGAGAAGGGAAAGGCTACTCACTCCAGTATTCTGGCCTGGAGAATTCCATGGACTGTATAGTCCATGGGGTCACAAAGAATCAGACACGACTAGACAACTGTCACTTTCTCTGGTGGTCCAGTGGTTGGGAATCCACCGGCCAATGCAGGGTATATGCGTTTCATCCCTGATCCGGGAAGATCTCACATGCCAAGGGAGGGCAACTAATCCTGTGCCTCACAACTGCTGAGCCTGGGTGCCCTAGGACCTGTTCTCTGCAACAAGAGAAGCCACCACAATGAGGAACCCATGCGTCACAGCTAGAGAAAGTCCTTGAGTAGCAATGAAGACCCAGATCAGTGAAAAAAAAAATTTTTTTTAATCTCATCTTAATCTTCCTCAAAATGTCCCAAGCTAAGAATTATTAATGTCCTCATTTTATAAATAAACAAAGATCCAGCAAGGGTAAACTAGGCAGCATCCACGCAACTGCATACAGTGGCCATACGGTTAACAAAAAGTGGTCCAAGAATAGTATGATACAAATGGTACCTGACACTCAGCCTTGGTGTCAGGATTAACAAGGAAAGGTGGGGACTGAGGCAAACCAGAGAGCCTGGGCCACTCATCATGACTCAGCATAATTACAGGCCACTGCTGCCAAAGGTTCTGACTCTAGAGAATCTGAACATTAGGCTTCTGTGAAATCTCTAGATTTTTTTTTGTTTAAGTTGGTTCAATTGTCTTAAAATAATGTGCTCGCCAATCAGGACAGATCTGTGTGCCAGATTCAGCCCCCTCTGCCCAGGGTCCCAGAGCCCTAGCTCTTTCCTGTGGAAATGACCCACACCAGTTCTTGACAAGATCTGCTAAAAAATATAAGAGAACAACTCCCAACTCATTCTATGAGGCCAGTATTACTCTGATACCAAAACCAAAGACCTTACAAGATAACTATAAACAAATATCTCTTATGGATATATAAGAGATATATGCAAATATATCTATATATGCAAATATATCTATATATATATGCAAAAACCGACAACATAATATAAGCAAATAGAATCCAACACCAGCAAAGAAAGATTATACATCAGGACCAAGTAAGATTTATACCAGAAGTGGTTTGACATCCAAAAATTGATCAATGGAATACACTAGTCAGTAGAATAAAAGACAAAAACCACGCGATCATCTCAATAGATGCAGAAAACACACTTGACAAAATCCAACACTCTTTCATGATAAAAACACTTGCTCAACTGGGAATAGGGAAGTTCTTCATCCCAACAAAGAATGTCTACATAAAGCAAGTGGCCAGGACTTCCCTTGTGGTCCAGTGGCTAAGACTCTGTGCTCCCAACGCAGAGGGACCAGGTTCTATTCCTGGTCAGGGAACTAAGTAGGTCCCACAAGCTGCAGCAAAGATCCTGCGTGCCACAACTAAGACCTGACACAGCCAGATAAGTAAAAAGAATTTGAATTTTAAAAAAGGCAAGTGGCCAACATCGCATAATAATGAAAGCCTTCTTGCTTTTCCTCTCAGATCAGGAATAATACAACAGGTAAGTTAAACTTTATAAAACTGAAAACTTTTGTCCTTCCAAGAATTACATCAAGAAATGAAAAGGCTAGGATGGCTTTAATTTAAAAAAAAAAAAAAAAAAGGAAAATAAGTGCTGACAAAGATGTAGAAGAATCAGAATGCTCATACAATGTTGGTAGGGCTACAAAATGGTTCAACTGTTGTGGAAAATGGTTTGGTGATTCCTCAAAAAGTGAAAGAATTACCATATGACCCAGGAATCCCACTCCTAGACATTTACCAAAAGAACTGAATACAAACAAGTATTCAGCTGTTCAAACAAGTACATCTGTGGATGAGACACAAATTCAGGTATTCAAACAAGTACAATTACAACGCTTGCATGTTCTGAGTAGCACTGTTCATGATAGCCAAAAGCTAGAGTCTAAATGTCCGTCAACAGATGAATGGATAAACAAATTCCTTGGTGGCTCAGATGGTAAAGAATCTGCCTGCAACGCAGGAGACCTGGTTTCCACCCCTGGGTTGTGAAGATCCCTGGAGAAGGAAATGGCAACCCACTCCAGTATTCTTGCCTGGAGAATCTATGGACAGAGAACCTGGTGGGCTATAGTCCATGGGGTCTCAAAGAGTTGGACACGACTGAGCAACTAACACTTGCAGTTTTATGCGATAGAATAGCATAGAATGTGCAGGAACCTCCCAAACACTATGCTGAGTGAAAGAAATCAAACGCAGAAAGTCAGTCCACCTTGCGAGGCAGTAGACGTGGTTCTGTCCCTCGTTGGGTCACTAAGATCCCGCGTACTGTGGGGCAACTAAACCCACACGCTGCAGCTACAGACAGAGTGCACGCCGCGATGCAGACACAGTGCAGTCAAAAAAAAAGCTACGTATTATATGATTCCATTTATACGATGTCTGCTGCTGCTGCTGCTAAGTCGCTTCAGTCGTGTCCGACTCTGTGCGACCCCATAGACGGCAGCCCACCAGGCTCCCCCGTCCCTGGGATTCTCCAGGCAAGAACACTGGAGTGGTTGCCATTTCCTTCTCCAGTGCATGAAAGGGAAAAGTGAAAGTGAAGTCGCTCAGTCGTGTCCTACTCTTTGCAACCCCATGGACTGCAGCCCACCAGGCTCCTCCATCCATGGGATTTTCCAGGCAAGAGTACTGGAGTGGGGTGTCATTGCCTTCTCCGATACAATGTTTAGAATAGACAAATTCATAGAGATGGCAGATTGGACATTGTCAGGAGTTGAGAGGACGAGAGAATGAAGAGAAACTGCTTAATGGGTAAGGGATTTCACTTGGGAGTTATGGAAGCGTTTTGGAATTAAATACAGGTGGCAGTGGTACAATGCTCTGAATGTCCTGGGCTGTGCTTCGTCGTCCAGTTATGTCTGACTCTTTGCGACCCCATGCACTGTAGCCCACTAGGCTCTAGCAGTGAATTGTTCATTTAAAAATGGTTAATTTTGTGTTACGTGAATTTCACCCCAATAAATTATTTTTTAAAAGAAGAACATGAAAAGTGTAGAGTATTAATATCTTGCAATCTAGTTCATTAGCCATCTTTTCTATATTGCAGTCATATTTCAGTAAACAAAGTTTTCTTAAAAAAAAAAAGTGAAGACTTCCCTGTGGTACAGTGTGGATAAGAATCTGCCAGCCAGTGCAGGGGATAAATGTCGCTGATCCGGCGATATTCCACATGCTGTGGAGACACGAAGCCCGTGGCCACTACTAAAGCCCTAAGGCCTGTGCTCCACAACAAGAGAAGCCACCAAAATGAGAAACCCATGCACCTCAATGAAGAGTAGCCCCCGCTCACCCCAAATAGAGAAAGCTGGCCTGCAGCAATGAAGACTCAGGGCAACCAAATATAAATAAATAAATTTTAAAAAATGAGCAGTCCTGATACTGTTATCCAGTTGATATAGGATGTTTAAAAAACAAAAACGTGAAAAGACAACTCACAGAAAGGTAAAAAAAATTTTTCAAATCATTCATATGATAAGGAACTTGAATCCAGAAATATAAACAACTCTTCAGTTCAGTTCAGTTCAGTCAATCAGTTGTGTCCGACTCTTTGCGACCCCATCAATTGCAGCACGCCAGGACTCCCTGTCCATCACCAACTCCCAGAGTTCACTCAGAGTCGCATCCATCCAACTCAATAATAAGAACAAATAATTTGCAGCACCATGGGTGGCCCTAAGGAGTATCACATTGAGTGAAGTGAGTCAGAGAAGGAGAAATATCAGGACATCCCTCATATGTGGGATCTAAAAAGAAATGATACAAATGAAGCTTACTCACAAAACAAAGAGACTCACAGACAGAAAACGAATTTATGATTGCCAGGGGGGAAAGGATAGCCAGGGACTTTGGGAAGGTCATGTACACACTGCTATATTTTAAATGGATAACCAACAAAGACCTATTGTCTAGCACATGGAACTCTGCTTAGGGTCACCTGCCAGCCTGGATGGGTGAGGGGTTTGGGGGAAAATGGGTACATGTATATGTATGGCTGAATCCCTTTGCTGTTCACCTGACCACAACATTGCTAATTAGCTGTACTCCAGCACAAAATAAAAAGTTTAATGTTTGGGGAAAAAATAGACAAAGGAAAAAAACTAATAAAAGTAAATAATCCAATCAAAAATGGGCAAATGATAGGAACAGACACTTCTTCAAAGAAGGTATATAAATGGACAATAACCATATAAAAAATGCTCAACAACAGAAACTCAGCATTATAAACATTAGAGAAATGCAAATCAAAACCACGATACTACTTCACACCCACTATACTAGTTATAATTTTTTTTAAATATATGATAAAAGATGTGTTGATGATACTATAGAGAAATAGGAACCCTTACACATTGCTGGTGGGAATGCAAAATGGTACAGCCACTGTGGAAAATAATTTGGTGGTTCTTCAAAAATTTAAACAGTTACAGCATGACTCAAAATTCTAATGTGGATATATATACTCAAAAGATTTGAAAACATGTTCATACAGAAGCTTGTATATGAATGTTTATAACAGCTTTAGTTACAATAACTAAAAAGTAGAAACAATCCACAAATCCACTGTACTTCAATTTAAAAAAAAAGGAAACCAAATGTCCACCAATTGAACAAATAAACAAAATGTGGTTTTTTCCTACAAAGGGATATTCTTCATCCATAAAAATGAGTGAAATATTAATGTATGACAAGGTGAACAATAAAAACATTATATTAAATGAGAGAAACCAGTCACAAAGATGGCATATTGTATGATCCTATTTATATGAAATATCCAGAATAGGTAAGTATATGGAGATGAGAGTTGATTAGTGGTTGCTTAGAGCTGGAGATTGGGAGTGGGAAATGGAGAGTGTCTGCTTTTAGTGTGACGAAGATGTTTTAGAATAGATAATGGTTTTTTTTTAAAAAAAAGATCATGGTGGTTACACAACTCTATGAATATACTAAAAACCATTGACGTGTCCAGTTTAAATGGATGAATTATGCAGTGTGTGTATTATAACTTAAAGCTCTTTAAAAGAGAGAGAACTGAGGAGTTCCCTGCTGGCGCAGTGGATAAGACTCTACCTGCTACTGCAGGGGACATGGGCTCCGTCCCTGGTCTGGGAAGATTCCACATGCTATGGAGCACCTAAGCCTGTATGCCACAACTGCTGAGTCCTTGCTCAGAGCCTGCAAACTGGAAAGAGAGAAGCCACCACAATGAGGAGTCCATGCACCACAATGAACAGTAGCCCCCACGTACCCCAGCTAGAGAAAGCCTGTGCAAGGCAACCAACACAGCACCACCAAAAATAAATAGATACATATAAAAGATTTCGAGAAGAGAAAGATGAGAATATTCTGGCCTCCTGGCACTGGAACACCTTCCTGGAGTTTCCCATGAATGCCTTCTTCTGGAATAGGAGCTCCATGAAATGAGGGCTCTACTGAAGTATCCATTAAAATCTACGTCAGGCGCACTCACACACACACACACATGCACACACCACCCTACCCCCTTTAAGTTAATGGTATGTGAACAGGAGCAGGCCCTGAGCAGAGTAATTCCATACACAAGCTCTGCATTGGCAAGAAGGGTTGTAGAAATGTTGGCTTGGTACTCAACATCCCTTGCTTCCTTCTAGCATGCCTTCTGGCACTGTGAAAAAAACTACATTTCCCAGACTCCCTTGCAGCTAGAACTCTGTGAATATGGTTCTCCTAAGCCATGGCTTGGGGCTTCCCTGGTGGCTCAGACGGTAAACTGTCTGACTGCAATGTGGGAGACCCAGGTTCAATCCTTGGGTCGGGAATATCCCCTGGAGGAAGAAATGGCAACCCACTCCAGTACTCTTGCCTGGAGAATTCGATGGAATTCTATGGACAGAGGAGCCGGTTGGGCTACAGTCCATGGGGTCGCAAAGAGTTGGACATGACTGAGCGACTTCACTTCACTTCACTTCAATCCATGGCTCAGAGGTTAAAGTGTCCCGCTCCAATGTGGGAGACCTGGGATCAATCTCTGGGTTGGGAAGATCCCCTGGACAAGGAAATGGTAACCCACTCCAGTATTCTTGCCTGGAGAATCCCATGGACAGAGGAGCCTGGCAGGCTACAGTCCACGGGGTCGCAAAGAGTCAGACATGACTGAGCGACTTCACTTCACTTCAATCCATAAACAGTTGGGTGAGATTTGGGAGGTGAAAATAAGAAGGTCAAAGGCTCCAAGTCAGCCTTTTTTGCAACAGTATCAGCAGTGGAAGCAGAGTCAAAGTTTGAAGCACCTTTTTTTTTTTCTTGCAGATCTGGCATAGGTCTGGAGCCAGCAGTTACAGATTATCCACCTTGCCAAGCGAAGCAAAGGGAGCAACTCCCCAGGCTGGTCAGTTCTGTGGGTTTGTCCTGGAATTATTCCTGGAGGCCTTTTCTAGAACCAGCCCCCTGTCCCTTCTTGTTATTTTGGAAGTATTTAAAGCCTTGAATGAATCCCTTTCCACTTGGCATGCATGCCTGCTAAGTTGCTTCAATAGCGTCCGACTTTGTGTGACCCCATTGTCTGTAGCCTGCAGTGCTCCATAGCAGTTTATTCATTTGCAACTGAGTCTTAAAGAATACACCTGCTTTGCCCAAGTTGTCCTGCATGAAGACATGCAATCAATCCTGAACCTCTCTATCCTCATCTTTAGAATGGAATTAAGAATACTTCACTGAGGATTAAATAGGAAGTATTTTAAGAAGCTAGCATGCTACTTGACAACACTTTCGTAAACTGGAGCTCTTTGGTTCAGCTCACGAATCATCACAGCTTGTCCTCCTGTGAGGTAACAAACAGTCTCATTCTGCATCCTCCTTTCTCCCAGAAGTTTACCCTGACCTTTTCTATCTCTGCATGGTTAAAACTCAGAGCCAAAAGGGGCAGGTCCAGTTTTGTAGGACAGGGGAGAGTAGGGCAGGGGAAAGACCACCCAAGTGGGGCTTGGATGATCGAGGTACCAGTAAGCCCTCTTTTACAGACGAGAAGACTGAGGTTTAGGGAAGATGAAGGACTTGCTTAAGATCAGTAAGCCACGAAGGCAGAGAAGGGGTCTGAAGACATTCTGACTCCAGAGTGTGAAGCCTTCCATCAGCACCCTGTACACAGACCTGTTACTTTTGGCGTGTGATCCACTCCCCTTTCAGTCTGAGTAAAGCAGCTGGCAAACCTCATTTCAAAGAGAAATTATCTCAACAGGCAGGCTTTGGCTTGCTCAGTGGTCAAGGACACCTCTCCAGAAAACGGGCAAGTTGGGTACCACAGAGAGCATTCAGAAGGTGGCAGGTCCTTTGCTAGGATCTGGCTGAGATGACAACTCCGATTACTTCCCCAAGGAGTCAGGAGAAAAAGATCTATTCACTCGGTTGACATTGACCTAGTCCAAGCTGTACACGAGGTGCCACGGGGACTCTAGCAGGGAGCCCAAGCAGCGACAGTTACTCCACCCTCCCTTGCTTGCCCATCAGCAGGCCTCAGAGCTTTCCAATGACATCTTCCCAGGGCCCTAGGACTTTCACACCTTCAGAGAGTACCCCCCAACACTGCCAGTCCCCATCCCACCAATTGCCCACCTTTAAGGTACAGTGGGCAGCTTCCTCCTCTAAGACGGACCTCAGTTCAGCAACCTCTCCCACCTCTGAGGGTCCGCAGCCCTCATTTTATGCAGACTGCCCCCTCAGGGACAGAGCAAACCCTGCCTTGTGTCCTGATTACAGTGGGAAAGTAGGAGGCCTGGGCTGACCTCAAACCCACATCAGCCCCACTGTTCTTGCATGTTATTGAGACTCTATGAACCTCTTTCTTAACCTGTGAAAAGTTACTAATACCTACTTTGCTGGAGAGGTAAGTATGTACTGGGGCTCCTGTTCAGTAGATGTTCATTCCCTCCTCCTGGCCTCTCTCCTGCTTTTCAGATTATACCATCCTTCAGGGCAAGAGACAGAAACTTTTTATCTCTTTATTCACAACCACACCCGTCCACACCTGCCCATGGAGGCTGCCTGACAAAACCTGTTGAGTGAGTCAACAACTAGAAGTCTATGGCGTAAATCACTCCGTTTGCTTCATTCCTTTGTTTGTTGAACAATAAGGGTCTTGAGTCTTAACCAGATGCCAAGCCTTGTGTTTGGTGCCAAGGATAGAAAACATGAGTCAAGGTCCCTGTCCTCAAGAGAACCATGGGTTGTGATAAAACAGGCACGTCGGATATCATTGTCCAGTGTGATCGCTGGACTAGGGGTATCCAGAGGGGAATGTCCAACCGAGGAGGTGGGGACAAAGTTGTCAGGGGAAGTTTCCTGGAGGAGGTAGGGCCTCATCCAGCTTCATTTAGTGTCTGCGTCTCTCCGTTAGAACAGAAGTTCCATGAAGGCAGAGATTTTGGTTTTGTTCACTGCTGTGTCCCCAGGACCTAAAAGACTCCCTGGTACATAGTAGGTGCTTGATCAATATATGTTGAATGAATGAATCAAACAGGCAAAGAAAAGGAAGAATTGTGATCAGAAGCAGGAGATCACTTGGCTCCTCTGGGTTCCTGCATCCCTTGTTTTTCTTCTAAGAAACCGAATCACTCTACACAGGGCCCTACCCTCACAGAGGCTCTCATACCCCTGTGTTGGTTTCACAACAGCCCAGTGAGGTGAGCTGGGCGGGTACGACTCTCCCTACTCACCCACGGGGAAACAATTCGTGATGGTTTTTTTTTTTTTTTTTCTTGAGAAGCCAACAAATCTATACTAAACACCTGTTACCTGGAGGAAGCCATGATGCTGGGCCCCCTGTCAGCCTATCTTCTCCATGACACTCTTGGGCTTAATGCTCTCTTCCTGGCTGCAGATGGAGGTCTCATCTAACTCGTCGGGACTCCAGCCATACTGCTCACTTGCACCTTTAGCTCGCTGCCCGTCAGATCCCCCAGCATCTCAGCCAGCATCCAGAGACTGATGCCCACAACATGGCAGATTTTGGACAGAGTCTTCGAAGCCGGTTATACCTTCCAAGAGATCCATGTTTTTATCCAGGGCTTACCAGAAGGACTAGAAGTGGCAGGTCCCCAGCAGGTCTCTGAGGGACAAAATTGGCTGGGTGGGCCATTCTTCCTGCCGCGCTTGCACAGCATGTCAGCATGGGGCAGGTTGGTGAGGGCCTTTAGCAGGATCTGGGCAGTGACTGTGGTCTGGAGAAAAGCTGGGTATAGCCTCAACACAGCCAGGTTGGCTTCCAGATGATAAATATTCTCCTTGGCCTGCGTCTTCACATAGTGGTCCAGGGTGGCCAGGTTCTCAGGACTGTACCTGTCCATCCCCTCGAGTGACTTGCCCGCGTTTGCTCTCATCTGCTCAAACATCACCATGACAGCTGTCGCCTCCCACACCGGGGATGGAGCCGAAGACCCTGCCGGGCTGCATCCTCGAGAACTGGAGAAGTGGGGAAACTGATCTTTAGAGAGAAAAAGTGATTGACCTGTGGTCCTATGGCAAATTGGTGGCCTTGCTGAGAGGAGAACTCAGGTCTCCCGGCTCTGAGACCTGGCTCTAACCTGCTCCCCTGAGGGCAGCTCTGCCCTCCAAGGACCGACAGGGCTAGCTGGGTGTCTGGACCTTCACATCCGGAGAGGGGACCCAGAATCAAAGTGTAGAGAAAGACCCTAGTCCTGAGAATGGAGATGGTATAGTAACAGCAACAGTGATGAAGAGGAGGAGGAAAATTAGAACTTTTCTATTGTGTTCAGTTGCTTCAGTCGTGTCCGACTCTTTGCAACCCCATGGACCATAGCCCTCTAGGCTCCTCTGTTCGTGGAATTCCACAGACAAAAATACTGAAGTGCGTTGCCGTTTTTAGGAAGTTTAGTTGTTGTTCAGTCGCTAAGTCATGTCCAGCTCTTTGTGACCCCCGTGGATTTCAGCATGCCAGGCTCCTCTGTCCTCCACCATCTCCCAGAGTTTGCTCAAATTCATGTCCACTGAGTCAGTGATGCTATCTGACCATCTCATCCTCTGCCGCCCCCTGCTCCTTTTGCCATCAATCTTTTCCAGCATCAGGGTGCTTGACATTTGTTTCCTCATGTATGCCTCACCACAGCCTTATGAGGTGGATAGTCTTCCCCCTATTTAACAGATTAAAAAACTGAGCTCAGAAAGGTTAATTCACCTTTGAATTGTTTGAGGCCATACAGCCACTAAGCGGTAGAGCTGAATCATTAGCCGTCTGTCGAGCTTTTTTACCATCTTTGGTCATCTGCAAAGAGCAAAGGATGTAGGACAAGTGTGATGCTGTGATGCTGTGTTCATGCTGGGAGCCAGGAGGACCTCAGAGCCCTGGCCGGGAGGCACTGCCAAGGCCAAATAGCTTCCTCCCGACTCCAGAGTCTAGAGATTTAGGTACCAGGAAGGCCCACGGCTCTGGCACAGAGCTTCTATTGCTGCCATAGCTGTCACACAACAGACACTTACATAATGCCAGGTAGGTGCCTAGCATAGCTGGGTTGTACATGGAACCCAAACACCCAGCCTACCCCATTTATTGGGAATAAATGGGGGCACGTTAGTAGCAACTACTTCACTGCAACCCAGCCTTGAAATCGTCCTCAATTAGTTCTCCTGTATCAGCTGAGTATTTTGGTTCATAGCCCATGGCCCTAAAGTCAACCAGACTAGGTTCAAATCCCTCTGCCTCTCTAGCTTGCATCTTGAGCAAATTCCGTGACGTGTCTGTTTGTTTCCTTACCTCCTTTACAAAATAGGACTTGGAACAGACGGGGAGTTGTTATGGAGACTGTAGCAGACCATGTCTGGAAAGTGCTTAAGACAGCACCTCACCCAGAGAAAGAGCTGGATGAACGCAGATGTCAGGAGGGTTTTTCTGAGAGGTTCCGGGGACGGCTCTGTGGGCTCCCAAGCATGTCATCATCTGCCTTCATGGGAAGACAAGGGTTGGCAAGTCAAGGGTGTGGAAGCCAAGGGTGTTGCCTCTTGTGGGGCTCCCCCAGTGCTGGGCCAGCAAGTCACACCCACAACATGTTCTGTCCTCAGCGACGAAAAGGGTGTCCCACTCACGCACCCGGTCCCGCTTTGTCAGCAGAGGGTGAAGGAGCTGAAACGGCACCTCGTGCTCTCCCATTCATCAGAGCCCTCCGTGGCAGCAGTTCCTTCGACTCTGACGAGTGGGGCCGCTGAGCGGCCCGACCCTGTGACTCTCGCTCAACCTCATGGGCATTTCATCCTCCTGAGGACTCCTCAGTCCCCACTCACATGGGCCTGAGGGGTCCATGCTAACTCCTAATGCCTGAACCTCAGCAGACTTAACACCTACTTCTGGCAACCCCAAATCTCCCAGGCTGGGTAGAAAAGACTCCAATAAGGGATAATGCTGAAGGCCTTTAAGGGACAGAGACAGTGTTGCGGGAGCACAGAGCGGGGAGTGTTTCTTCTGCCTGGACCAGCGAAGGCAGTCTCACCACATCACTAATGACTCAACCTGCTTTGCGGCTCCTCAGACCCCCAGTTTAGCCGATCAGACCTTCTCTGATGCAACCCCTGCCCAGGCAACCACAACATCTCCATGACCTCACTTCATCCTGCCAGAGGAGGCGGCAGTTTTATTACACAGAAAAGGAAATAAGGCTCAGAGATTTTAAATGATTTGCTCAAGGTCACAAAACAAGCTAGAATTTGAACCCGGACCCCACCCCAGAGCCTGTGCTCAAAGAATCACAGAATCACTTTAAAAACTAAATGAGCAGGTCTTCCCTGGTGGCTCAGTGGTAAAGAATCCTCCTGCAAATGCAGGAGACACGGGTTCGATCCCTGATCTGGGAAGAATCCACATGTCGTGGAATAACTAAGCCTGTGTGCCACAACTTTTGAGCCTGTGCTCTGGAGCTCAGGGACCGAAACGGCTGAGCCCCAGAGCTGCAACAGTCAAAGCCCATGAGTCCCAGAGCCCGTGCTCCACGAGGAGAAGCCCGAGTTCTGCAGCAGAGTTGCCCCCACTGATGGCAACTAGAGAAAAGCCCATGCAGCGTGGAAGACCAAAAAGCAAATAAGGAAATAAATCTGTATACGTACATTGAAAAAAATGCCAAATGAGCAAATTGTAGGGGACTTCCCTGGCGGTCCAGTGGGTAAGACTCTGCGGTTCCATTGCAGGGGATGTGGATTTGATCCCTGGCTTGGGAACTAAGATCCCACATGCTGCATGGCCAAAAAAAAAAAAAAGTAAAAGTAAAAAAAAAAATTAAATGAGCCATTTGTAAAAATACTTTGGAAAGCATATGAGAGAAAGTAAAGACACTGTTCATAGTAAATATATTTTAACTAAAAATATTTCCCTCATCTTGATCAAAACCCTCAAGGAATCCAAGGATAGTATCACCTCTAGATTTGGTCACTCTTAACAACACATCAGCTCCAGTACTCTTGCCTGGAAAATCCCATGGGCGGAGGAGCCTGGTGGGCTGTAGTCCATGGGGTCGCTAAGAGTCGGACATGACTAAGCGACTTCCCTTTCACTTTTCACTTTCATGCATTGGAGAAGGAAATGGCAACCCACTCCAGTGTTCTTGCCTGGAGAATCCCAGGGATGGGGGAGCCTGGTAGGCTGCCGTCTATGGGGTTGCACAGAGTTGGACATGACTGAAGCTACTTAGCAGCAGCAGCAGCAGCAGCAACAACACATCAGAGGCTTCCCAGGTGGTACAGTGGTTAAGAACCTGCCTGTCAACGCTGGAGACACAAGAGACATGGATCCGATTCCTGAATTGGAAAGATCCCCTGGAGTAGGAAACGGGAACCCACTCCAGTATTCTTGCCTGGAAAATTCCATGGACAGAGGAGCCTGGTGGGCTTACAGTCCATGGGGTCGCAAAGAGTCGGACACAACTGAGTGAGCGTGCACACACAACACATCAAAGGAAACCAAAGGGGTCAACATGAGGCGTCTTACAGAACTGAGGGTCCTCCTTTCTGGACAGAGTGGGCAGGCACAGATTCTGGGACTGTTCCCTGTGGATTATGGCAATACCAGACTCTGCTCGGTCCTCAGCCAGAAGGAGCTGTCTAAAGTCCATTGCCCCGAGCAGCATCAGCAGTTGAGAAGGTATATGCACGTTCAAGATCGGTTCTGGCGGCTCTTCCCAAAGTTTACTATGGAACACTTACAAAGTAAAGTATGTTAGCAGACCGCTGCCAGGAGGTGATGACCTCCAAGTTAAAGGAGACAGCCCAGCCTCTCACAAACCAACAAAGGTGTCACAAATTAACTGCTATGAGAAATGACCCAAAAATTGACTCCTATTTTGATAGACAACAAGCATTGAGCATCACAGTCACACGCTGAAATCACAAGTTGCAAAACATAGAAAAATGATCACATCGCTTGACCGCAATTGAACACGTGGTTGGTGAATACATTCCTATGAAAGTGGAGAAATATTTGTTGAAACAATGCATATGTGCATTGGAGACTAGTTTGTGAACCTTGGAGGAATTCTTGATGTGTTAGTTCAGGTCCTCTGAGAAGCCAGTGTCAAGAGGGGATTAGACGTGGGACTGATTTGTTGGGGAAAATACCTGTGAGGGAAAATGGGCAAGGAGCCGGAGGAAGGTGGGAGAGCTGGCAGGCCACAGTGCAGGTGAAACCCCCATGGAAGACAGAGGAAGGAAGGAGGGAGGGGTGGGCAGGAAACACTTCAGACTGAGGTGCAATTCTAGGAAAGTTTCAGCAGAACCACTGGGGAGTCCTCAGTCCAAAACTGCCCATCGCAGGGACCTCCCTGCTGGTCCAGGGGTTAAGACTCTGTGCTTCCACTGCAAGGGGCATAGGTTCGATCTCAGTTTGGGGCACAAAGATCCCACAAGATGCATGGCTAAAAACTAAAACAAAAAAAAACAAACTCCTTTGCCTCCCAGGATGGCCTTGCCTTCCTGTGCTTGTCGAGTCAGTCTCTGCCTGAGAGTCACCCACAGGAAGTGTGGCCTCAGAGAGAATGTGGTGAAGGATTTCGGCCATAACGCTTGGGGCGCACATCACCCTTGGGAATGGCACACCATTTGGTAAAGGCGATAACGTGTGTCACAATAAGACCCATCATAGAAACGTGTTTAGTTTCTATTTAGAAACTAAACACGTTTCTATTAGGCATGTACTTTTCCAATGCATTTTAAAAGAAATAAATATCACTAGCCTCAATTTTGTCAGAATATTCCATGAAGTCTCAGGAAACAGTTTAGAAAGTTCTGGATTCTGCGGATTCCTGGGCAAGGGTAGGTAACTGGGATTGTGGGAAGAGGACGCAGGACAGAACTGAGAGAGCTGGGTTTGAGCCTGATTCTGTTGCTCACTTGCTGTTGGAGCTTCTTTAAGTTGCTTCCTTAGTTTCCACACCGAAAAATGGGTGCAATGGGAAGAGTTCCAGTCGTAGAACCTGCTACTCAGAGCCCCTTAAAGATCGACTCCTGGACAGAGGCTTCTACAGCAAAGTGGCTGCTTCTGTGGCATCAAAGCCTGCTGGCCCTGCAACCCCTACCTTGAGCCCGCATGGGTGTGCCAAGCAGGGACCTTGTCCCCCCCGCCACGCTCTGTTCCTGCCTCCTCCTAAGCAGACTGGCTCAACTTCTGGTCTTGTGGTTTCCCTTTGTCAGCTGTCATAGCATCCGGGGGTGCTCTGGAAGGGGACTGTGGTAAGCCGGGGGAAGGTGTCACCTTCCAAAATAACCCCGGTGGAGAGACTGGTGGCCACTTAGAAGCTGACTCTCACCACCACGCCGTTTCCAGGAAACCCTCAGAGGCTTGAATAAAGGAGGGGCTTTTAAGAAATGAAGCCTGCTGCAAGACCCTTAGGCTTCCTGGACAGATGGGAGACATGCCAAGGGGCTAAAAGTCCAACCACATTTGGAGGGGGAGCAGGGAGCAGAACCAGGAGGAGGGGGCAAGGTTGGTGGTGAGAAGGTATGAGATCCCCAACAGCAGGGTCTGGGTCTCCCCCAGAGGCTAGAGGTTCCTTGGTGGTGTCCTGGGCTCCCCGTGAGATAAGGAGGCCCCCACAACGTGGGTTCTGTGTCTTGCTCGAGATCGGGCATCTTAGGCAGGGGCTCTGAAGTACAGCCTCGTCCAGTTGTCTGCCCAAGTCTAGCACAAAACTCCTTCCTGTCCCCCAGAAGTCTGCCTCGATCAGTTCCCCCTACCTCTTATCTGCCCACACCCATACCTCACCCTCCACCCGCCGGGGGTCCAGCCCGGCCACACGGCTTCCAGAACCTCTGACTGGTTTCCAGCTGCCGCTTCCTCTGGGCTTGACTGCCTGTCTGTGGCCTCCTTCCCAGCACACTTAGGCCAGTATGTGTTTGTCTTTGTTTTTATCTGTTCAGTCCAAATCCTTCCTTCCTCTGCGAAGGGCAGAGGCCTCTAGCTGGCCCATCACCAGTGCCCCCCTGACAATTAGCTCTAACTCTGAGCACATACAAGTATCCATAAAACAGAGAACAGCGGCCACCCTTGACCGCAAGCTGTGTGTGTGCACCAGACACAGGGCTAACACTTCACACCTCGCATCGCAGGTCATTCCATCCTTCAGGACTATTACAGAAAATTCCCTAGTGGTCAAGCTGTTAAGAATCCACCTGCCAATGCAGGGGACACGGGTTGGCTCCTTGGTGGGGGAACTAAGATCCCACAGGCCTCGAGCCAGCCAAGCCTGTGCTCCACAGCTACTGAGCCCAAGCTCTGGAGGCCAGGCTCCACAACAACAGAAGCCACCGCAACGAGAAGCACCGCAACTAGAGAATAGCCCCGGCTCACAGCAACTAGAGAAAGCCCATATACCACAAAGAGTTTGTGTGCCACAACAAAGACCCAGGGCAGCCAAAGATAAGTAAGTAAACAAAATAAAAAGAAAAAAAGACTATTAAGGAGCTCCTATTGTCCTCAGGCCCTTGTTGGAGATGCTGTGGTCAAAAGCAGACAATGGTGCTTGCCCTTCTGGAGTTTACATCCTTGCAACGACTCTGAGGGTAGGCATCATTGCTGCCATTGTGTATCATCTAAAGTGACAAAGCCAATAAGCAGTTTCCACACTCAAACTCACCTCTGTCCAAGCCTGAGGCTTTTTAGTAAATAGGAGATATTAGACTTTATAATGGAGAAGGCAATGGCACCCCACTCCAGCAGTCCATGGGGTGGCGAAGAGTCGGACACAATTGAGTGACTTCACTTTGACTTTTCCCTTTCATGCATTGGAGAAGGAAATGGCAGCCCACTCCAGTGTTCTTGCCTGGAGAATCCCAGGGATCGGGGAGCCTGGTGGGCTGCTATCTATGGGGTCGCACAGGGTTGGACACGACTGAAGCGACTTGGCAGCAGCAGCAGACTTTATAAACTGAAAGCACTAGACTAACAGGAGCTGGACTCCGCCTAATACCTTCCGTCTCTAACATACTTGGCTCCCTGAAGAAATGGCTGATCTCAGGATGGGCGGGGGAAGGACAGGTGAGCCTGGACAGCTTGCTTTACCAGAAAGCAAGAAGTACTCAAAGCGAGATGAAGACACCAGTTTGAAGTGGGTCCCACTGGCCAAACTGGGGGCAATTTAAGCCTCAGAACAATGGTTGGTAATGGAATATAAAAGAAATCCATGAATTCATTCCGATATAAAATGAACAGGGACTTTCCTGGTAGTCCAGTGGCTAAGACTCTGCACTCCCGGTGCACGGGGCCTAGGTTTGATTCCTGGTCAGGGAACTAGATCCCCCATGCCACAACTAAGAGCCAGGGCAGCCAAATAAATAAAAAATATTAAAAAGATAAAATAAATGAATGAACAAATGGAGAAGGGAAAGCTCTTCTAACAACTGTAGAAAGATAGCATAATTAGAAAGTCAGACTTGGTAACCATCGAAATAATAATTGATTTAGGCAAGGATTAACAGTGGATTGTCATCACAATGTATGGTGATATTTACTGATTATAAAGAGAAAGGATAGCAACTTGACAGTGGAGAAAACTGACACCTCAACCAAGTGACTCAAGTTCAACATACAATCCAGCTCCAGTCCAGTTCAGTCGCTCAGTGGTGTCCGACTCTTTGCGACCCCATGGACTGCAGCACGCCAGGCCTCCCTGTCCATCACCAACTCCCGAAGTTTACTCAGACTCATGTCCATTGAGTCGGTGATGCCATCCAGCCATCTCATCCTCTGTTGTCCCCTTCTCCTCCCACCTTCAATGTTTCCCAGCATCAGGGTCTTTTCAAATGAGTTTTGCATCTTGTGGTCAGACTATTGGCATTTCAGCTTCAGCATACAATGGTTCATATTATTACTTATCTCCTGATATGGGGTATTGAGAAGATATATCAACATTTGTGATAATTCTGCCCAAAATGCAAACTTTCAATCTAATCATGAGGAAACATCAGACAAACTCTGGTGGAAGGATATTCTACAAAATAATAGGCCTATTATTTTTTAAAATGCCATGTCACAAAAGATAAAAACCAAGGAACTATTCCAGATTAAAAAGAGAGCGAGATGAAAAAAAAAAAAAAAAGGATAGAGATATGAGTAAAATAAAGTAAAAAAAAAAAAAGAGAGATGTGAGAGTTTGATGGCATGAGTGATCGAGTGATCCTGGATTGAGTCTGGACAAGAAATGACACTATTAGACCCTTAGCAGGACAACTGATAAAACCGGAGGAAAGTCTGTAGGTTTCAGCGTATCATATTGACTTTGATAACAGTAGTATGATTAAGTTTGAGGATGTCCTTGTATCTTTAGGAAGCACACTTTGACTCATTTAGGGGAAAAGGAGCATTATATCTCCAATTTACTCAGAAATAGCCAAGTATATATAGAAAGACTGGGAAGGGAAAGAGAATGATAACAAATGAGGTAAATTTTTAACAGCTGGGGAATCTGGGTGAAGCCTATACAGGAATTCTTTGATTCTTCTTGCAACTTTTCTATGAATCTGAAACAATCTCAAAATAAAAAGTAAAAACAAAACAAAACAAAACATTTTACTACTAATTATCTTTGACTTTCCATGTAGCCCTATTCCCTTGGCATTCCTATTAACCATGAGTCCTCTACCCGGGTGGGTGTGGACCACAAAGTAGGGGAGACTGATCGAAGGGCGAGGAAGGATCAGTTAGATCCAAGAACTGATCAGGAAGGATCAGTTCTTAACTCCAGAAGCGGCTAAGGTCTGGAGTGAGTAGTCAGCCTCTGGAACCCCACTCGGGCAGATGCAGGTCATACTGGTCATCGAGCTTTTACAATTTAGGACGCCCTCTTTAAGAAAAGAAATATAGGGGAATCCCCTGGTGGTCAAGGGGTTCGAAATCTATGCTTCTGGACTCTTCTAGTGGCACAGTGGATAGGAATCCACTTGCCAGTGCAGGGGACCCAGGTTTGATCCCTGGTTCGGGAATTAAAATCTCACGTGCCTCAGAGCAACTGGGCCTGTGTGCTACAACTACTGAAGCCTGTGTGCCACACAGCCTGTGCTCCGCAACAAGAGGCGCCACCACAGGGAGAAGCCTGCGCACCAGATAGAGAGCAGCCCCTCCTCACCACAGCTAGAGAAAGCCTGCATGCAGCAACCAAGACCCAGTGCAACGAAGTAAATAAATGTATAGTTTTAAAAAGAAACAAAGAAAGAAATCTGTGCTTCCACTGCAGGGGTGCAGGCTCGATCCTTGGTGGGGGAGCTAAGATGCCATGTGGTGCAGCCAAATATATAAATAAAATTCTTAAAAAACAGGTATAGGATTATAGGTATAAAATGTATACCCAAAGTGAACATTTATTTAGACTAAGAAAAAAGTCATGATAAATCCCAAATTTCAAAAACTGAAAAATACCACAAACATCAGAAAATGTATTTGTTTTAACTAATCACCTGGCACACCTCTTGGACTAACTGTTGGTATTTCACATTTCAGATGTCCAGCTGTGACTAAAATATATCATTTGTGCACGTTTTATAAAAATACATGAGCATAATGAGCATACGATTTGACTCGCTCCACAGCCTTGGGAGGGGCCCTGAAGTTTAAACTGAGTTTCACTTGTAGCCAAAAAGTTTGTGCTTAGGAATGGGGTGAACAGGAGTTCTCCCTCCCAAGCTTGGTTACTCTAGAAAGGACCCAGAGACCTGCTGGCTCTCTGTCTTCATCTTTTTCCCACGAAAGGCAAATCTCAAGAAAACTGAGTCTTGGAAACTGGGAGGCTCCAAGTGTGTGAGTTTCACAATAGAAAGGGTTAAAGTGAAGAGAAAGTCGCTCAGTCGTGTCCAACTCTGAGACCCCCATGGAATTCTCTAGGCCAGAATACTGGAGTGGGTAGCCTTTCCCTTCTCCAGGCGATCTTTCCAACCCAGGGATCGAACCCAGGTCTCCCGCATGGTGGGATTCTTTACTGAGCCACAAGGGAAGCCCAGAAAGGATTAAACCTCTGATCAAAGCTGGATGTAGCCACAGAAGCAGGCTTCTTTCCTTTCTACTGAACGGGCCCTGACCTTTTCCTAATTCACGTTCTGAAGCCCATTGTTCCCCTTTGTCTGAAAGGCAACCCCTACACACTCCACCTTCACCTCTTTGCCACATTGTTACCTGGTCAAGATTTAGGCATCTGTTAAGTCTCAGTTTAAAAGGCAGCTCCTCAGGAAAGCTTCATCTGATACTCTTTAAATTAAATCAGTAATGATTTATTCTCTGTATTCCTACCCTGCCAGCACCACGGAGTCCAGGACCTTGCTTGTCTGTGCGTCTGGCTGGTGCCTGAATGGTTGCAGTCCATGGTACCATGGTATAGTGTCTGGTGCACAGTGCTTGACACACAGTTGTGATCAAAGAGTATTTTTGAACGAAAGAAGAAAATTCTGAGGGGTGAGGAAAGGGGGAAATGTAGGGGCAGAGCGCCCCCTGCTGGACACTTGGAGTACCAGGGACTCAAGACCCTACTCTAGAGGAACGGGGTGGTACATTTCTTAGCTGTGGGTTAGTCTTGGCAACCACAGTTCGCAGTTCGCAGTTCAGTCGCTCAGTCGTGTCCGACTCTTTGCGACCCCATGAATTGCAGCCACAGCCTACCTACTGATTTATGCCTTCTCACTTCTATTAGCTCCACAACTCTCCTCCTGCCCTTCAGAGCACAGTCGGAGCTCTGCACCCATTCTCCTCCACACTTCAAACCACCTCCAACTCCATCATGACCATCACCTGAGCTTCCCCACAATTAATATCATCCCGTCCTGGACCTTTAACTTTGATGAGAATAGGCCCAGAATCTTCCATCGATCCTTTCCTCCTCGTCCCTAACCAATCAATCAGAAGTGATTGGCTAGGGCATTGGGGGCGGGGGGGGCGGGGGGGGGGGGGATGGATGTGGGAAAGGAATGGTGAGCAGGAAGGATGGAAAGCAGGTGGGATGGGGTGGGTTAATGTGCTTCTGAGACAGGGGTCTGCTAATATGATGGCCAAAACAACGTGTTTGTTCTTTAGGGATGTGAGGGATGAGAAGGTACTTGGTATGTGATATTCAGAAAACAGGGAACAAGGAATTTCCATCTACTGCCTTGATTGAAAAAGCATAAAATGGCTCCAGATTGGGACTTCCCTGATGGGCAAGTGGTTAGCACTGTGCTTACAAGGCAGGGGCCGAGAGTTCAATCCCCGGCTGGGGAACTAAGATCCCTTGTGGTGCAGCCAAAAAGGAAATGCTCTTGATTATATAGCACAACAGGACAATAGGGGAGGGAAACCGCAAAAGGAGTTTGACCTAACAGAAATATAGGGCTTCACTGAGGGGGAAATGGGGCTCAGCAAACAAGATGAAGGCTCAGATAGGAGATTAGGGGTTCAGTGAGCGGAGTCAGGGCTCCGTGCTAAAGAGGGGGGAGGATACAGAGCACAGGAGGAAATCTTGGGTGAAGGTAGGAAGGGGAAGAGGGCGGAGGTCAAGCAGAGATAGAGGTCTCGGTCCTCCTCTGGTTAGGGGTACGTTTCTCAGTAACAGTTCTGTCCCTGGCCCTTCCCCCAGTGGGGCTGGGGAAGAGTGACAGTTACTTAATGACCCTGAGTCCCACTTGCTCTTCTGTGTGCCCTGTGGTCACTGGAGGGCTAAAGGGGGCTGAAGCCAAAGTCTGGGTTATTGATCTCTGGCCCCAAAGGTCAGCTTCAGGGGCAGAGGGGATGGTGCGCCCACAGCGGGAGCCTCCGGGGACCCTGCAACAGTGGGGCTGTGCCACACTGCCTGGTTTCTCTGTCTGCGTCCTTGGCTCTCCGTGATCCGCCCTCCCGGCCTCGCCTTCCTCCCCCCCGCAACTCATACCTCCTCCAACCAGTCCTGCCTGACACTTTTGCCTGTGAGATGTCAGACTTCTTGTGTCTGGATTTTGGAGTAGCTAGAGAGCACAAAGCAGGGACTTGGCCGGAACTACTATTATTTTCTTATTACTTAAAATACTTAGTATCTGTCTGCGCCGAGTCTTAGTTCCGGCCCACAGGGTCTCTGATCTTGTTGCAGCATCTGGGATCTTTAGTTGCAGCATGTGGGATCTAGTTTCCTGACCAGGGATCCAACTCAGGCCCCCTGCCTCGGGAGCATGGAGTCTTGGCCACTGGACCACCAAGGAAGTCCCAGATGGAGTTATTTACTGTCCACAAACTCTTCGGTGAACTCAGCGGGAAAGTGCCAATCTGGTAGTCAAGAAGGACTGCCACAGTTTGCAGTGTGACCTCGGGGAAAGCACTTAACTTCCAAGGATCTTAGTCTTCTGGTGTAGAAAATCAAGGGAGTGAATCAGATGAGCTCCAGTATTCCTTCAACAAACAATGTAAGATTCTAAGGAATTAAATAATAACAGGGCAAGTAAGGGCTAGGGTAGAAATTAGGTTAGGTTCAGAAGGTGATAAAAAAGAACTTTTGGAATTAGAAATAAAGCCTGGATTATAATGTAGGCCATTATTAGTCATGGACAAAGGTCCGTCTAGTCAAAGCTATAGTTTTTCCAGTAATCATGTATGGATGTGAGAGTTGGACCATAAAGAAGGCTGAGTGCTGAGGAATTGATGCTTTTGAACTGTGATGTTGGAGAAGACTCTTGAGAGTCCCTTGGACTGCAAGGAGATCACATCAGTCAATCCTAAAGGAAATCAGCCCTGAATACTCATTGGAAAGACTGATGCTGAAGCTGACGGTCCAATACTTTAGCCACCTGCTGCGAACAGCTGAAAAGACCCTGATGCTGGGAAAGACTGAAGGCAGAAGAAGAGGGCAGCAGAGGATGACATGGTTGGATAGCATCACTGATTCAGTGGATGTGAAGCTGGGCAAACTCCAAGAGATAGTGAGGGACAGGGGGGCCTGCCATGCTGTAGGAATATTGGAATACTAGACACTCATTTAAATGAATGTCAAATGAATGAATTCATTCAAATGAATACAGGTCATTCATTTACTTGTTCAACAAACTTTTAATAAGCGATCACTCTATTCCAAGCTTTGTGCTATAGGCTGGGCACACAATGAACAAGACAGACATAGTCCCAGCCTCATAGGGTTTACGTTCTAGTAGCCAGGGCTTCCCAGATGGCGGTAGTGGTAAAAAACCTGCCTGCCAATGCAGGAGACAAGAAACACAGTTTTGGGAAGATCCCCTGGAGGAGGAAATGGCAACCCTCTCCAGTATTCTTGCTTGGAGAATCCCATGGACAGAGGAGCCTATCAGGCTATGGTCCATAGGGTCACAAAGAGTCGGACACGACTGAAGACTTTGCACCCACAGCCAGTGTGAGAGGAAGATAAATAAGCAATATAATAAAGTGGAGGCAAACAGTTTGTTACGGTAAGCACATGTGAGAAGGGTGTTGGCTAAGTGAGCGGGCGGAAGCAAGGAGATTCCTGGAGAATGTGTGACGGACACCTTTGGAACCTAAAGAATGAATACGGACCAGCAAAGTGAGGTAGGAAAGATGACGCTGCAGGCAGAAGGTGAGCATGGGAACACCAGGGAGAAGAAGAGAGCAAGGCACACAGAGGCCTGGAATGCTGATTGTGAGAGGTGTGAGGAGCACAAGTTTGGAGGTAAGTCTGGTATTAGGGTCAGAGATCTGCCTCACCTGCTAAACTGAGATAACCGCATGCCGCTCATGCCTCCCTCCGTCCCAGCGGCCCTGTTTCCCAGGGTCTGGTGAGATGATGTGATGTATGGGAAAGCACTTTGTGGCTGGAAAAGCACTGTACAAAGTGATGCAATGGAAAGAAGCTGTGGATCATTGAGGATCAAGCTAGAAAAATCTGGCTTTAGGCTAACTTGCGCAGGAACAGTGGGAAATTAACCAAAATTGAGGCATTGAGCTTCAATTTGTCCAAGGTTACTCACGTGTGTGGACTTCCCCGATGACTCAGCGGGTAAAGAATCTGCCTGCAATGCAGGAGATGCTGGTTCGATCCCTGGGTTGGGAAGATCCCCTGGAAAAGGAAATAGCAACCCGCTCCGGTATTCTTGCCTGGCAAATCCCATGGACAGAAGAACCTGGTGGACTACAGTACATGGGGTCGCAAAAAGTCAGATCCGCCTTAGCAACTCAAAAGCATTGCAGCTGGGAAAGGGTGGGACTAGGGTTTGAACAGAAAACTTGATCCCAGAGTCTTTGCCCAAGAGGGAGGGAACTTGATCTAAAGTCCCCAGTGGGTAAAGGGTATCGACATCCACTTCAATACAATGGAAGAAAGAACCTTCTAAAAGTGCTCTCAGGGGATGGGGAAGGTTTCCAAAAATAATAAGCTCTTTGTGACTGGAGGTTTGTAAACTGAGTCAAGAAAATAGTTGATCTCAACCTTGGGGTCTGGCAGGGAATCAGCTGATCTGCAAGGTCACTTTTGGCTCTGAGAGTCAGGCCCCAAGGATCCTAGATCTCCCTTCGCTTGGCCCCATGCCTCATCCTTCAGTAGGACAGTCGTGGGGGCATCTCTTGGCAAAAACTCAAAGTGCAGTTTGCATTCAGGAGAGGCCATCGGAGAGAGGGACGGCTTGCCTGCATCTGTCCCTCTCTGCCCTTCTCCCCTCACGGCCAAATCACAGGAGCCTGGTGGTGAGGAGACGGAGAGGTGATCCCCTCTCATCCGAGTGGATTATATGGAGTTTGATGCTGTCTCAGCTGTCATTTCTGAGATGACGTGTGGTCTAGTAATTAGGAGCATAGACTATGACATTAGACACTTGCTGTTACCCCATTCGAAAATGAAGACAGTCAGAGAAAGACAAATACCACATGATGGCACTCATATGTGGAATCTAAAATACGACACAAATGAATACATCTATGGAACAGAAACTGACTCACAGACATAGAGGGCAGGCTTGCTGTTACCAAGGGGGAGGGGGTGTGGAGAAGAGAAGGACTGGGAGTCTGGGATTAGAAGGTGCAAGCTATTATCTGTAGGAGGGACAAACAACATCCTACTGTGTAGCACAGGGAACTATATTCTATATCCTGCAACAAACTATAGTGGAAGAGAATATGAAAAAGTAGATACATGTATATATGTATAACTGAATCACTTCACTGTACAGCAGAAATTAGCACAACATGGTAAATCAACTATACTTCAATTTAAAAATTTTTTTAAATGGAGGTTGTTGGGGGATTACATGAGTTAATGTAGGGTCTTGACAGTGTCTGGAATGTGGTGAACACTCAAACATTTTAGCTCTTTCTCTTTTGTTACTTGCTGGGAGAATTTGAGGAAGTGATTCAAACCGTCTGAACTTCATTTTTCTCTCTGTTGAATGAGAAGATAGCAGCTCCCTCATAGGGTGGTAGGAGGGGGTGATACTCAGCCCAAAGTAGAAGTTAACAGATGTTATTTCTCCCCTTCCTCTAATGGACGGAAGTCAAGGACACCTCGACACCTTTGTACTATTCTTTGCTCTGTAATCATCACAAATGAAAGTGGGAAGAGGCCTTGGAAATCGTAAATTCGCTCTCCCAATTGATAGATGGTGAAACCAAGGCTCAGAAAAGAAGAGATTTACTCCAGGTCACACAGTGAGTTAGGGATAGAGCTAGGACTAGAACCAGAACTTTTTAACCATCCCATCCTAACTCTGTTTTTTCTTTTTTTAGCCACACCTAAATCCCACGCATGTGGGATTGTAGTTCCCTGACCAGGGATTGAACCTGTGCCCTCTGCACTGGGACTGCAGAGTCTTAACCACTGAACCACCAGAGAAGTCCCTCTATCTCTATTATTGACAACGTGTGGAATGAATGTGTGATGGAAGATTGACCTAAGGGAGTACAGGTCTCTCTGGATGTCTTCACACAGACAGGGAGTACTTGCTCACGTGGGAACCAAACTTTGTGGCTGTTCACTTTCAAGCTTCCTTGCTTCCATTTCTGCTGCTCCTTTCCTCTGTGATGTCCTGCCCTCCCCTGGCTTTCAAACTTCAGTGCAGTGCCACCTCCCCTGGGAAGCCTTCCACATCATATAAAATGAGTCAGCTTCCATTGTTTCCGCAGTGCGTCGTATCTGCCTCGATTATATGTCTCAGTCACAATCTGATGGGATACAGATCTTTTACACTTCCTTTTCACTAACTTTCTCCCCTAAACAGGGAAACCGAGGTACAGAAACCAATCCTGAGTGTGAAGCCCCACTCCCTGATTGAGAAAGGAAATACTAGGAAACCTGAGTTTCTAGTTCTTACTATTAACTAGCTAAGGAACTTGAACAAGTCACTTGGATTTTAGGTCTTGTTTCCACATTTACCAAATTAGGTTGGGGGGAAGACAAAGTCAGAAGATAGTAATTTATAAGCTTCTTCTATTACAATAGAAGAAGTGAAGTGTGGATATTTTTAAAGTTTATTTATACGTTTATTTATTTTTGGCTGCTCGAGGTCTTCGTTGCTGTGCACAGGCTTTCTCTAGTTGCAGTGCGTGGACTTTAGGGTGCATGGGCTTCAGTAGCTGAGGCTTGCAGGCTCTTGAGCTCGGTAGCTGTGGCCAACAGGCTTGGCTGCTCTGCGGCATGTGGAATCTTCCCAGACCAAGGATTCCCTGTGTTGGCAGGCAAATTCTCAACCACTGGACCACCAGGGAAGTCAAAAGTGTAGATTATTGAATCCGAATCCAAATTCCAGAATCAACCGACCAGTGTTTGAATCCTGACTCTTATCACTTACTCTGTGACCTTCACCGAGTTACTTAAGTCCCCTATGCTCAGCTTCATCTATAAGAAGGGAACAATAACCCTGCCTATCTCATACATTTGGAGTGACAATTAAATGTGATTTTAATTTATGTAAAGCACTTAGCACAGTGCCTGGCACATGGAGAACTTTGAAATGGTGTTAACTATCAAATTTTTCTTTTTTTTAACCATTGATAAATCTAGGTTCACAACCTCAAAATCTAGAAAAGACATCTCCAACCTCAACATCCTCAGAGCAAGTGAAGTGTCTTTCTTCATTTTGCAACAGAGCAGAGTGGTAAAGAGTATGGCTTTGAAACCATCAAAAAAGTAAGGTTAAAAAGCAGTAGGCTCAGACTTGGAAGGCCTAGCATATTCCCCTCCTGAGCAACCTTTCTTGGGCAGTTACTTGAGGATGCTATCCAAGTGTGAACCAAGAAAAAGGTTGGCATGGAATCCAGGAAAGCGTGGCTCTGTCCACGGTAGTGAGAGGTTGTGAAGGTGATGGGCTGACTGCTGTGAAACAAGTCCAGAGGGCAACCAGGAGGGAAGTCCTCAAGAAAGGGCTTAGTGGAAAAGATAATATGATGGAGCCCTTGAAAATGGTTGAAGATATTTCAGTGACTAATCTTGTGATGAGGAGGTTAGAGTCCAGGGTGAATTAACAACAAAACAAAGCCGCACAGTCTAAGAAAAGAATTGTTGTCCTAGTATACCACTTGGCAACGCAGTGAACATTTCCATAATTACGACAGTGTAAACAGTGTCTGTCAGTTTAGTTGAAAATGGTGATTTAACTGTACTGGGAGGAAAAGGCAAGGAGAAGTAGGCCTTGTACGCAAGGTTAAGTCCTCATCCACCGTAACATGAAATCAATAGATAATATCTAAAATTGATAAATCAAGGAATGGAGGTACAAACATATTATTTAGAGACGTGGAAATATTCTCCAGAAGAAATGACTCGTGGGAGTGGAGGGGGTGGGGTATTCAGGGTGCTGTTGTTTTTCATTATAATTCTTTCAATACTAATTGATTTTTTTAGCCACATGCATTAACTGCTTAAAAAAAATACAGAAGAAGAAAAATATCAGAGTAAGCTAGATCTGGGATGCACTCTTTGTGATTTGCAAGTCGCTTAGCTAAACTGAGCCTCAGTTCTCTCACCAGTAAAATGGGGATCATATTAGGATGGTTGAGGACAGAAAGAGGCAATCCACAGAAAGCACTCAACGCAGGCTTGGTACAAAGTCAGCTCTCAAACAGCAACTGCAGCATCAGAGAAGAGTGAGTTAAGGACTAGGCTAAAGCAGTTTTGGGGTAATGCAGCATTTGGTTAGATCCCCTGCCTTGGTACATGGTACATGACTATCACTGGACACATACAAATGGACACTAGGGGAACCACAGCTGGGTGAATTGTGCCTGACAGGCTAGAGTCACAGTAGGAACATTGAAAAGATCAGCAGTCATGAGGGAAATTACAGCTGGGCTTGGCAAGTTCCACTGCAAGAGAACACCTGCGGAGTGACCGTCGCTGGACAGTGGGCTCCAGCAAGCTCATCATTTCCTCCTCTGGCTTGTACCTTGTGGGGGATGTGTCAGAAGGAAAAGATTTAGAGGCTGTCAGGGTGAGGGTCAGAGGTCAGCTGGGGTCAGGAAGTCTATTTCACTGAGGTCACTCTAGTCTCCTTTCAATGTAATGAAGCCATTATTGGTGAACGCAAGTGCCTGGCGTCTTGCTCTGTGAAGCAAGGCCCACATGGGGAGCAGAACTGAAAGAAGGAAGGGGACTCCCTTGGCTCACCCTCCCTCTGCCAATTCAACAGGCCTAAGAGGTGAGAGGTGCACAATCCCGCTTGCTGTAGGAAGCCCTGGTCCTTGGAGAGGGATGAAGATGACAGCATGGGGTGAGAACAGATTGTTTCTCAGAGCAATTAGGAATGGGGTCTCTCTTTCACACACACACACGCACAAACACATACACACATCATATTGCTTTAGACAGTCAGAAATGGGAGAAATGCTTGTCTAACAGCTAATCCAACTCCCTCATTTTATCCTTAAAGGGTAAAGCTGGGGGCCTTTCTTGAGGTCACAGAACAAATTAACAGGCTGGAACTATAAATACTATGTGAAATCTGACTCTTTTCGACCCCATGGACTCTAGCCCACCAGGCTCCCCTGTCCACAGGATTTCCCAGGCAAGAATAATGGAGTAGGTTGCCATTTAAATTTTACTTAATTATTTGTTTTTTTGTCTGTCCCTCTCCTCCAGAATGTAAGCTCTAGGAGGGCAGGAGCTTCATCTGTTTTGTTCACTGATGTATTTCCAGTGCTTCCAACAACGCTTCCTGACACATTATACATGTTCAATAAATATATGTTAAATGACTTAGTGAATGAGCAGAAACATTGCACACATCATATTCTCTTCCTCATGAATCACAGAGCATATTACCGTACTAAAAGCTATGCTGCTGCTGCCGCTGCTGCTAAGTCGTTTCAGTCGTGTCCGACTCTGTGCGACCTCGTAGACGACTCCCCCGTCCCTGGGATTCTCCAGGCAAGAACACTGGAGTGGGTTGTCATTTCCTTCTCCGATGCATGAAAGTGAAAAGTCAAAATGAAGTCGCTCAGTTGTGTCCAACTCTTAGCGACCCCATGGACTGCAGCCTACCAGGCTCCTCCGTCCATGGGATTCTCCAGGGAAGAGGACTGGAGTGGGGTGCCGTTGCCTTCTCCGACTAAAAGCTATACAAAGTCCTATATAGGAAGCCTAGTTAACATATCATTTTCCAGATGATTTCACTATAAAGACCTTTAAAAAATGGTAAGGTGTATTAATCATCCTATGGAACTAGTATCCTGAGGGACACATTGTGGAAAATACTTTTCTCAAATGCACACCATCACTCATATTAGCATCAAGGTTTTAACGCCAGCCACCCCGGACCCCACCACAGGGTTCTCAAAACACTTTAGAAATGCAAACTGGATGTGGACGATTGCCCAAAAGAGGAGCTGTTTTGGCTCTGTTCAGCTCTTTGATTTAGACGGTCAATGAGTCTGGGGGAGGGTAATCAATAAACGACAGACTACAGCTCTGGTCCAGGGAAGAAGAATCACAAGCTTGGGTTCTATTTACTGATTATATTGAATATACAGTCTTTCCTTACAGCCTTTTTGTTTGCACATAGCTTGCTTCTCATTGGTAAAATGGGGACAGTACCAGTCATGATAACCATATACTGGGACTGTGGAACGAATGTGAACTTTGGAATCAAATGTATGGGTTCAAATCTGCCTCTGCCAAGTATTAGCTGAGTTACATTACCCAAGCTAAATTGATTCATTAGGCTTGTTTCCTCTCCTGTAAGGTGGCAATATTAATACTTATTACATAGAGTTATTGACAGGCTTGAATGAGATAAGAAAAGTGCCTGGATAAATAATAGCTGTTTTACCTATCAGAATATAAGCCCCACAAAGGTGGGATTTTTGTTTGTGTTATTTATCGCATCACACAACACCACCTGCCATGGAGGAAGTGCTCAATAGCTATAGATATACATATATATACTTAATGGTGATACGTTACTATTATTACTAAGACCTCTTTCAACTCTTCCTTTTATGGAGATATGAGTCTACACAAGAGGAACTTAGCAAGGTACTTTAAAGGAGAGATGCTCCTTGTGTTTGGGAGCTGATGCTGAGTGGTAGATGAAGGTGGGTGACCCCGCACCCACCTTGGCTGACACTAAACTGTTAAGCAGGTGGTATATTCTGCTTCTGTTCAGCACAGCATAGACTGAGAGCTGAGAATCTCTCTAGACTCCAGGTTTTCTTATAACACCTTTTTATCTACAGCCCTGATTCAGATGTGTTCCTTCTAGATCTTTCAGGTAGTGTTAGGAAAGGAGTTTGGAGAAGGAAATGGCAACCCACTCCAGCATTCTTGCCTGGAGAATCTCATGGACAGAGGATCCTGGCAGGTCATTGTTCATAGGGTCACAGACAGTTGGACACAACTGAAGTGACTAAGCATGCATGCATGCTCTTTGTGTTGATACTAGACACTACACTATAACTTCTTGGATAGTAAGAAATGTTTGTTCTTTACTTTTGGGGATACATTTTTGGTCATTATACTACTTGGTACATATTATGTATCTAGTTCCTCCACCAAATGTATGAGCTAGCACAATGCCTGGATCATGCTGCTAAGCTGCTAAGTCGCAGTCAGTCATGTCTGACTCTGTACAACCCCATAGACGGCAGCCCAATAGGCTCCTCTGTCCCTGGGATTCTCCAGGCAAAAATACTGGAGCGGGTTGCCATTTCCTTCATAGTAGCTACCTAATAAGTTTTCACTGAGATGGGGACCCAAGAAAGGAAGAATGTTTAGTCAGGAGCCTCCATCTCCCATGTGGAAACAACCCAATGGGGATGAGGAGTCATTTATGTTGGGAGCCACGTGTCCCTTCCTAAAGCATCCTTTGCCTCTACATATGCAACTTCATGAAGTCCTGACTCTTCCTGGGTTTAAATTGCTTAGACTTGAGAGAGGCAGCCTAGAAGAATAAGTATTATGACTATTGTAATAATATTCATCATTTCAGTCAAAACCTATTCATCAAGAGGGAGGGGACATAGGTATATCTGTGGCTGATTCATGGTGATATTTGGCAGAAAACAAACAAACAAAATCTGTAAAGCAGTTATCCTTCAATTAAAAAATAAATAAAATTTAAAAAACTATTCAGACTGGTATATATAAAATGGATAAACAACAAAGTCCTACTGTTTAGAACAGGGAACTATATTCAATATCCTGTGACAAACCATAATGAAAAGACTATGAAAAAGAATGCACATATATGTATAACTGAGTCACTTTGCTGTATGACAATAACTAACACAATGTTGTAATTCAACTATACTTCAATCAAAATAAATTTTAAAACCTTATTTAGGAAACTCTTCTTTTTAAAGATTTATTTATTTTTAATTTTTGGCCACACCGTGCAGCTTGTGAGATCTCAGTTCCCTGATTAGGGATCAAACCCACAACCCCTGCATTAGAAGGCTGAGTCTTAACCACTGGACCACCAGGGAAGTCTCTCAGGAAACTGGATGTCTTCTGTGGGCCGGCCATTGTGCTAAGTACTGGTAAGGACGTGCGAGAAGGTGCAGAAAGAAAACACAGAAATGGTTCAAGTCCTCAAGGATCAAATGATCCACCAGGTTATAGGACAAAGAGACAAACGTGCATAATAGCTGTAATAATAATAGTAATAATTTACATTGTTAATGGCTAACTATATGTTAGACACTTTTAAAAGCTTTACTTACATAATCTACCTTTATCCTCATGATAACTCTGAGAGTTAAATCTTCATTATCTCCATCGGGCAGAGGAGGAAACCGAGGCATAGAAAGCATATAGCTTTCAGAGCTATAAATAGATGTTCTAACGTAGATTCCAATGCCTGCGTTCCTATGAAGGTGAAAGTGAAAGTGAAGTCGCTCAGTCGTGTCCGACTCTTCGCGACCCCATGGACTGTAGCCTACCAGACTCCTCCCTCCATGGGATTCTCCAGGCAAGAGTACTGGAGTGGGTTGCCATTTCCTTCTCCAGGGGATCTTCCCGACCCAGGGGTCAAACCTGGGTTTCCGGCATTCCAGGCAGACGCTTTAACCACTGAGCCACCAGGGAAGCCCCATAACTGGTGCTAATTAGAGAAATAATATTAAAAAAAGATTAGTCTCTCTAGTCTTATTTTATGTGAATTTAAAAATATTATCTCCTCGTTCTTCACTCTGTGGCCACATGCACCATTTTTCTGAAGAGGAGCTTGAGATACTTACACTACTCTCACAGCATCATGTATGGCTGGAAATGCCCTCTCTTTAGAGTGCAAGAAAGTCTGTTCATTCGTCTCCAATGTGTCAGAGTCTCTGAGCTGGTGGGGGCGGTTTAAGAAGAACCAGGTTTTCTGAGAAGAGCGTGGAGGTGAGAACTCAAGAAGGCATTCTCAAAACTGGGAGCTGGGAACCAGGAGAGCGGGTCTTTATTCAGCACCGTGGACAGAGCTCCAGACGCCCTCAGGACCCTGGACAGTGAAGCTAGTAGAGCCTGCCTGGAACGTCTCACTTGAAAGCAGACCAAGGGAAAGCAGAGCGCTAAATTCTCTTGTCCCCTTTTCTTCAGCCAGACCTTAGTCACCTGCTCCTGAATCTTGGGAAGAGAGATACTGAGAGTGGGTACATTTTAAGGGCTCTAGTAAGGGGAGGAGATAAGACTTAGATGGGGAGGATTATGTAAATAAAAAACGGTTTTGGCTGATGTACTTGCACGACTCTGGGAAGATCTAAATTAGAGTCCTCAGTTGGGACTGTGGCATTGTTAGTGGTATTCTTAATAATTTGTATTTTTTAGGCTGAGGGCCACAGTTGTCCTTTTTCTTCCAACTTCCTACCCCCCATTTCTTACACTGAAGTTTTAGTCCCTCGGAGAGCACTCTTGACAGGAGAGAGAAATAATCTCTCAACAGCCCCTTGCTCTCCCCTTCATCTTCCCTTTTCCTACTCCCACTCATCCCTGTTCTCTATTTCTCAATTTCATAAGCGCGCGCGCACACACACACACACACGGGCGGGCGCAGGAGCACGAGAGGTTCTGCACACTTAGTGGAGACGACTGAATTCCCAGTGAGCGGATGCCCCCGAAAGCAGGCTCTGTCCCTTTAAATGGGTTGTAGCAGTGGGGGAGGGGAACTGGCCGGAGCTGGCATTGTCCAGTTTGAACTGAGCACCGGAAGTGAAGGGGCAGGGCCAGGGCCGTGCACTGAGCCCCGGGCCATTGTCCATCTCCGACCGGGGCACTAGCCACCCCCCTGGCCAACCCTCTTTATCTCTTACCAGGGGAGGCTAACTCTTCAAAAGAGGAGAGTCCCTACTCCAGATCCCCCACCAACCTCACTGTGGGGAAGGGAGCGCCCTTAGGACAGGACTCTGAAGCGAGGAGCGCCTGGGAACCTAAAAGTGTCTGGATCCCAACCACGGATGAGGATGGGATGGTCAAGGGGGCAGGGTGAGGTCAGCTGGTGGAGAGAGAAACACACTTTAAGCCTCTTTCGGTTCCTTCTTATGTTCTCTTGGGAAACTCCACGTGGGTCAGATTTTAGACAGATTTGGAAGGAAATGAGGAAGAATTCTTTACACGGAATCAATTGGGAGTGCTTTGAGGGATCCAGAGAAACTCGGTGGGAAACTCAGAGACATTCAGAGACAGACTTAGAGAGGCTGCGCCTAGGTCAGCAGTGGAGATCGGCCCCGCTGGGTCTCCCACCTCCCCCTGCTTCCCCATCCAGCTTCCCAGTGTCCTGAACTCCAGGTCTATCTAAGCACACGGGGGTGGGGGGCGAGAGCGGGTCAGCGCCGAGCTGCCGGGTCAGCTCTGAGGCCTGAAGGGGAAGGGAGGGGGAGGGGCGCTCCAGGGCTGGGGGAGGGGGAGGGCTCATCCATTTCTCCCTTGACAGGTGGTTTGTGTCTCTGATTGGCCAGCGCTGCCAGGCTCACACCTCCCTCCCCCCCAACTCTCTGGAATGTATAATTATCTGCACGGGGGGTGGGGGTGGTGTATAAGTGTGTGTGTGTGTGTGTGTGTGTGTGTGTGTGAGCAGTCACGTGGCTTTAAAACTGCACCCCCCCGCCATATGCCCCCCACCTGTATGCTGCTTTGGGGACCCCCGCCTAGTTCTTAAAGTGCAGGATCCCAAATTCCCGGGTACTCAAGACTTGAAGGGTTGACGGCCCCAATCTCCAGATGTGCGTGTGGGGAGGGGGTGTCAAACCTCTAGGTTCTGAGAAGGGACACCCCAGAGGTGTCAGAGACCGCCGTGGTGGGGGAGGGCCAGAGCTGGAGCCGGAGGGAAAAGGAGGGGAAAGGCGATGGAGGGGAGGGGAAGGGAGGGGAGGGGGGCTGCCCGCGGGGGGTTGGGTCATTGTCTTTTAGAATTTGGGAGCCTTTGAAAAGCCGTGGGCCCTCCCACCGCTATTGTGCTGGGGAAGATGTAGCTGCCTCTTCCCCGAGCCACCCCTTTGCCTCCGGACTTCTCTGGGGCCAGCAGCCGCCCAAGCGAGGGCCCGGGGCCGCGGGCTCAGCAGACTACCATGGGCTCTGTGTCAAACCAGCAGTTCGCAGGTTCGACCTCGGGACTTACTAGGGACACCTTAGGCGACAGGGGCGCCCCGAAGCCACATGAAAGAGAGGTGGTGAAGTGTCCCCCAGGCTAGCCCAAGGACTCCAAGTCTGTGCGGCCTCCTGCTTCTGGGGGCCATCTCTGGAGCCAGGAACCCTGGTGTCCCAGTGGCGAGCAAGCTGAAGGTCCGGGGGCGGGGGGAGAGAAGAGGAGGGGCCTGTCTGGCCGCATGTCCCCGGGCAACGTGTTGTGGAAAGAAAAGCAAAACTTTCGGGGCACCGCTGGCCTCAGTTTAAGCTGGGGGAGCGCGGGAGGCGGCCGGGACAGGTATTTTCTCGCCGGCTGCTCGGTAGCTGCAGCCTCCTGGTTGTCCAGCCTCGGGCTGGACCCTCGGGTCTCCTTGCCGGCTCTCTGCTGGGGGTCCTCCAATTCCGTGGCCCCCCAGCTGAGCGCCTTCCCAATCTCCAGGTGGCTGCGCTAAGGCGCCGGAGGAAGCGCCGGAGGAGGCGCCGGAGGACGCGGCCCGCGCGGCGGAGGAGCCGCAGCTGCTGCACGGTGCCGGCATCTGTAAGTGGTTCAACGTGCGCATGGGGTTCGGCTTCCTGTCCATGACCGCCCGCGCAGGGGTCGCGCTCGACCCCCCGGTGGATGTCTTTGTGCACCAGGTGAGAGCGATTCTGGTAACTTTGCCGCAGGAACGGGATGTTGGCGCGCGTATCCGAGAGTGGGCGGACGGACTCGGCTGTTGGGTTTGAGGGGAGATCCAGGGCCCTCATTGTGCGTTCCCGTCTTTGCCGAGGAACCCCAGTTCTGAGTCCCTATTAACTCCAACGGGACGAGAGCGGGGGAAGAGCCGATGATTAACACCCCCACCCCCTTCCGGGAACCCCTCTGGTTTACCACGTGTCTGTTACCTCTTTCCCCTGGGCAGGGGGCAGGGGGCAGGGAGGTGATCC
The DNA here is from genome assembly GCF_016772045.2 of Ovis aries. NCBI lineage: Eukaryota > Metazoa > Chordata > Mammalia > Artiodactyla > Bovidae > Ovis > Ovis aries. The sequence continues at coordinate 240,445,017 of NC_056055.1, read as the reverse complement.
CATGTGGCAGAACTAAGGTTGTATTGTGCTTGCCAGTGGGGGGAGGGCGAGCGGGCCGGCCAGGGAAGCACATGCCCGGTCAGAGCAGAGCCCTGAGCGCCCGCGCGTTTCAGCATCTTGTGAATGGAGGTCCCGGCCTGAAGGAAGGGAGGAAGACGGCTTCGGGACCCAACGGCGGAAAGCCGAGAAGTCTGCCGGGTCCTCACACCCAGGCGGTCACCAGGCCCTGGGGTTCTGGGTGGGTTTGGTAGATCCTTGAAGGATCTATTTGGGGGGCTTGGAAGTTCCGCAAGAGCACAGTGTCAGGCACATGGATCACTAGCGGGGCTCTTACTGTCTATTTCCTATTAGGAAAGAAAAGGCAACGAGGCCGGTCTTCGACTCCTGAGCCAGCCGGGGCGGGAGTTAGGTCGCAACCCCAAGTTCTCAGTTAAAGCAAGGCAGCACGGGGTGGGGTTGGGGGGTGAAATTCAGTGTCGCAGGGCAGGGGGTGGAGAAAGGCTAGCCTCAGGACCTATTCTCCTCAGCTTGGCATTTATGGCCCTAGATAGCCATTGATTGCCGTCCTAACATTCCCAGCCTCAAACAAGGAACCAGAGACTTCGTCTTCCCCCCTCCCTGGCCACCCCTTCCCGAGTATCTTGGAAGCCTCGCATAACCACTGTGTAGAGGAAGTTGTTGCTTGCGCTCCCTCCATCTTTGGAGGTTTGGGGCTGGACCTGAGAAGAAATTGCTAATCTCAGACCCAGGAGGTTGACACCCAGGCCGGGCATGGAGGGGTTACTTTGGGGAGGTTGGCTTTAGGAGCAGTGGGGGAGGGGAAAGGAGGATGTGGGGATTAAGGGTTGGAGCCTGAGGGATGGTATTCTGGAGGGGGAGGGGTGGAGAGGGAGATGCTGGGTAGACTGTTTGGAGGGAAACAGCGGGGAAGTCCCCACATGGCCCTCAGTGAGGACGCGGAATGGGGAAACATGGGAGAGAGAGGACGCAAGGAGATGGGGATCCACCAGTTAACGCTGGGATCACCGGGCTCCTAGAACATCTGCCAGAAGGGTCAGCTGCAGAATGCTTGGCTGCCCCCTGGCTTCCCCTGCTTCGGCGACCCCCAGCTTTACCCCCTTCCCTTCCTACAACTAATTCTGGCTGGTGGCTAGCCCCACTTCCTGTCTCATTTACATATGTGAATGATAACCCACAGGAAGTAATTGTGGGCGAAAGAAGGGAATTGGCCTCTTTAGATCTATTAAATCACTTTATTACAGGAACCAGCTTTGAATGGCCCTCCTCAGCAGGGTGGCCAGCTCCCCATTTATCTGGTCACAAAGAGATTAAAATCTCTCCCTGTCTGGAGACAACTGGACATCTTCCCCAACTTTGGAAAGCTTGGAATGAAAGAGTCAGACCCAACATTTTCTTGCCTCCCTTCCAAAGGCTGCCACATAGGGAAAGATGGAGGGGAAGGTAGTCCCTCTGAGCTTCTTTGGTGATATCCAACTCCCAAAGAAGGTTTTCCTGAGCAAATGGATCTGTGCCTCAGCCCACTTAACCTTTATAAAGGATCAAAAGCAGTTGGGAAATACGGGATGGCATAAAAGAAAATGGGGACTAGCCTTCAGATTTGGGGAGTGGAGCCCACACTATGCTGTTTCACATGGGTTTGCTGGGAGATAACCTGGACTTGGGGTCTTGGGATGTCCAGGGACATTCCACAGTTGAATAAGTTATCAGGAGGAGTTGAGCTGGGATAAGGAATCAAGAATTGTCTCCCTAACACCCCCTGCTAACAGCCACAGAGGACAACGGTGGAAATTCCCTGAACTTTATACCTGGTAGCTCTGTCTTCACACTGCTGGGGCTTAGGTTGATCCTGAAACCCTACCGTAACACTTAAACTAGTGATTCCAGTCCTGCATTTGAGAAATCTGAAATATCTCCCTGAGGAGCTAATGTAGAGGAATTAGGTGGATGCAGATCAATCCTCAGAAGTTTTCCCAGGGCAGGAGAGTGTTCCCAAATGGAGAGAAAGTAAGACATTTGTCTTTAACAGTGAAACTTCCCCTTTGGCTGGTGGTGGTGGGTACCTTGGACCTGGTGGTGTGGGTGGTGGGCAGGATAACTGTCCTAAGGTAACATCTGCTAGGGGAGGGGATCAAGGAGCCCCTTTCCTAAGGAAATGGGGGGAGGGGGGACACAATTAGACATTTCCAAAGTTGGGCCTATTTGGTTCCCAGCACACTAGTCACTGTTCTTATGCTCCCTGTCCAACTCTCAGTGCCCAGTAGGGGTGGATACGTGGGAAAGAAAACCTACCATTAGACTTTAAAAAAATAAGTTAAACCCATAAACCGAGAAGACTTCTGTACCAACCCTGGTACTCAGCCACAGGTTTTAAGCTAGAACTCTCTTGCTGTCCCCGCATTTGGGGGGAATTTAAGAATCATCATAATGGCAGCTAGCTCACCCTTAAATCCAGGTTTCTCAGTCTCTGCACTACTGACATATATCAAGCAGGATAACTTCTCATTCTGGGCATCCCTCAGTCGTGACAACCAAAAATGTCTCCAGACATTGCCAGATGCATCCCCCGCCCCCGGAGGCAAACTCACCCCCAGTTGAGAAACAGTTAATACATCAAAAAGTGGAGCAAGAAAGAGCTAACTACTGTCTCCTGGTTGCCTGAGAAGGACTAAGAATACTCAACTCTCCATGGCCATTTAAAAAGTTTGGCCCTTTTAACAGAAACCTCCTGTTTCCTGTGGCTCAACTCCCAACCCCCCCAGATGTGCAAAAGTTGAAAATCAGGAAAAGGTCCACTGTTTTCTCCCACAGCTCTTAGGAACTCAAATCTGTTTAAAATAGCTTTCTGGTTAAAAATGGTGTATTAGAACGCTTGGAGGCAAAAGAGCCCAAATTTGACCGAGGCACCAAGTTTGGGTTAAGAGAAGTTTTCCAGTACCAAGAAACTGCTGATGCCACGTGGCCTGCTTTCTCTGAAAAGGATGAGTGGGGGTGGTGAGAGCAACTTCAGTCCGGTCTAGATTAAGACTCGGGTTTGGGGGCAGGGAGAATGTAAAGGGATCTTTCCTACCCGGTTTATAACCTTACTAGCGCCTCTGATTACCCTCCTTATGTTTAGATATTGATGTACCTGTCTTAACTCTTCCTCTAACCTGAACTCTTTGAAAAGAGGGGCTAGTAGTCTGGTTAGTTTTCTAGTATGCACTTGGTGGGCTGAAGATTTGAGTACGAGGAACGAAGGGGCCCCTGAGAAATCAAGAGTGCACTCACAGTTGGGGGTCCTTGTCAGCAGGTCTTCCTCCAGACCAAAAGCTTGGAGACAGGGAGGGAATGTGAACTGGTAGTTGCTGTCTTTCCAGACCAGGGCCTGAAGAGGGCTTGGCACTCAGTAAAAACACCATGAAAATTTGTGGAGTGATAGTGGATCACAGCTGATCCACTCCAGCTGATCACAGCTCCAGAGAGGATATGGAAGCCATGGGTTGAAGGGTCATTCATTAGTTATTTCTTTTCCATCTTAATAGGGAATTTTTAAAAGGTTATTATTTTATTTTTAATTAATTAATTAGGCCATGAAGCATGAAGGATCTTAGTTCCCTGACCAGGGATCGAATCCAAATTCCTTACAGTAGAAGTGAGGAGTCTTAAGCACTGGACCATCAGGAAAGGAAAGCATTTTGTTTTCCTCCCAGTCCTCCAGAGTATCTTCCCTGGTGGCGTAGAGGATAAAGAGTCTGCCTACAATGCGGGAGACCCAAGTTTGATCTCTGGGTCGAGAAGATCTCCTGGAGAAGGAAATGGCAACCCACTCCAGTATTCTTGCCTGGAGGATCCCCATGGACAGAGGAGCCTGGCGGGCTACACTCCATGGGGTCGAGAAGTCAGACGTGACTGAGCAACTTCATGTTCATTCACTCTAGAAAGGATTTTTTAAATGAGTGGATTTTTTCAGGAAGTTATAGAAAAGCATGTGAGTTAATTTGAGCATTATGAGATCTTGAGTCCTTCTGTTAGTGAAGAGACATACTTTCTAGAAGTGTTCCAAGTAAAGGCTGTGCCACCATCCAGAGCAAAGCTTGTGGTTAGTGGCACTACTTGCCATTAAGTGATTTTCTCCAGGGCAAGGTTGTTGCTGGAACATTCCTAATCCAACTATCAAAACTATCATACTCCCCAGCCTGTGGGAATTCCTCGCTGGGGTTTTTTTTTTGTTTGAGAAATAGCCTGAGGCACATCACCCCTCCCTTCTTCCTGCAGGTAAGAATAGCAACTACTATCAGTGTTAAATCTGGAAGGTCAGAGGAGGTGAAGGAGGAGAAGAAAACTTTCCAGGGTAGTATGCAATTAGTATAGACTCAGCTTAGAGTTCTTTAGTTCAGACCGGTATAGAGAGTAAATGGCTTTTGTCAACAGAGCAGAACAACTGGGCTTCTGGTTAAAAACTCCAGGATCTTTTCTTCACTTCTTGAGTGGCTGAGTGGGAGTGGTGGGGAGGGAACAGCCCCATCTTTATCAGGACCTACCCTGGGTTGGATCCTCATCAGAGTTCAGTCCCCTTGTAACTCCATCTTCCTCAGGATCACAGAGAAGATGCCCGTCCCAAGGAGCTGGGAAGATCACTCTAGGTGAATTCTTAGGTGCAGAGTTGAGACCACTGTGCGGCTCCTTCCCCTCTTCTGCTCCAGTCTCCCTCCTGCTACCTGGGTGCAGACAGGCTGATGAGCAGCACCATCTGGTGGAGAACTCCAGGCAGGAACAGGTGGTCCTGGCTATGTCAGAGCCAAAGGGACGTAAAGAGTGTATGCTGGCAGCCTTTGGTTCTGGGTAGATCTCTTTCCCCATTCTCTCTGACAAAATAAACTGCTTCTGATAGAACCCATTGGTTTCCTACCTCCTACCAAACCCTGCCTTTAGGAATGAGGTTTGGGTTGAACTGTGAGGACACCTCAGGACTAACTCATTAAAATTAAATTGCTTTTTACTTTTTCAATGTGGCTCTTAGAAGGTCTTAAAATGTCTATGCGCCTTGCATTATATTGCAGAGCACTAAATACGAAGTCAGCTCAGGGCTTTCACACTATAAGTCTGGGCAGGGTGCTTAACCCCTCTGCCTCCATGAATTCAGCAGTTCAGTTCAGTTCAGTCACTCAGTCGTGTCCGACTCTTTGCGACCCCATGAATCGCAGCACGCCAGGCCTCCCTGTCCATCACCAACTCCCGGAGTTCACTCAGACTCACGTCCATCGAGTCGGTGATGCCATCCAGCCATCTCATCCTCTGTTGTCCCCTTCTCCTCCTGCCCCCAATCCCTCCCAGCATCAGAGTCTTTTCCAATGAGTCAACTCTTCAAAGTACTGGAGTTTCAGCCTTAGCATCATTCCTTCCAAAGAAATCCCAGAGCTGACCTCCTTCAGAATGGACTGCTTGGATCTCCTTGCAGTCCAAGGGACTCTCAAGAGTCTTCTCCAACACCGCAGTTCAGAAGCATCAATTCTTCGGCGCTCAGCTTTCTTCACAGTCCAACTCTCACATCTATACATGACCACTGGAAAAACCATAGCCTTGTCTAGACGGACCTTTGTTGGCAAAGTAATGTCTCTGCTATTCAATATGCTATCTAGGTTGGTCATAACTTTCCTTCCAAGGAGCAAGCGTCTTTTCATTTCATGGCTGCAGTCACCATCTGCAGTGATTTTGGAGTCCAAAAAAATGAAGTCTGACACTGTTTCCACTGTTTCCCCATCTATTTGCCATGAAGTGATAGGACCAGATGCCATGATCTTCGTTTTCTGAATGTTGAGCTTTAAGACAACTTTTTCACTCTCCTCTTTCACTTTCATCAGGAGGCTCTTTAGTTCTTCTTCACTTTCTGCCCTAAGGGTGCTGTGATCTGCATATCTGAGGTTATTGATATTTCTCCCGGCAATCTTGATTCCAGCTTGTGCTTCTTCCAGCCCAGCGTTTCTCATGATGTACTCTGCATAGAAGTTAAATAAGCAGGGTGACAATAGACAGCCTTGACATACTCCTTTTCCTATTTGGAACCAGTCTGTTGTTCCATGTCCAGTTCTAACTGTTGCTTCCTGGCCTGCATACAGATTTCTCCAGAGGCAGGTCAGATGGTCTGGTATTCCTATCTCTTTCAGAATTTTCCACAGTTTATTGTGATCCACACAGTCAAAGGCTTTGGCATAGTCAATGAAGCAGAAATGGATGTTTTTCTGGAACTTTCTTGCTTTTTCGATGATCCAGTGGATGTTGGCAATTTGATCTCTGGTTCCTCTGCCTTTTCTAAAACCAGCTTGAACATCTGGAAGTTCACGGTTCACGTATTGCTGAAGCCTGGCTTGGAGAATTTTGAGCATTACTTTACTAGCGTGTGAGATGAGTGCAGTTGTGCGGTAGTATGAGCATTCTTTGGCATTGCCTTTCTTTGGAATTGGAATGAAAACTAACCTTTTCCAGTCCCGTGGCCACTGCTGAGTTTTCCAAATTTGCTGGCATATTGAGGGCAGCACTTTCACAGCATCATCTTTGAGGATTTGAAATAGCTCAACTGGAATGCCATCACCTCCACTAGCTTTGTTCGTAGTGATGCTTTCTACGACCCACTTGACTTCACATTCCAGGATGTCTGGTGAGTGATCACACCATCGTGATTATCTGGGTCGTGAAGATCTTTTTTGTACAGTTCTTCCATGTATTCTTGCCACCTCTTCTTAATATCTTCTGCTTCTGTTAGGTCCATACCATTTCTGTCCTTTATCGAGCCCATCTTTGCATGAAATGTTCCCTTGGTATCTGTAATTTTCTTAAAGAGATCTCTAGTCTTTCCCATTCTGTTTTTTTCCTCTATTTCTTTCCATTGATCACTGAGGAAGGATTTCTTATCTCTTCTTGATATTCTTTGGCACTTTGCATTCAGATGCTTATGTATTTTCTCCTTTGCTTTTCGCTTCTCTTCACAGCTATTTGTAAGGCCTCCTCAGATACCCATTTTGCTTTTTTGCATTTCTTTTCCATGGGGATGGTCTTGATCCCTGTCTCCTGTACAATGTCAGGAACCTCTGTCCATAGTTCATCAAGCACTCTATCTATCAGATCTAGTCCCTTAAATCTATTTCTCACTTCCACTGTATAATCATAAGGGATTTGATTTAGGTCATACCTGAATGGTCTAGTGGTTTTCCTACTTTCTTCAATTTAAGTCTGAATTTGCCAATAAGGAGTTCATGATCTGAGCCACAGTCAGCTCCTGGTCTTGTTTTTGTTGACTGTATACAGCTGTATGAATTCAGCAGGGGGCATGATAAAAAGCTTGGTGTGTAGGTCACATGTGTTATAGCATATGACATGCTTAAAACTGCTTAGCCTATAGTAAGCATCAGTAGATATTAGTCATTTTGGACAGTAGAGAACTTAGATTTCTTTCTGCAAATGTTTGTGCACTGCTAAGCACCTAGAATTGAGGGTATAGCCATACTCTAGGTAGTCTTGAGCCAGAATGGCCCTGGATATTGCAGAAAAACCATAAACCCAAGCTTTGATCAGTTATAGATAATTATAGAACCAGAGCTTATTTATCCAAATTTCACAGAGCTGTGAGTTTTCTAACTCTGCATTCCCTGAGTGACCCCTAAGGTCCCTTCTCTCTGTGACTTACGAAGGCAGCAGTGAGGTACCGGGGGTGCAGAAGGCCTTAGTGCTGTATCTGGCCCATGCTTCCCTGCCATCCAAAAGAAAAATGCCTCTTATAGCTGTTTTCTGTCTAATTAAATACCGTCTTCCCCTCGCCCCCACTGCAGGCTACCCACACTCCTACCTTGCACAGACAAGGGAAAAAGGAAGATGGGACAGCGGCAGCCCTCCCACCTAAAATATAATTTATCTGAATAAAGAACCCTAATTGGTCCCCTCAGTAAAAAAAAAAAAAAGAAAAGAAAAGGTTTGACTGGAGGCCCTGGAAGGGTGGGAGTGTGGGCCAGAAGGAAAGATGGCTGCAGGTGGTGGCTTTGGCTGGCCAGCAAGCTTGACTAGGGAAGAAAGGTGTCTGTGTCCATTGCTCTCACCGTGACCATAACCCCCTGCATGGAGAGGAAGGAAGGAACTGGTGAGTGTGGTAAATGTGTGATGGGGGGGTCAAGGGGGAATCTGCATCCTCTGGAACTCCAGGAATCTGACACCAGAACCAAGCAGTGTCAGCTCTTTGTTTCCCGGAGCAGGGCTCTATTGGGGGAGCTCAGGCCTTGCCCCTCCCCCGCCCAGGTCTTTTCTTTTTTGGAGGGGATGGAGGGCGGGGCGGGGCTCAGGCCCTGCTTTGTGTGTGGTTGGTGGGGTGGGGGGTGGTAGCAAGAATTTCAGGCTCCTTTCTGATGCAGACCCTGTGAGGCAGGCTCAGTGGGGCTGCACGCTGATTACCTATCTGATAAGAGAAGAATTCAAACTATGTGTTTTAGAAAGGCGTGGGGTAGGGGGGCCAAGGCAGCCACCCCTGAGACCACCAGTCTAAATCTTGGCTGATTATGGTGAGGTGCCCACAGGGATATTTTTTTTTTCCCCTTTATCTTTTCAAAGGAAAAGATGGTCTTAAGCTGACCTCAAATCCTCCAGTGATAGAGTAGGTCAACTAAGAGGACTAGTCGATGTCAAATGTCCCCATTTATATTATCCTCTGATTCTCACAGTAAGCCTTGAAAGGTGTAGATGTAGAAGATTGCAGTGCTCAGTAAACTGGAGCCCACAGGGGATATTTTTCTGAGTTTCCACTGCTAGTTAGCGATAAAAACTAGGGTTAAAATGCTGGGTCTTTTGACACTTCTTTCTCACTGTTACCCCGCCCTCATCCTGTCTGAAAAGGTTGGTGATAATTGCCACTTGGGATTTATATGTGGCAGGCAATGTGTTAACTACTTTTCATGCATAAAACCTCACAGCACCACCATAAAATTAGTATCTGCTCCATTTTGTAGGCTAACACAGAAAGCGGGGATAGGCTGTAGGACTCTAACCTTTGCTCTTAATCACTTATCTATCTGCTGAATCACAGAGAGAACTGGGAGTGTTCCACCCTAAGAGCCCACTAGGCAAATGGGAGAAGCTGAGTTTACCTGGGTCAAGAATGCTCTTGGTCTGGATCCTCCAGCATCTCCTGACTCACTGGCTTGTCCTAGCTCAATAAGAGACACGTCAGATTTAACATCAAATTCAGGGCGGTGGTTATGCAACTGGGAGGAGGAAAGAATTTTCACCTTTCTGAAATGTTTTAAGGTTCTGCTTTAACCCTCCACATTCAGATTGGGGGAAGGGAGTGAGTCATCACAACCCTGGCTGTTCTGTGAGAATAAGAAGGGAGAGGATACCAAACCTTTGGAATATTTCATTCATTGATATTTATTGAGCATATGTCCTGCCTGCCTAATCTTCATTAAAACTCTAGGTAAATAGCTACTGTTATCCCATTGTCTGAAAGATCTGAGACCCAGAGGTGTGTAACTCACCAAGATAAAACACAATGCCAGAAATTGGTAGAATCAGTATTTCATGAACCAGGATGTATCTGACACCTGAGCTTAGGCTCTTAATTACCTCAATGGAAGTTTTGTCTTAAGCAGTACCATCCAAATTAAAAAAAAAATGTAAGTGACTGAGAAATTGGGGATCCCATCTGGCAAAAGAGCATGTTTCATCTAAGTCCCAGCTTGAAATAGCCACATTGCCCCATCCCCACCAGCAACGCCATAAAAGGCCTCAAGCCAGGACTAGGTACATGGTGATCCCTTTTGCTTCTGAACCACATTTTCAACAAGGACTACACCTTGTTGACATATTTGACATGATGTTCTTTGGATATTTTGGAAGATGTCTATAATGAAGTCTGTTTTGTGCAGGGTCTGGGAGAGGCTGTCATTCCGCTAATGTGTTATTGATGCAGAAAATGGCCAGGTGGAATGGGCTATCCAACCCAGAACTCTGGGTTCTTCTGACCCTGCTGTTGCCACTCAGCTGTTTGAATAACTCCTTTTCTTTTTTCTTTTAAATTTTGGTTCAAACAAGCAGTGTTTCAGTGAGATCGTTCCACACAGTATTTGAAGTCTTTTTCTTCCTTTAAAAATTTGATTCTCTTTCCAAGTTATATAATTAAAACCTATCTCCTTGTTCATTAATTCATCCAAAATGTGCTAGGCATTATTTAGGTGTCAAAATGCAACAGTGAACAAAGCAAGGACTTTACATTCTTTTGAACGGCTTTATGGTATTTTTGTTGTCTGTTTTTGTTTCTTTTTGAGCCAGTGAGATATTGAATATACGTACCGTGCTAGGTCCTCCTGTAAATTATTCTGTTCTGAGTCTTTCATAATGATGCATAGTAACTTTTTATAGTATTATCAATTTAGATATTTAATTCTTCCAAAATATTTTGCATACATATGATGTAAAGTATAAATTTCTGGCTTCATTTTCTAGTGGATAACTGGTTTGTTTCTCAATAGTACTATTTATGGAAGTATTTTCCTCACCTGCTGATTTCTGCACTTATTCTTGGATCTTCCAGTAGATTTTCTCTTCTAATCCACTGATCTGTCTGCTTTGGGTCATACTATCTTTTCCCTTCAACTTTCAGTAACATTGTTTTGATAGAATTTCAAACTGGGGGAAAGGTTGGAAGAATAGTTTGAAAAACTGCCATATAAACGTTACCCAGATACATCAATTGTTAACATTTTGTCCTATTTGCTTTATTGTTTTCTTTTTTTTCCTTGTACAGATTTCAAGCATCTTTACCTTTACAATATTTCAGCATTTTTCTTTTCCTAAAATATGGCTATTCTCTTAGGTAACTTCAGTACAATGACCAAAATTAGGGAACTTCACACATTTGCCTACCTTCCGTGTGCAAATTTTGTCAGTTCTTCTAATATTTTCTCCTGTTCTAAGAGCCAATCAGAACCCTGTGTGGCACTGTCTTTACTTCGTAGGGGTTTGTCTTTCATGACTGACATCTTTTAAGTGTATAGGCCTGTTACTTTATATTTTACAATTTTACCTTGGTTGATTTCTTATAAATGCTATGTTTACCAATTTTTTTCTGCTGTTCTAGTTTATTGAGAACCTTCAATGAGAATAGCTGCAAAAAATGCTATGGCATCTGTTTACATAGTGATTGTTCCTAATGGAACATAGATTTCTTGTTCTTAATGGTGGCGACTCTTCCAATCACAGTGTCTTTACCAATAAAATGGAAACGTTACACCCTTACTCTCCCAACCGTAGAGGAACATGTGTATGCAGGTTTTGATGTTTGGGGTGTAATAATGAAGACTAACATTAAAATCTACCATGCTTCTCTCCCCCAGAGTAAGCTGCACATGGAGGGCTTCCGGAGCCTGAAGGAGGGGGAGGCTGTGGAGTTCACCTTTAAGAAGTCCGCCAAGGGCCTGGAATCTATCCGAGTCACCGGCCCTGGTGGGGTGTTCTGTATTGGGAGTGAAAGGCGGCCCAAAGGGAAGAATGTGCAGAAACGCAGATCAAAGGGAGACAGGTATGGACTGGAAGGCAGCTTCTGTGGGTTGGTAGGGATGATGAGCACTCTTCCTTTCTTGGTTGGACCAGATGCTAAAGATAAAGTGAAGCCTGTGGCCCCTGGCAACATCTGGATGTGGGAGGCAAAGAGAGGGTGGTATGTGTGGAGGGTACTTCATGACCTACTTTTCTACTTGATAAGTAATTAGGTTCTGGGAGCTCTAGCTTTGATTGCTAAATGGGGATTGTGATACCAACCTCACACGCTATCCTAGAACTAAAGAGATCATGGATGTGAAAGTGTATCTGTAGCTGTTGCTTCTTCACCTCATCTCCAAATGACTGGTTTCTTTCATGTTAGTTCTGTGCGCAAACAGATTCTGGCCCTTTAATTTCTTCTCTATTTTAATGAATGAGACGTACTGATTTTAAGGGTATGGTAGTTCTCAGTTGAGGTCCAGGATTTCCATTCTTGGTATTTTCAATTTGTCATGAATCTCAAGCTGCCATCTAGATATTACAGGCCTGGAAAAGACTCAGAGATATCTAGTCATATACCCCTTTTGTAACTGGGGAAATTGGTCTCCAGGAAGGGAAGTGGGTCCAAAGTAACAGCTAAAACCAGAGCCCAGGGGTCCTCGCTCAGAGGAAATATTGTGGTCTCTTCTCACACCTTCCTCTCAACTTTACTATCTTGCTTGATGCTAGGTGCTACAACTGTGGAGGTCTAGACCATCATGCCAAGGAATGCAAACTGCCACCGCAGCCCAAGAAGTGCCATTTCTGCCAGAGCATCAGCCATATGGTAGCCTCGTGCCCACTGAAGGCCCAGCAAGCTCCCAGCTCCCAGGGAAAGCCAGCCTACTTTCGGGAGGAGGAAGAAGAGATCCATAGCTCTGCCATGCTCCCAGAGGCCCAGAATTGAAGCCACAGTGGGTGGGAGCTATCCTTTTGTGATCAGAAAGCTTTGAGGAGCAGGCATCAATCGGCAGAGTGGAGAAAGTGGGGACAGGGTGGGTAGGGGGCAGCTGGCACTGCCATATATCTGAGGCTGGAGTCCACAGCATCACCCCCTCTTCCCTCTTGGTGGGAAGAAGGGGTGAGGCAAAGAAACTCCAATTAGCTCTTTCCAAATGCATATGAGGGCTTTGGGGGTTAACCTTCCCTGCATGCTTTATCTGAGTCTCCACCCCCAGAATCTCCAGCTTTTGAAAGTGGCCTGGGTAGGGAAGTTGTTTTACTCTTAAAGAAGAATGTGGAGTATTATTTCCCGTATCAGAGTGTAAAGATTAGGAACAGAACAGATTGATGGACCCAACCAACAAGCCACTACATTCCATGGGAGGAAACATCTCGGTGGGGGCGGCAGGGTTTTCCTCGTCTTCTCTCATAACCCCCTCTTGGGACAGAATGCTAAGAACTGTCCCAAGTAATGGGTTATGATGACAAGTTAAGGGGTGATTGAGGGAACAGCTGCAGACTTGCTCCTTCTAAGCTCACTCTCACCCCATTCTGGGCCAACTCAATTTTATTTATTTGCTGCCTTGGGTGACTGAACCTTGGGTCCCACTTTCTCCAGGATGCCAACTGCACTAGCTGTGTGCGAATGACGTATCTTGTGCATTTTAACTTTTTTTTTTTTCGTAATATAAATATTCTGGGTTTGTATTTTTGTGTATTTTAATCTAAGGCCCTCATTCCTGCACTGTGTTCTCAGGTAAGTGAGCAATCTCAGGGATAAGTCAGCAGCAGCTCCGGGTCTGCACAGCAGGAATGCTTTTTGTTGCTGTATCATCAGAGAGAACAACTATTTGGAGTGTATAGCCTATTGAACTACCTCATTTTTGCCAATTAGAGCTGGCTCTTCTGCCATAGTGTCCTCTTGAAACCCCTCCATCTTCAGCGTTTCATGAGAGACTAGGTTTTAACTGGGTTGCCCCATGACTTGGTCTCCTTTCTACTGAAAGATTGGAAATTGGTCTGAACAGGAAAACGTGGTGCAGAGAGGTTAGGAGAGGCTGGGCCAGGTAAGTAGTGCAGAGAGGGGAAGCCAAGATTAGGCAAAGGTCATGTGTATGTGTGACAAAGGGTTCCTGTTCCAGATCTATAATCCTAGGGCACAGGACTCACTTTATATACCACAGGACTCACTTTATATACCACATCCATCCTTCATCTGACTGGGCTAGGCCGACCATGCACAACAGGGTGTGTGTGTTTTTATAAAAAATGCAAGTTGGTAAGGAGAGGTTTTTAAGAACAAAGCCACTGTACCCATCTTGAGCTGCCCAGGGATGGATATGTGAAGCAAGGACAAGATCTTTACCAATTCTGGGCTTTTCCTTCTTGGCTTCTGGAGAGACCATCAGCAATGGCTTCTTTGTGGTTCCCAGAGCCAGGGTCCTACTCTGCTGCAGCAGTGATTAGTATCATGGCAGCTAAAGGAGAAAGGGCGGTGGGGGCGGGGGGTTCGTTTACAAGCTGTGAGATCACTGCAGACCTACCTCACTGTGTTGTCACGGGGCAAACGCAATAGAACACATTGGGTGATGTGTGTCTGATCCTTGTCTCCCCCGGCTGCTGCCCCCTCTAGTTATTATATTTGTCTGGGCTTTGTAGGACTTCACAAGTAGCTGATTTGGTGATTGCTAGGTGGCCTAGTTTGTGTAAATATAATGTGTTGGTCTTCTCCATGTTCTTTTGGGGTTTTATTGTTTACAAACTTCTTTTTATATTGAGAAAAATAGCCAAAGCATCTTTGACAAAATGTTCTGCACCAGGCAAAAAGATCTGAAACATAAGCTTGGGGGCCCCTCTTGAAGTTGGGGGGGTCTTGAACTACACTTTCGTGTTCCCCTTCCTCTATTTCCTATTTCAAACAAGATCTGTCCTGAAAACTAGATTCCTACTCCCTCTTCTTTCCACCTTTGTACCCCCCAAAATAGACCATATACCTATACGTTTAATTTGTGGGGTATCTGTGATTAAGTGATTTGTGCAAAAATCCTGAAGAAGCTAAGATCGCTCCATCCCTTGTTCCCAATCTCGAGTCATGTCCATTCCTTGATGTGATTCATGCTAAACGGACTGATGTATTTGGATGGATAAAGACCAACTCCAAGGGTAGAGAGAAGCAATGAAGGGGGCCTTCCATGTAGAAGGTGGGGCTGGGAGACCATGAAAGGAAAGATGAATGTATATCCAAGTCACTCAGGAACTTTTATGCAGGTGCAAGAAACTTATGTCAAAGTAGCCACAAGATTGTTTAATAGCAGACGGACGAATGTAACTCCATGTTTACTGCTAGAAACCAAAGCTTTGTATGAAATCTTGAATTTATGGGGAGGGAGGGAGGGAGGGTAGAAAAGCATGTACCCATCTGTTCTTTTCCTCATCCCTTCTTCTCATTCCTGAACTGCAGGAGACATAGCCCCTCGGGCTTTGGAGACCCCATCTGGGCAGTGTTTATTTGATGGCTGATTTTGCTGTGCCAGGTACTTCCTTTCCCATTTGCTATCATTTTGTAACACACACGCTGACCCTTTTCCCTTCCTTGTTTTCCTTGGGAATATACAATGAATAAAAACTTATTGGTACTGAAACTGTCATCTTGGTTGATATTTAAGGCGCCTTCCTCCTACCGTTATTTCCACCTTCTTGGATTGGGACTCAGAAGTCATGAGAAGAACCACTAAGTTTTCGGTTCAGCCATTTTCTTAGGAGTGAATCTTGAAAGTTCAGTCTTTTTAGCACCTCATTACAGTGGATTTTTGTTTCTAGTTAAGGCCTCTTGTCCTTTCCTTGGAAGCTGCCACATTCAAGAGGGGATTAAGGGCTTGGCATGCATAAGAATGGGGTTGCCTGTGCCACTAGCTGGGATGAAAGGATGGGGCCATGGCTTGGGGCATGAGACCCTAATAATACTTTGTCCCTTGCTCCTCAAAGCCCTTTACAAATCTTAATTAATTAACCCCCTGTAGCAACCCAGGGAGGGAAATACTGGAAACTGGGGAAAGTGAGGCCAGAGGAGATACACTGACTAGTTACAAACACATGTTAACAAGTTCGCTAGCCTTTCTTAACATCTAGCTCCCCCCATAAAAAGGAGGGTTTACTTGATTGGAAGCATACCAACTATCACACAAAGTACAAGAAACCATTAACAAAAACAAGGATAAGAAGTTTACCTGGTGGCTCACTGGTAAAGAATTATGCAATGCAGATGATGGTTTGATCCCTGGGTCAAGAAGATCCTCTAGAGAAGGAAATGGCAACTCACTCCAGCATTCCCTGGGAAATCTATTGGACAGAGGATCCTGGCGAGCTACAGTCCATGGGGCTGCAGAGTCAGACACAACAGAGCAACTAAACACTCCAGGGACTTCTACCAAGTCAATGCCGGTCATGCTGCTGCTGCTGCTGCTACTAAGTCGCTTCAGTCGTGTCTGACTCTGTGTGACCCCATAGACAGCAGCCCACCAGGCTTCCCCGTCCCTGGGATTCTCCAGGCAAGAACACGAGTGGGTTGCCATTTCCTTCTCCAGTGCGCGAAAAGTGAAAGTGAAGTCGCTCAGTACTGGAGTGAGTACTGGAGTACTGGAGTGGGGTGCCACTGCCTTCTCAGAAAGCCGGTCATGGAAGATGTTAAAAGCAGCAAAATACTGGATTTCAGTAAATGGTTTTCCTCCAAAATTGAAGTAATCAGATAGGCAACCTAGACGCCAAGCAGGAAGGATGGAAAAGCTTAAGAAATTGCATGGATGGGTTACTCATCTCTAGCGGGCTTTGATCATTTCACTCAAAAATAACCCTTTTATCATAAAGAGTGGAAGACAAAGTAATGAATTGGGAGTTATGACTGCAGTATCTCTTGCTTCTTTGATGACACTGGAATCGAAAGTTAGAAACAGGAAGGTTCTTTGAAAATGGTAGTTTTTGTTTTCCCTCCTTTAATTTTGAGAAAACTAAACTCCCAATTCCTTTTGTGAGTTAGTAACTCGAATTCCTGCAGCCCTTTTCGTTAAAGGTTTGATACAGAAAGAATACCCCCGATTTTTCTGGCAGGGTTAGCTGATGGCCTTATAGTTTAGAAGCCATTCTTAGAGTTCTTTCTGACCTTAATCCTTTTTTTTAGTTCCTTGGGTAGGTCCTACGAATGCAAACCCTAAAATGTGTGTGCCTTAAAGTCAGCACAAAATGGATTGAGGTTAAGTGTCTTGTGAGACTAACGAGAGACAGGAAGTTCGCAAACGATTAAATCCACTAAATAAGACAAAATGGTGTAAACACACGCTTTTTAAGACTTGTATCAGATTTAAAGTCAATTCTGCAGCCTTACAGTTAGCAGAACACTGCCTTACCCCTTTATCTCAGCAGTCCTAATCTGCTGCTAGCGGCTGAGAAGTCTCGGCATTTCTGACATGACGCTCCCCTAACTCCTAAGTCCTGTCCTGTAACCGGACGGTCTACAGACTTAGCGGCTCTCTCAGGTGGTCTGGATCTCGCCCTCCGTAGCAAGGTCCCTGACACTTGGCCCGGAGCCCAGTCGCCCGCCTCACCGCGGAAAGCCCAGTTCTCGAATTCGCCTCACCCTACCCCGCCCCCAGGCGTTCGAAAGGCCGGGAACGCTCCCCTCTTCTCTCCTCCTCCGACCGCGCAAGCGTAGGCCAGGGCTCCGCCCCTTAGGTGACGGAAGAGGCGTGTCCCAGCGCCCAGCGATGACGTGTTCTTCCAGCGCCACGTCGTGAGGAAGTGTCGGTCCACTGGAGCAGTTGGAAGGTGCTGGCGGAGCTTGTCAAGGTGCTGGATTCAGGGTGAGGTGGACTGGAGGAGAGAAATTGACTGGGCAAGAGGCAGCTGTGGGACAGGCAAAAGGGACAGTGGAAGAGACAGTGAGAGAATAAATAATTGGGAAATCTCTAGGTCAGGAGGTAACGGGTGCAGGGTTGAAAGCGTTGTCCACCTGGAGCACCGAGGGAGGATGGAAAAGGAAGAATGGGGAAGGATCAGGATGTAGGCGCTACGATGTGGCAGGAAGCAGACGTTTTGAATAGATGTTCAGAAAAAGGCGGTGCAGACACTGAGGGAGAAGGGAATATAGCAGCAAGCTCCACCAAGCCCGTGGAGCCAAGAAAAGGCCTCTGCCCTCAAAGTCCTGTTGTCTTATAAGTCTGGGTAGAGAAAGACTAGAGGTTTAGGCCAGTGCCTTTGCGTTCTAATGCTGACTGCTCTGTACCATTTTTGGTGAATCCCTGCAAGTCAAACGTAGTTGTTTGCCGGCGTGGTGACTTATGGTTCTCTTTCTTGTTTATGCAGAGTTACCTGGCTGGTGTCTAATCGTCCTGTGCTGCTTCTCCGGGGCAAGAACTATGTCATGGGTCAAAGAAGGAGAGCTGTCATTTTGGGAGCGGTTCTGTGCCAATATCATAAAGGTGAGCAGTGGCCCACAGCACCAGCTGGCCTTTGGTTTGTTGGGTAATCTTATATCAAAACCTGTTATTAAAATTGAGTAATCCCTGACGTTTGTGGATTTGTAATAGAATTTAGCAGTGTTAAAGAATCTTAGAATTGAGAGTCTACGTTTCTGGCAAATTATTGTCCTAACTCCTGCGTTTTCAAGAAACCCAGAACCTCGTGGTGTCACTGGGCACCATAGGTCTTCCTGAAATTTGTTTCTGTAGAGCTTTGATCGGTCATGCCGAGTACTGTCCTCTGGGTTTAGATAAAATAACTAATCTTTCTTTGATGTGATGGTAGAGCATAATGGTTAAGAGTTTGGGTTCTGGAGGCAGACAACTATGAATGAACGTCCTATTCTGTCGTGTACTAACCATGTGACTTTATGTGGTGGTTTTGAGGATTAGATGAAACTACATAGAAAGCACTCAGCAGCGTGTCTAGCAGTTTTTAATTACTATTGTTGGGGGTGCCTTTCAGCCATTTGAAGACTAATCACTCTGTTTACTACACTCCATGGTTCCCCCAGATCTTCCCTCAACTTTTTCTCTAGGAATCACAGCAAAGTTATATCCTCTGCATATGAAAGGTTTGAGATTGGAGCGAGTCAGTTTGGTTTCAGCCCCAGGCTGCCAAGCAGTGGGTAGCAGTGAATTTATGAGTAAGCCTTGAACCCCACCTCCCCACACACAAAAAATGCCAAGTGATCTCAAGCAGTGCAGGAAATGGAAAGCATCTCCTTAGGGAATCACTGCAGTCTTATGTTGGGAAAAACAAACTTCATGACTTTATTGGAATTTTTTTGGGGGGGTGCCTCTATGTAGGGCGAAGGCGATGGCACCCCACTCCAGTACTCTTGCCTGGAAAATCTCATGGATGGAGGAGCCTGATGGGCTGCAGTCTGTGGGGTTGCTAGGAGTCGGACACGACTGAGCGACTTCATTTTCACTTTTCACTTTCATGCATTGGAGAAGGAAATGGCAACCCACTCCAGTGTTCTTGCCTGGAGAATCCCAGGGACAGGGGAGCCTGGTGGGCTGCCGTGTATGGGGTCGCACAGAGTCGGACACGACTGAAGCAAATTAGCAGCAGCAGCTCTATGTAGGGGCAAAAATAGAAAATGTCAGAGAGTTGCAGGGGAAGCAGTCTATGAAGAAGCCCTCCAGTGAGGGCAAATAGTCCAAGGAGTGAATTTTTGCTGTGATGGACAATGTAAGGCTGCTCTAAGCCAGATAAGAAGTTTTGTTTGCCTCCCAAATGCCTTTCTTGTTTGTTTTGAAGTGGCTCCTGACATTGAAATTTTTATGAAAATCTTGAGTGTCTTCTCTTGTGAAATAAGAAGATCCAACAATTTTAGGCCTCTATTTCTGTGTGACAGGACTCAGATGGAAGTGGATGCCTGTTTTATGAGGAGGATGCCCTCTACATTTGACCACATCCATCATTATCTTTCCTATGTCTTCCAGTTGAAAGCTAATGAAACCAAGCTGGTGGTTAAGGGCATATAGTTAAGACATGTACTCTGAAAGCACATAGACCTCATTCTGAATCCCCACTTTATCTCTTCTTAGCTGTGTAACTTGTGCAGGTCACTTGAGCTCTCTGAGCCTCAGTTTTTTCATGTGTAAAATGCAGATAATACTATTTACTTCATATGTTTGTATGATGAAAAAAAAGCTAAGGTAAAGTATAAAAAATCCAGCATAGTACTTGACATTTAGTAAGGGCTCAGTAAACACATAAATAAAAATAAATAAAAGTGCTTAATGCTTATGTATTGAGCAAAAAAGTACCGCATACCCAATTCCCTCCCTCAGGACTTTTACCATATGACTCAAGCCTGTCAGCTTGGCATATTGTCTCCCTTTATCTCTGAGTAGTATGTGATGTGTCTGTCTTCTTATTTCACAGGCAGGCCCCATGCCCAAACACATTGCATTTATAATGGATGGGAACCGTCGCTATGCCAAGAAGTGCCAAGTGGAGCGGCAGGAGGGGCACTCACAGGGCTTCAACAAACTGGCAGAGGTGGGTGTGGGAGGCAGAATCAAGGGTGAATGGTCTGGGGAGAATTGGATTATAGCTCAAAAACCAAGCCCTGAGTTTGCTGTGGTTTGAGAGTGCTTTTATAGCTGTTTGTTTTCTTCCTTGCTAGCTATAAGTCTCATATCAACATTCACAAAAAATTAAATCTAGTGAATCATCACAAAATATTAGATATAAAAGCAAAATTGTCTCCTCTTACCACTTTAATCAACAGTTTATATTTTTCTGTGTCTCATCCCAGTCCTTATAGTATGTTCAACATGACTTAACATCTGTTAAATTATAGCTTTTGAAAAAAATTATTTTTCAGTTCAGTTCAGTCGTTCAGTCGTGTCCGACTCTTTGCGACCCCATGGACTGCAGCACACCAGGCCTCCCTGTCCATCACCAACTCCCAGAGCTTACTGAACCCATGTCCATTGAGTTGGTGATGCCATCCAACTATCTCATCTTCTGTCATCCCCTACACCTTTCGCCTTCAATCTTTCCCAGCATCAGGGTCTTTTCAAATTAGTTAGTTCTTCGCATCAGGTGGCCAAAGTATTGGAGTTTCAGGAATACTGTGTTGGTTTCTGCCATTTATCAACATAAATTAGCTATAGGTATACATATGTCCCCTCCCTCTTGAACCTCCCTCCCACCTCCCACCCTTTCCCACCCCTCTAGGTTGTTATAGGGGGTTTGGGTTCCCTGAGTCACACAGCAAATTTTCACTGGCTATCTGTTTTACATATGGTAGTGTATATGTTTCTATGCTACTCTCTCCATTCATCCACCCTCTCCTCCAACCCCCGCCCATGTCTGTTCTCTATGTCTGTGTCTCCATTGCCGCCCTGCAAATAGGTTCATCAATCATTTTTCTAGGTTCCATATATATGTGTTAATATGTATTTGTTTTTCTGACTTTCTTCACTCTATATAATATGCCCTAGGTTCATCTACCTAATTAGAATTGACTCAAATGCATTCCTTTTTATGGCTGAGTAATATTCCATTGTGTATATATACCACAGCTTCTTTATCCATTCATTTGTCTGTGGACATCTTGGTTGCTTCCATGTCCTAGCTACTGTAAATAGTGCTGCAGTAAACACTGGTGTACATGTGTCCTTTTCAGTTATGGTTTCCTCAGGGTATATGCCTAATAATGATATTACTGGGTTGTATGACAGTTTTATTCATAGTTTTTTAGGGAATCTCCATACTGTCTTCCTGGACATACTGGAGTGGGCAGTTGTTACCTTCTCCAGCTGATCTTCCCAACCAGGGATCAAACCCAGATCTCCCACATTGCAGACAGATTCTTTACCAGCTGAGCCACCAAGGAAGCCCAAGAATACTGGAGTGGGTAGCCTATCCCTTCTCCAGGGGATCGTCCCCACCCAAGAATAGAACCAGGGTCTCCTTGATTGCAGGCGGATTCTTTACCAGCTGAGCTACCAAGGAAGCCCATGATAGTTTTATTCCTAGTTTTTTAGGGAATCTCCATACTGTCTTCCATGGTGGCTGTATCAATTTACATTCCAGCTGTTACTGCGCCAATAGTACAAGAGGGTTCCGTTTTCTTCACACCCTTTCCAGCGCTTGTTGTTTGTAGATTTTTTGATGATGGCCATTCTTACTGGTGTGAGGTGATACCTCATTGTAGGTTTGACTTGCGTTTTTCTAATAATGATGTTGAGCATCTTTTGATGTGTCTACTAGCCATCTGGATGTCTTTGGAGAAATGTCTGGGTAGGTCTTTTGCCCACTTTTTGATTAGGTTGATTGTTTTTCTGCTATTGAGTTGTATGAGCTGCTTGTATATTTTGGAAATTAATCCTTTGTCAGTTTCATTTGCTATCATTTCCTCCTGAGGGTTGTCTTTTCACCTTGTTTATAGTTTCCTTCGCTGTGCAAAAGCTTTTAAGTTTAATTAGGTCCCACTTGTTTATTTTTGTTTGTATTTCCATTATTCTAAGAGGTGGGTTATAGAGGATCTTGCTATGAATTATATCATACAGTGTTCTGCTTATGTTTTTCTCTAGGAGTTTTATAGTTTCTGGTCTTACATTTAGATCTTTAGTCCATTTTGAGTTTATCCTTTTACATGTAGTTGTCCAGTTCTCCCAACACCACTTATTGAAGAGACTGGTCTTTTCCTCATTGTATATTCTTGCCTTCTTTGTCAAAGACACAGTGCCCATAGGTGTGTGGGCTTATCTCTGGATTGTCTATCTTGTTCCATTGGTCTATATTTTATCTATAGCTTTGATAACCTTATTTTTTCTTAACATTTGGGCAAGTATTTTTCTAGGTTCATATATAGCCTTTCTACCTGTATGTTTTAATGACTGTGGAACATTTTATCCTGAGGATCTGACATGGTTTGTTCAGCTGCTCCACTGTTATTAGACATTATAAATGGTACTGGGCTTCCCTGCTTGCTTTGACAGTAAAGAATCCACTTGCGATTCAGGAGACTTGGGTTTGATACCTGGATCAGGAAGATCCACCAGAGAAGGGAATGGCTACCCACTCCAGTATTCTTGCCTGGAGAATCCCATGGACAGTGGAGCCTGGTGGGCTACAGTCCATCGGATCACAAACAGTTGGACATAACTGAGCAACTAACACTTCCGCTTTTCACTTTGATAAATGGCACTGATTTAGGATAAATTCTTAGATGTGACCTTTCCAGAGCAAAAGTAGGGGCTGACTACCCATCCTGAGATTGAGGTGTTTTTCAGGACATGGGCCTTTAAGTGCTTAAACTAGGAAAAGTACCAGACAAACAAGGACATGACTCCAACAAAGGTCATTGGCATTTTATGGTTTTAATGCCTATTGCAAATTGGGAAACATTAAATTTAACGATAACAGTGGACTGTGTTGATCTTTGTGAAACTAGCTCACGGATCTCAGCTTCCTGGCACAAGAACACAGCCAGCACAATGATACTTTTTGCCTTGAATGAGTGGTTGTGGAGTTCTCTCCAACATAGTGGAGTCTTCAGGTCTGTTGACCTGATGTTTCTCTTTTGTGACTAGAGGCGGTCTTGCCCTAGTGCTTAGGAGCTTAAGCTCTGTGGTCACTCAGAATTCATTGGCACCCCTGCTCTGCCCCTTCCTGGCTCTGCGACCTGCTTTAAGTTACATAACTTCCCTTCGCCTCAGTTCCTCCATCTATGATATGGGGAAATAACATAAGGGTTAAATAACATGCTTCAGTGAAAAGCATGTGGCGCATGCTGGCGTAAAGGAAGTGCTCAAAAATTGAAGCTCTTATTAGCGTCTTTACTGACTGAGGTCAGTGGTGGGCTCCAACCCGGAGGTACCCACTAAGTTCACTGCCTGGTAAGGTCTTCAGGGCCCAAGCCTATTGGCAGTTAATGTGTTTGTGTGTCTGATAGCGAATTAGAAAGGTGGTTCTTCAGCTTTATTTCTTCAGTTCTGTTTGAATGTCTTCTACCCCTTGCCTTTAACCTCTAGGCTCCCTGTCTCAGCACTGCTGTTCTCAGCTCCAGCTGGTTCTCCACCTTTAGTGGCACTGGGTTAGAGAAGTACCAGAAGTCTGAGTTTAAATTTGAGTTTTACTTCTCTTTTCATTGAGGTGTAATTTCATTCAGGGACATGCACAAATTTGGGGTTTTGACAGTTGCACTCCTCTGTCTATTCCACACCCCTATCAAGATATAGAGCATTTCCATCTTTCTAGAAGGTTCCTTTGTGCCCCCTCCCAGTGAAACCCTGTGCTACCTCCTCTTCCTCTCTATGGGCAACCACTGTTCTGATTTCTGTCACTCAGTGTGATGAGTATTTGCTGTTCTAGAACCTCACATAATGGATTCATACAGTAGAACTGTGGACTTTTGATACATTTCTTCACTTTCTGAGCCTCAGTTTTACTATCTGTAAAGTAGGCATGAAAACAATAAAGCCTTTCTCAAAGGGTTGCTTGAAGAATGAAATGAAACAATGTATGTGAAGACACTTTGGAGACTTAAATGCTACACACTTGCGCAGTCGTTGCGTGTTTTCTTATAACTCATCAGTCTCTCAGTCTTCTGGAATAATGATGCTGTGAGTGGTGCTACCTGTGTTCTTATGTACCTTTAGCCACCTGGTGAGGGATGGATTGTGATGCCGTTTCACAGATAAGGAGATTTAGGCCCTGAGAGGTTAAATGATACGCCAGCAGTCACATAGCAAGTGCGTGATGGAGTCAGGGGCTAGGACCTAGAACTTTACTCTCTCAGCGAAGAGTTCTTTCCAGTAAACCACAGCAGCATCAGCATAATAATACTGATTAAGTTCACATTTTTCAGTCTCTCGATTGGTGGCTTTCTGCTTGTTTGGTTCCCTATTCTGGTATTATCCTAACTCTACCCAGAAGGAAGAAAGTCTGTCTCCCACTTCCAGCACTGAGTTGGGGCTGAGGCATGCCCCATTTCCCTTCCTGGTCTTCCTGTATCCTAGCTCCTTGCCTTCTCCCCCTCAGACTCTGCGTTGGTGCTTGAACTTGGGCATCCTGGAGGTGACGGTCTATGCGTTCAGCATCGAGAACTTCAAACGCTCCAAGAGTGAAGTAGACGGGCTAATGGATCTGGCCCGGGAGAAGTTTAGCCGCCTGATGGAAGAACAGTAAGATGCTGTCAGAGGGAAGCGTGCGTCCTTCCACCAACCTCCAGCCTTATCCTAACCCTCAGCTCTTTTTTCTGGGGCTAGTTAAGGAACTCTCAATCTTTCTGCTGTTAATAAGACCTCATCAGTGGCAAGTATGACAAGCTAGTTTTTCTCTTTTTTCAAAGGAATCATTTATTTGAGGGTATAGAGGTATTTCATAGAATTCAAGGACAAGTATGGCCAGCCTCAGGTAAAACTGAAGTCAGGAATTGAAATCCATTAGATAATGGATTCTAAACGCCTGCTTGGACATTTACTTCTTTTGCTCCACAGACCAGCTTTGTCTGCTTCAAGAGCACAGCCCATAATGAACTAAAACCCTAGTTGACTCTAGTTCTAAGCAGCCCACCTTAGATCAGAGTTCTATCCCGGGACTGGTAAGCCGTGACCAGGGGGGTAGAGTGAGAGAAACTTTGAAATAGTCATTTTCTGTGGTGCAGCCGTCCCTAAAAAGCTACTACACTTCCCTGTATATTCCCTGGGAAGGAAGGATGATGCACAAAAGGCCTTTCTGGGGATGAGTCAGTACTAGTCTTATCTGTCATTATGTTTAAGCCTTAACTTAGGGAGCAAAGCCAGAACGGGACGAAGAGGAAGTTTGGTGGAAATTATTTGCTTCTAAGTGTGGAACTCTCTCCAGCCCGGACTGCCCCAAAGTCTCTTACAACCATTCTCTGCCCAGCTCCTCCTCACTCCAGGACCAGGAAGATGAGAGAACAGAATACTTAGAGCTCTAGCAGAGCTGGGCCTAGGACAGTTCTGTCATTTCTGTCCCTGTGTGGGTCTGGGTGAGGGGAGAGTAGCCAGGCTTCTCTGTCCATGTTAAGATGGTGAGACTCTGGGCCACAGACATTACTGCCTCCTTTGTGGCTCAGAAGTCACACCCAAGGGACTGGGGACGGAGGTAATGGGGATACATTTCAGGTGTTCAGATTCTTCTGTATTTCACACTAATTTTGTCTTTTTAATGTGCTTATACTGTGTGTCAGGCCCTGAGCCTAATGTGCATTCTCGTTTAATATTCACATTATCCTGTGAGAAAGGTATTATTATCCCAGTTGTAGAAAGGAAGAAAATAAAAACCAGAGAAGTTTAAGTGCGTATCTTGGGTTGCACAGCTATCAGACAGACAGAGCCAAAACAGACAGAATCTTTCTGACTCTGGAGCTAAGCTGTTGTCTACTATACTGCACTGCAAGAGACAGGAGGTAATCTTACAGTTCTTAAAAGGTGCTCCTGAGATTGTTCTAGCAGTCAGTAGTAGAGGACATGGTCTTAGGTTCTGAAGTCCTGGAGAGAGCAATAAGAAACCTTAGTGGTGGTTTTCCTGTAGTGTGCCACAGAACCCCAGTGTTGTGAGGGGTGGGCGTGCAAGGACCCAGAGGGAACAAGGTGTACAGTGCTGTTTTGTGTTTATCTGTCTTATATATGGGGCATCTATTTCAGGTTTGATTCAAAGAAAGAGTTGTTTGGCTAAAAGAAGTTTGGAAAACCACTGGTCTAGTTTGGTTTCATCAGTTGGGAAACTAACCCTGGTGGAAAGAAGAGAAAGGTTTGCCCAAGGTCACACAGCAAACTAGTGGCAGAACCAGGCTGGGAACCCAGATCTCCTGGCTCCTTGCCAACACTTCCACAGCTCCTTCCCCGTAGACGTCCTTCAGGTCATGTGCACTTTCCCAGTGCGGCACTTTCCCAGTGCAGCACTTTCCCAGTGTGGCACTTTCCCAGTAGGCAGAGATGGTTAGCACCGCCGGTTTACAAGGTAAGAGGCTCCGTGAGGCTAAGCAGTTATGCTAGCTCAGATAGTAAGCAGTAGCACTAGGGCTTGAATCTAGGTATTCTTTCTCTTTTTTGGCCGCATCCCAGGGCATGCGGGATCTTAGTTCCCTGACCGGTGGACGCAGAGTCCTAAAATCTGGACTGCCAAGGAATTCCCAGATCTAGATACTCTTATTCAAATATTGCCTTGATTTTGAGTATACATTTGTCTACTAGCACTCAAGTGGCTTCTCAAAACTAGGCGATTAGATCTTGCTTCACTCTTGGAAGAAATGTGATTGAGCATTGCAGGGTGGAAAGGTTGTGGGTGCAGCCTTCAACTCTGGATCAGGGTTCTCCAGAACCTGCCAGATAGCCTCGCCCCACAGTATACTTCTTGTTATGGAGCTCCTGTTTTCCAAACATTAGTCATTCTGTTTCTTCTTAGCATTCCCAAGTTCAAGAAGCTGACTAGGAAACAGTGAGTTCATGCTCACTGTGCCATTTGGGAGTTACTATATGGAGGCAGTGTAATGTCGTGATTAAAAAGGCCCTAGAACCAGACTGCCTTGATTCAGTATCTGACTTTCTACTCACCAGCTGTCTGACCTTGAATGAATTAACCTCCCTAGGCTTCAGCTTCTTCGTCTATAAAAGGGGAATGACAATGGTGTCTGCCTCAAAAGTAGATGTAAAGATGAATGCATGTAAGACGCTTAGACCAATGTCTGAAAAAGTGAAAATGAAAGTTGCTCAGTGGTGTCCGACTCTTTGTGACCCCATGGACTATACAGTCCATGGAATTCTGCAGGCCAGAACACTGGAGTGGGTAGCCTTTCCCTTCTCCAAGGGATCTTCCCAACCCATGGATCGAACCCAGGTTTCCACATTGCAGGTGGATTCTTTACCAGCTGAGCCACAAGGGAAGCCCAAGAATCCTGGAGTGGGTAGCCTGTCCCTTCCTAGCCCAGGAATCAAACCGGGGTCTTCTGCATTGCAGGTGGATTCTTTACCAACTGAGCTATCAGGGAAGTGCAGACCAATGTCTGGCAATTAACAAACATATAATTAATGTTAGATGTTGCTATACTTACATTTCATGAGAAGTTAACAAAAGTAACCGGTAATACAACCCCTGCCCTTGAGTTTGTTTGCCTGTCAGAATGGGACAGATAGCATAGAATCCGTGTGATGCAGCTTGCCAACAGGGACACCTGAGGCAGTGTAATATTTGGTAAAGAAGTTTGGGGTTCTCAAATCAGACAGACCTAGGTTTCAGTCCGGACACGGCTCTTGATGGTTGTTTGACTTTGGGTAATCCCTATCTGAGCCTCAGCCTATTCTGTCTGAGCCTCAGTTTCCTGCTGAAGAACAGGGAATGTACTAAACTCCTTTCACAGACATTGAAGGCATGCAATGAAAAGATACATGTAGAATGGTGCCTGACACACAGGAAAGCACTCAGACTGGTAATCGAGCATTATCTAAGCACTTTGCTCTCTCCAGCTCAGCAGGTGCTCTATCCCAACTCCCAAACCTGCCTCCTTTCCCCCCTGATCAGGGAGAAACTGCAGAAGCATGGGGTATGTATCCGGGTCCTGGGTGATCTACATTTGTTGCCCTTGGATCTCCAGGAGCTGGTCGCACAGGCTGTGCAGACCACCAGGAACTACAACAAGTAAGTTTTCAGATTTTTCCCTTAGGGGCCTGTATCAATCTTGGACTCCCTCTAACTTTAGGGAGACTTCCTGGGCCTTTCTTGGTCTGCATTTGGTACAAGAGGCAATAAGGACTTGGTTTTGGATGCTTAAAAGCGTCTTCCTTCAGCTGCAGGGCAGATGGAGATGTTTCTGCAGTACCTTGTTACATGTGTGTATGTTCACACGTGCAGTTTCTTATCTTCATCCTTCATGGGCCTTGCCCCCTCCTATATAATATATATATATACACACACACATATTTAAGTATATAAATATATATATATATATTTGTGCATGTATATATATATATGTGCACCTATTTACATACATATAATGTGTGTATATATATATACATATTTAAATATATATGTTTGTTTTTGTGTGTATTTTTTAATTGACGGAGGATGGGATAGGAATGTATCAGGCATTATCCCTGTCTCTGAAGACAGATCCCTCAAGAACTTCTCTTTCTGTCCCACTGCTTTAACCAATAGATGTGATGACCTGGGGAGGGCATGCTGATGCAGTTGGGAACAGAGTTTAATAATCCAAACTTCATTATGTGTGGCTTTGCAATGTAATGTATATTTGGCAGTGGATTTGTTTCACATCAGATTTCCTTCCTATTCTTCCCTACTTGTTCTAATAATCACAATGAATTCACATCCTCTGAAAGCTGGGTGCTAGCAGAAGGCAAGAAGATTAAGTGAATAATAAGGATCAGTTAGTATTTTTCTTATTACAAAACTAATTTGTTTTTTCCCAAGGAAAATAGGAAAACTCAAAAAAACGAATAATCTCACCTTTCAGAGGTATCCATGGTTAACCTTTGATGTCTGTTCTACCACAGAGGGGGTGCTCTGTAATCGGGAACTCTGCTTCTTACTCCCTGTCCCTCTTGGTAAATTATTCTGTTCTTCCCTTCTTAGGTGTTTCCTGAACATCTGTTTTGCTTACACATCCCGTCATGAGATCAGCAATGCTGTAAGAGAGATGGCCTGGGGAGTGGAACAAGGCCTGTTGGATCCCAGGTACCCACAGTCGTTCAGCATGGTGACTGATAGGGCAAGCAGGCATGCACCGAACCATAAAATCCCTCCTAAGTCATGTACGTGGGTCAGAAGTCACATAAGGAATGTATGTGGAAAGATTCAGGTGAGGGTGATTCCCCTCACTTAGAGTTTCAGGATGACTTCTTATAGCCTGGTTTAGAATTTCTCTGTGTTTGCCACCTACCAAGAAGTTCCAGAAAAATGGCATAGCAGGATAGCAACACTATGGCGTGCAATAACCATGATGCCCTCCTGGCCCTTTGGCAGAGTTTTTCTAGGAATGATTTTTTAGGAATGCAGCTTTTGGGGGGTATTGTCGTTAGGCCTGTCATGTTACAGTTCATGCAAGATTCAGCTATTTTTCAAAAAGAAAGTTGTTCATCATTAACAACATGGTGGGATTTTTAGAGCTGGGAGAGACTTTGGAAGCCATCTGTCTGCTCAGTCTCTATTATGAGTGTAACCTTTGGTAGTAATATTAGTAAACTAACAACAACAGTAGTAAAATAAAGTAGCAAAAAAAAACAAACCCCAGGTAATATGCTTTGTATTTTATTAAATTAATATTCTTAAGTGTAAGAGATTTGAGTCTTTTCTCCATTTTATAGATGAGAAAACTGAGCTCACATTGAAGTGACTTTCCCAAGGTCATTCTGCTAACAAGTGCCAGAGCTGGGACTTCTATCAAAAACTGTCTTGATTACAGAGTTTTTTCCTGACATATGGGGTCTTGGGACCCAGGAATTTTTCTGACTCCCCTCTTGGATATAATTTTACTTTCCTGGGAAACTAAATTAAAAATGAAGAAGTTTCTCCGTGAGAATGAAATTATATAAGAAGAAAAAGAGATCGTTTTTAAGGCTATTTTATGAATCCCTCTTCTCTCCAATAGCTGAATGATCTTTCTGAGCTACATAATTTATTCATTCAATCAATCATTCGTTCATTAAACAGGTATTTTTTAAGTGCCTACTAAAGGCCAGGCACATTGCTATATACAGAGGATATAGTGGTAAGAATAAAAAACGTGTATTTCCTGTTTTCATGGAGCTCTGGCAAGGGAAGGAAACACTATCAAGATCATACAGGTCAGCATAAAATTATATTGATGCTATGCGTGATAAAAGCATTGGTGTGTGGTTTAATAAGAATTTATACTTAAGAGGAATGGACCTGGTATGGAAGGCTCTCCAAAGGAAATGAATAATAAGTGACCTCCCAAGGGGATGGGAGGATAAGTAATAGCTGGGGAAAGAGGCAGTCGTGTGAGGAGCTTATTAGTTGCACAAGTACTGTTGGGAATAATTCAAGTAGAGAGTACTTGGAAGGGAGCTTAAATTATGGTGGTGATGGTGGAATAGACCAGAGCGCATCAAGAGTAATACAGCTGATCAAATTGAGAAGACTTGGTGTTCTGACTCTGGGAAAAGGGTGTGTTATGGTTGACTCCAGGTGGGTGTTATGGGTGACTTTGACTTATGCAACAGAGGACAGTGGTGCCCTTCACTGTGCTGAGAACCCTGAGAGGATGCAGTTTGAGGAAGAAGGTCAGGAGTTTGGTCTAGGATATCCTGTAGTTGTTGAGCATAGATGTCAGGGCTACAGTAGAGAGGAGGGGTGGGGACTGGGGTAACAGTGTGGTAACTGACGAAAGAGAGGGCCTAAGGAACCTAAGGAGATTCTAGAGTGAGAAGAAGAGAAGGCCTTGGGTGGAGTTTTGAGAAAACTGGCTCAGTAGAGGAAAAGGAGCCTTAAGGGGAAAAGAGAATGAACAACCAGAAAGGTTGAAACAAAAGGGCTGCCAGTATTATAGAAACCAGGTAAAGAAGGTGTTCATCAGCGCAGGTGGGGTGGAAGAAACAGTGTCAAACAATGTAGAGAGGTCAGCTAGTATGTGGATTGAAAATTAGCTATTAGTGGAAAAAATGAAGATACAGGTTAAGTTGGTAGCATGGGGCTGGGCAGGAAGATGAGCTATAAGTAGATGAGGGATATAGGAGCAGATGCAAGTTACTGGTAATTTTCTGATTCTTGGGTGATTCTATAGTTGTTCATTGTATTCTTAGTGCTTTACAGTTAACATTTTATGCATTTACAAATATTTGTGCTAAAAAGAAAAAAAGCCATTTAGCAAGCAGATTTAATATGCCTTCATGCCTGGGACTAGAACTCTGATCTCGCTTCCTAGTGCAGTATGATTTATATTCCTCCCACATTGCATAGCCACTGACTTCCTGCTTTTTGCCTAGCAAGTTTTCTCATATCCATTTTCTCTACCCTGCATGGTTTAGTAACTTGCCTGTGTGGGTTAGTCATGCAGACATGGCGTGGGCTGGGCAGGTTACTCGGGCAAGGAGGCTGTCTCTCAAACCACCAGTTCAGGAAGCTTGATGTTCAGCTCAGATTGGGCTGATCAGGGCCTGAGGCAGTGCTCTTTGTGTTCTTCAGTTTTAGGCAAATCCATATTTATAACAGAGTCAGTGAGTTCACTACAGCCAGGCTCTACTCTTCTCATAACTGGAATTTTTCTGTTTTCTCATTACCACTATTCAGCTTCTCATTTTCCTTTCTTCCAGGGTATATATATATATTTTTCTAGCAGCCATATTAATAGATTGATTTTTGAGTCTCAAATTACAGAAGAAGGAACTAGGTTGAGCATAAATGATAGTTAATAAACTCTTTGGAGCAGGTCTTAACACTCTGCAGGCCTCTGTCTTCCCCTTAAAACAATAGTGTTAATAATAATTGCTAGTGTTTACTAAGCATTTTCTTTGCAGCCAGCACTTGATAAGTAATCCACGTACATACTTCATTTAATCCTTAGATAGATGCTTTGAAGTAAATACTGTTTTTGTACATTGAACCTCACTATGAGGTTAAATGGGGCTTCTTTGGTGGCTTAGTTGGTAAAGAATCTGCCTGCAGTGCAGGAGGCCTGGGTTCGAACCCTGGTTTGGGAAGATTCCCTGGAGAAGGTCATGGCAACCCACTCCAGTATTCTTGCCTGATGAATTCCCATGGATGGAGGAGCCTGGCGGGCTACACAGTCCATGGGATTGCAAAGAGTTAGACATGACTGAGCGGCTAAGCACAGCACAGCATGGGGTTAAATAACCAAGTTCACATCGTTGACTAGGACTTCCAGCCTGGCTCCAGAGCCTGTGCTCTCGTTCACTGTGGTATACCAACTGCCTTATAGGAAGGTTGAAGTAAGCAATAATAAAGTATAAAAATAGAAATTCATATCTAATAGTTATCAGATTTATGAGGCAGGCACGAGACTGAGTTTACCATGCCTAGTCTCGTCTGATTTTCATATAAGGTGGTGACTGTTATTTGTCCCACTTTATAAGACCACTCATGTTGTTTAGTCACTAAGTCGTGTCTGACTCTTTGCGACCCCATGGACTGTACCCTGCCAGACTCCTCTGTCCATGGGATTTCCCAGGCAAGAATACTGGGGTGGGTTGCCATTCCCTTCTCCAGGAAATCTTCCCAACATAGGGATCGAACCCACATGTCCTGCGTCTCCTGTATTGGCATTCTTTACCACTGTGCCACCTGGGAAGCTCCGCTAAGGTTTAAAAAAATTAGTTGGAACTTCCCTGGCAGTCCAGTGGCTACAACTGTGCTTCCACTGCAACCGGGTGTGGGCTCAATCCCTGATGGGGGATTAAGATTTCACATGCCATGTGGCACAACCAAAAAATTAAAAAGATTAGTTGCCCTGCCTAACCTAAAGTCACATGAACTAAGTGGAACAGCCTGGACTCCACCTCAGTTGCATCTGCTTCCATAGCCTATGTTCTTCACCATCTTCTTTATAAACGAATGCTAGAGAAATGTATTATCACAGGGCGCATTTCTGAGTTTGTACCTTCTAGAAAAGGGTCTGTGTTCCAAGATGGTACTGAGAACACAGTGCCACGTTCTTACTCTCCCTTATAGGCCATTCACTGTCTTGTTGATACTCACCATTGCCAGGCATCCCTTCCCACAGCTGATGTCGTATCTCCATTATAGGTTTTTAATTAATTTTATTTTAGGTTGGCCATATCCTGAAATAAGTAGTTTACTAGGGAGGAGCCATTATCTTGTGGAATATTTGTACCAATATCCTTCCAGAAGATGTTTTACTTTTTTTGTGATCAGACATGCATAATGTAAATTTTACTGTGTTAACCATTTTTACTATAATTCCGTGGCATAAAGTATAGTCACAGTGTTGTGTAATCATCACAACTGTTTCCAGAAGTTTTCCATTATCCTAAATGGAAATACTTCTTTTAAAAAGAATACAACCTCCCCCCAATATATGCATACTTTTATAAAAGTCAGAGGTAATCATTAGAGAAAATTTGCAAGCTATATAAAGATGAATCTTAGATCTCCCAGGATGGAACCCTCAGCAGCAACCCTGGTAGCAGGTTTCCTTTTCTGGCCGTGCTGGCCCTTTGTTGCTGCTTGGGCTTTTCCCTAGTTGTGGTGTGTGGGCTTGCGGTTGCAGCGGCTTCTCTCATAACGGAGACGGAGCTCTCGGGCTTCACTAGTTACAGTTCCCGGGCTCTACAGCACAGGTCCAGCAGTTAGAGTGCACAAGTTGTAGCACACCAGCTTAGGTGCTCTGAGACATGTGGAATCTTCTCGATCCAGTGATCGAACCTGGGTCTCCTGCACTGGTAGGCAGATTCCCTGCCCCTGAGCCACCAGGGAAGCTGCTTGGTAAAGTTTTGATTTGACGTGTTTCCTTCTGAGTCTTCTTGTGTGCTTATGTATGTGTGTGTGTGTTTAACTACTGTGTTGATCTTTTCAGGCAAGCTGTGACAATGTCTGTTACTTGTGTTTGAGTTCTAGGTTGTTTGAAAAGGTACACAGTCAAATACATTTTAGATGTATTTATATTTGGAAAACCAGTGTATATTTATTTCTGAGATCTGTTTTCAGTGGGTCATTGCTTGATTTATCTGAACAAGTCTTCCTCTGTCCTGGTAAAGTCCTCTGCTAGAAGAACAGGGTAAGGGCTTGCCCTCAAGCAGTTCACAGTCTGGTGTGTGCACACGTAATCCATGGTGCCATGTACCACAGAAATGGCTGTGATGTGCAAGGCACAGAGCTGATGCTGACAGAAGTGGTGATCAGCTATGGTTGGGAGTTCAGCCAGAGTCATCTTTTAAAAACACTAATCCAATAATGACATAAATATTTTTAACAGAAGAAATTACCCTGTGAACAGCTTGCAACCTTAATCATGCTTTGTTTGCTTAATGTTGTAATGTGAGCACTCTTCCATGTCCCATGTTTTTAATAATTCTTCCCTTTATTTATTTGTTTATTTATTTTTGGCTGTAACAGGTCTTAGCTGCAGCATGTGGGATCTTTCCCGGTGGTACACAGGTTCAGTAGTTGTGGCTCACGAGCTCAGTAACCTTGAGGCATGTGGGACCTTAGTTCCCTGACCAGGGAGTGAACCCTCATCCCCTATATTGGAAGGTGGATTCTTAACCACTGGACCATCAGGGAAGTCTCCTTAATAATTCTTCATATCATAATTTTTAATGGCTACAGAATATATCTTGCTTTAATTTACTTAATCATTTTTCTCTTGGTTCTATAAGCTATTTCTAATTTATCATTATTACAAATATGGCTACAATGAAATCTATGGCCTTAATTCTTATGTGCATTTTGGATTGCTTCCTCAGGATCTGGGTCTGGATGTGTCTGTTTCACCTTATTTTTGCCAAGATTTTTATTTAATGTAAACTATTCTAATTTTATAGGTAAAAATTGGTATTTTACTTTTCTTTCATGGAAATTATTTCTTAAGATTTTTCATGTGGCCAGCTAATACCATATAGTCGGTAGATTTTTCTTGGCCAAAGCACAGATATTCTGTTTTCATTTTGTCACTTTTGTCTGTACCTCCTTAGATTTCTCTTCTTTTTGAAAATAATTCTGCCCACTGCATGCAGTAGACAGAACAAACTTTTTGCAGACACATTTGAAATTCAGAGGGCTTATGCGGGGATCCCAAGTCCCCCAGCATGGTGGTAGGTCCGGAAATAATCTTTATTCTTATGTATGTAGCATTTTATAGTTCTTAAGGTACACTCAAATCTGTATTTCACTTGAGTTGACCCTCACAGTAACCTGTAAGTAAACAGTACAAATGTGCCTATTTCAAAAACAAAGAGAGCTGAAAAATTGTTGATTGTACAGATTTTGCGTTTTTTTTTTTTTTTTTAATTTTGGCCATACCACACAACGTGCAGAATATCAGTTCCCCAACCAGGGATTGAACCCTGCCCACAGCAGTAAAAGGGCTGAATCCTAACCACTAGACCACCAGGGGGGCTTCCCTGATAGCTCAGTTGGTAAAGAATCCGCTTGCAATGCAGGAGACCCCGGTTCGATTCCTGGGTTGGGAAGATCTGCTGGAGAAGGGATAGGCTACCCACTCCAGTATTCTTGGGCTTTCCTTGTGGCTCAGTTGGTAAAGAATCCTCCTGCAATGTGGGAGACCTGGGTTCGATCCCTGGTTCAGAAGATCCCCTGGAGAAGGGAAAGGCTACCCACTCCAGTATTCTGGCCTAGAGAATTCCATGGACTGTATAGTCCATGAAGTGAAGTGAAGTGAAGTCGCTCAGTTGTATCTGACTCTTTGCAACCCCATAGACTGCAGCCTGCCAGGCTCCTCTGTCCATGGGATTTTCCAGGCAATAGTACTAGAGTGGATTGCCATTTCCTTCTCCAGGGGATCTTCCCAACCCAGGGCTCGAACCCGGGTCTCCCGCATTGTAGACAGACTCTTTACCGTCTGAGCCACCAGGGAAGTCCGTCAGACACAGCTGAGCGACTTTCACTTTCAGACCACCAGGGAGTTCCCATGTTTCAAATTCTTGATGAGAGAATTAAAATTATGCTGTCAAGACAAGACTCGGGGACTTCCCTGGTGGTCCAGTGGTTAAGAATCCACCTGCCGATGCAGGGGACACAGGTTTGATCCCTGGTCAAGGAAGATCCCACATGCCCTGGGGCAGCTAAGCCCCCATGTCAAAACCACTGAGCCTCCGTGCCTCAGCTACTGAAGCCCACATGCCTAGAGCCCATCCTCGGCAACACCAGAAGCCACTGCAGCGAGACACCTGCACACCACAACTAGAGAGTGGCCCCCACTTGCCACAACTAGAGAAAGCCCGTGAGCAGCAATGAAGACCCAGCACAGCCAGAAATAAATAAGTATTTTTTAAACAGGACAAGACTCAGATTATCAGGGAAATCTGAACCAGAACCCTTCCTATTGCCTAGATAAAGTGGATATTATTTCTCATATGATGGTATAGAAAATAAAGCTGTGGTTTGTAGAATGATGACTGAGAGATGGACTTACCCAAAGACACACAACTAATAAGTGTAAATCCTTGTTCTGAACACTCAGCCCAGATAGCTCTGCCTTTTTTTTTTTCAATAATTTTTATTTATCTGTTTTTGGCTCTTTGTTGCTGCACAGGCTTATCTCTAGTTTTGGAGAGCAGGGGCTGCTCACTGTGGTGGCTTTTCTTGTGGAGCAGGGGCTTAGAGCACAGGCTCAGTAGTCGAGGCACATGGGCTTCGTTGCTCCACGGCATGTGGGATCTTCCCAGATCAGGGATCGAACCTGTGTCTCCTGCATTGGCAGCCAGATTCTTTACCGATGGGCCACCAGGGAAGCCTTTGTGCTTTTTTTGACTACACTCCCAGAAGAATGTTCCCACCAAGAAATTCTGTCTTCTAACCTCTTCCCGAGATGCAACTCTTACCACTTGGAAATTCTAAATTCTGTCTCTTGGTGCTTGGTAGGATAGGTAAACAGCATTCCTAGAACCACCAGATACCAGTCTTGCAAATACCCTTTTTCATTGGACAGAAAAGTTTACCTTAAGATAAGTACTCCCAGTCCCCATTCTTCCTTCATTCCATCTCCTTTCTGAGTGTCTGTCTGCTGGGAAAAGTAGCTCTTATCAGATATAAGAGGGCCGATCATTTTGCTATTTTTCATATCCTATGTGGATTTTTTGCAGTGTTTCACTGTCCATATGACTTAAATTTAAAGTTTTTATCTATAATAAATTCAAACAATAGCCAGAGTATATAAAGTAAAGAGAGATAGTCTTTCCTTCTTATCCAACCTTCCAGAAGTAATCACCGTTAATAGTATGGTGTATGCCTTTTTAGATTTTGTTTGCATGTATCTATGTTTATATGTATTCACAGGGGTGAGTGTTTCTGTGTGTATGTATGTGTTTTCCACACTATTTTTTTCTGAAACTTCCTTTTTTTCATTTAATGTTACGTCTTAGACATCTTTCCAAATCAGTGCACTTAGGTTTATCTTTATTAAAAACAGTGGTATAGTATTTAATCAAATTGCAAGGTCCTAGTGTATATGCATTTTATTATTATTACTTTTTAATTTATTATTTATTCAGTTCAGTTCAGTCGCT
This sequence comes from Ovis aries, assembly GCF_016772045.2. Lineage (NCBI taxonomy): Eukaryota > Metazoa > Chordata > Mammalia > Artiodactyla > Bovidae > Ovis > Ovis aries. The sequence goes on along the minus strand of NC_056055.1, from coordinate 240,407,317 downwards.
CAGTTGTGTCCGACACTTTGCGACCCCATGAATTACAGCACACCAGGCCTCCCTGTCCATCACCAACTCCCGGAGTTCACTCAAACTCATGTCCATCGAGTCGGTGATGCCGTCCAGCCATCTCATCCTCTGTTGTCCCCTTCTCCTCCTGCCCACAATCCCTCCCAGCATCAGAGTCTTTTTCCATGAGTCAACTCTTCGCATGAGGTGGCCAAAATACTGGAGTTTCAGCTTTAGCATCATTCCTTCCAAAGAACACCCAGGACTGATCTTCTTTAGAATGGACTGGTTGGATCTCCTTGCATTCCAAGGGACTCTCAAGAGTCTTCTCCAACACCACAGTTCAAAAGCATCAATTCTTCGGTGCTCAGCTTTCTTCACAGTCCAACTCTCACATCCATACATGACCACTGGAAAAACCATAGCCTTGACTAGATGGACCTTTGTTGGCAAAGTAATGTCTCTGCTTTTGAATATGCTATCTAGGTTGGTCATAACTTTCCTTCCAAGGAGTAAGCATCTTTTAATTTCATGGCTGCAGTCACCATCTGCAGTGATTTTGGAGCCCAAAAAAATGAAGTCTGCCACTGTTTGCCCATCTATTTCCCATGAAGTGATGGGACCAGATGCCATGATCTTCGTTTTCTGAATTTGAGCTTTAAGCCAGCTTTTTCACTCTCCCCTTTCACTTTCATCAAGAGGCTTTTTAGTTCCTCTTCACTTTCTGCCATAAGGGTGGTGTCATCTGCATATCTGAGATTATTGATATTTCTCCTGGCAATCTTGATTCCAGCTCATGTTTCTTCCAGTCCAGTGTTTCTCATGATGTACTCTGCATATAAGTTAAATAAGTAGGGTGACAATATACAGCCTTGACGTACTCCTTTTCCTATTTGGAACCAGTCTGTTGTTCCATGTCCAGTTCTAACTCTTGCTTCCTGACTTGGATATAGGTTTCTCAAGAGGCAGGTTAGGGGGTCTGGTATTCCCATCTGTTTCAGGTTGGTGCAAAAGTAAAAAAAAAAAATTGCAGTTTTGCATTGGTGAACTTTGCTGTTTGATATTGGAATATATTCTCAAATAAATATGGTTATGTTATACATCATTTTAATGCACATTTCTAGCTTTATGGTTTTTTGCTAATGACATTACTTGCTGTTTATATTTATTTTAGACTATAGAAATGATGTTAGACAAAAAGCAAATTCAAGCAGTTTTTTTATTTGAGTTCAAAATGGGTCGTAAAGTAGCGGAGACAACTGGCAATGTCCACAGTGCATTTGGCCCAGGAAGTACTAACAAATGTATAGTGCAATAGTGGTGCAAAAGGTTTCACAAAGGAGACAAGAGCCTTGAAGACGAGGTGCTTAGTGGCGGCCACTGGAAGTTGACAACGACCAATTAAGAACAATCATCAAAGGTGATCCTCTTAAAACTACACAAGAAGTTGCTAAAGAACCCAGCATCAGCCATTCTATGGTAATTCAACATTTGAAGCAAGTTGGAAAGGTGAAAAAGCTGACTGAAAATAAAAAAAATTGTTTTGAAGTGTCATCTTCTCTTAATTCTGCCCAGCCACAACAAGCCATTTCTCAATCGGATTGTGACATGCAACGAAGAATGATTTTATATGACAGCCGGCGACAGCCAGCTCAGTGATTGGACCAAGCAGCGGCAGAGCACTTCCCAAAGGCAGACCTGCGCCAGAGAAAGGTCCTGGGCGCTGCTCGATGGTGTCTGGCCCACTGCAGCTTTCTGAGTCCCAGTGAGACCATTACCTCTGAGAAGCACGCTCAGCAAATCGATGGGACGCACCGATGACTATAACTCCTGCAACCAGCGCTGGTCCACAGAAAGAGACCATTTCTTCCCCATTTCTTCTCCACAGCCACGCCCGACCACATATCACACAACCAATGCTTCAAAAGTTGAACGACTTGGGCTACAAAGTTTTGCCTCATCCGCCATATTCACCTCACCTCTCACCAACCAATTGCTGCTTGTTCAAGCATCTCAACAACTTTTTGCAGGGAAAATGCTTTCCAAGAAATTTGTCGTATCCTGAAGCATGGATTTTTATGCTATAGGAATAAACAAACAAACTTATTTCTCATTGGCAAAAATATGTTGACTGTAATGGTTCCTATTTTGATTAATAAAAATGTGTTTGATCCTAGTTATAATGATTTAAAATTCACAGTCCAAAACTGCAATTACTTTTGTTCCAACCTAACATTTGGCTGTGCTGGGTCTTAGGTGTGGCATGTGGGGTCTTTAGTTTTTGGCATGTAGCATCTAGTTCCCTGACCAGGGATTAAACCCGAGCCCCCTGAATTGAGAGCACGGAGTCTTAGTCACTGGACCACCTGGGAAGTCCCTGGTGTATGCATTTTTAAAGAAAAGATGTTTTACATGAAGGACAACACAGGCTCTGATGGGTATCTGTTTTAGGCCTGCAACTAAATTACTTTGGGCGAAATTTTCATCTGCTCTGAGCTTCAGTTTCCTTATCTATAAAGTAAGGATAGAAATATGTAGTTGTGAAAATTAAAATCATTCATTAATTTATCAAGCATTTATTGAGGGCCTTCTGCATGCCAGGTAGAAGTAATGTATTTGACGGTGTTCTACAAACTGGGAAGCTTTATGTAAGGAAGTTCATCGTGAGAGTAATTCAAGAAGAGATATGTGCTCATCTTTGTCTCTTCCCTACTCACCTTAGCGATGTCTCTGAGTCTCTGCTCGACAAGTGCCTCTATACCAACCACTCTCCTCACCCTGACATCTTGATACGGACTTCTGGGGAAGTGAGGCTCAGCGACTTCCTCCTCTGGCAGGTAGGTCATTGCCAACCACTATTCTGTTTGTGTCAGAACTGAAAACTGTGATTGCATCCACAGAGTAGATTGGAGGGGAAGCTAAAATCCAGAGTGCTGTCTCCAGGCTGTGCCTGGCAACATTTGTTATCCCTTCCTCAGCCTCCCCTGGCTTTGTGAGTCTGTGTGGTTCTTGCTGTCTGGAATGCCCAGAGGAAAAATCAAAGCCATCCTGCTGTAGTGGAAGCTTTCCTTGTGCCTCTGTTCAAGGAACTGGACTTCTGCCTTATGTCCTGAGCACAAGCTCCTGCCTTGGTAACCTGCCATGTAACCTGCACCTCTAGGCTAGAACCTTGCCTTGAATTTATTGATTTCTCTCTTTCAGAATAAAGAGCTGCATTTATGCAAACACAGTCCACAAGGGATATAAACTATATGCAGACTCTTTCTTTGGGGCCTGCCATTGCCTCTCAGCTCAGTTATCCCAGTGTGGGTAGTTGTCTGAAAGCTCATATTCAAATAAGTTTGTCTTTGTTTGAGAATCTCCATCATCTATTCCCTTGGCCCCTGGGTAGCACTTGGATAGAGGAAATCTTGTTCGAGAGGCTGGAGGGAGAGACATGAGTTGGAAACAATTCACATGGTAAATTCCAGAAATTTTAATGGCCTGTAGTCTCAAAAGCAAACTAACAAGATTCAGCTACTGAAGATACTTTTAGTCTTTGGCTATACTGAAGAAGTGCAGCGTGCAGCTTATGGTCTTATGGCCCACTCTGTTGGTCAGATGATGTTGGAAGAATTTACTTCTGGGCACTGAGTTTTAAGAGGCTGGACTGGTAAACTAGAGGACTTAGCAGAAGAGGCCAACCAGAAGATGGCCAGGAATCTGAGACTCATGTCCTCTAAGGCATAAGTGAAGGATGATGGTCTGGAAAATAGTTTATTCTCTTGTGGGGGAAAAAAATGAGTTCCTCCTTGGTGCTGGGAATATGGCAGAGACCGAGTTAGAAATACTCCCTACTGTCTTAAAACTTATAGTTTGTTAGTAAGGACAAACTGAACAAGTCATTACAACCTTCAGAGCAGATAACAGGCAGCTGTCATCTAGCCTTCCAGTATGTGAAAAATGTCACTTTGGAAAAGAATGTTGTTCCAGAGAGAAGACCTGAGACCTTGGTAGGAGTTCCAGGGAAGGTGACACTGGTTTAGCTTAATGAGCTCTTTGACAGCTAACATATCCCCCTTTCGGCACTGAATTCCTTTCCACTAAAGGTATCAACAGTGACTATCAAGAATGTTCCAAAATCAGTAATGATTGTTAAAAGTTCACTCAGCTCTGTGCTTTGTGTATGTTATCTTGTTAAATTTTTACAGTACCTTATAATACAAGATACTCTTATATACCCAGAGAAGTTAAGTAACTTGCCTCAGGTCAAATAGATGGTAAATGGTGGAGCCAGAATTCAAAGCCAGGCAGTCTGGCCCCAGAGCCCATGCTCTTAACCATTGTACCATACTCTGCTACTTAAAAATAACAATGGCAGCTACCATTTATTCATTGCTAACTTTTATCAGACACTATGTCTCTCAGATGACCTCTGAGGGCCAAGAGCCAATAACATAATCCAGATGTTATTTCATAGTCCTAAAATTGGCTCTTAGAAAACTCCTGGTGGAAATGTTGATCTCGCCTCGCTTTAGTTCCGCCTTGCTACAGGCAGGTGATCTTACTACCTCAGATGACCCTTCCCCCATCAGTGAGTGAATCTGGGCTGGCAACAGCAGCTGCAGCTCAGGATGCCTGGGCCACCTCATCTCTGGACGTGATCAGCCTGCTCCTTCTTTGGAAGCTGACCAGGGATATGATCCAGTGACACGTTACTAAACCAAACTCTCTTCCTTCCCCACCTTTCCCAGACTTCCCACTCCTGCCTGGTGTTCCAGCCTGTTCTGTGGCCAGAATACACGTTTTGGAACCTCTGTGAGGCCATCCTGCAGTTCCAGATGAACCATAGCATGCTTCAGGTAAGAGTTCAGGACTGGCCTGACTGGATGGGATGGAAGAAAATGTTAGCATCAATTGACCCCCATGACTGCATATGTCAGGCACTTGCTAATGGCATGTTAACGATAATGATGAGCAGCTACCGCTTACTGAGTATTTACTGTGTCAGGCACTGTGAACACTGTATATGACTCTCATTTAATGTTCCCAAGAACCCAACGAGCTAGGTATTACTGGCCCCACTTGTGCAAATGAGTACATCAAAATTATTTAGTTAAGGATACAGAACCAATAAAAGACCGAACTGAGATTCAAGTTACAAGTCTTTAATCTCTTCACTGTGGAAACTCAGGAAAGCCTTCTCAGAGAGATTGGCCATTATGCACTGAAGGAATTAGCCTAACAAAAGATCGTAGAAGTGGAACTATGCAACATCCAAGACTCTTCCAGAGGGATTAAAAACAAAATAGCAGTGTCTTCCCATTGCGTAAAGCTGTGTTCTGCCAGGACTTGAAGTTCTGCTTTCAGTTTTGATCACTAGATCTTGAAACAGGTTTCATTAGGAGGGAGATTCACCTATATCTGATTAGGACTGTTCATCATAATGACGATGTGTATGGTGGTGGCAGCTAACTTATTGAGTGTCTGCTAAGGCACTTTGGTGTTTTCATCTGTTTTCTTATTTAACCCTTCCAACAATCCAACAGCTTTGGTGTCCTCATTGTTCAGATATGGAAACAGAGGGATACAGTAACTGTCTCAAAGTCACAGAATTTTAATCCCAAAGCTGGAGATGCTTCTTGAGTCTGGAGAGATAATGGCCAGGAGGAAATAAAGATATAAGTCAGGGCTTCTAAGTCCCCCTGGCATTGGCGACTCCTTGGAGAAACTGATGAAAGCCACAGACCATCCCCCTAGAAAAACTGCAAAGGTCACTCTAACACATGGCATTTTGCATAGAATTGCACGAATCACTGAAGCACATAAACTACTTCTGGAGGTTCACATAACTCGTGAAATCTCTCCATGAATCCCAAGTCCAGAACTCCTGGAATAAGTCACTGAGATTGTGTGCTTGATCATTTAGTCTGAGAATATGAGGAAACTGAAAGAGGAAGTTGAGTTCAATTGAAAGGAAAAACAGCAAAGTCTCAATTATCCACTGTCAGTGAGGAATGAATATGTTTTTCCACATGACCAAATCTCCCTTTAAGAACTAAACCTTCTTTATCTCTTTTTGATAGATAACTTTCTGAAACATGTCTTGTGTGTAATTCATTGACACCTACTGTGTATTAGGCACTTGCTAATAATTATGATGATCAGAATAATCACATTCTACTGATGCTGATAGTGATAGTAGTGACTCCCATCTTGAAGCACTTCATTGTGCAGGATGGCCTTGAAAGATGGGATTCTTTCTCTAAGCTAGATGGTCTGCAAATACTTGACTTTGGGATTTCTTGTGTATGGTCAGTGGATAATTTTGACCGCATTCCTTCTTCCCTTCTCTTCCTGTTTCCAGTTTTAAATGAGCTACAGGTAAGAAAACCAGTCAACCAAGCTTGTTAGAATTATGTCTGTAAAGAAAGAGTAAACTGGCCTTTCATGAAGCCCAGAGGATCTTGATGCACGAGCTTTTGTGTATGGCTATTCTTGTCTCTGGGCTTCCCTGGTGCTCAGACGGTAAAGAATCTACCTGCAACGTGGGAGACCTGCGTTCAGTCCCTGGGTTGGGAAGATCCCTGGAGAAGGGAAGGGCTGCCCACTCCAGTATTCTGGCCTGGAGAATTCCATGGACAGAGGAGCCTGGTGGGCTACAGTCCGTGGGGTAACAAAGAATCAAACACGACTGGCTTTCACTTTCACATTATTGTCTCTAATTAGGAAGCTCAGAAGTCTTTTAGTAATTCAGATTTCTCAGATACTTTCCCACATGGCTACCAGAGGAATTACCTCAAGTTTCACTCATTCTGTTCAGTTCAATCCAGTTCAGTCGCTCAGTTGTGTCCGACTCTTTGTGACCCCATGAAACACAGCATGCCAGGCCTCCCTGGAGTTTACTCAAACTCATGTCCATTGAGTCGGTGATGCCATCCAGCCATCTCGTCCTCTGTTGTCCCCTTCTTCTCCCACCTTCAACCTTTCCCAGCATCAGGGTCTTTTCAGATGAGTCAGCTCTTCGCATCAGATGGCTAAAGTAAATGTCTCATTCTATGAATGTCTATTACTGAGTACCTGGTCTGAGTCAGGCACTACATTAGTATTCTACACAAGAGATTTAAGCAGTTAATTGGCCAGACAAGATCCCTACCTTCATGGAGATTATATTTTTACTTGAGGAGACAGATAATAAGTAAATAAATATATGCAATAAGGCAGTGGAGAAACAGAGTGTTGTCCTAGAAAGGAATGAAGCAAGCAAGAGGTGCCGAGTGGAGCAGTCAAGGAAGGTCTTGATAAGCCGTGATATTAAAGATGAGAAGTAGCCAGACATGTAAAAATCTAAGGGAGAAGAATTATTCTCTGTAGAGGGAGCAAGACGTGGAAGGATGCTACAGTTATATAGTTTAGGTCTTAGAAGAATGAAGAGGCCAGCATGCACGAAGAAGGGTGTGAGATGAAGCTGGGTGGGAGTCAGGCCTCTGATCATTCACGGCCTTGTAGGCTATGGTGACACATATGAAGACTTCCGTTGAGTGGGAATGGCAGGATCTAATTTACATTTTGTATAAGTCACTCAAGATTTTCACAGGGCAGGAGTCAGAGACCAAATTCCTACAGTTGTCCAGGTGGGAGGATGTGGCCTCGAGGTGGGGTGGCGGCTGCAGAGAAGGGGAGGTCTAAGTGGACTGAGATGGAGGAAAAGCAAACATTAAAACAGAAACAAATGAAACTAAGTTGATAATACAACCTTCAGAGACAGGGATTATTTCAAGTTACCTGAACATAGTTCTCTGATTATACATCTTCAGCGGTATATATTCTAAGAATAATACAAACTGGAAAGCAAACTTAAACATTACTTAAGAGGTTTATCAGTGGTAATGTTAATAATGTAATTCTGAAATTCTTTCATGCCTCTTGTAGGAGAAAACCAATGAGCATGAATATTAATATTACTAGGAAGCGAAACATTTAGGTTTTGGCCTGGGCAGTTGGGTGGATGGTTCTGCTGTTTTCTAGAATGGGGTGGAACATGTTTAAGGACAACCGTTAAGAGTTTCATTTGGTACCTAAGAATCATAATTCCAGACATTTATTGAGTTCTTACCACATGTCAGGCATCCTTTTACTTGATTCTACGTAGTTCTATAAGGTATATATTACTCTTAATTGCCTCCATTTTTTGAGAGAGGAGACCAAAGTAATAACAGATATTGACTGTCCTGAACTGTTTCTCAGCAGACCCCATGGGGGTTTTGGCCAGATTTCCTCTGCCCAGGAGCATTCATACTCTGTTTCTAGAAATCTTAGCACCTCAGCAGAAGCACTAGCAGTATAGTCCAGACTGGACAACATCCTGGCCAGGATGCTGTCAGAAGAGAGCTGATCTTTCTGATATCTCCCTTGTATGTGTTCTGTATCCGCACCAAACTGGACTGTTCAGTTCCTTGTTCTCATCCTCTTTGGTTTTCTGCCTCCACATCTGTGTTCTTACCCCATCTCCCAAATTCTTATTGTTCAGTTTGAGCTCCTCTGTCTCTAAGCCCAGCCCAGTATGTCCTGATGCCCTGCAGGAAGCCAGGATAGGGAGCTGGGTTCTTGACCTAGCTCACTGGGATGAGGGCAGTTGCTGGATGCTAATGGAAGCAGGGACTCAGCTACAAACGGTTGGAGGCTAGATCTTGGTATCTGAAGGGATCATGAAAGTTTCCAGGTGGTCACCCTTCATCTTCGAGAATGGGGGCTAGCAAAGGGAAGCAATCTTGACGATGACACAGTAGGACAGAGAAAATCAGGGAGGGGAAGGGGTGGGCAGCAGTACAGGCCACTCATCCTGTTACAAGCTGCATGGGTGGTAGGTCCCCGGGGGCCTTTCCTCAGAGATGAGGAGTAACAGTGTGGTCCACCTGACCAGTAATGATGCAGAGGGAGAAGGCACAGGTTCGCACTAAACTTCCTTTGATGCATCTGTCAGAGGTTAAACACTAGGCTGCATCAATCAACGATTTTATTTCTAGTACTCTAAAGGTAGTCACTGTCTTCTCCTCAAGAGAAGTTAGAAAACTTCAGCTGTCATCTCAGACATTCCTGACTTTGAATCATGGTGCTGCCTACTGGCTATGTGACTGACTAGGCAATTACTTAACCCTTCAGAGAATCACTTTTCTCATCTGTAAAATGAGAGAAGTAATGATAATACCTGCCTCACAAGTTTGTGATCAGCCTTCAGTGAACTAATACACCAAACTGATACACCAAACTAATACACCAGAACTGAGTGCAGTGCTGGAACAGAGTTCATTTTCAGAGACTGGTGGTCAGTATAGTTCACCATGTGTGTCTCTGGGCTCTCCATTAGACTTCATCTGTCTCCAGAAAATCCACAGACACTTAGCACCCTGCTCATCCTGTCTCAAGGACAATTCCCTTGGCACAGAGACTCTGGGTGCTCGTCAGAATATCATGTTTCCAGCAGGGGTGCTGTCTCAGCCCTCCGAAATGCATCCCCCTTGCTACCGACCTGGGGAGATGGGGACTCAGGAGAGGACTTGTTATTAGCTGGTGAATGTTTTGAAGCCCAAGACCTGTATCCTCTTTCTATGCCCTAGTGAGGTCAGCGGACCTGAGGATTTACATACTGTGGAGGGGCCATTACATCTGGTTCCCTGATTCTGCTGAGGACAGAACAAGAGCAGAGTCTTAATGCCCAGGAGAGGTTTATATTGATAGTTTAGAGCCCCATTTCTCAAAATGAGCTCCATGAAGACCTTACACCACAGAAGGTCTGTATAAGAAGTATCTACGGTAATTATGAATGCCCTCCCCCAGTTGCCCCTTATACAGGGAGAGTAGACAGTATGGTCAGGGAGAGAGAAATAGACCATTAGGACTTCCATTAGCCTAGATTTCCAGAGGCTGAGTACCTGAGAAGAACTTAGAACACCTTTGAGGCAGGGTGGCAGGTCCAGACCATCTGGTTGCACAGAGGCATCCAGATGCAGGCCACTGGTTCCCCACTCCGCCCCTAGAGAGTACAGCTTATCCAGAGGCACGCAACATGCGTCCTGTAGGTCTTTCGAGAAGTCACCTTAGTGGGAACCAAGGAAACTCTTAACTCACTGTGTGACTTAGGCCAGGTCCCTCCCTAGCTGGGTGTCATTATCTGTACAGGAGAAGTATAGAGCCGATGGGCTTTCCGCTCTCCCCTGACTCTGTCATCCTAACAGTGAATTGCTGATTCCTGGCAAATTAGGGGCCAGACTCTGCCCGACTGCCACCTCCCTGCTCAGCACTCAGGCTCGGGCTGCTATTTGGAAAAAGCCAGAGCAATTCTAACCAGCTCCGCGTCTCCTGCCTCTGTGGCTGGCTGCCCTCGTCCTTTCTGTTTGGCTAGAACTTTGCCTACCTAGTCACAAACAGTGGTGACAGAAGAAGAGCTACCTGTTAATAGCCAGGCACCAGATTGGGCATTCATTATCTCCTTTTTCTTCAAACCACCCAATGAGATGGATGTTATCATCCTCATTTTGCAGATGAAGAAATAGGCTCAGTGAGGTGAGGACATTCTTTGAACAGAAACTTCTCAAACCCCAATGTTCCAGGCAGACTCACTAGCCTAATCACCCTCTCTGATTTCATGAGTCTGCCCATTATTCCCTTGCCTAATATTCTCCTCCCCCATACACTCTACCTTTATCTGACTCTTCCCCATTGGTTAAATGGAGAAGGCAGTGGCACCCCACTCCAGTACTCTTGCCTGGAAAATCCCATGGACTGAGGACCCTGGTAGGCTGCAGTCCATGGGGTCACTAAGAGTTGGACACAACAGAGCGACTTCACTTTCACTTTTCACTTTCATGCATTGGAGAAGGAAATGGCAACCCACTCCAGTGTTCTTGCCCAGAGAATCCCAGGGACGGGGGAGCCTGGTGGGCTGCCGCCTCTGGGGTTGCACAGGGTCGGACATGACTGAAGCGACTTAGCAGCAGCAGCACTGGTTAAAGCTCATCTGGATCTGCCTGCCCATGAGATTCCACTGCCCCTTGACCTTCATCAGTCAGTTTCTTTCCTCTGAATTACTCAGCCCTTTCCCTTACCTTCCTGATGACCCTTACCACATTCCACCAGTACTGTGGCATTTGGGTATATCTTTGTGTTCTCAGCCTGTGAGCACATGGATTGTGGTGACTATATCCTGTGCATTTCTGAACCCCCAAAAAGGTCCCACATATGGGACCCAGGGTCCCCCCTGACCAAGGCCAGGAAGAAGCCCTTCTAGCGTGATGGAGACACTTAAGTAGCAACTTCTCAAACTTGTTTAGCCTTCATAGCACCACACGTGAGTTTGCTATCATAGCAGAAGAGTGCCCTTGACTGCCTTGGATCATTTAAGAGCCTAGAGGGGGTATTTTCTAGATTTTTCATTTCTCACCTTTGTGGTGGTGGTGGTGGGGTTTTAGTTGCTGAGTCATGTCTGAATCTTTTGCGACCCCATGGACTATAGCCCTCCAGACTCCTCTGTCCATGGGATTTCCAAGGCAATAATAGTGGAGTAGGTTGCCATTTCCTCCTCCAGGAGATCTTCCCAACCCAGGGATTGAACCCACATCTTCTGTGTCTCCTGCATTGGCAGATGGGTTCTTTACCATTGTGCCTTATTCATGCAATAAATCTTTATTGTTGAGAAGATGCTAGAAAATCACTTCCCTACTCTGAATCTCCATGTCTGTCTCCAGCAGATAGAAAGTCCCTTCCTAGCTTTATTGTGAGGGTCAAGTGAGACAACAGATGAAGCACTTGTGTGTGTGTAAGATATCCCTTAAAGGAGGAACACAGAGCAGTCCAGCTGTTCACAGGCTGAGTAGGACAGACAGGTACCCAAATACCACAGTACAAGGCAGAATGTGCTGGAGGGGGCACCAAAGGTATAGGGTGCCAAGCTGGCAGCAGGATGGGAGTTTCTCCAACATGGAATAGGACTGGCAGGAGGAACTCTGAGGCTAAGGTTCTGAAGCCTGTTAGCAAGAGCAGAGAGCATCAATAAGGCACAGCACGGCCTTGGTTCTGCTCCAAAAGGATTTTCGCCTCCTGTGCCAGGAACATCCTCCATGGCCTCCTGGGGGCATACGGTCAGTCTGTTGAACAGGTACAGGGTGCCCCAAGTGCCAGAAAGAAAGAGCCACAGTCTTTTTCCTCTAGGAGTTCATGGTTTGTCTGAAGACACAGTATGAGAAGTGCTGCCAAGGAATGCAGTCACTTCCCTCGTGTCAGAACTGGTTCCAGGAGCCCGAGGGCTCTACTGAGCCTTCAGCGGCTCCTTTTCTAACAGAAATGGTGGACTGTGGTCCTAATGCCTATTCTAGAGGCAGAATGCAGTAAGTGGCTTAGGAAAGCTGAACCTGCTTCTCAGAATGTTCACAGGAGGGTCATTTGCTGAGCAGGTGAGCCTCTCACATGAGAGGCAGTTCTGGATCCATACCCTGAAAGGTAACTTAGAAAGTTGGGAAGATAACACCCTCAGAGTGCCTGGGGAACCAAAAGAAATGACCCAATGGATATGCCCCAGGCAGGAATAGAACCTTCCTTGCATCAGAGAATAGGCAATAATAACTTGTAAAATTGCTATTTCTGTTTGAGAGCCTCCTAATATGCTGGAGGGGTTTTGCATATATTATCTCTAATCCTTAAAACCATTCTTCAAGATAGGCACAACCCCTACTTTACAGATGAAGAAATGAGGTTAGGAGAGGATTTGTCCAAAGCCACAAAGCTAGGTGGTGGGAGAACCAGAAGTCAGACCCACCTTTTCTGGTTCCCTTCCAAGTGCACACCTGAGAAGAATTTCGAGCAATACAGAAGCTCCCACCCCAAAGAGACCAACATGGAGCCAGAACTGGCAGCGCCCTGCCTGTACAACGCGGACACCACCCATTGCATACCTACTCCCAGATCTTTCCAAATGTGGTCTAAACTCCCCACTGTTCCACTTAACTTGGCCAGTCCTGTGCCCAGTCCCCACCTCCTCCATTCCAATTCCACCCAAGCCTAAAAATGATTTCCCCACCCCAATCCCCGCTTTTCTCTAGCAGAAGGCCCGAGACGTGTATGCAGAGGAGCGGAAGAGGCAGCAGCTGGAGAGGGACCAGGCTGCAGTGACAGAGCAGCTGCTGCAGGAGGGGCTCCCGGCCAGTGGGGACCCCCAGCTCCGACGGACACGCTTGCACAAACTCTCAGCCAGACGGGAAGAGCGGGTCCAGGGCTTCCTGCAAGCCTTGGAACTCAAGCGGGCTGACTGGCTGGCACATCTGGGCACTGCATCAACCTGAGTGAGGCTGGCCTCCTGCCACTTTGCCCTACCCTTGGCCTCCAGGGCCCCACTCCCCTTTCTTTTCTTGGCGAAAGGCATCTCCCTCCTGATGATGAATTGTGTTCCTTGGCTTAGCAAGGGACCCCCAGAGGCTAGGTCTGCGGCCAAATATCTGTGGGCAGCCTGGGACAGTGCCGCTGGGGAGAGGGGTGGGGGCGCGTCTCAAGGACACTGAGCCCAGCTGTGGTCACAGTGGTTTGGGGAGCAGTGGGCCCCAGCTCTTCTGTCTTTGCCACCTCTACCTGGACTCCTAGGTGCGTTTTGTTTTTCTACCAGCACATCCTTCAACACACAAAATTTGGGGGAAGAGGTCTCCCCCAAACCTTAGCCCTTTACCCATCTATCTTAGCCATCACAAAAGATGTGGCCCCACCGTGGATTTGCTGGCAAAGAGCTAATAGGTGGCCAGCGTGATTTAGGCAAAGGGGAGGGAGAGACAGAAAATTTGCCCATCTGCTGCTCCTCCCCCTTGGCTCTCCACCTGGGATTTGCTATTGAATCTTTACCCCCTCCCACCACACTGGGCTGATTGCTCACTGAAAGGCTCAGTGCCCCCAATGGTGCGAGGAAGCCAGGCGGGTGATTACAATCCAATTACCTATTGTCGACTCAGCCCACACAAGCTTTTCTCCTCCTCTTGCAGGGCATGGGGCCAGGCTCCACTCCCCAGTGAGACGGGCCCCCTCCATTGCCACAGGGTAACAGAAGAGCCTGTAGGCCCTGGTGAGTCTAATCTAGCACAGGCCGCCTCCCATGGATCACATGAGGACCAAGAGCACAGAAACCAGCCCGTCTCCCAACTGACTGCCTCCTGCCCTCAGCATCTCGGACTCTGCTTCCCACCTCCACAGCCTTTGAGGCTTTTCTCAGCTTTTGACCTGGCCCCCTAAGTAGGCCGTGAGATGATTTAGTCTCAGCATGGCAGAGTCTCAGCTTGTGAGGGCCAAGGTTGCCCAGCAGGGAGAAGAGGGCCGAGTCAAGGGCTGTGTCCTTTCCCTTACCTCTCCCTGCCAGGCCTGGCTGCAGAGCTGCTGAGAGGATTAGTGCCTTTGAAGAGCTGTCTGTCTGAGCAACTCCGTGCTTCAGGTGCCCCACAGCAGCACCAGCGGGTAATACCAACCAAACGCTGTGTCTTCCCATTTTACTTTCTGCAAACTATTTCCCCAGCACCTCCCTCTAGGGGAGAGGTGGGGTCTTGCAAGCAGTGCTAAGAGCATATTCTTTAAAACCCCTAACTTCCTTGTATTCCAGTCCCCTCCCCTTTCTGTGCCTGGATACCTGGCACAAGAGACCCCTTGGCCATCATCCCTGCTCCCAGAATTAGGCATGAATGCCAGACACTGCGACGGAGAAGCCAATCAGTGCACCCTTTGGCAAGTCCCCCACACACACCTGGCACTCCCCACTACCAATGCCTGGCACAGGGTTCCCAGAGAGCAGGTGCTGTACATTTTCCAGCTTTACAATGAGGCTGTTGACAGCCTTAATTAGGGAGGCATGAATTATGCGGCTATAACGGCAGAGCCCTACAATTAAGGCGGGAAAGAGGGGCTGGAGGCAGCAAACGGAATCAGCCCTATGAGCATGGTGGTTGAGTCCTTTCTGGGTCTGACTTTCCCTAACGTGATCAGGGGTACCGCAGAGGTGATTAATGGGCAGGTATCTTTCTGGCCTGAGGGCCTGTATTCTGGGAGAGGTACACGGGGTGGGGGAGGGGCGAGGAGTGGCTGCCTCGGGAGGCACGAGAGGGGTGAAAAGGAGCTGAGGGATCACGGATGTCCTGAACCGGGCTGCAAATAGTTGATACGAAGTCACTGTGATTGCTTTCGACCGGTATGATTTGTACAAACCAGCTCAATCCTTGCCTCAAGAAACTCGGTGCGACCTATTTAAATGTCCTCTCACCTGTGAGCCAACCCCCCCCCGCCCCCCCGCAACTTGAGGATATTTATCGTGTTGTGTTCTCTTGGGTGTCAAATAGAATTTTAAAAATTCTTAGAGGTAAAACTTGTTGGCGTACAGTGCAACAGAAGACCGTGTTTTGCTGCAGCAATTGTCCACCTCCCTCAGGTGCACTCGGCCACTTCCAGGATCCCTAGCTTTGGGGGCAGAGAGGGGAAGCCACTGAACAGGGGTTTGCCATCGCAACACCTGTTCCTCTACTTGTTTCCTAATCCCTGGACGCTTTCCTCCACCCTCCTTTTCATCGCGCAAGTGAAAGGAAGCCAGCCTGCCAGTGTGGAAGGAGGGATTTCGCCAGCTGCGTTTGCAGCGCCCAGGCTTGGTGGCCGCGTCGGGTGGGGGCAGCTGAGCTTGATGTCTCCGAAGCGGGTGGAGCTTAGGGGGAGGGGAATGCTAGTAGGCCGCCTTGGCGGCCACTCTCCATCATTCGGTGGCGAGGTTCTGAGGTCCGGGAATACAAGGACCTAAGGGAGCCCAGCCGCCCGACAGGCTTCGGGG
The DNA here is from genome assembly GCF_016772045.2 of Ovis aries. Classification (NCBI taxonomy): domain Eukaryota; kingdom Metazoa; phylum Chordata; class Mammalia; order Artiodactyla; family Bovidae; genus Ovis; species Ovis aries. The sequence continues at coordinate 240,391,503 of NC_056055.1, read as the reverse complement.
GGCGGTGAAGGGGTGGGGGCTCTGTTGGTATTTGGGGAGGCGGCTGAGCAACGGGTGCTGAAAGGACAGCTCCTACCTGCCCCACTGCACCCGAAAGGCACCTCTACGCATAAAGTCTCCCCACTGGATCCTCTACCCCACCTCGAGAGGTCTGCCTTCCAGGTGAGGTGCACGAAAGGCTTCCTCTGAGTGGCAGCTTGGAAGGATGCACGTCCGGCTGCGCCAAGCTGGCTTCCCGGCTGTTTCCCCACTTCAGGCGTCAGCCTCGGCCCTGGGAACTGCAGCCCGTGCCTCTAAGCCGCGCGCTTCCTCCCGCCTCCGGCGGAGAAGGGCAGTGCGGCCAGGCCTAGCAAACCCCTCTTCTGGGGCCCCCAGCGGGAACAGGAAGGAAAGCGGCTGAGATGCGCCCTAAGTGTCGCACGGCTTGGAGAAGTGGGTAGCTCGGTTGCATAAGGTGGAAGGAACTTGGTAGTTTGCAAAAGCCAAGCTCTTGGCGGGAGCCGAAACCCAGAGCCCGCCGACTCACACCATAACCACCACCCCTCGCCCCTCATTTACTGCCTGCGACGCGCGCCTCCCCCACTGCGCCCCCACCCCCTCGGCGCGCCAGCGTCTCGCGCACCCTACCCCCCCATACCCCCCTCCTCACTCCCTCCAGAGGAGGTGAGTTTAAACCCCGCCCACGTGACCCCAGCTGGGCCAATGAGCGGCGGCGGGAGGTGAAATCCGGTTCTAACCGGTCCGGGGCTCCCAGCGCTATAAAAACTTTATAAACCCCCCGGAGCCCGAGCAGTGTGAAGAAGAGGCGAGAGCGACCCCTGGATCGACTTAAAGCCCGCGCCCCACTGCATCCCCGTGTCCAGCGCCTACGTCCCACCGCCGCAGCCACCATGCCCAAGAGAAAGGTACGTGGCGCGAGGGCCCCAGGCGCTGGGCCGCCGCCGCCGCCACTACCACCACCGTCAGTGCTGCTCCGCCGCTCTCCTCGGCTCCGGGGCGCGCGAGCCGGCTGCGATGCTGGAGCAGGCTCAGCCGCCCGGCGCAGCGTCTCGAGGCGGTGTCAGGCGGCCCCAGGCTACCCTGCGCGGTTCGTCTGCCCGCGGGCGCCAGAGGCCATATTGGAGGAGCGGCGGCCGGGGCGGGAGGAGCCATGTTGGCGGCTGTTTATCCCGCTCCCCTCGGGCTCGACGTGCCCGCCCCGCGCCCCCTCCCCCCATGGCTAAGCTCTCCCTCCCTCCTCCCGTCCCTTCCCCGCGGGCGGGCAATTCAAACCCAAAAGGGCGGGAAGGCGGCGTTCTGGGTTGGCGGGCGGGGGGAACGCGCTGCCGCCAAAAAACCGCCGCCGTGAGGGGGCGGGACCCTCCCTCCTGGGGCGGGGCTTCGGTGAGGCCCCGCCTCCACCCGCGCACCGCCCACGGCCCCAGCGCACGAGACTCGGCCCCGGTGCGCGTCGCTGCCGCCCACGGGTTCCCCCGCTCGGCTGCGTGCGCCTGCCGTCTCCCGCCCTCGACGGCTGCCATGGCAACGGCGCTCGGGCCCCGCCCCCGGAGGGGTTTGTTTGCTCCCTGTGCAGCTGTTGCTTCTGCCTGGCGCGGCGGCGCGGGCCGCACTTCGCGCGCCTCGCTCCAGGTTTCCTCGCTTTTCCCCAGGCTGATTGGGGCTTGTACCCTCGCTGTCTCAGCGCGATTCGAGCCTGCTCGTGCGTGCAGCTTGACACAAAAGGTCATTCCTAGAGCTTTCTAAGCACTTGGAGGATTTGCAGAGGAGCTGGAGATGCTACAAACTGACCATTTGTATGTCCTGGAAAAAGTTGTGTACAGGATTCCCATTGACCCCCCCCATCCCCGGGACTTAAAAGTTTACTGAATCATTAAGAATTGCTTCAGAAGCTGCAACTTTCTTAGGTTTTGCTTGTTTGTTTTTTTTCTTTTTAGGCTGAAGGGGATGCTAAAGGAGATAAAGCCAAGGTGAAGGACGAAGTAAGTCTTTCTGCCTTTGGAATCTCACAAAGCTTTGGGCTCCTTCAGTGGAGCCCAAATCATATCCGTTGTCCTGAATTTACCTCAATAAGCTCTCTTTAGTCCCTGGAGTCCAGAACAACTTAGCTCCAAAACTTGTGTTTTTCAGTAGTTCGACTGCCCTATTTGTAATTTTCTTTTTTTCTTTTTTTTTTAAATAGCCACAGAGAAGATCTGCAAGGTTATCTGCTGTAAGTGTGTCTGCCTCTAAACTTTCACGTTATTCCCTGAAACTAAAAAGCACTGGAAAACTTCCCTTTACTTCCCATGAGTTACAGTTAGTCTCTTGCCCATTGTAGTTTGCTCGCTGTGAAATTGTGTTGATTGTAGCCAAAGTGGGACACTTCTGAGTGTTGCTTGAGTGGGTTTCTGAAGATAAGTTCTAATACAAAGCCCACTGCAGACTTTACAAAGTTGGAGAAACTTCTGTGCCAGTGATTCTGTGGTTTGGTTGTGGGTTGTTTTCTTTGGTCTATTGTACTAATGTTTTCTACTTTCCTTCTCTCCCCCAAATAAAAGAAACCTGCTCCTCCAAAGCCAGAGCCCAAGCCTAAAAAGGCCCCTGCAAAGGTGAGCAAGATGGTGAGACAGACAATGCCTATAGGATCTATGCAAAAGTCTGAATAGTTGTCTCATGTTGCTGACAGGGAGACCTGCTATAAACAAATTCTTTTGTTGACACAAAGTTGAGACTTGACAGAGTTACTAGGGCTGGTCCTTAACCAAAACCTCTGTCTTCAGTTTACAGCAAATTCTGCACTTGGGTATTAAAACACCCAAGTGTTTAAGCTGTTTTATTCTGTTATTTGCACCTGATAGATTTTGTATATTGAAGACCACAGTTGGTTTTGTTTCTCTATGGGGGAGGTGTTTGTCTTATAGTTGATAAAGCAGACTGTATCCTGGTGATATAAAATGAGGAGAAACAGCTTTTTCTTTCCCCCTCCCTCCCCTTTTTAGAAGGGAGAGAAGGTACCCAAAGGGAAAAAGGGGAAAGCCGATGCTGGCAAGGACGGGAATAACCCTGCAGAAAACGGAGACGCCAAAACAGACCAGGTACAGCTGCTGTTTCCACTCTTTAGGTCTGCCCTTTGAGTTACTGATCCCAAAAGCTTTCATGGCCTTTTTCTTGCATCTGCATCACTCCCCAGTGTCCCTTTTAATCCAGTTTGCTTGTGGTTTTTCCCCCCTGTGAATTTAATCTGGATTCCTGAAGTCTCTGCCATCCAGTATATGGAGCTCTGATTAGAGAGCCTTGTCCTTGGCTTAAGCGTCACACTCCTGCTACACTATGGTTCTCAAGCGGGGAGTAACCTCAGACCTTATCATGCTGATGTGTCCCCATCCCTAGTTTCACAGTAAGATCCAGAGGGGAAGTGACTTAGTAAAGTTACCTACTAAGTCATTTTAAAAAGAAATACTGAGTCTCTAAGGTGGTTTCTGTTTTCTTTCAGGCACAGAAAGCTGAAGGTGCTGGAGATGCCAAGTGAAGTGTGTGCATTTTTGATAACTGTGTACTTCTGGTGACTGTACAGTTTGAAATACTATTTTTTATCAAGTTTTATAAAAATGCAGAATTTTGTTTTACTTTTTTTTTTTTTAAGCTATGTTGTTAGCACACAGAACACTTCATTGTTGTTTTTTGGGGGAAGGGCACATCACTAACAGAATGTCTCAGAAGCTGAATTGACGTGGGGGGAAAATACCTTTCCTGTCTAGTTTTGAGAGACTTCCTCTTGGTTCCCAGGAAGGAGGGATTCCTTGATGTTGACACACATTAGCCACCTTGGCACAAACGCCTTGTGGTGTGGGAAAACTAAAATTTAGTTTTTATGTCCTCTTCTCCCTCTCCACCTCAGCACAGACTTGACTCCACTAAACCCAGAGACCTGTTGGAACCTGAACCCCGTGCCCCCCCAAAATTGATGACCAGTATGTCAGGCAATCTGGACTTTCTAGTGTCACCGTTGAGATGGCGTCCTTCAAAAGAGCAGCAGTTCCTTTTTTAGACTGCGGCTCCTCAGAGTGATGCTTCTGCCATTTTCATTTCCATTTCCTGAAAGTCAGGGTCGGCTTGTGAAAAGTTGTTAAACAACATGCTAAATGTGAAATGTCAACCCTCACTCTAAACTTTCCCTGTTCAGAGCATCACATGAAGATTTCACTGGGTTTTTATAGTGGCTTTCTGATTTTGGTAGTCCATTGAAAAAGGGAGTTTGAAAGTTGTATACTGTTAACGATTGTCTGCCCATGTCCTGCCTGAAATACCATGATTGTTTATGAAAAGTATCTTTAATAAAGCTGGATACAGTTTGGCTTGGAATGCTGCTTTTAATCTTTCCCCAGGAGTGGGGGAGCCTGGTTTCTCCCAAGTCTCTTGGGACAGGATGCATTCTGGTGTGAGGTGTAGACGCTCCATGTGCAGTCGATCTTTATGGTCCATCTGTAGAGCACAGTGCTGCGTGGAGTTGGGAAAGTTCCCAGGAGCAGACTGCTGGCGAGGCTGGGAGCAGAGAAGTGGTTTCTGTACTTGGTTATACCTGAAGTGTATTTTTAAATGCAGGTATCCGGTAGGTCTGAGGTTTTGGCCTGGTAGGTGACAGTAAAAGAGCCTTTCCACTTCACTCGCATTTAAGGTCTCTATAAAGTTAGCAAATTAATAGATACAGCTATATATTTCTTAAGTGAGAAGGAAGTGCTTTTGTGTCTACACAGTTGGCCATAGGATGTGTAAGGCAGATGGCACCCTGCTCTTGAGAAGTGATTATAAATTCTTGTCCTTGCTGGTGAAGTATTCTAGCTCCACAAACAAAGATGTTAGTGGGGACTTTACTCATTGCTTTAGTTTGAAAACCCTTCAGAGAAACCCTTTCTTTTAGGAAAATAGCAAGAACTCATCTGTTAGGAAATCAAACTTGTAGTAAATTGACAGTTGCAGTTTGAATTTGCTTCCGCAGGTCACCTTTTATTTGAGGGGAGTTAACATATTGGGTTGGCCAAAAATTTGGAAGCACTTAATGGAAAAACAAACTTCTCAGCCAGCCCAATAAGTTGGAGGCTAGTTTTTAAAAAAACCTTATGTGACTTTATCCCTTTAGTCAAAAAGGTAGAGCTTTCATATCGGTTAAGCTTTTTTTGGTAACTTTTCTGTTTATTATCTCTGACCTTCAGTTTTGAGACAATTGTGTAATCCAAGTGTTAACACCCTTTTTACTAATGGGGAAATAGATGAAGAAACTTGTTCAAGGTTATGTGTACATCTAAGGAGTAGCAAAGTCCTGGTTCAAACCCCCGACTTTAGTGAAAAATAATTTCAAAGTTCGACTTGTATTAGGGGCCACTATTTGGAGAAGGTATACTTTGCCCACTTGGGCAGTTTTAGGCATTTGCCTCCATTATTGCTGAAATAGTTCTAGGGTGTTGGTTGGTAATTTTTATTCAGGGATGGTGTCATTTTCCAGAGTGGAGCCTGTTAACAACTGTTAAGAGTTGGGGTATGGCAACCTGTTATTGCACAGAAGCTGCAGGATTTGAGAAAGCCACAGTTAAGGTTACCTTATCAGTGTTAAGAGTTCAGGTTGTTGAGACCTGTTGAGACATAGACCAGGCTAGGAGTTTGGCCACTTTCTGTCCTTTAATCTTTGGGTCAGTCCTATGTAGATGTTATCCCCATTTTACAGTTAAGTGATTCAGAGGTGAAATGACTGGCTTAGATTATATTCAGTAACCATCTTTTTCTGTTACTTAGAAATTAGGATAAGGAAGGTGAGCTTGAATTTTCTCCTTCCTGGACAATATTTACTGATTTGACTGACTGTGGAGCATGAGAGTGCCTGGGCTTACAAATCCAAAAAGTAGATGTGAAAACCTTGTAAGGACATTTAAGACAATCTTACAGCTTGATCAGTGGCAGTCCTGACCTGAACATATAAAAACATTCCCTTCCCTGTGTGTCCTGTCTCCAAGCCCAGTTGGGAAGAGTTGCCAGTAACCTACCTTGGGCTTTCTTGACTCTAAAAAAGAAAAAAAAAATCAGATGGTTTAAACAGGATTTCTGTCCCTAAGAAAACTGGCTTAGAGTGGTTCTAAGAACCCAGGTGGGTCCAGCTTTTCTGCCCTGAGAGTGCGGTCCACCCACCACCCCTCCCCAGTCAGCTGCTGCAGACCTCAGCTTCACACCAGTGTGCAGAGGCAGAAGATGTTTTCTTTTTCTTGAGAATAATTATTTCACAGATGTGCCTCAGTAGCTTGGGTCTGATTGGGCTAAAGTAGATCACTTGCTCACACTTAAGCCAGTCATGGCAAGAGGGATGGAACCACAGAATCTGTTGAGGATTCAGCCAGAATTACTGAAATTAAATAGGGTAGGGATAACAGAAGAACTGAGTGGATAATCACCACTACACTCCAGTCCTGTGATGTCTCCAAGCCTCACCTTGCCTGGCTTGACTGCAGCATTTAATATTGCTGAGCACAGGCCCCCAAGCTTATTTCAAAGGGAGAAAAAGTTCACCCGGTAAACTCCACCATTTTAACACATAGTTGGGTGGTTTTTCGAATATTCACAAATTTATGCCAGTCTCCACTACGGAATATTTTTAGCACTCCAGAGAAACCTTATAGCTTCTAGCAGTCATTCCCCGTTCCCCTCCCACCAACCCTGCTGCTGAGTCGCTTCAGTGCGACACAGTCCCACTCTGTGTGACCCCGTAGACGGCAGCCCACCAGGCTCCCCGGTCCCTGGGATTCTCCAGGCAAGGACACGAGTGGGTTGCCATTTCCTTCTCCAATGCATGAAAGTGAAGTCGCTTAGTCAAGTCCGACTCTCAGTGACCCCATGGACTGCAGCCTACCAGGCTTCTCTGTCCATGGGATTTTCCAGGCAAGAGTACTGGAGTGGGGTGCCATTGCCTTCTCCGCCCACCAACCCTAGGCAACTGCTAATCCCCATTGTCTTTATTTTTTAAATTAATTTTTATTGAAGTAGAGTTGTTCCACATTGTCCAATCAAAGACATTCCATCTAAATGAAATCTTAGAATACAGTCTTGTGACTGGCTGCTTTCACTAAGCATGTTTTCAGAGTTCGTGCAGGTATTTCATTCCTCCTATTGCCGAGTAAACCGTATTTTATCCATTGATGAGTTGGGCATTCAGGTTTCCACTTTTTGGCTATTATGAATACTGCTTAAAATATTGTATACAAGTTTTTTGTGTGGACATGTATTCAGATCTTTGGGGCATATCCATAGCAGTGGAATTGCTGGGGCATATGGTATCTCTTATGTTTAACTTTTTGAGGAACCAACAGTTTTCCATAGCAGCCGTGCCATTTTACATTCCCACCAGTGATAAATGAGGGTTCCGTTTTCCCCACGTCCTCACCAACACGTATTGTTTCATTATAGGCATCCTGGTGGGTATGGAGTGATGTTTCATTGTGGTGTTGATTTACATTTCCCTTATGACTCGGATGCTGAGCATCTTTTCACGTGTGTTGGCCATTTGTATACCTTTTTTTTATTTTGGCCAAGGGCTTATGGGATTCTAGTTTCCCAACTAGGGGTTGAATGTATGCCTCCTGCAATAGAAGCACAAGAGTTTTAACCACTGGAATGCCAGGAAATTTATTTATTTATTGAGAAATGTTTATTTAGATCCTTTGCCCATTTTTAATTGAGTTATCTACTGTTGAGATGCAGGGGTTCTTTATATACTCTGCATACTAAGATTCTCATCAGATACATGATTTGCAATGACTCCCATCCTATGGGATTATATTTTTTTGTCCTGTGACTATAGCAGTCTTTATATCTGAAATTCAAGAAGGAAACAGCTGTGTTCCAAAGCAGACACTCAGGTCCAAAATATGAAGGTATTTTTTGAACTGCCGCCTTCACTCCAAAGCCCATCCATCTCTCAGCATCCAGAGATTAAGGACACGTTCTGCTTAGCTCTATAATAGAGCGGCAAACTCTGCACCACTGACGCCACAGGACAGTTGCCTGTGAAAACGACGTCTGCCGCGGGGCCCCAGCTTCGCTTCTCACAGCTTGGCGTCTTGGTCCGGGAGAGCGGTTGTCTGAGCACCCCTCTAGATAGTGCTCATGCTGTGCTGGCAGGGCAAGAGCAGGCATGGCGACAGACTCCAAGAGCAGGGGCTTTTCAAAGCTGTAGTTACTTTGGGCAGCAATGTCATAGTACTGAAGATTCTTTCTGGGGAAGAGAGTTGACTTTGCCTTAACCTTTCTGTCCTTAACATCTACTTTGTCGCCACACAACACAGTGGGGATGTTCTCACACTCATACCAAATCTCTATACCAGTTAGGCACGTTCTTGTACGTAACTCTCAATACAACATCCAACATCCTGATGGCACACTGAGCCTTGGATATAATGGTCATCCCCATACTCTTGCCTGGAAAATCCCAGGGATGGAGGAGCCTGGTGGGCTGCAGTCCATGGGGTCGCTAAGAGTCGGACACGACTGAGCGACTTCACTTTCACTTTTCACTTTCCTGCATTGGAGAAGGAAATGGCAACCCACTCCAGTGTTCTTGCCTAGAGAATCCCAGGGACCGGGGAGCCTGGTGGGCTGCCAACTATGGGGTCTCACAGAGTCGGGACACGACTGAAGCGACTTAGCAGCAGCAGCAGCAGTCCACCAAATTTCTCCTAACCAGCTGTATCACATACGTTGAGTTTAATAGGTCCTCTGTTGGTATGGAACTCAAGGAGATGGCCCTTAACACCCAAGGTGGTGGTGGTTTAGTCTCTAAGTCGTGTCAAAATCTTGTGACCCTATGGATAGGGGAGCCTGGAAGGCTATAGTGGGTTGGGATTCTCTAGGCAAGAATACTGGAGTGGGTTGCCATTTCCAAGGGAGCTACGTAATCTGAGTCACCAGTCAGATGTTTTACCAGTTTAGTTTTTTCCAGTACTGTCACCAGCCAATACAAGCTACTTGGAACTGAACTTCGGGTTCTCCTTGGGCAGCCATCGTGGTGTTATTTCCAGAAGTGTCTCCATGCCCATCTGACTGAGGGGCGGGTTTTATTATTTAATAGTATGTTTTGATTGATTGTAATAAATCCATTGCCTAGTTCAAGGTCATAAAGATTTACATTTAACGTTTTTCTAAAAGTTTTAAATTTAGTTCTTAAATTTAGCTCTGAACCATTTGAGTTAATTTTTTGTATGTTGTGAGACCTAAGCATTTCCTCCTTTTAAAAGCTGTTCTAGACCTCTTCCTGGGCCTTCCCATTTTCTAAGACACCGTTTATCCAACTCTGCGTTATGACCACTCAGACTCCTTTGAGATCCTGTTTTCTACAGTTTCTCCTAGTAATGTCACCCAGTGACTCCCATTTTCATCTTCCACATCTCTGGAGTTTAGTGTTCCCACCACTGCACAGATTCTCCTGTGCAATCCCATCTAGACATACTATAGACACTCCAAGTTCAGCATGACCCACATGGAGTTCGTCTTGCTCACAAGCTGACCTCCCTGGCTGGTCTCAGGTCTGGTAAAAGCACCATAGCCATGCCATCCCTCAAACTATCCTGAAGTTTAGCCCAGATACCCCGCTCCCTCTCCATCATCACACATTTCCAGTGAGTGCTGAAATCATGGAGACCTTTGGGAAAATTTTTTTCATGAAAAATTTAAAATGTGCAAAAGTAAAATAATGTAACAAACCCCAGTGTACCTATCACGTTGTACAACTGCTAAATCTTGTCTGACTCTGCAGCCCCATGGACTGTGGCATGTCAGGCTTCCCTGTCCTTCACCATCTCTCAGAGTTTGCTCAGACTCATGTGCATTGAGTCATTGATGCCATCCAACCATCTCATCCTCTGGTGCCCCCTTCTGCCCTCAGATCTTTCCCACCATCAGAGTCTTTTCCAATGGGCTGGCTCTTTGCATCAGGTAGCCAAAGTATTGGAGCTTCAGCACCAGTCCTTCTAATGGATATTCAGGACTATTTTCCTTTAGGATTGACTGGTTTGATTTTTCTTGTTGTCCAAGGGACTCTCAAGAGTCTTCTGTAGCCTCCATAGTTCGAAAGCATCAATTCTTTGGTGCTCAGCTTTCTTTATGATCCAACTCTCACATCTGTACATGACTACTGGGAAAACCATAGCTTTGAGTATACACAGACCTTTGTTAACAAAGTAATGTCTCTGCTTTTTAATACACTCTCTAGGTTTGTCATAGCTTTTCTTCCAAGGAGCAAGTGTCTTAATTTCATGGCTGCAGTCATCATCTGAAGTGATTTTTTTAGCCCAAAAACATGACGTCTCTCACTGTTCCCATTGTTTCTTCATCTGTTTGCCATGAAGTGATGGGACTGGATGCCATGATCTTAGTTTTTTGAAGGTTGAGTTTTAAGCCAGCTTTTTCACTCTCTGACTATCTGAGGCTCTTTAGTTCTTCACTTTCTGCCATAAGGGTGGTGTCATCTGCATATCTGAGGTTATTGATATTTCCCCTGGCAACCTTGATTCCAGCTTGTGCTTCATCCAGCCCAGCGTTTCTCATGATGTACTCTGCATATAAGTTAAATAAGCAGGGTGACAATATATAGCCTTGATGAACTCCTTGCCCAATTTGGAACCCGTCTGTTGTTCCATGTCCAGTTCTAACTGTTGCTTCTTGACCTGCACACAGATTTCTCAGGAGGCAGGTGAGGTGGTCTGGTATTCCCATCTCTCAGAATTTTCCACAGTTTGTTGTGATCACACAGTCAAAGGCTTTAGGATAGTCAATGAAACAGAAGTAGATGTTTTTCTGGAATTCTCTTGCTTTTTCTATGATCCAATGGATGTTGGCAATTTGAGCTCTGATTCCTCTGCTTTTTTCTAAATTCAGCTTGTATATCTGGAAGTTCTCAGTTCATATACTGTTGAAACCTAGTTTGAAGGATTTTAAGTATTACCTTGCTGGCATTTGAAATGAGTACAACTGAGTGGTAGTTTGAGCATTCTATGGCATTGCCTTTCTTTGGGATTGGAATGAAAACTGACCTTTTCCAGTCCTGTGGCCACTGCTGACTTTTCCAAATTTGCTGGCATATTGAATGCAGCACTTTAACAGCATCATTTTTAGGATTTGAAATGGCTCAGCTGGAATTGCATCACCTCCAACACCTTTGTAGTAAAGCTTCCTTTGACCCACTTGACTTCACACTCCAGGATGTCTGGCTCTTAAGTGAGTGATGACACCATTGTGGTTATCTGGATCATTAAGACCTTTTTTAATATAGTTCTGTGTATTCTTGCCACCTCTTCTTATATCTTCTGCTTCTGTTAGGTCCATACCATTTCTGTCCTTCATCGTGCCCATCTTTGCATGAAATGTTCCCTTGGTATCCCTAATTTTCTTCAAGAGATCCCTAGTCTTTCCCATTCTATTGTTTTCCTTTGTTTCTTTGCATTGTTCACTTAATAAGTGAAAAGAAATACCTGTCACATAGCTTCAGTAATTATTAGCTCATACATGGCCAGTATTGATTTAATATGACTGTCTATTTATTCCTCTTAACCATACATAGCCTGACATATTTCATCCATAAATACTTTAGTATATATGGATATGAACTTTTTAAGATACACAGTCATAATATCAGCATATCAAAAATCTTAGTTCCTTAATATTATGAAATATTGAAGTTCTCAAATTTTTCTGTCTTTATTTTTCAGTAATTTGTTTATTTGAAAATCCAAACAGGGTTTTATATTAAATTTGGCATATTCCTTGAAGTCTTTTTGAGCTGGCAGGTTCCTCTCCATCTCTTTCCCATTCTGGCTTTTGCTAAGGTGTCATTTAACAGGCCTGTTTACCCTTTGTATTTCCTGTTAGTTAGGAATAGACCTGGAAGTATGAGTGAATTCAGATTTAGTGGCAAGAAAACCTCACAGATAGTGTTGTATGTTTTCATCAAAGATGCATCATGTCTGTCTCTTTTTCCGTGTTGCAGCCATTGAAGCGCAATGCTTAGATCTGTTAATTTATCCAAGTTTGCAAAATGGTGCTACTGTCTTTTTACCATTCCTTTCCCTATGATACCTGAAATACCACTATGAATGGAAACTTGTCTACATTACCGGTCGTATTGGAAAGAAGGAAAGTGTCCAGATTTTTTGCCACTTTCCTGAATAATGAGTTGGTTTACTGGCACCCTTCAAAAGTGACCAGTGGTTTTTTTTTTTACTTTTAGTATCATAGTTACTGAATTAAATAAATTTTGTGTGTTTCAGTTCATTGCAGTTATTAAACATCAGCAATGCTTCAATTGTCCTTAATTTTGTCCAGTGGCTGTCTCTTCAAGTTGGCTCCCAAGTCCTTTCGATACAGCCCTTTTGATAGTAATATTTGGTAACTTCTTTGCTATCTAGTATGATAAGATGTTCCAAACATATCTTGTTCATTTTCTGCTCCAGACCTGGAGTCAGTTATTTTTAGGGGAATAGAAGAAAACAACAAAGTCCATCGTTCTGTTTAGTGAGGAGAGGTAAATCTAGGCTCTAGAAGGCCCATTGCTGCTGTTCTGGTCAATGTTTCCAGGCCTTTTTAGGGCACAAAGCTGGGATACATATTTTAAGATAAAACACATAGATAGATACTTTCTGTTCAAATTCAAGACTTGAGTATTTTGTTTTTAATACCTATGTGTTTGGCTGTACCCGGTCTTATCTGCAGCACGTGTGATCTTTGATCTTCATTGTTCGGCAGGCAGGATCTCCAGGTGCAGTATGTGGGGTCTAGTTCCCGGACCAGCGATTGAACCCACGCGAACTGCAGTGGAAGTGTGGAGTCCTCCCCACTGGGCCACCAGGGAAGTCCCTCATTTAAGTTTACTTACGTGAAATAATTACGTAGTTCCAGGTCTAATCGTTAAAACAAGATATATTCAGACAAGTCTAATTTCTGTTCCTGTATCATCCTCTGGCTTCCCAGGTGGCTCAGTGGTAAAAGAATCCACCTGCCAATGCAGGAGACATCGGTTCTATCCCTGGGTCGGGAAGATCCCCTGGAGAAGTGAATGGCAACCCACTCCAGTATTCTTGCCTGGGAAACCCCATGGACAGAGGAGCCTGGAGGCTACAGTCTGTGGGGTCGCAAAAGAGTCGGACACGACTGAATGACTAACCACCACCACCGATCATCCTCTGCCTTAGGCCTTGCTTCCCACTGAGGGGCTTTCTGTTTAAATTTTTTCCTTAAAAGATTTTTTTCGACAGATAAGTGATGTTATATTCCCCCTTTCTTATATGAAGATAACACATATTTCTCCACTTATTCACTTAATACAGTCTGGAGATGTGTGATGCCCCTTTTACAGGTTTTGTGTTATATTTATGTGTATTTCAAGTCTTTTGTATATAGTTGTTCTTACGTAGTGTATTTTTTATCTTTTAGATGTTTTTTAAAAAATTGCTTTTGGTGTTTAAAAAGGTGTGTGTGTTTGCTCAGTGGTAATGAGTAATTAGCATTGCTTTATAGTAAATACCATTACTTTATAGTAATGCCTTTATATAATAAACTTAATCTCTTCCAACCCCAAACTCCCAATTTGTGACCTTTCTTACTTTTTCCCCAGCAGTCACCACTTCTCTTTGCCTCCATTTCCCTTCTCACACCTTAGCTTCCACAGTCCAGCACTGAAGCCACACTCTCGCTCCCTTCTCCCGCCTCCATCACTCTCACCAAGCACTTAGCCAGCATGTGCACACAAGCAGCGGAGCGTTGCAGAGAACACCTGCCACCGTGCAGCCAGAATCACTTGACAGTGTAGACCACGTTTCAGATGGCACCCAAACGCTGCCGACCTCCCTATTACATTTCTCTGAGAGACTCGGCTTTCCCGTCTCAGTCTGTTCCATACCACCACCTCCTCGCCCATCACCACCGTCCCCACCCTCACTGGTCGCTCCCATTCAGACTCCATAGTCACGGAAGAGGCAGTTGAGAGGAGCCCCCTGTCTTCCTGCCACCTGCATATCCCCCAAAGGTGGGGGAACACCTCTCTTCTTGAGTCCAAGCCTTCGACTTGGTGTCCAGATCCATCCGTCTCAGCTCCTCTGAGACTAAACCCACACAGGTGTCCCCTTTCTCTCCTGCCTTATCCATTTCTCCTCCCCTGGATTGTTCCTGCCTGCAAACACACCAGGCCTCAAGAGCATCCTCCCTTGGCCCTCTGGAGTCACCACCCCATTTTTCTGCTCCCCTTTACGGCCGAACTACTCAAGGAACTTGTCTGTTTTCTCCATCACCACTTCCTCTTCCCCTAGTCTCTCCTCAGCCCACTCTAACAAGGAGGCTTTGCCTCTCCCCCACCTGTTAAGCCACAGTGGTGTACATCTTGCCAAAGTGAAAAATTCTGCCTCGTCTCCTTTTCGCTCTCAACCAGCCTCTTTTCTTCGAGGTTGATGGCAGTATTGTACCCTGACTTTACCGTCTACATGTGTGAGTGCTCAGTTGTGTCTGGCTCTTTGTGACCCTGTGGGGTGTAGCCTTCCAGGCTCCTCCCTCCATGGGATTTTCCAGGCAAGAATACTAAAGTGGGTTTTCTACTCCAGGGGATCTTCCCAACTCAGGGATCGAACCCGCATCTTCTGCGTCTCCTGCGTTGGCAGGTGGATTTGTTACCACTGAGCCACCTGGGAAGCCCGCCGTCTGCATGACAGTGACTCAAATTCCTGTCTCCAAACAGAACTTCTCCCCTCAAATCCAGACTCAGGCCACTAATAGACCACCAATCTAACAAAAATTTATTAATTTTTCTAACAAAGTATTTTTCCCCATCTAAGTAAACAGCACCATCATCCACCAAAACCTTGATTTCTCTCTTTGCCCATCCATCACTCCATTCACGATCAATCCATCAATAAATTCTTTTGGTCCAATTTGAAAAATCTGTTTTGGACCCAACCAGCTTGCAGTGTCCTAACTGCAGAGAATACAGACTCTATGAGGTCCCTCAGACTCCTCAGCAGCCTCCGCAGCTCTCATTTGGAGCCCCCCTGCACCCAGTCACACTTCTACTTTCAGACTTGCATGAAAGACCACTCTTGGGCCACAAGATCTGACTTCCTAAAAGGCAGCCCAGTGGCTGGTTAAGTTGGTCCAGAACTGTGGAGACATTAGCTCCCCAGAAACATGGGGCACGGGAGGGAGGTGTGCTAGTGTGCTAGTGAACGCCTCTGCCTCCAAGTTTCCTCCTTTCAGCCCTCCCAGAAAAGTCTCTTGTGCCAAGTAAATACAGCCTCTGAATGGCCTGCTGTGTCTCTGCAGATTGTTGGGAAACAGTAGCCAGTGTGTCAGGCATCCCATCTCGTGACTCTGCATCTTTCCCCTTCCTCACCCTTGTCACTCCGGGCTTGCTTAGATAAGTTAAGTGGTTGTTTTGGTCACTAAATCATGTCTGACTCTTTTGCGACTCCCTGCACTGAAAAACATCTGTTTCACTGACTATACTAATGTCGATGATAGTGTGGATCACAGCAAACTGTGGAAAATTCTTAAAGAAATGGGAATACCAGACCACCGTACCTGCCTCCTGAGAAACCTGTATATGGGTCAAGAAGCAACAGTTAGAACCCATGGAACAACTAACTGGTTCAAAATTGGGAAAGGAGTATGTCAAGGCTGTCTATTGTCACCCTGCTTGTTTAACGTATATGCAGAGTACATCATGCGAGATGCTGGGCTGGATGAAGCACAAGCTGGAATCAAGATTGCGGAGAGAAACATCAGCAACCTCAGATATGCAGATTATACAGCTATTATGGCAGAAAGCAAAGAGGAACTTGATGAGGGTGAAAGAGGAGAGTGAAAAAGCTGGCTTAAAATAGAAGGAAGAAAAGTGGAAGCAGTGACAGATTTTATTTTCTTGGGCTCCAAAATCACTGTGGATGGTGACTGCAGCATGAAATTAAAAGATGCTAGCTCCTTGGAAGGAAAGCTATGACAAACCTAGACAGCATATTCAAAAGCAGAGACATCACTTTGCCAACAAAGGTCCATATAGTCAAGGCCATGGTTTTTCCAGAAGGCGTGTATGGATGTGAGAGTTGATTCATAAAAGAAGGCTGAGCACAAAAGAATTGATGCTTTAGAATTGTGTTGAAGAAGACTCTTGAGAGTCCCTTGAACGGCAAGGAGATCAATCAGTCCTGAAGGAAATCAACCCTGAATATTCATTGGAAGCTCCAGTACTTTGGCCATCTGATGCGAAGAGGTGACTCATTGGAAAAGACCTTGATGCTGGAAAGATTGAGGGCAGGAGGAGAAAGGGCATCAAGAGGATGAGATGGTTGAATGGCACCACTGATTCAATGGACATAAGTTTGAGCAACCTCTGAGAGATAGTGAAGGATGAGGAATCCCAATGTGCCTCGATCCATGGGGGTCACAAAGAGTTGGACATGACTTAGCAACTGAACAACAACAGTAACATGGACTGCAGCCCGTCAGGCTTCTCTGTCCATAGGATTTCCCAGGCAAGAATAGTGGAGCGGGCTGCCATTTCCTTCTCCAGGGAATCTTCTCAACCCAGGGACTGAACCCATGTCTCCTGTTATTGGCAGATGGGTTCTTTACCACTGAGCCACCAGGGAATCCCCTCAAGTAAAACATCAGTACTTTAACCCTTTCCTCAGCCTTTTCTTTCCCAAGGAACAAGGATAATACCAGAGTAAAACACAACCCTGATCCAAGCCACTGTTCGCTCTCTCTGGGGCAGTGCCTCAGAATACCTGTGAACCTGTGAGCAGTGCAGGTCTAGAGCCCTGCCTGAGACCCACAGAGCTGGATTGCTGGAGAAGGGGCTTAGGACTCTGATTTGAAAAGTTCTTCAGGTGATTCTTGTGCCCATAAAGTTTGAGGAAGAAAGTTTCTAGAGAAGAAAAAACCTGTTGCTATCTTCCTCTCATTAACTCCCTGTTTGGTGGCGTATGAGGGTGTGAATCTTGGAGCGGTAGCAACCACTTTGTGACCGTATGGCCAAATGTTGCCAATACACAGGAAATGACAGAGCAGAACGCCTGGGACAGCCCTGATCCGCAGGCTCATTTTAGAGCTACCAAGTCTAGATACTTTTCATCTGGTAATCTGCTACATGCAGCTGAAAACAGCCCTGACTGATCCCATGTGTGTATGCTCAGTTCGGTTCAGTTCGGTCACTCAGTTCTGTCTGACTCTTTGTGGCCCCATGGACTGCAGCGTGCCAGGCTTCCCTGTCCGTCACCAACTCCCGGAGCTTACTCAAACTCATGTCTGTTGCATCAGTGATGCCATCCAACCATCTCATCCTCTGTAGTCCCCTTCTCCTCCCGCCCTCAATCTTTCCCAGCATCAGGGTCTTTCCCATTGAGTTGGTTCTTTGCATCAGGTGGCCAAAGTATTGGAGTTTCAGCTTAAGCATCAGTCCTTCCAATGAATATTCAGGACTGATTTCCTTCAGGATTGATTGGTTGGATCTCCTTGCTGTCCAAGGGACTCTCAAAAGTCTTCTTCAACACAACAGTTCAAAAGCATAATTCTTCAGTGCTCAGCTTTGTTTATGGTCCAAATCTCTAGTAGTCCGTACATGACTACTGGAAAAACCATAGCTTTGACTAGACAGACCTTTGTTGGTAATGTCTCTGCTTTTTAATATGCTATCTAGGTTGGTCATAGCTTTTCTTCCAAGGGGCAAGCATCTTTTAATTTCATGGCTGCAGTCACCATCTGCAGTGATTTTGGAGCCCCACAGAATAAAGTCAGCCACTGTTTCCTCATCTATCTGCCATGAAGTGATGGGACTAGATGCCATGAAGTGATGGGACCAGATGCCATGATCTTCGTTTTCTGAATGTTGAATTTTAAGCCAACTTTTTCACTCTCCTCTTTCACTTTCTTCAAGGGGCTCTTTAGTTCTTTGGTTTCTGCCATAAGGGTGATGTCATCTGCATATCTGAGGTTATTTATATTTCTCCCAGCAATCTTGATTCCAGCTTGTGCTTCATCCAGCCTGGCATTTCACATGATGTACTCTGCATATAAGAAAGAACCCCAGGGATCACTTTCTGCTCTTAATGATACAAATGGGAAATAACAACTCTGCATCCTTACCAAGCCCTCACTATAAACCTGGTACTCTTCTAAATGCTTTGAATTATTCCATTCTCACAACAATCTAGTAACATCATTGTCCCCATTTTACAGATGGGAGAATTGAGGCACAGGAAATTTAAGTAACTTGCCCAAAATCACATAGTTGGCAAGTGACTAAACCTGAGTTGAAAGCTGCCTTAGAAACCTCCACACTATTCTTAGTCCCCAGGAGTTCTCCCTGGGCCGCACTGACAGCAGAGTGAAGACTCGACTCTACACCTGCCTTCACTCGCCGCCAGTCCCAGCCCTCAAAGCTGCCAACTCTCACTGCACCACCTACTGTTTTCTACCACTGAATCTTTGAAGGTACCAGCTTCCCTACTGGTACCATATCCCACAAAGTCTCCAGTAACTCTGTCTCTTTCCGGGGCCACCCGACAAAACTGGCCCTGGGAACCCCATCTCCTATGGAGATGTACTTTTTTTTTTAAATGAATTTTTATTTATTTTTGGCTATGCTGAGTCTCTGTTGCTGCCCAGGCTGTCTTCTAGTTGCGGTGAGAGGGGACCACGCTCTAGTTGCGGTACCCGAGCTTCTCGTTGCGGTGTGTGCTCTTGTTGCAGACTTCAGTAGGTGCAGCACGTGGGCTCAGCAGCTGCGAGTCCCAGGCTCTACAGCACAGGCTCAATAGTGGCCTGTGGGCTTGGTTGCTCCTCGGCATGTGGGCTGTTCCCCAATCAGGGGTCGAATCTGTTATCTCCTGCATTGACAGGTGGATTCTTTACCATTGAACCACCAGGGGAGCCCCTATCCACTACATTTAACAGAAAAAACTTTAGCCCCTCTCACTTCCTTTACCACAGCTGAGGTTTAGTCAAGCAAAGACTAGTTTCTTGAATATTTTTGTTCTTACTATTATCACTTTGTGGGACTTCCCTGGTGTTCCATTGGCGCTCCCAACACAGGGGACCGCGGTTCAATCCCTGGTCAAGGAACTAGGTCTCTCCTGCCATAACTAAGACCCAGCGCAGCCAAACAAGTAAATAAAAATCACTTTGTGCCGAATATGACCTACATTATCTCATTTAATCCCCGTGACAATATTTTACAAAATGAAGACTGAAGCACTGAACCGTTCATGAGTTGTCCAACCTACTGCTGTCCGTGCTGGGAGAAGGCAGAGTCCCTGGGGCCAGAGGGCGCTTCTCCCATGCTCCTGGTGCAGCCCCAGTCCAGACACACCTGGGCTCGCAGCAGGCACCACCGCTCAGCAAGGGCACCATTTCCACTCCCAGTGCAGGGGCCCAGACCCCTCACAGTCCCTGGGCCCAAGAGGAACATTTTGGGCCACTCTGACCTTTGGCTGTTCTGGAGCTGGGGTAATATGGTGGGGCCCTGACAGGGTCTGTGAAGGAAAGGGCCAGCCAGAGGCTGGACATTTCCCCGGAGAGTCTTAGTGACTGAGCACACAGTGGTCACTGCTGGGCAGTGAGTCAGTACTGACCCCTGTTTCTCATTCTTCCTTGCCTGCCCATATGTTTAAAATTTTCCTCACTGTCCATGTATTCCTGGAGTGAGCTGGGAGGGAAGTGTTTGGGTGGGGGTAGTGTTTGCCTTCTAAACACAGATGTTTTGCCAGCTCACTATAAAAATGTTATTTGAAACAATTTAAGGATTAGAAAAGAATAAACGTGAAAATCCCTGTCACCTCTCCAGACCTTCTCACCTCCCGGAGGCAGCCACAGCCATGCTGGTGTGGAGCCCTTGAGCCACAAGAAAGGCCTGAGGGGACAGAGGTGAACCCAAATGTGTCCAGTCTCCCGCCTCCTCAGTCCCCTCGGCTCTGCCCCTGCGGTCTCTTTGTTCCAACCCAGATGAGAAGCTCAGCCCCTTTCTGGAATCTACACTGAAACTCATGTGCCCTGAGTGTTGGTCAGCCAAGTGGACTTCACAAAGGGTTTGTAAGTTCCTTGAAGGGTTCACATGGTACCCCATGCAGCAAATAATTTTAAGCAGCATCTCTGTGATGGGTTCAAAGTCCTTTCACCCACCTCTGCCAATAAGAAGCGCCCCGTGGTTCTTTGCCCCATACATCCCACCATTTTGCCCCGTGCCCCCATCCTTCCCCGACTCGGGAAATTAAAATTTTCCTCCCTCCTCTCCCCAAGCAGTTCAGCTCCCCTGCTCCTCATGGAGCCAACACAAAGGCCTTCCGTGGTCCTGGGCCCGCCCTCCACGGCAGGCACGTGTGGTTGTACATTTCATTTTTCCCTTCTGCTCTCATGGATTGGGGTTGGTGATCTCATCAGGAGGCTTCTGCTTACATCTGGATTACACGCTTAACATACATAAATAGTTCGGGGTGGGGGGGGATTTTCATTTGTTTCCACAAGTGAAATCTTGTACTCAGTGCTCGGCAACAGGCTGGTTTCACTCAGCCTAAAGGACAGACGTCTTCCAAGTCACCAGTAATAGTGGCTGAACTTCTTAAGAACATAACTTGTGCTGGGCACTTTATATCTGCGCTGTCCCAACCTGATTGCCACTAGCCATGCATGGCTCCTCAGCTCTTGAAATGTGGCTGGTGCTACCGAGGATGAAAGGTTACATTTTAATTTAATTTAATTTAATTTTTTAAATTTAATTTTAATTAAAGTTTTAAAATTCATTTATTTGGCTGCACCAGGTCTTAGCTGCAGCATGTACGATTTAGTTCCCTGACCAGGGATTAAACCTGGGCCCCCGGCATTGGGAGTGGGGAGTCTTTGCCTTTGGACCACCAGGGAAGTCCCTAATTTTAATTCAATTTAAAAATAAAAATATTTGTCTGCTAAACACAACTTTATTTTTTGGTAGGACTGTTTTATTACATTGCTTAAGATGCTGTATAGCTGAAATGTGCTATAGGTATAAAATATACACCAGATTTTGAAGACTTAGTAAAAGAAAAAGAGTGAAAAGTAGCTCAATAATTTTTATATTGATTTCATGTTACAATGACATTTTGGAAATATTAACATATATATTATTAACATTAATTCTACCTGTTTCTTTTTACTTTTTTAACATGGCTACTAGAAAGCTTAATAATGTAGGTTGTATTACTTTTCTGTTAGACAGCGCTGCTCTATACATTACCTCATTATTCCACAGACTTGTTCAACAAATGTTTATTGAATAGCTGCTTTGTGCCAGCACTAGGCATAACCCTGAAGATATAGCAGTGACTGAAACAGATCAAAATCCTGCCCTTAAAGAGTTTCCATTCTAGGTTCCAATTTTTTTTTACAATAAGTGTATCAGGTATTGTTGTTAGCCCATCTATAAAATTAGGTGAGGAAACAGAGACACACAAAAGTTAAATAATTTTCCCAAAGTCACAGAGCTAATGAATAGTTGAGCTGGGATTTGTATTCCAGCATTCCAAGTCCACTGAGGTTTTGTATTGTACAGTATTACTATATTAAAATTTATCCAACCAGGCCTTTACTGTTGGATGCTATATAGGAAGCAAACAATAAATGTTATAAGAACAAGTAAACTGTGGTTGAGGGCAAATATAGACGTTGAAAAGAGACAAGCTTCAGGTCTAAGGTCATAAGCAGGGCCAGGGATAAGACAATAAGGGACATGTTCAGAAAAGATGCTCAACATCACTAGTTATTCAAGAAATGCAAATCAAAACTATTGATACAACGAAATATCTGACCGCACGCTGGTCAGAATAACCATCGTTAAAAATTCTACAAATAACAAATTCTGGAGAGCATATGGAAAAAAGGGAACCCTCATACACTGTTGGTGGGAATGTGAATTGGTTCAGCAACTATGGAAAACATTATGGAGGGTCCTCAAAAAACTAAAAATATAATTACCATATGATCCAGCAATCCCACTCCTGGGCATATATCCAGAGAAAATTTCAACTCAAACAGATCCACGCGCCCTGTGTTCATGTGCTTCACGCTGTGCTTAGTCGCTCAGTCATGTCCGACTCTGTGACCCCGTGGACTGCAGCCCACCAGGCTCCTCCGTCCATGGGGATTCTCCAAGCAAGAATACTGGAGCAGGTTGCCGTGCCCTCCTCCAGGGGATCTTCCCAACCTAGGGATCGAACCCAGGCCTCCCACACTGCAGGCAGATTCTTTACCATCTGAGCCACCAGGGAAACCCAAGAATACTGGAGTGGGTAGCCTCTCTCTTCTCCAGGAGATCTTCCTGACCCAGGAACTGAACCTCGGTCTCCTGCACTGCAGGTGGATTCTGTACCAGCTGAGCTACCAGGGAAGCCCCCTGTGTTCACAGCAGCACTATTCACAACAGTTGAAACATGGAAACAACCTAAGTGCCCGTCAGCAGGTGGATGGATACAGATGTGTGAAGTGAAGTCGCTCAGTCGTGTCCGATTCTTTGCGACCCCATGGACTGTAGCCTACCAGGCTTCTCAGTCCATGGGATTTTCCAGGCAGGAGTCCTGGAGTGGGTTGCCATTTCCTTCTCCAGGGGATCTTCCCGACCCAGGGATCGAACCCAGGTCTCCTGCATTGTAGGCAGACGCTTTACCGTCTGAGCTACCAGGGAAGCGCTACAGATGCGTGAGTTGTCTGTATCAGCTCAGTTCAGTCACTCAGTTGTGTCCCACCCTTTGCGACCCCATGGACTGCAGCACACCAGGCCTCCCTACCCATCACCAACTTCCATGTCCACTGAATCAGTGATGCCATCCAACCATCTCATCCTCTGTTGTCCCTTCTCCTCCTGCCCTCAATCTTTCCCAGCATCAGGGTCTTTTCAAATGAGTCAGCTCTTCACATCAGGTGGCCAAAGTATTGGAGTTTCAGCTTCAACATCAGTCCTTCTAATGAATATTCAGGACTGAATTTCCATAGTTTATTGTGATCCACACAGTCAAAGGCTTTGGCATACTCAATAAAGCAGAAATAGATGTTTTTCTAGAACTCTCTTGCTTTTTTGATGATCCAGTGGATGTCGGCAATTTGTTCTCTGGTTCCTCTGCCTTTTCTAAAACCAGCTTGAACATCTGGAAGTTCTTGGTTCACGTATTGCTGAAGCCTGGCTTGGAGAATTTTGAGCATTACTTTGCTAGTGTGTGAGATGAGTGCAATTGTGTGGTTGTTTGAGCAGTCTTTGGCATTGCCTTTCTTTGATATTGGAATGAAAACTGACCTTTTCCAGTCCTGTGACCACTGCTGAGTTTTCCAAATTTGCCGGCATATTCATCACTGAGGAAGGCTTTCTTCTTGCTATTCTTTGGAACTCTGCATTCAAATGGCTATATCTTTCCTTTTCTCCTTTGCCTTTCACTTCTCTTCTTTTCATAGTTATTTGTAAGGCCTCCTCAGACAACCATTTTGCCTTTTTGCATTTCTTTTTCTTGGGGATGGTCTTGAAGCCTGCTTCCTGTACAATGTCCAATGTCCTGTACAATGTCCTCTGTCCATAGTTCTTCAGGCACTCTGTTTATCAGATCTAACCCCTTGAATCTATTTCTCACTTCCATTGTATAATCATGTCCAAGATCCTGGACACTGATTAATGTATTTCAAGCCCAAGTACCCTGCCTGTGGCTTTGGCCCCACTCTTCAGTCCCTCACCCAGGCTCAGAACCTTAGAGACCTTTTAAAAAATGTGTTTATTTATTTATTTTGGCTTTGCTGGGTGTTCATTGCTGTGTGTGGGCTTTCTTTAGCTGTGATGAGTGGGGGTCACTCTCAGCGGCCATGCAGGGGCTGATCCTTCGTGTGGTCTCTCTTGTTGCAGGGCGTGGGCTCTGGGCACACGGGCTTCAGGAATTGCGCCATGCAGGCTCCATCGTTGTGGCGCATGAGCTTAGCTGTTCCACGGCATGCAGCATCTTCGTGCACTGGCAGGCGAATTCTTAACCACTGGACCAACCAGGGAAGTCTTAGAACCTTAGAGACCTTTGAACCACTCCCCTCCTCTTAGCCATGTCTACCTCCGCTTTCAAACTCCATCTCCAGGGCATCCTCCTCCAGGAAGTTTTCCCTGACGCCCTCACCAGCCTAGTTCGGCGCTTATCTCACCAAGCCTGGAGTTGGTTATAGACATTCATGTGCACATGAGTCTGCAGAGCTCAGGGGCAAGGCCAGGCCCGGCACCAAACAAACGCCCGGGGCTGGTTTCATTCAGCCAGAGCCCAGCAGGCCCTGAGACTGGACTTCTCTCTTGGGACTTCCGCCCCTCTCCTGTGCTCCGGCTGTGCGCGCCCCTACCCAGGTCACACCTCCTCTGCGGTCTCTCCGTCAGCCTCCTCCAACCCACCGCCTCTGTGAAATGACACCTACCTCCATCTAGGTTCCTTCAGCCATTACATATAGCAAAGACTATAGGTAACATTACTGCAATGTATATTTGAAAGTTGCCAAATATATAATAGATGGTAAAATATACAATATACAATATATACATATATACAATAGATGGTAAAAGTTTTCATGGCGGGGGGAAAATTTGAAACTATGTATGCTGACAGATGTTAACTAAACTTATTGTGGTAATCAATTCCCCATATATGCAAACATTGAATCGAATAAAATAAGTACAATGTCATATGCTGATTACATCTCAATAAAAATGAATAATTTTGAAAAGTATCCTGGGCCCTCTTCGGCATGCTTGGCTCACTCCTGGGTGCTAGGGATATAATGGTAAATAAACCAACAGGTTCCCTATGTCTGCTGCGTCGGCAGGTGGATTCTTCGCTGCTGAGCCACCAGGGAAGCCTGGATTCCAGGAACTGCAATGGAAGACTCTCAGTGACGCTGGTTTCTAGATAGAAAGCATAATCTGATGTTATAGTTGCATCATCTGGGTTCTCAATGGGAAATGCAATTCAGCAATTCCACGTGTGTGTGTGCTCAGTTGCTCAGTTGTGTCTGGCAAAAAAAGAGAAAGGAGAAAAAAGCAAAAGAGAAGGGATAAAAAAGGCAGGTTCCACCTATTACAAAGCTCACACTCTATGGACGAATCTGATATTAAACCCAGAAGCCCACCAATGGCCACACAGCTGCAAACTGAGTGCCGCAGAAAAGGAGCATGGTCTAAGAGTCAGACCGTGGGGGACTTCCCTTGCGGTCTCCCTGCTTCCACTGCAGGGAGCACGGGTTTGATCCCTGATCGGGGAACTAAGATCTCCCATGCTGCATGCCATGTCATACAGCCAAAAAAAAAATTGAAATCAATAAATGGCTTTTTAAAAAGAATTAGATGGTGGGAAGGAGGGATAAATTGGGAGGTTGGGATTGATATATACACCCTACTATATACAAAATAGGTAACTAATAAGGACCTACTGTGTAGCTCAGGGAACTCTACTCAATACTCTGTCATGACCTATATGGGAAAGGACTTTAAAAACAGAGTGGACATATGTGTGTGCAAAGCTGGCTCACGGTCCTGCACTCCTGAAACTAAAACAACTATTGTTCAGTCGTGTGGACTCTCTGTGACCCCACGGACTGCAGCATGCCAGCCTTCCCTGTGCTTCACCATCTTTCGGAGTTTGCTCAAACTCACATCCATTGAATCAGTGATTGCCATCCAACCATCTCATCCTCTGTCATCCCCTTCTCTTCCTACCCTCAATCTTTCCCAGCAATGGGGTCTTTTCCAATGAGTTGGCTCTTCCCATCAGGTGGCCAAAGTATCACAATGATTTTTTAAATGTACAGACCAGAAAGGCATGATTAATAAAAAAAAAAAAAAAAAAAAAAGATGAAGAACCAGACGGTGGTCTTCTGAGGCCAGTATGGGAGTGTGGAGGGGCCAGGTGAGGGACTGAGGCCGGGGAGGGCATGTCAGCCAGGGGAGCTGCTGGAGGGGCCAGAGTGGAGTGTGATGGATGGAAGACCGGCTGGAGACGGAGGGGCCACACGACACAGACCCTGCATGCACGTGAAGGCCTGCTCGCCCCTGCTGGTCATCCCCCTGCTCCAGACCTTCCTTGGGGCCTGCTGTTGCCCTCCGTGACCCTTAGCTGGCCTTCAAGGTCTGCTCTACAGAGAGAGACCCGAAGGTCATTCTCTCCTTTCCCCTCTTTGCCCCTCCATGTCCAGCCAGAAACATTTATCAAATGTCTCTGGTAACCAGACAACTGGGCATATATACACAGCAGGCATGTCTGGGCTTACAGCAGGCAGCAGAGTGGACGTCACTCCTGCCCTCTGGGAGGTGACAGGCCGCCTGTGTCCTGAACGGCTCCCCGCAGCGCTCCAGCCATCACCTTGATCGCCAGTGGCTTCCTGTCTCTGACCCCACGAATGTTCCTCACGTGCTCTTCTCTACACTGAAACAAGGCGCATAGTTTAAAGACACAACTCTGCATTTCTTACGTCTGAGTCGTCCTGCGGCTGCTCATGTCTCGGTCTTGGGTTTGTTTGCTCCGTAGCTATCACAGTCTGTAACTATTATTTCTTTTAAAAATTTATTTTATTTATTTGGCTGCACCAGGTCTTCATTGCAGCATGCATACTCTTAGTTGAGGCATGTGGGATCTAGTTCCCTGACCAGGGATGAAACTTGGGCCTCCCTGAATTGAGAGCACAGAGTCTTAGCCACTGGACCACCAGAGAAATCCCTCAGTCTGTAATTATTCATCTGTTTACTGGCTTAGGTAAAAATGGAAGCTCTGAAAATTATGGCAAATTGAACATATGCGTCTAATTTCACTCTCTTCCCAAAGTTCACTAAAGCCACAGTAAAGGGATTTTGTTTAAGGCACAAACCCTTTAACCTGAGCAGAATGAGGGAGAAGACAAGAGTAGGGCATTGGAAGCTGGAAAGCAGATGGTCGGGTGGTAACTACACTGCAAGCCCAAGGAAACCACTGCCTAACCTGGGTGTGGGGAAGGAAAGCCAGTCCAGGTTAGATCCCCAGCTCCCCTAAAAGGCTTGGGTACCTCTTTAAATGGGGGTGGGAAATGAAAAAAGGAGAAGAGGTTGGAAGATGTTTCAGGATCAGAACTGTTAGGTTCCTACGTCCCTTCCCCAATCCTGGAAGGAAACTGGAGGTTTATTCTCTAGACAGAATTAAACAGGATCACTGGGACGGTAGACCGTAGGCATAGTAGAGGGTGGGGGTATCTTTCCCAAATCAGGCAGTGAAGTGATTGTATATACTGGGAGAGCTGAGACACCTCCCAGCCTGTTTCCCAGCTTGCCTTCCAGAAAGCTGGCAGCCATGGCTTTGCTCTCTGGGCAAAAGGATCAGAAAAGTTCTCTCAAAACTAATCTGGCCCGACTGAGAGGAAGGACCTACAGACACATCTTCAGAGAGATAAGAGAATTAGTGCATCCAGGAGATAAAATGGGAGGTTCTTTTAAAAAGAAACAAACATCAACAACAAAAAATCCTTGCAAATTAAAAATTCAGTTGGGACTTCCCTGGTGGTCCAGTGGTTAAACATCCACCTGCCAATGCAGGGGACACAGGAAGATTCCACAAACCTGGGGCAACGGAAGGCACGCAATTACTCAGTTACTGAGCCTGGGCTCTAGGGCCTGAGAGCCACAGCTACTGAAGACCAGGGGCCTTAGAGCCCAGGCTCTGTCACAAAGGAGGCCACTGCAGTGAGAAGCCCACTCACCATAGCCAGAGAGCAGCCCCCACTCACTGCAGCTGGAGAAAGCCCTGGCACAGTCATGAAGACCCAGTGCAGCCAAAAAAGTAAAATAAGGCAATAACTTAATTAAAGCTGCAGGGGAAGGGCTGGAAGACAAATTTGAGGAAATCTTTCAGAAAGTAAAACAAAGAAAGTAAGAGAGAGAAAAGCAGAGAGAGAGAGAGAAAAGAAAACTAGAGTACTACTCCGAAACACTCAACATCTGAATAACAGAAATTAAAGAAAGAGAAAGCAGAAAGAAACAGAGAGGAAGTATCATCAATTAAAAATCGAAGAAAATTCCCAGAACTGAGCGACATAATGTTTTCATGTTGAAAGGCGTCTCCAAGGCAAAAATATACAGTGGAGAAAAGACAACCTCTTTAACAAGTGGTGCTGGGAAAACTGGTCGACCGTTTGTAAAGAATTAAACTAGAACACTTTCTAACACCACACACAAAAATAAACTCAAAATGGATTAAAGATCTAAATGTAAGATCAGAAACTAATGGGACCTGATTAAACTTAAAAGCTTTTGCACAATGAAGGAAACTATAAGCAATGTGAAAAGACAGCCTTCAGAATGGGAGAAAATAATAGCAAATGAAACAACTGACAAAGAATTAATCTCCAAAATATACAAGCAGCTCATGCAACTCAATACTAGAAAAATAAATGACCCAATCAAAAAATGGGCCCAAGAACTAAAGACATTTCTCCAAAGAAGACATACAGATGGCTAACAAACACATGAAAAGATGCTCAACATCACTCATTATCAGAGAAATGCAAATCAAAACCACAGTGAGGTACCATCTCACGCCAGTCAGAATGGCTGCCATCAGAACGTCTACAAACAATGAATGCTGGAGAGGGTGTGGAGAAAAGGGAACCCTCTTACACTGTTGATAGGAATGCAAACTAGTACAGCCACTACGGAGAACAGTGTGAAGATTCCTTAAAAAAGTGGAAATAGAACCACCATACGACCCAGCAATCACTGCTGGGCAAACACACCAAGGAAAGCAGAATGTAAAGAGACGTGTACCCCAGTGTTCACCGCGGCACTGTTTACAATAGCCAGGACATGGAAGCCACCTAGATGTCCACTGACAGACAAATGGATAAGAAAGCTGTGGTGCATATACACAGTGGAATATTACTCAGGTATTAAAAAGAACACATTTGAGTGAGCTCTAAAGAGGTGGGATAAATCTGGAGCCTATTATACAGAGTGAAGTAAATCAGAAAGAAAAACACCAATACAGTATATTAACGTACATGTATGGAATTTAGAAAGATGGTAATGACCACCCTATATGCAAGACAGCAAAAGAGAAACAGATATAAAAAACAGATTTTTGGACTCTGTGGGAGAAGGCAAGGGTGGGATGATTTGAGAGAATAGCATTGAAACATGTATATTACCATATGTGAAATAGATGACAGTCCAAGTTTGGTGCATGAAACAGGGCACTCACAGATGCACTGGGACGATCCAGAGGGATGGGGTGGGGAGGGAGGTGGGAGTGGGGCTCAGGACGGGGGAACACGTGTACGCCCATGGCTGATTCATGTCAATGTATGGCAAAAAACATCACAATATTGTAATCAGCCTCCAATTAAAATTAATTAATTTTAAAAAAAGAGAGAAAGGTGTCTCCAAGTGCTCAGCGCTATGGATGGAAATGGACCTGTCCCAAAGGTACCGTCTTGAGCTATCAGAGCTTGGGGGTGGCAGGTGGGGGGGCAGGAGGGCAGGGGCCGTGAGATGCAAAGAGAAGACCCTGTAGCTTCCAGAGCAGAAAAGAGACCCCACACAAAGCACCAGGGATCAGGACTGGTCCTTGGACTTGGCCTTTGGACTTCTCATAACACTGAAAGAAAATAATCTCCAATGAGTTTTTTAATAATAATGAGAGCAAAACTCCTGTCACTTACGATGTGCCAGGTACTGTTCTAAGAGTTTTCATATATCCTGTACTGAGCCACATTATTAAGGGCGAAGATAGAATGAAGATATTTGCAGACTTGTAAGGTCTCAAAAATCCTCTTTCCCAACAAACTGTTGGAGGAGGTACTCCACTGAAAGGAGGGTAAAAAAAGCAGCAGTCCCAGGGATATCCAAAGGAGGAATAAGGTCAGAGATGGCCCTGAAGACCCCAGGATCAGAAAGGCGCTCACTTGGAAGCCTAAGCTTCTGATTCCTGCAACTCTCCCCAGGGCTCTGGCATGCTGGGGTGGGGGTGGGGTTGTAAGCGTTCTCTAAGGAGGCGGGGAAAAGCCAAACAGAAGAAAGCATTTCCGCTGCTTTGTCCAATCAGAGCTCAGAAGAATAGATCCTGAATCTCCAGGGATCTCAAGCTCCAGGAATTTATTGATTTATCAATCCAAATTAAATATACCTAACTTTGTATACCTATTTTTTTAAGGGCCCCCAGATTGTATAAACTTGAAACCCTACGAAGTCTGGATCTTTCCCTGCTCAGAATGAGAACTGTTCACCAAATAGAAAGGGCCAATACTCCAGATTGGAGCAGAAGGTAGGCTCCAGGGAAAGTTCCCTTTAAGAAGATGGAACTGACAGAAAACCTGATGTGGTGGTCATGGAGCTTGTCTCCCAGAGCCGTCTTCAAGGAACGGCTGGTGGCCCCGCTGAGGGGGCAGTTTGGACAGCTGACCACCTCCAGCCGTTAGCTCCTTCAGGGTCGGTCTCTGATGCAGAGAGCTGCATTGAAAATGCAGATCCTTCCTGGGGCAGCCCATAGCGGGGACTGAGTCAGGCAGAAAGGCCTGGCCATTTCAGCGGGCTTCAGGACACTCTTAGATGGGCCATACTTGCTCCAGGGCTCCCTGCCAGGCGAGTAGAAGCTTTCCAGGCCTCAGTAGAGTTCCTTTCGCCCTGCCCCCTCCGCTTCCAGCACTGCCACTTCAGAGGTGTTGATCCTTAGTAAACGTCTCTGTCTCCATCTCTGCTGCCAGAGACCCCACGCTGAGACACCTGATTCACAGGAACCTCTTGAGAACAGATTCAGATAACCAGTGGAGGGTGGGACATATACAAATTAAGCAAGTGACAAAACAGGACGCTTGCTAACTCTGGGGAAAACAAAAAGGTGGACAGGACAGGACGAATAACCATAGCGCACATATGGCAATGCACACGGTGACGACCGAGCTAACCAAGATGATGCTGGCAATTTGGAGATGTGGGGATTATGTGTATGATGGAGCCGGGGATGGGGAAAGAGGATTAAAACTGTATCTTCATAGTAGAGAATCAAAAGGTAGTGTTTAAACAAGAAACATCTAGGGACTCCCTTGATGGTCCACTGTTTAGGGACTCTACCTTCCCACAGGAGGGGGCATGGGACCGCTCCCTGGTAGAGGAACTAGGATTCCACATCCTGTGGAACAAAAAAAAAAAAAAACCAAAAAACTTTTAAACACCCCTAAAAAACCTGAAACATCTACAAGTGGCAAGATGAGAAGATCAGAGATGACGGAGATGAATCTAAAATATAGTCAGTTAAGAGCTGAAAGTGTCCATAGATGTGTCTGTGAATGTGGAGATGAGGGAAAAGCGTAGTGGACCAGACCACCTTCTGTTTTCATAGAAAACCTTACAATCCTTGGTATGTCTTTAAAC
Organism: Ovis aries; assembly: GCF_016772045.2. Classification (NCBI taxonomy): domain Eukaryota; kingdom Metazoa; phylum Chordata; class Mammalia; order Artiodactyla; family Bovidae; genus Ovis; species Ovis aries. The sequence goes on along the minus strand of NC_056055.1, from coordinate 240,360,095 downwards.
CACGTGTAAGTATCACTTGTTTTTCTTTTTTTTTTTTTTAAGAATATAAGCTTTCTGGTGGCAGGGACCATGAGAGTCTGGTTCTATAAAATCCCCACTTTGAAGTAGGTGTTCAAAAAGTTGTTATTCGAATAATTGAAGTCACCTTACTTGAAGCTCTGAACAGCTCCTCATAAGGCATACATAGTATGATGATCACAATGCTTGTGATGCCTCCAGGGACTGCAGGTGGGGTCTGGCCCCGCAAATTCCTCTCCCTGACTCTTCCTCTCATGCCTCTTTCAGGTGCTCACAGGCACACTGTTCCTTTCTGCCTCAGGAACATTTGCACATGCTGTCCTACCTAAAAAGCTCTTCACCAACATCACCTAGTTCTCTTCCATAAATCAGACTTCAGCTCAAATGTCACTTCCTCCAGGAGGTCCTCCTTGTCTTCTGTCTCCCTCTCTTTACCACCAGCAGGCTTATCCCAGGATCTCCAAGGACCCTGTAGGTTATGTTACTACATTTACTCCTTATCTAGAAGACAGGGAGCCACCAAAGTGTTGCCAGCCAGGAAAGATAAGACCAAACATTCTGGTAGGTCTGGGGCTCAGAGAATTATGAACAGTAGCAAGCAGCTTACTTGGGACACAGATGACCCTTGCTCAACAAAAAGCGGCCTCATCCTACCTCCCCAGGGTACCTCGGTAATTCCCTATGTGTATTTTCCAGAATGGAGCATGGCTACCACTGGGCAGGGGGGATAATTTTAGTGGCATATGGCCAAATATTTTTCAGAGTTACATATTTTCTTAATGTACTAAAGAGTCGTGTCCGACTGTTTGTGACCCTATGGGGTGTGGCCCGCCAGGCTCCTCTGTCCATGGGATTTCTCAGGCAAGAAAAATGGAGTGGGTTGCCATTTCTTTCTCCAGGGGATCTTCCCGATCCGGGAATCAAATCCGAGTCTCTTCTGTCTCCCGCATCGACAGGCTGGCAGGCAGGTTCTTCACCACGAGAGCCGCCTTGGAAGCCCTAATTTTTATTTATTTATTTTTGACTGTGCTGGGTCTTCGTTGCTCTGCAGGCTTTTCTCTAGTTGCAGCGAGTGGGGGCTACTCTCCGGCTGCAGGGTGCAGACTTCTCACTGTAGTGGCTTCTTGTTGCGGAGCACAGGCTCTAGGGTGGGCAGACTTCAGTAGCTGCGGCACGTGGGCTCAACAGCTGTGGTTCCTGGGCTCTAGAGCACAGGCTCAATAGCTGCGTCACATGGGCTTAGCTGCTCTGCAGCGCGTGGGATCTTTCCAGATTAGAGATAGAACCCATGTCTCCTGCATTGGCAGGCGCATTCTTTACCACTGAGCCACCAGAGAAGCCCAAAGACTTACATATTTATTTCAACTGGTATTCAAAAATAAAACTTTCATACTAAACCCATGATTTCACGGCCATTATTGCTTAGGACAAACTTCATGAGGTTGATACTCAATTGACCAATTAAGATTTGGAGCCTCTTGGTCAAGTCAAATTTGTCACATACCCTAAAAATCCCTCCACGTCTTTCTCTATACAAGTCTCCTGCCTGAAACGCCTTTCCTATCCACTGCTTTGGAAATTCTATGTACCCTTCAAAGTCCCAGTTGAATCCCTGCTCAGTAACGTGGCCTTCAATTAGGGTAGGAGGTTGGCATAGTGGTTAAAAGCCAAGACTTATCAAATGAAAGTTTAGGCTTTGGGTGATAATGACGTATCAATGTAGGTTCACTAATGTAACAAATGCACCATTCTCACTGTGAGATGTTCAAAGGGGGAGGAGGTTATGTGTTGGGGCAGTAGGCATAGGGAAACACTGCATCTTAACTTGATTTTGCTGTGAATGTAAAAATGCTGTAAAAAAAAAAAAAACAACAACAAGGGAGTTCCCTGGTGGCCGAGTGGTTAGGATTCTAGGTTTTCACCGCAGAGGCTGCAGTCAGTCATTGGTGGGGGAACTGAGATCCTGCAAGCCCCATGCTTGGCCAAAAAAAAAAAAAGCCAAGGCTTAGAAATTTGATCCTTAGCTAGCTGTGTGACTTTGAGCAAGATACTTAACTTCTCTGAACTTTTCCTCATCTGTTGGCTAGGAATAATAGTGCCTACCCTTAGAGGATTGTGGTGAGAATTTAATGTCATCATGCATATAAAAGTAATCAGTAAATGTCTATCATACAGTAGACATACAATAGCCCTCTTCAAAAGTAACCTGTTATTTTCATGAGCATGGGAAGCAAAAAATATGACTTTCCCTAGTTACTTTAATTATTCGTCTTTGTATGTCTTTCACATAGTACGTGCTTAGGAAAAGCTGGCTGGTTGTTGGAGAATTTGCTGCCTTTGGAAGGTGCCATTCTCCACATCTCCTTATTCAGTGAGCAACAAGATGCTGGCGGTTACTGGACGTCCACACCCGAGTCCCATGCCTTCCTGAGTAGGATCCACGGCGGCTGGGGGAAGCCCTGGTGACCGCTCCGCCGCCGCCATGGCAGCTTCAACCCCATTTCTGGAAGCTAGCTATGGAGAAGCAGGGTATCTAAAGTCAGTCTCCCCAAGGGCTGCCCTCCCGATGTCTTCGGGAACCTGTTCTCCCGCCCCGGCAGTCAGGAGTCTCTCCAGGAACCCGGCAAGGCGCTGCTCCCGGGGGCCACACGGTGGCGGCGTAGAGCCGAGTTCCGCGCCCCACCTGGGAAGCGCTGGCAGAGGCAAAGCCCCAAAGGGTGGCCTCCTGCTTCCCACCCTTTTACCAGGACAGGTCACGGCATCCAGGCCGAGAGAACCGCGGGCCTAACCTCACTTCATTACCTCCGAGTGGACCCTCGACTCCCGACCCTAGGCCGGGCACTCCCGGTTCGCTTGACTCGCCCTCCACGCCCGACAAACGCTGCCGGGGCTACCCCGCCGTGCCGCCAGTCCCGCGCAGCACACCTGGAGGGTACCGGGCCCGCTCGTGCTCAGAGTCAGGCTCCGAGCTCGCCGGACGCAGACCAAGCGTCCAGTCCCAACTCCCACAGTGCGCGGACCCGAGGGATGGAGGTGGGCGTGGGCTCGGACTCTGAGGTCCTCACAGCCCGGACCTCCGGCCCGCTCTATCCTCGGCTTCCGCTTCCGGGCCTGCATCGTCTCCGAGCTTCTCTGAATGCCGCGAATCCCCTTCCTAACCATCCGAACGCAAGTCTCAAGGACTGAAAGCATCCCCAGGGCTCTACCTGTAGCGGGGTCCCCTTAACGACCGGGAGAGGCAAACAGGGCTGGCGCTAGCACATACCGGGGCGGGGCTTTGGGGGCGGGGCCTCGAGCGGCACTTTGGGGCGGGGCCCTGGGGGCGGGGCCTCCGAGCTAGCGCTCCCGCGGGCCGGGGAGGTACGCGAGGCGCGCGCAGGGTGCCGGGAGCGCGAACTACGCGGAAACGGGGTGGGGGATCAGGGGGAGGGGAAAGCGCGGGACTGGGGGCTGGGCGGACGCCGGGGGTGGTTTGAGTGAGCGAGAGCGGGGCCGGCTAAACCTGGGAGGTGAATAGTCTGGCCCTGGGGTTGGGCCCGGATTTGGGGCCCCAAAGTGGGAAGGGCAAAGTGGGAAGGGTCTGGGGTGGGGGGGCGAGGGGAAGAAATAAGCAGAAACCCCGCCCACTTTCCGACCTGGGTTTCTTGGAAAGAGCCAGGAAATCTTGGTTGGGGCTTGATCTGTAGGCCATGGTGTTTATAGAGAGGGCTGATAGGGGGCCCCATATGGTTTTTATAGAGATGGCTGATAAAACACCCATTTCCCCCACATTCCAGGAAGTTCTCAGGCTTGTGCCCCAAGTGTTTGGGGGTGCTCAGCAGCCCCCTCCCCCACACGCTGAAGGGTGAGCCCCACCCCGAGAACCCAGGAAGGCCCTGTGGTCCCTCCAGAGCCTGCCTTCATCTTCAGTTTCAACGAGATTTGGGGGGAGAGAGGAAGTGTTGGGGGCCACAGGCCACATACGTCTAGAAAGATCTTCAGGCCCGAGGGCCTTCACTCTTTCCTCTAGCCTGGCTCCAGCAAACCTTACCCTCCTTAGCAGAGGTATTAGAGGGGTCCCCATGGGGAGAAATGGAGCAATTTCAACTGGCTTTTTTCTGTTGCAGTCTGCAAAAAAGGATGTCGGGGGAGGACTGAAGATGAGGTGCCCTGTTAACTCTTCCTGCCCAGCCTAGTGGCTGGCAGGAGCTCAGCAACTGGGCTGAGGTGCGCAGAATCTCGGAGTCCTTTTGTTTTCTGGTGTTTGGGTCTGCTGTAGGCCTGGGAAACACAGCTAGAAACTCTCTATGCCTGTTTTTTAAGCCCCTTAAGTGTTTCTCTTTTGTGTAAAAATAATTCATGCATATTATATTTTTAAATTAAGCTTTACAAAAATATGGATTTGAAAATTGAAAAACGTCTTCACTGATAATTGCTTAACATGTATAAAAACACAGACATGCATAAAGGGGTCAAACCACATATGGTTTTGCAACTTGCTGTACACTGGACATTTTTTATGTGTGTCATTTATAGAAATACTTCATTTTTAAGGAGTTCATAATATTCCAGAATACAGGTACCCCATAATTCTTTTGATCTTCTACTGATAAACATTTAGGTTTATGCTTGTGTTTATAATGACCTTCGTGTTGTTTCATTTTAAATGACAAATATGTGCTTATTGGAAAAAATGTAAATAAAATACTGTTAAAGGCAAGAAATATGGATAAAGGCAGCACCATATTCGTACCAGCTAACTCCTTTATTTTGTAAGCTACATTTTATGGAACACTTACTGTATGCCAGATACCATGCTAAGTCATTCACGGAACAGCAATCAGGTTTGGAGAAATGTCTCCAGTGAGGCTTGCCCAAGGTCACACAGCTAGAAAGTGGCAGAGCCAGGACCCAACTTTATCTGATTCCAAAGCTTTCCTGGCATCTCCCTGTTAACATTCGGGTGTCTTTCCTTCCAACTTTTTTTTTTTTTTTAAACATGCAACAGGACAAAAATACTCACATGTAAATATGCACTGTTTTTCCTCCTCCCCAGGCTTAGTTCTAAGGAACCTTTGTAAGGAGGGCAGAGGGAGACGAATAGACCTAAGTAGAAGACTGGAGAGACCTGGAGGAATTTCATTCCAGCCCCACTCAGGAAGAGCTGCTACTGAGAGAAGGGAGGGGAGTTGGCAGAGTTTGGGTGGTCAGGGATTTGGAAAAAAAGAGAAAAAAGGGAGAGCTTGGGGAGCTGCTGTAGCAGTGTGGAACTTTGAGGAAGAGAGATTTGGGAGGATTCTGAAAAGAGGTCTTGCCATGCGTTGTGCTGCGTAATCCCTTTGCAGTGTCCTCCAGAGAGCTTTGGTAACAAAGCCTTCTGTTTCCTGTCAGTGCTTTTTGCAGTTGGATCGATTTCTTTTGGGTGAGAAGGGAGCAAAAGAAGACGAGCTTTCTCCAGGTTCCCATGCATTTTGTTTACTTTTTCTTTTATGAAAATGAGATAGCCTCTCTACCCTTGCTCACTCAGTACCCACCCCCTAGAGTGCCCTGTCTTTCCCGGATCCCTCTCCAGTCCCCTCATCACTGAAGGCTCACCTCTCCACCTCTTTCCCTCCTGTTGGCCCTTGCTTTTTCCAAGTCCCTCATGATAGCCCAAATCAGGACAGATGACTGGCCCATTGCTGGTAGGCTATATTGAGTACGAATTTTGCCACCACCAGAATCTCTTTGGTTACAAAAAAGTGTGCTGGTTTGCTGGTTTTAGAAATCTCCTGGTGTCAAGCAGAGTACCCACGTTATCATTACCAGGGGAAGACTCTCTAAACGCGTCTACCCATTTCCTTTTGGCATCTGAGTAGTCGAGGAAGACCCAAAGCAGTCAAACACCGGATAGAACAATGCTTTACTCACGTAAAGACAGAACAAGATCAACTTCAGGAGTGGGTGTTGGTCTCTCATTGCCTGGGGATCTCTCGCAGTGATCAGCACAGGGAATTCACTGTATTCACTGTTTTGTGCCACAGAGGAAGGACCTTGTCCCCTCTAAGAGGAGGACAGATACAGCAATGGGGTTGGCTAGATGCCAAATGACCGACATGCTTTAAGCAGAGATGAAAGAGTACTCATGACACCTGAAACAAGGAAGGGAACACACACACAAGTGATAAGTCCAGCACTGGTTGCAGGGACTCTATCTCCTGCTTAGGAAGAGTTCCAGGCCCAGGGCCCACTCTTATGTGGTTGAATAAGGGTTAAAAAACTGCAGACAAGAGACGTTCTCAACATTTGGCCATCGTGACTCTTGTTTCCGTCTTTGTTTTGACTGCTAAGAAACTCAGAACTTAAAAAATCAACATTTTGTTTATTTAAAATGTTTATTTTTGTCTGCGCTGGATCTTTGCTTCCTGCGGCTTTTCTCTAGTTGCCGTGAGTGGGGACTACTCACTAGCTGCAGTGCATGGGCTTCCCATTGTGGTGGCGTCTCTTGTGGCAGAGGCGAGTGGGCACGACAGTTGCGGTGCACGGGCTTAGTTGCTCCACTGCACGTGGAATCTTCCTGGAGCAGGAATCGAACCTATGCCTCCTTTGTTGGCAGGCAGATTCTTAATCACGAGACCATCAGGGAAGTCCCAGAACTTTTCTACTGCTGGATCAGTATTTTCTCTTTGTCCCAATTTTCTCAATTACTCATTTTTAGCCTTTAAAAAACGTTTTATTATGGAATATTTCAACATTTGTTTATTTATTTTTGGCTGCGTCAGGTCTTAGTTGTGGTATTCCATCCACTGTAGTTGTGGAGTGCAGGCGTAGGTGCCCCAAGTCATGTGGGATCTTAGGCCCCGACCAGGGATCAAACCAGCATCCGCTGTATTAGAAGGCGGATTCTTAACCAGTGGACCACCAGGGAAGTCCCATTATTATGGAAGATTTCAAACACATGAAAGTAGAGAGAATGTAATAAATTGTCACATACCTGTAACCCATCCTCAATAATTATCAACATTTTGCCAATCTTGTTTCATCTGCCTTCCCACATTTCCTTCCCTCTGAAGTATTATAAAGCACACCCCAGACATCATATCACTTCACTGGAATTATTTCAGCATATGTCTTTAAAAGACAGGGCTTTTTCAAACACAACAGCAATGCCACTATCATACCTAACAAAATTAATACAAATTCCTTAAAACCTTTTAATACCTAGTTCGTGTTCAGATTTCTTTAATAGTTAGTTTGTTTCAATCAGGACTCAAATAAAGCTCACATAGTTCATTTGGTTGATGCACCTCATAACTAACTTTTTATCTGTAACAGTTTTCACTTTTCTTTCCTTTCATTTTTCAGGCTATTTATTTATAAACGAAACCAGAGCATTTGTCTATAAAGCTACCCACATCCCAGACGATTTGGCTGATTGCTTCCTGATGGTGTAGTTTAACTTGTCTTCTGTCTCTTGAATTTCCAGTAGACTGAACGTTGGATCTAGAGCTTGATCGTGTGTGTTAGTCGCTCAGTCATGTCCGACTCTTGGCGACCGCACGAACTGTAGCCTGCCTGGCTCCTCTGTCCATGGGATTTTCCAGGCAAGGATACTGGAGTTGGCTGCCATTTCTTTCTCCAGGGGATCTTCCCGACCCAGGGGTTGAACCCAGGTCTCCTGCATTGCAGGCAGATGCTTTACTGTCTGAGCTACTAGGGAAGCCCCAGAGCTTGATTAGGTTTAATGTCTTTGGCAAGCATACCTTATTGGCGATGGTGTGGTCTACTGGTTATTTTGTCATTAATCAGTTCAGTTCAGCCGCATCCGACTCTGCGACCCCATGAATCGCACGCAGCACACCAGGCTTCCCTGTCCATCACCGACTCCCAGAGTCGACCCAAACCCATTGAGGTGATGCCACCCAACCATCTCATCCTCTGTTGTCCGCTTCTCCTTGTGCCCTCAATGTTTCCCAGCATCAGGGTCTTTTCCAATGAGTCAGCTCTTCGCATCAGGTGGCCAAAGTATTGGAGTTTCAGCTTCAACATCAGTCCTTCCAGTGAACACCCAGGGCTGATCTCCTTTAGGATGGACCAGTTGGATCTCCTTGAGGTCCAAGGGACTTTCAAGAGTCTTCTCCAACACCTCAGTTCAAAAGTATCAATTCTTCGGCGCTCAGCTTTCTTCAAAGTCCAAGTCACATCCATACATGACCACTGGAAAACCATAGCCTTGACTAGACGGACCTTTGTTGGCAAAGTAATGTCTCTGCTTTTTAATATGCTGTCCAGGTTGGTCATAACTTTCCTTCCAAGGAGTAAGCGTCTTTTTATTTCATGGCTGCAGTCACCATCTGCAGTGATTTTGGAGCCCAGAAAAATGAAGTCCCCCACTGTTTCCACTGTTTCCACTGTTTCCCCGTCTATTTCCCATCAAGTGATGGGACCAGATGCCATGATCTTCGTTTTCTGAATTTTGAGCTTTAGGCCAACTTTTTCGCTCTCCTCTTTCACTTTCATCAGAAGGCTCTTTAGTTCTTCTTTACTTTCTGCCCTAAGGGTGGTGTCATCTGCATATCTGAGATTATTGATATTTCTCCCGGCAGTCTTGATTCCAGCTTGTGCTTCTTCCAGTCCAGCATTTCTCATGATGTACTCTGCATATAAGTTAAATAAGCAGGGTGACGATATACAGCCTTGACGTACTCCTTTTCCTATGGGAACCAGTCTGTTGTTCCATGTCCAGTTCTAACTGTTGCTTCCTGACCTGCATACAGATTTCTCAAGAGGCAGGTCAGGTGGTCTGGCATTCCCATCTCTTTCAGAATTTTCCGCAGTTTATCATGATCCACACAGTCAAAGGCTTTGACGTCGTCCATAAAGCAGAAATAGATGTTTTCTGGAACTCTCTTGCTTTTTCAATGATTCAGCGGATGCTGGCAATTTGATCTCTGGTTCCTCTGCCTTTTCGAAAACCAGCTTGAACATCAGGAAGTTCACAGTTCACGTATTGCTGAAGCCTGGCTTGGAGAATTTTCAGCATTACTTTACTAGCGTGTAAAGTAAGTGCAATTGTGCGGTAGTTTGAACATTCTTTGGCATTGCCTTTCTTTGGGATTGGAATGAAAATTGACCTTTTCCAGTCCTGTGGCCACTGCTGAGTTTTCCAAATTTGCTGGCATATTAAGTGCAGCACTTCACAGCATCATCTTTTAGGATTTGAAATAGCTCAACTGGGATTCCATCACCTCCACTAGCTTTGTTCGTAGTGATGCTTCCTAAGGCCTGCTTGACTTCGCATTCCAGGATGTCTGGCTCTAGATGAGTGATCACACCATCGTGATTATCTGGGTTGTGAAGATGTTTTTTGTACAGTTCTTCTGTGTGTTCTTGCCACCTCTTCTTAATATCTTCTGCTTCTGTTAGGTACATACCATTTCTGTCCCTTATTGAGCCCATCTTTACATGAAATGTTCCCTTGGTATCTCTAGTTTTTTTTGAAGAGATCTCTAGTCTTTCCCATTCTGTTGTTTTCCTCTATTTCTTTGCATTGATTGCTGAGGAAGGCTTTCTTATCTCTCCTTGCTATTCTTTGGAACTCTGCATTCAAATGGGTATATCTTTCCTTTTCCCCTTTGCTTTTCGCTTCCCTTCTTTTCACAGCTATTTATAAGGCCTCCTCAGACAGCCATTTTGCTTTTTTGCATTTCTTTTTCTTGGGGATGGTCTTGGTCCCTGTCTCCTGTACAATGTCATGAACCTCCGTCCATAGTTCATCAGGCACTCTATCAGATCTAGTCCCTTAAATCTATTTCTCACTTCCACTGTATAGTCATAAGGGATTTGATTTAGGTCATACCTGAATGTTCTAGTGGTTTTCTCCACTTTCTTCAATTTAAGTCTGAATTTGGCAATAAGGAGTTCATGATCTGAGCCACAGTCAGCTCCTGGTCTTGTTTTTGCTGACTGTATACAGCTTCTCCATCTTTGGCTGCAAAGAATATAATCAGTCTGATTTCAGTGTCAACCGTCTGGTGATGTCCACGTGTCATATCATATCATGTCCATGTCATATCTGCTGCTGCTGCTAAGTCTAGTGGTACATAATATTGACTCAAAATATTTTTATTGACTGATTCATGATTTCAGGGCCCTTGGCCTACTCTCTTCATTATAGAATTCCCCCCAAAGTTTTATCTGTTAGTTTTAGCATCCACTGATGATCCATTATTTCATTAGGTGTTACAGAATGGTGATTTTCTATTAATAATTCTATTATTCTTTTTGCATTCATTAGCTGGAATTCTTCCATAAAGAATAACTTTTCCTCATCCATTATTTGATTTTCCTGAAATAGTTTGTACAGGAAAGTTAAGATAAATGCTTGATTCCTTTTATGTATTTTTAATTTTTTTGGCTATGCCATGCAGCTTCAGGATCTTAGTTCCTTGACCAGGGACCAGGCCACTCCAGTGAAAGTGCTGAGCCTTGACTACTGGACTGCCAAGGAATTCCCTCTTTTTTTTTTTTTTTTAATAAATTGCCTGAACTCCTTTGTGGAACAAGGTGTTACAAAACAAAGGGGGGTGGGTAGGCAGAGTAGTGGAATGGAAAGAGCACAGGCCTTGAATTTGGACAGCATCCTGACTCCATCGCTTCCTAGCTGTGTGACCTTAGGCCAGCCTTCCGAGCCTCAATTTCCTTAACTGCAGATTGGGGATATTGATCCCTGTTTCCCCACACCTTCAGTAGAATCATTTCTAGGCCTAGATCAAGCAATTCCTTGCACAAGAAAATAAAATATTTTATTCGTTGTGGAAATTTTAGAGGATGCAGATAAATATAAAGAAGAGAATACTAAAAACTCTGAAAAGCATCTAGCGCATGATTGGCATATGGGCTTTTTAAAAATCTTTATCCATTTGGCTGTCTTCATCGTGGCACACACAATCTTCTTTGGGACGCACAGGGTCTCTAGCTGTGGTGCGTGGTAGAGAGGACTCTGAACTGTGGAGGCTCAGTAGTTTCGACATGCAGGCTTAATTGCTCTGAGACATGTGAGATCTTAGTTTCCCAGCCAGAGAGCGAACCCATGTCCCCTGCATTGCAAGGCAGATTCTTAACCACTGGACCACCAGGAAAGTCCCTATATCAGTATTTTTGACAACTCCAGCTTGACTCTCAGGCTGCCCTGTGTCAGCATCCTTCTGGAAGAGAGCAAATTTAACCAGCCGTGACTCCAGCCTCAGCCTCAGAAAATCCTAGCGAGAGCAAGGGAGGGGGGCCTTTGGGAGGGAGCAGGAGGTGGACTCCTCCGTTCTTATGTCAAGAGCTAGTGAAGTTAGACAGACCTGCCACAAACTTGCAGTGAGATCCTGGGAGAATCACAAGCCCCTGAGCCCTTTTCTAACCTGTAAGCTAGAGGTTGTCAAGGCTGACCTGCCAGAGTCATTGGGAGATTCCCATGAGATGTTGATGTGGAAACACCCACCTTGGAGACAAGTGAGAGGTGTTCTGGAAATAGGGGTTAGCTTGATCTGTCTGGAAACCTCCTTTCTGAGCCCCCATCAAGTGTAAAGTCGTAAGTGCCTCTTGTTACTGAAGGGCTGTGTAAGGCCTGGCTTGAAGTCCAGCTCAAAGTACTGTGTGAACTGGGTAAACCTCTTCCCCTCTGGGGCTTGGATTCTTCCATCTGTGAAATGGCTACATTAGGGGTCCAAATCCAAGCCCCCAGGAGCAGTCAGATAGCAAGTGAATGAAATGGATGAGGTATATTGGGACAATAGCGGGTGGTGGAGACTGTGGTAATCTGATGAGCTTGTTTTATCTAAGAGCGGCTGCCTGCTGACGGTCACAAAACTGGACTGGAGCCCAGGTGGCCTGACTTTTAAAGAGGCAGGAAAGTTCTATTTTAAATTTTCTTCTTCCTGTCACATATATATATATATATATACATATATATATATATATATATATACATTTTCTTTTTACAAACCCTTCTCTCTGACTTTCAATAGATCCCAGCAAGGGAGCTGCTGTGTTACGTAGGAAGCTCTGATCCAGAAGCAGGTCATCTATGAATGGTTTAACCCCAGGTTCCCCGCCAATGTGCGTTGTGTGACAGGTGAGGGGGTGGCTGCCTTTCAGTCTGTGCCTCATGTCCCAAGGGCTTTCCCTGACCAGAGGGGCAGCAGAATGTGCCTCCCTGTAGTTTTCATTTTAAATTCAAAATTTAAATTCAAGTTATTTGAGGTATTTAGCAACCCGTACGGACTACACAAAACGTACATATAAACAAAATGTAAAATAGGGTTAAGAGCATGGACTCTAAGAGAACTTCATACACCGGCTTTACCACTTAACTGTATGACTTTGAGCAAATCATTTAGCTTCTCTGTGCCTCACTTTTCTTATCTGTAAAACGGAGGTAATTTTTGCACCTACTTCACATGATTGTTGAAAGGATCGCATGAGCAAGGACAGGACTAGGCTGAGGTTACTAGAATGAAGTTAATGAGGAACCATCACGGATGCAGAATTTAAGGGGAGCACCACCAAAAAAACTCAGCGGTGCATGGGCTTCTCATTGTGGTGGCTTCTCTTGCTGCAGAGCATCAGGCTCTAGAGTGTTTGGGCTTTAGCATTTGTCTGAGCCTTCTGGGCCTTAGTGTGCAGGCTCAGTAGTTGTGGCTCACAGGCTTAGTTGTCCCACAGCGTGTGGGATCTTCCTGGACCAGGGATTAAACCCATGTCTCCCGCTCTGCATTGGCAGGTGGATTCTTTACCACTGAGCCACCAGGGAAGCCCCACACGTGTCTTTTTGAATTGTGGTTTCCTTAGGGTATATGCCCAGTAATGGGATTGCTGGATCTTATGGTAGTTTTTTCCCTAGGGTTTTTTTTTTTTTTAAATTTCAAATTCTCATTAGTGTATCACTCAATATTTAAAAAAAGAAAAAGAAAAAAGAGGCGGCTCCAAAGACAGTCTTATACCATTCCTTTGGCCACCTCATGGGAAGAGTTGACTCATTGGAAAAGACTCTGATGTTGGGAGGGATTGGGGGCAGGAGGAGAAGGGACAACTGAGGATGAGATGGCTGGATGGCATCACGGACTCGATGGACGTGAGTCTGAGTGAACTCCGGGAGATGGTGATGGACAGGGAGGCCTGGCGTGCTGCGATTCATGGGGTCACAAAGGGTCGGACACGACTGAGCGACTGAACGGAACTGAATTGATTCCTTAAAAAAGGAAACTGTTCCTTTTAACTTTACACCCACCCCACACCCTAATCTCAAAACACATCATTTAATTGTCTTGGTCATGGACATTTCCAAGATGAGATTTTATATTTCGCTTCCATAGCTTCTGGTTATCAGAAAACCCATGCTTTCCTTTATTGAAGGAATTTGGTCCTGCTGATGTTGGTGTATCCCTTCCAATATTCTTCATCCTCATCTTTACTTCTGGAGGCTTTCCTCTGGTTCACTATCTTCATTAAAAGCTGCTGCTACTGAAAATGTTTTTGGAGCAAGTGTTGGAACCGGTTCTTTAGGCTTACTTGAGCCAAGTTTGATGGATATGGCTGAGGCTTTCTTTGCCGTCTGACTACCTATGGCAAATCCAAACTTGAAGATCTTTGTAGGCTTTGTTGGGAGGTCTGCAGTTTCATCTTCAGCTGATCGCTTCTCAGCGCTGCAGCTGGAATTTTCCCCTCCATTACTGGAAGAAACAGTCTTAGTTTTCACAGGTTTTTCTGCTTCTTCTTCAGGTCCTCTGGCGGCTCCAGCTCACTGCGGCTTCTCAGGCTTCTCCTCTCCCGCCTTCCTGTCCGCCATTTTCTCCTTTTTCCCTAGTTTTTTAAAGAATTTCCATACTGTTCTCCATGGCTATATCAGTTTGTATTCCCACCATGGCTTTATTCTTAAAACATGATGGTACACATAGAGAACACCCATTCCACCTCCAGGTCCAGTGGTTCAAGGGTAAGAGAGAGAAAGCATTCGACTTTGTTCGCTGTCATATCCCCAGCACCTACCATGGTGCCTCATACATGGGTAGGATCTCAATAAATATTTGCTAAGTGGGGAAAATAACAGGATGACACATATCAAACTTTAGAACAGTGCCTGGCACCAAGTAGGTGGCTCAATAAAATAATAATGGTGATTATGTTTGAGAAGATAACAATGTCATTGTCTGTGGGTCCTATTCTGTCTTCAGACCAATGGTGAACTTGGTATGTTTGACACCCAGAGTGTATCTTTGTTCCCCCCAAGTTATCAGATTTTATTTTTCATTAACTTCTTTAACTTATATTTTCTGGTAATTTTTCAAAAAATATTTTAATTTTTATTGCAATATAGTTGATTTACAATGCTGTGTTAGTTTCAGGTGTACCACAAAGTGATTCAGTTATATTTATTCTTTTTTAGATTATTTTCTCATATAGGTTATCACAGAATATTGAGTAGAGTTCTCTGTGCTATACAGTAGGTCCTTGTTGGTTATCCATCTTGTATACAGTAGTGTGGGTAGAATAGATCATTTTTTTAAGGCCAACATGACAAGATTATCTTCAATAATAATTATGAAATAAAACAAATAATAATAATGGCAGAAAAGCAACAAAAATAGTAAAAACTTGCTTTTATTGAACCTCATATATACACTCAGACCAATAAAATTTTTAATAAATTTTAAAAAAATTGTAGTACAAAGGGGAACAAAGTAATGGACTAATAATTTTTGGTTACATTATTTTTTTTAACAAAAAGGGACATACACACACACGACAAAATGCCTCTAAAAGAGGCAACTTGTGAAGTTCAGAGAATGATATGCGCAGAGGATGACAGAACGGCAGTAACAATTTACTGTTTTACCATCACTGTGCTATCACTGTTGATTTCAAATCTGCTGTTTACATGCAGGGACATGGGAACTTCCGTGGGCATCCAGTGGTTGGGACTTTGCTTTCCAATGCAGAGGGTGCAAGTTTGATTCCTGGTCGGGGAGCTAAGTTCCCACATGCCTCACAGGCAAAAACCCAAACCATAAAACAGAAATACTGAAATTCAATCAAGACTTTAAAAATGTAGATAAATGGAGGGACACAGGAACATGAACACTCCCGATGTGAGCTCCAGTGATGCTGACCTGCTACGAACTCTCACCTGAAGGTGTATGTTGGGGCCGGTTGTATAACGGAATTCTTCACATTCACTTCCACGTGGAATGCATTATTTATGAAAGGTTAGGTGATAAAATGTACTAATTTGAAGCCTATATATATATACATGTTGCTGCTGCCAAGTCGCTTCAGTCGTGTCTGACCCTATGTGACACCATAGACGGCAGCCCACCAGGCTCCCCCGTCCCTGGGATTCTCCAGGCAAGAACACTGGAGTGGGTTGCCATTACCTTCTCCAATGCATGAAAGTGAAAAGTCAAAGTGAAGTCGCTTAGTCGTGTCCGACCCTCAGTGACCCCATGGACGGCAGCCTTCCAGGCTCCTCCGTCCATGGGATTTTCCAGGCAAGAGTACTGGAGTGGGTTGCCATTGCCTTCTCTGATTTTATATATATATATATATATATATATATATATATATATGTTAGACCATAAAGATCTCTTCAGGAGGGAGGGTTTTATCACCAAGGACATTGTTTAGAATTGCCAGGGCATGGTGATAATAAAAGCTGACACACCCAGTTTCACTAATGTTTTAAACCTCTGCACAGACAATGCATGCCTATGTCTTGCACATGGAGGACTGGCCACCACCCTTACCTGATTCACCTCTTGCCTCAGGCCATCAGTTTCCTATCTCTGGCTGAGACAGTCTCAAAGGCCCTTCCAAAGCTGATGTTGCACTACTTTTAATCCTGGCTCTGCAAGCTATTTCAAGCTATGTGATGCTGGTCCTCCCTCCAAGTCTCAGTTTCCTCATCTGTAGGGGAACAGTAACCCCAAGCCATGTCTTATCCTGTAAGAGCTCAAGGAGATAGTGTGAGAGAAGACTCTGTAAAGAAGGAGACACTGCACACAGGTGGCAGGCACCCAGGTGGCAGGCCTTGATGACAAAGGTGACGATGTTCCTCCAAAGTCATAAAGGAATTGTTCCTAGATCAAGAATCTGAGACAGGGGAAGGGGATCTAGTGGGTGCTGGACTTCACGAATCACTGACAGTGACTTTTTCCTTCCAGGAAAGGCTTGATCCTCTTGGCCCGGAAGCAAGGGGCTGGTCACAATGACCCAGTTCCTCTCTTGCTCTATTACATCCCAGCTGGAGGGAGCAACTTCCCTTCCAGGGGAAGGTGGCCGAGGCAGAAGCAGGGTGTGAGGAAATGCTGATGCCATCTGGCTCTGTAATTAACTTACCTGTTTGTTTAACCATTTCTCCAAAGAGAATGCAAGTTCCTAGAGCAGGGGTTGACAAAAAAAAAAAAATTTTTTTTTTTCCTGAAGAGCCAGCTAGTAAACATTTTAGGCTTTCTTGGCCATATGGTTTCTGTTGCGACTGCTCGACGCTGCTGTTGTAGTGTGGGAGCAGCCCTAGACCGTACGTAAACGGAGCGTGGCTGTGCTCCAATAAAACTTTATTTATGGATCCTGGAATCTGAATTTCACATAATTTTCACACATTATAAAATATCCTTTTGATTTTTTTTCAGTCTTTTAAAGATGTAAAAACCGTTCTTAGCTCATAGGCACATAAAAGAGGCCAGGTTTGGTCCATAGGCCATTCATAGTTTACTCACCCCTACTGGGCAGAGACCCTCTCTGTGTTTTCCTCCACGGTGTCCTCAGTGCCCAGAACAGTGCCTGGCATATAGCTGACCATTAGTATCTGTTGATGACCCCCTGCTTACTCTCCGCCCGTTGTCTCCAATTCCATCCTCATCTCTTGCTACTGCTGTATCTCCCTCTCCTGCCAGCTCCCATCCTTTGTAACCAGCAGCGAGAAGCTTCTGCATCTCTCTGCCCTCCCGCCCCTGGCCCCATCTCCAGGTCAGTGGAGGACCCCACTAGCTAATTCTCCAGTAGCCCTGGGACTGTCTCATCTGGATGCTCACATGTCTCCTCTTCTTCTCTGACAGCCCTTGGCCTCATATTTATTTCTCCAGCATCCAAAATCTTTTTACTAACAAGGCAGGATCTGGGGCTAGTTTTTGTAGCAGCAGCTGGCCCACTGGTTTCCGGCACACTTAAACTTCTAGCCCTGGGAATGCAGGATTTGCCTGTACACCTCTCAGTCTTCACCAGGACCAGAGAGCAGGCCAGCACCACAGCCCTTGGGAGAGTCCAGGGACAGCTGGTTGAAGGTTGAGGATCTTGCTCCAGGCCTTGGAGATGATGCCCTGGGTTTGGCTGCTCCTGGGGCAGCCTACACACCCTCAGTTTGGTACCTCCTGGGCAGGCACAGCATCAGTTAGAGTCCCTACAACCACAGCTGTTTTGCCTTCCTGGCCAGGAAATTCCATCTTCTAGATCATCCAGGAAAGGGCCAGAGGTGGCTGATTGGTGTAACTTATGAACAAGCTCTTTAGCACAACTTGATCAAAGGAATGGGTTCATTTGGCCAGAAACCTGTACAGCTTGACCAACAGCCTAGTCCTGGCTTTTGGCCTCATTCTTTACCAGCCTCTTGATCACAGTCATGGGAATTCCTTCAAGCTGAAGCCTCTTCTTACGTCTTCATCTCTCACCAATGGAGAACTCACCCAGTGAGCCCCCCAAGCCCCAGTCTACTGCCCTCTTCCTACTTTTCAGGGGCAATAATTTGGAGAGAAGGGAGAGGGTCTAGGATTCCCACATACCCTTTCCAGTGAGCACTGATCGTGCACCAGACACCGCACAGGTATTTTGTTCTCTGACTTCACCTAATAACTCATAACCACTCCTATTTTACAGATGTGGAAACAAACTCAGATATGTTAACTGAAATTCTCAGTCAGGCCACTAGGAAGCGGGCAAGCAGGGGTTAGAGTCCAGGTTGGTGTGGCTCTATTCACAAGCCTATTTTGAGGGCTTGCAGTGACTGCCATATCCAGCGAGTATCAGTAAACAAAACAGACAAGTCTTACCTCATGGAGCTTTTTTCCTAGTGGGAGAAACAAACAATAAACCGGTAAATATACAATATGACTGCTGGTAGAGAGGCGTGCCATGAAAGAAAGATGAGATAATACCACTGGGACTTCTCTGGTGGTCCACTGGTTAAGAATCCACCTGCCGATGCAGGGGACAGGGGTTCAATCCCTGGTCAGGGAACTGGATGCCACAGGCCACGATGAGGACTGAAAACCCTGTGTGCCACAGCCAAGACCTGGTGCAGTCAAATAAATAAATAAAATATTTTTAAACGTTTAATTATCCAGATTGAAAAAATAAGCTGTCATAGCTGCTGCTGATGAGTATTTAAATACTGAGCCAAGTTCTGGTTAAAGGTAACTACCATTATGATCGTTCCCCACATGTTGTTCCACCTGCTACTGGGAGACACATGTGCCAAGACCTTCCTCTACTGAAAGGCCAAAAAAAAGGAGTGACAGACTCCCTTCCTGGGGCAGGGAGCATCCAGAACCTGCACTCTTGAACACTATAGCAAGCTCATGGCCAGGCTACAGGAGAAGGACCTAAAACCAGGTACTCAGCCCCTATCAGCTCAGACCGCTGCTCCAGGCCAGAATAACCTCTTCCACAGGGGACAGACTAAGAACCTCACCTGTGTCCAGCACACACTTATGAGTCATGCATTTAACAAACACCTCAAGTGACTGCCCAGAACAGCCTGTTTTCATCCTATTATGAATAGTAATCATAGCTAGCTTTTATCCACGCCTCAGAGTGTATCATTTCAGAGCCTGAGATAGATTGGCTGCCTGGATCCGAGTCCCAGGTTTACTGTGTTGCAGCCAGATGCTGCTGCACATATCATTTAACCTCGCTGAGCATCTCCTATGTGCCAGGCAGTGTCAGGTGCCAGGAAAACAAGAAAGAGCCAAGAAGAGCTGATTGCCGCCCTCTCACAGCTTAGTGTCTAATTGAAGAGCCAGATGTTAATCAAGCAATCACAAAAACAAATGCAAAAGTATACCTTGAGGTATACGTCCCTGGTGGCTCTGACGGTAGAGAATCTGCCTGCAATGCTGGAAACCTGGGTTGGGAAGATTCCCTGGAGAAGGAAATGGCAAACCACTCCAGTATTCTGTCCTGGAGAACATCATGGACAGTGGAGCCTGGTAGGCTACAGTTCATGGGGTCTCAGAGAGCTGGACACGACTGAGTGACTAACACTTTCGCTTTCACACCTTGAGGAGCACTCAGGAGCAGTGTCCATTGTCCATAACAGGGAGGTAAAGAAAGATGTCCTGGAGGAAGTGATTGCGGAGATAAACTGGCTTGAGGAAGATGGAAGACAGTTTTAAGAACAAAGAACAAGGTGCTGTGGCAGGGGAACTGCAGGAAAGTCAGGAAAGTTCCAGTCAGGGGAACTGCTGGAGCTGGAGAGAAACGGAGAAAACTGTGAGCTGAGGCTGCAGCGGGATCAGCACATTGTAGGCTATAGATTGGTGTCTTGATGTCCACAGCTCTCTGCTGAGTGACCGCAACATCCCTACTACAATGATGGCAAGCTGACCTGCCCAAGCTCCCAGGCAGGGCCCAGGTGCCCTCTGTCCCCTCCCCCACCCTCCGCTCCATTTTCCATCATGACCTGCTGCCTTTCAGAGGACATGGGAAATGAAATACTCACAGGAAAGCACAATCACTACTGGGTCCTTAAATTGAGATGATGCACTTGATAGGGAATCCTTTCGTGTAAGAAGGGAAAGGACAAGAACAGCAGCTCCAGGAAGGGGGCAGACTGAAGGGAAAATCATTCCAGTTTTGCCTTCACCTACACACTTCCCACTCATCACCTCATTTTCCTCACCCAGTCCTTTGCCCTTATTCTCTGGGTCTCAGTGTGTCTTCCCAAGTTTAACTTATTTAAACTGGTTTGCAGCCAGATATTCGGCACCTGTGTGCAATCTGTTCTGAGTCCTGAGTAGGATGACTAGATTTAGCAAATCAATGGGATACCCAATTAAATCTGAATTCAGATAAGCAATAACCATTTTTTAGTCTCAGTAGGTCCAAATATTACAACGCTATCCCTGAGCAGCAGGGGCTGGGGTGTCAGAAACTGGCTCCAGTCAACTGATAACTAACGCTGATGATAATAACAGGTGCCAACATTGGCCCAGGTTACCTCCGGTTTGGCCCTCATCACGGAAGTAACCAAGTGAGTGAACAAGAGAATGAACTCTGGGCCCAGACTACCAGGGTTGTCTGTCAGCTCTGCCATTTTCTAGCTGTGTAACATTGGAGGGACCCAACAAATGAAATGCTTAACTTCTCTGTTCTCAATTTCTTCATCTGTATATTGGAGTAATAACAGCACCTACTGTATAAAGATGTTGTGAGGATTAAATGCATTTACAGGTGAAGTGTTTAGAACAGTACCTGGTCCCTGGTAAGTGCTGTGTTAATGTTAGCTGTGATTATTCATCTAAGCACACCAGACCAAATGTAAACTCCATGAGAACACGGATTTTCTTTTGTTCATTGCTAGGAGTGGGGCTGGTTTACAGTACATGCTCAAGAAGAGGCCCTGGCATGTAATATATACCCATAAATATTTACTGAATTAAATCTAGTCCTCAGGATATACCAGAAAGATTGGAATCATGATTCCCTTTTTACAGATAAGGAAACAGGTTTAGGGACACGAAAGGAGTTTTCCAACGTTAAGGATGTAGCAAGGACAGGATTCCAACCCAAATTTGTTAGGTTCCAAAGTCTTTTCCACTCAAAACTCAATTCACTTCAACAGTTGAGGTGCTACCCTTGGAAAATCATGAAATAATGGGAACATGTGGATTCAGGAGAAACCTTTATTGACTTTTTTTAAGGTCCTATAATCCGTTCCCAACCTGCTGTGTGACCTCGGGTAAGTCACCCGAGGGTGACTTTCTGAAGCTGTTTTATGACGTGTAAACCGGGAGGTCATAAGTTGGTGAAGCCTGATCAGAAGAAGACCTCTGATAAACAATCCTGCCTTAGAACAGCTTTGCAAATGGCCATTCTTCCCCCTCCCTGAAACCCGCAAGCCCATCTCTACACTCTTCCAGGGGTGAATCTCACCACACCTGGACTCCTAACACCGCTTTAGATGGAGGCTGAGTCTCTCCAGGGGGAATCCCTCTCCCTGGCCTCTTACTACAAGTGCAGCCCAAGTGTCGGTGGATCCTGGGAGCCTCCCCAGAGGGGGCACAAACCCAAATCAGCCCGGAGCCAGGTTTGCAGCTGGAGAGATTCTGGAGAGACATGGCTTGAAAAGAGCAAAGCACACGTATTAAGATATCAGTCTGGAGGCACTGTGGGCCCTGATGGTGGCGAAAGAAGATCCGTACCCTGCCCGGAGCTGGGGCGCAGGGGATCCCACTGTCGCTTTGGGGGTGTGGGAGGGTGGGATGCGGAGAGTGTCCTAGGGCCTCGCAACGAGGGGAGTACGGCTCAGGCTCCTTTCCTTTTCCAGCTTCTCCCTGGGTCAGGCCTAGGACATTCGGTGTGACTGGGAGTGGGGGGGAGGGGCGGCGGTGGTTTGAGGGGAGATAGGGGAGGTAAAGGGAATAAAGGGGTACAGGCCCGCTGGAGAGAGAGGGGGCATCTGGGGAGCTATTCCAAATGAGCTGAGTGTGGGGCGGTTTGGGCCCCGGGGACCGGGCTTGGGAGGGAGGAGCCAGGAGGGCCTCTCCTGGGTGGAGGGGAGCGTGGGCCCGGGGCTCACGGTGGAGGCGGGGCCCTCACTCCCGGCGTGGCGGAGGCGGGGGTCCTCCCTGGGAATGCCGCGCCGCGGGGGCTGGGGCGGGGCTTCGCTGTCCCCGCCCCCTCGCGCAGGTAGCCAATGGGCGCGGCGGCGCCGGGTGACGGAGGGAGCCGAAGTGCTAGTGCCGCGGCGGCGGCGGCGGACGGCCCTGCCAGAGCAAGAGGGTCTCGGCGGGGAGGAAGGGGGCGCTGGGGCCGCTGAGCGTGGGACCTCAGAACCCAGGAGGCGGCGCGGCTCTGGCCGCCGGTGGAGCACGGGCGGCCCGGCGGCGGCGCGATGCCGCTCGCCCAGCTCAAGGAGCCCTGGCCGCTCATGGAGCTGGTGCCGCTGGACCCGGAGGTGAGTGAGCTGGGCGGGGGACGGGCGCCGGCGGCCGGCAAGCCCGAGTCCCCGCAGGGGCGGGGCGGCTCGCGGCGCCGCTGTAGCCTGGCGGGCGCCCGCGAGGGCGCGAGTGCCCTCCGGTCTCCAGCCTCGTCTCCGGCTCCACCCCCTAATGCCCCGTGTGTGTGTGCGCGAGGGACCTTTCTGCCAAGCCCCGAGGAAGCCCCTTACCCCGGAGAGCGAATCCTGTGCTGCGCTTAGATCTGACCCCCGCCTCACCCCACACACACCTGGGACCTGTACCCGGAGCCGTCGGAGGTTCCTTCATTAGGGCAGACGGACCTGGGCTGGGATGCCAGATGTCTTGGATTCCACGAGACGAGGGTCATGGGAGCCCCCTCCCCCGCGCCCCCTGCCAACTTCTTGATGTCTCACAGCGGCCCTACCCCAAGGGCTCCCGGCGTCTCCGCTGCTGACCTTAGAAGGATTTCCTTCTTGATCGTCGCAGTTGTGGAATTTGGGGTGACTCTGCCCGTCTGGGACTGAAACCCTTGGTTTTCTTTGCTCCAGGCTAGGGTCAGAGGACGCCTGTGTCACCTCTCCCAGGCTGGAGAGAAAAGAATGGGGAAAAGTCCTTAGACCTTTGAGAAAATTATTCCTGGAGATGAGGAGGTCCTTGGTTCCTGCCCCCTCCCATAGGAAGGGTTGGGCCTCTAGGGAATTTGGCCTTTGCCTGCCTAGCTTCTCCCAAAAGCAACTTTTGCCTCCTGAGGATACTGTGGTTTAGGCCCTAACCTTGCAGAAGGCCTGCTCTTCCTGTGCCCCCCAGGGTCAAGGTCAAGCCCTTGAACTGGCAGATGGAGAAAACTTTCCCCTCAGCCTCATTATGGGAAGGACAGTGGGTGATACTGCCTTTCCAGGGGTATGTGGGGATATGAGGGAGATGATGGAAACCTCAGAGAGCCTGAGACCCAAAGTGATTTTCTTCTGGCTGGGGCTTGGACCCCTCCCCACTTAGATCCCCTCCTCTGCCCTCTCTTACCTGGGGCAACCACCAAGTGCCTTGCCCCTCAGGGCTGCTGGTTGGGAGCTGAGTGAGGATCCTGGGTCCCCAGCACCCGGAGTGTGCTGCCCCTTTAAAGGGATGGTCACCGCTGACACTGGCTATTGGAGGGTGGGCGCGGCAAGATTAGGTAACCAACCTGAAGGCGCAATTTGGAGTAAATTGCTCTGGGATCCCTGCCATGGGGTTTTTACGGGCCCTGCACAGCTCAGAAGTTCTCCCGCTGACTCACCCTCCGAACTGAGGAACACGGCCCTCTGCAGCCCCTAGCCACGGGCTGCCCACCCTCTAGGACTGGGGCACAAGGGGTTGGGGGCGGCGCTCAGAGGTAAATTCCTTTGTCCTGGCACACACTTGAGACCTAGGCCTCCCTAGAGGAAGGTGGACTGGGAGAGGCCAGGGAGGGACTTACTGTGGGTTATACTAGTTGGGAAGGCAGACACCCAGAAATTCAATTCCCAGTCCAGGGCACTGCTTCCTGCTTCTCTTTGGGAAATCCTGAGGCAGGGACCAGGTTTAAACAGGAAACTCAATTCAGTTTTAGTCCTACTCCACCTGAACTTTGAGAGGAAAAAAAGGCAGGCTTATTTCCTTGGTTTAGGGGGGCTGTGATTTCTCCAGGAGCTTCACCTTGAATTTGCTGTGTGACCCTCAGTCAGTCCATAGCCTCTCTGGACCTCTGTTTCTCCACTGGCCAGGGCTGGGTTCTGGCCTCTGCTTTCTGGGCCTGAGAGGGTACGGAGGCCTAAGGAGTGCTGCCCATTTTCCTCCTCCCCACTCCATGGAAGTGCCAGGCGACTCGGTGTTATTGTTTGGGTAACAGGAGCCATGGGGCGGCCAGGGCGCGGGTTGGGTGCAGGTTCTTACTGGAGAACAGGGCCTTGCTGTTCTCAGCCCAGGTGACACGTAAGTGATACGGCACCCTGACCTGCAGGTACAGGCTCCTGGCCGGGAGGGAGGCAGGCCGAGGGGCTGGGCAGGGCATTTGGCAGAGGCCTGGGATCTGCCCTCCCTGTGAAGCTGCCGAGAATGGGCTGCTCAGAGGCAGGGCCTTGTCTGGGGTGTGGCCCAGGTGGAGCCACCCCACTGGAAGTGTGGGTGAGGATCCTGCCGGGGCCTTCCCCTGGCCCTGCTGGGCTCAGTAACCGTGGCCGCAGGCCCAGCCTTGCTGTGCAGAGCTTTGCTCTGTGCTGTCCACCGCACTCCACCAGGGTGGCCTTATTAAAGTCAAATAATTCTGCAAACAGCTTCTCAGGGTAGGGAGTATTACCTCTGTCATCATATGGAACAACTGAACTCAGAGGGACCTGGCCTGCGAATTAATGTCAGAGTCAGAATTAGAATCCAGATCTCTCGCTGTCTTCTACCTAGTAGGGGGGAGACTTAAAGACAGGCAAGAGCTGGGATCAAGCCGGCCAGGTGGAAGGTACTCCAGGAGAGGCTCCGGATGTTGGCACACTCTCCTGTCCAGCCTTGGCTGAGGGCTAGTAGTTCCCGCCAGCCCTGGCACCTGGCCCCCAGCTTCCAGCAGCGGGCAGAGTTGCCAGTGCTGGGCTCTGAACCCAACTCCTGGGGCTGCTTCCTGCCTATGGGGCACGTGCTGTCTTTGTCCATCTGCTGCCCAGCTTCTCCAGACACTGCCCCGGACGCTTTTTTTCCCAAGACAGAGTGGCTTGGGTGGGAAGGAAGGATGCTTATTGGAACCCATCTCTGACCTCTGGGGAGGGGGCGCAATGGCCTGGGGGCCCTCGGTCGCTGTGCCCATGAGTATTGCTCTCTGAGGAAGCGGGAGGAGAGAGTCTCCACCCTCTTAGGGGCCAGAAGGCCTTTCCTGTAGACTCATAGACGAGGTCTTCCATTCAGTATTCTGCAAGGTCAGTATCATTGTCCTCATTCATTCATTCAGCAAGTGTTTATTGAGCACTTACCATGCGGCAAGTACTTCTCCAACCAGCAGGGTGCCACTGTGAACAAGACAGACCTGCCCGCCTAGTACAGGTGAGGAGACCGAGGCTCGAGAAGTAATGTGACAGACACATTCAGAGCGAGTGGCTGGCAGAGCCGGCAGCAGGGGCTCTGTCTCTGTGGCTGCAGACCTGTGCTCTTTCCACCCTCTGTACAATAGTCAGTCCGGAAGGGCAGATGCGCCCTGTCTTCCCAGGACCCTGGCTTTCAAGGGGAAGGTCACCTGTGGTCCTCTCTGCACTCCTAGTGCTCTCGCTAGGGCCGCCCATTTCCCCCTAGAGACCTTGTGCATCAGCTCTTACAGGCCTGGGCGTTCCATGAGGATGGCACCCAAGCCAGACCCCGGGACTGGAGGCAGCCAGACAGGCTCCCTGAGTCCTCCAAGATACTGCCCTGTAAGCGCCCACCTCTGGGTTCACCCACCACCTCCTCCTGTCTCTCACTGGGGATTCACGTGACTCTGGGTCATAGCCCCATGTCTGTCACCTGCTAACAGAGAGGCCACAGTTAAGTCACTCAGCTCTTCTGAGCCTCATCTGAAAAATGGGAGGAATAGAACCTACTCTGGCCTCCTTGCTTGCTTTGCTGGTTTGAGGTTTCATTTGACAGGCTATGTGCCAGACCCTGAGCTGGGTGCCAAGGAGACAATACCGGACAAGCCGTGGCTCCTCCCTGAGTTAATCTGAGGTTTGCTCGGTGCTGTGAGGCCCAGAGGAGGGAGGAAAGGACTTAAGGCTGTATGGACAGAGGAGAAGACATTTAACCAGGTCCTCAAAGAAGACCAGGAGTGTGCTGGAGTGACTGGGCAGGAAAGACTTTCTTGGTAGAAGGAGCCACCGTGCGAATGCTTGGGGACAAGCTGGCCTGTTCAGGGTCTCAGCTTGTTCAGTTTAGCTCCAAAATCGGGATAGTAATAATGGTGATTGTTTGTGGACCAGTTATATGCAAGCTGTACTTTTTTTTTTTTTTTTATATTTATTTAGCTGTCCCAGGTCTTAGTTGTAGCACTTGGGATCTTTAGTTGTGGCATGTGGGATCTGACCAGGGATCCAACCTGGGCCCCCCTGCTTTGGGAGTGTAGAGTCTTGGCCCACTGGACCACCAGGGACGTCCCTGGATGTATCTATTTTATAGACACTATTTTGCTTGCTTCTTAAAGCTACCCAGTGAGGTACATTACTTTTATCCCCATTTCACAGATGAGGAAACTGAAGCTTTGAGAAATGCAGTAACCTCAGGGTTATGCAGGTGATAGAAACCAGAATTTGAACCCACAAGGTCAGATTCCAGAACCCACATTAATCACCTGTGGGAGCTGGAGATGACGGCTTTGAATGCCATACCAAGGAGCTGGGACTTTATCCCACAGGCAGTGGGAAGCCGTGGAAGAGTTTGAGGCCTGGCACCTAGAAAGTTCTCAGTAAGGAGTAAGTGAGTGACCAGGGGAGTCACTCAAATGTAATGGTTGCAGTTGAGTTTTAGGAAGGGTGAGGGCTTAGAATGGGGGAGGCTGGTGTGTAGGCCCTTGTTACCATCCAGAGTTATGTCAAGAGTCTGCAATGCTGGGTGAAGTGGAACTCCGTCTACGAAGGCCTCACGCCTCCTCCTCCCCTCAGGCCTGGTTCCACCCAGTCCTGCTCCCCAAGCTCCTGAGAGAGAACACGTATGGTGGAGCCTCAGAACGCTGGCCCCTGGGGAGGATTAGGGGCATTAAGGGGGTTCAAGGGGCAGGATGTCCAGGGACTGGCGGGGAGGGAGTGCTGCTCCAGGAGCAGGGAGATTATATAATGGGGAAAGCACAGCTGTGCCTGCTGCTGCCAACAAGACTGCAGCTGCCCTGTGGACTTGGCCCCTGGTCCAAAGTCCTGGGTCTTCCTGGTCTCTCCACACTCTTGCTGCACATGAGGGCTGGAGACCGCTCCGTTTAGCTTCCCAAGGCCCGGATGGGGTAGGTTACTCACTTCATATCACACAGGAAAGGGGTGGTATACCCAGGGTGGACAGCACCCAGCGGAGGGTGAAGTCTGGGGTCTGGAGGACTGTGCAGGGGTGAGCTGCCATGCCTGCATCTCTGTTGCCCTGGCTGGGCGCTGGGCTCCTCTTCCTCAGTCTCTTGAGCACCTCCTGGTGTCAGAGACCGGATTTTGAATCCCCGCTGAGCAGCATTGTGGCTTAGGTGCCGTCACTAGGCTTCTCTGCGCCTCAGTTTCTTTCTCTGCCAAATGGGACCCGGGCCTACCTCCCAGGTCAGGAGGGTTTAATGGTGCCACAGATGTGAGGTACCAAAGCCAGTGCCGGCGTGCAGCAGGGGCGCGGAAGAGAGCAGCTGTTAGCACCAAAAGCCTCATCTCTGCCTCCCAGGACTTCCCGTTTATTAGGAGGGGCTCCCAGGTAAAGAACCTGCCTGCCAATGCAGGAGACCTAAGAGACATGAGTTCAGTCCCTGGGTGGGAAGATTCCTGGAGAAGGGAATGGCAACCCACTCCAATACTCTTGTCTGGAGTAGCCTGGCAGGCTACAGTTCATGGGGTTGCGAAGAGTTGGACACAGTTGAAGTGACTTAGCACGCACGGCCCACGAGTCCGTAGTCCCTGCATTGTGATAAGTGGTAAAATGAAGGTTCATAGGGAGTAGCAGTGATTCTGCAAGGATGGAGAGGGGTCCCAGAGCAGGCAGGGCCAGAGCATTTCTGGGCTGGACACTCTCCCAGACTTTATGTCCTTCAGCCCTTGCATCAACTCTAGGAGGTGGATGTAAATACCCATGTTACGGATTGGGAAACTGAGGCCTCTTGAGTTGGTTAGTTGGCACACACCCACAGTCCTTTCCTTCTCACTGGGAGGAGATGGCATTTGAGCCGGACCTTCAAAGATGAGATGTTTTCTAGGCAGAGAACATGGGAGGGGTGCCCAAAGCGGGCTACCTGAGTTGGGGCGATTGCAGAAGGCTTGAGGCCTGTCCCCTCCCAGAACTCCCGCCCCCACCTCCAGGGCCCCTCTAGCCACTGGGAGCATCCAAGGGCTGGGGCGCCCCATAGGGTCTGTCTTTGCTTTGTGCCACTCTGGTAAGTTCTGACAGTGTTCCCCACTCTCTCCTCTCTTTTCCAGAATGGACAAGCCTCAGGGGAGGAAGCTGGGCTTCAGCCATCCAAGGTAAGGGCCAGGCCCTAGCACCGGAGCTAGGGATCGTCAGGGGTGGAGTGACTGTTTGCCTGGAGTGGACAAGGAAGGAGGCACTGACCTTGTCCCGCCCAGGTGTGAGGCCCCCTGGCCCAGCTCAGCCTTCCTTCTCTGAAAGTGAAAGTCACTCAGTCATATCCCACTCTTTGCAACCCCGTGGACTATACAGTCCATGGGATTCTCCAGGCCAGAATACTAGAGTGGGTAGCCGTTCCCTTCTCCAAGGGATCTCCCCAACCCAGGGATTGAACTGCGTGTTGAAGGTGGATTCTTTACCATCTGAGCCACCAGGGAAGCCCAAGTCCTTCTCTGGGCCCACCTAATGCTCGAGGCAGCCCCGTATGTCAGGATTACTTGCTTCAGCCTTCCGGTTCCTCAGGGGAGTGGACTATGGCCCAGACAGGGTCAGAAGCCAGGCTAGAACTCAGGTTTACCCGTCCCCCAGACCAGGACGCTTCCTCTGCTTATTTACTCGTGGTGGCTTGGCTGACTGTATTAAGAGGGTGAAGGGGTGATGGGAGAGGCTTAAGTCCACTGGGCCTGACGAGGGCATGGCACCTGGTGCTGGAGGGAGCCTGGTGGCCTCCAGTCACACCAGGGCCCAGTGCCTGGCGTGGGGCACACAGGCCGTTTCTCAGGCCCCCTCCCAGGCCGGCTCCCTCAGCTCTACGCTCTCTGCTCCCCTTGGGTCTATCCCTTCAGCCCCCAGGGCCTGTTGCTGGTTTTGTGTGTTGACAGCACTATGAGGCTGGGGGACAGTCTGGCCTGGGCTTTCTCATCGCCGTGCTGGGAATGGCCTCACCCAGTTCTCAAGGCGTTGTGAGGTCGCAGAGCTGCTGGCTGGGGAGGGGCTGTGGAAGCCACCAGGCAGGACAGGGCCTGAGTTCTGGCGGTAGAGCCTACCTGAGTTCTGGTCCTGCCTCCACCATCGCCATTTGACCTGAAGCTTCTCCCTTCTGAGTCTGGTTTCCTCAGCAGTAAAATGGGAATAATGGTACCTGCCTCCTACCTCTCAGGAGTGACGTGAAGAACAGATAGAAGAGCAGCTGCCTGGCACACAGTAGCTTTAGTCCTGGCAGCCTGAGTGCCTGGCCGTGTTGCTCAGCTCCATTGCCTGTTAGTGGCCGCGCCCTTCTGGCCTGGGTCTGCTTAGGTACCAGACCATAAGCCTGACCTTTGAGATAGACTGAGGGCTGGTCCTGATGTTTGTCTTGACTCAGCCTCCTAAGATAAGGGAGCCGAGTTTCCTGGGGTAGGGCAGGCCAACAGAAGTAGGCTCCCACCCCTCCTCTTTTTGTTACTATGGCAACCTTGGGTCACCAAAGGCCAGGCCGAGTCATGTGGACTGAGCCCCTTGACTTGTCTCAGCCCCATGTCTCAGCCTCCTGTGGGAGAATCTCTTCCCACCAAGTAGCTGCTCCTGGTTGCCTAGTAATGAAGGGACTGTAGGTCTCCAGTGAAGGTCCAGATGTTCAGATCTTGGGGCTGTAGTTCTAGGGGTTGCAAAGGTGCCTGCAGCTTTGAGGGAACTGGTGGTGAGTACAGCTTCTCACCTCAGAGCTAGAGGGGCTGGTTAAGAGAAGACAAGCACTTACCCAGGTGGACAAACTACTCTTGATCCCAAGTCTGTGATTCCTTCCTGCTTCTGGAGCAGATCCTGGGGTGGGAAGGGAGATGAAGCTGGACGTGGATGGGGCAGGGAGAGCCTTGAATGCTACGTTAAGGGAGAGAAAGTGCCATACCAGGAGCTTTGCATTTGGTTCTCATAACATCCCCAGAGGTAGAAACTGTTACTCTCCCCATTTTACAGATGAGAAAGTTGAGGCCCTAGGTCAGATCGCTAATGGGCAATGAAGTCAGGTCTTGCTTGACCACAGAACCCACATTCCTCCCAGCCCAGGAGACACACTGAGTGCTGAAGAGGAGGAGCACTGCGTCCCCGTGAGCACAGTTTCCGTCATTACTCGGCACCTGCTCGTTCACCTTCTCTGTTGCTGCAGAATCTTGTAGCATCCCCAGTGCCCACTTTTGGGCTCAACACACCAGGGGGCGCTCAGCCTGTGGTCAGAACCTCATCGCTTTGTGCAGTGGAAGGAGCTGGTTTATCTTTTGCATCATCACATGTTCATGGCACTGGGAATCCCAAAATGAAGTCAACACCCCACCCTCAGGGAGTTCTCAGCATTGGGGAAGGGTGGTGACAAGAAAGCTGTGTGGTGGGTGCAGTGATGGGGAGGAACAGGCTGTGGGCACATAGAACCTCCATTCAGTGCCAGGCCTGACAGTGGGCAGTGAAATATACCACCTTCCTACCTGCCTCTCTGGGGCATGATGAGATGAGCACGTCTCAGGGAACCCAGTAGCATCCACTCTCAAGGTTGAGGGTGGACCAGATGGACGGGCACTGCTGTGTGTGGCAGAAGAGGAAACGTGGGCTGTAGGGCACCAGGTCACCTTCCCCGCAGAGCTGGTGTTTGCCTGGGCCTCGAAAGCCGGGATTTGGGCAGCTGGAGAGAGAAGTGGGCCTTCCAGGGGGAGGAGAGGCCTGACTTGGAGGAGAGGCAGGCTCTCTGAGTTCAAAATTCTGCTCCTCTTTCTTATTTGCCAGCTGACCTTGGGCGAGTTGTTTTACCCCTCGGAGGCTCAGATGCCTCTTCTGTAAAAGGAGAATAGAGTCCACCCGTCAGGGCCACCCAGAAGGAGGGAACGTGATGTGCATAAATTGGAGCATCCAGCAGTGTTTGAGACATCATATTGGTGTTTAATGCTTGTTTATTTGATCCGTTTCAGGCAGAAGAAAGGATTGGGGTTTTAGCAGCTGTAGAGAGGACTGCAGTCTAGGATGAGAGCTCCCCGTGTGCACCTGGTCCTTCAGGCATGCTGGGGCTCCATTCACCCTCCCTCCCTTCCTGGAGGTGGACTGGGCACCCCAGGCCCCCTCCCTGGCTATCTCCGGAGCTGGACCCCTTGGAAGCGCCTGCAGGTCTATTTTGAGAGCTGAGCGTCTCTCCCCCTCCCCTCCTCTCTTCCTGTTTATGAAACCCTGATCCCTCCCGGATCCCTCATGCTCCCCTGGCTGGAGCTCAGGCAGGATGTGATTGTGGACTTCGGGGAGCCTTGGGAGTCTCAGGTGTTGGGGGGGAATTTCCCTGGGACTGGCCGGGGAAGGCTCCCTCACCCTCCACCCTCTCAACACCTGAGACCCATGGACTCTGTCCCTTCAGCCTGCCCAGAGGAGCCCCTGCCGCAGTAAGAAAGCCCTTGCTGTTCAGGGAGTTCTGTTTACCACATCCCTTTATCTTTGTGGCCCATTTTTGCTTCTCAAAACAACCTTTTGAGGGTGCGAACATTTTACAGAAGAAACTGAGGCTTAGATAGGGAGTGAGGGTTGCACGGGAGCAAATGAGTAGACGGTTCTTAACTTCCCACCCTGCCCTCCTGGCCTCTTTTCCGTGCTGGTCTTTCTCTATATGGAGTGTCTTTTTTCCTCCTCTCTGCTTGGCCAGCTCCTGTTCATCTTCAGGGTCCAGCTAGACTGTCGCATCTTCCCAGATCTTACCCCAGGCAGGTAGTGAGAACCTGTGGGCACCTCCAGCTCTTTGCCTGCGCTGTTGCACACCATGCTTCCGTGTCGTTATTGTGTGTTTCGGGGAGCTGCCTGAGGACAAGGCTGAAGACTTCCTTAACACGTGCGCCTCCTAGTGTCTGGCTACTGGTCTGGGGACACAGCCGGGGGCCCATAGCTGTGAGTAATGTCCAGAGAGGATGCAGGCTGGCAGCCTCGCAAGGAGGGTGATGATGAAATGCTTCGGCCTGTAGGCTTCGATTTTGTCCCGAGCTGTCCGCCTTTCTGGCCATGTGGCCTTGGGCAAGTCACTTTCTGTCTGAGTCTGGTTTCCTCCTCTCTGGAATGGGATGACAGCACTTCCCTTGGAGTAGGACACCCGAGCCTGGCAGAATGCACACCAATAAAAGCTGAAGGAAAGAATGGCTTCCTGCAATAAATACTCAGTTAAGAGGCACAATTCTCATTGTCACTGCATACCAGTCCTGGCCTCGGGCCCAAGGCCAGCTCGCCTATCAAGGAGGCCTGGGAACTGTGGACCCACTGCCGAGAGGCATGCCGGGAGAGGTGTCTGGGGATGTTTGCCCCATGAGAGGGGGCACCCCTGGGAGGCCCTGCAGATGCTGCCAGCTGGGGGCGGGGCTGTTGATGTCCGTTAGGGCCAGAGATCAGCAGGTGGGCTTGGGCTGCAGCTGCTGGAGGGAGGCCTGGGATGGGGACCCTACAGGCCAGGGATCAGGCAGGGAGTGTGGTAGCGGGGGCGGCGGGGAGCGGGGGGCGCGCTCTGGGCTTCTCTCCAGCTGCCTTGTGGGAGGAAGTAAATAAGAGGAAGTATCTATGGGGGGAATGGGGCCACGACCAGGGGGTGGGATCTGGTGCTGTCCTCCCCGCTGCTGCCACCGGCAGCTCCCAGGCCCTGCACACACCCCTCCAGTGCAGGCAGTTTGGAGACAGCTTCCTTCCTATTGCCCCTTCTTGTGCCCTGCCAGCCATGGGGAGCCTTCCTTTGCTTCTGAAGGATACAGGGGTAGTGAGGAGTCGGGGCAGGGGGCGTAGCTGGTACTGGACCCAGAGAGCTTTGGGGCTCTCAGGGCAACCCCAGACCCCAGGCCCTCCAGAAGAAGCTGGAGTACAGTGAGAGGCCTCAGTCTAAGGAAGCATCTTGCACAACAGCCAGCAGGCCTCCTCAGACTGTTGTCAGGGGCTCTGTGGGGACTGGAAGGGGAAGTTCTGTGTACGTGGGGGTGTGTTTCCACAGAAGGGATGTCTGTGGAAATGGTTTCCGATCAGCGGACTGCGTGCATCTGTGTGTGTCAGTTCCTGTGAGGGCACTGGGTGAGTGATGTGGTGAGGACATGTGGCAAAGGGCCGGGCCCGGCCTCCCCCTGCCTCATGGCTACCTGTGAGGTCCATGCCTTCTGCACTGTTCCCCCTCTCCCACCGCCCCCACCTCAGGGCCCTGGGCTGACCGGCTTCTTCAGGGCAGCGCTGAGTGCAGTCGCGCCTGCTCTGTGGGCTGCCATTTTGGGTGGGCCCAGTGACGGGAAGGTCACCACAGTGGGAGGAACGCCCATGCTCTGGGCCGGACTGTCAGAGATGGTGGCCCTGCAGCCTTTTGCCCCCCATTCTCTCCTGGAGGTGTTTGCAGGTAGAGGGTGTCCCCTGCGTCACTGCCGCCTCTCCTTGTGACTTCTGTCTGTGTCCCACTCTCCTTTCCTTAGGATCAGAGGAGATGAGGAGCGGGGTCTCTCTGGGTCCACCCTGGAGTCGTGGGCTTGGGGTCTACGGTGTCCCCTCCTCCGCAGGGGAGCCTTACCCATGTTCTGTCCCTCCTCCCAGCAGAGGGGGAAGTGAGAAGGAGTGGGTCAGGGACCCTGCCTTCTGGGCCAGGAAAGTTGCAAAAGCAGAAGTGAGGGGAGTAGCCAGGCTCTCTGGCCATAGGCGTGGGCCCCACCATGCAGACCCCAGCAGACTTCCCCAGGGCTGAGAGAGACTCACGCCCCTGCCCCAGAAAGGTGAGCAGAGGCTTGGCCAGCCTCCAGTGGTGTCTGTCACCAAGGCTTTGCGCCAGGAATGGGTTTGGGGGTGGCTCTGTGCCCTGGGGTTTCCGGGTGACTACCTCTGTCCCCAGGGATGGTTCTCAGTCAGAGGCAGACCTAGCAGTGGAGACTCAGACCTCAGGACTGGGCGGGGCGGTGTTGCTGTGTGGTCTTGGCCCTCCCCAGCCCCTCTCAGCCAGGTTTTCTGCCTGTCCCACCTACTGGGTTCCTCTCGGGCCTGAGTGACCTGCAGTTTTTCGTGACTGCAGCTTCTGTGGCTGTTCAGGGTCCCTCAAGGGAGGCGTCTCTGAGGGTCAGCATCTAGAGGGAGAAGTCCCCAGACTCTCTCTGGTACTGAGGGAGGGGGCGGGCTTGGCTCGGCAGGACGTGGTGCTAGCTGACTTCCCCGCCCTCCCTTTCCTGGCCCCTGAGGCCTGCTGACCCCCGGCCAGGCGGCTGCCAGGGAGAGGACCTGGGTCTGAGCCAGCTCTGCCAGCAGTTCACTGTGAGCCTGGGGGAGGCGCTGTCCGGTGGGGCTCAGTGTCTGATTCCTGAAGTGGGGCATGACAGCTTTGGGATATCTGTCTGGGTCAGGGTCAGAGTCCTCAGATTACACTCAGCAGTGTAATCCGTCTCTGTCTAGTGACTTGATCCTGGGCCCCTCTCAGGCCCTGGCATGGGATGGAAAGCCCAAAGAAATGAAATTCCTCAGAGATGAGTCGGCCACGGGTACCAGACTGCTCTCTCTCAAGTGCCGGGGTTTTGCAGGTGACGTTCCCCCAGTTGGACCAGCAAGAACCCAGAGCTCTTTCCCTCAAGTCCAGGGTCTGACCCTCTGGGTGCCTGTGTGTCTGCCCTGGGTGTGTGTCAGCCTCCTTGGGCCTCTGACCGCTGCCCTCCTGCTTCTGCTGTTGGCTTCCTGTCTGTCTCCACTCCATGAGCGCCTGTCTTTACCTGTTGGGTCCATGTCACATAGCTGGGTGTCGTGTCCCTTCTGTCTCTGCCTGTTGAGTACATTCCCCATCTGTCTCCACCTGTTGGATGCAAGCCCCCATCTGCCTCTGCCTGTTGGATCCCCATCTGTCTCTGCCTGTTGGGTACATGTCACCATCTATCTTTGCCTGTTGGAATGTGTCCCCCCCCATCTGCCTCTCCATGGTAGGTGAGTCCCTGTCCACTTCTGCCTGTTGGGTGTGAGTCCCTTCCTGCCTCCTCTGTGTGTTGGGTACACGTCCCCATCTGTCTCTGCCTGTCGGAAGTGTATTCTTCCCACCTCCTTCCTGTTGGGTGCATGGCCCCGTGCATCCCAGCCTGCTGAGCACAGGGACTCTCCTACCCATCTGTTGGATGTGCGCCTTCCTCTGTCTTCACCTGTAGGGAGCCTGCCTCTGCCTGTTGGGTATCCCTCCTCATCTGCCTGAACATGTCTTGTCCCTGTGTCTGCCTGTTGGGCACCTGTCTCCTCCTCAGCAGCTGGCTTGGCATATGGGGCTTTCCCTCTGCAGGCCCACAGGGAGGATGGCGGGGAGGGCCAGAGGGCAGCCCTCCGGCAATGGGGAGGGTGGGGGAGAGAGAGGAAGGGAGCGTGGTAAGGGAGCTGGGAAACCACAGGCCCTGAGTGATTGGTGGCCCTGGGCTGGCCCAGCCCCCGCCTTCACCCTGCACATCCGCCTTGGGCCTGGCCACCTCCGCAGCAGCCCCGGACGCTGCCTGCTCCTGCCATGGTGCCTCGGCCCTGCCGGGCGCATGGAGCAGGATCCCAAGCCGCCCCGTCTGCGGCTCTGGGCCCTGCTCCCCTGGCTGCCCAGGAAGCAGCGGCCCAGGATCAGCCAGACTTCCCTGCCTGCCCCCGGCCCTGGCCCTGGCCCTGGCCCCAGGCAGGACTCGGTGAGTGTGCCCAGATGTCTGGGCCTGGCCTGACGGTGGTCCCTGGAACAGGTGCCCTGGTAACCAATTTGGAAACAGCTGGCTCTGGGTTCTCCTTGCCCATGCCTGACCCTCCTGGGTGACTAGACCCTGTCCAGCCTTGCTTCCTGGGAAAGTGAGGAGGCGCTTCCGGGTTCCAGGGCGGTATCCACAGATTGGAGGGAGAGCAGAGGGGTTCCAGAACATCTGGGACTGGCAGGAGTTTCTAGTAGACTTGTGTGAAGGAAGTGTCAGAGGGTGGCGCAGAGAGTCTCCGGTCTTGCTCCCCCCACCCCAGGCCGGCACTTACTGGGTTGCTAGGGGGAGTCTGAGGTGGCGACTTTGTGTCCTTGTGTGTCTTAGCCCTGTCCTTCTACCAGAGAGAGCCCATCTTCCATCTTGGCCAGAAACAAAAGCCCAGCTGTGCCTTTCCAGTACGCGAGCAAACTCGACTTCCTATTGTGGCAAAACCAAAACCTTTGTAGCCACGGGAGGGGAGCCTCCCAGGGAGGACCTGGGGCAGGTCTGTAGGCCTCAGTCAGAGCCTGGCATTGGCTCAGCCCAGCCCTGCCTGGGCACCCCTCTGGGCCTGACCAGGCTGGAGCAGCAGGAGCAATACGAGCTCGCCTGACCCGGCACCTTGGTGGTTTGGCCCTTCCCGGGTTTTGATATGGATGAACTGGGAGGCCCCATTTTCCAGGGTGGCTGGCTGCTCGGGCCTGCAGGACCCTGTCTGCTGAGATCCAGCGGGAGTAGGATCTCGGGATGGGGGGCCATGCCCTGTGCTGACCTGGATGGGGCCCACCGTGCTCACCAGCTCTGTTCCTCCATCAGGATGAGGGCGTTCTCAAGGAGATCTCCATCACGCACCATGTCAAGGCTGGCTCAGAGAAGGCCGACCCATCCCATTTTGAGCTCCTCAAGGTCCTGGGCCAGGGATCCTTTGGCAAAGTGAGTCCCGAGCCCATAGCTGGGAGGGCGGCACTGGTCATGTCACAGTAGGGGTGGGGGGACCACCTTGGAGCTCAAAGGATCAGAGGGCAAGGGTTGATGGGTCTGAGGGGAGGAGGAGAGAGGTCACTGTAGTACCCAGGGGCAACACAAGGGCAACCTGGTGTTTAGGGAAGCTGGAGGTCAGCCTGGGACCTGGGGCATGCGAACTGGCAGGTTCAGCCCCCTGCCCATCTTCTCTTCTGCTTCCCCCTCACCACCCCCACCCCAATGCCTTCTAAGGTCTTCCTGGTACGAAAGGTAACCCGACCTGACAGTGGGCACTTGTACGCCATGAAGGTACTAAAGAAGGCGACGCTGAAAGGTGAGTGGAGGGCACCTCCCCGCAGAGCCTCAGGCTGGGCAGAGATAGAGGGCAGAGGACACCAGCTCTCAGGGCCCTTGGGTCTGATGGGAGAGACAGCTCTCTCACCAGGAATACCCGGTCTGAAGATGTAGAAACAGGCCTATTCTCAGCCCCTCCTTCTCTCCCACCGTCCCTGATGGCAAAGACAGGATCCATTCAGAAGAAAAGACTTCCGGGGATTAACCTCTTCCCACCCCCCTAAGCCAAGTGCCAGTGTCTGTAGCTGAAGGACGTCTGGCAGGAGGCAGGGGGTGAGTGCAGTGTGTTGGCGGCGGGGGGGCAAGGGCTTCAGATATCAGGCATCTCCGTGGTTGGGCAGAAGCATTCTGTGAGCAGAATTGCTTCATGATGCTTGAAGAGTCTGAGGGAGACCTCTCAGAGTGGAAGAGAGTGTGAGAGGAGAGGAGAGAACCCAGGGAACGAGGCAGCTGGGCAGGTTGGAGAGGGTGAGTCAAGGCAGGGTCCCAGAGATGGATGGAGAGGTTCAGAAGGGAGCTGAGCCCACGTCTAGAATTCCCAGACTTAGGGTGTGAGGGTAGTTGCGAGTGGGCTTTGTACTGGACACTGACTCCTTGATCAGCCTGGGGACCAGGCTGGTCCTGCTGACCAGGAGGAGTGGGCCCCAGCTAGGATGGTGGGGGCAGAATAGGAGGTACTGGCCTTGGGTTCCTGTGGGCACAGTGGGCTGGCTGTAGGATGACTTAGCTGTGATGCTCTAAGACCAGCCTGGTAGGGATGGGAATCCTTCCTCAGGAGGGATGATGGGAGGAGAAAGATGCTGTGAGTGGCTCCGAGGTTGGGACGGGGGAGGGGGTGTGGGACCCCACAGGCTGGTGCAGTTGGTGCTGGGACCCAGGAGAATCTGGGTTTCAGCCTCACATGGGAGGGGCTTCCATGGGAGTAGCCAGGTGAGCTGTGCCTTTAGAGGGTGAGTTAGGCCTTCTCCCCAGACTGAAAGCATAGAGGAAAGACACCCCAGGAGGGAGGAACTATGCCTGAACAGAACTGTAGAGCAATATTAATAGTTTGAAAAATGATAGGTGTATTTGGGAAGCAGTGATGAGGGGAGTTAATCCAGCATGGTCCCAGCCTTGTCTGGTGAGGGAAGCAAGAAAATTACAAGAAGGTGAAAGGTGCTCTGAAGGGGGACATAGAGCAAGAGTCCAGAGGGCTCCAGCTCAGCTTGGCAGGTTAAGGAAGGCTTCCTGGAGGAGAGAGTGCCTGAACTGAGTCAGAGGAGAACCTGCTGATGATCAGAATGGCCTAGGGACTTTTATTCTTAAAAAAAAAAAAAGGGTGAGGTGCCTGCTCAGACCCACGAGTCTGAAATTCATGCCCAGGGAGTCTGCCCCCAGCTATAATCGGGGTTTTTTTTTCTTGCTTTTTTTGGCCACACCGCATGGCATGTGGAACTTCCCCAACCAGGGATCGAACCCACGCCCACTGTAGTGGAAGCGCAGAGTCTTAACCACTGGACCACCAGGGAAGTCTGGGAATTGGAGATTTTTATGCCAGATGGAGAAGGGGCTGATGAAGGCATCTCAGGGGGAGCCACAGGGGCAGAGGCTGGGGGCACACAAGGAACAGGTTACTTAGACTGGCTGGATCAAATGGCCCCTTGGGGCACAGCTAGCGACAGGGCTAGAGAGATGGGCAGGGCACCAAGGGCCAGTCTTGGGCACTGCCGAGAGACATGAGCAACAAGTAGAAAAGAGAGTCCTTCTTAGCCAAGGCTAGGGGCGGAGCTGTGCTGGGTGGCCAGACTTTTGGTAAGCCACTTCTTCCTTTGACCAGTGCGTGACCGTGTTCGGACCAAAATGGAGAGAGACATCCTGGCTGACGTAAACCACCCGTTTGTGGTGAAGCTGCACTACGGTAAGACCACAGACCCTCGCTGACCTCGCACCCCACCTGCCAGCCTTTGCCCTTGCTGGGGGGCTGTTGCCTCTCCTGTATACTGCCGCATCTGCCGGCTGGCAGACCAAGGGAGCTGAGGTGCAGGGACAAGGCCCAGGGCGCAGCTGGCTCCTCCATGGCCTTTTCCTGCCTCCCCAGCCTTCCAGACTGAGGGCAAGCTCTACCTTATCCTGGACTTCCTGCGCGGCGGGGACCTCTTCACCCGGCTCTCTAAAGAGGTGAGCTGATACCTGGGACACCCGGACACCCCCTGCCAGGGCCCTGGATGGAGCTGGCACGACAGTGAGGCCTCCACCTGGGACTCCCCAGGCCTGCCCAGCATTCCCTGACCCACTCTGGGACAGAGGCCGTTCCCTGGCAGAGCTTCTGAGAGTTCCCTGAGATGGGTGAGGAGAATCAGGCCCAGGATGTGATCCTGCCCTGATTCCAGGAACCCAAGCGTGGCTCTCACCTCTTCACCTCCTTGCTTCTTTTTCTTTTTTTTCTTTTTTTAAGATTTATTTATTTGCGAGTTTTTATTTATTTTTTGGCCGTGGTGGGTCTTTATTGCTGCACTCAGGCTTTCCCTAGTTGCAGCAAGTGGGGGCTGTGACTCATTGCAGTGCTTGGGTCTCTCCTTGTGGTGGCTTCTCTCATTGTGGAGCATGGGCTCTGGGGTGAATGGGCTTCAGTGGTTGTAGCTCGTGGCCTCTAGAGCTTGGCCTTAGCAGTTGTGGTGCACAGATTTAGTTGCTCCAAGGCATGTGGGATCTTCCCAGACCAGGGATCAAATCCGTGCCCCTAACATTGCAAGGTGGATTCTTAACCACTGGACCACCAGGGAAACCCCTTCACTTCCATTTTTTTTCAGGGCTTCCCTGGGCAGGGTTATGAGGATTCGAAGAAGCCCAAATCCACCTGGAAAGCTGGATTCTTTAGGATTATGTGCTGTTAACCAAAAGGCTTTTGAACTCACATATAAGAATTTGAGCCAGATATAAAAATGAGACCAGTAATACAAATTAAATTTTAGAAGAGAACCAAAGTTTTCAAATGTTTAAAATGCTGTTTGAATGATTGAATAGATAATACATGACTGAGAAGAAAAATATCCATTGAGAAGTCTTCCTCCCACCCCAGCCCTCTCGGCTCCCTCGTCTAGGTAAACATTTTTCTTTTCTAAATTTCCCATGTTTCTTTGGGAAAAAAATACAAACCAATTCAATGTATGATCTGAATCCTGACCCCTACTTTCTTACATGCAGGATACTGTTCTATATATACTGTACTTTGCTTTCTTCATGGCAGGGTGTTTTGGAGTGACTTGGCGCCTCTATCTTGGCGATGGATCTGTAGCCATCCACCGTATGGAGGGATCCTCGTTCTAGTTTATGGTTGCATTGTTGTTTAGTTGCCAAGTCGTGTCTGACTCTTTGCGACCCCATGGACTGTAGCCTGCCATGGTCCTCTGTCCATGGGAATTTCTAGGCAAGAATACTGGAGTGGGTTGCCATGCCCTCCTCCAGGGGATCTTCCCGACCCAGATGCTGAACCCATGTCTCCTGCTTGGCAGGCGGATTCTTCATCACTGAACCACCTGGGAACCCCGCATGGCTGGCATAGCACTCCGTTATGTGGGAAGGAGACAGTTCAGTTTACTGCTTGACCCTTGAGCTGTCTCCAGCCTTTCCCTATGTGCCTTTCAACGCTACCGTGAGCGACTTGCATATTAGTCAGTTCATTCTTCAAACCCCTTCATAAAGAGAAGGGGTATGGAATCTCTTAGGAGGACGGGGAAGCTGCTGACTGCCCAGTGCCCCAGCTCCTGAGAAAGGGGTGATCCCGGCTGAAGCCCCCTCCCGCCTGTTGCAGGTTATGTTCACGGAGGAGGATGTGAAGTTTTACCTGGCCGAGCTGGCTTTGGGCCTGGACCACCTGCACAGTCTAGGCATCATTTACAGAGACCTGAAGCCTGAGAAGTGAGTGAAGGCCCAGCTCTGCCCAGCTCCCTAGGGTGTGCAGAGGCAGGCCCCAGGAGCCTCTTCTAGAGCACAGCCAGTCTGAGGGGGTTGGGGGGGACTCCCCCTGAGAAAGTCCCCCTCTCTTGGGTTGCCCCCAGAACGGGTGGGTGGAGCAGAGTGGTGGTGGCAGGCTCGCCTGGGGGGCTGCCTCATCACTAGGGCTGCCATCACCAAGCACCAGGTACCTCTGTGCCTGGGTATTGCCTATCTTTTTTGCTAATCCAGTATGACATCTGAGATGCCACCGTTAAAGGCCCTTCCTTGATATGACCCTCTGTAGAATTTTCCTTAACATCTAAATATCCTCAAGTGGTAACTTGGGAGCCAGGGGCAGGTGCTTATGTGGAGTGAGATGTGGCTTTAGAGTCAGGCAGAAAGTGAAAAGTGAAAGTGTTAAGTCACTCAGTTATGTCCAACTCTTTGCAACCACTTGGACTGTAGCCCACCAGATTCTTCTGTCCGTGGAATGCTCCAGCCAAGATCATTGGAGTAGGTAGCCAGTCCTTTTTCCAGGGGATATTCCTGACCCAGGGATTGAACTTGGGTCTCCTGCATTGCAGGCAGATTCTTTACCATCTGAGCCACCGGGGAAGCACAGAGTCAGGCAGACCTGAATTCAAATCTAATCTCTGCCACCTCCTAACTCTCTGACTAGGGGAGTTATTTAACCTCCCTGGGCCTTAACTTCCCCATCATTAAAATGGGGCCATGTAAGTACCTACCTCACACAGTTGTTTCAAGAATTAGCGGAAAGGTAGGCAACACTCCTGTGCGGCACCGCCGGTCCCTGCGCCACCCACCCGTTCATCAGCCGGACCTGGTGGGCCAGCTTCCCTGGGCTGAGCCCAGCCCCTACAGACCTGTGACGTCACCTGACCCCACAAAAGGCCCACGACTGAGGGGCCCTGACCCCCTCTCTCCATTGCAGCATCCTTCTGGATGAGGAAGGCCACATCAAACTCACTGGTGAGTGGAGGGCACCTGCCCCTCCGGTTTCAGGGGAGGGCAGGATGGGCTCTAGATGGACCTGGGCTGAGGGCTAGGGTATCTGCTTATCCTGAGAGGCTGTGCCAGGCACTTAGAAGTGGTCAAAAGTCCAGGCCTGGCATGACCTGGGTTTGAATCCCAGGTCCCCACTGTGTAATGCTGAGCAGACCATCTCACCCCCCTGGGCCTCGGCTTCCTCCTGTGTACCATAGCGGTGATGCCCTCAGGCCTCTGGGCAGGGGGGCATGGGTGTGCAGGGGTGGCAGCGAGGAAGGCAGGGGGTCCTGAAGGTGTGTCCGCTTGTGCTTCTTGCCACAGACTTCGGTTTGAGCAAGGAAGCCATCGACCATGAGAAGAAGGCCTATTCCTTCTGCGGGACGGTGGAGTACATGGCCCCCGAGGTCGTCAACCGGCAGGGCCATTCCCACAGTGCAGACTGGTGGTCCTATGGGGTGTTGATGGTGAGTGCCCAGGCAGTGGTAGAGCACCCAGCATCCAGCCCAGGCACTGGGGCTCAGTTTCCCCACCTGTGGGGCACAGGGTCAGGGGAGGGTGGCTGCTGGTCTCTGAGGCTCTTCTCTTGTCCTCTCATAGCTAAGCTGGCCTCACACTCCTCCGAGCTGCAGTTTCCTTCCTTGGAAGGATTCCGGGCTTGGCCCCACCTGGGGTGCCCCCTGCCCCATACTGGGCCTCTCCCCAGCCTCAGGCCCCTAGTTCTGCTCCTGGTGGTCTGATTGATGGAGAGGGGAGGGACACACACAGTTCTTGATCCAGGTGGACCTCCTGGGCGGGGGGCTGAGCGGCTGGCCCGGGTGGGAGGAGGTGGGGGGCCTGAGGGGCGGGACCAGAGCCTGAACGGATCCTTGTTCCCTGCAGTTTGAGATGTTGACGGGCTCCCTGCCCTTCCAGGGGAAGGACCGGAAGGAGACTATGACTCTGATTCTGAAGTAAGCTCCAGCCTCTCTGACACCTCCAGGTGTCTCCTCTTCTTGGCCTAGTTTGGGGGCCAGACTAACACCCCGCACCTATCCTCACATCCTCCAAGAGCGAGACACTCCGCTGGTTTGAGTGCCGCGCTTTTGCTAGGGCCCCCTGTTCACCCACAGGGGCCTGTGGGTAGAGAATCCTGAGTCTCTGGGAGGGAAGTTAGTGGACGGCTTGTCTGGACTGAGCTGGAAATGAGACGTGGACAGAGGCGGGAGGTAAGACGGGGCCTCCGGGGCGGAGCTCAACCCTGACGAGACCCGGGGGCCATTGCAGGGCGAAGCTAGGCATGCCCCAGTTTCTAAGCACGGAAGCCCAGAGCCTCCTGCGGGCTCTGTTCAAGCGGAATCCTGCCAACCGGCTTGGTAAGTAGCCCCAGCCCAGGGGAGGGGAGCGGGTACAGCTGTGGCCTAGGCCACGGGGCCACATCTGGGGCTGAAAGGAGCCGTTGTCCTTTGTGTGGGCAGACAATGCCGGCGGCCACCCTGCCTTCTGGCCCCATGTGTGGAGTGTGGGGCGGGGGGGTGACCTGTGTCTGGGGGAAAGCAGGAACTGAGTCATCTCCACTCCCCCTGGGGATGAGGACAGAGGCCGGCACGGCTCCTCCGCCAAGGCTGCTGGCTCAGAAGAAGGGGCACGAGTTCAGGCGCCAGGGGCTCGGGACCCCACTGCTGGCACGCGGTGGTCCCTCCACAGATACTGTGGTCGGATGAGTGCTGTTTGTGAGCAGAGTGACCCAAAGCAGTTGACATGTCCCCCCGGAGCCTGAGGTCCTTGTCTCCACCAGGGACAATGGTCTCAAGCTTCGCGGATTAAATGAAGTCACATGAATGTGCCTGTAGTAGCTGCTCAGTATGTGTTGGCTCTTTGGCTCCCGGGTTCACCTGGACCTTGACCTGCTTTGTAAGGTCCCATCCAGGCGTCTGGGCTTGAAAGGAGGGAGAGCCTGTC
Organism: Ovis aries; assembly: GCF_016772045.2. NCBI lineage: Eukaryota > Metazoa > Chordata > Mammalia > Artiodactyla > Bovidae > Ovis > Ovis aries. The sequence goes on along the minus strand of NC_056055.1, from coordinate 240,316,009 downwards.
TGGTGGCTGACAAAGGCGATGGGCTAAGAGCAGCAGAGATGAGGCCTAAGTTGGTGCAGGGTTGGGGGAGGTGGGAACCCCCTGCAGATCTCAGGAAAGGTTTGACCTGTCCCAACTTTAGCCTTGGACAAGTTGTCTAGCTTCTCCTCTCTGGACCGTCCTCCCATCAGTACATGGGAGCCTGATCATTAAGAGGCTCCAGAAAGTGGAAAGTGCTGAGTGGTCTGTAGGCTTCGGGATGATGGCTGGATGGACTTGGGGTGGCGTGAGCTGAGCCCCTGGCCCGAGACCCCAGTGAGGCGCAGCCGCTCGGAGGCCAGGGCGGCTGTCTGGGGTTGGCACGCCCTGAGGCAGGCCCTCATCTGGGCTCTTTCAGGCTCCGGTCCTGATGGGGCAGAGGAGATCAAGCGGCACGTCTTCTACTCCACCATTGACTGGAATGTGAGTGAGTCTGTCCACCCTGGGCCCCAGGCAGGGCTTCGGCTGTGGTGGGAGGGGGCTTCTGCTGACTCGCGCCTCCGACGTGAAGCAGAGGTGACAATGTGGCCTTGAGGGCACGGGCTGGCCTCCCAAGGGCGAGCAGTTACGCCCTGTCTGCATAGCCTGTGCTCCGTCCAGGCCATTGACTCCTCCTCCTGCGTGGGGCTGCTGGCGGGCTGTGGGGGTGCCAAGGTAACCAGGGCGCCCACCCCACCTTGCAGAAGCTGTACCGGCGTGAGATCAAGCCACCCTTCAAGCCAGCCGTGGCGCAACCTGATGACACCTTCTACTTTGACACTGAGTTCACGTCCCGCACGCCCAAGGGTGCGTCCCTCGTCTGACTTTGTCCTGGGCTTTCCCTTCCCCAGGAGGGAAGCGGGGAGTCAGGGGCCTCTTGGGGCGCAGGGGCCCTGAGGGCTGAGCAGGCCCAGGTGTGTGGGCAGACAGGCGGGGAGTCTCTGACTCTTTGTCCCTGTCTCATTCAGCCTGGCGGTCCCGCTCTGGGGCTCTATGGGCTTCTTTGTGCCTGGGCAAGGGGGTGGGAGTGAGTGAGTGAGTGGGCCACAATAGAAAAGTCAGGACCCTTGGCCCCGGGCACCTTCAGCCCACTGGAAAGACCAGACATCAGGCTCCCACTCACGTCAAGGGTGAGGAATCTGACCTGGCAATCACGCGAGGTGGGGACGGTCCGGCAGAGCAGGGCTGACGGTGCCCAGAGGTCAGGGGCAAGCGTGGGAATTAGCTTTGGCTGCTCTGACAACTGGGCTTCGGTGACGCATCTGGAACACGGACTTAGCCGCAGACCCACTCAGTCCATGGGATTACAGATAGAAGCCAAGGAGGGGGCTTCTGAGAGGGAACTTGGTAAATCCTAGTGTTTTGGCCACATACTGGGGAGGAGTGTTCCGAAAGGCCTCCTAGAGAGACAGGTTTTACCAGAGGGGTGCTTTTCTCACTGTGGCTTGCACGTCTCTGATGTCAGGGAACTTGTCACTTCTCCGAGCAGCCTGTCCCATCTTTATTTATCTGACAAGTATGTACCAGGTACCTTAGTATGCCAGCCATGCGGGGATTGACGGTGAACAAGTCAGACCCAGGCCCTGCCTTCATATGGCTCAGGCTGTAGTGGGAGAGAGACAAAGTCAGCTCCGGGCAGCTCGGCAAGTGCAGCTTAACAGGGGCACCGGGCTGGAGGAGCAGCGTGAGGCCAGGTTTCTCAGAGGACAGTGTGTGAGCTGAGCCTCAGAGGATGGACAAGGAATGGCTGTCTAGTTATCAGGAACAGCACGTCCAGTGGCTTAGAGTCTCCTCTAAGGATCTGAGAAGCTGGGCGTGGCTGAGCTGTGGAGTGCGGGAAAGGAGGCTAAGATCACAAGCACCTCATTGCCTGGGCTAGCCCAAGGGCAGAGGAAAGGTACAGACAGGGCACAGACTTGTGACTGGAACCCTCCCTCTGGCTGCTGCAGAGAAGATGGACCTGAAAGGGCAGACCAGACACAAGGAGGCCTCCAGGAATGGATAAAGTACCTTGGCCTGGGCAGGTGGTGGATGTGAGGGTTTTTGCTGTTTCTTATATGACAGGACTGGACTTGTCTGAACACACACGGGCAGATGGGCCAAAGCCAGAGATGAGAGGTCCTGCCCAGGCTCCCATCCCGGCCAGCTTTTGGGCTACCTCGGGTCAAGGGTGCCTCCTCTTGTTCACACCCCCCTCCTGCCTCTGCAGACTCCCCAGGCATCCCCCCCAGTGCCGGTGCCCATCAGCTGTTCCGCGGCTTCAGTTTCGTGGCCACCGGCCTAATGGAGGACGACGGCAAGCCTCGGGCCACACAGGCACCCCTGCACGCGGTGGTACAGGTGAGGGGCGGGAGGAACTTCCACTTCTCAGCTGTGGTTTTCTTCCTGGAAGCCACAAGGTAGAACAGCTGAGAACACAAGCACTGAACTTGAACAGACTTGGGTTCAGACCCTGCTGCCACCGGGGAGCCCACTGCACCTCAACCTCCTTCAGCCTCAGTTTCCCCACTTGTAAAACAGGGAAAGCAGCGTGGTTATGAGTTTCTTTTCTTTTTTTTTTTTAAGTACTTTGAAACTTTATTTTAAAAATATTCTGAAATTTGAATTTTTCAAGAATCACCATCAGCTTTCCTTTCACACACATTTGGTCCTAATAAGCCCCCTGTGTCTGTGTGTTCAGTTGCCTAGTCCTGTCTGACTCTCTGAGACCCCGTGGACTGTAGCCTGCCAGGCTGCTCTGTCCATGGACTATTCCAGGCAAGAATACTGGAGTAGGTCGCCCTTCCCTTCTCCAGGTTGTGAGTTTCTTGACTCAGAGCCAGAATGTTGGAGGGCCGGAGCATACCCAGGTTGGTGGGTATGCACCCGACTGGTGCGGGGGGGGCACTCGGATCTCGTCCCACTGTCTCCCACTTGCCTACTGTCTGAACTCCATGGGAAATTTAGAGTTGAGAGGCAAGAATGGAGACTTTGGAGCTCACTGCCTGGGTCAGAGCTTCCAAGGTCAGGGATTGTGGAGGGGACACTTTCTGGTATCTGAGTTTCCTCATCTGTAAATGGGGGTAATGATAGAACCTTTCCTCGAGGGTTGTTTCAAGGATTATGTGAGTTCTATAGCACAAAGTTATGTGTAAAGTTAGGGTGACTGTGTGATTTATTATCTAACTGGGATATCTTGGTCCCAGACAAGTGTTAAACCAGACTGGATGTGAGGAGAACAGACGTGAAGCAGGGCCGTGTGCGGGCTGTGTGGTCACCTGATGAAAAGGGCTCAGAATAGTGCCTGTTACACACTCAGCATCACAGAAGCATGTGATACAGTTAATGTCTTAGACACAAGGTGGGCTGTGTCACCCAGAAAAGGGAAACAACCGGCCAACAGCCATAGGAAGTGGCAGGGCTGGGACCTGGCTCGGGCTCCCATGCCCCTCAGGCCTGCCTGGGTTCTCAGAGCCTCCAGCTCTTCCGTGTGTGTGTCCTGGCTCCTTACCTGCCTGCTCCAGCACCCGCTGACCACAAACTGCATCCAGGCGCCCGGAGCCAGCCAGCGTGCCCATCACAGAGTGCAGAAAACAGGCCCGGAGAGGGCCAGGTCTTCTGCCCCAGGCCTCCTGTTGTTCAGTCGCTAAGGGGTGTCCGGCTCTGTGACCCCAAGGACTGCAGCACACTGGGCTTCCTTCTTGCCCAGTGCCACCTCCAGGGGCCCAAGGCCTGGGGTTCTGGGAGATGACTGTCCATTCTAGAGCACGTAATCAGTCCCACCTCTTGGTCTCCTGCAGCAATTACATGGGAAGAACCTGGTTTTTAGCGATGGCTACGTGGTGAAAGAGACGATTGGTGTGGGCTCGTACTCAGAGTGCAAGCGCTGCGTCCACAAAGCCACCAACACGGAGTATGCTGTCAAGGTGAGCCTCGTGACCTCGTCCGGGCCAGGCCGCTCGGCTGGGGTGGAGGTGGTGGGTGATGTAGCCCTGGTCCTCTGGTTGGGGAGGGGTGGTGCTGGAAACTCTGTGGATGGGTGAAAGGTGTGCGGCTGAGACTCCACGCCCTGCAGCATGGGGCTCTGCGGCAGGTCGGGTGAAAGGTGTGCGGCTGAGACTCCACGCCCTGCAGCATGGGGCTCTGCGGCAGGTCAGGTGAAAGGTGTGCCGCTGAGACTACACGCCCTGCAGCATGGGGCTCTGCGGCAGGTCAGGTGAAAGTTGTCTGGCTGAGACTCCACGCCCTGCAGCATGGGACTCTGTGGCAGGTCGGGACTCTGGAGTTGATCCTCCAACACCGCCACGTGCACCCCTTTCCTCAGGTCATTGACAAGAGCAAGCGAGACCCCTCGGAAGAGATTGAAATTCTTCTGCGGTACGGGCAGCACCCCAACATCATCACTCTGAAAGATGTGAGTGGGAGTCCTTGAGGGTAGGGTGGGGACACAGGCCAGTGGGAGTCCTTGAGGGTGGGGTGGGGACACGGGCCCTCGATTCTCGGGCGGGTCTCAGGGTGGCCATTCCTTTGACTTCGGACCCTCCTCTGCTCACAGATGGGAGGTCCACTGAGGCGCCTCTAGTCTGGCTGCGCCAGGTGCCCTCCCTGGGTGACGCTGGCATTCTCTGAGAGCATTCTTGCCCTCAGGACAGAGCCAGCATCCTGTCCAGGGGCCCAGGTGAAAGCCCTGCCAAGGTGATGAGACCCAGAGCAGAACACAGGCCCCAGGCTCAGGTCTTGCCTCCCTGGCCTGGCGAGCTGGTGACCAAGGAGCCCAGGCCTGGCGTCGAGGGGAGGGGCCTGACGGCGAGGTCTCTGGCAGGTGTATGATGATGGCAAACACGTGTACCTGGTGACAGAGCTGATGCGGGGAGGGGAGCTGCTGGATAAGATCCTACGGCAGAAGTTCTTCTCGGAACGCGAGGCCAGCTTCGTCCTGCACACCATCAGCAAGACCGTGGAGTATCTGCACTCCCAGGGGGTAAGTCTTGAGTAGGGGGGCGCCGAGTGGGCCTGGGGCCAGGGGCGGCCTGGGGTCTTACCATTAGCAGAGTGCATGGACCATGACTGGCCCAGACAGTGGCAGTCTTCCACCAGCCAGACAGAGGGGAGACCCGAGATGGGTGAGTGGGCAAGTGGACAGAGGTAAGGAAGGAAAAGAGGGATGGATAAGGCCACACTGTGAAAAGGAATGTTTATTTAGGACCTAGGCAGGGATCATGCTGAGTTCCTTCTTACGTTATCTCAACTGATTTTCACAACCCTATTAGGTAGATGCTGTTCCTGGCCTCACTTTATAGTTAGGGAAGCCGAGGCTCAGAGATGTGAGCTCACTTGCCCAAGGTCACACAGCCTGGGAAGAAGGGAGCCAGAGTGTTTGACTGAGAAATTTGGGTGGGGAGCTACAGATGCAAAGTGGTTTTGAGTTACGAAGCAGCAAGATCACTGTGGGAGCTTCAAGGCTTCAGGGAGGAATCTGGCTGCGGGTTCAGCTGTCAGGACAAGAGGAAGTGGATGTAGGCGGAAATGCTGCTGGAAACACAGGCCAGTTTCTTTACAGTATTGTGGTGGTTTTCACTGTACATTGACATGAATCAGCCACAGGTGCACATCTGTCCCCCAATCCTGAGCCCCCCACCCACCTCCCTCCCCACCCCATCCCTCTGGGTTGTCTCAGAGCCCTGGCTTTGAGTGCCCTGCTTCATGCATCGAACTTGTACTGGTCATCTTTTTCACATGTGGTAATAGACATGTTTCAATGCTATTCTCTCAAATCACCCCACCCTTGCCTTCTCCCAGAGTCCAAAAGTCTGTTCTTTACATCTGTGTCTCTTTCACTGCCTTTCATATAGGATTGCCGTTACCATCTTTCTAAATTCCATATGTGTGCGTTAATATACTGTATTGGTGTTTCTCTTTCTGACTTACTTCACTCTGTATAATAGGCTCCAGATTCATCCACCTCATGAGAACTGACCCGAATGTCAAAAATGCCTTTCTGCAGTTTGTTTATTGGATTCACAATCTCTGCAAGGTTCATACCTTTCATTCACTTATCACACCCCTTAAGTCCCTTATAAAACTGAGATAAAATTTGCCTACAGTAGATCTTAAGTGTACAAGTTGATGAGTTTCGTTAAGTGTGTACATCCACGTCACCTCCATAGTAAAACCTCCCTTTCGGATGCCACTGACTTCTTGAAGAGAGCAGTTCTGTGGAATGTCCCACCTTATTTACTTATTTATTTGGCCACACTGCAGAACATATGGGATCTTAGTTCCCCAACCAGGGACTGAATCGTAACCCTACGTTGGCAGCACAAAGTCTTAACCCCTGGACCAGCAGGGAAGACCCGGTCCCTCATTCTGAATGTGTTTGCTTCCTTGTGGCATCATTTTAATTGTTTCCCTATTGCTTATATTTCCTGTAAACGGCAAGGTGCTCCAAAGTCTTAATTAGATTTCACTTCAACTTCTTTTTGGGATCAAGGAGTCAAAAAGCACTCCATGGGAGGTGCAGTGAACTTCGCACAGCATCGTGTCCGGGAGCCAGTGTCTCATTGCCCCCGTTAGTCATCAGGGGTTGGCTGAATGGGTCTGGGGATGGGTGAACGGGTGTCAGGCAGTGGGTGGGTGTGAGGTGTATCATGAGAGCCTCACCAACCTTTCATGCAGTGGTTTCAGCCTTTTGTGACATTTCCTTGAATCAATCATTTATTAGAATTTGCAAAAATAACAATGTGTAATTCTGTCTAACTTATTAGGAGGATTCTTTTGTGGAAAAGAACTTTACCTTATCACCAGAGGTCTAGTTTGGTTACTGCATGGCCGTGTTTGAAGCGGTTTTATGTTTTGAAATGACCAGTGCAAACAGACTGATATGGAAATACGTCAGGTCAGACGGTACATAGGGTGCCTTTTCCTGTTTTTTTCTCACATGAGTACTAGCTAGCATCACCCGAAGAAGGTTTAGAAGATAGAGCTGAAGTGGTGAGTTTCCAGCAGGCCACCTAAAGCTCAGAGCAGGGACTGCTGTGCCTCAGAGCTTATAGGATATTTGTTCCCTCAACGAGGGATTGAACCTGCACCCTCAGCTGTGAAGCTCAGAGTCCTAACCACTGGACCACCAGGAAGTTAGCCAGGGAAGGGCTTTTCTAGAGTGGGAGCTGCTTCCAAAAGTAGTGAGCCTCTCTATGAGGGATAGGTGAGCTCCAAGTACAGACATTCACTCTGTAGAGGTGTCATGGGAGAATATTATTTCTTGCCCAAAGGACATCTTTGGGATTTTGGAACCTATGGGCCCTAAAGTTTCTCCAGGCCAGAATACTGGAGTGGGTAGCCTTCTCCAGGAGATCTTCACAACCCAGGACTCAAACTCAGGTCTCCCTCATTGCAGGCAGATTCTTTACCAGCTGCCTCTAAAGTTTCTGGCCCTTTCCAAATATTAGGGGAAGATGATGAGGAAATTGGAAGCTCTCATGGAGGTTTTTGGAGGGAGATTCTCAAGCCGTTTACACTTTGGCAGCATCTGTGGTCCAGAAGCCGGAAATCTCATAACAGCTGAGGAATGAGAAGGGGGTGACCAGTTCTGGGCCCTCCTATTTGTTTTAATGTTATCTTCATATTGAAATATCACATTAACAGGTCATCATGTACAATTCAATAAGTCTTCAAAAAGTGAAGACACCCACGTAACCAGCACCCAGAGCAGACAGGGCTCTGCCTCTCAGCTTAGTTCCCTGACCAGGAATTGAATCCACACCCTCAGCAATGAAAACTGGGAGTTCTAACCACTGGACTACCAGGGAACTCCTCAGAGAAGGGCTTTCTAGAGTGGGAGCTGAAAGATTTCTAGTTCCCCCCAACCCCCTCGAGCCCCTTCCACTCTCCCTCCTCAAAGATAACCATGCTAAGCTGACGTCTAATTTGATATATATGTGCTCTTTTGTATCTGACTTCAGCCACTCAGCTCTCTCTCTGAGAGGCACCTGTGATGTTGTGTAGCTTCATTGCTCTGTGGTTTCTGCTGTGTGAACAGACCACAGTTTAATTATCCTTTCTGCTGTTAATGGACATGGATGGTTACTAGTTTAGTTATTTATTTTTTAAAGAAGGTATTCAAGAACGAAGGAGTTGATAGTGATGCTGGTCCCTTCGGCATATTGCTTCACAAAGCTGATAAAGTAAGACTTTGATGATATTCAGGATTCTGCGTCTCTTTTGGCTGCTCTGGGTCTTGGTTGCAGGATGCAGGATCTTTAGTTTTGGCTTGTGTGATCTGGTTCCCTGACAAGAGACGGAACTGCGTTCAGAGCCCCCTGCACTGGGAGCTTGGAGTCAGCCCCTGGACCACCAGGGACGTCTCTGTTACCAGGTTTTTTACTATGACAAGTAACGCTGCCGTGACATTCTTGCACTTGTCTCTCGTGAACACTTGTCCACTATAACCTGGGTGTCAATATGTAAAGTTGTTTTACATATTTATACTCTCCAGAAGTGTGTGAGAGTTCTGCTACTTGCCAACACTTGGCATTTTCCATCTTTTTAATTACAGCCACTCTAAGAGATGAGGAGTGGTATCCCATAGTGCTTTTAATTTACGTTTTCTGGATGACTGGTGAAGTTGAGCACCTCTTCGGCGGTTTATTGCCATTGGACAGCCTCTTTTATGGAAAGTCGGTTCAAGTCTTTCATCCATTAAGTGAAATTGGGTCGTCTGCTTTTTTTCATCTTATTTTGCAAGAGTTCTTTGTTTAATATGTGGAGCCCTTTCAAGTCTCTAGCTTCCTCAGGGCCCCAGGGTGCCGAGAACAGCCTGTCTGAGAACTCAATAGTGCTTCGCACTTTGACTTCTCTGTTTAACCGGACGACTTATGTAGACCTTCACCCTTTATCTGTGTGTGTGCGGCTGGTCACAGGTGCCCTAATGCACATCCTCCGATGATGCTGGCGAGGACAGAGCGCTTTCCACAGGCCAGACAGATTCTAAGTACTTTACACATGCGCTCACTTAACTGTTTCAACAAATCTATGAAGAAGGTATGAGTATTAGGTCACCCATTTTATAGGTGAGGAAACTGAGGCTCTGGGAGCTTAAGTAAAAGTCTCATAGCTAAACTGGCTTTAGAGTCTGTGCTTCTCCCTTGCATATGATTGGCTGCTGCTTTGGACAACATCTGTGGCCTCATTTTCCTGCCCTTCTTGTCCTCTAGTTTTTAAGGGCTTCTTAACAAGCACTCGCTGTATCTTGATATCCAGCATGAGGGTGGGGTTCACCCAGGAAGTGCTGGGCTTACTGTGGCAGCCGCTGTCATGTTCCAGGCCCTGCGCTACATACTCCTGGTACATAACTCGTATGCGCCTTCCTGTAACGCTGGGGGCTGGGCACTCTTATCAGCCCCGTTTTACAGGTGAGAAAACCAAAGGCTGGAGAGGTTGAGTGACATGTCATGATCACACAGCTGCTGCCGGCAGAGCCAGGATTCACACGCAGCCCGTCTGCCTCCTGACTGAAATCACAGCTCCTCTAGAGCCACAGCCTGTGACTCAGTGGCTGCGTTTGGCCTGCTCACCGCGGGTATTTTCTTGGTTTGGTAATTTGGCTGCTTTTGAAACCTGGGCCCGAGTTGCTGCGAAGTGATTGTCAGCTGGAGTGAGCAGCAGCTGCCTCTGGAGCCTGTTGGCCTGGCTCCACAGGGACCGTGCAGGGATCCTCATAAAGCCAACTAACTGGTGAGATTCAGCCGATCTAACGTGTAAGGTCTCCTCTGCTTTGGAGGTGTGATTCATTCATTCACGGCAGAGTTCACGTAGCGCTTGCTGTGTGCGAGTCCCTGTTCTGGCTCCTGGGGGTGAGCAGGCATTCCACAGGGAGATATGGCTGTTCACGGTTGAAGGACCCCTCTCTGACCTGAGCTCCAGGCACTGGAGGGATGTGGTGGGCAATGAGGCTAGAAAGGACAGCTCGGCTCTCCACACCAGGATGGGGACTTCAGGCTTTATCCCAAAGTAGTAGGGAGCCAATGAAGGTTTTTCACAGCTCTCAGGGAGGTACCATGAGCTCATGGGAGAAGGAAAGTGAAAATGAGTTTAGTCTGGGATTGTTGGGCTTGAGGGGCTAGGGGACATTCAGTGGTTGCCATCTGGTCAGCAGCTGTGCGATGCTGGACTCAGAAAAGTTCCGGGTTAGTGTCGGAGATCTGAGAGTTGTTAATAATTAGGTGAGTTAGTGACTCTGAATGGAACCATGCAGAGGGAGAGGGTGTGGATGAAAAGCAAGTGGGATGCGTCAGCCTCCTCCGGTTACACACGAGTACATGGGGCCAGGGGAGGGTCATGTGCTTAAGGCCTCGGCAGTGTCGTTTGTCCATTTCTTCAGCAGGCATTTATTGAATACCTACTGTGTGCTGGGAACTGTTCTTAATGCTGGGATGCAGCAGTGAGCCAAACACTCATGGAGCTTACATTCCAGTGGGTGGGTTCTGAAGACGATGAAGTGAATCTCCAACAGTGGTAAACGCTGTGGGTAAAGATAAGCAGGGTGAGGAGAGTAAGGAGTACTGGTCTGTGGTTGCTGTTTTATATGGAATGGACCAGGTGGCGTTTTATATTTCATATGGAATGGTCCAGGGAAGCCCTGATTGGTAAGGTGACAATTTGAGCTGAAACCTGAAAGAAATAAGAGAATGAGCCAGGCAGATGCCTAAGGGGAGAGTATTCCAGAAAAAGGGAATAGCAAGTGCAAAGGCCCTGGGGCAGGAGTGTGCTTAGCACTTTGAAGGAAGAGCAAAGAGGCTGGCGTGGCCAAAGCCAGCTGAGCAAGGAAAGGAGTGATAGAGTGCCAGCGATGTGGGCAAGCAGTAGGGGAGAGAGGAGGTGAGGCCACCAGGCCATCGTAAAGACTGTTCTTCCTAAGAGGGGAACCCTTGGAGGTGACATGATCTGACTTACATTTAACAGGATCACTCTGGCAGCTCTGTTTAGAACAGGCCATAGGAGATGAGACAGAAGCAGAGAGACCGGTTAGGAGGTTGTTGCCGTATTCCAGGGGAGGGATGATAATGGCTGGGATCTGCATGCTGCTAGTAGAGGGGCTGAGAAGTGCCTGGGCTCTGGACATTAAAAAAAAAAAACATTTATTTATTTGACTACCAGGTTTTAGTTGTGGCACTCCGAATCTTTAGCTGTGGCGTGTGAGATCTTGTTCCCTGACCAGGGATCAAACCTAGGCCCCCTGCATTGAGAGCACAAAGTCTTAACCACTGGACCACTATCCAGGGAAGTCCCCGGATATATTTTAATGGTAGACCCAGCTGTGTTTGGTGATGGATTGATAGAGTCATTCTTAATTCCTCTTTTTTTCTCATATTCCTCAAAGATTTTGACCCATGCAATGGGAAGAATGGAGTTGCCGTTAGGTCACATGTGTGGTCCCCCGCTTCCCAGGTGGTGCTAGTGGTAGAGAACCCGCCTGCCAATGCAGGAGACATAAGGAGACGTGGGTTTGTCTGATCCCTGAGTTGGGACGATCCCTTGGAGGACAGCGTGGCGCCCACTCCAGTATTCATGCCTAGAGAATCCAGTGGACAGAGGAGTCTGGTGGGCTATAGTCTGTGGGTTCCCGAGTCAGACACGACGGGAGCGACTTAGCATGCGTGCATGTACACACCTGTGTGGCACGCAGCTTTGAGGAGTTCCCTGTGGATGGTGAAGTTAGAGCTGACAAGTGGCTCAGTGGTAAAGAACCCGCCTGCCAGTGCAGGAGACACAAGAGTCTTGGGTTTGATCTCTGAGTCAGAAAGACCCCCCGGGGTAGGAAATGGCAACCCACTCCAGGATTCTTGCCTGGAAAATTCCACGGATAGAGGAACCTGACAGGCTACAGTCCATGGGGTTGCAAAGTTGGACGCAACTGAGCACGCGCACGCACACAGACATTGACCTAGAGGGTTCAGGTTGATAACACCAGCAGCAGCAAGGCCCCTTGGCAGCCCCTTCCCCCCTTTCAGATTCTGGGTCCTTCTGCCCCCTCTCTGGGCCCATCTTCTGACTCTCCCAGCCCTGGCAGTGGACCTGGGCCCCGGCAGCCTGCCCACCTGGAGGACTGACCCAGCCCCCTGCCCCCAGGTCGTGCACAGGGACCTCAAGCCCAGCAACATCCTGTATGTGGATGAGAGTGGGAATCCCGAGTGCCTGCGCATCTGTGACTTTGGCTTCGCCAAGCAGCTGCGGGCTGAAAACGGGCTCCTCATGACACCTTGCTACACCGCCAACTTCGTGGCACCTGAGGTGAGCGGCCCAGCCTCCTCAGCTGCGAGAGTGAGGGGGGGGCCTGGCACAAGGGCCTTGTGTCCCTTCCAGAGGCCCCACGCTGTCCAGGACTCCAGTCTGTGTGGTCTCAGTCCAAGTACCAAGGCAGGATCAGCCCATGCCTGGGACCCTTGTCCTGCGTTTTGGGGAGTAGCAGGCAGGCATGTGCCCCTCAGCCCGACCACCCTCCCCTGCCCGCCTTCCTGCCAGGTCCTGAAGCGCCAGGGCTATGATGAAGGCTGTGACATTTGGAGCCTGGGCATTCTGCTGTACACCATGCTGGCGGGGTGAGTGCCCCTCTGGCCTGCACCCTGTCTGCCCCCACCCTTCCTCCAGCCCTAGTGTACAGGCTGGGGTGTTGCTTGTCTGATGGGAGAGACTCATCCCTGCTTCAGGAAGAGCTGGAGACAGGGATGTGGTGCTGCCTTTGGGAGCTCCACCTTGGGGAGGAAGTGCCGCCTTTGGGGGCACCCACTCTGAAGGGGGAGATACAGTCCGCCCCCCGCCACCCCGGCCACCTCAGTGGAGGCCAGAGGCCATACCCACACCAGGTGGACTTTCCCCCAGATACACTCCATTTGCCAATGGACCCAGTGACACGCCAGAGGAAATCCTGACCCGGATCGGCAGTGGCAAGTTCACTCTCAGTGGGGGAAACTGGAACGCGGTTTCGGACACAGCCAAGGTGAGCCTGTAAGGCCTGGGCCCTGCTCACTCAGGGCTGGGGAGGCAGGGTCCCATCCCAGGACTTTTCAGCGTTTCACAGGCGGGGGGCTGGCAGCCTCATTTCTCCATGTGGAATATCCCACAAACCTCTGTTGCTGTACTTCTGCAAGTGGAAGATTCCCAGGCAGACTGCTCCCCCTCCCCCGCCCTCTATCTTGTGTATTGTTTGGGCAACTTGGTGATCATTCACTGGCCCTTCCTGTGTTCTGGGCCCTGAAGGGGGACAGAGGGCTGCATCGTCACGGCCCCTGCCTCTTGGGGACTTAGTGTGAGGGGACAGACAGGTTTGCACACAAGGGGACAGAGAAGCAGATCCTCCTGGTCAGAGGTATAGGCAGTGGAGACCCAGGCAGGGCTACGGGCCACCAGGCAGACAGGCCTTCTCAGAGGAAGGAACATTTGCGCTTTCAGTACTAAACAACAGGTCCCAGTGGTGGGAACCTCTGTGTCAGACGCTGGGTTGAGTCCTTAGTGAACAGTACCCCCTCACATTGACGTTATGCTGCTGCTGCTGCTAAGTCACTTCAGTCGTGTCCGACTCGGTGCGACCCCAGAGACGGCAGCACACCAGGCTCCCCTGTCCCTGGGATTCTCCAGGCAAGAACACTGGAGTGGGTTGCCATTTCCTTCTCCAATGCATGAAAGTGAAAAGTCAAAGTGAAGTCGCTCAGTCATGTCCACTCTTCGCGACCCCATGGACTGCAGCCTACCAGGCTCCTCCGCCCATGGGATTTTCCAGGCAAGAGTACTGGAGTGGGGTGCCATTGCCTTCTCCGATTGACCTTATGAGTTGGGTACTTTTGTCATCCTGTTTCTCAGAGGGGAAGCTGAAACTCAGAGGGTCAAAGTAACTTGCCCCAGATATCCAGTCCACGAGCAGCGGAGTGAGGTTTTGATCCTTCCCAGCCCCACCCTTTGGTTCTTCCCATCTTCCTGCCCGGCTTCTAGACAGTGAAAGAGGAAAGAAAGGGCCTTCCAGGAAGAAATCCCCAAAAAGGGCATGTGCCACTTGAGGAGGCCCTGGAGCAGCGTGGAGAATGGGTCGCAGGGGCTACTGCAAGGGTCCAGGCGGGAGATTGCAGGAAACAGCTGCCTTAGCCATTCCCCATCAGCCAGGCCCAGCACTCTGCTCCCCTGCTAGCCTCTCCCACCAACTCCTTGCCTGCTCGTCCCCAGGACCTGGTATCTAAGATGCTGCACGTGGACCCCCACCAGCGCCTCACAGCCAAGCAGGTCCTGCAGCACCCGTGGATCACCCAGAAAGACAAGCTTCCGCAGAGCCAGCTGTCACACCAGGACCTGCAGCTTGTGAAGGTACCGCCACCCTCGGCTGCCGGGCCGCAGGGGCCCAAGCCAGGGTTCCGTGGGCGAGGACTCAGGGGGCTAGAGCCAGGAGACGCCACGTACGTCTCTCCCCAGGGAGCCCCCGTCTGACATGCCGGGGTGTCGACAGTGCACTCGTGGCCCCCAGTCCTTTGGGGGCGAGCACAGCTCCGGCACTCTGAAGCCTCCAGTCTGAAGGAGGAGGCAGGACTCATGACCATGAAGAACCACCAAGGCAGGGTTAACGGGACCGGGTGGGCCGTAGAACCCTGGGAGGGGCTGGCGCTGCCCTGGAGCACATGTACCTCCCACCCTCGTGAACTGAGCCCCCCTTGTCTCCCAGGGAGCCATGGCAGCTACCTACTCAGCGCTCAACAGCTCCAAGCCCACCCCTCAGCTGAAGCCCATCGAGTCGTCTATCCTGGCCCAGCGGCGGGTGAGGAAGCTGCCATCCACCACCCTGTGAGGGGCCTGAGCATCCAGGCCGCAGGGCGGTGCTAGCTGGATGGAGGCAGCGTGCTCCCCAGAGGAAGCAGGCCCGAATCCCAGGGCCAGAGGGAGCGGAGCCCCGAGGGGCCCAAGAAGCAGCCAGCCCGGATCACCCCAGGGAGGGTGTGAGAAGTGCCTTCTCCTTCCCCAGGACGGACTCTTCTCGGCTCAGGCTCTGCTGGTTGAAATCAATTCACTGTACAAACTCTTTATCTATTTTTAAGGACAAAGTGGCATCAACCACCATGGATTTCTACAAGATCCATTTGCCTTTCTGGGAGCAGAAGGAGCCAGTGGAGCCCCAGGAGGGCGCTGAGTCACACAAGGACACTCTGTGGCTGAGACCCCTTAGAGCAGCTTTAGGATTCTCCCAGGGGGACCCCCACGATTGGCCGTCTGTAGCCATCTGCACCCACCTCCGAGGCAGTCTGGCGTCCCCTCCCAGAGCCTTTGGCTGTTTAGCAGAACTTGCTCTATCCCAGTTGGCTCCTTTTCTGTTCTGTTGTGCTGCAGCGGGGGAGGTCTGGAACCACTTTCTGCTAGAGGAGAGGACCAAGGCCCTGTGGCTCCCAGCTCCAGGCACCAGCATCCACCCCTGGGTCCCCTGCAGTCAGGTCGAGCAGTCCCTGAAGGAGCATCGAGAAAGCACTTTCCGGCTGACTTCTGTTGGAGTCCGCCACAGGACAGAGTTCGCAAGAGGCCTGTGGGGCGGGCCAAGACAGGCAGGAGCTTTTTTCATTTCTTCCTCAGCTGGTAACTCAGGGTTCATCTGTCCATGGCCTTTCTAATAAACTTGCAGTTGAATTGAAGCATGCTTACCTCTGCTTGTCATCCCTGGATTTGCCCACCCTCTGCTGTTGGGTGTTGAGGACTTCAGCCGTGACCAGTATTGGGCCTGGGCCAGTTGGCCCACTGCTTGGAGCTCAGTTGGGGAGCAGTGGGAGTCCCACTGGCTCTGCCCATTTCTGCCAGGGATTCCATCATGGTATTGATAATCAGTCAGTTCAGTTCAGTCGCTCAGTCATGTCTGACTCTTTGCAACTCCATGAATCGCAGCACACCAGGCCTCCCTGTCCATCACCAACTCCCGGAGTCCACCCAAACTCATGTCCATCGAGTCGGTGATGCCATCCAGCCATCTCATCCTCTGTCGTCCCCTTCTCCTCCTGCCCCCAATCCCTCCCAGCATCAGGGTCTTTTCCAATGAGTCAACTTTTTTCATGAGGTGGCCAAACTGTTGGGAGCTTCAGCTTCAGCATCAGTCCTTCCAATGAACACCCAGGACTGACCTCCTTTAGAATGGACTGGTTGGATCTCGTTGAAGTCCAAGGGATTCTCAAGGGTCTTCTCCAACACCACAGTTCAAAAGCATATTCAGCGCTTAGCTTTCTTCACATTCCAACTCTCACATCCATACATGACCACTGGAAAAACCATAGCCTTGTCTAGACGGACCTTTGTTGGCAAAGTAATCTCTGCTTTTGAATATGCTATCTAGGTTGGTCATAACTTTCCTTCCAAGGAGTAAACATCTTTTCATTTCACGGCTGCAGTCACCATCTGCAGTGATTTTGGAGCCCCCCAAAATAAAGTCTGACACTGTTTCCACTGTTTCCCATCTATTTCCCATGAAGTGATGGGACCAGATATCATGATCTTAGTTTTCTGAATGTTGAGCTTTAAGCCAACTTTTTCATTCTCCTCTTTCACTTTCATCAAGAGACTCTTTAATTCCTCTTCACTTTCTGCCAAAAGAGTGGTGTTATCTGCATATCTGAGGTTATTGATATTTCTCCCGGCAATCTTGATTCCAGCTTGTGTTTCTTCCAGCCCAGCGTTTCTCATGATGTACTCTGCATAGAAGTTAAATAAGCAGGGTGACAATAGACAGCCTTGACGTACTCCTTTTCCTATTTGGAGCCAGTCTGTTGTTCCATGTCCAGTTCTAACTGTTGCTTCCTGACCTGCATATAGGTTTCTCAAGAGGCAGGTCAGATGGTCTGGTATTCCCATCTCTTGAAGAATTTTCCACAGTTTATTGTGATCCACACAGTCAAAGGCTTTGGCATAATCAATGAAGCAGAAATAGATGTTTTTCTGGAACTCTTGCTTTTCGATGATCCAGTGGATGTTGGCAATTTGATCTCTGGATCCTCTGTCTTTTCTAAAACCAGCTTGAACATATGGAAGTTCACGGTTCATGGATTGCTGAAGCCTGGCTTGGAGAATTTTGAGCATTACTTCACTAGCCTGTGAGATGAGTGCAATTGTGCGGTAGTTTGAGCATTCTTTGGCATTGCCTTTCTTTGGGATTGGAATGAAAACTGACCTTTTCCAGTCCTGTGGCCACTGCTGAGCTTTGTAATGGGATTATTAGCCACTTGTGACCAAGTGCCAGGCACTGTGCCTGAGCCTTACATGTATTTCTCATTTGATCTTCTTTTAAATTTATTTTATTTTTGGCTGTGCTGGGTCTTCACTGCTGCACTCGGGCTTTCTCTAGTTGCAGCAGTAGGGGGTGGGGGCTATTCTCAATTTGTGGTGCACAAGCTTCTCATTGCAGGGGCTTCTCTTGTTGCAGAGCATGGGCTCTAGGCATGCAGGCTTCAGTAACTGTTGTATGTGGGCTCAGTTTGGTGACTTTTGACCTCCGGCGCACAGGCTGAGTAGTTGTGGGGCGCAGGCTTACTTGCTCTGAGGTGTGTAGAATCTTCCCAGACCAGGGATCGAACCTGTGTCCCCTGCATTGGCAGGTGGATTCTTAACCACTGGACCTCTAGGCAAGTCCTTCTCATTTAATCTTAACTCTGTGAGGAAGATGCTATCATGTTATTATCCCTGTTTAATAAATGGGGAAACTGAGGCTTGGGGTGGAGGGAATTGACATTTCCTCACACGATAAATTTTCTCTGGGTACCTATTCTGGCCCTGTTCCAGATGCCAGTGAACCAAGTAGAAAACAAGGTCACTGTTTTCCTGGACTGACTTCTTAGTGGAGAAACAATTAAACAAAGGTCAGCTACTGGTGAAACATGAGGAGTGAAACTGGGTAAGACATAAGGTGATCAGGGAAGGCCTCTCAGGGGAGGTCACCCAGAAGCTGAGATCTGAATGATGAGAAGGGCCCAGCCAGGACCAGGAGACAGAGGGCAGGGTCAGAACAAAGGCGCCGAGCAGGAAGTAGGCTGTGCTCAGGGACTGGAGAGAGGCCAACAAGACTGTGGTGTCTGGGCCGGGGGTTCACGTGAGATGAGGCTCAGAAGGAAGGCAGAGGCCAGACATGCTGGGTTTTATAGGCTAGGGTAAGGAGTTAGGTTCAATTCTAGATGAGATGCAAGCTCCTAAAGGAATTTCGTGAAGCAGGAAAGTGGGGTGATTTGATTTATATTTTAGAAAAATCACTCTAATGTGTAGAGAATGGACAGGGGGAGAAGGGGGAGAGGGCAGGCAGAAAGCAAAGCGACCAGTAGCCTCTGTAGCAGCTCACACAAACGAGGAGGTCGCCTGGACTAGGGTGGTGGGAGTGGACAGAAGAGGGAGTAAAGGGTCCGGGTAAGCTTGGGAGGTAAAGTAGACAGTGCTTGCTATCAGTTTGGATATAGAGACTGAGAAAAGGGCCTTTCATGGATAGTTTCTAGGTTTTGACTTGAGTTCTTGAGTCCTGAGGGCGACATTGGCAGGAGTAGTGTGAGAACCCTGTTGTTCTTTAGTCACTGTGTCGTGTCTGACTCTGCTGTGACCCCAAGGATAGTAGCCTGCCAGGCTCCCCTGTCCATGGGATTTCTCAGGCAAGAGTACTGGAGTGGGTTGCCATTTCCTTCTCCAGGAGATCTTCCCAGATCAGGGATTGAACTCGTGTCTCCTGCAGTGGCAGGCAGATTCTTTACCATTGACCCACCAGGGAAGCCCTTGAAAAATTTAGGAGATGCCTTATAAATATCCAAACAGAGGTGTCAACTAAGAGTTGTAATTAAAAGTGGCAGTTCGGGAGAGAGGTCTGGATTGGAAGTCTAAATTTGGGAGCCATTAGTTTAGAGAAAGTTTGTAGAGCCAGGAGGTTGGGCTTTCAAAATGTGGTCCCTGGACCGGCAGTATCAGCATCACCTGGGAATTTGTTAGAAATGCAGAAACTTAGGGCCATCCCCAGAACTGCTCAATTAGAATCTACATTCTAATGAGATCTACATGTGATTTGTGTACACATTAAAGTTTGAGAAGTGCTATCGTAGGGACTGTTCATACCAAACACCCTTTTCCAACAACACAAGAGACAACTCAACACATGGACATCACCTAATGGTCAATACCGAAATCAGACTGATTGTATTTTTTGCAGCCAAGGATAGAGAAGCTCTATACAGTCAGCAAAAACAAGGCTTGGAGCTGACTGTGGCTCAGATCATCAGCTCCTTATTGCAAAATTCAGGCTTATATTGAAGAAAGTAGAGAAAACCATTAGACCATTCAAGTGTGACCTAAATC
Organism: Ovis aries; assembly: GCF_016772045.2. Classification (NCBI taxonomy): domain Eukaryota; kingdom Metazoa; phylum Chordata; class Mammalia; order Artiodactyla; family Bovidae; genus Ovis; species Ovis aries. Next base: position 240,296,704 of record NC_056055.1, on the reverse strand, counting down.
AAATCCCTTATGATTTACGCAGTGGAGGTAATGAATAGACCCAAGGGATTAGATCTAGTAGACAGATTGCCTGAAGAGCTATAGATGGAAGTTCATAACATTGTACAGGAGGCAGTGACCAAAATCATCCCCAAGAAAAAGAAATGCAAGAAGGCAAAGTAGTTGTCTGAGGAGGTTTTACAAATAGCTAAGGAAAGAAGAGAAGTGAAAGGCAAGGGAGAAATTGAATTGCAGAATTCTAGAGAATAGCAAGGAAAAAAAAGAAGGCCTTCTTACATGAACAACACAAAGAAATCGAGGAAAACAACAGAATGGGAAAATTGGAGATAGCAAGGGAATATTTTGTGCAAGGATGGGCACCATAAAGGACAGAAATGGTAAGGACCTAACAGAAGCAGAAGAGATTAAGAAGAGGTGGCAGGAATACACAAAACTACACAAAAAAGGTCTTAATGACCCAGAAAACCGTGATGGTGTGGTCACTCACTTAGAGCCAGACATCCTGGAGTGTGAAGTCAAGTGAGCCTTAGAAAGCATTACTACAAAGTTGGTGGAGGTGATGGAATTCCAGCATAACTATTCAAAATCCTAAAAGATGATGGTGCTAAAGTGTTGCACTCAATATGTCAACAAACTTGGAAAACTCAGCTGTGGCCAAAGGACTGGAAAAGGTCAGTTTTCATTCCAATCCCAAAGAGGGGCAATGCCAAAGAATGTTTAAACTACCATACAATTGCATTCATTTCACATACTAGTAAGGTTATGCTCAAAATCCTTCAAGCTAGGCTTCAACAGTATGTGAGCCAAGAACTTCCAGATGTACAAACTGGGTTTAGAAAAGGCAGAGGAATCAGAGATCAAACTGCCAACTTTCATTGGATCATAGAGAAAGTAAGGGAATACCAGAAAAACATCTACTTCTGCTTCATTGATTACTCTAAAGCTTTTGACTGTGTGGATCACAGCAAACTGTGGAAAATTCTTAGAGATGAAAAAAACAGATCATCTTACCTGTCTGCTGAGAAGCCTGTATACAGGTCAAGAAGCAACAGTTAGAACCAGACATGGAACAACAGACTGGTTCTAAATTGGGAAAGGAGTATATCAAGTCTATATATTATGACCCTGCTTATTTAACTCATGTGCAGAGTATACCATGTGAAATGCCAGGCTGGATGAATCACAAGCTGGAATCAAGATTTCTGGGAGAAATATCAACAACAGATATGCAGATGATAACCACTCTAATGGCAGAAAGTGAAAAGGAGCTAAAGAACCTCTTGGTGAGGGTGAAGGAAAAGAGCGAAAAGCCTGGCTTAAAATTCAGTGTTCAAAAAACTAAGATCATGGCATCCAGTCCCATAACTTCATGGCAAATAGATGGGGGAAAAGTGGAAGCGGTGACAGATTTTCTCTTTTGGGGCTCCAAAATCACTACAGTGAATGCAGCCATGAAATTAAAAGACGCTTGCTCCTTGGAAGGAAAGCTGTGACAAACCTAGACAGCATATTAAAAAGTTTACAGACATCACTTTCTGACAAAGGTCCATATAGTCAAAGCTATGGTTTTTCTAGTAATCATGTACAGATGTGAGAGTTGGACCATAAAGAAGGCTGAGCGCCAAAGAATTGATGGTTTTGAACTGTGGTGTTGGAGAAGAAGACTCTTGAGAGTCCCTTGGACTGCAAGGAGATCAATCCAGTCTATCTTAAAGGAAGTCAACTCTGAACATTCATTGGAAGGACTGATTCTGAAGCTGAAGCTCCAATACTTTCACCACCTGATTGGAAGAGGGACTCGCTGGAAAAGACCCTGATGCTGAGAAAGACTGAGGGCAAGAGTTGGGGATGACAGAGGATGAGATGGTTGGATAGCATCCCTGGCTCAATGGACATGAATTTGAGCAAACTCGAAGCGATAGTGAAGGACAGGAAAGCCGGGCATGCTGCAGTCCACGGGGTCGCAAAGAATCAGACACAGTTTAGTGACTGAACAATAATAACCGTTGTAGGGACTGAGAGCAGGGAAGGGGATTGATGGAGAATGAGCACATACTAGCATTTAGAGGAGATGACCTGGAGGAGGGAGAGCCAGCAAAGGAAAGGAGAGAACAGGGAATGGGGACCTGCCAGTCTGGCACAGTCCAGAGCTTTACGAACCAGAGGCTTCTGCTTCTGTTATTTCTCAACCGCCTCACTTTATAGACAAGAAAGCCAGGACCCAAGAGATGAGTAAGTCTTATCACAATAGAAGGAGATCCTGACATGGCAGTTCAACTTCTGAGCTGATCTTGATTTGCGGTTTCTGAGCTAGCAGTCTCCCTACAGGAGCAGGGAAAGCTGAGCTGGAACCCCAAAGGCCGAGGCGCTCTCCTGAACACCCACTCACACACGTAGTCCTGAGCCCCCGACCAGGGTATGTTCCATTTCTCTGTGCAATGAAATCAACATTTACTATCCCACCCACCACCCGAGGTCGTCCACCTTGAACGCCATCATCTTTGCTGAAATCCTGAGGCTCATCCCTGACCCCTTCCCCCACTTCCTACATCCAATCTGCCTTCTGATCCCTTCAATATTGTTCCCTAAATACTTGAGGGATCCATCCCCTTCTCTCCCTTCTCCCCATATGCCTCTTTTTTGTTCCTTATTTGTTTTTGTTTTTAATATTTATTATTTATTTATTGGCTGCATTGGGTCTTAGCTGCAGCACGTGGAATCTTTGTTGCGGCTCACAGGCTTTGCTCTAGTTGTGGCACATGGGCTTAGCTGCCCTGCTGCCTGTAGGATCTTAGTTCCCTAACCAGGGGCCAAACAAGCACCTCCACCCCACCCATTGGAAGGCGGATTCTCAACCACTGGACTACCCGGGAAGTCCCGATCTTGTTTTTTGTTGTTGTTGTTCTTTGCCGCTGCCTACTACTTCCCTTTGGTCTTTTGTGTCCCCAGCATCCTCCATTTAGAATCACAAATTCTGACCCAGCATCTGCCCTGGAGTGGCTCCCTGCTGTCCACAGAGAGAGCCCAGACAGTCAGTCCTAGTCTGACAGTCAGTGTCCTGTGTGACCTGGTCGCTGCTGAGCCCCAGCATCAGCTCTCATAACTTGTCCCCAGACTGTTCACAAGACCTGAACTTGCCAGGCTCCTGTCTCCACTGGATTCTGCCTGGCTAACTTCTACTCATCCTTTAGGAAAATTCAAATGACACCTCCGGGAAGCCAGCTAGGACATCCTAGACAGGGTTTGGCAGTTCTCCTTCGGGATCCCCAGACACTCTATGTTATACAGATTTGGAACTGGCTGATGATGTATTTTCTCCCTACCCCGTCTGTGAACGCGAAGGTATGGGCTGTGTTTTGTTCATTTCTGTATCCTAAGCACCTAGCTCCAGGCCTGGCACACAATATTTTTGGTTCTCAGCTAGCGTTTGTTGAATGAGTGAATGAGAGAGAATGCAGGAACAGTGGGCTTGGAGGTGCAAGGGGAAGCATAGAAACTTCACCCACAGAGTTACAGGAGCCTGGAGAGGCAACCAAGGAGGAAGAAAAGAAGCCGATGTTCTGACACACCAAGCAGTTAGTGTCTTGCCCCAGGCACCAGAGGGGGGATTCAAGAACCAAGATGGCTAGAGTGAGAGTCCGCAACGGCTTTCTCAGCAGCTAAATCCCGACACTCATGTACTTCACCTCTCTGAGCCTCAGGTTCCTCACTTGCTAAATGGGAATCACAATCTGGGCTCATCTCACAGCTTAACCTAAAGATCAAATGAGCAAGTGAGTTTGCACATGTTTTGGAAGGTAAGAAGTGTAGCTTACGCAGTTAAGCTTCTTCTAACTTTTACAAGGTGAGCCCCTATCCCAGCTACTGCCCTCAGGAACTCAGTGGATTTCAGAAGCACACTTCCCAGTCACCAGCATCTTAGCCAGGAACTTTCCTCTCTTGAGTGCTGACTCCCTGGGCAAAACCCACTTATAGAAATAACCCGACTTGAGGAATCGAATTGTCAGTCCAGATGTTCCCAAGTGCCAGAGTCACTCTTCCCATTAAGGCTCGAATAACAGAGCCTGAGCTCCCATCCGCTAGGATGCCCATTCCATGAAATATCCCTGTGCGCCTATTAAACAGATCCTTGCTCTGTGGAGGCGCTGGATGCCAGATGTTTCCCAGGCTTCATTTCAGTTGATCCTCATGTGAAGGAGATTTTTTTTTTTCCTGGCTGTGCCACATGGCTTGCAGGATCTCAGTTCCCCAACTAGGTATCGAACCCAGCCCCCCTGCAGTGAAAGCGCAGAGGTCTAACCACTGGGCCACTGGGGAAGTCCCCAGAGATATGATTAACTCCATTCCAAGCATGAGAAAGTTGAGGCTCGGAGGTTAAGTGATTTGCCCAAGGATACAGCTAAGTGATAGAGCAGAACTCAAACCGAGGTCTGTGTGGTTCTGAAACTGCTGTTAACAGGGTACTGTCCCACCTCTCCGCTTCCAAGAAGCCCAAAATATACTTACTTATCTGGTTATCACTCTTCCCCTCAGCCAGCCATGTGGTCATAAAGGTGCCTACAGTATTGGGGTCTGGTCTCAGTTAGAAGATATTGTTAGAAAGTAGTATTTCCCAGCTGGCAAAGGGCAGAAAACAGCTTAGGGAATTTGGGGAGTTTCCTATGGACAGTTTCAGAAGGCAGTGAGTTCCCCATAGCCTGGGCTCAGGCAGAGAACTGATGAGACCTGTCAGGATCTTCGAGAGGATTCCTGTTGCCAGGTGGGGACTTATCTAGATGATTTTACACACCCCCTCTGAGTCAGAGATGCCAGTTCTCAATTGTCGGCACAGGCATCAAAGTCCCTAATTGTTTCTTGTATTTCACCCACTTACATTTTATGTTTTCCATGGTTATTTCTGGGACAAGCACCCTCAGAGAAAAGGCTGATTTCCCCTAAACGTTAAGCATCCAAACATTTGGTGCTTTGATTAACATACGGATTTAATCCTTGATCTGGCCATTCATTTATTGGCGATGATAGTAGGCATGATTGAGTTCCTGCTTTATACTGAGCACAGTATATACTTCACCCCTAATACTCAAAGCAATCTCACGAGGTGGGTATGATCATTTCCATCTTATAGCAAGGAAACTGAAGCTAAGAGAGGAAACTTTCCCACTGGTCACCAGCAAGGAGGTTGACTGAGCCAGGCTTTGAGCCCAGGTCTGTTTGGGCCCGGGCTTCCCTGGTGGTTCATCAGTAAAGAATCTGCCTGCAATGCAGGAGCCTCAGAAGACACGGGGTTGATCCCTGGGTTGGGAAGATCCCCTGAAGGAGGGCATGGCAATCCACTCCAGTGTTTGCCTGGAGAATCCCATGAACAGAGGAACCCGGCAGGCTACAGCCCAGGGGGTCGCAAAGAGTTGTACATGACTGAAGCAACTAAGCAAGCACGCATGCTATTTGGCCCCAAAGCTCATTCTAGGCCACTTTGCTGTACAGCCTACATTTCATCCCACACTGACTTGTAAAATTTCACAGTTAAAAGGGCTCTAAAGGCCTCAACCCAGTCTCCACCCACGACAGGAATCTCCAACAGATGGTTCTCCCGTTTCTACTCAGATACTGCTAGCAATTACGGAGACCCCCCCACCACATCACAAGGCAGTCCCCACACGGCAGGAAGGTTCCTCTGCTTTGAACCTAGGTCTTCTGCGTAGCTTCCATTTCTTGAGGGGATTCCCACTAACTCCAAGGACTCGAGGGAGAAATGACTCAGCAGTAACAGGAGGGAAATCTAAAGGACACCCCCCTCCCCACCCTCAGAGAAGCAGCTGCAGACACAGGGCAAAGATTGTGCTGTCAAGAGACACAGATGTGGAAGTGAGCAGCCTCCCCAGGGCTGTGCAGTGGGCCCTCTAGCCCAACTCATCCCTGGAGGCAGGTGGTGGTGGTGGAAACAGCTGGATCTGCAGTCACACCCCAGCCCCAAGGCTGACCTGCTGTTTGACCTTGGGCGAGTCATTTCACTCCTCTGAGGTTTCCCCAATGGTCAAACGGGACTGATGTGAGTGTTAAAGGAGAGGGTGTGTCTACAGAGTGTCGGTTAAAAGCAAGCGTCAAACAGAACGTAGGAAGAAACCCAGAGTCTGGGGTTAAGCACGGACTCCGGTCAGAACTGTCCTGGTTTTGTTTGTCGTGGCAGTCCAAGCGTGGGTTGGAAAAGAATTTCCAGACACAGAGCATTTTAAAAGCGAGTGAGTTTATTAAGAGCAGGGAGCAGAGATAATGAGGGTGCGGTGAGCACAGGGGGCTGACTTCCTGACAGGCCGGCGAGAGTTGATTGAGACGCTGTTAGAACAGGGGGTGACTCAAGGGAGAACTGACGCTTTTCGTGGGTTAATAGCCAATTTTTATAGCCTCAAGACAAAGAAAATTCCTGCTGGAAGGTTGGCATTGTGAAGTGAAAATCGCTCAGTCATGTCCAACTCTTGACAACCCCATGGACTGTAGCCCGCCAGGCTCCTCTGTCCATAGGCATTCTCCAGGCAAGAATCTGTTCCCTTCTCCAGGGGATCTTCCGAACCCAGGGATCAAACCCAGGTCTCCTGTGTTGCAGGCAGATCCTTTACCGTCTGAGGTACCAGGGAAGTTAGGTGACTAGTTAGGGCACTATAGGGTGAGCACTGAGGTGGGCATTTTTGCCTAATATGGGATCCAATATTTTGGCCACCTGATGCGAAGAACTGACTCATTGGAAAAGACCCTGATGCTGGGAAAGATTGAAGGCAGGAGGAGCAGGGGGCAACAGAGGATGAGATGGTTGGATGGACATGAGTTTGAGAAAGTTCCAGGAGCTGGTGAAGGACAGGGAAGCCTGCCGTGCTACAGTCCATGGGGTCGCAAAGAGCCAGACACCACTGAGAGACTGAACTGAACCGAACTGGGGTCAGGAAGCCCACTGGTGACAATCAGGGGGGCTTGTGGCAGCGGTTACAAGGAGCTCAGTCAGTTCCCAAGATGACCTTGTTTCTAGATGCTGCTTCTGTAGCCTTGGTGCAAGGCCTTGCTCAGTAGCCTTGGGGCAAGACTCCACATGGTTTACTTTTTTTCTTGAAGTATGAGCATTTCTGGGTTAGAATCCAATGTTGACCACTAGTCTGTGTGACCTTGGGCAAGTCATTTAGCCTTTCTGCCTCAATTTCCCCTTCTTTAAAGTGGGAATTAATAGTAGTGGCTACTCTGGTAAAGGTAAAACTAAGCACCGCCTCAGAAGCACATTTCACAGGGCCTGACACATAGGAAATGCTTAACACGTGTTGCTAACACTACTACCCACTGCCTCCTCCCAGAGCACAGACTCCTCTGCCTCTCTGCCTCTCTGTCTCCAGAGCAGAGATACCAGTCAACTCGCCTGAACATCTTTGTCCTATGAGAAGAAGAAACCCTCTCAAAACGGCTGTCTCTGTCTTTTCCTCTCCTACCTCAGAGCGCCTTTCTGAGTTATAACTCATGTGTGTGACTCAATCTGAAACTTCTTTTTATAAGTAATTTCCTCTGTTTCTCTTCCCTTCTTCCGCTCCACACCCACTCTTCAGGCTGTGGGCTAAATTGAGAAATCAAGGGGCAGATGACACATGTTTGAGCAGAGTCTGAGGTCTGCACCTGGGCTGGGCCTGGCGTCACTCACCCATTGCAGAATCTTCTTACCAGAGGACTGGGTCGGGACAGTCATTCCTTCTGTTATTACAAAGTGTTCCAGGTCCCAGACCCTTTGTGTGAGCATCAGGGAGCAACTGACAGGGACTGAATATTCTCACCTGGAGGAGTGAGTAGAGGATTAGAATCCGAAGGCACGAGAGTGAAGTCAGATCTCAACGTTGGCCATGACAGGCTGTGTGATCTTGGGCAAGTCACTTGACCTCTCTGAATTTCATTTTCCTCATTTGCAAACCATCCTCAGAGGGTCATAAGAGTGAAGGCTCTAGCAGAGACTAGGTGCAGAAAATGGTAGCTATGTTGCAAGAATGCTTGATAGAACATTCAGAGCTGAAAGAGACCCTCCAGAACCAGGGGCCTTAACTTGAGGTCCATGGGCTTCCCAGAAACGAGGAAATGATATGTAAAAGGGTGTACGCTTGTGTAGTTTTCTGGGGGAGAAGGTTCAGGGTTTTCATCAGATTTTCAGAGGGGTTTGTGATCCCCTAAAATTGCATTCAGGGGAGCAGATATTAGACTTTCACTTGACTAGTATGCGGAACAGTGTTCTTATCCCAGCACTTAGTAGACATACTAGACATGCACTGAAGATGCTAAGACCAGCGCTCCTTGCCTGTCTGGGCGGATAAGTGATTTAGCCAAGGCACAGACATCTGAGAATGGAAGGAAGCCTACTGCTGGATTGGAACCCTAAATCTCGGACCACAAAGCTGGCCACATTTGTATCAGGAGAGGGCCCCCTCCCCAGGCCTGTGACTTGCCTAAGTTCCCTCTGTTTAGCCAAGACTAGCAGGATCAGCATTGCATAAGAAAGGCCCTGGGGGGACTTCCCTGGTGATCTAGTGGTTAAGAATCCACCTTCCAATGCAGGAGATGCAGGTTCGATCCCCTTCGGGGCAACTAAGCCCATATGCCTTGCCGCAACAACTAAGCCCGTGGGCTCTAGAACCCATGCTCTACAACAAGAAAAGCCGGAGCACCACATGCAGCCGGAAAAAAAAAAATAATAATGGTAATAAAAAGTTGGAAATCCTCTGGCTGCCCAGTGGTTAGATACCTTCACTGCTGGGGCCCAGGTTCCTTTCCTGGTCAGAGAACTAAGATCCCACAAGTCACATAGTACAACCAAAAAAAAAACAAAAAACAAAAACAAAAAACAACGCCTTGGGGTCACAGGAGCTGAGGTGTGGATACAGCTTATGGGGGTGCAGACAAACTGCCAGCAGCTGGGCAAATCCTTGACTACGACTGGCCCTATTCTATTCTGAGCTGACTCAGGGAGGGAGGTTCCTTTCCTAAACTCCAACAGAAGTGGACAGACCAGGAAGCAATTGCACAAGTGTATTTATATCAACTATGTGAGGTTTAATTCATAGTCAACCAGATGCATGGATTTTATGTATATGATCAGAGGAGTCTTGACAAATGTGTACACCTATGACACCTATACTGCTCACAAGATACAGAACGTTTTTATTACCCAGAGAATTTCCTCCTGTCCCTTCTCAATCTCCGCCAAGGTCAGAGGCAGCCACCATTCTAATGTTTTGTCTCCGTAAATTAGTGCGGCCTCTTCTAGAGCTTGTATGAATGGGACCATACAGAGCGTGCTCTCTCATGTCTGACTTCCTTTGTTCGACATGATATCTATGAAGACTCGTCTGTGCTATTGCCTGTGTCAGGAGCTCATCTCGTTTTGTCCCTGAACAGCATTCCATGGATTGAATGCGCCACAGCTCGTTTAACCCATTCATCTGTTGATGGACACTTTTTTCCCCATTTTGGCTCATATGAATATTCGTATAGGAGCTTTGTGTGGACACACGTTTTTATTTCTCTTGGGTAAATATGTAGAAGTGTCGTTGATCCCTGCTAGGGTAGGTGTAGGTTTAACTAAAATATGACTCAGCTGTTTTCCAAAGGACATTTTACACCCTGACTAGCAATGTATGAACGTTCCATTTGCTTCATACCCTTGCCAATCTTTGGTATTATTAGTCTTTTTAACTTTAGTCATTCTAGTGGGTGTGAATTGGTTTCCCTTTGTGGGTTTAATTTGCATTTCTCTAATGACTATTGATGCTGAACATCTTTTCATGTATTTACCAGTTATTCCTACCTATTCTTTTGTCTGTTCAAAACTTTTGCTTCATTTAAAAAACTGTGGAGACTTCCTGACCCTGGTGGTCCAGTAGCTAAGACTCTGTGCTCCTAATGCAGGGGCCTGGATTGGACCCCTGGATAGGGAACTAGATCACACATGCTGAAACTGAGCGTTCCCAGGCCTGGCACAGCCAAATAAATATTTAAAAAAAAAAAAATCAAGTATGAGTACAATATAAGATAGATTTATCTTCTTAATGTTCAGTTCAGTTCAGTCGCTTAGTCATGTCCGACTCTTTGCGACCCCATGAATTGCAGCATGCCAGGCCTCCTTGTCTATCACCAACTCCCGGAGTTCACTCAGACTCACGTCCATCGAGTCAGTGATGCCATCCAGCCATCTCATCCTTGGTTGTCCCCTTCTCCTCCTGCCCCCAATCCCTCCCAGCATCACAGTCTTTTCCAATGAGTCAACTCTTCTCATGAGGTGGCCAAAGTACTGGAGTTTCAACTTTAGCATCATTCCTTCCAAAGAAATCCCAGGGCTGATCTCCTTCAGAATGGACTGGTTGGATCTCCTTGCAGTCCAAGGGACTCTCAAGAGTCTTCTCCAACACCTCAGTTCAAAAGCATCAATTCTTCGGCACTCAGCTTTCTTCACAGTCCAACTCTCACATCCATACATGACCACTGGAAAAACCATAGCCTTGACTAGACGGACCTTTGTTGGCAAAGTAATGTCTCTGCTTTTCAATATGCTATCAGGTTGGTCATAACGTTTCTTCCAAGGAGTAAGTGTCTTTTAATTTCATGGCTGCAGTCACCATCTGCAGTGATTTTGGAGTACAAAAAAATGAAGTCTGACACTGTTTCCACTGTTTCCCCAATGTTATATGTACAGAAAAAACAAAAATGATAGGCAACAAAATGTTAACAATGATTCTTCTTTGTGCTTTTAAAATACTTAACTATCTAAGATGAAGCTCTGGATTTAAAAAAAGTCACAAACTCATACACACATATATGTATGCCTGTGTGTTTTCAGAACCTAGTCCAGCCCTAAGCACACATCCTAAGAACCAAACCAGTGCAGAGATTCAGAATCAGCTGCTGTACCCTTGACCATAGCCCTGTAGAGCCACCTTTCTGCCTTCTGGATGTCAAGGAGTCTTAACTACACTTAACTACTCTCAGGGACACCATGGGAAAAAGGAATGATTTACTGATTCCCAGCACTGAAACTGAGAAAGCCTAAATAGGGATGGGCAAGTGTTTTGATTGCCTGAAAAGCAACATGTTTAGACAGATGAAATTTATTTATTACACGATACTTCGCAGTGATGTTGGCATGAGCTCATTTGTCAGTCAACAAACATTTCCTGGGCACCTACCCAACATCTAATTTTTGAAGGAAAAAATGATGACTTTGGTTTGGTGTTTGTTAAAAGGTAATCACTCCTCTTTCCTCCCATTTACCACATGCTCAACACTTAACCGGGACCTTGAAATGCTGGTTTTTACTGTTGCTGTTCAGTGGCTAAATCATGTCCGACTCTTTGTGACCCCATGGACTGCAGCATGCCAGGCTTCCCTGTCCTTCACTATCTCCCGGAGTTAGTTCAAACTCATGTCCATTGAATCAATGATACCATCCAACCATCTCATCCTCTGTTGCCCCCTTCTCCTCCTTTCCTCAGTCTTTCCCAGAATCAGGGTCTTTTCCAATGAGTTGGCTCTTCAAGTCAGGTTAGCTCATTTAATTATCAAAAACCACATCAAAGAGATATTATTATTTCACACATGAAAAAATGGAATGTCAGAGAACTTAAACAACTGAAATATCAAAGAACTTAAATCCTTTATCAGTAGTTCATGTGTATTGAGTGCTATGGGTGCTACCCACTGTACTAAGCGCTTTACTTAGGAGTGTGAGGTTAAATTATTTTGATGTTAAATTATCTACCCAAGATCATCCTGTTAGAAAGTGGTAAAGCAGGGATCAGTACTGGACTTGGCATTGGTAGACTTTGTTCTGATTTTGCTTTTACCATGTGATTTTAGGCAAAACACTGAACAACTCAGTTTAGTTTTTTCTTAAGGTTTTTGAAGTTTGGGGGTTTTTTTGGAGTGGCATGCAGCATCAGATCACCCCAAGACAAGGGATCAAACCTGTGCCTCTTCACTGGGGATGCAGAGTCTTAACTGAGCCACTAGGGAAGTCCTTGCTTAAGTTTTTTAGTGAGGATTTTTTTTAAGTCACAAAAGGGCTTTGTACACTTTTAAGGCACTTTAAACTTGTATGTGAGACAGCAAAAGAGACAGAGATGTATAGAACAGTCTTTTGGACTCTGTGGGAGAGAGAGAGGATGGGATGATTTGGGAGAATGGTATTGAAACATGTATAATATCATATATGAAACGAATCACCAGTCCAGGTTCGATGCATGATACATGATGCTTGGGGCTGGTGCACTGGGATGACCCAGAGGGATGGTACAGGGAGGGAGGTCGGAGGGGGGTTCAGGATGGGGAATGTGTGTACACCCGTGGCGGATTCATGTTGATGTATGGCAAAACCAATACAATATTGTAAAGTAATTAGCCTCCAATTAAAATAAATAAATTTATATTAAAAAAATAAATGTATTATTATTTAATCAAAAAACATTATTGTGATTTCCCTGGTGGCCCAGTGGTTAAGAGTCTGCTTGCTAATGGAGGAGACACAGGTTCAATCCCTGGTCCGGGAAGATTCCACATGCTGTGGGTTAACTCTATTTACCCAAGAGAAGTGAAAACATATGTTCACACAAAGCTCCTACATATGAGCTATGAATATTCATAGCTATGAATATTCATATGAGCCAAAATAGGGAAAAATGTCCATCAACAGATGAATGGGTTAAATGAATTGTGGCACATTCAGTCCGTGGAATGCTGTTCAGGGGCAAAATGAAATGAAATCCACAGGCTGTGGCTCCTGGGCACCATGATTACTGAGCCCGTGCTCTAGTGTCTAAGAGCTGCGATTGCTGAAGCCTGCACACTTCGGAGCTCATGCTCTGCAGCAAGAGGGGGCCACAATGAGAGAAAGCCTGAACATGGCAACGAAGACTCAGTGCAGCCAAGAATTTTTTAAAAAAATTATTGATCACAGCCAGTACTGGGAAGCACTGGGAGGATACACACATGAATAATTTGTTTGCTTTTTAGTAGTGTATAGAAAGATGATCAGATATAAATAAAAATAAGGAACACAAGTCCAAGGGATCCCATTCTTACAACTAGACTAGGCTCTAGAATCAGACAGACCCAGGCTTGAAAACTTGGCTCTATGACCCACTATCTGTATGATTTGGGGTAAAATATCCAACCTTCCTGAACCTCAGTGTTTTTCTCTATCATCTTCTGTATAATATACCTACTTTACACAAGTGTTTCAGAGCACTGAGTTAAGCAAAGTGCCCGGCACCGTGTTTGGCCCTAAAGCAGACATTCGTTGAACGCGGTAGTTATTTTATTTGCGTGCTGTGGGCAAGGTCCCTTTGGTCTGTGTCCTCTCTGACGCTGTTTCCTCCGCTTCCTAGCCAATAGGATGCGAGCAGACATCATCTGTTCACAAAATCCTCCCAAGAAGACCTCCCCATCTCTTTCTCCTTTCTGTGGTTTGACAAACATAGTCACTTTGGGCTTTATGTGGTGAGATGGCAGAGCCATGAGATGGAAAGAGCTTGGGTTAATGAATCACTGTTTAGAAGAAGGTCACATGTCAATCAGGGACACCTGTTCTGGACTTCACATTAGTCCAAAATAAATTGTTCATGGGTTTGTTTCTTACCCCAGCAAGTACTACCTTAAGAGATCAACAAAGGGGCCATTTTCATCATCCACAGCCTCCGAGTCTCCCAGGACCTGTCTTTTTGCACCTGAGAAGCTCACACAGGGTCGCACCCGTTAGGCCACAGCTCTTCATACTCTGCACCCCTCCTCAGGAGACACAGTTATGAAATGACGGAAGAGCTCAAGACTGAATTATGCATTCCATGTGACGGAGACTTTCCCTGACCTAGGACTCCTGGGAACATATGAATATGATCTCAACCTAAAAAATTAAGGCTCCAGTGAAAAATAACATTTTGGGGTTGGCAGGTTTCCAGAGGAAAACACTCTGAATGGGATGGCAGGGTACCTTGTAAACATATTCCCATGAAATCTACCTTCTCCCCTGTAATTAAACTCTCTTGCTCACAAATATCACTATGGCTGTCTTTCCAGGTTTCCATCAAGTCCCACCTCCTTCAGAAAAACATTCTTAACAAGCTATAAGCCCCATAGCTTGCTCTTGCCTCTTTTTATTTTTGTTGCTTGCAACACTCATTTGACTATTGTTTTTTCAATCCTTTTTTTTTTTACTCTTTCTTTACTCTTTTCTTAAGTAACTCTTTGAGGCAGAGAAAAATGATAGAATGAAATTGGAGAAAAAATGTCTCATGGAGAAATCATAAAAACACTGAAGCCAAGTTATTGTCCCAATCCTGTTATTTACCAGCTGTGTGACCTTGGGTAGGTCCCCTCCTTCTCTGGACTTCAGGTTTCTCATCTGTAATATAAGGGACTAAAACCCAACCAACTGTTCTGTTTGCTTAAAACCACTAAATCTCCCTTTATGTTATTTTTTCTTTCACCAATCCTGTGTGTAAAATCAAACCACATTTGCTGATGGGAACAGTGGGAAGAGACTGAGATTTGAAGCCAGTTAGACCTAGACTGGGCTCTCAGCTCAACAGTTCATCAGTTATGTGACCTTAGGTAAATGACTTTCCATTTCTGACCCCAGTGATGTTTTCTTCTCCCTCATCTTCGCTTTCCTCTTCCCCTCCCTCCTCCTACTTCTTTTGTCTTCTTTCTGATCTTTTTTATTTTTAAAATCAAAGTGAAAAAGTGAAAGAAATGTCCTGTTATAATTTTCACTCAATAAAATACATCCACTTAAACTATACAGTTGAATGAGTTTTGACAAATATATATACTTATGCAAAAACTCCCCAAGCATGATACAGAACATTTACACTATGAGAGAACATTACATTTACATTACGTGCGTGTTCATTGTTTGTATATCTTCCTTGGAGAACAGTCTGAACAAATCTTTCGCTTCTTTTTCCCTGAGTTTTCTTATTATTGAGTTGATAGGTTGTTTTTCGTTTTTTGTTGTTTTTTTTTTTTTTACATATACTGGATACAGTTTCCTTGTCAGAAATATACACAAAAAATATTTTCCCCTAGTCTGCAACTTGTGTTGTCTTTAGAAGGTCAGAAGATTTTTTTATCAATTAAGTTCAATGTAAAGTTTTTCTTTGGTGGTTAATTTTCTTTTTTAACTCTGAGAAAGCTTTCTCTTTCTTTCTTTTTTTAAAGTGACTTTAAAAGTCCTTTTTACTCATTTATGTGGTTGTGCCAGGTCTTAGTTGCAGTACATGGGGTCTTCGATCTCCCTTGCAGCATGCAAGGATCTCTTGTTGGGCCTTGTGGGATCTAGTTTCCTGACCAAGGATAGAATCTAAGTTCCCTGCTTTGGGAGCATGGAGTCTTAGCCGCTGGGCCACCGGAGAAGTTCCTAAGAAGCTTTTTCTATCCCAAGTTCTCAAAGATTTTCTTCTACTTTCTTACCAAGTTTTAACATTTATAATTAGGTTTATGATCCACTTCAAACTAATTTTTTTTATATGGTATGAGAGAAGAGTTGAAATTTATTTTTAACTTATGGATATCCAAGTTGGTTCTGCACCATTTTTGGAAAGACTGACTATCCTTTTACAGCACTTTCTTGGTAACCAATTGACCATATACATGTGGCTCTGTCCCTTACCTCTCTATCCTGTTGAGCTATATGTCTTCACATAATACCACACTGTTTTATTACTAAAGCTTTATATTATAGTTTATACTATAGTATAATTTATACTATAGCCTTATAGTATTTAAAGTAAATATTAATATTGTAGTTAAAAGTACCCCTCTTCTGGGACTTCCCTGGTGGTTCAGTGGTTAAGACTGTGTGCTTTCAGTGCAGGGGGCTCAGGTTTGATCCCTGATTGGAGAACTAGGGGTCTCACAAGCTGCACCACAGAGCCAAAAAGGTCCCCCTCTCCTGAATACTTTCGTGTTTTCTTTTCCTTGATTTTGTGCAATTTCACTATGATGTGACTCTTTTTTTAATGTTGACTCAAGAACAGAATTACTGGGACATAGGCTAAAGCCAGTACACTTGGCTGTGTACTGGCAAACTTCTCCTGAATGGCTTCATTGGCCCTTGAATCTCTATATCCCCTCATTCCGGCTAACAGTTAACATTCCCCAGCTTTATAATTTTTATCAGTCTCGTTACAACCTGACATCTCCATGTTGTTTTTATTCTCAAAATATTTTTCTTGCTGTTTTTAAAAACAGCTCTATTGAAATAAAACTGACATACCATAGACTGCACAGTGTAAATTGGATGTTTTGATATCTGTATATACCTGTGAATCCATCTTCACAAAGAGGTGACGAATCTTTCACTCCTAACTTTCCTTGTGCCCTTTTCGAGTCTGAGCTTTTTTATCTGCAAAATGCAGCTCCAGAGTGAGAAATTAGGATGTGAGCTTAATTTGCGGACTGGTATATATAGTGGGCACTGGGAAAATAGAGCTGGTACTACTGCAACTATACAGCTAGGCAATTAGGTGATGAGATAGGCCCTGAAGCTACACTGCCTGGGTTCAAAGCCATTTCTGTTATTTGCTTACTTGAACAGATTATTCAATGTCTCTATGAATTAACTTCCCCATGTGCAAAATGGGAATAATAGTGTGACACCTACCTCAACGGATTAAAAGAGTTAATATGTATGGAAAAAAACTTTTTTCTGTCATAAGTAAAAGAACAATTTTAGCTAGACTTTTTGAAATTTTGAAAAATATTCATTAGACCTTCTCTGACATATGGGGGTCTCAAACTCTAGCTTTGTAACCTCTGAACTAAAGTGGTCTTTCCGTGTCTGACAACTCCTGCAAATGTGATCCTATGTCTGTGATTTATCTAAGTGATACTAGTAATTCTAGGAGTCACCACAAGAGGGACTAGGAATTAACTTCTATGGACTGTGAACAACTCAATAATACTTTTTATCTACTGTGATGCTAGGAAAGATTGAGGACAGGAGAAGGGGGCAACGAGGATGAGACGGTTGGATGGCATCACCAATTCAATGGACATGAGTTTGAGCAAATTCCAGGAGATGGTGAACGACAGGAAAGCCTGGCGTGCTGCAGTCCATGGGGTCGCAAAGAGTCAGACGTGACTTAGCAACTAAACAACAACAATCTACCTACTTGGAAATATTGATAACAATATTAATATCTGAGGAACAAGTTCTTTCTTAGTACACACAGGGCTTCTGTAAGTGACTCATTGCTAGTGTTTTGTCCATCCTGAGTCTCTACACTGTAATGTACATGTGACCAAAAGGATTTATACACAGCCTTTTGGAAAATAACATGTTTAATATTAAGTAGAAGTTTTAATAACAACAACAGTAACCAACATTTATTGAACGCACACTTTGTGTCAGTTCTAAGTGTTTTTCACTAACCTATCAAGTAAGGTGGGTATTCTTATTATCTTATTTCCCCATTTTAAAGATGATAAAATTGAGGCCCAGAGAGTTAGGAAACTGGAAAAAGATCACAAGTTATTTGAATGATACATAGTTATTCTAGGAGCATCCTGTAGGAGAGAAAAGAGCAAGCCTATCTTGATGAAGCGCTTTTCGTCTCTTACCTGCTCTTACTATTTATCTGACATTACTAAAAGTTATACAAACTGGCAAATGAACCCACCAAATGTGCAGATAAATGTCCAAAATAAAAGAGTTCCCACTAAACTCAGTCAGCCTATGATGCCGTCCTCACAAAGAGAAAAACATTGAATTTAGAGTCACAAGAGGCATCAAGATTTAGTGAAAAGGACACATCTTTGGAGTAAAAATAACTAGGTTCAACTTCTGACTCTTCCGATGGCTCTAACCTTGGATAAATTACCTTGGCTTTCTCAGCCTGTTTATTCAGGTGTAAAAAAAAAATTATATACGCCATTCACAGAGAGTTGGTGAGGTATAAATAAACTAGGTTTTGTAAGAGCACTTAACAGGTTCCGACATATAATAGGAACTAAGGAAATGCTCAGTTGGATGCTTTGGGAATCTTAGAAGCAGAGTCTGAGACAACAATCTTAGATAGGAGATTAATTAAGGAAGTCCTCTAAGAAGCCAGAAAGGGCCAAGGGGAAGCAAGGCAAAGAGGAGAAGGAAGCCAAGCAAAAAGGAGGTTTCAGGCAGTCCCAGAAAGGGTAGCTTAATCCCTTAGGGAACTCAAGAGTATAAAGTCTACTGGAGACAGTCAACAGAGTTTGCAAATTCCCACCTCCAGTTAGTCATTTGCTAGAGGCTAGGGAAGAGAGAGGAAGTCCTAGGTGCTGCTAGTGGTAAAGAACCCGCCTGCTAATTCAGGGAACAAAAGAGATGTGTGTTCCATCCCTGGGTCAGGAAGAGCCTCTGGAGTAGGGAACAGCAACCCACTCTAGTATTTTTGCCTGGAGAATCCCATGGATGGAGGAGCGGCGGGCTACAGTCCACAGGGTTGCAGAGCCTGACTCAACTGAGGTGACTTAACACAATCGCAAAGGGAAGAGGAAAGAATCAAAGCCATTCTAGTAGTCTGAGGACCATCCGCCTGGGAAGAGCTGCAGGTACTGGTTATTGGAAACAAAGGCAAACAGCACCTAAAAGAGGTGGGGAGGAACTGGTAAAAGACCTGAGAGGATTTGGGGAGAGCAAACATTGTATCTACTACAGGGTTTGAGTTTTTTTCTTCCTTTTAGAAAACCTGGGGTCAAGTCCTTGCTTTGCCGCTTATCAGAATCAAATGCCACATTATAATGAAAGCCTTATGGAAATTAAAGTGTTAGATGTGGGAATTCCCTGGTGACCGAGTGGATAGTATTCTCACTGCTGTGGCACAGGTACAATCCCTGGTTGGGGAACCAAGATCCCGCAAGCTGAGCGGTAGGGCCAAAATAAATAAACAAACAAAATGTTTTAGGTGAATTCCTTATTGAGCAAGCATTTATAGAACTTCTAGTATAAACAAGACACAGTACTAGGTGCTGGGATATACAGCTTTTTAAAGTTGTCATTTTGCTTATTTATTTTGGCTGCACTGGGTCTTTGTTGCTGCACGAGGGCTTTTTCTGATGCAGCGAGCGGGGGCTAATCTAGCTGCAGCGCGTGGGTTTCTCACTGTAGCGGCTTCTCTTGTGGAACACAAGAGCTGGGCCACAGGCTGCAGTAGTTGTGGCACATGGCCTTAGATGCCAAGCAGCATGTGGAATCCTCCCAGACCAGGGATCAAAACTGCGTCCTCTGCACTGGCAGGCGGATTCTCAAACACTGCATCACCAGGGAAGTCCGGGATCTACCCCTTGATTCGAGATTCATAAACAAGGAGTCTTAAATCCAGGGAGGGAGTCAGATAAGGAAACAGAAAATTACCTGACTCTGTGATGAGTGATGCTATTATAGTATGGTGGGGAGGGGAGCCACTGGTACAAAGGAGGCTGTGGCCAGTTCTGTCGAAGGGCCAGGTGTCAGGAAAGGTGTCAAGAGGAGCTGATGCCTGAACTGAGTCCCAAAAGATGGGGAGTTCTCAGGCAGATAGTGGGAAAAGGCATCCCTGGCAGTGGGAACAGCATGAGCAAAATCACAAACGGGTGAAATAGCCTGGAGTTTGAACTTAATTCTATAAGGCACTGGGAGCCTTTGAAAGATTCTGAGCTGGGAAATGGCTTCATCAACCTTCCTTTTTTTTTTTTTTTTCTTTTCTTTTGACCGTGCCATGCAGCATGAGGAATCTTAGTTCCCCAACCAGGGATCGAACCCATGCCCCCTTTAATGGAAGCGCAGAGTCTTAACCACTGGATTGCCAGGGAAATCCCAACCTTGCATTTTAGAATGATCACTCTGGGTGGCAGTAGTATAAGGAACACTGCGAGGGAAGAGAGACTACACAAGATGGTCAGATGGGAAATAATTAGAGCGGCCAAAAAGCTTAAGGAACTTTGCCATTTATTTATCTCTTTGTGGCTCCTCTGGGTCTTTTTGTTGCTGCATGCGGGCTTTCTCTAGCTTCAGCGAGCAAGGGCTGCTCTCTACCTGTGTGGGCTTCTCGTTGCAGTGGCTTCTGTTGTAGAGCACAAGCTCTGGGCTTCAGTAATTCCATGCCAAGGTCACAGGTGCGAGGCCTTGCACCAAGGCCACGAAAGTGGAGCCCAGAACCAAGGTCACCTCTGGAACTGACTGGGCCCCATTGTAACTGTTGCCAAAAGCCCCCTGATCTTTACCAGCCAGCTTCCTGACCCCACGAATAGTGAAAGCGTTAGTTGCTCAGACTTGTCTGACTCTTTGTGACCCCACAGACTGTAGCCCACCAGGCTCCTCTGTCCATTGGATTCTCCAGCCAAGAATGCTGGAGTGGGTTGCCATGCCCTCCTCCAGGGGTCCTTCCCGACCCAGAGACTGAACCCAGGTCTCCTGCATGACAGGCAGATTCTTTACCAGCTGAGCCACCACCAGAGTATTCTGACCCCATATTAGGCAAAAATGCCCACCCTGGGTGTACTCACCCTGTAGTGTCCTAACTAATCACCTAGTGCCACCCTTCCAGCAGGAATTTTCTTTGTCTTGAGGCTATAAGAATTGGCTGCTGCTGCTGCTAAGTCACTTCAGTCCTGTCCGACTCCGTGCAACCCCAGAAACCGCAGCCCACCAGGCTCCGCCGTCCCTGGGATTCTCCAGGTAAGAACACTGGAGTGGGCTGCCATTTCCTTCTCCAATGCATAAAAGAGAAAAGTGAAAGTGAAGTCGCTCAGTCGTGTCCGACTCTTAGCAACCCCATGGACTGCAGCCTACCAGGCTCCTCCATCCATGGATTTTCCAGGCAAGAGTACTGGAGTGGGGTGCCATTGCCTTCTCCGAAGAATTGGCTACTAGCCCACAAAAGTGTCGGGTCTCCCTTGAGCCCGCCCACTGTTCTAACAGTGTCCTGTGGACTCTCCCGGTCTGTCAGGAGGTCAGCCCGCTGAGCTTGCAGCACTCTCATTATCTCTGCTCTTTATTCTTAATAAACTCACTCCTCCCTGAAATACTGTGTCTGGAAATACTTTTCCTAGCTGCCCTCGGGCTGCCACGACAGTTGCATTGTATGGGCTCTAGAACGAGGGCTCACTAGTTGTGGTGCAGGGACTAAGCTGCCCCGCGGCATGTGGGATCTTCTTGGACTGGGGATCGAACCTGTGTCCCCTGCGTGGGCAGGAGGATTCTTAACAACTAGAACAACAGGGAAGTCCTTAATCTGCTCTTTTAATCTGTTTAATTTCTATGTTGCACTTTAAGCACACCATCATGTCACTAATTTTTCATGTAAATAATTACAATAGCTTCAGAATAATCCACCAAGTAGATGATCCTAACCATTTGCTAGTTGCTGGGCTTCTGAGTTGCTTCTGTAATTTTTTTTCTATATAAAATGATCATTATGATAAACATCTTTGCACACATGGCCTTTTCTGAATTTCAGATTCATCCTTTGGAAGAGGTTTCTAGGAGTGAAATGATTAGGTCAAGGTAAAGAAGGGTCTATAGCTAGAAACAACAGTGCCAGTTGTCTCCCATTTTTGGGATATTCCATCAGCCATTAGCTCTACCTCACAATAGTAATAGAGAGCGATACTCTTTTAAAAAAGGAAGATTTTAAAATGTACTGAAACCCTTTATCAACTGAGGAACATTTTAGCTCGTCCAACCTGTTTCTCTGCTGTTGTTTCTCTTTTGAACAGCAGATGGCAGGATAATCCCACAACAGGTGGTCATGACAATTTAATTGCAAGAAGAAAATTGCTTCTTTTCCCACATGTATTTCTTTCCCGAGATAAACAGCATGTAGGGCATCTGCCTCTTTACTGGAAGTAAGATATGTAAGAAGGTGGGTTTCAGCAAGGAATATAAGGTAGTCAACGTAAGTTCTGAGCCTTAGGTTATGACACTCTGTGCAAAAACAAATTTCTCAGAAAGAAGCAAATGGAGGCTGAAAGCCGATTGTTAAAATTCCACATATTCTAGATTTCCCCAGTTAATAATCATAAAAAGTTTATAGGCAGAAAGTCACAGAGGCCCTTCTGTTGTAATTGTTAGAGCTTAGAGTCAGTGGGAACACCCTTCTCACCCAGGGGATTTTAAAAGCCAATTCCACCCCCTCCCCACAACCCTTTCCCCTAGCACTCATTTCCCATCCCTTCACAAAATTGCCAGGGTAATTGACTCTTAGATGAGATGAGTTTGACTTTCTACCCTGATTTTGTAACAGAAGCTCTTTTGGTGAGGTTCTTTGTTTGAAAATGCACAATAAAAATGGCTTTAGAATGACTTCAGAGGACTCTTTCTTTTTCTGGTGCCAACAACAGATTCCAAAGCAGCTATTATTCGAGGTGGGTGATAGGATCCCTTGAGACTGTTCAAGTATCGGTTTTCAAAGTGCTTAGGAACCTGAAATGTCCTGTATGGTATATTTGCAGGTGCATAATTGGCCAAGTGCTCCAGGGGTTATAAAGACTGCCTTCCTGTAGTTGGAATAGACAGATTTAGCCTCTTACTGAAATTGAAGGCTGCAATGGCGATAACAAATCTGATTCTAACTCTCTCCCATGTCACTGCTGCCCAAAGGTGCCTTTGTCTCCCAGGAGAAAGGTTGGAGGTAAGTGAATGGCCCTTCACCAGAGCCGTGTAGAAAACACTTCGAAGAAAAACTTTTGTCCTGAGACAGTATGTTTAGGGCTATTGCCTGTGAAGCAAACTTGCTTTGTTTACAGCCAACCTGCCTGAATGCAAATACTGTGAGGTGACTGGAACTGTGGAGCAGCAAACTGCTTTAAAAGCAGGCTTTCAGTGGGAAACTTTAAGCATACAATGGCTTTTGTTTTTGTTTAGACATAATTCTCCAACCTGGCTTTTTTATTGCACTAACTGAAATAAATTTGGATAAACTTAAAGGGTTGCCTTGATGTCAGAAGAAAATGGATATTGTTTCTCCTGCATGCATTTGAATGGTCGTACATAATCCTAGCTACATCCAGATAAGAATACACCTCCTCCCATAGAAAGCTTTTCTGGAACAGAATATCACCGAGAGTGTTCACTTTGGAGCTTGATGGTTCCAGCCTATCTTACCAAAACTTTTAAAGAGTTTGCCCGCTCTTTCACTCTTCCACTGCAGTTAATACTTACGTGTACTTAGTGGTGTTCTGAACTCCTTTTATTCCTCAAGGCTCCCTAGCATTTGATGAGACCTGTGCAGCAGGAGCTTTCATCATACCAAATCCAGGGTGGTGTTTAGTGGAGAAGGGGCCAGGAAAGGGGGTTGGGGAGAAGCCCGTGCTTTTTACTAAATCACTGGGAAACTAGTGGGCTCTTTTTAAGATTAAATATCTTTAAATATCAGGATCTCCGGTTATGAAGGCATGGGTGAAAATGCTTCTCTCAGTCAAACCTGAGGTGGAGGATGTAGGTGTCACATTCAAATTAGAGAGGTGCCTCTCAACAGGAAAGATTTAATCAGCTCTCCTTCCCAGGATCAGCTGCCAGGTTTGAACATTTACTTGTCTGTGTTCCAGGCAGGAGACACTGCTAATTATGGGAGCAATTCCCATGGATACAGAGAAGAATTGTCTGAGCTGAGGAGTCAAAGCTCAGATCAGGATGGGGCTAAGAGGAAAAAATACCCCCAACATTCTCAGGGAAATTCCAGAGTTGTCAAGGGACATGCCTCCTCGGCAGGAATGCCCCTATATCTGGCATTTGATGATTTGGAAGCATCCTTTCCCTCACTTTCCTAACTCATGTGTTAAGAATCCCTTTGTTTGAGAAATGGAATTTAAAAAGTGGTTTCTTTCATTCAAACATTACATGATAAAGCTATCTGGCAAAAAAAAAAAAAACCTGGGCTCCACCGAGAGTGATTTTCATAAACGACCATACCTGAAAAGAGGCAGACTTGGCCATCAGGGCAGCCAGAAGGGCACAAGCATTTGGAATCGGTTGCCTTATCCTTGGCCAAGACACCACAAGATCCTTTCTGCTGTATGTAACGTAAGCTGTGGCAAAACTTACCTATCTTGTGGTACAAAACCTAGACTCACAAGTGAGCTGAATTTATATTCTGCCCCTCTTCTTTCTCCATTATGCAGAGCACCTGCTCCTTGTCCCTCCCCCACTCCTCCAGCTGTCTGTCTGTCTCATTTGTGTCAATTAAGGATTCAATACTGCTTGATTTAATT
This sequence comes from Ovis aries, assembly GCF_016772045.2. NCBI lineage: Eukaryota > Metazoa > Chordata > Mammalia > Artiodactyla > Bovidae > Ovis > Ovis aries. Next base: position 240,272,476 of record NC_056055.1, on the reverse strand, counting down.
GAATGACTTTCCCTGTATAGAATCCCAACCACAGATAGGGACCAACTATCACTCCCATTGCCCAGAATAAAAAACTCAAAAAAGCCAAAGCATGTAAGTAAGTGTGCCTTAAAAGAGTGACATATGTGTAATATACATGTTAAATAAATATGTCATATAATATTTTTAAAAAGAAACAAAGAAAATAGGAAGGTACTCACTGAGCTTTGAAGTGAACCAGAGAAGGCAGTGGGGGCAAGACTGGGCTCCTGAACCTACCCAGTTATATCACTGGTAGCCTGCCAACTGGTAGTCAGAACTGCATAAACCAAGATCATTTGATCCACTCAATTTAGTTAAGGCTTTCAGAAGTTGTTGGGTTTCGGGTTTTTTTTTAAGTTGTGCGGGGTCTTCGTTGCTGCACTTGAGCTTTCTCTAGTTGAGACGAGCAGGGGCTCCTCTTTGTTGCAGGGCCGGCTTTCTCACCCCTGTGGCTCCTCTTGTTGCAAAACGTTGACTCCAGGCTCGCTGAATTGGTAGTTGTAGTGCACGGGCTTAGTTGCCCAGAGGAATGTGGAATCTTCCTGGACCAGGAATTGAATCTGTGTCTCCTGCATTGGCAGGTGAATTCTTTACCACTGAGCCACTAGGGAAGTCCAGAAGCTGTTCTTAAGGCTTTGAAACCAAAGAATCAACTGGAAGAAATAGACCTCTGCATGACTTCCTAGTTTACAAAGTACTTTCCCATCCTCAGGATAATGATTTTGTCTTTCTGTTCATTTAGTCATTGATCAAATAGGCTCTGTTCTTTAGTCATCTGCCTCTATTCATTGAGCCAAGCAGTGTTCTAGGAGCTGAAATCTGTGTTCTAAGAATAGAGAATAAAACCCCTGTCCACAAGGAACTTATATTTTGAAGGGCGGGGGGAAGCAAACAAGAAATAAGTAAACCTACAGTCTGCCTCATGGTGCTCAGGGTTATGGAGAATCAGACAGTAGGGTTAAGGGAGATGAGGCTTATTGTTTGGGTAGAGTTATCCATTTTACAAAGGGTGATCAGAAAAGGCCCCCTAAGCTAAGACATTAAAAAATGGAGGACACTTTACAAACATTAGAGAAAGGAGAATTCCTGGCAGAAAGACCAGCAAATGTAAAGGTCTTGAGACAAGAGTTTCCTTGTTGAAGGAGACTAGTGTAGCTGAATAGAGTGAGCTAGGGAGATTTAGGAGCTAGGCCAGGGAAGCGGGAATGCAGGGGGCAGAATTGTAGGGCCTTGGAAGTCATTAAAGACTTTTATTTGAGTGGCATGGGAAGTCACTGGAGGAATGATTTATGTTTTATGATATGACTTATGTTTTCAAAAGTTTATTCTGGCTGCTGTGCAGAAAAAAAAGAAGATAGGAGAGCAAGGGCAGAAGTGGGGAGAACAGTTCGGAGGCAATTGCAGTAATCTAGGCGAAAAACACAGAGAAGGCGATGGCACCCCACTCCAGTACTCTTGCCTGGAAAATCCCATGGACGGAGGAGCCTGGTGGGCTGCAGTCCATGGGGTCGCAAAGAATCGGACACGACTGAGTGACTTCACTTTCACTTTTCACTTCCATGCATTGGAGAAGGAAATGGCAACCCGCTCGAGTGTTCTTGCCTGGAGAATCCCAGGGACAGAGGAGCCTGGTGGGCTGCTGTCTATGGGGTCGCACAGAGTCAGACACGACTGATGCGACTTAGCAGCAGCAGCAGCAGGCGAAAAATAATGGTGTCTCAGATCAGGACAGCAGCAGCAGAGATGCTGACAAGTCGTTAGATTTTCGAGGTAAACGTACCAGGATTTGCTGATGACTATAAGAGGGGAGGGATATATGAGAAATAGAGAGGAGTCAAAGATACTGTGGATATTTGGCCTGAGTAACTGTTAGATAATCTGGTGGGATGAACAGAGAGACCTTGAATCATAGATGAGACTAAATTTCAAATCACGGCTTTGGTCTAATATTGATATAATCTTGGGCAAGTCACTGAATCTCTCTGAGCATCAGTTTCTTAACTCAGTAAGAAAGTGACCATGATACAATACCTCACTCACAGGTCTATTAGGGCCTCCCCAGTGGCTCAGTGGTAAAGAGCCCCCCTGCAGTGCAGAAGACAGAGGAGATACCAGTTCAATCCCTGGGTCAGGAAGATCCCCTGAAGAAGGAAATGGCAACACACTCCAGTATTTTTGCCTGGAAAATCCCATGGTCAGAGGAGCCTGGCAGGCTACAGCCCGAGGTTCACAAAAAGTTGGATACAACTGAAGCAATTTAGCACCTGTGTGCGCGCATGCTCGTGTGCGCGCGCACACACACACACACACACACACACACACACGGACAAGTCTATGGTGAGAACTGAATGAGATGTTAAAGTGCTGAGAAGAATACCTGGTACAGAGATACTCCATAAATGCCAGTTGAATATGGGAGTAAATAATGTCTTTTGAAATATTATCGATCTGGTGTCTTCTCAACTCTCTTCATTAACTTATCATCCTCCACAGGCTCCACTATATTTAGAATAAAAATATATATATATTTCCAAAACCAAGAAGATCCATCATGATCTGGCCTCAACTACCTGTCCAACCCACCAGCCACACTGACCTTCTGTTCAGCTGCTAAGAAAACAATTTTCTGGCTTCAGAACTATTACGCCCTCTTCTCTCTGCCTGCAATGGCCCTCACCCAAGTGGCTGGTGCCTTCTCATCCTGCAAGAAGCTTACCTTCCTCAGAGTGACCTTTCCTGACCATCATCGTCAGAAAAAGTTCCCACCATTAATTATTCTTTCTTTCAGCGTTTGTTCTGGGAATTCCTTGGTGGTCTGGTGATTAGGACTCAGTGCTTTCATTGCCGGGGCCCTGGTTCAATCCCTGGTTGGGAAACTAAGATCCTCACTTGTTGAGGGCCCCCCAAAAAGAAGAGCTGTCCTTTACATTCCGAAAAGTTAATCACAATTTATAATTCTTGTCACCTAATTATTATCTGTCTCTTCTTCTAGACTGTATGTTCCATGAAAGAAGGGACCACCAAGTATATACACAATTCCTGGTATAATCTTGGCTCATAGTAGCTCTTGATAAATGTTTGCTGGAAAGCTGAGTGACAGAAGATTCTCACTGTTATTCTGCTGCTGTTCTTTAAAAAATAAAAATTCTCATTTTTTCTGCCTTTTGCATAGTTCTCTATTGCATTTCACTGGTGAGTGGGAACACTTTACTTTGTTGAATCAGAAAAGCCCTTGAAAACAAAACAAAGAGAAAAAAGAAAGAAAAGCCCTTGACTTTTCTTTTGTGTATACTACGCTGGGCTTAACATTTATGTATAGTACTAACACGGATTTTTTTTTTTTTCCTGTGCTCATTTCTCAAGGTTATACTTGTCTTTAGAGGCAAGTGACAAAAGAACAGACCGAAAAAAAAAAAAAAAGGAAAAAGAAAAAAGAATAGAGCTAAGTTTCAGATCACCTAAGAAAACTCACTTTTATCCATCCAAAGTACTTGAATAGGCAAAGAGAGTGGAGAGGGAATTCCGAGGAAGGAATTTCAAGGAAGGGGAACTGTCAGCAAGAGCATGTAGCATGCTGTTTGGAAGAAAATTAGGAAACATGCATAGTTTCTGTCTCTAGATTTTGGTAATTAGGGCAGGAATGTCAAAGATCAGATGGACCACCTAAGGTTGAATGAGCTGGAGATATTCCCTCCTTATCTATTTTCTAAAAGAATTTGTGGAAGATTGATCTTACTTCTTCCTTAAATGTTTGATAGAATTTTCCAGTGAAATCATCTGGGTCTAGAGCTTTCTTTAAGAAATATATTTATTAACAAATTTGATTTCTCTAAGAGATATAGGGCAATTTGCATTTTCTACTTCATCTTGTGTCAATTTTAGTAAGTTGTGTTATAGGTAATATCTGGAATGCTAAACTGAATCTTATTTTCTTAATGAAATGTATTTTGGCGTCACTAAAGTACTTTATGCAAAACAGTAAAATTTGGGAAGTAAAAGTTTGGGGAAAAGGTCAGGGAAAGGGGAGAAACTGACAGTAGGCTTTTACATAGATGTGAGCAATAAGTGACAAGGGTCCTGATTGGGTGGTTTTGGACATAAGGGGAAAGAACCAAATTCCAGTAATATAACCATTTCTTTATCTGTCTCTTTTTGCCTGAACTGGGTCTTGATCAATTTTAGTACTTAATGGAACATTGTGCTGCTTCTAGCATCCACTCTGCCCTAGGTGGAAAGCATTCCTTGTACCAGAGCCCAGTGTAGAAACGTATAATGTTTCTGCTGTGATTTAGACTTCCAGCCTCTAAGACTTAGGCCTTAGGAACTGATGCCAGCTGTCTGTCCCTTGGGTTTTAAGTTTAACTTCACAACTAGCTTTGCCAATATACTGTTGTTATTTCTCTTTTTTATATGACAGATGTGGTTTCACAGGGCATCTAGAGGTTGCTTAAATTCTGTAAGTAAGTACTATGCTGTAGCTGTTTTCCTAATTTGAGAACTGAAATGGCAGCTATGATAGAGGGAAGAAACATGGGATTTAGAGTCAAAAGACCTGAGTTTTAACACTGTGGGACCTATGACAAGGCACCCAGTTTCTCTGGACCTTAGCATCCTAATGTGTATACTGAACATAATGCTAGTTTTGCACATATCACAATTTGTTCAGAGAAGCAAATGAGGAACTATTTTTTATCTTTTAAAAACAAGCAATTCATTTAATTTCAATGTCTAATTGTTTATGTGAATAATGTTTTTTAAGTAAGTAATATAAATGGGATCTCTCAGGTGCAAATTACAAGAAACTTTGTTGGTTTGTTTGGTTTTAGGATGATCTTCTATGCCTTTAAGTGATTACAGTAGTACTGTTAAGCTTTCATAATTTTTTTTTTTTTGCTTTTCAGGAGAAAATCTTCAACTAAGCCTTAGAAGACTTCACAGTTGAGGACTGAATAACTTTCAAGGGGGAAGTTATTGTGCATTTAGCAAAGTGTTTGATTAGAATTTGCAAGACCTAACTCTTAACCTATAATCTGAGAGGTATTAAACCAGTTATTGGAAATTTTCTTTTTTGCAGATATGTACATGGCTTGGAGAAGGCAATGGCAACCCACTCCAGTACTCTTGCCTGGAGAATCCCAGGAATGGAGGAGCCTGGTAGGCTGTAGTCCATGGAGTCACTAAGAGTCGGATATGACTGAGTGTCTTCATTTTCACTTTTCACCTTATGCACTGGAGAAGGAAACGGCAACCCACTCCAGTGTTCTAGCCTGGAGAATCCCAGGGACAGAGGAGCCTGGTGGACTGCCGTTTCTGGGGTCACACAGAATCGGACACAACTGAAACGACTTAGCAGCAGCAGCAGAACGTGGCTTGCTTCCTCACTTCCTTTAGGTCTTTACTCCAGTGATACCCTGTCAGAACTTCCTTGTCCATTCAATTTAAAATTTAACATTTCCCCAACATTTCTCTGCTTATTTTCATTCTCTGCTTATTTTGTTCTCCACGGCATTCATCATTTAATGTATAACATGATCATTTATTTAGTTTATGTGTTGCCCTTCACAAACCCTGTCCATGAATTTGAGCAAACTCCAGGAGATAGTGGAGGACAGAGGAGCTTGGCACGCTGCAGGCCACGGAGTCGCAAAGAGTGAGACACAACTTGGCGACTGAACAACAACCTCCATGAATTTTATCTGTTCATTGTTGTATCTCTAGAAAATAGGACAGTCCTTGGGACATAACAGGCAAACAATAAATATTTGTTAGATGAATAAAAGAAGACTTCAAGGGTTTTCTCTTTTGAATTTAATAGTGTAAGAATGTGAAAAATCCAGAAGATACTGTTTTGACAAAGCAGTAATGGGACTCTGACTCAGATGCTTCTTCTAACACCATCCACAGCAGACCAACATGTCCACATTTAAACTGTTTTCAGCTCTGGAAACAACGATTGTAAACTTCTATGATGACTGTTTACTTTATTGAAAATTGTAGAATTCAGGAAGAAGCAGAGGTGCGCCCAGGGGGTCATCTTCTAAGAAAATGCTCACCCAAATCTTGGGCTCTGGCAGTTTGCCTGTCAAGTAAGTTTAGGGATCATTAAGATAATCTCCTCCTCTTACTTCCAGAGGATTCCCTCTGAAATACTAGTACCCCAGGAGGGGATCACAGCTTAATCCTTCATCATTTAACACTTGAGTTGGATTTAGTATATGGGGTGAGGACTGAGGAGGAAGATACATTTTACCAATTTTGCAGTTATCCCTGGAGTTTTTTTTTTTTTTTTTCACATACCAAAGTCCTCTTGCCCCTAAATATTACTTCACAGACAAATACTATAGATTGTAACTGATTGAACAGAATGGGAAATGAAGATGGGAATGTTTCTAATCAGCTACAATTCTATCAATTCAATCAACCCAATCTCTATAATTGTAATTACAAAGAGATCATAAGGTGGAGAGATTTGAATTCCAAACATACCAAACTGAAGCCAGCAAAGGTAAGCCAGATTCTCTGCCTCCAAACCTGTGCCCTGAGGTATACATTTGGCAGTGGGAGTGCCCACCAATTAGGTCATCGTGTGATAAAAATAACTACATGTATTGTAGTTTATACGCAGATGTTCATAGTCAAGTTGAGTGACTCCTGTGTCATGTGCTGTGAGCAGTGATCTCTAACTACAGTCAAGGGCTGACTATACCTGAAGACTCCCGGGTCTCACTGGAGCCCTAACAAAACAGAAACTCAGGGAGGGTACAACTTGATAATGTGTGTTTGTAAATAAGCACTGGTGACTATCATGGATGGCCATGTTGGGATACCAAGGAAGTATATGATATGGGCCCTGGCTTTTGGAACTTTACAGTTTACTTGCAAAATTAGAACTGAGATAAGTGAATATGGTTTCATCAGAGTGGTCAACATGTGGTACTTTATACAAACATGTGGTACTTTATATAAACGTTACCAATGTGAAGACAGAGGGGAGAAGTTAGTGGTGGAGAAGATCGAATGGAGGAAGTAAAACCTTGGTGGGCCTTGAGGTTTGGATAGGATTTAAATAAAGGGGAGAGGAGCATGTAGGAGAAATATCAGTAGGGAATTGAACAAAGGTTCAAAGGCAGGAACATAGCAGTGTGTCTTCGACCAAATTAGGAAATACACTATGAGGAAGAGCTAGAAATAGGGATTGATGGGTAGGTGAGACCAGATTGTACAAAGTCTTGGGTGTCAGGCAGAAGAGTTTAACTTCCCTGAGATGGAAAAACTGGGAGTAAAAATCAAACTGCCAGCTGACCAAAATCCACTCTGAGTTGCAGAAAAGGAATGGGTTCTGGTGGATATTCCCTCTCTGCCTCTTAATTCTAAGATTCTTTCCAACAAGGGTAAGCTTTCAGAGGAATCTGGGAAGAAGCTTGTGTCTTTCATCTCACCCAACCCTCTGATACAAATTCTATCTCTGATATAAACTTGCCTCTTCCTTTTGAAATCAGCCAGAAAGTTCCCAGGGAACCTGAAAGCTGCTTCACAATTTAGAGCAACCCTTACTTCTAACCTTCTAACGCTAGAAGCCCATCTGGGTCTGTCTGTAACCCTAAATTCTGAACACATATTGGTCCGGAAATTCCCTATGACTCAGGAAGCATTTTATCCACCCCGAGTATGAATGTTTTGCTCCCGATTCTTCTGGTGAAAGGAGGTGTGAACTGTGATCCTACAGAAAACCACTGTGAAGACAGGAGGGCACGGAAGGTATGGTATGTAGCTAAGAAGGTAAGCTTTCCTCTCCCTTTGTGTTTCTTTGCTCACTACTGAAAGAGAAGTTTCAGAAGGCAAGCCAGAGAGCCAAGCTCCTGGGTGATTGAGGATTTTCTGGTTTCAAATTAAACAGAAAACTAAATTAGCAAATTAATTGTTGGATGTGTTTTCCTGGGCCTTTCATCAGCTGCTGCAGGACCAGTAGCCAATCAAAAAAGACTTTTGGGTACCCTGAAGAGGGGGCAGGGTTCAGAATCAGGTTCTGCTAGCTACCAAGTGTCAGACATGTTAATTTTAAATTACTTTTGTACAGCTTGGTGTCAAAATGATTAAAGCATGAAGAGAAAAACAGAACCAAAGGAGAGAGAAGGCAATCATTTACCTTGCATTTAGAGCAAGGACACTTGCAATTCCGTTTCAGCTGACTTTCTCCTATAAGTTACACAAGTTATAAGTTTTACGCCCTTTAGTGACCACCTAAGATGAGACGGTTATGCAGTGGTCATGGCTCTTCATTCCCTTTGTATAATATCACTATCTCTACATGGCAGAATCTATATCACAGATATTAATATGGTCACACTTCTTCCCCTGCTTCCCCAATAACATTTATTCTGTTAATATATTAGGGACTCTGTGTCAGGCATTGTCCTAACTATATTTTACATGTAATTTATTATATAACCCTCAACAACAATGCCATGAGGTGGATGTTATTATTATTTCCATTCTACAGCTAAGAAACTAAGGCTTAGAAAGGCACAGTCATTTGCTCTAGCTGCTCATCTAGCAGAGGCAGAGCTGGGTCTCTAGTCCTAGTTTTGCCCTCTTCCACAGCAGTCTTGTCCCCTTTCCATTTCCCCCTTTTGGTGGGAGGAAAAAGAATCTAAGTAAGTCTGATTGCTAAGACAGCTTCATGGTCCTTTTCAACGGTCATGTATGTTTATTTGTTTGAAGATGTAGCTGAGATCAGCCTTATTCTCCATGAAACAGCCTCGTCTTTACCATACTGCTTTCCTAGGGTAAGCGTGTAACCAGCTCACTAGTGGGCTTGTCTTTGTTTTTGTCTCCAGCTTTCCCAGTCAGTTTCATGGGCTTCATGACACATTTTGCTCAAAATGAGCTGTCTGCTCTGACTCTTGCATGTGAAATTTAAGGCTGACCTAGCTGCTATTGTTTTTCAACCATCAACACAAAGCTGTACTGCTTGATTTCTCTCAGTCTGCCAGATTTTATTAATTTTACTTTATCCACCCTTCCTACAGTCACCCCACATTATCTTACTGTGTTGTTTGCCTCTGGAATTGCAGTGTAATAATACAATTCAATTTTTAAGATCCTGGTGGTATAGAATTCACCATCCTGCTCCCTAGGTGTTACTAAATAAGTTTTAGTTGCACCAAGATCTCCTAAAGGTGCCAACTGATACCCAAGCCATCATTCAGGATAGTATTGATAATGCTAAAGAAGTGATCTATAAACACAAGACAAATAGTTGCCCACTGATAAATTTAGAAATCCTGACTCTTAGAACTTCAGGGATATTGTTATCAGCTGACTTTTAGTGAGTGCTTTCACATCACTATGTGCTAAGTGTTTTTCAACAAACTACTGAAGTATGTAATATCTTTTTCTCCCTTTTTTTACAGTGACCAGGTGAATGGCAGCCAGGACGAAACACACCTCAATATTATACGGTCCAGCCTCCACATATATTTTGAATACTTCTAGTGATGGATGTGGAGCTTGTTACATTCTAAGACAATCTATTTCATATTTGCGTGACTTCTTCCATATTCTGAGCTACAGTGTGTGTCTCTGAAGCTCCTAAATCATCAGTTTTAGAATCTTAGAACCTCCCAGGACAAGTCTCAATTCTTTTTTTCACACAATAGCTCTTCAGGTATTTCAAGATGGCTCTACCATCACTTATGAATTCTTTAACTCTTCCTCCTAAGCTTGGATTTCTTTCTTTTTTTTTTTTGCTTTACAATACTGTATTGGTTCTAAGCCTGGATTTCAAGTCTCCTCACCCTCTTGGTTGGTTGCTCTCTTTACTACATCCCTCTAAAAGTGAACATGTTACCTAGATGAGGTCTAACATAGAATGAAGTGGAGCTCTTTCTCTCCTCGTTCCAGATGCTGTATTTCTATTAATCCAGCCTAAAATTGTATTTAATTCATCTGAAGCCCCACTTGCTGAACAAACCCAACCTGACACCCCACCACCCCTCTTCATTATGTACTCGATTTTCTCATTTATGCTCCTTTCCTAGTTCTCTTGTAACACGTGCACACGATTCAGTTCTTTTCGGCACGACCTTGATCCTCATTCTTTGCTCTGTCAGATTGATCGCTCCCTGTGCACATAAGTTACATTTATTTTCTCTCAGCTTCTACCACCTTATCTCTTCCCACTTCATCTCCTGGTTTCTACCCATTTCAACATCAGAGAATCCAAATCACTTTTAACCATCTTGCTTCTTTCTGAATCTGGTGAGGTTGGATGTGTCTGTCCTGGTTAACATTTACAATGCATATGCTGACAGTTTGAGGCTAGCTTCCAAGAGAGTAATCTGATTTGGGAATGCTTTTCCTAAGCAGATCTCAACAGATTTCACTTTACTGGAGTTCCAGAGGAAAAAGCATAGCCCCAGACTTGGTCATATAGGGGACATCCTGAAGACAAAAGATGGTGAATTAATGAATGATGACTCTTCATTTTATGGACAGTTAAACTGACAACCAGCTTGGGTGATGAGAAGCACAATGGAAACAGTCTGGGTTTAAAACCTAGTTCTGTAGGTTCCATCCTGGGTTGTGTCAGTTACTTAACTTTTTTGTCTCAATTTCATCATCTGTAAAATAATAGCAACAATTGTACCCACCTCTCATAGGCCTGCAGTGAGGAGTTAATTCATATGAAGAGTTTAGAACAGTGCCTATATCACACGCAGTAAAGGACAAATATTATTATTCCTGGAAAGTAATTTAAAGATAGAACAGAAAAGAGATTATTCTTCCTAGGTACTTAGGTTTTCTGTGTGCATCTTTACAAACCTTAATTCACTGAGCCTTAGTATTGAGGTTTTGGCTTTATAAGGAAGCAGACACTCCGAAAGAAGCTCAAGAGACATTTGTGAATGAATGCCCTTCAATCTGGGGGCTGAGGAGAAGCAGGGTAGAATTGTTATTTAAGAGAGAGTAAAGGCTAGAAGAATTGTAATCTATCAGGCAGAAGATCTGGCATGCTCTCTTCCTTTTTTCCCCCTGTTGAAACAAACCAACCAACCCACTTTCAAAAATGAGTAAATGTAGATCCCAGTAAGGGCTGTGGAGCTACAGATCTAACCAAAGAATTAAATGGTCTACAATGGTCGACTTTTTGTATTTTTAAAATCTCTGGATTAAAAAAAATGAAAACACGACTTCCTGCCCACCCCTCCCCCCCAACCCCCCTTTTTAGTCTTGGTCATATAACAGTTTAGCACAGAATTCTACAAGAAGTCAAAGGGTCCACAGAAAGTTACGTTTGGTCATGTTGTATGGTCTACAGTGTAGACTACACTAACAGAAGAGATTAGTTTAGGTTGTGTCAAATCATGTTAAAATACAACATTAAATAAATGCAAAGAGCCCAGAACAAAGAAAGTGATTAAGCTGGTTTAACTGCATTCAACCCACTATGCTAAATCCCCGTAGGGGGCTCTAGTTAAACAACAAATTTAGTTTCTTGGCCTAAATCCTTTTCTTCAAAGAAGAAATTTTTCTTGTGAGTAACTCTGATAAATTTGTTTTCATCTTTTTCATTTCTTAGTCTCTAGGGAAGCTAGGGTGAAAAGAATCTATCTGATTGGGCTGCATTTTTGGAAGAGATGTACTGTGAAGAATGGAATAGAAGGCGATGGGTTACACAGCTAAAGAGGCGTTGGAGGAACTGAGGCATGGGTGAAGTGTGATTGTTCAGCCCCAGAAAAAGGCCAGCTAGTGACACCCGGGATAGGATTTTATCAGGCAGTGAATCAAATAAGGCTGCGAGGGAGATAATAAGGTGTAATTATAGCAGTGCTGTTAGTGCCTGTTCATGGGGTCTGGCAGCAATTTGGTTGAACACCCCTCATTTTGAGAAATTTGTAATTTGGCAGTAAGAATTCTTGCCTTAAAATTTGGCACAAACCTTCACAGTTTAATATTGCAAAATCTGGGAAATGTTGAAATGTGGCTGCTATTCTAATTGAACTTTTTCAGGCTTTTTCGAATTGGTTTTTTTCCTGTTGGATTCAGAAACAAACGCCTCTCTTTTAAAAAGTTCACTAAGGTTTTTTTAAACCACAAACTCATGTACGCTTACAAGCAGATTACTGCTGTAATAAATTCTCATGACTTAAATCTTTGTGTACATACAGAGGGGAAAAAAGCTTTCACTTGAAAAACCCCGAGTTCCTTCTGTTTAGTAGCCCTTTAAAAATTCCCCACAATCAGTATTTTGTTTAATTTCCTTTGAGTCAGAGCGGTGCAACGTGGTGTTGCTCTTGGTTTTATGAACCGACTGCTTCCCCGAAGCTTATTCCCCGTTGTTTTAAAGTAGAAGGGAGGTCACCGGGCTGTAGTGAAATGTGGCCAACTCCGCCTGGGACCAAGCTGGCCCAACGGGCTTCTCTAAAGTAACTGGAAGTTTTCTGACAGGAAACCGGTCAGTTGTTATAAGCGTCGGCTCGGGTTCCCACGGCCCCGGCAGCTGCAGCTCCCCCGACGCCCCTCTCGGGGCCGGGCAGGAGCGCGGGGTGTGGGGCGCCGTGGGCGGCAGGGGGCAGCAGCGGGAACCCGTTGTTCTCCAGGCAGGGGGTGGGGCGGGAAGCTGCCCCCCCCACCTCGTTTCCGTGCCCCGCGCTCTCCCCTCCCCCTCTCGCGCCTTGCCTCGCCTCGCCTTGCCTTGCCTTGCCTTCCCTCCCCTCCCCGCGGGGAGGAGGGCGGGGGTGCGGAGCCCTCCCCCGGGACAGGGGGCGTGTGCGTCCCCTCCGCTCCCCTCCCCCCGGCCGGGCTCTCCTGGCTCCCCGAGGCGGGAGTTTCCAGGAAGAGCTCAGAGCGCGGTCGCACCACCGAGCGCACGGAGACGTCAAGTAGTCCCTGAGAGCGACCTGATTCAGAGAATTCCAGCTGCCAGAGGCTGTCGGGAGTTGGAACTCCGAAAAGACTGGGAACAGCTCTCTGGCCTGGGGAGCTCTGGGAAAGAGGTCCGAGGTCCCACTTTCCATTCCTGGAGAAATATGTGTAGTGGAGGCGGAACGAGTTCCGGCGGAGGGCTCGGACGCGCCGGGTGGAGTGAAGCGCCGCGCGGTCGAAGCGCTCACAGAGTTAAAGTGGGCGGGAAAACCCGGAGCGGACTCTCCCTGACACGCCTAGAACCTCCCTCCCCACTCTCCTTGGGGGAGGGGAACGAAAAAAGAAGAGACAGAAACGTGTTCCCTTTCTCTGCTTCCTAAGTGCCTAGTGAAGAAACAAGTGGCGACTCGCCACTTCGAGAAATGCGCTGCAGGACCTTCAGGTCCCGGCGGGGAAGGCTCGTGTGGCTCCTCCTCCAGTAACGTCCGCACCGTCGGCGCTGGGCGCGCGGTCAGAAACCCAGGCCTGCGACCTGGAGGAGCTAGGCGCGCGCATGCGTGCCGTGGGCGCGCGCTTCCCGCCCCTTTCCTGAGCGCGTTCGCTTCCCCCCTCCCCCCACGTTCCTCAGCCGCCACCTCAGAGCTTCCCCCGCACCCAGCCCTCTCTTTTCGGGGGAGGTGGCCCATCTTGCCCATCGACTGACTAACCCCTTCACCCCAGCTTCGCCCCGCCTCCCCTGAGCTTCGGTACGAACTCCGCAGCTAGGGCTCAGCTTTCACATTCCCGCCTCCGCCTTCTATCTCCCCTCCCAACCCTTAAGCACTTCCTGCAAACTACCCCGTTCTCGCTCCGTTCGGCGCCGCCTCCTCCCAGCCCTAACTGGATGGGTGCGTTCACGTTGGTGGGCCTCTGGGTAGTACCTTGTATTCCTCCTGCAGGCGATGGCTGCTCCATTTTACAGATGAGGAAGTTAAAGTCCAGAGCGCCGACGAGCTTGTCTCTAAAGGCTCCTTGTTGTACAGTCGCTAAGTCGTGTACGACTCTGCGACCCGGCGGCCCGTAGCACATCAGGCTGCCAAGTCGCTTAACTATCTCCGGAGTTTTCTCAAACTCCTATCCATTGAGTGGGTGATGTTCCCTAACTACCTGACAGAACGTGGTCCGGTGGAGGAGGGAATGGCAAACCACGCCAGTGTTCTCGCCGAGAGACTCCCATGTGCAGTATGAAAAGGCTCCTTTTGAGTTGTCCCCCACTGTAACTGGCTTTGGAAAGAGAAACCCTTGACTTGCTACAATTTAAGCAACCTTGGAAAGCCAGTCCCAGTCTTGGCACCCTCAATTCTTCCGGCCAAACCACCGAGCCCAGTTGGCAAACACCATAGAAACAATTTATCCCAAATCAACTATGTAGTGACCTCTAAATTAGAAAAAGAGCCAATTGGTGACTTTAGAGGTTGTGTATAGGCTATTTATTCAATGTGAAGTCGTTTTTAAACGCACTGTGTAATATTTTCTCTTAGATGTTGTAATTCTCGTATTCCTTCCCCAATTTGAGATCATGGTTTTGGTTTTGAAAACATTTTGATATAATTTGTCTCTCAGTAACAACAACAACAACAAACTTTTCCTTTTTGTTAGTATCAGTGTTAATCGCACAGTGACATCTGACTTTTGCAACGCCGTGGACTGTAGCCCACCAGGCTCCTCTAGTTCATGGGATTCTCCAGGCAAGAATACTGGAGTGCGTTCCCATTTCCTCTACCAGGGGATCTTCCACACCCAGGGACTGAACCTGGGTCACCTGTATTTCAGGCAGAGTGTTTACCTTCTTAGACACCACAGAAGTGCTTTGTTAGTATGGTTGATTATTATTCCGAAATTCCACACCTTAATCCCTAAAGTCAGTTCTTCCCTGGGCTTCAGTTCAGTTCAGTTCAGTTCATTTCAGTTGCTCAGTCGTGTCCGACTCTTTGCGACCCCATGAATTGCAGCACGCCAGGCCTCCCTGTCCATCACCAACTCCCGGAGTTCACTCAGACTCACATCCATGGAGTCAGTGATGCCATCCAGCCATCTCATCCTGTGTCGTCCCCTTCTCCTCCTGCATCCCTCCCAGCATCAGAGTCTTTTCCAATGAGTCAACTCTTCTCATGAGGTGGCCAAAGTATTGGAGTTTCAGCTTTAGCATCATTCCTTCCAAAGAAATCCCAGGGCTGATCTTCAGAATGGACTGGTTGGATCTCCTTACAGTCCAAGGGACCCTCAAGAGTCTTCTCCAACACCACAGTTCAAAAGCATCGATTCTTTGGCGCTCAGCTTTCTTCACAGTCCAACTCTCACATCCATACATGACCACAGGAAAAACCATAGCCTTGACTAGATGGACCTTAGTCGGCAAAGTAACGTCTCTGCTTTTGAATATGCTATCTAGGTTGGTCATAACTTTTCTTCCAAGGAGTAAGCGTCTTTTCATTTCATGGCTGCAGTCACCATCTGCAGTGATTTTGGAGCCCCTGAAAATAAAGTCTGACACTGTTTCCACTGTTTCCACATCTATTTCCCATGAAGTGATGGGACCGTCAGCTCCAGTTAAAAGTTATCCCCAGTAGGTGAGAGGTTTGCAAGAGACGTCATAGAGAATCTTGAGGCACTGCATCTCTAAACTTTTTGTGTACAAACTTTAAAGCTGTAAGTGGGAATTAAAGGAAAAGGTCTGTGTAATTTTACGTATATCAAGAGATTCATTATTTCAGATTCAAATGTTTTGAGATTCTCATTCCAAGCATTGTAAATATGGATCTGTTTTGTTTTGTTAATTTGTTTTATTTATTGGCTATGCTGGGTCTTCCTTGCTGGGGCCTTTCTCTAGTTGCTGCGTGCAGGAGCTACTCTTTGTTGAGGTGTGCAGGCTTCTCATTGTGGTGGCTTCTCTCGTTTCAGAGCACAGACTTTGGGTGCTTGGGCTTCAGTAGTTGCAGCACATGGGCTCAGTAGTTGTGATGCATGAGCTAAGTTGCTCTGTGGTGTGTGGGATCTTCTTGGACTGGGGATGGAATATGTGTCCCCTGCATTGGCAGGCAAATTCTTGTCCATTGCACCACCAGGAAAGTCACTAGTGGGACTTTCTTTTAAATGACTGTTTTATCACTATTTCCTTCTATTGCAAGTATTTCTAAATTATTTATTGGACTGATGTCTTCTAAGCATAATGATGGTCTGAAGAACCAGTCCAGATTGTTTCAAGGCAGTTTTTTAAGTTGATTGAATGTTGCATGATAAACTTTCTGAACGTTTGTTCAGTAAATAAATGTTTTCTATGTGTAAAGCACTGTATTAGGTCTTTTGTGAGATATAAAGTTGACAAGCTAGGGAGGGCTATTCTTAAGAAGCAGTCTAAGTGGAGATAAAATTCTCTACCATAGGCTCAAATCAGTAAAAATTCGTTGTTATTTCTAGGTTGATTATTATTATTTTTTTTATCACTTAAGTTATATTGATTTGAGGTTTCCAAAAAATTTCCCCCATGTTCATGTGCAGTTCTCAGGTTCTGGAGAGCCAAGAAGCATCTAAATAGAAAAGATCAGTAGTGGGCAGTGATTTAATGGGAATATGAATAATGATAGTTCAGTATTGAAAAATGAGATTATAGGAATGGCAGGAAAGAAAAATGCAAGTGTAAGAAGATCCAGGTCTTCAGATTTTAAATTGTGAAGAAAGCTAGGAAGGCCTTAGGAATTATGTGCTGTTTAATTTTGCCTGAGTGTTCATAAATGTAGCTTTTATTTCAGGAAAGATGAAACAGTTTTGTATTTAAGCACATGATTACCGACACAGATTTGATGAAGTTTATTTATTTATTTTTTTTGCTCTCACTATGCACCATGCAGGATCTTAGTTCCCCAACCAAGGATCGAACCATGCTCCCGCAGTGGAAGCACAGAGTCCTAACCACTGAACCAGGGAATTCTCTGATGTGGAGTTTTAAGGAATACCAGTGGTAGAGAAGAAAAATCTAGTTTGCAGTGGAATTCAAACTTTGGAAATCAAATCCTTTGATTTAGGTTGGAGTCAAAACTCTTACCTACCCCACTGCCAAAGAAAATCAATTATAGTTGAGATTAAACATATAACTTAAATCTAAATACTTTTAGATCAATTAAGGATGCATTGCATTTGAACTTTATTATTCAAATTTACATTTCTACAGTGATTTTATAAGCTTTAGCTTCATTCTGCTACTCTGAATGTTTCTGCTGGGCTCCTGCTTCCAGTTACTGCAACTTTGCTGTTACATCCTGGTTTGCGGACTGATACCTCTCATGGGGGTGGTGCTATATTATAGTGTAACTAGGTTTTCAGCTCAATTCTATTCTACTTCTAACAGATTCAGAAGTTAAATTGTAACAACCCCAAGAACATAGTCTTTCTTGAGTAAAATGAAGAAATTACATGTGAAAATGTATTCGGTTCAGTTCAGTCACTCAGTTGTGTCCGATTCTTTGTGACCCCATGAACCGCAGCATGGCAGGCCTCCCTGTCCATCACCAAATCCTGGAGTCCACCCAAACCCTGTCCATTGAGTGGATGATGCAATCCAACCATCTCATCCTCTGTCATCCTCTTCTCCTCCTGCCCTCAATCTTTCTCAGCATCAGGGTCTTTTCCAATGAGTCAACTCTTACATCAGATGGCCAAAGTATTGGAGTTTCAGCTTCAGCATCAGTCCTTCCAATGAACACCCAGGACTGATCTCCTTTAGGATGGACTGGTTGGATCTCCTTGCTGTCTAAGGGACCCTCAAGAGTCTTCTCCAACACCACAGTTCAAAAGCATCAATTCTTTGGTGCTCAGCTTTCTTCACATTCAAACTCTCACATCCATACATGACCACTGGAAAAACCATAGCCTTGTCTAGATGGACCTTTGCTGGCAAAGTAATGTCTCTACTTTTTAATATGCTATCTAGGTTGGTCATAACTTTCCTTCCAACAAGTAAGCGTCTTTTCATTTCATGGCTGCAATCACCATCTGCAGTGATTTTGGAGCTCAGAAAAATAAAGTCAGCCACTGTTTCCACTGTTTCCCCACCTATTTGCCATGAAGTGATGGGACTGGATGCCATGATCTTCGTTTTCTGAATGTTGAGCTTTAAGCCAACTTTTTCACTCTCCTTTTTCACTTTCATCAAGAGGCTCTTTAGTTCTTTACTTTTCATTAAATCTGGGGATAATTTCCTGAACTCTTGTATGTACTGGAGGAGGGCATGGCAACCCTCTCCAGTATTCTTGCCTGGAGAATCCCATGGACAGAGAAGCCTGGTGGGCTACAGTCCATAGGGTCGCAAAGAGTCGGACATGACAAGCAAGTTAGCGTGCATGCACACACACACGCAACTGTGCCCCATAGACATTAGAATCAGACTGCTGTGGTTTATTCTCACTGAACTGGGAGATCAGTGGCACCATCTGATTTCCTAAGGGAAAATCACATTGTAGACTAAAACCTATAGAAAAATTGACACAGTCATCAGCATTATCATAATGGAATTCAGGTTTTGCTTTTCCCTTTATTGTCAACCTCTGGGTCATATAGCAAAAATAGATCCTTACTTGCATCCAAGTTGAAAGTCATAAGGCTTCCATTTCTTTAGTCATTTTATGAGCCATAGTTTGAATAGATACCTATTAAATCTTTTTATCATCAAGCTTTCTAAAGATGATTATTCTGGTCACTGCCTCTGACTGTTCTTTTTGGGATCCTGGGTAAGTCATTCCTCTTATTTGGGCTTCAGTTTCTCTATCTAGAATCTTGCTGAACCCATGACCAGCCCCAGGTCATTCTACAGTGGGTCATTTCTTTGCCTCAGTGCTGCAGAGCTCTGGATTTTTAAAGTAATTTCTTCTTTTGCTTCAAATCTGAGTCATTTAGCGTTTATACATTGATGAGAGAACTTTTACATTGAAGGATTGAAATTTTGGGCTTAGAAAATGATGCTATGTTAAGGCAAGGCCTTAGAGTGGTAGAGGAACAAAGAGACTATTCCAAGGATTCTTAACCTGGCATCCAGGATAGAATACATTGGGTCCTGAATGTGGATTGGGGAAAATCACATCTATATTTTCACTAATTCGTAATTGAAATTTAACATTACTTTTTAGTCTGAATGAAACAAAACCACAGCAGTATTAGCAGTACTGTACCTGTGACAGTCACTGATAGAAATCACAGGTAATTTCATAACAACACTGCAATTGCTGCAGACATGCTGATACAGTTTGTATTCATTACTAGGAGATCTTGTTATTTAACGTGTTAATAAAGAGATACATTAAAAAAAAAAAGAAATACATTCATTACTGTGTCATACATTTTTAAAATTTGGGAGACTTCTCTTGCAGTCTAATGGTTAAGACTTCAGACTCCCAGTGGAGGGGATGTGGGTTTGATCCCTGGTTGGGGAATTAAGATCCCACAAGCTACCAAAAAAGTTTTTATAATTATTTCAGTATAATAGGTTTCCTCTGTAAACCAACGTCATATCCTCTATAGTTATTTTATGCATTTAAAAGCATTATTCTGAGAAAGGATCTATAGGTTTTTCCACACTGCTAAAGGAGTCCTTGGTACAATGAAAGATTAAGAACTTCTGCTTTAATCAAAAATAAATAGTGTTAGTAGTGGGTTGTTTTTTTTTTGTTGTTGTTGTTCTTTTTAACTTATTTATTTTTTAATTGAAGGATAATTGCTTTACAGAATTTTGTTGGTTTCTGCCAAACATCAACTAGTGGGCTTTAAACCATTGAATAAAATAAGAATCCATGAGTCCACACTGATATAAATAAGTAAATGCATCATTACATAAATGTAGCAAAAGTGAAAGTTTTTCTTTCAGTAGTTTGACAATGAATAAATATGAATGCTAAAACCAGTGAGTGAAAGTTTGTTGAGTAGCAGGATATTTACCAGGCAAAGTATCTTTCCATAAACTATTTAATAGTTACAAAGAAAGTGAAGGAACCTCATTAACACCACATTAGCCAAGTCATCAAACCTACATCACTGATATTGGAACAAATTGACTGCAGGTACCTCTTAATAAAAAGCACTGGGGACACAATATCACTTCAGTGGTAATCCTGACAAAATGCACAAACTGAATCTAATCGTGAGGAAATGTCAGACAAACCCAAATTGAGGGCCATTTTATAAAATAACTGGCCTGTACTCTTCAAAAATGTCAAGGTCAGGAAACAAAAAGAAAGGCTGAGGAACTGATCCAGATTAAAAGAGACAAAAGAGACATGACAAGTAAATGCAGTGTATGACCCTTAGGTTTAATCCCAAACCCAGAAAAACACATAGCTCTACATAGTGTTTTTAGGACAATTGACAAAATTGTCCATGGACTGTAAATTAGATAATAGTATTGTATCAGCATTAAATGTTCTCATTTTTATACACACACACTGGTTACATAAGAGAATGACTTTGTTCCTAATAAATAACACACTGATGTATTTAGGGGTAAAAGTGTGTATTTCTAAGTCTCAAATGGTTTAGGAAAAAATACATGTATTTATAAGTCTATATGTAAAGAGAGAATAATACAGTAAATGGAAAAAATAGAAATAATTTTAAAATTTAGATAAAGGACTTAAGGGAGTTCCTTCTACTATACTTGAAATTTTTCTGCAAGTTTGAAATTACGTTGCTTTATAACAATTGTCCCACCCTCACTTTGAAGAGGTGAAAACAGATTTTGGAAGGAGAAGACTGCTCAAGGTCACACAATAAGTTAGTGATAGAGTTAGGGCCAAAACTCAGATACCCAGATGTCAGTCCTCTTTTTACACCAACTGAATTGTTTGGTATTTGTGTTGGATGACAAAGGTTGAACCACCCCTTTTTTACTTCTCTTTTTAGTTTCTTGGTTCCTTAGAGCTAGTTCCTTCTACTAGAGAACCAAAGTAACATAACTAAATGCTTCTTTCAGTTCCTTCATGATTAGGCAAGGATCAATCTGAAGTTTCTGAGCTGGGTTATCTCTCCTCTTGTAGGTTTAATATCTTTCTTATTGCCAACGATTTTCTGTACATAGTAGGCTTCTTTTATGTGGTATTATTTGAATCCCCCTCCTCCACAGAGTGAGGATGTTTTATTGTTTAAACTTCTTTCCATAGGCCGCTCCATTTCAAGGTCTCTTTAATATTGATGGTGGTGATTTAGTTGCTAAGCTGTGTCCGACTCTTGCAACCCTGTAGACTGTAGTCCACCAGGTTTCTCTGTCCTTGGGCTTTTTCAGGCAAGAATACCAAAGTGGTTTGCCATTTCCTTCTCCAAGGGATCTTCCTGACTCAAGGAACCCAGGTCTCCTGCATTGCAGGTAGATTCTTTACCAACTGAGCCACCAGGGAAGCCCTCTTTAAATCTTGTGTTTTCATTTCTATTGTTCTAAGACTCAGTTTCCTTAATTGGTGGAGAATTAAGACAAAATATGCTGAAAAAAGGGGGAATATTGCATTCAGAATTATAAAATACAGAGATTAACCACAATTATAGATGGTGGGGGCCATTTACTAGTCTTACTAGTTATTGAGTAAATCAGCTTTATCAAAAAATTAAGAAACCAGATCTATCATTTTCCATGTGAATCAGTGTAAATCAGCTATTTGTCATCAGTTTGGGGATGCCTTGTCTCCAAGTGAGATAATGGAAAATATTAATTAACAATTAAATGTCAACAGTTTCATATGGCTCAACCTGATGGCAAGTGTATTATTAAGGGAGTGGTGTGTTTTCCCTTCTCTTAGGGAACTGGTAGGAAAATGGAGATAGTTCATGTGGTATCTGCTCTTGAATCTGTAACTTCTCACTCACTTTTCCTACCCTGGCTGTCCCTCTGTCCTGTCACTCTGTGAGATTCCCGCTAGTCTTCAGGTTCCCCCAGATTTCCATCTTGGCTTATATTAGCTTCTGCCACCTGGGGTCCATCCAGTAGTTCATAGAGTTGAAATATCAGAAGCAGTTGGTTCAGTCTCCTTATACTTGAGATGAGGAAACAGAGCTAATATCATAAAGCTGATATCTCAGAAGTATGGCATGAATGCAATATCCTGACTCCCAAGACAGTGGTCTTTCTATCTCAATATCCATGTTCTACGTTATATTTTCTACAGCCCAGTTTTTGGATGTAGGCCTGTCAATCTCTCCCTCAGTTTCTCCTCCCCTTATCTTTTTCTTAGCTCTCAATTCTTGTCAGTCACCTGGATCTTCTTTATTTCCTTGTTTTTGCCTTTTTATCATTCAAGAGAAACTTTAGCTTGTGCATTCTATCTTTCTCTTTCCATTTTTGCCATTGATGAATGGTGAAAAAATAATTGTATTTTCTTAATTTTTACTTCCTGGAGTGATACCATGGGGAGTAGCTGGGACAGTTTTAAGATAATGAAAGATATCCTTGAGTATTTGTGTGTCTAATGTGTATTATTTTATACTTATAAAATATTTTTAAAGTAATTTAAGAAAAACTGTGGTTGATAATACCCGTCTTTACAATAAAAATTACCGTAGCCCAATGAAACAATCAAAAGGACTTAGAATATAATTTTTTTTTAATGAATGTGTGATGTTTTGTTAAGTTTCACAGAGTAGAGTTTGAATTGCCTTTTGATTCTGCTGAAAATATGCCCTATCTTTTTTCCTAAAATTTTGAATTCTTTATTTGAAAAGACCTTTGGGAATCATGCTCAAGGAAACCGAATAAAATATCAAGAAAAAAATTATTTAGCATGAGGGAAGGTAGAAGACTTCAGGGTAAGAATAAAACTTCGGGTCCTAAGAACACTGTAGCAATTTTTAAAGAGCAGAGCAGATTCAGTTGCTTTCTTATAATTCATATATTTTTAAGACAGTTCCGCTAGAGACTCAGCCAATAAGTAGAAAAACTTGGGAGTGAATGTTTGGTATGTGAATCTGGTACATTAAGGAGTATCTCAGGTTTTCTCTACCTTTAAAGACTTAGTTGTGGGTAAGAAGTACGCTGTGAACACCTTAGCCAGCATCCGCATCTTACAGCCCAGAAATTTGGTTTTGTGTACTTTACCTACTTTGGGACAAATTGGCCTTCTATTGGTAGGTACGGGCTTCCCTTGTGGCTCAGCTGGTAAAGGATTCACCTGCAATGCAGGAGACCTGGATTCGATCCTTGGCTTGGGAAGATTCCCTGGAGAAGGGAATGGCTACCCATTTCAGTATTCTGGCCTGGAGAATTCCATGGACTATCCATGGGGTCACAAAGAGTCAGACACGACTGAGTGACTTTCACTTTCACTTTTCATTGATAGGTATGCCTTATGTGAGATACTGTTTCATCCTAGAGACTGGATAAGCACTGACTGATAGATGTAAGACATCAATGGAAGCTTTACTCTCTTTTTTAAAAAACATTTTTATTTATTTATTAGTTTTTGGCTGTGCTGAGTCTGTGTTGCTGTGAGGGCTTCTCATTGCAGTGGCCTCTCTTGTTGCGGAGCATGGGCTCTAGGGCGCATGGGCTTTAGGAGTTGCAGTACTGGGGTTCAGTAGTTGTGGCTCCTGGGCTCTAGAGAGTATAAGGTCAGTAGTTGTGGTGCGTGAGCTTAGTTGCTCCACAGCATGTGGGATCTTCCTGAACCAGGGATTGAACCAGAGTCTCCTGTGTTGGCAGGCAGATTCTTTATCACTGAGCCACGAGGGAAACCCTGCAAGCTTTACTCTTAAAGAGAGAGGTGGGTGTTTACATTTTATTCCTTCTGCCTTGTAGCTTTTCTAGAAGTGATCTTTGGGTTTCTTTTATTAGTTAATCTCCTACTCCCACCCCCAACCCATCTTTTTATGTGTAAACTAGAGTACATCATGAGAAACGCTGCGCTGGAAGAAGCACAAGCTGGAATCAAGATTGCTGGGAGAAATATCAATAACCTCAGATATGCAGATGACACCACCCTTATGGCAGAAAGTGAAGAGGAACTAAAGAGCCTCCTGATGAAAGTGAAAGAGGAGAGTGAAAAAGTTGACTTAAAGCTCAGTATTCAGAAAACTAGGATCATGGCATCTGGCCCCATCACTTCATGGGAAATAAATGGGGAAACAGTGAAAACAGTGTCAGACTATATTTTTGGGGGCTCCAAAATCATGGCAGATGGTGATTGCAGCCATGTTATGAAAAGATGCTTACTCCTTGAAAGAAAAGTTATGACCAACCTAGATAGCATATTCAAAAGCAGAGACATTACTTTGCCAACAAAGGTCCATTTAGTCAAGGCTATGGTTTTTCCAGTAGTCATGTATGGATGTGAGAGTTGGACTGTGAAGAAGGCTGAGCGCCGAAGAATTGATGCTTTTGAACTGTGGTGTTGGAGAAGACTCTTGAGAGTCCCTTAGACTGCAAGGAGATCCAACCAGTCCATTCTGAAGGAGATCAGTCCTGGGTGTTCATTGGAAGGAATAATGCTAAAGCTGAAGCTCCCAATACTTTGGTCACCTCATGCAGAGTTGACTCATTGGAAAAGACTGTGATGCTGGGAGAGGTTGGGGGCAGGAGGAGAAGGGGACGACAGAGGATGAGATGGCTGGATGGCATCACCGACTCGATGGACGTGAGTTTGAGTGAACTCTGGGAGTTGGTGATGGACAGGGAGGCCTGACATCCTGCAATTCATGGGGTCACAAAGAGTCGGACACAACTGAGCTACTGAACTGACTGACTGCCTGAAGTCTTTGTTGAAAGCAATTTATGTCAAAGTTGTACAGTTTTCTTTGGAAAATAACGATGGGTATGTATCAGTGGTCTCTTTTCCTTTCATCAGCCTGTTATTTATATATTTGGTAAAACATAGAAGAGAAAGACCTCTTAATCTGGAGCTAAGGGAGTTACGATCGATAACTGCGAGTGAGTTTTAGAGACTTAATGATTCTGTCTTAATAAAGTAACAACTCTAATTCCCTTATTTTATCCCTACGAACTTGAGGAGTTTTCTCCAACTATCAGCTGTTTGTATTGGATAGCCAGAACTGAAAAAATGAAGATTGATTCCAGGCTGTATTCACAATTATATAGTGAAGCTGAATGTGACGCACACATTACCAAGTTTCTTATCAAATATAAAAGTCACTTTATCAAATATAAATCACTGCATCGAATATATTTTCAAATATAAAAGAGTCATGCTTATTACTCATGCCTCTGTTCTGCAAGTCTTTCCTATAAATACAGTGGCCAATACATTAAAAAGATTTCTCACTTTGGCCTTTCTTTATTAATAATTATTTTTTTTAGAAAGGCTAAAGTGAGAAAAAAATTTTCTTTTATTTGTTGAATTTGCTCCAGGACTCCAGAAAAAAGAGTGTTACTGATAAACTTTAAAGTGACTCACCACTGACTACCCTTTCAGATTTCTTCTTGACTGAAGAGCTTAGTTGATGAGCTTGACTTAAAACCTACATCCATTCTACTTGGTCAGTACTTATCAGTCTCTTAAAATGTGTTTCAAATGCTCTTCTCTTCATAAAAATGTCCTAATAAGATGGCCAAGATGCTCTTGTTCTTCTCTTCTAGTCATCCATGAACACACAGAACATATCAGTGTTTCCCAAGCCAGCCAGTTGCTTGAGATATTAGTAGGTATTCTGGGTGAAATACATTTAATAAACACTGTATATTATATCCCTTACTTGGAGATGATTCGTGTTATGAATAATTATGAATGAATATAAAGTCTCTGAGAACATCTTCAGTAAAAGAAATCTGCTTAATTTTGTTTAGCCCATTGTACTCAGTAAATACTTTATGACTTGCAAGTTGTAATTCAAATGTTACTTTTCACAGGAAGGCTTTCATGACTCCCACAGGCAGCAGCCAGTGTATCTACCACTGAATTCACATAGCTTGAAGTTATACTATAAAAATGCTGTAAAAATTTTGTTTCTGTTAATACTATAGGCTTCCCTGGTGGCTCAGAGGTTAAAGCGTCTGCTTCCAATGCGAAAGACCTGGGTTCAATCCCTTGGTCGGGAAGACCCCCTGGAGAAGGAAAATGGCAACCCACTCCAGTATTCTTGCCTGGAGAATCCCATGGATGGAGGAGCCTGGTAGCCTACAGTCCACGGGGTCGCAAATGATGTAATCTTTGGATTGTTAGCTTAAAGCTCATTCAGACTTAATTAAGGGAATTTACTAGTTATCAACTAATAAACCAAAGTTTGGTCCTCAGTGTTGAGGCTCAGTGATGTTACTAAAGACCTAGTTTCTTTTCATTTCTTCTTCTAAAATATTTGATTTTCCAAAGTTTCCTCTTTCATAATCTCAGTATGGATGTAGCGGTTTCTCAGACGGCTACATGTGCTTCCTTCATCTCTAGTGGGACGAGGACATCTCTTACGTAAGCTCCTTCAGAATAACAAGGAAGCATCTTTCCCAGAAGCCCCAGCAAAGGTTTTTCATATCTCATCGGCCTGAATCGAGATCACTTGCCCATCACTGAACTGATCAATGTCCATGGAGATAGCATGTGCTATGCTTAAGCCAAATAGGGTCTATCCTGGTTTTGAGGGTGAAGCTTCCTTTAGTGATTATACGTAAGAGAATATGGGCACTCTTTCTAAGGGGAAGGAGGAGTAAGTGCTGGGCAGTCAAAGCCAGTAAAAATCCATTACATGATGCTTAACACATTCCATTACTTCTCTATTAAGTTATACCTAATTAGTATAATCATTCTGTATTAACTTTGTTCACACAAACACTTGTAAAGAAATGTTCATAGTATCAGTATTCATAATAACCAAAAATTAGAAAACACCCAAGTGTCTGTTAGCTAATGAATGGATCAACAAATGTGGTATATCCATACAGTGGGATGATATTCAGAAATAAAAAAGAATGAAGTACCAGTACTTGCTACAACATGGATAAAACTTGAAAACATTATGATAAATTTAAGAAGCCAATCACAAAAGGCAACATAATGTATGATTCCATTTATATGAAATGTCTAGAATAAGCAGAACCATAGGGACAGAAAGGAGATTAATGGTCACCAGAGACTAGAGGAAGGGGGAAAAGGGAAATGGTTGCTAATAGGTACAAGATTTCCTTTGGGGATGATGACAATGTTCTGGAATTAAATAGTGGTAATGCTTGCACAACTTTGTAAATATATTCAAAAGCACCAAATTACACAGTTTACATTTAAACTGTCAATTTTTATGGTATATGAATTATATAAATTAAAAATATGTTTTCATATATACCTTGAAGTTAGGAGCTCATTTTCCTATTTGTATTTTCAATGACCACCCACTGCCAACCCCAGTGTCTTACACATAGCAGATGCTCAAAAAATATTTGAATCGTCATTCAGTTGCTTAGTTGCTCTGACTCCTTGTGACCCCATAGACTGGGGCACATCAGACTTCCCTGTCCTTCACCATCTCCCGGAGCTTGTTCAAACTCGTGTCCATTGAATTGGTGATGTCATCCAACCATCTTATCCTCTGTCATCCCCTTCTCCTACCTTCAATCTTTCCCAGCATTAGGGTCTTTTGCAATGAGTTGGCTCTTTGAATCAGGTGACCACAGTACTGGAGTTTCAGCTTTAGCATCAGTCCTTCCAATGAATATTCAAGGTTGATTTCCTTTAGGGACTGGCTGGTTTGGTCTCTGGGGTCCAAGGGACTCTCAAGAGTCTTCTCCAACACCAGTTTGAAAGCATCAATTCTTCGGTGCTCAGCCTTCTTTATGGTCCAACTCTCACATCCATACATAACTACTAGAAAAACCATAGCTTTGACTATACAGACCTTTGTCAGCAAAGTGATGTCTCTGCTTTTTAATATGCTGTCTAGGTGTGTCATAGTTTTTCTTCCAAGGAGCAAGTGTCTTTTAATCACCATCCACAGTGATTTTGAAGCCCAAGAAAATAAAGTCGGTCACTGTTTCCATTGTTTCTCCATCTATATGCCATGAAGTGATGGGACTGGATGCCATGATCCTAGTTTTTAGAATGTTGAGTTTTAAGCCAGCTTTTTCACTCTCCTCTTTCACCTTCATCAAGATGCTCTTTAGCTCCTCTTCACTTTCTACCATAAGGGTGGTATTATTTGCATATCTGAGATTATTGCTATTTCTCCTGGCAATCTAGATTCTGGCTTGTGATTCATCCAGCCTGGCATTTCACATGATGTACTCTGCATGTAAGTTAAATAAGCAGGGTGACAATATACAGCCTTGATGTTCTCCTTTCCCAATTTGGAACCAGTCCGTTATTACATGTCCGGTTCTAACTGTTGCTTCTTGACCTCCATACAGGTTTCTCAGGAGGCAGGTTAGGTCATCTGGTATTCCCATCTCTCTAAGAATTTTCCAGTTTGTTGTGATCCACACAGTAAAAGGCTTTAGGGTAGTCAATGAGGCAGAAGTAGATGTTTTTGTGGAATTCTCTTGCTTTTCTATGATCCAATGGATGTTGGCAATTTGATCTCTGGTTCCTCTGCCTTTTCTAAATTCAGCTTGAACATCTGGAAGTTCTCGGTTCATGTACTGTTGAAGCCTAGCTTGGAGGATTTTGAGCTTTACCTTGCTAGCATGTGAAATGAGTGCAATTGTGCAGTAGTTTGAACGTTCTTTGGCATCTCCCTTCTTTGGGATTGGAATGAAAACTGACCGTGAATGAGTGGAAAACTAAATTGAAATAACTGACTATGTTTTTATCTTTAGGCTCCAGAAAGTTGCTTCGTTCTCTCCGTAAATAAGCAATGCAGCTAGCATGAGTGCAGATCAACATCCTCACAATGAACAGGTATATTGTGTTCAAAGATTTGTCTTCACTTTTGTTGCTTTATTTCGTGACTTGTCACCTTTAACAGAGACTTTTCGGTTAAATACCATTACAGAACTGAGCTGGTTAGTCCATGTTCTCTTCACTTCCACAGTGTTTGTTTTCCTGATTTACTTGTAAAAATTGCTTTCATTAACTTTCAGCTTTGAGAGCAAAGAGTTTAACTGGGTCACTGAATTTGTTTTGTCTGAATACGGCATATAATATTTATATTGTTTTTAAAAACTATTACCTTGAGTTTGTTTCCTCCTCAGAGGGCTTAAATCATATTAGCACCATTCAAGTTAATCGTCTTTGTACTTGACTCCATAAAGGTGGAATGTGGAGGAACCCATATGTACAGGTGGAATTATTTCTTCAGATCATGAATCTGAAGACAGGGAATATCACAAACAAATTTATTTCCAAGGTTCTTTCTGGCTTTACTTAAACTAGCTGCTCTACCTTTTCTGTCTCATCCCGGTTTATGTGATATATGGAGCCTGTTTATCTCTGCCATTTAGAAGCATTAATTTTCGTAGCCCTTTCGTCTTGAGGGTTTGGTGGAGGATATCAGCCAGCCGATTTTGCTGGTTTTGAAGATTTCCAAGAAGCGTTCTGAAATAACTGTCCTTCTACCTGTGAATATTGCTTTTAAAAACTGACAGCCCCATGGCCAGTAAATCTCTTTTTTTTTTTTTTCTTATTTAGCTAGAGAAGTACACTTTTATCATTTTCTCCAAATTTCTTTTATTTTTTTTTACAAATTTCAATTCTATATAAAAATGGAAAAAATAGTACAACATCCATGCCATCATTTAAATTTATGAATTGATAACATTAATATTTGTCTTATTTGCT
Organism: Ovis aries; assembly: GCF_016772045.2. NCBI lineage: Eukaryota > Metazoa > Chordata > Mammalia > Artiodactyla > Bovidae > Ovis > Ovis aries. The sequence continues at coordinate 240,242,876 of NC_056055.1, read as the reverse complement.
AAGATGTGTATATATGCATATATCTTAAAAATATATACATCCATACCTTAAAAAATATGATTTTATGATCCTTTCAGAAGTAAGTTGCATATTGTAGACATCATGGCATTTTCTTAATTTTATTTCTTAAGTTTATTTATTTGGCTGTGTCACCTGCTAGCTGCGTCTCATAGCTCGCAGGCTCAGTAGCTGCGGCGCACAGGTTTAGTTGCCCCACAACATCTGGGATCTTAGTTTCTAGACTAAGGGGCACACCTGCAGTCCCTTGCATTGGAAGGCAGATTTTTAACCCCTGAACCACCAGGAAACTCGAGCGTTTTTCATTTCTTTAGTTCCCTTTATTCTAGAACAATTCCCCACCTTTTTTTTTCCTTTATGACATTGCCATTTTTGGAGAGGTAAGGTCTCAGTTTGGATTAATCAGATTATTTCTTTATGAGTGAAGTTAAACATTTTCGGCAAAAGTACTACATAAGTAGCCAGCGTTCTTTAAGAATCAGTGTGCACTTGCCCCATCCTGTTTTCCTTCCTAACTCTTCTTCTGTAGCCATTAGCTCATTCACAAGCATTTACTGAAACAGCCTGGTCTACTCCGTCTTGTCTTTAGTCCTTCCCCAACTTAATTTTTTTTCCTCCTGTATACAGAAATAAAATTATTGGAGTGGAAAGGTTAGATTCTTGAACATAATAGACTGAAAATTCCCATGCAGACCTTAGGAAATTATATTAAAGCCATCATTTCACTAATGATTCTGAGGCCTGGAAGCCGCAACTATTGAAATGAAGGCTTTCAAAAGATCAAAGCAGTGGCTCAAGTTATCAGTACCTATGGAATACCAGAAGTTTCAGACTGTTATTAAATAAGTATATTTTAGGAGGGAAAAAAAAAAACCTAGCTAATCTACTTGGTGATTCATTTTTGGGGTAAAATTTTATTATTTTTATTCTGTTTCTTCTTTGGTTTTGGGCTACAGATGCTTTTCTAAACACAGTAGATGTCTTCTCATTAGAGTTGAAGCAACTTTTAATGATATTTTTTTCTTTCCTCCTTCCTGCTTTGATAATTGGTCATACTTCAACCTTTCTTTTTATTCCTCCGCAAAGAGCTAGTATTAGTGGTCTGTCTGTTTCTTCCTACTCTCTTCTTTTTGGGGAATATGGTTGAGCGATGCTTTCTGGTTTCTTGATGAAGATGAAGGTGATTGGTGCTTGATAGCCTGTTTGGCCTCCCTGTCCTCCTTATCTTTCTTAAAAATATCTGCAAAAAATGGGTCCTTAGTTCTCAAAACATTTTGCCATTTCTCCCCTGGAGTGAAATTGGTTGCATTGGTTGATACGGGAATCCCTGAGGAATGCTCTGAATTTGTTAGTAATTGCTTTGATTCCTCATTCTCTAATTTTCATAGAAAACATAGAATCCAAAGACACATAGATGAAAAAATAATTCCTATCTTGAAGGACAGAATGATTGCTCTGAAAAGGTTTTGCACATTACAGAGAGCATACAGACGAAGGAATGTCTGTCTTTGCACTTTTGTTTATTTTTTTGTTTTCTTGTTTTTGAGATGAGGCAACAATTTGTTGTTCAGTCACTAAGACTCTACAATCCCATGAATTATAGCACACCAGGCTTCCTTGTCCTTCACTATCTCCCTCAGTTTTCTCAAACTCATGTCCTTTGAGTCCGTAATGCCATCCAACCATCTCATCCTCTGTTACCCCGTTCTCCTCCTGCCCTCAATCTTTCCCAGCATCAGGGTCTTTTCCAATGAGTCAGTTCTTCGCATCAGGTGGCCAAAGTATTGGCGCCTCAGTTTCAGCATATTCCAATGAATATTCAGGGTTGATTTCCTTTAGGATTGACTGGTTTGATCTCCTTGCTGTCCAAGCGACTGTCAAGATACTTGAAAAGAAATGGTAGTTTGTTCACTAGAATAGGAGGGGATGAAATCCTGACTAAGGGATAGCATATGAAAAGGCACAGGAATGTAACATAAGAGCATATATTTAGAGAACAGTAAATAATCCTCTTTGGAGGAAAATGTCATCATTGGCTTCAGGCTATTTATATACACTTTTTGTGGGGGGCTGCAGAGCATGGGGAGTCTTAATTCCCCTGTGCCGCACTGTGCTGTGCTTAGTTGCTCAGTCATGTCTGACTCTCTGTGATTCCCATAGACTGTACCTCACCGGGCTCTTCAGTCCATGGAGATTCTCCAGGCAAGAGTACTGGAATGGGTTGCCATGCCCTCCTCCAGGGGATCTTCTCAACCCCGGGATTGAACTCAGGTATCCCAAATTGCAGGTGGATTCTCTACCATCTGAGCTGCCAGGGAAGCCCCTTAATTCCCCTGAAGTGAAGTGAAAGTCACTTAGTCGTGTCTGACTCTTTGTGACCCTGTGGACTATACAGTCCATGGAATTCTCTAAGCCAGAATACTGGAGTGGGTTGCGATTTCCTTCTCCAGGGGATCTTCCCAACCGAGGGATCGAACCCAGGTCTCTCACATTGCAGGCAGATTCTTTACCAGCTGAGCCACAAGGGAAGCCCCTTAATTCCTCTACCAAGGATTAAGTCTGTGCCCCTGGCTCATGCCCCCTACAGTAGAAGCATGGCATAGAGTCCTAACCACTGAATCACTAGGGAATTCCCAATTTTTTTTTTTCCAAATACAGTGGCCAGCACAAAGATAACCAGGCACATGAGGAGAAAAGATACTATGAGGAAGGAGAGAAATAATAGATAATAGAAACAGATCCAAAGGAACTCTGATGTTACAATGAGTGGGCAGACAACTATAAAACAACTCTGTTTACTATGTTCCAGGAGATAAAAGTTATACTTGAACAATTTGGCAGAGAACTAGAAACTATAAAAAGTGACATTAGCAGATTTGTAAATGAACAAAGTAGAAACTCTAGACAGAGACATGGTGAGCACTTAAATTTGGAGGATCAGAGAGATTCAACTCTGGTGACCTTGTTGGTTCTGTAAGTCCAAGAAGACATACAGAGAGAAAGAGAGAAGAGAAAGCATGTGACTCCAGGGAAACAAAGATGCATGGACAGAAAGCTACCTATTTTCCAATTTGACCTCTTCCCACTACAACCGATGCCACAATAAGTATCTTTGTACACATACTTACTGGCATTTTTATGTACTGGCATTTTTATTTCCATAAAAAAGATCCCATATGCTGTGTTAAAAAGATATATTACATTTTAAAAGATACTGCCATATTAGTTTCCCAAATAGTCATAGTACTTGTTATTTCCCCCAGCAATGTATGAGAGTTGCCATCTCCCCATATTCTTTCCAGTACTGAATGATATCAGTGTTTTGATATATTACCAATCTGAGGAGTTAAAAATAGTATATTAAAAGTCTATTTTTTTTGTTGTTGTTTTTTTTTATTTTTGCTTCACCATGCAGCATGTGAGATCTTAGTTTTATGCACTTCCAGGGAAGTCCATAAAAGTCTATTTTCCATAAAGAAAAACATAATCAATGGAATAGAGTAGAATCCAGAAATAAATCTTTGCATAGATGTTCAAAAGGTTTTCAGTAAGGATGTCAAGATCTTTCAATGGAGAAAATGGTCTTTTCAACAAACAGTTTTAGGGAAACTGGATACCCTCGTGCAACACACTCTTACCTAATAACATATACAAAAATTAACTCAAAATGGATCAAAGACCTAAATGAAAGAACTAAAACTATAAAACTCTCAGGAGAAATAAGCAGAAGAAAAATTTCATGTCACTGGATTTGGTAACAATATCTTGGATATGATGAGAAAAGGGAACTCTATTATGCTGTTAATGGGAATGTAAATTGATACAGCCACTATGGAGAATGGTATGGAGATTTCTTTAAAAACTAAGAATAAAGCTGCTATATGACCCAGCAATCCCACTACTAGGCATGTACCCTGAGAAAACCACAATTCTGAAAGACACATGTACCCCAGTGTTCACTGCAGCACTATTTACAAGAGCCAGGACATGGAAGCAACCTAGATGTCCATAGACAGATGAATGGATAAAGAAGTTGTGGTACATATACACAATGGAATATTACTCAGTCATTAAAAGGAATGAATTCAAGTCAGTTCTAGCGAGGTGGATGAAACTAGACCCTGTTATACAGAGTGAGTTAAGTCAGAAAGAGAGAAACAAATATTGTATATTAATACACATATATATGGAATCTAGAAAGATGGTACTGATGAACCTATTTGTAGGGCAGCAGTAGAGACACTGGAGAAGGCAATGGCACCCCACTCCAGTACTCTTGCCTGGAGAATCCCATGGACAGAGGAGCCTGGTGGGCTGCAGTCCATGGGGTCTCAAAGAGTCGAACACGACTGAGCGACTTCCCTTTCACTTTTCACTTTCATGCATTGGAGAAGGAAATGGCAACCCACTCCAGTGTTCTTGCCTGGAGAATCCCAGGGACGGGGGAATCTGGTGGGCTTCCATCTATGGGGTCGCACAGAGTTGGACACGACTGAAGTGACTTAGCAGCAGCAGCAGCAGCAGCAGTAGAGACACAGATAAAACAGCCTTGACACAGCAGGGGAAGGAAAGTGAAAGCGAAGTCGCTCAGTCGTGTCCAACTCTTTGCCACCCCATAGACTGTAGCCTACCAGGCTCCTCTGTCCATGGGAGTTTCCAAGCAATAATACTGGAGTGGATTGCCATTTCCTTTTCCAGGGGATCTTCCAAACCTAGGGCTCGAACCCTGGTCTCCCGCAGGACAGGACAAATTGAGAAAGCACATGACCAAATATAAAATAGATAGCCAGTGGGAATTTGCTGTAAGACACTGGGAGCTGCTCAGTGTGGTCAAAATCATCATCATCATCATCATAATTTTTTAAAAATAAAATAAATCTATTTTGTTTTTCTCTGACTACGAGTAAAGTTGACCATCTTCTGTTTTTTGTTGTTGTTTTGTTTAACATTTCCATTTCATCTTTAATAAACCGCCTGTTCTTATTCTTTGCCCAGTTTTTTCCTGTTTATCATTTTGTTATTAATTCATAGGAGTTATTTTTAATTAATAGCATTAACCTTCTGTCCAGGAGGATTTTCCTTCCATTTTATTTAGTTTGTGGTGTCTTTGGTATCCAAAAATCTCACAAAATGGTACCATGGCCCCACTACCAATATAAGGTGAATGTAGTATGGTGGGGCTTCCCTCATAGCTCAGTTGGTAAAGAATCTGCCTGCAATCCAAGAGACCCAGGTTTGACTCCTAGGTTGGGAAGATCCCCTGGAGAAGGAAATGGCAACCCACTCCAGTATTCTTGCCTAGAGCATCCCCATGGACAGAGGAGCCTGGCAGGCTACAGTCCATGGGATTGCAAGAGTCAGACACGACTTAGCAACTAACCCACCACTACCACAGTGTGGTGGGAGGTGGGGAAAGCAGTTCACAGAAAACATGATGCTGGCTAGAAAACTTAACGGGTGTCTACTGTATGAAATGTTATAAAGATACGGCCTTTCTAGCAAACAACTCGGAGAAGGCAATGGCACCCCACTCCAGTACTCTTGCCTGGAAAATTCCATGGACGGAGGAGCCTGGTAGGCTGCAGTCCATGGGGTGGCACAGAGTCAGACACGACTGAGCAACTTCACTTTCACTTTTCGCTTTCATGCATTGGAGAAGGAAATGGCAGTGTTTTTGCCTGGAGAATCCCAGGGACAGGGGAATCTGGTGGGCTTCCATCTATGGGGTCGCACAGAGTCGGACACGACTGAAGCAACTTAGCAGCAGCAGCAGTAGTGGCAAACAACTGCAAGGAAATGACAGAAGGTACTGGATATGGGTGCTGTTATTTACCTTAGTCATGGTTTACTTGTTACCATTCTCCATAATTTCCTCTAATTGTTTATTTATTCAACAAATATTTATTAAGCAGCTATAATGTACCAAGCTCTGTATTATAACAGAATACAAAAAATAATTTAGATGTGGGTCCTGCTTTTGAGAGGCTCATGCTGTATTTGGGGAGGTGGAAATGTTAAATTACCAGTAGGTGCAAAAAAATGTTAAATTACCATGAGCATCACACTAGAAAGACAATGATGCCTCAGGCTAAGAAGCTGTAGACAGAAGAAATGAATGAGAGACTTCCCTGGTGGTCCAGTGGTTAAGAATCTGCCTTGCAATGCAGGCTCCGTGGGTTCAGTCCCTGGTCTGGGAAGATCCCACATGCTGTGGGGCAAAGCCTGTGCACCACAACTAGACAGTCCATGTGGCCAACAAAAGATCCCACATGACTCAAAGGAGATATCTTGTGCCAAAAAACAGTGAGTGGATCTGTGTTACATTTTAAAGGTAAAACTGAAAGAACTTACTGATCATTGGACATAGGTATCAGGAAAAGAGGGATCAAAGATGATCCTAGGTTTGGGGCCTGAATAATTGTGTATAATATCCAGAAGAGTCTTTATATGTATCAGTTCAGTTCAGTTCAGTCGCTCAGTTGTGTCCAACTCTTTGCGACCCAATGAATTGCAGGATGTCAGGCCTCCCTGTCCATCACCATCTCCCGGAGTTCACTCAAACTCATGTCCATCGAGTCAGTGATGCCATCCAGCCATTTCATCCTCTGTCGTCCCCTTCTCCTCCTGCCCCCAATCCCTCCCAGCATCACAGTCTTTTCCAATGAGTCAACTCTTCTCATGAGGTGACGGAAGTATTGGAGTTTCAGCTTCAGCATCAGTCCTTCCAATGAACACCCAGGGCTGATCTCCTTCAGAATGGACTGGTTGGATCTCCTTGCGTCTAAGGGACTCTCAAGAGTCTTCTCCAACACCACAGTTCAAAAGCATCAGTTCTTCGGCACTCAGCTTTCTTCACAGTCCAACTCTCACATCCATACATGACCACAGGAAAAACCATAGCCTTGACTAGATGGACCTTTGTTGGCAAAGTAATGTCTCTGTTTTTCAATATGCTACCTAGGTTGGTCATAACTTTTCTTCCAAGGAGTATGCATCTTTTCATAACATGGCTGCAATCACCATCTGCTGTGATTTTGGAGCCCCAAAAAATAAAGTCTGACATTGTTTCCACTGTTTCCCATCTATTTCCCATGAAGTGATGGGGCCAGATGCCATGATCTTAGTTTTCTGAATGTTGAGCTTTAAGCCAACTTCTTCACTCTCCTCTTTCACTTTCATCAGGAGGCTCTTTAGTTCCTCTTCACTTTCTGCCATAAGGGTGGTGTCATCTGCATATCTGAGGTTATTGATATTTCTCCCAGCAATCTTGATTCCAGCTTGTGCTTCTTCCAGCTCAGCGTTTCTCATGATGTACTCTGCGTATAAGTTCCAGTTCTAGCTGTTGCTTCCTGTCCTGCATACAGATTTCTCAAGAGGCAAGTAAGGTGGTCTCGTATTCCCATCTCTTGAAGAATTTCCCACAGTTTATTGTGATCCACACAGTCAAAGGCTTTGGCATAGTCAATAAAGCAAAAATAGATGTTTTTCTGGAACTCTCTTGCTTTTCCCATATTTATTTATTATGTTTGGCTATGCTGGGGCTTTTGTTGCTGTGTGCAGGCTTTCTCCAGTTGTTGAGAGTGGGGGCCACTCTCTAGCTGGGGTGCTTGGCCTTCTGTTGCAGTGGCTTCTTTTATTGCCAAGCACAGGATCTATGGCACACGGGCTTAGTTGCCCCACGGCATGTGGAAGCATCCTGGACCTGGGATTGAACCAGTGTCCCCTGCATTGCAAGGCAGATTCTTAACCACTGGACCACCAGGGAAGCTCCCAGAAGAGTCTTTTACTGAGTTGGAGGAGACTGAAGTAGATAGAGGTTTTAAGGAGAAGTGAAGAGTTCTTTTTTTTTGGCTGGCCCAGCAGTGAAAGCACCAACTCCTAACCACTGGACCAGCAGGGAAGTCCCAAGAGTTCTATTTTAGATATGTTAAATCTGAGCTGTCTGCTAGACATCCAGTGAATTTTCAAGTGTATATTTAATATATGAACTGGAAGGTCGGGGAGACAGGCAAGACTGGATTATAAATCAAGTGGTAAATGGCAGTATTTAAAGCTATCAGACTGATAGGGCAGAGTGTGGGTAGAGTAGAAAAGAGCCAAAGAGAGAACCAATCTTTAGAAGTTACATAGAGGAAGAGGAGGACCCAACCAAGATGACTGAGGGGTGGCCACGGGGGCAAGAGGAAAACGAGGAGAATGAAGTGTCCTAGAAGTCAACAAAAGAAATTACTTCAAGCAGGGAGTAATTAGCAGTGTCGAACAGTGTTGAGAGGATAAAATGAGGGTAGAGATGGAGGTTATAATGACCTGCTTTAGTAGAATTGTGGGGATAAAACCTAGGTTTGAATGAATTGGAAAGAAAATAAAGATGAGAAAGTAAAGATAGCAAATAGAGACAAACCCTTTGAGGGGTTCTGTAAAGAATTAGGATAGCTGGGAGGGGAGGTAGGTCAGGGAAAACTTTGGAAAAAACTTAAGAAAAAAAAGAATAGAAACAACTTTTGAATAGGTTGCATTAGGTACAAAATTATAAAGATACAAAAGGGTAAACAGTGAAAAGTCTCACTCCCATACCTTTTCCCCAGCTCAGTGTTTCCCCTCCTCATTCCAATGTTTCCATTCTTTTTGGAATCCTTCTGGAGATATTCTGTGTTTGTACAAGCAAATATACATATATTCTTCCACTTCCCCTCCAAACAAATTCACAAATGGTAGCTCATTCTACACACTGTTTCTGTCTCTTGCTGTTCTATTTCTCAGCATATCTTGAAGATTGTTCCATTTAGGTATACAAAAAGGCTTTCCACTTACTTTGCTTGTGGTTTCATTGTGTTGTTTTACCATAATTTATTCGTTCAACCCCCTAGTGATTCCTGTTGATGAATATTTAGATTGTTTTCAATCTTTTGCTATTACAAAACTGCAATGAATAATTTTATATATAAGTCTTTTCACATGTGTGGCAATATGTCTATAGGGCAAAATTATTTAGAGGAATTGTTGACTCAAAGGATAAGTACGTTTGTGAGTTTGATAGACTTTGATAGACCAAAAGAGTTCAATATAATTTGTACCAATATCTTTACCACCAGCAATGACAAGAGTATTTGTTTCCCTCTATCATGTTATTAATTTTTTTTATGTTTGCCAATCTAGTTAATGAAACATGGTTTCTTAGTGTATTTTAAATTTTCATTTATTTCTTTTAAGTGAGGTTGAATATAGTCTCAAAAATTTTAAAGCTATTTGTATTTCTTTTTCCTTGAATTGTCTCTTCTTATCCATTTTATCTTTTTTCATCTTTCTAAAGGATTATTGGTCTTATTAATTTGTCAGAGCTCTGAATATATTAGGCACATTAGCCTTCTCTTTGTGATATGAACTGCAAATATGTCTTTTCAATTTATGTTGATTTTTCTCTGAAGAAATTTTTTTTTACACAGTTGAATTTTTCTGAGTTTTGTGTCATACTTCGAAAACCATCCCCACCCCCAAAGTTTTTGTTTCTTTTGTTTTAATTTCCCAGGAGAGTTTTTCAAGTATGGGAAAGGAGATTCTGGAGCGTGTTCACATGATTTCAATAGAAAGGTAGAAATTGATAATGCAGGAGAGATTAAGGAAAATTTCAGGAGCAAAGTCTATAACTAGGCTAAAGGAAATGTGAAACAAAGCCTAAATGGGACGATTGGTCTTTAATAAGAACAGGACACCCCTGAGAATATGGGTGCTGATGCAGATATAGGTTGGTGGATTTGGTGGTGAGAGGATGAGAAGGTTCTTATCTGGTTGCCATATTTTCCCAGTGGCATAAAGGCAAATTTATTAGCTAGGTGCAGAGCAGAAAAAGATGTTAGGGCTTGAGGGCAGTTGAATATTTAGAAGACTCAGAGGCCTTACTGGATTAGATGTTTTAGTTCGTGTTCATTTTCCCCACCTTGGAACAAAAGATAATTTATTTAAAATTTTTGTTGGTATAATGATTCAATCTGATGGAATGACTTTGTTTCCCTTTGAAACCTTTATGTTTGGAGAATGCTTCATATAATTACATTAGTATAATTAACTTGGCACCAATGTGTTACGCGTGGGTTCCTAGCGGTGTGGGCTTGTCTTCAAGAGGTGTTTGGGCTCATTCTTTGGACAACTGGAAACTCTTCACAAATAATTCATTTTCTATACTTACCACACAGCTGCTAAAAGCTTAACAGCTAGGGCTTGAGTTATTTGCCTTGTTTTGTTCACTTGGCATATGTCCCTAAAGAGATAATTTGATTGGATTGATCTGCCATTACTCAGGACTGAGTTGTGCGTTCTTGTTTTTTGTTTTTAGTTCTACCTCTGTTTGTTGGAGAAGGAAATGGCAACACACTCCAGGATTCTTGCCTGGAGAATCCCAGGGATGGGGGAGCCTGGTGGGCTGCTGTTTATGGGGTCGCACAGAGTTGGACACAACTGAAGCGACTTAGCAGCAGCAGCAGCAGCAGCACCTCTGTTTATTGCTATCAACCCATCTCCCTCCACCAGCTCATGCTTGCATGCTCAGTCGTGTGACCCCATAAACTGCAGCCCACTAGGCTCTTCTGTCCATGGGATTTCTCTCCAGTGAATTCTGCTTTTGAACGCTAAATTACTGCTACTGCCTCAGTGGCAGTTGACTAGCCTCTATATAGCTGCCTTCGACTTGCGTCTTGGCCTCTGGTCAATCAGTTGTGATAGCAGAGTATATTTCATTCAAAACAGATTGTATGAGTCATATCACTTGAGCAGGAAAGGACAGTTTGGATCATTTTGCTTAGAAAGGGTCCAAGTACCTGGCAAGCCCAAATGGCTGCATGGACTCCTTCAGCCCTTCCAATAAATTGTTCAGATCCTTTGTTTCAGTAATTAATTCTCCAAGGAATCTAACTTGAGAAAGTAATCCTTAGCAGGTAGTATAGCAAAATGGTTAAGAGTAAGATAAACTTAGAATTGGATCGCAAACAGTGATGAATAAGTATTTCCTAGAGTTTTATTTCTGTGGCTCTCATCATCACTATGCAATTAAAAAACGAAAGAACCTGGGACTTCCCTGGTGGCCCAGGGAGTAAGAGTCTGCCTGCTAGTGCAGAGGACATGGGTTCAGTCCCTGGTCTGGGAAGATTCCACATCTCGCAGAAGGACTAAGCCCGTGTGCTACAACTATTGAACCCAAGCTCTAGAGTCAGCAAATCACAACCACTGAACGAATGCGCCACAGCTACTGAAGCCTACACACTCTAGGGCCTGTGCTCCACGCGGAGAGAAGCCACCACAATGAGAAGCCCGGGCACTGCAACAGAGTCGTCCCTGCCCTCTCCTGTGCGCAGCAAAGACCTAGCACATCAAAAATAAATAAATAAGTAATTTCAAACACAAACAGAAAACCCAAAAAACCCTACCACATCTCCATGGGGATGTAATTCACATACCATAAAATTCATTCATTTAAAGTGTAAAATTTAATGATTTTAACATATTCACAGACTTGTGCAACAAGAAGCACTTTTGAAATATTCTCATCTTCCACGAAAGAACCTCCAGTCCATTTATCACTCCCATTCAATAAAACCCTGCTGCTGCTGCTGCTGCTGCTAAGTCATTTCAGTCGTGTCCAACTCTGTGCCACCCCATAGACGGCAGCCCACCAGGCTCCCCCGTCCCTGGGATTCTCCAGGCAAGAACACTGGAGTGGGCTGCCATTTCCTTCTCCAATACATGAAAGTGAAAAGTGAAAGTGAAGTCGCTCAGTCGTGTCCAACTCTTCGCAACCCCATGGACTGCAGCCCACCAGGCTCCTTGTCCATGGGACTTTCCAGGCAAGAGTACTGGAGTGGGGTGCCATCGCCTTCTCCGAATAAAACCCTATACAATCACTAAATTTTTGTCTTTATGGACTTGTCTATTCTGGACTTTTCATATAGAGGAATTATGCTATGTGATCTTTTTTGACTGGATTCTCTCATTTAACACAATGTTTTGAAGTTCATCCAAGTTGTAGCATACACCAGTACTTGAGTCCTTTGAATTGCTCAATTATAATTCCATTGCTTGAATAAACCACTTTCACTGATCCACTTATCAATTGATGAACATTTGCATTGTTTCCACTTTTTGGCTATTACGGATAATCCTGCTGTGAACATCCATGTACATTTCTTTTCATATAAGTACTTGTGTTCAGTTCAGTTCAGTTCAGTCGCTCCGTCATGTCCAACTCTTTGCGACCCCATGAATCGCAGCACGCCAGGCCTCCCTGTCCATCACCATCTCCCGGAGTTCACTCAGACTCACGTCCATCAAGTCAGTGATGCCATCCAGCCATCTCATCCTCGGTCGTCCCCTTCTCCTCCTGCCCCCAATCCCTCCCAGCATCACAGTCTTTTCCAATGAGTCAACTCTTCGCATGAGGTGGCCAAAGTACTGGAGCTTCAGCTTTAGCATCATTCCTTCCAAAGAAATCCCAGGGTTAATCTCCTTCAGAATGGATTGGTTGGATCTCCTTGCAGTCCAAGGGACTCTCAAGAGTCTTCTCCAACACCACAGTTCAAAAGCATCAATTCTTTGGCGCTCAGCTTTCTTCACAGTCCAACTCTCACATCCATACATGACCACAGGAAAAACCATAGCCTTGACTAGACGGACCTTAGTCAGCAAAGTAATGTCTCTGCTTTTGAATATACTATCTAGGTTGGTCATAACTTTTCTTCCAAGGAGTAAGTGTCTTTTAATTTCATGGCTGCAATCACCATCTGCAGTGATTTTGGAGCCCCCCAAAAATAAAGTCTGACACTGTTTCCACTGTTTCCCCATCTATTTCCCATGAAGTGATAGGACTGGATGCCATGATCTTCGTTTTCTGAATGTTGAGCTTTAAGCCAACTTTTTCGCTCTCCTCTTTCACTTTCATCAGGAGGCTTTTAGCTCCTCTTCACTTTCTGCCATAAGGGTGGTGTCATCTGCATATCTGAGGTTATTGATATTTCTCCCAGCAATCTTGATTCCAGCTTGTGCTTCTTCCAGTCCAACGTTTCTCATGATGTACTCTGCATATAAGTTAAATAAGCAGGGTGACAATAGACAGCCTTGACATACTCCTTTTCCTATTTGGAACCAGTCTGTTGTTCCATGTCCAGTTCTAACTGTTGCTTCCTGACTTGCATACAGATTTCTCAAGAGGCAGGTTAGGTGGTCTGGTATTCCCATCTCTTTCAGAATTTTCCACAGTTTATTGTGATCCACACAGTCAAAGGCTTTGGCATAGTCAATAAAGCAGAAATAGATGTTTTTCTGGAACTCTCTTGCTTTTTCCATGATGATCCAGCGGATGTTGGCAATTTGATCTCTGGTTCCTCTGCCTTTTCGAAAACCAGCTTCAACATCAGGGAGTTCACGGTTCACGTATTGCTGAAGCCTGGCTTGGAGAATTTTGAGCATTACTTTACTAGCATGTGAGATGAGTGCAATTGTGTGGTAGTTTGAGCATTCTTTGGCATTGCCTTTCTTTGGGATTGGAATGAAAACTGACCTTTTCCAGTCCTGTGGCCACTGCTGAGTTTTCCAAATTTGCTGGCATATTGAGTGCAGCACTTTCACAGCATCATCTTTCAGGATTTGAAACAGCTCAACTGGAATTCCATCACCTCGACTAGCTTTGTTCGTAGTGATGCTTTCTAAGGCCCACTTGACTTCACATTCCACGATGTCTGGCTCTAGATTACACATGATCACATCATCATGATTATCTGGGTCAGATATATTTTTGTTTCTCTTGGATATATCTTTGGAAGTGAAATGGCTAAGCTGTAGGTTATTCCTATGCTTGGCTTTTTGAAGAATTGCCAAACTGTTTTCCAAATTCTGAACCATTTTGTATTCCCGCCTGCAACATATGAGGGTTCCAATTTCTTCAACCCTCACCAACACTTGTAAATATTTGTCTTTAGTATTATATGCATGTTAGCGGGTATGAAGTAGTTTCTCACTGTGGTGTTGATTTGCATTTCTCTAATGACTAATGATTCTTGAGTACCTTTCTATGTTTTTTTAAAGAAATTTTATTTATTTTAAAAAATTTATTTATTTTTTAATTGAAGGATAATTGCTTTACAGAATTTTTCTGTTTTCTGTCAAACCTCAACATGAATCAGCCATAGGTAATTTTATTTTGTTTTATTTTATAAATTTACTTATTTACTGGGTGCATGGCCCAGCATGTGGGATCCCCAACCAGGGATCAAACCAACATCCGCTGCATTGAAAGTGCAGAGCTTTAACCACTGAGCCATCAGGGAAGTCCCACCTTTTTACATTTTTACTGACCATTTACATATCTTCCTGGGAGAAATGACTATTCAAGTCCTTTGTCCATTTGGAAAACAATGAGCTTTTTTTTTTTTTTTCACCATGGAGTTATAAAGCTTTTAAAAATATATATTCTAGATACAAGTCTCTTATCAGATTTATAAAAATTTTTCTCCCATATGGTAGGTTGTCTTTTTGTTTTCTTGATGGTATCATTTGCAGCTAAATGTTTTTTATTGTGATACAGTCCAATTTCTCTGTTTTTTTTCTTTTGTTGTTTGTCTTCTCAATATTTTGAATCCTCTCCCCTCAGTCTCTCTTGACCCTAGTCCAAAACCAGGCTTTTGCCCCTACCACTCCACCAAAATTGCTCTTGGTCAGGCCACCTGTGACCTCCATGTTGTCAATCCAACAGTCAAGACTCAGCCTTCATTCTTTATGACAAAGCTCTTGCCTCCTCCTTCTTGAAATACCTGTTTTATCCACTAGACTTCCAGGTCACTACACTGTCTTGGTTTTCTCCTACCGCACTCACTGACTGCTCCTTTCAGTCTAGGATTCAGACCTTCCCTATTTTTACTCTATTGGTGATTTCATCCAGCCTGATGGCTTCAAATATCATCTATATGCTGACAGCTCCTTGACTGGTATCTTTGTCCCAAACTCTCTGCCTAAAACATTCTTCCCGCAGGGAGCTCAGTTCCGTGCTCTATGATGACCTAGAGGGGTCATCTGATGGGGGAGAAGGCGGGAGGGAGGCTCAAGAGGGAAGGGCTGCATGTACACACATAGATGATTCACTCTGGTGTACAGCAGAAATTAACACCGCATTGTGAAGCAGCTACGTGCTTGCTTCCGTCCGGCTCTTTGTGATCCTACAAACTGTAGCCCACCAGGCTCCTCTGTGCGTGGAACTCTCCAGGCGAGAATACTGGAGTAGGTTGCCATGCCTTCCTTCAGGAGATCTTCCCAACCCAGGGATCGAGCTCAGTCTCCCCCATTGCAGGCAGATTCTTTACTGTCTGAGCCACCAGGGAGGTCCAAGAATACTCAAGTGGGTAGCTACCCCCTCTCCAGGAGATCTTCCTGACCCAGGAATTGAACCTGCATTGCAGGCAGACTCTTTACCAGCTGAGCTACCAGGGAAGCCCAAAGCAATTATACTCCAATTTAAAAACAAAACATCCTTCCCCCAGATATACACATTACTGATAACCTGTGATGGACTGAATTGTGTTGTCCCCCCAAACCGTATTTATATGTTGAAGCCCCAACCCCCAGTATACTATTTGGAGATAGGGCGTTAATGAAGGTAATTAAGGTTGAATGAGGTCATAAAGGTGGACCCCGATGTAAAAAAGTTAATGTCCACATGAGAAGAGATACCTGAGCACCACCTCCCTCCCTCTCTCCTCCCCCCTCTGTCTCCTTGTGCACACAGAACAAGAAGGCTACATTCCACAGGCCAGGAAGAACTCTCCTCAGAACTGGACCATGCTTATTCCCTGATCTCTGATTTCCAGCCTCCAGAATTCGAAAAAAATGAATGTCTATTGTTTAAGCCACCCAACCTATGGTGTTTTGTTATGGCAGCCTGAATTGATTAACACACACCACTTTCTCCAGGTTTTTGCTCAGATGTTGCTTTCTCAGTGAGGCATTTCCTCACCACCCTGTTTAAAGTTACAATCCCATCTAACCCCAGCTATCTTTCCCTCTTTCCTGCTTTATTTTTCTCCAATGAATCATTTGGCATATTATAACTATACTTTAATTATTTTTTATTGTCTAGCTCCCATCACTAACATGTCAGTTTTTAACAGTAGAGACTTTTGTCCATTTTGTTCACCCCTGTTTCCTTAATACTAAAACTAGGGCCAGGCAAATCATAGGCTTTTAAAAAATAAATGAATGTTAAAAAAAGATACACGTCAAGACACTTAAAAAAATGAAATAAAATCTTTTCTATCACCAAAATAAATGTGTAGTAAAATAAATACCTGATGAATGATCAAGGTGGGGAAATATGGATGAATGATTGCCATCGTAGTTTGAGAATATATAATGAAATTCAGTATATTAAATAGGGATAACATCAAATTGGCTACTTCTGTGAAAATTAGCATTCAGGCCTTCACGGTTATGTCTTTGGAACTGTTAATTAACAGCTTCATCAGTTAACAAAATTCCTTCCCTCATGACCCTTGCAAGCCAGAGTTGGAGCTGAGATGGTCTTTACACCAATGCTGTATAAACATAGCCCTCTCCTAGAACATTGCACTTTTATGTTTCATTAAACACCAAGTGTACATTGGTGGCTTTGTTGGGAGATCCTCTTCAAAGCTGTGTGAGCCATTGCTGGCGTTCCTGTGCCCTCCTGTTTTTTACTGAATATCCAAATGAAAATGTTTGAATATGGGAGTACCAGCTTAAATGTTATCTTTGTTTTTTTTTTTTCTTTTAGTCAAGATATCTATGTTTCATGTTGGTCATTATACTTTGGCAATATAAGATAGATTTGTTTTTGCTATTGCTTTATGGCAGTTCTTTGTATATGGGATGAGAAGGTCATCAACAGTTAGAAAGACCACCAGTGAAAGACATGACCGCATTATTCTGATGATGGAACTCTGCATGGACGCAATAGTATAAAGAAGTTATACTAGTAGTCATGGCAGTAGGAACTGTAAGTAACAGAAGAAAAGTAACCGATTCAACTCTCAGTCATTCCTAAATCAATGGATACTCTGGCTAACTTTCATCAGAGTGTATACTTATTACAGAATTTGTATAAGCAGCGTTG
Source organism: Ovis aries (assembly GCF_016772045.2). Lineage (NCBI taxonomy): Eukaryota > Metazoa > Chordata > Mammalia > Artiodactyla > Bovidae > Ovis > Ovis aries. Next base: position 240,225,736 of record NC_056055.1, on the reverse strand, counting down.
GTTGCAGTCAGATAGATCATGCTTGATACCTTCTAGGATAACATGGTACTTTATTTATATTTTTAAATTAACTTTTATTGGATCATAGTTGTTTTACAATGTTGCATTAGTTTGTGTTGTACAGCAAAGTGAATCAGCAATAGGTATCTCCTCCTTTTGGATTATATAACATATATCTCCTCTTTTTTGGATTTCCTTCCCATTTAGGTCACTATACAGCATCAATTAGAGTTCCCTGTGCTATACAGCAAGTTCTCATTAGTTATCTATTTTGTACATAATAGCGTACATATGTAACCCCATTCTTCCAAATCATGGTAGCCCCTCCCCCGCTCTATATCTTTACATTCATTCTTTATATCTGTGTCTCTACTTCTACTTAGCAAAAAAGTTAATCTATATCATTTTTCTAGATTCCACATATAAGTGACATTATACAGTATTTAACATAATATTTTAGATGTACTGTTTTCACTGAGAATGACTTTAACAGTTCTGTTGCAAATTTCCACATAAGTCACTTCAGTCGTGCCCGCCTCTGTGCGACCCCATAGACGGCAGCCCACCAGGCTCCCCCGTCCCTGGGCTTCTCCAGGCAAGTACACTGGAGTGGGTTGTCATTTCCTTCTCCAGTGCATGAAAGTGAAAAGTCAAAGTGAAGTCGCTCAGTCGTGTCCGACTCCTAGCGACCCCATGGACGGGAGCCCACCAGGCTCCTCCGCCCATGGGATTTTCCAGGCAAGAGTACTGGAGTGAGGTGCCATTGCCTTCTCTGAAATTTCCACAGCAAGATAAAATAAAAAATTGTTTAAAAGAATCTGCTGACTTGTTGACATCATAATAATGGTATTTGTACCCATAGCCCTCTGAGTATTATATAAATACTATACAGTTCAGGTATTTTGCTCTGGGTTTTACTATTCTATGTATCATGTATCACCCAATTCCTCTGTTATCGCTTGGACTTTCTAATGTTTTGAATGACAATCTCTCTCAAGGGAGCCCTTAAGTATTTATTTATTTATTTGCGGCTGCACAGGGTCTTTGTTGCTGTGCATGGGTTTTCTCTAGTTGCAGTGAGTGAGGGCTACTCTTTGTTGCGGCGTGTGGGCCTGTCATTGCAGCGGCTTCTCCTGTTGCAGAGCACAAACTTCAGAGCTCCCAGGCTTTGGTAGTTGTGAATGGAGTCTTCCCGGACCAGGGACCGAACTGGTGTCCTCTGGTTTGGCAGGCGGATTCTGAACCACTGGACCACCAGGGAAGGTCCAAGGGAGCCCTTCTAATTATAGAATCTGTACCTAGCATTCTTGGGTTTGCTGGTTCAGTATGAACATGAAGTGACTAGTCTATGGATCTACCTGTCTCATGGAATGTATATTTCCTGTGTTCTCCATCTGCCAAATTGAAGCAGCATTTGGACCAGAAGATGCTACTATCCTTCCTCTTGTTTACTGTCTTTCTGAGTAGAACCTTTTGTTTAAATTTGGTTTGGTCAATGGGTATTATTAGCAGGGTTTTTTTTAGAAGGTTCTTTTTTTTTCTTTCTAATTCAGTATAACTGATGATTCCACAACAAAGAAAAGAATCCTCCGAACTGCAGAGAATGAGATGGCATACCTTCAAGTCTTGAATAGTAAGTGTCGTGAGAAGTCCATCTTTAGTCATTCCGCAGATCGATCACCTCTCTGAATTTGTCACTCACTAGCATTTACTGAACACCTTTGTGGTGGCTGCTTGCAAATGCTGGAAAGCCGAGTCAATAAGCTAAGATCCTTGCCCTCATGGAGCTCACAGAGTGCCAACTATTACTATGTGAGATAATGCTATAATAGAGGAACATATATGTTTTAACACTATGTGAAAAATGATTTAGGGAATGACATCACTATAATATTTTTAGAGATATAAAATGTTGGGAACAAATCATTCTTGGGTTTAGGATTCTTCATTTTGTTTGTTATTAGATATTTACTAAAACATATTTTAATGCCTCTTGAATGCTAGGAGTTGTCCTTGAAGAAAAATTAGATGTGGTCTCTGCCTCCATTGAAGGAGATAGACAGACATTAAACAAATAGAGAATTAGTTATTCTCAAAACTAAGAAGAGAAGTTCAAGGTGTCTTGCAAAACTATAGGGAATTTAGATAAAAGGAAAGCCACTAAGTCTATTGTATGTTATCTATTGCTATATAACAAATAATTTCCAAAATTAGAAACTTCAGACAAAAATTAACATTTATTATCCCACAGAATTTATATGGGTGAGGAGCTCAGGAGTGTCTGAGTAGTGTGGCTCTGAGACTGTCATGAGTTTATAGGCAACATGTCAGTCAGAACTTCAGTTATCTGAGACTTAACTGAGGCAAAAAGAGCCAATTCCAAGATGGCTCGTTCAGCTAGTTGTTGGCAGGAGGCCTCAGTTCTTCGCCTCATGGACTACTTTATAGAGTTGCTCGTCTCCAAGACATAGCCATTAGTTTTTTTCTGGGAAGAGTGATCCAAGAGAGAGTAACGCAGAAGCTACAAATCTCTTATGACTTGCCTCAGAAATCCTGTACCTTTATTTCCACACTATCCTACTGGTTCCAGAGGTCATCCCTGTCAGCGTGGGAGGGGGCATGACTACCAGGAGGTAAGACTATTGAAGATCATCATGGAGGCTGACTGCCACCTGTATGAATCTCCAAATGCAAGCTTGCTGAAATCAGACTTTCAGAAGAACCCAGTGTAACCATTTTATAAACAGCCTCTGTTTGTTTTACTCGAGTAAGGTCTTACAAAACTGCATGTCAGTAGAGGACTAGCATGCTCCTGCTCCCTACCTTCCCTGGTGGGTCATACAGTAAAGATTCTGCCTGCGATGCGGGAGACCCAGGTTCGATCCCTGAGTGGGGAAGATCCCCTGGAGAAGGAAATGGCAACCCACTCCAGTATTCTTGCCTAGGAAGTTCCATGGACAGAGGATCCTGGTGGGCTACAGTCCATGGGTTCGCAAAGAGTTGGACACACCTAAGCGACTAACACACACCTCTTCCTACCTTTCTGCCCCACTATCTTCCAGAAATGTTCATAGAGTACCTACCATCACTAGAAGCTCAGTTTTGCGCAGTTCAGAAAGATATAAAGACAGAATATTTACTCTCAAGATACTCATGTTCTAGTGGAAGGAAACTCACAGTACAAATGTGATAATGGAAGCATGAACAATTAGGTTGAAAAATAAATATCTGAGTCAGGACTTCCCTGGTGGTCCAGTGGTTAGGACACCATGCTCTCCCAGTGCAGGGGACCCAGGTTCAATCCCTGCTCAAGAAACTATATCCATCATGTCACAACTAAGACCGGATGCAGCCAAATAAAAAATAAATGTTAAAAGAATATGTATCTGAGTAGAATAGGGGTCAACAAACCATGCGCTTAATTTAGTCTATTGCCTTTTTTTGTAAGTAAAATTTTGTTGCAAGACAGCCCTTCCCATTTGTCTCTTGTTTATGGTTGCTTTTACACTGCAATAGTAGGGTTGTTTCTTTGGGACAGAGACTTTACATAGCACTCTCTTTGCCCTTGGCCTGTAAAACCTAAAATATTTACTATCTGATTCTTTATAGAAAATATTTGCCAACCCTAGGTTAGAGAAATTAGAGGCTGCTTCCTAAGGAGGTGATATTTGAGATGAGGCTTGGGGGAGCCACAGGAGTCCTTCCGCTGAAGGGAGCAGCATGAAATAAGTTATGAAGGGATGTTTCCTAATACATTGGAGAGGAGTCTTTATTAGAGCAAGACCACACTAGGTTAACCCCAGTCTCAGTCACTGCAGCTTCCGACTATAGGAACGGGAGGAACAAAACGCTGATGGGGAAACACAAGGCCCAACACTAAGGTGGCACTACAGCTCACAGCCTCACATGTCCCTCCTCCTCATGCACAAGCGTGAAGCAAAGCTTTTAACGGTGAATTGTAGGCCTCTCTTTACTTTCAGTTAAACTGAGTTTTAATCACACTGAGTTTGGGCCCCAACTTAGATGGAATAGAGGGGTCTGAAGAAAGGAGAACCCCTAGAATCCCAATCTTGTTGACCACAATGAAGATGAGATGTTTCACATCTCCTAGGGAGAAAGACAGGAGGTATGTAGAAGGCAAAGAAGTGAAGAAGTGAAGTCACTCAGTCGTGTCCAAATCTTTTCGACCCCATGGACTGTAGCCTACCGGGCTCCTCTGTCCATGGGGTTCTCCAGGCAAGAATACTGGAGTGGGTTGCCATTTCCTTCTCCAGAGGATCTTCCCGACCCAGGGATTGAACCGGATCTTCCACATTGTAGTCAGATGCTTTACCATCTGAGCCACAAAGGAAGCCCCTGTAGAAGGCAAAGTAACAGACAAAACTATACATCTGAAAATCTGAAGGCAAAAAAGAGTCATGGGGCTTCCCTGGTGGTCTAATAGTTAAGAATCCTCCTGACAATGAGGAAACATGAGTTTGATCTCTGGTCAGTTTGATCCCTAAGATCCCACATGCCACAGGACAACTAAGCCCATGAGCCACAACTTGGTCTGCATGCCCCAGAGTCTGTGCTCTGCCAAAGAGAGTCACCACCATGAGAAACCCTCACACCGCAACTAGAGAGTGGCCCTGATTGCCACAACTAGAGAGAATGTGACATAGATATAAATATATCTAGATATAAATACTGGAGAAGGCAATGGCACCCCACTCCAGTACTCTTGCCTGGAAAATCCCATGGACGGAGGAGCCTGGTAGGCTGCAGTCCATGGGGTCGCACAGAGTCGGACACGACTGAGCGACTTCACTTTCACTTTTCACTTTCACGCATTGGAGAAGGAAATGGCAGCCCACTCCAGGGTTCTTGCCTAGAGAATCCCAGGGAGTGGGCTCCTGTCTATTGGGTCGCACAGAGTCGGACACGACTGAAGCGACTTACCAGCAGCAGATACAAATATATAAACAACTAATTAAAGCAGAAACCAAGTGGAAGAAAGAGCAAGAATTAATTGAGAGACACTAGAATTGGTATTTATCACAATTAGAGGGGGAAGAGGGAAGAAAAGATAAAGAATTAAACACTTTAAAAGTTGCTGTAAATATTAAGCGAGAACTCAGAAAAGCACAGTTCTCACCATCATTCATTCATTAGGGGGCTATGCCACTGCCTGAACAAAGCTTGTAAGTGGCACCTATGATTCAAATCATCCCAGGCCATCACAGAAGACCTTGTCTCTTTTAAGGAAGGTTGACCCCTCTGTATATCTTTCAATAACAGGTGTTTTAGAAAGTTGCCTAAGATTTCCTCTTACTGAACTATGCCTGTGCGCATTCTCACCAAAGTCTCAATGCTATACTATCTTAATTCAACATTTGCCTTTGCACTCTGGATGGGGTGTTCATACCCCTTGTTGTTGTTCAGTTGCTCAGTCATGTCCGACTCCTTGAGACCCTACGGACTGCAGCACGCCAGGCTTCCCTGTCCTTCTCCATCTCCCAGAGTTTGCTCAAATTCATGTCCACTGAGTCAGGATATTCATATCCCTGATTGCCTGGTATTTGGCCATTTGGCTTTCATCAGATGGCTTTAGGTCTGCTCTTATGGAACCCAATCCTAGCTTTTAAGCCAGCTGGCCTTTGGCCCTGACCCCTCCCTCAGAAGGAGAGTCTAGCAACTGGGAAGAACCACTTCCACTTTATCTTGTAATGATAACTGCCAATTACAAACACAGCTGGTTTGTTACATTTATTACTAGTAGGTCCATGGGCAAGTTGGTCTCAATTATACTGCTGAAAACATGCTGAACATTCTTTTATTACCTCTCAGCAATAGTAGAAGGAAGACAACTTGACTTAATAGAAAGCATGCATGGGCGGGTGCCCAGGGCAGAACAGCCTCCAGGTGTGGCCCATGGGCCTCAGGCCGTGGTGACCGTGTCTGAGGGAGAAACTGCCCCCAACTTCGAAGGTGCACACTTTCCACAGAAGCAGAACTGACCTGCTCCACCGGGAGTTGGCCTGTAATGTCCCGAGGAATAAAGTGTCCCTCTGAAAAAAAAAAAAAAAAAAAAAAAGAAAGCATGCAGACTTTGAGAGTAGCTTTCTAGGTCTGGATACCAGAGAGAGGGAGATGGGTGGAGATGGGGAGATGGGCAACCCCCGTCCTTAAGACTCCTTACTTATCCAGGGGCACCCAGACTCCCTCACCCTCTTCTCCCTCAACATACAGGACTTGAAGGATCCCTTACCCACTCCAGTCTGACCTCCACCATTCCAGAGCAAGCTGGACCAATGTGCCTGTGAGTGAGTTCTGATCATGCAACGGAGGTGGTATCCTTAAGAGAGGGCAAGCAACAGTAGGAAAGGAACCCGTCTCTGTTCCTCTGGGACAGCAAAGCTGCCTGCTGTTCAGCATCTTCCAGATTGCTACTTGAGAAATAAACTTCTTTTTTCTGTTTTTGTTTTTGTTTTTGTTTTTTTTAAAGAGAAAAGAACATAGACTCTTGATTTAGGGTGGAATTTGAATATTAGCTCTTACATTTAATACTCCTGTGAACTGATTAAATCCCTTTAATGTCTATTAGCTTCATAAGTGTAAAGTAAGATTGTTATATACTTCACAGCACTGTTCTAAGTAAAGAAACTAGGTATACCTGGCATATAGTGGACAGTCAATTTTAAATAATAGCCGTTACGTTTCTAAAATTGAATACATTGGTTTTAAATTAAAATTACAACTTGGGCCTTTTTCCTGTCACACACACATGCGCACACACACACATACACACACAAATCCCAAACCAAAACTGTGTTTAGAGCATTCCCTGTGATCTGTAAGATCAGATTTCTAAGCTACTGAGGTTTTCTTTATGCCCATATTGGAGGAACTAACAGTTTGAAATCAGAAGAACTAAAAAGAAAAGAAATAAAGAACTTTTGATGGGAAAAAGCATATCTGGCTAAATTTCGTTAACAGAAAAGTACTAAGGTAATTCAGTTTTCAACGAAGATAATTTATCCAACAATTTAGGACATCTGTAGGGAAACTGAGGATACTGGAGCTAGTAAAAAGGAACATTGAACTGTCTTTAAAAAGCCAATACAACTCACTTCCAGGAAAAACTCTCAGATTAACCTATTTGCCCCTATTTTACACACAATGCTAATAAACATAGTTATCTGGTTTCCTAGGACACAGATTAGGAAAAGGACTGCCAAAGCCAGGCGCCTAGGAAGTAGCAAGAGGTACTATCTAACAGTTTAACAAAGGAAGGGGGAGAAGCCAGAAAGAAAATTATTAGAAGTACATCAAAGAACACAAAGACACACCAGCCTTGGGTCACTTGGGGTAGAGCAAAAGCCTGGCGTTTTTTAATATTTCCCAAGACGACTCAGTGGTAAAGAATCCACCTGCCAATACAGAAGAAGCAAGAGATGTGGGTTTGACCAGTGCAGGAGGAGGAAGTGGCAACACACTCCAGTATTCTTGCCTGGAGAATTCCACCCAGAAGAGCCTGGTGGGCTGCTGTCCATGGGGCTGCAAAGAGTCGGACCCGACTGAGCACAGTAGCACAAGATGCGTTACTGCAAACTCTGCTTCTTAATGCCAGTGGAGACCACGAGAAGAGCTTGGAGTGTATCTGCTGTGTGTTTCAGGAAGGCAAGCATCTATTTTATTTAAAATAATATTTTATTAAAGGCAGATTTTTTAACATCTTGTACTTAAAAGGATTCATTTAGTTAATTTATTTATTTAGAAAACAAATTCAGAATTTTCACATTCTCTAAAGGTGTTAGAGAAATGAAGCTTTTCTAAATTGTAACAGCAGGGCTTCCCTATTGGCTCAGTGGTAAAGAATCTGTCTGCCAGTGCAGGAGACACAGCTTTGATCCCTCATCTGGGAAGATTCCACATGCCTTGGAGCAACTAAGTCCATACACTGCAACTACTGAACCTGTTCTCTTTGGAGCCTGAGCGCCACAACTACTGAAGCCCACGCGCCCTAGAGCCACAGAAGCCACCACAGTGAGAAGCCCGCTCGCCACACTAGACAGTGGTGCCCACCACAGCTGGAGCAAAGCCTGCACGGCAGTGAAGACCCAGCACAGCCAAATATAAATAAATTAAAAAAATTTTTTTCACTGTTAAAAAAATACATTGTAATAGCAAAGTCAGAGTAAATACACATCTGTTTACATTGACAGGTCTTCTAAATGTGTCCTTAGATCTGGTTGGTTGCTTTGACCCTCCCCCTCCCCCCAAGCAAGAGAGAATAAATAATGCATTCCTCTAGAAGCTGACTAACAGTAAAAGTGTAACAAGTTCCCATTGGTGTGCCCAGCCCTGTAGAAGAGAAAAAGAGTAGAAAATAGGAAAGTTATGAGACACCAAGTTCTGAGTTCCCAAGGATTAAAGGATGATCATACAAACAAACCCACAATGTAAATTATTTGTACTGCTAAATAACATGAATGTATACAAATTAGCAAAGATTATATACAAGAACAATTTCTAAGCCTAATGTGGTTTAGTTGCTAGCTTGTGTCCGACTCTTGCGACCCCATGGACTGTAGCCCACCAGACTCCTTTGCTCATGGGATTTTCCGGACAAGAATACTGGCGTGGAATACTGGAATGGTTGCCATTTCCTTCTCCAGAGGATCTTCCCAATCCAGGGATCAAACCTGAGTCTCCTGCATTGCAGGCTATTTCTTTACCAACTGAGCCACCAGGGAAGCCCTCTAAACCTAATACATATAAGCTATTGCTTAAGAACCCAGTGACATTATGAAGTCCATCAATGCTCTTGTTCTCACCCTCTGAGATACCTCTGTGGCTTTTAGGGTTATTTGTTATTCAAGGCTCAAAGTAGGTTGAAAGCAGAAGGTTCTACAAGGCTACCAGGAACTCATGAGTATATCCGCTTTTCTTCCTTGCTGTCCAAGACCTCAGGGTCTTTCTTTCCTGCTTCACTCAGTAAGAGCAGAACTCTTCAAGACGCAGTGAAGGAATCACCCAAGAACATGGCAGGTCGGTCAGGGCTGCAGTCTGTTACCTGTCCTCCCTCCCATCTACTCCAGGGCAAACCCCCATGAGAGCTGGTACCTTGTGTGCCTTGCGTACAGCACTGGGCTGGCATGTAGTAATATCCAAGCATTTCTTGAACGAACTTGATAGAGTGGCAAAGAGAGCTTGAGGTACTTGAAGTCTTCTTTTGGAAAGCTTTTCCCAGGAATAAGGACATGACCTGGGGACGTATAGGCTAAGCAATGTACAACAATCTGTAATGGAACTATACGCCCCCAAATGAACTCAGACAAGTTTCCAAATCCAGGAAAAGGCATCTAGGGAAAATGCTTTTGTTATCATGCTAGTTTTTCTTTGGGACTGATCATTTACGTTTCATAACAAAAATTTGGCTTTGGGCAGCTTCATTCATTAAAGAAGAACATCTTGATTTTGGAGAACAGAAAACCGTTTCCTTGTTTTGCTGTTCAGTAGGGCAGAATGTTTAGACTGGCTGTCTTTTTTATAGAAGTAACTTAGCATACCCAAATGTCTATGTACACAACTGTTATGCTGCTGGAAGTGACAAGAGAAAACAATCCAGGTAGAAATGAACAGGAAAAGATGTTTAGGTTCCCTATTCTGTGAAGAGTAACGTAGGGAAATGAAAGTGGACTGAGGAGAGGAAGAGAAATGGGAGCTGAAGAAACAGCCAAGAATCAGGAAGAGAGATTGCAAAACAGGCCCCCTTTAGCCCGAAGTGCATCTGTATTTGCTTCTTTCTCTGGCTTTTGGCTGTTTGGAGGCACCAGGCATGCATGGCCACACAGCACACCCTCGACCTCTCCTGGTCACAGTCTGTCACGAGTCACACCCTGGAGTGCTGAGCAAAGAGCAAAGAGCTGGGCTCGGGGAGGAAGACAGTGCCTGACCCAGTGTCCACTACTTCAAGGAACGGGCATAAGGTGGCAGCACTGGTAGTGCCTGCAGGTGCTGTGGAGAGAAACTTGGCCTAGGGCCAGCCAGGCTTGAGCTGCTAAGTTCCAGGGAAAAGATGGAAAAGGGGAACTCTTTAAAAGGCCTCCGTAGCAGGGTAGTTAGCAATGGAAGCAAAAAGCCTTCTTCTAGGGGAGCAGTGGCACCCAGGAGCTCCCCGGGAAGAAATGGGGGAGGAGGTCACATTGCTTGACACCCACACATCTGTAAAAAGAACAACTGCCACTTGAGAGGAAGGAGCAAGACGGATCGATGAACAACATGGATGGACCTTGCAAACATGGGAAGAGAAACAAGCCAATCATGAAAGACCTACATTGTACAGTTTCACCTATATGAAATGTCCGACATAGACAAATCTACAGAGACAGAAGGCAGATTAGTGGTTACCTAGGAACTGAGGCTGGGGGCAAAGAAAATGGTGCTGGTGGTTTAGTCACTAAGTCGTGTCTGACTCTTGTGACCCCATGGACTGTAGCCCGCCAGGCTCCCCTGTCCATGGGATTTCCCAGGCAAGAATATTGGAGTAGATTGCCATTTCCTTCTCCAGGGGATCTTCCCAACCCAGGAGTCCATCCTGGGTCTCCTGCACTGCAGGTGGTCTCTGGTATTGCTGGCAGACAAAGAGGGGGTGACCTCTAAAGGGTATGGGATTTCTTCTTAGGGTGATGAAATGTTCTAAAATTGATTGTGGTGATGGTTGTGCAACTTTGAATAAGCTAAAAGCCATTGAATCGTGCACTTCAATGGATGAACTGTAATGAAACCTCAATAATGCTGTTACTAAAAAAAAAAAAAAAAAAGAAGAAGACGATTTAGTTAAAAACCAGAGAGGAAATCTGAGTGTATTCTTAACCATTCTCTCCCTCCCTGGTCTTTGAATATGGAAGACTTCAGTAGGGATGAGAGAAATTCCTTTACCTGGAATCCCCCATGTCTAAGTCAGTGCCTCTTAAACTTTAACTTGCATACAAATCACGTGGGGATCTTGTCAAAATGCAGATTCTGTTTCAGAAGGTCTGAAGTGGAGCCCAAGACTGTGTATTTCTAAGAAGCGCCTAGGTATCCAAAAGCTGCTGGCTTGGAATTACACTTTAAATCGTTGCTGTTGTTTAGTCACTAAGTCCTTCATAAGTCACCGTTTCCTTTTCCAGGGCATCTTCCCAACCCAGGGAAAAAAACCCCATCTCCTGCTGGCAAGCGGATTCTTTACCGCTGAGCCACCAGGGAAGCCCCACACTTCGAATAGAGAGACTCTAAGAGACTTCATGAAATTATATGTACTCTTGGATTGGGATCAGTGGTATGTCTGCTCTGTATGAAGTTAAAATGCCAGGTAAATTTTTTATTTTGGCCTCATTTTTACTTGTTAGAGGCAAAATATATATATGATGCTTCTAACAACAGTTAATACAGGTATGTTGAATAAAGTACGTTACTAACATTATAGGGTTTACTATCTTTTTCTTTATGGGCTTCCCTGGTGGCTCAGTGGTAAATAACCTGCTTGTCAATGCAGGAGACACAGGGGAGACATGGATTTGATCCCTGGGTCAGGAAGATCCCCTGGAGAAGGAAATGGCAACCCACTCCAATATTCTTGCCTGGGAAATCAAGCATGATCTGTTTTTCATTGATAAGTTCAGGATTTGGAATTTGTAAGAGGGCTGGGTTTGAATCCTGGCTCTATCATTTACCAATGTCATGGCCTTGAACTATCTGTGTTTCAGTTTATTTGTTTATAGAATGGAAATACTAATACCTATCTCATCGGATTTTTGTGAGTCACTCTTGAGATAACCACTATTATTGTCATCAAATCTGTGTGAGGTGAGAGAGCTACCCCACTTTCCTTTTCACATCTGCACACTCTGTATTTTCTTTTAAATCTCCTAAATCTTGAAATTTTAGTTGTGTGGGAGATGCTTCTCTAAGATTATTTTTCTTTATCTGCTTGAAGAAGGTGTTGTTTAGAACTCTAGTAAAATCCATATGGAAAATAATTTTTAATACATAGATGTGTGTTTTCTTTTTTGTATGGGGAGATTATTGGTTCTGATATTAAGAGACTCAAAGTAAAAGTTCAGGATATTTAATTTAATAAGGAATTTTGGTCTCCCCAATTCTCAAGTGCAAAGCTGAAATAATTCAACCACAATGGCTTTTGTTTTGGGGGAAAGGAATTTTCAAGCTGTTACTCAGTTTCACTTTAGGGCTTCTGTTGTTTTCCTTTTCCTTTACAGGTACAGCAAGCAAGTTCTTCTAATGCCTGGTCCTCAGGGAAGCCTACAGAGAGAGGCAATTCGGGAAATCCTGGTTTAGAGCAGAGCTGCTTCTTAGTAGCTCCCTATGGAAGAGGGATTCTTGCAAATGACATGACATCACAGGCGCACAACTTGGGCCAGAGTGAGGACTGCTGCTTCTCCCTCTTGTAGTACTCTGATCTGGGAGGTCCATGGACTACAGTATTAGGTGAGCACCCGGGTGCCTTGTTCTCCCATGTTATACTTGGGCTACTATCTGATTGTTAGTAGTAGGAGGCTCGGAGAAGGCAATGGCCACAGTACTCTTGCCTGGAAAATCCCTGCAGTCCATGGGGTCGCTAAGAGTCGGACACGACTGGGCGACTGAACAACAGCATAATCACACAGCACAACTGAGCAACTTCACTTTCACTCTTCACTTTCATGCATTGGAGAAGGAAATGGCAACCCACTTCAGTGTTCTTGCCTGGAGAATCCCAAGGATGGGGGGAGCCTGGTGGGCTGCCGTCTATGGGGTCACACAGAGTCGGACATGACTGAAGTGACTTAGCAGCAGCAGCAGGAGGAGGCTGCCCAGTGAATTTGCTTTCTTTTGTTTTTATATTCTTTTGACTTTTAGGCTGACTTTATCTCCTGGATTTTCCTGGTTTTTGGAAGAATATGTAGCAGATACTAATTGTCACTGGAAAGTTCCTGGTATGAAGCATTAGCGAAATTCATTTCTTAGTGATAAATAATTCTTCTTTTTTTTTTTTTTTTTGTAAATTTAGCCTCTTGCCAACACCTACTATCACTGTGTACTCAGCATTACCTATATGAAGACCTAAGCAGTATGTAGACTTAAAAATATGTTTCCTTCTCTGTTTTTTCAATTATAGAAGACTCTAATGGTGTCAGCTGGTAAATGTTTAGAGTTTAAGGTAAACAGCACTCTAATTTTTGTAAATGCTGTAATAGAAAACTGGTTTTGGAGATGTCAAAAACAAATTAAAATTTTTGTTTTATGGAGAATTATGTTGAAAACATAGTTTCAAATTTGGAGAAGGAAACAAGGGGTTCTGCCTCTTCAGTGCAGCTTTGAATATTTAGGATTTCTTCTGTTAACTGTTCTGCTTTGTGTCACTGTTGCATGAGGGGCTCAGAAAGGCTGAACTAGAAACACCAGCCCCCTGGAAGGGACAGTCACGTGTTCATGGAGTGAGGAAGTGCTAGCTGCTGGCTGGGGATTTCCCAGGTCACTAATTTTGAAAAACCCCCTAAACATTGATCTTAATGACCAAATTCTTCTCTTCAGTAGCAAGGATCAAAAGGTTGGAAGTCTGCATCCTGTTTCCTCATCTAGCACCAGGGTTCTGGTGAAGAGTTACCCTGGGGTGGACTCTAAGTCGACCTGTTCTTTCCTTTCTCCTCTGGCCAATTAAGGACATTATTTGGTTTGGTGCATCTTAGCCATTCATTTTGGTGGACAGTTGTTTCTCTTGTTAAAGGCCAAAGACCATTCTAAACCCAGAGTCAGCCAAATAGGTAAAACAAATATCTCATAATTCCACATACCTGCCTTAGGAGGACTGGACTCCAATCTATACAGGAATCACAGGCATAAGCACTGTGACGTACAGGAGCCTGAGCTCTGAGTGCAGCCAGTGTGGCATAGATTGCGCCTTGTGGACATTTTTGTGCCGTTTAGTCCAAGTACAATTGCCCATTGTGAGAGTCTATGTGACCCTGAAACAGAAAGACAGAAGCAGAGGAGGAGCAGGAGGAGAGGAATTATCTCCATTCTCTTCTCCTCTGGGGGAAAAATGACTAAAATATAACCTGAGTGTAAGAGCATTAGTAATATTAATATCTTTGATAATTAGGCCAGTGATCTCAAAGTACTTTTAAAATCCACTATTTTCTTTGTACTCACCAAAGTCTCTTTAAGGCCCCACAGAATGGGAATAACCATGTCTTAAGTTTTTCCCTGTTTCTCTTTATTCATCAACATTCTTGCAAAATGAGGGATTTTGCTCTGAGTGTTAGAAACTCATAAATTTTGAAGGAAAAAGGTATATACTGTTTTGGAGGTAGATAATATCTTTCCTGTTAGAGATCATCCTACACGGTGTTTACGGGATGAACAAAAGTAGTGTATATTACAGTGTTGTACATCACAGCAGGGTAACTGTCAGAGAACCTTCCACTTACTGTAAACTGAATGAGAGGATTGGCATCCAAAATAAAAAAAGTGGAAACTTCCAGACTGGTTTCAAAGCATCACAGTGAAAAGACAGTCATTTGACTCATGGAAAACCTGTGCCCTGATGCTTCAGAGTGTACATAGTCCACATGATTAGATTTTGTGAGTCTGAAATCTTGATCATTGCTGTCTATAAATGGATACAGCCTTTTGGAAATCTGACAGAATGAAAGTCTGGACCTTTAACTCCAATGACGAGATACTCTCAAACTGTAGGTAGGCTCTTTGCCTTGATTATTAGGTAGTTTGTTCTCCTTTAACTTTTTGTCTTCCCTTTCCACCCCCAATCACTCCTAAGAATTACACTTCTAAGAAAGTTTTTGTTGTCTTTGTAGTACCTCATTCCTGTAAATTCCTTCTTATCCATGTTTTTGTTCTGTTTCAAGTAGTTTGGGAAATGGCAGTGTAGAATGTATTTGATATAACCCTAGTCCTGATCAGGATTTGTGTATATATATGTTTATACAGGGAAAGACTAGGTTAGATAGTACAGTGTATACAGTGGTGAAGTATTTACTAAACTAATTCATATCCAATTAGCAGATCACTCACAGGCAGTTAAAAAGTGATGTCAGTGAACAGTTATGGCTCACCATGTTTGCTTGTTTGCTATTGCTTTAGTCCTAGCACCATTGCTACGGCAGGGCTCTCCTCTGAATTTTATTGTGGGACTTCAGAAATGTCTCCTGCCAACGATAGCATAAATAAGTATTCTAGGAGACAGTTAAAGCAAGGAACAAGTTACTTAGTGTGGTTTAAAATATGGTTTTATACTGACATTATTGGCAATAGTCATAATATTAATTTCTAGTTGAAAAAATAAAACACTTACAGGAATTTGGAGCCTAAATAGAAGACCCTTTTGGGTGGAAATTGGGTCAGAACAGCACATGCAACTCAAGGATTGCTGAAGAAGGGCAAGCACATAGAGTGAAGTTGCTTCATCATGAAAGGTGAATATTCATTGTATAGACTGTGTGTCCTTGGTGAAGTTTATGAAATGGTTTCTACCTAAACTCCCTGTAATAGTTACCACTTGTGCTCATAATGGATTACTAAAAATTTCAGTAGCCAATCAGGTTGTGACCTCCTTAGCTCTCTAAGCGTCTTCCTAGAAAATATCTTTCTTTAAAAAATAATTGTATGTATTTACTTATTTATTTTTGGTTGCGCTGGGTCTTCATTGCCGCACATGGACTTTCTCTAGTTGTGGCAAGCAGGGGTTACTCTTTGGTGCAGTGCATGGGCTTCTCATCTCGGTGGCTTTTCTTGTGGCTGAGCACAGGCTCCAGGCCCAGGGGCTTCAGCAGTTGCAGGACACGGGCTCAGTAATTGTGGGACATGGGCTTAGTTGCTCTGTGGCTTGTGGAATATCCATGGACTTGCACTGGCAGGTGGATTCTTATCCACTGCACCACTAGGGAAGTCCTAGAGAATATCTTAGGAAGGTTATGTAGTGTCTGAGTTCTCCTATGTTTTCATCTTGAAAACACAGCTGTAGTCATAAAAAACCAGAGTACGTGAGAGTCGACTAGAATCCTTCTTTTCTAGCTACGTTGGACTTCCAACTTTAGCTGGACTAAAGCAGAACAACATCAGTCATGAACTCCCAAGTTTTGTAGAGCAGACTGCCATATTTTTAGTTAACTGTCATTGCCTGGGGGAAAAAATACTTAAATGAGTTCTTGGACTTTGTTCTGAGGTCAAAAGTGACCTCACATTAAAAAATGGGTATTTTATATCATGATCTCGGTGTCTGGGGCAAAAATCATACCTAATGTTGTGTGATATAATGTATTCTTTTGCTTGAACAGAGTTTGTGGATGGATTCTATTAAACAAAATACATTGTGGTGGAGAGGAGCGTGCGTGCGTGAGTGTGTGTGTGTGTGTGTGTGTGTGTGTGTGTGATTATTTCAGTTTTTAAATGGCCTTTTGGGTAGGCTTGATGCAGTGTGTCAGGTTGTTTTACTTTTTGTCTCCTGTTCTCTCTACAGCAAGACTGGAAGAACAACAACACACTCATACCAGAGCCAATTGGAACCAACCTACTCGTTTCCACCCCCAGCCCCTCTGTAGCTTCATTTCAATGTTGTTAAATTTCAGGGCAGAAAGTGATAATTTGGAAAAGTGCCAAAACTGACTGTAATTTTTCCTGGCAGCTTTCCCTTGGTGTCACTGGTAAGTTCTGCATTTCACTGGAGTACCACACCACTGCTACTACAATACTCCACAGCAGACCTTCTCAATCGGTCCACTCTCATCTTTGGAAGAAGCCATTTTTCCGTAGGGATAGATGGATTTACACTCTCTTAAAGCTAGTTGGAATGCTTTCCCTTAAAGGCCATTCACTTCCTGCCTTCTGCCTTGTAAGTTCCTTTGGCTTTTCCCTGATGCTTACATAAAAAGCCTGGGATGATCATGCTCGAGTATTCTCTTGAGGTGGCTGAGTTGCACACTTGCTGCTTTAGCCCCCCTTCATGTTTCAAAGGACTGTATGCCCTGCCTCATTCCATTTTGTCCGTGCTCACTGGGTTTTTCCTTTACTTTCCACCTCTCTTCTACAGATTTGTGTTGGAGCAAAAGACTCCATTCCAGATCCATTCCAGAGTTGCTATGAGAAACTTCCCCACTCTCTGACTTTTTTTTCCTCCTATCTCAGTAAAATGGCAGTGTAAGAAAGCTCTGTGCAATCAGGGTTGAAATAAATACCCACCTAGAATATTTGATTTTCTTTCTGATATTCTTCTTCATTCTCAACTTTCAAAAATTTCCCTTACAATCATTTTACATGTGTGAACTGTTCTAGACTGGTTTTTAAAGAATAAAGCAGAACAAAAGCACCCTGTATTGGTTTAATATGGGAAGTCAAAGAAAACAGACTTTTCCTGTTCCTGAGCAATGCCTTCAGTATTAAAACTGGTGACCTTATCTTTCTTTGGTAGTGTTGTGAGTGTGTTGTTAGTTAGTGTGTTTTTAGTTCTCCAAATCTAAAAACAGCTTTGTGTAGTAAGTGCTAAATACAAAACTGTCCTGTGTCTTCTGATGGACTATAAAGTGGCTTTCAAACTTCTTTGTAAGTAGGTTTTTCGTATATGCACTGTTTCTGTGTCAACCTTCAAGGAGGCTCAGCAGAAATGCCCAAATTCCTGATATGCTTAGTAGTTTTATAAAACTCCAGTCTGCAATGGTTTGTCTTAAATTAGTATTAATACTTTTGCACTATCTTCTGCAAAAGAATCGTCAGCAAGCTCACCAATGAGACAGGTGGATAAGGAGAATGAATATATTAGTGTGAGAGAATTGGTGCCTTTCTCCTCATGTTAGATTGACTCTGAGTCCTTGCTTTGTTTGAAATCTACCACAATCCAGATCAGCCTGGACCTTTATTTTATTTTACATTTCAGTTTTGGGGTAGGTGATGGTGAGGCTAATTCTTTTTTATAGTGGTACAAAAAAAGCAAGTTGACTTATACTTAAGGTTTTTTGTTTTTTGTTTTCTTTGCAGGGCTCCTCTTCTGGTGAAAAAAAAAAGACTCATTCAGAAATTAACATTTCTCCAAATGTGTTCTTTCTTATTGTGAAAGATAAATTCCTTCAAGTTGTTTATTTTAAAGTTTAAAATGAATGGCAAAAGGATCGAGACAAGCAGTTGTTGAGCCACCACCATGCTTGATACCTCTGGACTTGCTCCTCTGGAATTCTAGGTGCTGGGCAAGGGCAATTTTACCAGGGTCTGTTGAGAGCGCCACTCGGACTCCGTTCCATTTTTCTCGGTGGCGATCCAGTTCGTATCTTACAGCTCCCGCCTGGAAGCCGGCAATATAATGAATTGCCTTGACTCTTGCTTCAATCCACTTTCCTCGCTTAATATGCAGCCCAAAGTTTTGCAGCTCGCTGTCAGATGGTAGTGCTAGACTTTCACACTGCTCCCAAAGCCTCCACTGGGGCTGTTTCGGAACACGGAGTTACAAACTTTAAGAAACAGACCGCTCCAGACGGAAATCCACGCCAGGCTTTGAGCTCTGCTTCTGGCTTCCGTCAACTGACATAGTTGCCCTTTTGCTCAAACTCGCAGCTCCAGTTCTCACTCGGGAGAGCTCTGCTGGGTGTCTGCTTGCTTCGCCGCGACGGAGACGCGTGCAGGGCCACCACCCGGCGCTCCATCCGATTTCCCCGGGTCTTAGTTCAGAACCTAGACAAACCCTCACTTGGGTCCCTGGACTTAAACGTTTTCCTTAAAAAAAAAAAAAATTGTAGAAAAGAAAGAGCCGGGCCCAATCTTTTGTTTATT
The DNA here is from genome assembly GCF_016772045.2 of Ovis aries. Classification (NCBI taxonomy): domain Eukaryota; kingdom Metazoa; phylum Chordata; class Mammalia; order Artiodactyla; family Bovidae; genus Ovis; species Ovis aries. The sequence continues at coordinate 240,206,932 of NC_056055.1, read as the reverse complement.
GAATTTTGTATTTCGGACACTTAGGGGAAGCAAATAGCCAGAAAGGAAAGGCGGTCCACCTTGCAAACGCTACCATCTCTTAGCAAACCCTCCAGGCCTGGGTTCCACATTTTGCAGTTGACTGCGTGGATTTTAATAGGTTGCTCCCTTACTCTCAGGCCCAATCCATGCACACCGTGCAGCCAGATTAAATGAGAGCACATCCTCTGCCATTTTCAGTCGGTTTGTCCTGGCAGCCCTGCCCCCTTCCCTGGCTGCGGCAGCAGCGGGAGTTAATGCTGCGCGCAGAAAACTCCGCCTTATCCTCCGGGCCGGAGATCCAGTCCACGTTTGCCAAGTGCCGTGCGGTCGGGGACGGCGATAAGAACTCTCTCGTGAGGGAGCCAGCGAGACTTTAGTCCGGTTTCCATGTCAACGATTCAGTCCATATTTGCCATCAGGCTGTTGGTGGCACTGGAGCTTTCGTGCGGGTAGCGCTGTCCTAGTCCTAGTTCTCCAATCTGCGCCGGGATTCCTGAGCTGCCAGGGTGTGGGGTTAAAAGGCAGGGACCGTGGGGGAGAAAACTCCACCAACTGGAGGACCCACAGTCCCAAACCAGGGTCTTGGAGCTCGGGCCAGCCACGTGCCCAGCTCCTCCCCTCCCCCCCTTTCCCGCTGCCATTGCCCCTCGGGAAAGCTAATGGGCCAGTTTCTAAGAAAGTTCCCGTCCACTCGGCTGTCCCTGGGACAGTGATGTGGGCTCTAGAGGTAGCCGTGGAAGTGGATCCTAAAGGATTTGAAATTAAAAAAAAGAAAAAAAAAAAGGTGGGAAAGGGGAAATCCTAAATTACCTCCTTCAACCCAAGTAGATAGATTTTTGTGCACTTTATTGCTAGATAAAGATGGTGGCTGTTTTCAAAACAGCGTGCCCACGTGTCAGAAAGGGATTTTGGCATTTTCCAAATTTCACAGCCATTGAAGAAGGGAGATGAGGGCTTCCTCTGGAGGCAAATTCATTCTGGCTTCCAGATTTTCACTGGGCTCCAGGTTTCTCATTACACTCCAGCTCTGAGGAAATGGCAGGGTAATTGCATGTAAAAAATTCTTCATTTGTGTGCAGGACTCAGGACTGTTTGCCAGCTCAGAGGCAGTTGATTAAATAGCCAAGCTCCATTTCTGAGGCAGCCTATAATTTGGTTTCTAGGACCTGATGCACCAGGAGAGTTGTTGCCCCTGAGGACTATGAATGAAAGGAGGGCACTGGTCCATTCCAGTCAGTCAGTTTCTGGTAGGCTGGTTTGGTTCTTGGCTTGAGGCGAAGAAAACACCACTCTTAGAGTCTTAAGAAGTTTGTGCCTTTTTAGTTTAAGATGATATTAGGTTTTCTGGGGGTTAAGAATGAGTTCAGGTTTGGGGAATTATTCAGTGGCCAGTGAGTGGCACAGCCAAAAAACCTCCAGGGGCCTGCGGAATCTGGAAATTCTAAGGTAATGGTTCTGTGGCCATGAAGCATCTATTTACAATATTTAAGTGGGGATGAAACCCTGGTGTCTAATGACTAGCTGACCTAGCATCTCTCAAGGCAGCCCTGGGCTTCGTGAGAAGCCGGTATCCCTTCTGGCCTGTGTAGCCTGTCATGTCAGAGCATTCTAAGTCAGTCAGAGGACAAGGCTGCTGCTGAGATGTGGTGGAGCCTGTGAATCTAGAATTTTCTGTGTATACCTCCAGTTCACTCAGCATCTCCCATTCAGCATCTCTTAGAATGTAACAGTAAACTTTAATGATTCCTTACAATGAAGGATAGAAAAACAAATTTAGGCTGCATCTGTTTTCTGAGTGAGGTGTTAGACTGCACCTTTTCTCTCTTTTTAAGGAGAAAACGGTTCCCTCTACTTGGTCATCCCTCTTCGGCAGAGGTTCCTTTGAACACTCAGGTTCCACCAGTCCCTGGAGTCTCTTCTGTGGTCTGTTACAGTCTTACAGGTACTGTCTTTGGAGACGGGACCTTGGTCATTGTGGGCAAAGGTGGGGCTTGTGTCTTCCTCCAAGAAGGCGGTCATATGTCCCCAAAATATCTTCAGGGGTGACCATTTTATATCGGTTGAGATGACCAGCTTGAATCTCAAACCCATTCTGATGTTCTGATCCCACTGTTGTATATGGCACCACTTTTCTTTTTATTACTATTATTTCTAACGCTAAGTAGACAGGGGCAGCACTGGGGACTCTGCTACTTTTTAAAGTCACCCTCCACTGCCCTTGTCTTTGTAAGTGATAGACTAAGTGATAGGCCGGTCCCCTTCGCTATCTTATGAGTCTGTAAAATGGGGATCAGGAACTTCGTGCCCCCAGGGCCTGTGAGGACCGGCTAATGAGGGCAGAGAGTGGGAAAACGGAAAGTCTGAAACAATGATCTGTCATTCCATGCAGCTTGCAAAGAGGATACAACGTAAAGCTCAGCTGGGTCTTTGGAGCAGGTCTGCAAAAGGCTTTGAAGAAGGAAAAGTGCCGCGGAGATGCTAAGTAGCGGCCAAGAGACCAGGCCCGCTGCCAGGGGGGGTCAGGCCTGGGCCGAGGCGGCCGCGGTCTCGGGCTCAGGCCAATTTTGCAGCCGCGAGTAAAGTTCACGCTGCCCGCGGCGCGAAGGGGACCGACCTGGATAGGGAGGCCAGGAGGGAGGCGGCGCGCAGGCTCCGGAGAGGCGCGAGCTCCGGGCCGGGTTTTCCCCGAAGCCTTCGGCGGCGGCGCTGCCGAGCGAGAGCGGCAGAGCGCTTGCCGCCGCCGCCGCCGCCGCCGCGGCTGGTTCTCTCCCCTCCTCCTTTGTGAGGGGAAGGGAGCGAGTCCGTTCCACGGCCTGCGCCCCGCTCCGCGCTCCGTTCCGGGTTTGCCAGGCGGCCGCGACGGCGCTGGGTAAAATGGCAGTGCTGAGCCTCGTGTCGGAGTGAGGGGGACTCGGAGGAGAGTGGGGCGCTCTAGCCGCTCAGTCCGGCCGCCCGCCCGCTCGCCCGCTCGCCGCCGCGCAGCAGCCTCGGCCCGGCGCCGCGGCCGGGGAGGGGAGGCAGGGCGCCCGGCCCGGCCCACGCTCCGACTCTGCCTGCCGGCGCCCGGGCTGCTGCCGCGCGCCCTCCAGCCCGCCCGTCCCGGGTCCCCCTCCCCCCGCTCCCTCCCTCCCTCCCCGCCCCCTCCCCCTCGCCTCCCTCCCTCCCCTCCCTCCCTCCCTCCTTTCTCCGGCAGCAGAAAGCGGAGAGTCACAGCGGGGCCAGGCCCTGGGGAGCGGAGCCTCCACCGCCCCCCTCATTCCCAGGCAAGGGCTTGGGGGGGAATGAGCCGGGAGAGCCGGGTCCCGAGCTTACAGAGCCGGGAGCAGCTGAGCCGCCGGCGCCTCGGCCGCCGCCGCCGCCTCCTCCTCCTCCGCCGCCGCCGCCAGCCCGGAGCCTGAGCCGGCGGGGCGGGGGGGAGAGGAGCGAGCGAGCGAGCGAGCGAGCGAGCGCAGCGCAAAAGCCGCGGAGCCCCGCGAGGCCCGCCCGGGCGGGTGGGGAGGGAAGCCCGGGGGGACTCGGCCCCGGGGCGGGGTGGGGTGGGAGGGGGGTGAGAGAAGACGAAGACAGGGCCGGGTCTCTCCGCGGACGAGACAGCGGGGATCATGGCCGCGCAGGTCGCCCCCGCCGCCGCCAGCAGCCTGGGCAATCCGCCGCCGCCGCCCTCGGAGCTGAAGAAAGCGGAGCAGCAGCAGCAGCAGCAGCGGGAGGAGGCGGGGGGCGAGGCGGCGGCGGCGGTCGCGGCGGAGCGCGGGGAAATGAAGGCAGCCGCCGGGCAGGAAAGCGAGGGCCCCGCCGTGGGGCCGCCGCAGCCACTGGGAAAGGAGCTGCAGGACGGGGCCGAGAGCAATGGGGGTGGCGGCGGCGGCGGAGCCGGCGGGCCCGGCGCGGAGCCGGACCTGAAGAACTCGAACGGGAACGCGGGCCCTAGGCCCGCCCTGAACAATAACCTCACGGAGCCGCCCGGCGGCGGTGGCGGCGGCAGCAGCGACGGGGTGGGGGCGCCTCCTCACTCAGCCGCGGCCGCCTTGCCGCCCCCAGCCTACGGCTTCGGGCAACCCTACGGCCGGAGCCCGTCTGCCGTCGCCGCCGCCGCGGCCGCCGTCTTCCACCAACAACATGGCGGACAACAAAGCCCTGGCCTGGCAGCGCTGCAGAGCGGCGGCGGCGGCGGGGGCCTGGAGCCCTACGCGGGGCCCCAGCAGAACTCGCACGACCACGGCTTCCCCAACCACCAGTACAACTCCTACTACCCCAACCGCAGCGCCTACCCCCCGCCCCCCCAGGCCTACGCGCTGAGCTCCCCGAGAGGTGGCACTCCGGGCTCCGGCGCGGCGGCGGCGGCGGCCGCCGGCTCCAAGCCGCCTCCCTCCTCCAGCGCCTCCGCCTCCTCGTCGTCTTCGTCCTTCGCTCAGCAGCGCTTCGGGGCCATGGGGGGAGGCGGCCCCTCAGCGGCCGCAGGGGGAACCCCCCAGCCCACCGCCACCCCCACCCTCAACCAACTGCTCACGTCGCCCAGCTCGGCCCGGGGCTACCAGGGCTACCCCGGGGGCGACTACGGCGGCGGGCCCCAGGACGGGGGCGCCGGCAAGGGCCCGGCGGACATGGCCTCTCAGTGCTGGGGGGCTGCTGCTGCTGCGGCGGCGGCGGCCGCGGCCGCCTCGGGAGGGGCCCAACAAAGGAGCCACCACGCGCCCATGAGCCCTGGGAGCAGCGGCGGCGGGGGGCAGCCGCTCGCCCGGACCCCGCAGGTAACACGGCTGGTGGGGTAGGGGGGGCTGTGGCGAGTGGGGCGGGGGGGTCCTGGGAGTGGATGGCGGCGGCGGGGAGCGGGCCACGGCCGTGGGCTACCCCCAGTCTGGGGCCCCCACTGCTGGGGAGCTGCCATTGTCTCGCTCTTTCTCTCTTAAAATGGCTGCCCGTCTGCCTTCCTCTCTTTCCCTCCTTCAGCCTTTGTGTGGGGCTTTCCTTGAGGTGTCTGCTCCCCTCCTCCTCCTCCCCGGGTCCCTTCCAGCTCCGGGGGGTCTTCAGAGGGGTGCGGAGCCGGGTGTGCGGGAAAAGGGCCCGGCCCGGGGTGAGGGGGTGTTGGGGGCTCAGGTTAGGGGTGTAGGCAGCCCTCGGAGGTCGGGAGTTGAGTGAACAGTTCTTTGCTCACCTGCCGCTCCTCTCTGCCCTCCCTACCTTCCTCTAGGCCGGTCCCCATCTGTGCTTTCAAGGAGGGGGCCCCTCGGGCTCGGGGGGACCTCGAGGGAGGGCAGGGGCCTGCTTGGGAGCAGCTAGAGCCCGGCTTCGGTTCACCCTGGGCAGCCCAGGTCGTCTCCTGTCTTAGTCTCCGTCGGCCCAGTGGCCTGGGCTTCTCCCTGGAAGTGCTGGTAAACAGCTGAGTGATTGGAGTAGTAAGTGCAGATTGCTTTGGTTTGGGATTTGAATTATGGAGGTAAAATCCTTCTGTCAAAGCCAGGAGACAGTTGGTCTTAGGTTGACATCCTATCTGTGATCTGATTGGCTCCCCATCTCCTGCTCTTGGCCATTTATAATTGCCTCTGATGTAATGGTACAACAATCCTGATGAGCTCATAAACTTTTACACTCTGCTTTTCTGCCAGTGATAACCCAAACCATCGCTGCCACTATCTGCCTTTTATTCCAGAGCTGAAATTGGCTGTGACCTTGAGGAGGGAGATTTAAGCAGCAATACTGTATCAGCAGGAGCAGAGCCCCAGACAGGCTGCCCTTGTTACATTGTGCCCGGAACAAAAGAGGAGGCAGTGGGATTTTGCTTGTACCTTGGATTTATTTTGCTTGTTATGTTTTATGCAGCCTGAAATAGATTCTGTGTTGTCCGAACAGTAGCTGAGTTTTTCTCTACAATGGGTTTGCTGTTTGTTTTGGTTTTGTGACTTTCCTGATGGTATAAATGACTTCTTTGATGGCTCTGAAGATGCGTTTGTCTTGAGTAATTTTGACCCTGTTCGCTTTGCAGAATTGAAATTATTTTACTGAGCTTTTTATTGAGTGGCAAATGTGGGATCTTTATCAGAGGGGGTAAGAGAAAACTTTGAGAACTGGAGGCTTTCTGAGAGAGAATTTCACATTTAAGTGTTCTAAGGAAGGCTGGCGTCATTCTTTGTTTACATGTTAAATCTTGTTAACACTTTCTTTTGTTAATTAAACTTTGGGAGAGCAGCTCAATTTAAAGGGAAGGACATCTTTCATCTTTCCTGATCTTGAGAGGTACTGTTTCTTAAAGGCTTAGTTTGGTGAAATTTATCATATATTTCTGGAATATCAAAAAACCCAGTTTTCTGTTTTGTCATCATTTTACAGCTTGAAATACAGGTCAGTTTTTTTCTCTGCATTTTAAGTTCCATTTATTTCTGTCTTCCAAGATAATAAAAATATGACCTACAATGATACTTAAGATTTGCTTAGAAATTACAACTTTTAGGTATGTTTCTGTGCATTCTGCTTTATTTTGCTCTTCTTCCTTCTTCATCGTGTTCTGTCTTCAGTGCTTTGGTCAGGAATATTGGGTATTCTATGGAGTCATCTTATCTTTTCAAAGCAAGGGGAAAAGGCCTGATGCTTTTTCATGTCTGCCCCTCTCTCAGCAGTACCCAGTTGTACCTTTGTCCTGTGAGATTTTATTCACATTTTGTTCACTTAGGCAGCCTAATTATGTATATATATTCCCTCCCCATTCTAGAACTGCTTTTCCACTGTAACTTGGAGCTGGGATTTTTTAAAAGTGGTTGTATCAGATAGCAGGTTTAGAGGTCTGTGCCTTGACTCCATGTCTTCCATGATGTCCTATATCTCGGCAAGAAATAGGGGAATTTTAAATTGGATTCCTAGTGTCTGGAGGATAAATTTTGTTTGAGAACATCTTCTTGTCTCTGGGTCATTCTGTAGTTTGTATCTCTTTGCCCTCATTCCCCCTTTATTTGTGGAGGAGGGGGAAAGAGGGCTGAGAAATTTACCTTTCTTAAACCATTGGAGGAAGAATTTGGGGTAAGTCAAGGCTCATTTAAAGACAGAAATTAATTTGAATTCTTTCAGTTTGGGGATATTCAGGCTTTTTTTTTTTTAATTAACGTTTACCGTATAGCATTTTCTGCTTCTCAGTCATTAAATGTTTGAGCATTCTCTGTCTGTACTTGGTACTATGTTCTATGCTAAAAGGTGGGAAAGCAGATAGAGTCCCGTTTAGAAGCTTGTCTGTGCTGCTTTTGGGCAAATTTTCTGACTCCCTTTCAACATTACCAGGCTTAGCACCTCACACAACATAGATTGCTGTTGGATTTCAGTTCGTTTGCCTGTTCTCCTGAGACCCACAGCCATGGGCTGGAGAGCATTCACTCTTAGGAGAGACAGTGCAACTTCCAGTTTTGTAGGTTGCTTCAGATACGTCATCTAGATGAAGGTTGTAGGTGGATAGATTTCGTACTGAATTCCTTTTTGCTACTTAAGGATAAATTTCTTGTCAGACCATGATGGCCTATTCTTAATGTTCTTAAATAATAAGATATTGCTCTGTTCTTTTCTTTCCCTCAGTCTTGAATTAACAGTTTTTTGTAGATACTTGATTAACACATCTAAGATAGTGATGCTCTCCTTTGACTCTGCCTTTATGAAAGAAAGGTTAGATAAGTGTGGGTATTGTGGCTATGCCTTTTTCACAGGAGCTGGAAAGATCCCAGCAAACAGACTTTTCCTTTATGCCTTTCCATAAGTAAAATTGTATCTCAAAGAGTTGTATCCTGCTAGTAATGAAATACTTTTCAGTCACCTATGTGACTGACCCTCACTTAAAGCTTTTTACTTGGGATGCTTTTAGCTATAGTACCTTGAGAGTAGTACCAGCTCATCAAAGTAAAAAAAAATCCAATAGACTGTGTAGTCCAGGATCAAAGTGAATTTGATTGTAGAAGCTTGGCTGTTAGTTCCTGCTATGGAAATATCAAACGATACTTCCGAATCCTGGGAAACAAACACAGGAATCCTAGGCTTATTATGGGAATGCCTACTGGCAGAAATTCTGGGCTGGCTGAAACACAGGACTCTTGGAGTTCTCTCAAGTAGGAGGGATCAGGGTAACCACATGAGACAGCGCTTAGTTGTAAGGGCTTCGTGTGTCTCTGCTCTCTATGAGAGAACTGGGGGTAATGGAGTGGAGTTGATGGTGAGAGAAGAGAGAAAGCCTTCAGGACCAAGGCTGGCTTGTTTGTGTTGGGCCCTGTGGGGACTTTTTAAGGTTCCTTCCTTTGTGTGTAACACAGAGTTACCATGACAAGTGGCACCTGCTGTAACAAGATGTCCTGGATTGCATTAAACATTCATATGTTAGATTGACTCCTGGAGCGTGTGATGTCTCTAGCAGGCCTTTTACAAAGTTAGTGAACCTTTTTGAAACGTGGACATCAGCTAACAAAGTAATGGTTAGGGGCTTTTCCCATCCCCGTCCCTCAAAAGGTTGTACTGATTGGCTACAAATCCCCAAATTCTGGAAGGGTCTGAAGCATGCAAATATGGTATTCAGAATAAATTGGCACTGAACAGTTCTCTTCTGTCTTTGAGCTGGAGTGATACCTCAATCTCCGATATAGAGTCCTAAATTCCCTTTGCTTTTATCTCTTGAGTTTTTCCCTGGTTAGACTGGTCATTATCATTACTGTTGTACATCGAGTTGCGTGTGGCACGGTAGTGAGGGGTGACGAGCACAGGACTCGGGAAGAGGAGCTTTGGCTCCATATGTAGCCCTGGATTAAGCTGTGTGACTTTGGGCAGGGCATTTGCCTTCTCTGGTTCATTTTCTCTTCATCGGACTGCATGACCTCCTTCTCTGTTGCTACGTATCTGTCTGTGCTTCCATACCTGGCTTGTTAGGAGGGCAGCCTCTTCCTGTACCTTTTTTGAAAGGGATCCGGAGACCGTCTTTCTTCCCCTGGGCTCATGGAACTCGAGGCTGTTTTCTCTTGAGGATTTACAGGATCAGGCTCTACATAGTTGGGTACCACTGTGTCTGTGGCCCTTCGCAGAAAAGGCCCTACCAGACTCCTTTGCTTTGAGACTGTTAATCTGTTTGTCATTAGTCATTCCACCTGGCTTGTGGTGTTAAAACACTAAGTAGTAATTGAAAAAACTAGGCAGACTTCATTAAAGCAAGACTTGAAAAATAGTTCCTTCAAAATCTCCACAAGACGATTTTGGAGGTAGATTAGGAATGGAGTGAGGAGTGGCTGTTCATAAATTGAATGTTAACACCGTTTCTTTTCCAGAGCAGGATAGGAAGGTGGGGAGAGGCAGCATTAAGCTCTCCAGCTTCTTCTGGTGTTTGGGCAGGTCTAGGTCTGGTTTGGGCAGTTGGTTGTAATCTGAGTGCCTGAACTTGCCCTGTAAGTTTTGCTGAGAGAGGAGTAAAAGTTCCTGAGACTGGAACAGGAACAGGAAAAGCTTAGGTGTTTCAGGGTCAGCTTCGTGGGTGTACTGCTTTTTCTCATACATACCCCTGGTTTTGTTGTTGGTTTTAAACCAGGTGGTGTGGCTTGCAGTTGCTCCTGGAAACGCTGTTCTTTCAGGTGTCCTCCAGCGCCCCTGAATTTCCAGTCTTTCTCCTCTTGGTTTAGTAGTTAAAAAGTGTAATTTAGGCATCTTAGAGGGGTGCTAGAAGGAAGCTTCCCTTTATGAATGAGGGAAAGGTGTTTGATAATTCTCTGCTTGACACAGCAGCTTCTTCTCTCTGAAGGAACCAAATGTTTCAGAGCTTTGTGTAAATACTTGCTGAGCTGTCAATATGTACCCAGGAGGTTTCTGTAGTAAGATGTAAGCGGCTCTATAGAATGTTTGACAGGCAAATTAATAAACAGTTTTCAAGCAAAGATAATGCTAGTTTCTTTTCACGTGGTGGAATAAAATAACATTGAAGAAAAAGACCTGGGGATAGGGAAGAGAGAGGGGGTGAGGGTGAGGGCAGGGAGCATGGAGATAAGAGATGATCTAAAAGAATTTGAAGTGAAAAGATGATGCCGTGGAAGAGAAGCCTCCTGGCTCCGTGCTAAGTTCAGGACACGTGGAGCCCTGTTTAAAATCGATTGCAGTTCAGAGTGAAAATAAATAGAAGTTTGGAAGGAAGGACCTAAGTTTCAGTCAGTGAATTAAGTGTGCTTCTTAAGCTTTGTTTATGAGACTGTGAGTTTTAAATTTAAAGCCTTATTCTTTCAGAAAGGTTTTGTAGTTTGGTGAGATGTTTTTAGGGCTGGGGTTTGCGTTTTTAGAATACTATAAAGAGAAAAAAAGATACTACAACTTGAGTGTTGTTTGTCCCAAGCCTCTGTTGTGCTTTGGCTCTCAGGATTATAAGCCCACTCCAAGGGCTGGGTTTATTTATGTAGTTTTCACTGGACTCCTATGCACTGCTTATTTATATATGAAAATTAATGCCCAGGTTTCAGTACAGTGTTTGGGGGCTCAACAAATCCTGCCTGAAGGGTTAATGTGGGTAGATTCAATTTTTGTTTTTAAAATTTCCATTTTAGGATTAAACACGTTTCTGGGTTCTCTTAGTGAAACATCCTTTTTATGGAGGAGGAAGTGTTTTAGAATTGTTTGAACTGTCTTCTGATTGTAATCTCCCTTGGTGGTCTTGTGAGATGACTGGATTCACTTTCTCAAAGTCCCTTTTCAAACGTAATCCACTGGCTCTGACACCAGTTTTCTTCCCAAGAAGTGTTTTTTAGACCAGATTCCTGGAAGTGCCTTTTTGACCCAGCATAGTATCGATAGTAGGGAGTATGAATGTAATTATGGCTCTGACCATAATTTTTAGTTAGGTTCAGCTCACTTACCAAAGACTATCAGCTTGTTTTAAAACAAGATACAAAAACTTGGGTTGACACTGACAGTGGTTATCCAGGCCTTTCCCAGTATGGTGGTAGGGAGGGTCTTAGAACTTCAGGTTTCTTGCTAAGAGCCTGATTTCTAGCTCAGGGAGGTCTGGAGTTTCAGATGAGTGTGGGAAGGAGCTCTGTGTGAACGTATCTGCTAGATACTAGGGAGGGACTTGGAAGATAGAGGCAATATCTGCTTCGGAGGGATTGAGTTTTCCTGGGAAGCATGCTCATGTGCACACACTTGGAAAACTTGCAGAGCGAGGTTTTATAAATGGATGTAGACCAAACTAAGTGCATGGCCTGAAGGAATCTGGGAATGAGGAGCGATCAGATTTGGGCAGGGTAAACCTGGGACAACTTTTCAGAGGCAGTGATTTATGAAGTTAAACGTCCAGAAAGGGGAAAGTTAAATTACTAATTTGCTTTTTCATAGTGCTACTCTGAGCTTCACGGGCTTTACAGAATCCAAATTACACATCCATCCCCAGACCTGTAGTTGTCTCATTCTGGTGACTTTGGGGAAATTTGGACTGTAACCAGTTCCATGAAAGAGAGTGGTTTCAGGGTCTTAGTGGTTCCTGTGGTTATGTGGGGCCTTTAGTACAACCTGCCAAGTTCTTGGCCAGTTCAGGGCCTCTTTTGTAGTAATTTTGGGTTTGGAAGGTTGTGTCACCTTCAGAGTTGTGTGCCCTGGACGCTTCAGTGTCAGTGGTTCAACTCTGGTTAGAGAGCCTGAGTTTTTTCCTTTTTGGCAGAGTTAATTGACCTTTTTTAAAACAGGAGCCATGAAGTACGTGTCCAGATCTTAGACTCCTGCTGTTTTTGAAGATTTGGGAGCCATGCTCAAGCTGAGTTGCTTGGATCAGACCTTATATTGAGGGTTGTTGAACGGGTAAACCTGCGCATATGCAGTTTGCCCATCTGTTCACAGAAATGGCCTTCAGTATTGTTTTTGACTAGGTTGGCTGTGGCCAAGAAGCTCCTAAATGCTGCAAACACATGCTTACTCCTTATAGGAGCCTCTTTAATGTAGTAATTTTGGTTTCTCTTTACCTGCTGGTCCATGTGTGATTGGATCACAAGCAATTTTTGGCACTTCTCAAAGGGCTCTAAGTAGATGCTTAACAGCTAAAGATGCATGGAGGATCCAGTGCCAGGTTACTACAGGGCTTCCACCTGGAGGAGGAGGGTGGGTTATGCTGTTCCCATGTAAAGTTGTATGGAGTCTTGAATACAGATTCTAGTTTGGAAATATCTCTTTCACCACCTTTTCCTAGCCGTTCTGGCATTTTGCAAAAGTGAGTTTCCAGCAACTTGGAAATGGGCACGGTGGTTCAGCAGCAAGTTTGTAGGGGCTGAGATGAACTCCTCAGTCAATCTAGGTTTTAGAAGAATCCAAGTTAGGGTGAATATTGGCTTAACTGTCCTAAGTATTCTTCCCTGAACTCACTCTTCCCCCTGTTTAAATGGATGGCATTAGTTTTTTATTGAATTTGAATGGACATCTGAGTGAACTTTTGTTTATTTTTGTTAGTCATTTGTGCATACTAGAAGATGGTCTTGGGACAGGTTGAATCTTTATTTCCCAGTGGCGTCTGCATTTTCTAAGGGTGGACTGCAGTGGGAAGAAGTCTGATGCCAAGAATGCATTCCAGCATGCAGCCGAGTAGGAAATTTGATCCCTGAAATGTTGACTTAGTGTTGGTTATGGTACATATTAGAAATCACTCAGTAATCCAGGACAGATTTTTGTCGCCCTCCAGGAAGTTAATGTTGATATGAAATACTAAGGGGCTTTTGGGCACTGGGCTATGTGCTCTTCAGGCCCAGAGTTGCTGCTTGAATATGAAGAAGAAATGTGCCATGTGCTTTTTTTTTTTCTCCTCCTCTTTTGCATTTGGGCTTCCTCATGGCTTCATTGCTTCTGGGTTCCCTAGTCTGCAGTGTTAGATATTAGACTTCCTCTTCCCTTGGCACTGGCGCATTCATGATTTTTTTGTGGCTCTTCACCAGCAGCCAAGAATTTTGTATGCGTTTCCCTCTTAAACTTGTTAACTTTCAGCTTGCTTGTTTATAGACGCCTCTGTTAAAAGGAACTCCCCCTTCAAGATGTAGCAGCAGCATGACAGCAGCAGGGGAGATTAGGGACTGGTGTGATATCAGTCATTTGAAAACCCATTTGCTGCGTGGTTAGTGTTTTTTATTTTGCCTCCTGTTTTCCTTGAGGTCACAACTTGCATGAGTGCATCTGGATCCAGCTGTTTATTCTCAACTGACTGGTGCCTGGTGTACTTTGACTTTAAGAAGAGTGTGAGTTCAGCCACGTGGTAGAGGATTAAAGGCTACATCATGCTGGGTGCTTCCTTTTAGAGGAAACAGATATGTCTTTGGGCTCTTCTTGCCCAGTGATTTCCCCTCTTTCTTGGGTAGACCTTATTACTGCTTTCTGCTGTTCCTAAAGAAGTCACCTGAGCAGAAATGCTGGAAATAGGTTACTGTTTGTTACTGCACCTTCTCTGGTGAATACAGATGGCATTCTCTCTTGCATTTTGGACAAGATTCTGTTCTGGCCACAAAGTGATGGAGTTTCATGAGCATTAGCCTGTCTTTTGTTTCTAGACTTCTAACTTTTTTACTTGTTTAGGAATCTGGGCTGCCAAAGATATTATAAAAGATTTGGGGATCACTTCTATAGTTAATGTGTCCACAGTTTTGTCTTGGGCCAGGGATAGACCAGGGACCTCACTGAGTTCCCAGTTTGCAACCGATGGCATGTCGGAGGTGACTGTTAATGGCAATTACCATGTCTTTGAGTACTTACTATGTGCCAAGCGCTGTGCTTGTGTCTCTCCATGAATTTCTTCATTTAATCTTCAGAACCCTGAAAGGCGGGTTCTAGTGTTTCTCCTCCCACTTCACAGACGAGAAAGTCGAGTAAAAATGAGAAGTTTGCCCTAGGGCAAAAAAAACTAGTAAAAGGTAGAGTTCAGATTTGAATCTAGGTTTGTCTGATTCTCCAGAGCTATGTAACATTATAAAATACTAAGTTTGCTTATCCAAAATAAATTATTCAAACACAGGAGCTTGTTGGGACATTATTTTTGCAATAGTCTAAAACTCTTAAATGGGGTGAAAGACTGAAAAGCCTTTAGTTACAGTTGACATTATGCCAAGATTTCTGTCCCATCCATCTCTTCCATTTAGATTTTTGTTTAAGTTTCTGATGAATGGCTGTATGATACCAGTGGTAAGAATTGGCAGCATTTGGTCCTGAGGCCCTGTTCTCTTTGACAGTTGGGGGTGGAGGTAGGATTCAGACTCAAAGATAGAACCCTTCACTTTGATCTAAGTGAACATAACTTGCATTATGAAAATGTTTGCTGAGTGATTTTACTTTCTAGAACTTGGAGCACTCACTGGAGAGATGAGGATTTTTGTCTTAATTTTCTACTTCAAGAGAGTGAACACATAAAGGTTAAGTGCCTCACAGTTTCATGTTAGAGTCAGTTCTGAAATTGAGGTTTAAAGTTCCCCTAGGCTGTGTGACTTTATGCAGGTCACTTAACTTCCCTGAATCTGTATCCTCAACTGTGTAAGGAGGAAAACCAACTGCCTTGCAACTGTAGTCAATGTTAAATAACATATATGAAAGTATTATTTTTTATCAATTGAAATTCGAACACAACTCCTAGTTGATAGAGGCCTCTGCTTGAGAAGGGGATAGAATTGAGTGCTTAAACACAGCATTAGTCTTTGCTAAATTAAAAGCTGTCCTGTAGTATTTAGCTACATCTGAGTTGTATTAATGCTAAAACAACAAAACCGCAACAAATTTTGTTAAGCATCTGTTCTAGTTTGAGAGCTACATTAGTGCAGTGGTTCTCAGTGTCATCCCTACCCGTCCGCCATCACCCAGCACTGCCTGGGTCCTGTTTAGAAGTGCAGAGACTCATCCGGACCTGCCGAGTCTGCAGCTGTGGCAGTGTGCTTCAGTGAGGCCTCCAGGCCACTGTCCACTGAAGTGCATACTCAAGCTTGAGAACTGGATTTATGCTCATCTAGGCTACAGAGTGTATCTGAATTACCTGAGGGGCTTCTTCCAAATTGTACCAAAGGCGAAAATGTTTCAGATGTATCTGCCCCAGACATTGTGTTCAAAGTGTGTTGTTAGTTAGAGAAAAGTTTAAAAGTGCTTGGAGTTGGGGGAGAAGAAAGGAAATACTTTTTTTTTTTTTCCCCAAGAAAATACTTTTGATATACATAGTATATTTTCTACTATGCAATAATGACAAACTCTGTTTATAGGACCTGGGGACTCCCTGCCTTCCATTTCTTTCTCTTCTAGCTCTTTGGTGGCATAGCATGAGGATAATCTGAACCTGTGGTCTGGTCGGTTGATGAAGGTGGAAAAGCTCATTTTAGGATGGTGACCTATGGTGGTCTCCCAAGTATGACCAGTTAAGAAAACTGCCCAAAAACAGATGCTTGAAAATACTGCTCAGAGGCCAGTATGGGAGCCCTAATTTAACGCTATGATAACCTTTCAGCTTGTTGATGGCCGGCTGATCTGAGAATCTGGTAGTCCCTGAGCAGATCATTCTTAATAACTTCCCTCTGTCTCTCATCCCTGCCCCATTGTCCCGTGGCCATCTTGAGTTTTGTTGCTTTTCCTTTCCTTGTGTCACCTGTTGGCAAGTCCTAGTAAATAAACCCTCTAAGAAAACTCCTGACAAGTTACCCTGTCTCTGAAGTGGATGAGGTCTTTTTGAGTAATGGACATTTGAGCCAAGACCTGTCCCTCATTGTATGTTCTAAGAAGGATTGTGCTTGGCACAGAAATGGTCAGATGATAAACATTAATAATGGAAAGACCAAGAGGAGAACCAGTGTTCTAGTTCATGTGGGCTTTCTGAAAACCCTGTGTGGTTTCTGAATCCTTCCCATTAAAAATAAGTTTCCTGTACCAGACCACTTTTCCCTCCTGCCTGAGTAGGGAAACTGATTGCTGCGACCTGGCTGCGATGAAGGCAGAGGCTTCCAGGAGGCAGTATGTCGACAGTTTGGTCTGTGAGTTGATGTCTGTATGTGCAGGTGAATAGTCTGGCAGGGAGTCACTCACGTGCTGCGTGTGTGTTTCCGTGTTCTAGACTCACTGGATGATCCCTCTGCCGTTTAGCTTTATTTTCTCTCTGTTCTTGCTTGCTTGCTTTTTCATTCTCTCCTTTGGTGTCTAACTCTGTTAGTAGAATGCAGAGCACCTGGAGACATCAGTAACTTTAACACACCGGAGCTGGTAAAATGTCTTGAAAGAACTGGAGAGGCAATTTGTACCACTCTCAGGTCAGCATCGTTTCCGTGAAGATTCCTGATGTCTGCTCACCTCTGTTGGAATGGCCTGGCTAACTAGAGGCAGGACGTGCCTTTGTCTAATTAGCTAATAAACCAGAGTCCCCTAGGTGATTTCTGCCTCTTCTCCTTTCCCACTTTATTTCCTTTGGTCTGGGGATTGTTTCTCAGCCCTCCTTAGTCTGTTTTGGGGGTTCTGTTGGTCTAGGACAGATTTGTAACATTCTTGTTTTTCTTTCTAGTCTGTGATTTCAATCTTCTGCTTTCCCAGTGCAGCTTTGAATTGGCTTCTTTAAAACCCCTACATAAAACCTCAAGTGACCAATATGTGGTCTCATTATGGTATTTTGGGTTAAAATAAAATGAGATTGAGATAGCTGTGTTCACCCACCCAGACACATTTACCAAAGGGAAATTCTGTGTGCCTTGAATAAGACAGCCTCAAAAGAGTCTGTGAGCCAAAACAGACTTGGGGGTGGGGGTACGGATAAATATTAGCTAGATTTCCATAGCTTAGCATGCCAAGTATCCATCCCAATTTGATTATACTGGCCAGAGATAGCAAGAAAGACAGCTGATATCTTTGGTCTGTTCTCGTGTATTTCTGGTATAAATGATGAAGCTAGGCTCTTTACACATTTGTGTGGACAGTGGTGTAGAGGAGGTTGGTACCCAGGTGCTTTTGGAGCTCTGAAGAGAGAGAATTGGAGAATCTATAGGAAGGACTCTCTGGTTTTTCATTTGGGGAACTAATGACCTTAAAAAAAAGCCTGATTTGGAAGCATCTCAGAGAATGAGATGGCTGGATGGCATCACCGGTACAATGGACATGAACTTGGGCAAACTTCGGGAGATGGTGAGGGACAGGGAGGCCTGGCGTGCTGCAGTCCATGGGGTCGCAAAGAGTCAGACACGACTGGGCGACTGAACAACAGCATAATCTTAAGGCTGGCTGTTCCCTCAGCCATTCTCTGACTTATTTTATTGTACCTGTTATAGTCCCAGTGGACGTAGGGGGACCAAGGGAAAGGCTGGCATTTTTGGAGAGTGGTCTAAGGCAGCCCTAGGAATTAATGAATAGTGATATGGCTGCCTTTTGTCAGTATCTTCATCAAAAATATACTACTTGGTTGGATTGATGACAGTCAAAGCATGATGACAAACAGAATCCCCTACTGCATGTAAGTCACGTTCCTACAGCTAAGTGATGTATCACAGATATCTTTTTTAGTAAAGAAGGAAAAACTAGCAGAATGTAGAACTGTGCACTCAAGAGTTTAGGATCTTTTTATATAACCCATGCAAGATCAGTCCAACTTTGGAGATAAAAGGAATGGGGGATAGGAAAGGGGGAAGAGAGCTTTTTAAAAGACAGGGCAAGGAGACCTTAAAGTTTTTTGGTTAAGAACAGTTTTTACCTTTTTTCTTTGTTTCTGAGCAGTTACCCGCAGAGCAGTTTAATACATGGAAGAAAGAGTAGTATTTTAGAAACCAGGTCAAAAGAACTAGGTGTGATTTAGAAGTGTTGTCCTTACTGAAAAGTTGATAGGTACTCTCCTGGATAAAGCTCCGTGTGTAAGGTTATGTGACCCTTGTCTCTCCAGGTGTCCCTTAAGTGTACTGTATCAGTTCATGATGAATGACAGATAGGGAAGAAAATGTCTTAAAAAACTGCCCCTCTTGTTTGGGCTTGTGGTCCATCCACACTAAGGTCCTTTTCTGAGTAGAAGCACCAAAGGATGGCTTGCAGGAGGAAATAACATTTTTTCTGATGTCTACCCATAACAGTGTGGGTAGCAAGATCTGTACATTACGTTTTTAATTATTAAGCATGTATGGGGGATACAGTATACCAATCTGTCTTCCTTGTATATCATCAAGATTTCTTAGGCTTTGATCATGCTTCCATTTCTCAAGAATTTTCAGGATAAGAACTTTTTTTTTAGCTCATTTAATTGTCCAGTCCTGTTACTGAAATATTGTCTCATTTAAAGCATACAATAGTTGGGACTTGCCAGTGTAAGAAGTCTTGTGGCAAAACTTTTTTTGAAAAACCTGTATCTACCTGCCATTCAGCAGTTGCTTACAGTAATGCAGCAAATATTTAATGAGCTTCTACAGTGTGAGATAGCTGGATGGCATCACCGACTTGATGGACGTGAGTTTGAGTGAACTCCGGGAGTTGGTGATGGACAGGGAGGCCTGGCGTGCTGCAATTCATGGGGTCGCAAAGAGTCGGACCCGACTGAGTGACCGAACTGAACTGAACAGTGTATCAGGCACCAGGATTCTAATGCCATGGAGTACTATATAATTGTGATTTACACACTGGGAAAGTACTACCTTCAATAAATTATCTTCCAGCTATTTCATAAAGTAAACATTTAATTTATGATGATCTTGGCTAGTGAGTGACTTTGTACTTGGGATGGGTACCAGTCAGTTCTGATTCCCTTTCCCTCCACTGCTCCCGAGTCAAGTGTTGCAGGAAATTCTCCATCTCAGATTCGGCTTGTAATGGGCTAGAGTCCATTGTTTCTGAGAGGCTCTTCTTTGTGTGGCGATGCATTGCAGGACATCTGGCATCCTGCTCCCCAGGTAACAAGTGCCAGGAACTCTACAGAACCGCTGTGATAACCAGAAAGGCACTTTCATACATTTGTTTCCAAACATTTCTCAGGGGCTCATATTGTCCTGGTTGAAAACTGTTGGACTTCACTGTCAGGATTCTTGGAAGGAGCTATTGAGCAAATTCCTTTGGAAGAACACACTGAAAGTAGGTGGAGCTTGAGGATTGGACTGGTCAGCCCTTTTGGTGTCTGTGTGTGCTTTTGTTTTTTAAGTAGGTATTTTGAAACCACTTGCAGTTCCATTCTGCTTTTTCTCTTGTTGAGGGTGTAGAGAGGGAAGTAATTTGTTAACTTCTAGTTGACCACTTTGGGTTTCTGGTCTTGAGTGTGTGGGACTGGACCTTAACTATTCTGGTTTCTAAGCTTCATTGCTAGAAATTTGGGATTTGTGTAGATGATAATAGCTAACATTTTAAGTTCTGGAGGATACAGCAAGCATTTAAACACAGATACATGCTTTGTATTCTAGCCTTGTAGCTTATATATTCTAGTCTAGGGCATAGACATTAAACAAGATAAATAAGTAAACTTTAGCATATAGTATGCTTAGTGATACGTGCTCAGAAGCAAAGTTAATCAGGGGTCAGCTGTGAGAAGTGTGTTGGATTGAAATTGTGAATAGGTGCACCAGGGGAGGTCAGTTTGAAGTGATATTTTCCATGAGAGAGCTGTGCTAATACCTGGAAGGAGAAAGAATATTTCAAGTGGAGAGATCAGTGAGTACAAAGACTCTGAGGCTGGAGCATGTGCAGCTGGTTTAAAGGACAGTGTCTTGTGTTGTTTTGTTTTACTAACTTATTTCATTCAACCCTGAGGGTACTACTACTGTCACCTCTATTCAGTTGATGTAGAAGTTGGAGGCAGAGCTCTTAGGACTGACCATGTTTAGCCAGAGCATTTCCTCTCAACATGAATGCTGGTAGGAATTGCCAGGACCTACAGAATCCCACTTTTCTCTTTCACAGTCTCCTTTCTTTCCCTCTGAAAGTAGGTAAGTGTGTTTTACATACAGGTGTCTTATGTTCCTTCCCAGAGCTTATGTTCTACTCTAGGGTATAGACAGTGAACAAGATAAATATGTAAAGTTTATAGTAATGGTTAGTAATAGGTGCTTAGGTGGACAAGACAGTCAGGGATTGAGTATTAACAATTTGGGGAAATCTTAGCTTTGAGAGTGCTGCTTACTTGGGAATCTGAGTTCCATTCCTGGTTTTGCTCAATTGGCTGGGCACTGCCCTCTTCAAATCGTTGTTTGGCTAAGGAAAACTGAACGTGCATCTGAGTTCTCCAGTTGCTCTGTGCTGGAGATGGAGGAGATTTGGAGGGAGGCCATGGAGCCCAAATGCTTCCAGACTGGCCCTGAGACTCGCCTGAGGAGATTCCTGGCCCCCTCCCAGAGCTGCTGATTCAGAAGCTGGAGGGCAGCTGATGAGGTTAAGGTGCGACCTGGCTAGCACCTTCCCCTCTCGCCCCAGTTGGTCAGAGAGCTGGGATGGAAACCCAGTCGTTCTCTGTCTGGTGTACTCTTTTCGCCACGTTGTACTGCTCCCTCACTCTTCAGATTAAAAGATTGTAAAGAAGGGCATGTTTAATTTTATCAGATGGCATTTCATTCTTGTTTAGTTATTGTCTTGGGGCCTTGTGTGCCTACACGCTCAGTCGTGTCTGACTCTTTGTGACCCTATGGATTGTAGCCCACCAGGCTCTTCTCTCCGTGGGATTTTCCAGGCGAGGACACTGGAGTGGGTTGCTGTTTCCTCCTCCCGGGGATCTTCCCAACCCAACCCAGGGATCTAGACGCGTAACTCCTGTGTCTCTTGCATTGGAGGTGGATTCTTTACCACTGAGCCATCAGGGAAGTCTTATCTTGGGGCCTCACTGTTTTATGTGTTTTATTTGTATGTTTTAATAGTACCTTTCTCAAGAAGGTGTGTGTCTTTCTTAGAGGTTTTTGTAATTCACTGGAAATTGGGAGAATTTGGTTTGCTAAGTTTGGTCTTTCAAAAAAGTGATCATCATTTTTGGAAGACCACTTTCTCTGTGAAAGGTAGCTAATAAAAGTGCTCGGAATGAGAAGAACTTTATCATTTGTTGGGGAATTTATTACTTTGATGCTCTAGCTGCTTTATTTGAAGGCCCTTTCAGGAACCAGCGAAGAAATAAAGATATATCAGCCACCTGGTCGTGGTTTTTCTGTCATATGCCTGTTTTGGATGGACAGCTGTGAGGTGGTTATTACAGTTGGCTCTCATAATCTGAAGACTCAATGACTTTCCCCCTCTGGTCTCTGTTTTCTGCCTTTAGTGAGGGTGTTGCTTTTAACCCCCTGATCTTCTGGTTTGGAAGGATGGAGCACAGCAGCCTAAATACCTCTGAGCCTGGACAAGCGAAGCCTCCTGTCTTGTTCTCTGTCACTTTTGAGACAGTGTGGGTTGGAAGGTCCTGAGTCTGTTGTCTGGTTGCAGCCCCTCCTAGGGGTTCCTTGAGGTTGATGCTTCAGGCAATGTCTTTGAAATGAGCTCTTACTTAAGGCTGCAAAGAGTAATGTGCCCTGATCTTCAGGAATCACTTCAGTAAATAGAATGGGAGTAGGTAGAACTTTTCATTGACTTTGGATTTTTTATTTATATTCAGTGTGAACACGTACAGAACTTTGAAAGAATTTTTTTTTTTTGACTGTCTCTTTGGAGTAGTAGTTGTAAACTAGTGGTTGGTAATTCCTCTCACACCACAGGCGTTTGACCAGTTTGTTGAGAACCTGAATGAACTAGAACTAAACTGAAAGAATTTTCAGTCTCTTGTGAAGTAGAAAAATGGGGTGTGATTCTCAGGTTTTGAATGATAAGACATATAGGCTAAGTGGGTTGATTTCCTGGGTCAGGTATGGGTAGATTGGATGAGAGATTTTTATTATCAATTTAGATTCAGGAAATCATCAGTGAATGCCTCTGGTGAGACCAAATAGGAAGTAAAGAATCTCTTACTGCCCTGGGTCACATTATCGGTGGGGAAATGACTGCTTAACTGCAAGGCAAAACGAAAAGGAAGGAATCTCCTTATTGTTGGAGGCAGGATCTGGGCTAGAACTAAATAAGCAGGTTTCTGGGCAATTTCTCGGTGATTGGGGTTGGGCCCCTAGACCAGTCTTCAAAGCCTTGAAGCGTGCTGGAGGAGTGAGAGAAGACTGGATGAGGATACAGATGTCTGTGTGGCTGGGGAGGGGAGCACAAGGAGAATGATTTATGCTGGTCAG
Organism: Ovis aries; assembly: GCF_016772045.2. Taxonomy (NCBI): domain Eukaryota; kingdom Metazoa; phylum Chordata; class Mammalia; order Artiodactyla; family Bovidae; genus Ovis; species Ovis aries. Next base: position 240,184,796 of record NC_056055.1, on the reverse strand, counting down.
CACGTGTGTCTGGGGTGCAAAGGGTGGTTCTGTTTATGGAAGTCTACTCTGCCCTTCCTTAGATCTGAGTGGGGCCACGTGGAGCTTGAGGGGAAGCCGAGAGACCTTAACTTTTTCTACTTGTCCCTGCCTGGAATGCTGCTCAGTAGGGGAGGGTCCCACCCGGGAACTGGATCAACAGCTGCGGCCCTTCCCTATAATCACAGGAAGCTGAGGCCGGGTGCCTTTGTATGGGAGCTCCGCAGCCAGACAATAGTTTGTGCTGGCGGGGCCATGTGGCGCGTCACGTGACCTGGGGCTGTTTTCTGCCGGGGTCCTTACCCATCTGTTCTCTCGGCTCTTTCTGGGTTATCAGGCGCCAGTCCAAGTCCTCCCAGGCAGCCAGCTTCATGGCCAGAGATTACGAGCACTAACCTTCCTGGCAGGGGCGGTATGGCTTCGCGTTTATGCAGATTAGCCATGTGTTTCTCACTTCAAGGCGTTCCACAGGAAAAGCCTTTTCCTGTGTTTGGCTCTCAGTGGGCGGTTCCCAGCTTACTGTACTGGGACTCAGCAAGCAGCAGGCGTGCACGAGAGGGATCACAGTACACTGGCCCCCTCCCATTCCACCTCCAGTGCTACGTCACCACAACACAACCACTCGCGCTCTCTTACTGTTGGTGTCATTCATTCGGTGCCAAGATTGCTTTAAAAAATTCCCTTGGCCCCAGTTCAAACAGGAGTACAGCTGGGATGTGTTAGATTTTAGGCAGTCTGCCCTCAATTTGAGATGAGTTATAAATAGCAGTGCCGACTTCCTTAACTACCGCTCTCTGAGGTAAAATGCAGGTTAATTACTGTGGGAATCAATTAGGGGGTTCTTTCGGTTAAAGAGCCAGGGATGCTTTTTTTTATTGTTATTATTAAAAGTCATACAACAAATCTGGCCAGGAATAAATTTGAAAGCACAAGGAGTAAGAAATGATATTCTAGGTTTCTGCTGGCCCCAACTAGTTGGCATTTAGGGTGCCGGGTTGAGTGGCAGTCAAAAGACTTCTGCTTGCTGATGGGCGCATTTGTGGCAGCCCCCAGCCCATCCCTCTCTGATCACGTTGTTGCTGGTCCTTGGGTACTAAATCTAGCGCCTTTGGTTTTCTGCCTGGTCACTTCCTTTCTGCATCTTTGGACTGGGACTGAAACCTGGAGCTTTTCTCAGTGTAGCTTTTATTTCAAGAAAATTAAGAAGTTTCTCTTTGCTTTTGCCCCTGCCATGTGGTATGGTGTGTTTTGATGAGTTGTATATCGCTTGGTAGTTGGGTCCTTGGCCCTGCCCTCTCTACTCCCTTCTGAATCAGTCATGATCACAAGAGAATTTGGAAGTCAAGTGTGTTATATCTCAGCAACCCCTTAGGTTGTTAGGGCTTCCCTTGGTGCAATAAGAAGTTGTAAGGGATTCCGTTAGCCCTCTGATCTGGTGGGGCTTTTAATTCCATTTGCTTAGAGCAGGGGGACTCTATGCAAGTGGTGAGTCTGTAAGTTGTTTGTTCTGAATATATTCAAAGGGTCCAGCCTGCCAGGCATCCTTTTCCTTTTGATGCCCCTAAACAGCATCTTTTGATGCACTTCACTTGGCAGGCAGTTTGTAACACGTCCAGTGATCTGGAAAGAGATAAATGGTGAATGGAGATGGGGGTTTTCTTATGGCTCTTTTCCTCCGTTTTATTTTTATTTTTATGAATGCAGGAGAGTATATAGCAGGGGGGCCCGACTTCCCTGATCAAGGGGGCAGCATTTTCCTCTCAATTATGTGTCTTTGTGGCAGAGCCTTTGCTTTTGAAGTGTAATCACAGTAATCTACCCCCGTGGTTTCCCATTGAAAGGATTTCCTCTCCGTCTCTCCCAGAGTGGAACCTCTGGCTCTTTGGTATTTCCCATCCTCTGCCTCTTCCTGGGTGCCTGCAGACTGCTGATACTGGTTTTTCTGTCTTGCGTGTAGTAGGGATCTTTTTCTGGTCTGCAATTGCTACTTTCCAATAAAACTGATTAGTGAAAATTTAAGGCCCCCTTCTCTGTTAGGAAAGATTGGAAGATGACATTTCATCTATAACTGCAAGTCACAAATCTTTCACAATGGTTTTAAATGTCAGAAGTGTCAATTCAGTCCCTGCCCACCTCCCCTCCTAATATGAGCAGATGTTTAACTTTCACATGAGACCAGAGTAATCTGATTGAACTGAATACATTTTAGTTTGCTAAGCTGCATATTCTGTTGAAGGGAGGGGGTCAGAAATCTCATGTCCAGGAAAGGGAAATGTCTTCATTTCATTTTTTTTTTTAAGAGTAAGAATTTCTTTAACTTGCATTTATTTTTAGTCTGCAAGGAATTTCTTAATGAAAGAATCCTTGAACCCTTTATTAACTAGCCCCTACATTAGTAGCTGTCCTTAATTGGGAGTGCAGTCTCCCTGATGTGAGAGAGGAAAAGGTAAGTTGCCTTTAGCCTTTTTGTTTTTTAAGCGGCGTGTTTGTGGACGCCTGTGTAGTTTGATGGCCTCTCTGGTTATAGGGTGGCACCCACGATTCTCCTCAGAAATGTGCTCATTCTCTGACTGCTTGTTCTCCCCTCCCCTCTGCTTTTTCAGTGCCATCCCCATTTTCTGCCCTCAGAGTCGTAACCTGGTTTAGGGTTTAGCAGTGCCCCTGGTCCTTTGACTCGATGGTTTAATCTAGGCTTTCCACCCATGCTATCCTCTACCACTTCCTAAAGTAAGACAGCCTGGCACATTGAAGTTCCTGAACCCCTAGTTCTGCAGATGGGGTCTTGGGGGGGAACTTTGAAGATAAAATACCTGGTCTCTGACTTCCAAGAACTTAGCCTTGAGAGGTGCAGCCGGTGAACTGGACAGCTAAGTGCTGCAACCTGTGCTTCTGACTGATTTTACAGCAGAACCTTTAGAGATGTGAAAGAGCAGAGTATGCTAAAGAACTGGGAAGTGGCTTCATGTTGAACGGTTGAGTTTCTGCTGGTGGAAGCCATTGTGGGCAGGAGGGTGGGGCGGGGTACAGTTGCGTGGAGCTGAACAGTGGAAAGTTTGGCATGAGCCTGAAAAATGTGAAGAACCGGAGCACACTGTGGCGGACTTTAGAGCCAGGCAGAAGCACGATTTATCATTATTGATAATAGCTACTGTTCATTGGGCGTTTTAAGTACCAGGCACTGTGTGAAGTGTGTTATGTGCATTTTAGATAAAGAACTGATGTATTCAGGGTCAGACAGTGGTAGAGTTAGGATGTGAACTCGAGTCTGTCGATCTGCTGTGTTCTTTGCTCTTTCCATTTGATACTGTACATGACGTAGTCTGTAGGAAGACTGGAGCTGCTGTTGAGCAGGGAGAGGTGCAAATGGTTCGTGAGTGCTGTTCTAGAGCTGTGCAGTCCGATAGGATAGCCACCAGCTACATGTGGTTCTTTGAATTTAATTAAAAGTAAATACAAATAATTCAGTTCCTCAGTCACTCTAGGCATATTTGAAGGACTTAATAGTTATATAACACAGAAAATTTTATTGGGCATGTTTCTCTAAATCACTGATTCTCAGCTCGTAAGATACATTAGAACTGGCGGTCCAGTGATGAGGACTTGGTGCTTTCACTGATGTGGCCTGGGTCCAATCCCTGGTTAAGGAACTAAGACTAAAGTCACTCAAACTGTGCATCTCAGCGTGCATGTGCGGTCCAATGTGCACACACTGGAATCATCCAGGGACCTTAGGGGGCTTGAGAGGGAGGAAGGAGCCCAAGGCTTTCTGGACCCACTAAGTTGAAATCTCTAGGGAGAGGCCCAGGCATTTGTGAAGCTTCACAGAAAACTCCGATCTGTAGCCCTGGTTAATAGCTGCTGCTCTAGAAGCCCCATAGTAACCATGGTAGTGACTGCCCCTTGTGTGTTGAGGAGACCTAGACTGACAGAGATACCCAGAGTGGGCTGGTCTCTGTCAGCCAATGTAGTTTCTTCGCTTGGGGGCCACATGGAAAGCAGCTGCAGTCTAGGATAAATGAGAATCTCCTTGTCATCTGCAGCATGATGTGGCTATGTAAGCCCCAGAGCTCCTTGTAAGAGAGAACGGTGATATTTTGGCTCCATTGCCAGATGTATCTGGGGAAGTTCACATGATATTTATTACTCACTGGTGCAGTTGTTGAATTTGAACTTCCCAAAAGAATGCATGTAGCTCCAAAATTATGATCGAAAATGTTGTTGGAGCTTCTGATACCAAGGCTGGACTGGGCAAAATTGTTCAGTTATGGTTGTTGGAAAGAGCACTTTAATAATACTGATATGTAATAGTGATTTGGGACATGGTTTTACTATGATTCTCATAGTTTCTAAACTATGAGAAGGGTATTCTCATGATTCGTGTTACCTTTAAGGCTGAGATTTGAGAGAGCTTTGCTTCTGCTTTTTCTCTGTTGATATTTAGAGGAATAGTCTCTGTGGCTTTTTAATCTTAGCCATTTTCTTCAAGACAGCTCAACTTCCTCTAACATAAAACACTTAGATGTAGTATGCCACCAAAAAAAAAAAAGGGATATGTACAGAGAACCAATTACTTGAGTACCCCCCTCCCCTTATTTTGGAGGGCTTTTGTTTTTAAGGCTAAAGTAATATATTAATTAGAGAGTAATAGAACCAGAAGGGACCCTTGGTATAATCTCGGTCAGTGGTTCTCGGTCAGTGGTTCTTAAGTGTGGTAGTCCCTGGACCAGCAACATCAGCGTCACCTGAGCACTGTTATAAATGCATATCCTAGGCCCAGCCCTGAACCTCCAGAATCAGACTCAGGGAGTAGGTTCCAGCAGTGTGCATTTTCACCAGCCCTCCAGGTGATTCTGGAGTATTCTAAAGTTTGAGAGCCTCTGAATTCCTTAATTTGAAGTTACTGATATGCAGGTCCATGGCATTACTATCTGCTCCCCACCCCCAATTTAAGATTCAGCTTTCAAGTTTTATGTCAGGTCCAGGCCTGCCCTGCAGCCAGGGTGTACCTAGTTAAGTGCTTGGAGACACTCCCTCCTCACCTCACCTTCAGTAGATGTGGCTGGGTGTCTTGGGGAGGGGAAAATGTGCCAGGGCTCTGTTCTATGCAGCTCCAGTAAGATACAGTTAAGTCAGAAAATGAATGAGTTGATTGATCGTGTTGCACCGTAAAGAGCTGAAAGTTATGTTTGTAGCCAAATACCTATGAATTGAACTCTCATTATCGGTACCTCTGTATCTTGCTCTTTAAAGAGACATAAGTTCTACCCGCCTTGCCACTCTCAAGGAGGTGAACTTTTCAGTTGAGTTGTACAGGCTTTTAAGTAAACTCATGGTCACAATTCCTTCAACAACGGTAACTTAGCTATGTTACCCATTTGGAAGAAAGTATAAATTTAAGAGCTTGTGCCATAGTATAAATGGGCTACTGCTATGCAAGGAAATAAGATTTCACTATTTAAAGAATAAAAATACCTAGATGCTTATATATTTAAATTCCCAACCACAGTGTTGAAGCATCAGTTTTGGTATTACTGAACAGGATCATGGGAGAGTATAGCGACACCAAGCCCTCCCAACTAAAGGGCCTGTGGTCTTGCTTTCTGTATCACAGAGTCCATGTATTCATTGCTCCACACCTGATCTATTCCTTCGGTCTCAAGCAGTACCCGAGTTATAAAGTAGAATATAGTTTACAAGATGCTTTCATAAATGGGTGGTGTTTCTCTTTTACATATGACAGAATCCGGTTCTGAAGAAGGTTAAATGACTTGTCCAAGGGTTACTGGGTATATACCGTTACTTTTTCATAGTAACTGTTTTCCTCTATGGCACACAGACTTGTATGCCTAGGTTGTGTTCATATTGGCCAGAAGCCATCAAAGCTTCAGGTTAATGAAATACTCTTTATTTTGTAGCCATCCAGTCCAATGGATCAGATGGGCAAGATGAGACCTCAGCCATATGGCGGGACTAACCCATACTCGCAACAACAGGGACCTCCATCAGGACCGCAGCAAGGACATGGGTACCCAGGGCAGCCATATGGGTCCCAGACCCCACAGCGGTACCCGATGACCATGCAGGGCCGAGCGCAGAGTACCATGGGCGGCCTCTCTTATGCACAGCAGGTAGATGGTGACTCCAATGGCCTTAATCCTTGTTGCTGTCCAAGATCTGGTCTTGAGCTGTAGGATCAGAATGTGTCTTTGGCTTCTAAACCCCTTGAAAGGGACATAGGCCAGCTGACTCAATTTCAGTGTGCTACGTACAAGGCCGAGGTTGTGGCCATCATAGCGTGTATACTTGAAGGAAAACTACTCCCCGGCCACTGGCTATACATAGCTGTCTTCTTTGACCTGGCTGGCCTGCTTGTATCCACTGAGTGGTTATCTCTGAAGGAGGTAGAAAGAAAGAAAAAGGCAGTAGCTGAACACCAATCCACTGCTATCAAGAAAAACCACTCATACCATCTGTCCTGGGGAGAGAAGTGGAGTCGTGTCCAACTCTTTGCAACCCATGGACTGTAGCCCACCAGGCTCCTCTGTCCATGGAATTCTCCAGGCAAGAATACAGAGTGAGTTACCGTTTCCTCTCCAGGGGCTCTTCCTGACCCAGGGATCAAACCCAAGTCTCCTGCATTGCAGGCAGATTCTTTACCATCTGAGCCATCAGGGAAGCCCGAGGAGAGAAGAGGCCTTTTGTGTTTCTCAAGGCCTTCAACATATAGCTGTCTGGTTTACAGTAAATAGGTAAAAGGGACTGGGAGCAGCAGGAAAAGGGAAGATTGAACAGTAAAGGTGCTAACGGTGCTATTACAGACGTTAAGATTTTACTCATCTCCTTTTGTCTGACCATTTGCACCATCTTTTTATTGCCATTCATTTTTTGTTTGTTTTGATAGCATTTTCTATAATTTATATATGAGTGATACGCATATTGAAAATGGTGTGAGGAATAGAATATTAAACCTAACTTTACTTCTAAGACTGTGAAGCAAAGTATGCCCTTAAAGGTAATTGCCTTTCCCCTCCACCCCCACTGAGAAATGGAGGAGATTTGGGGTGAATTTTATTGGTCTTTTTTCTTTCCTCGTTGGCCAAATGTATCCCTTGTGCCTAGAATAGTGCCTGGTACAAGTAAGCAAGTAGGCTCTCAGATACTTTATGAATAAAGACAAAGTGAAAAAGAGAACCAGAGTAGTTTAGTCATTGGCATACCATCTAGACTACTAAACCCTAGGTTTTCAGTAGACTGAGCCAGTGACTTTTCACTGTGGCTAGGATACAGATTCCTAGCGCTTATAAAAACCGTCTAGGCCATGATAAAAAAGAGTAGTCTCATTGGTGAAGACAGCTGTTCTTGAACTCTTGTAAGTTGCCCAAATTTTTATTAAACAGTGTAAATTTTCCATGGATGAATGTCATCCATCTGTAAACAAACCAACCTAGTAACCCAGCTTGGCTGACCCTCCTGGCTCAGTTTAACAGGGTTGGTAGAAAAACCCTGGGCCTTCCAAGTGTGAGGCTTGGCTTGCCTGCTTTCAGTACCCATCTTCAGGGCATAGCTTCTGACAGAATACCTCACGTTTCTTCATTCAGAAGTGTCAGTGCTAAAAGTATCCTTTCCTTTTACAGATTCCTCCTTATGGACAGCAAGGCCCCAGCGGGTATGGTCAGCAGGGCCAGACTCCATATTACAACCAGCAAAGTCCTCACCCCCAGCAACAGCAGCCACCCTACTCCCAGCAGCCACCATCCCAGACCCCCCATGCCCAACCTTCGTATCAGCAGCAGCCTCAGTCTCAGCCACCGCAGCTCCAGTCCTCTCAGCCTCCGTACTCCCAGCAGCCGTCCCAGCCTCCCCATCAGCCGTCCCCGACTCCATACCCCTCCCAGCAGTCCAGCACCCAGCAGCACCCCCAGAGCCAGCCCCCCTACTCACAGCCGCAGGCACAGTCTCCTTACCAGCAGCAGCAACCTCAGCAGCCAGCATCCTCGACGCTTTCCCAGCAGGCTGCGTATCCTCAGCCCCAGTCTCAGCAGTCACAGCAAACTGCCTACTCCCAGCAGCGCTTCCCTCCACCGCAGGTAAGATGCGCCCTCCCTCCATGTGACCGCAGACTTTGGGGGTTGGTGTCACAAGAACTTTGCCACACGAATTGGTTCTCTAACTGAACTAGCTGCATAAAAACTTGTAGCTCCTTTTACTAATAGGGCAGTGGAAAGTTGCATAGACAGACAGGAAGAAAAGATAATGGACTAGTTTTTTTTTTTTTTTTAACTGAGCATTCAGAACTTGAGCATCCAAGTGAGTTTGGTCTTTTTTAAAACAGTCGCTTTGGGAGACTGTACTGTACTTCCATGCAATTGCCATTCTGTTCTGCTACTGCTCAAAATATTTTGGACCCCTTCATTTGAAATTGCTATCAGGGCTGATATAACATTCTTTAGAATATTCTTGGTGGTGAAAGTGAAAGTTGCTCAGTCGTGTCCAACTCTTTGCTGTCCCATGGACTGTAGCCTGCTAGGCTCCTCTGTCCATGGAATTCTCCAGGCAAGAAAACGGGAGTGGGTAGCCATTCCCTTCTCCAGGAGATCTTCCCAACCCAGGGATTGAACCTAGGTCTCCTGGCACATTGCAAGCAGATTCTTTACCAACTAAGCCACCAGGGAAGCCCGTTCTCAGTTGTAGCAAATACTTTTTTTTTTTTTTAGAATGGATTTTGGGAAATAGCTAAAATTCATTTGTAGCCACGTCTATGAACAAGTTAGGTGATAAAGCCTGAAAATAACAATTTGGGCTTTATTCTCTAAAGAATGAAAAGAGGAGAAATGACTGGATGATGACAAGTCCACTAGAGAGTGTGCGTTGGTGGCATTGTTGGAATCTCATCCCAGGCCAGTGCCTTTAAAGGAAGCAGTACTCACCTTAATGCAGAGGTTCTAGTATGAGTTTTTTGTTGGTGTTTTGAAATCAGTTGGTCTCTTTCCTTGATAGATACCATTTGTAGTTAGCTAGATTTGAGCCTTCGTTCCCAAAGAACAGTTTTCTGTTGGTGATGATAAATGGTCAGTAGTGCCATCAGAGAGTCTTATGTCCACTGTTGACATTCTTAAGAGCTGCAGTGTGTATTTTTCTGCCTTTGAATAGTATTGTGTGCGAGTGGTCAGTCTCTCAAACCCAGTTTCCCCCTGTGTGATAGAGTCCCATAGCCCTTTTCACCATGAAGCACGCTGGCCTGGTTTATCAATAACCAGGCTCTCACAGCTTTTGTTTCTCTTGTTTTAGGAGTTATCTCAAGATTCATTTGGGTCTCAGGCATCCTCAGCCCCCTCAATGACCTCCAGTAAGGGAGGGCAAGAAGATATGAACCTGAGTCTTCAGTCAAGACCTTCCAGCTTGCCTGTGAGTATTTCTGCCACTCTCTGAAAGCTGATGGGGGCAGAGAGAAAAGCAAAGGAAGACCAGTTTCTGATTGGATGTTTTGGTGGTATTGAGCTAAATGAATGATGAACTATTCCTTAAATTCAAGCTCAGAATTCTGAATAGGCATTTGTGGACCGACTTTATAGAATGTCTGTTTTGGTTGCCTGCCCAGGGAAGAATATATTTGTGATCTCTGTTCAGAGATCTAAACATTGTTTAAATGGGGTTTTTTTGTTGTTTGTTTTAGATCTTGGGCTCTTAGGCACAGATGCAGCTGAGGGACAGAGAAGATGGAAATGATAGAAGCACTGTCTGCTTTCCATCAAAGCTGAGAAAAAGCTCAGTGTTTTTTGCTTTTTTCTATATCTTACTTTTGAAAGCTAAATTTTTAGGTATTTGTCTTAACTTTTAGCTAGGAGGTAGAATCTGGAGTGTGTTCAGCACGGATTGTCACGTTTGAGCATGGAGGAGTAAAAGCAGGTTTTCTAGTTGTTTTATGTGAATAGGTGCTTTTGTCTAGTAGAGTTTTTGGTGCCAGATGCTTGATGCAGTGTTTATAGAGTGGATGGACAGTATCCTGAAAAAGACAGTATGGTCTGCTGATGAAGAGCTTGGGCTCTAGAGCCCTGGATCTGCATTTCGACTCTGCCACTAACTGTAGCCTTGAGCAAGTCACTTAGTCTGTCCATGCCTTAGCTTTTGCATCTGTAAAATGAAACTAAAAGTACCCGCTTCATAGAGAGGTTAATATTAAGTTAGTATAAAGAGAGTGTTGGTGCTTGTAGGCCCTCCGTAAACATCGGCTCTAATGACCATCATCTTCAAGGAACTATACTCGATACTCAAAGGCAGGTAACACCAACTATTTAATAGTAGGCTGGTCCTGGGAGCATTTACCCTTGGTCTTAGCTCTGTCACTACATGTCAGCAAGTCCCGCAGGCTGGGCACAGGAATAAAATGGACTGTCCTGAGAAGATTGTAGGGAGCAAACCTTTCCTTACAAATCTGGCTTCAGTTAGGAAATGGAAATTCAGGCGCAGGTAAGAATAAGATTCTTTTGAAATTTTTATTCTACTTGGATTTGAAGCTTGTCTCTTCCATTATTCTGACTTGTAAGAAAATGGTTTTCTGGATCTTTAAGGTAGGAGATGGGAACTCACTTTATCATCAAGGCCCTATGGCTTCCCCTGAAGATCTCTAAGACATAACCTTAGTAGGACAAGGTCTGTGGAGTCCCTCAGCACCTGTAATTCAGGCGTCCCAGGCCAGGATGAATCACCATTGTCAGCTAGGCCTTCTGAGACTGTTGACTATTTCAGCTGAGGGGTTGGGGGAGGAAATGTCTGAATAAGGCAATCACTCTTGTTCCCTTCTCATTAACGTCTGTTACAATCCTGTTCTGCATCCTGAGCTTCACTGGAATGTGCTTTTTAACCTGATTCAGTCAGAACTGTGCAACCACTCCCTCATCACCTATCATCTGTGGCTAAATCCGGGTGAGGTACTACTGTAGCAAGAACCCAAATCGGTAGATTTCTGCCCATGCTGTAAGCTGTGCCTCATCAGAAAGTTTCTGCTTGTTTCTGGTGACATTTTGGTTGAACTGCATTTGGTAGTTTTTAGTCCTGAGAAACCTAGCATACAAACACGTTGTCTGTTAAGGCTTGAGAGCCTTATGCAGTTGAATCCAAGAGCTTGATTTGACCTACTGAAGTGAAGACACCAGTAGCCTGTAGCCTCTTGGAGCAGGAGAGAGCTGTTCCTGGGTATCTCATCACAAAGAGCATTCCCAGGTTCAGGCTTCTGCCCTGGGTTCATCCAAACAGGTCATTTGTTCTGTAGTAGTAGAAGCTCCATGTGGGAGGCGAACTGGCCGGGTTATTGGCATCTTGTTTGTTGAATTGCTTTTTATCCCTCTGCTACTTAGACAAAGAAACAAAAGGTGGTTTATTCTTTGAAATTTATGCTGGTTTGATGCCAGATTTGCCTAGCCAGGCTGGGGAAATAGTCACATCTGAAGAAAGGAGAAGGCGGGATTCCCTGCAAGGAGCCCGCTCCTTTCTTAAGCAGCTATGTTAAGGGAGCCCTAGGTTCACCAGTGTATCCCTCCACTCAGCACGTGTTTGTGTTTGGCTCCAGAGCAGATGCTCTGCTGACTGGAGGGCAGCCCCTTCAGTTTTTCACATCCCACTTTCCACTCAGGCACCCTTCCAGCTTAGCCCTAAAGGCGTTATGATTGTGACCCTTGATTTAAAGACTCAGTATGGTTTCTGATCCTAATTATTACAAAAATTAGATTTTGAGGGAGTTTTGCTCAGCTATTAACGCCAAACCATTTAGTTATTGTTATCCTGATTATGTTATTTCTCTATTTAAAACCTCTCAATTATTTTTGATTAATTTAAGAATAAAATCCAAAATCCTTAATATTACCAAGGCTATCCCTGCCTCCTCACCTCTTTCTGATTTAGTAAGTCTGGAGTGAGACCTCAGAATTTGCATTTCCAGCACATTCTTGCTGCTGCTAGACCAAGAACATGGCACTCTGAGAACCTTTGTGTGTGTGCTTAGTCACTCGGTGGTGTCCGACTCTTTGTGACCCCCATGGACTGTAGCCCCTCAGGCTCCTCTGTCTGTGAGGATTCTCCAAACAAGAATACTGGAGTGGGTTTCCTTGCCCTCCTCCAAGGGATCTACCCAACCCAAGGATCGAACCCAGGTCTCCCGCATTACAGGTGGATTCTTTACTGTCTGAGCCACCAGGGAAGCCCCTGAGAACCTCTGCTTCATCCTTTTTTTTTTTTTGCTTTCTGCCTTCTCTCAGTTTCTGTAGGGCCCCATGCGTTTTCTGCTTCCAGCTCTTGCGCACAGTCTTCCCTTTGCCTAAGGTGCTTTTCCTTCTGACTTTCTCTGTTTATATTTCAGACTATATCTTCAGAATCATTTCTTCAGAAAACCCCTTAAGCTTCAAAATTCAGCTTAAATAATTTCTATGTTGCCTTCACTGACTAAAGGCAGTTTTTATTTTTACTTTTTTAAAAGCCTGCAATATTTAAGATATATGAAAAGGTATAAAGAATAATTAGGTGCCTGAGCGAAACCTTGCTGCCATAGGTAAAAGCACCTTATATAATCCATTGGGATCACTTCCCCATCCTTGTGCCCAGAAAGCATTATGCTGGATCTGAGGGGTTTTTGCTCCATGTTGCTAGAGCATTTTGCTAATACCTCTGGGTTGTTGGGTCTTTCCCATTAGATAGAAAGCTCCTGGAGGGCAGACATTGTCTTACTGACCTCTGTACCCCAAACCGTGTCCCATTATACCCAAGACCAATAGTTCTCTACCTTCCCTGCATGTTAGAATTACCTGGGGGAGCAAATGATTTTTAAAACCAATGGCCAAGGTTCACAGAATTCTGATTTGTTTGGTACGGGGTAAGGCTTGGGCTTTGGCATGCTAGAATCTATGTTGGGTGATTCTGGTTTACAGCCCTGGTAGAGATCCTCTCTAGTCCAAACTGTGTCAGGTTCCTTTACTACAATAGACCGTCTTAGCACCCATGCTTCTTGTCAGTGCTCATCTCAAGGATAATTTCTGTTACTTACTTCAAGCTCACTGAGGGTCAGACTTGCTCTGTCTTGCTCATTGCTATCATAGTGCTTGCCATATAATAGGTTCCAACTCATCGAACAGTAGGTACACCTGAGCAGATTCATTGCTCATCCAAAAGTGTATGACTGACAGGGAACAACTTGACCATATTACCAAATTGTTGTTTTCCCTACTAGTGCAAGACAGTTATTACAGACTGTTATGGGACCGCCCAAACTTCATTTTAGAGGATGAATTAATTTATTTTTATAAATTTATTTATATCCTGACAGTGGTCTAGGAAGAAGTGGAGTCAGGATTTGTCGTTATCTTGTAAAATAGTCTCACTTCACCTTACGTTGAGAAGGTTCTTGGGACCTCCCTGCTGTAGCCCAGGGGTCTAGAATCCACACTTCCATTGCAGGGGGCACAGGTTCAGTCGCTGGTCAGGGAAGCTAAGATCCCATATGCCACATAGTGCGGCTCCCCCACCCCTACCCCACCCCCAAAAAAAGTTCTTGTAAGGGGTAGGTGAGCAGATCTCATGGTGTTACATTAAGTCTTTAGTTTTCTTTATTTGGGGGTGAAATCTGTAAGGGACTTATCTGAAAATTGGTTTCTGACTTTTGATTATAGTCATTTCTGAGAATGACTTGGAATAGTTGCATCTTGAAAAGCTTCTATTTAAGTGACTCATTCAAGTGTATGTGGTTTCCTTAAGAGTAATGATGGCTTCCCGGGTTTTTCTTACTGAGGCACATTTGTAAATTTACATGTTAGTCTTGCAAGTGTACCTGGAATAGAGTTTCCATTCAGTGGTACAAAATGGATATAGGATTAAAAGCTTTGATCTGGGGACGTTAGCTATATCACTGCTTCTCAAACTTAAGCATGCATTAGGAATCATCTGGAGATTAATTAAAACACAGATTACTGACATCCACCCAGAGAGATTCTGATTCAGTAGTTGTGGGGTAGAACCCAAGAATTTGCATTTCTAGCAAGCTCTCGGGTGGTGCTGTAGTTCTTAAGACCATACTTGAATGAATAGCAGTGAGCTTTGGTAGTCCTTTGAAAAGGGAAGAAAAGACTACTGGACTGGGAAGCCACAATGGCAACTTGAGTAATAGTGGTGACTTACGCTGTAGTTTGACTCTTGATGATCTGGAGGGAAGACTGGGTTGAAAATGGGTGAAGGAAGAGAGATCTGGGAGAGACAAACCCAGTTTATTCCTGGGTTAAGGCACCTCTTGTGTTGCCAGCTCCACCCTGGGAACTCTTCGCTCTCTGGCACTCATCACTGGATCCCTTGTCCTTCCTTATTGCCTTTCTGTCAGGCTCCCATTATCTCTCACCCAGTGTTTGTTTGCTACAGAGTCCTGAGCTGTTTCTTTTCTTCCGAGTCCATCCTCAACATAATCACCAGGGTGATCATCTTTAAAAAAATCAAGCTTCACAAGTTACACTACCTCTGACTACTTGAATCCTATAGGTCTAAGCCCAAGCGTGACATACAGATTCCTTTGTGATCTGGAGGATTGAGGATATTTCAGAAAGAAAAGCAGGTAAACTCCCTGTCTCTGGAGTAAATTCTGGCACCCCATTTGCTCTGATTGTTGTATAGAAGGCCTAGACGCATCAGGGAAGGGTTGAACTCCGATGACTTCTGAGGTAACGTGAACTCTTAGGTGGGTGATTCTGACTATATGATGTTGTAACCCTCAGGGATCCTCCTCCATTTCATTGGTAAAATAGAAGAATGTGTGCCTGAATGTTACAGTGAGTGCTATCAGGGTTTGGGGAAGTCAGTGATCCTTTTATGTCTAAAGAGTAGAATGGGAGGGAGATTTAAGAGGGAGGGGACATATGTACACCTGTGGTTAATTCATGTTGATGTATGAAAGAAACCAATATTGCACAGTAATCATCAATCAATTTAAAATAAGCATAAAAAAAGTCGTAGAGGGGAGACATCATGCTGCTGCTGCTGCTGCTAAGTCGATTCAGTCGTGTCCGATTCTTTGTGACCCCATAGACGGCAGCCTACCAGGCTCCCCCTTCCCTGGGATTCTCCAGGGAAGGACACTGGAGTGGGTTGCCATTTCTTTCTCCAATGCATGAAAGTGAAAAGTGAAAGTGAAGTTGCTCAGTCGTGTCCGACTCTTCGAGACCCCATGGACTGCAGCCTACCAGGCTCCTCTATCCATGGGACTTTCCAGGCAAGAGTATTGGAGTAGGGTGCCATTGCCTTCTCCAGAGACATCATGGCAGAGGTTTAATTAGAATGAACTAGATACAGATGTCTTGGGTGGGGTGGAAAGGAAAAGTGCTGGACGGAGCCTCTGTGGGGGTGGGGTGCAGTGTGGATGACTTCTGGGGGGCTGGTCAGGATCAAGCTTCCTGAGGTGGGCAGGAACAGGAAGAAAAGCTAGATCACAGGGGCTGGAGCCCTGGTACGATAAGTAAGCCACTTGGATCTGATCTCATAGGCCTGCAGATACTTAATTAGGGCAATAACGTGATGAAGTTAATGTTTTAACAAAAATGATCCACTGGTGTGTAGTATGGTTTGGAAAGGGCGTAGTCTGCAAGCAAGGGGATGAGTTAAACTATTGAAATAATTCTAGCGTTCAGTGGAGTTCTACTCCTCAGGCTCATTTACATAGCTACCTAGTCTTAGTTGTGAGGTGCTCAGGAAAGAATCTATAGAACTAGGAATAAGTGGATTCTACTGGCTGGAAAATGTAACAATCTTGATATCCCAAGTTTGGGGAGGGTGGGGCTCTCATTGACAGAAATAGAAGGTTAATAGGGAAACTCACCTTTGAGGAGAAGTTAAGTTCCATACAGTGAGATGTCTAAAAACGCATGCTTCATTACTAGTTGGAATTTAGGAGGCTGAAACTTGGGTAAGAGCTGAGTCTGGATAGAGTTTGAGAGCTGTCTGCATAGTGGTTAATAGTTAAACCTCCCAGGTCATGCAGCAGGGAGTGAGGAGTCAGATGGCACGCTGGACTGTGCTTGGGGGTCACTGAGTAGAAGTGCCCAGCACATAACTGGAAAGGTTGGAGGGGGCCCAGGGTTGTGTCATATTTCTGGAAGCCAAGGAAAGGGACAAAGATGGTCTGCATCTAATGTATTTTCAAGGAATGTAAAGTTGAATTTGTCATGAAGCGGTTTATTGGGACCCTTCTAAAGGTAGGGAGAGGCCCTGATTTCTGAGGCTGGAGGGAAGGAAATGAGTAAGGGAAGGGTGTAAAGGGGAAGAGGACTCTTGAAAGGCGTGTTAGGAGGAGTCGGCTGAATTGGCTCGAATTCCTCAGCTTCATTTCAAGATCCTTATGTGTATAAAGCAGATAGGGTACAAAGTGAAGTTGCTGCCGGAGTGTGCAGTTCAGTCACTCAGTCATGACTGACTCTTTGAGATTCCATAGACTGTAGCACGCCAGGCTTCCCTGTCTATCACCAACTCCCGGAGCTTGCTCAAACTCATCTCCATTGGGTCAGTGATGCCATCCAACCGTCTCATCCTCTGTCATCCCCTTCTCCTCTTGCCTTCAGTATTTCCCAGTATCAGGGTCTTTTCCAGTGAGTCATTTCTTCGCATCAGGTGGCCAAAGGATTGGAGCTTTAGCTACAGCATCCGTCCTTCCAATGAATATTCAGGACTGATTTCCTTTAGGATGGACTGGTTTGATCTCCTCGCAGTCCAAGGGACTCTCACGAGTCTTCTCCAACACCACATCAAGAGCCTCCTGATGAAAGTGAAAGAGGAGAGTGAAATTGCTGGCTTAAAACTCAACATTCAGAAAACTAAGATCATGCCATCTGGTCGCATCACTTCATGGCAAATAGATGGTGAAACAATGGAAACAGTGAGAGACTTCATTTTCTTGGGCTCCAAAACCACTGCAGATGGTGACTGCAGCCATGAAATTAAAAGACACTTGCTCCTTGGAAGAAAAGCTATGACAAACTTAGCATAATAAAAAGCAGAGATATTACTTTACTGACAAAGGTCCATATAGTCAAAGCTATGGTTTTTCCAGTAGTCATGTATGGATGTGAGAGTTGGACCATAAAGAAAGCTGAGTGCTGAAGAATTGATCCTTTTGAGCTGTGGTGTTGGAGAAGATTCTTGAGAGTCCCTTGGACAGCCAGAGTGTTAGGAAGATATAAACAGGCACATCCTCCAGGAGTTAACAAGAGAAGGGAATCAAGGGCACTGGGTTAGCTTAAAAGGGACACTATATCCTTGACTGAAAAAGCCTTAGAGGCTGCTATTGAAGATCTAGACCATACTTGCTTGCTCTGGTTGGACAGGAGTGAAAGTTGTTGATGCCAGGAGTGAAGTAAATAGAAATAGGATTTTTAATATCTGTTAAATTATCGAAAGGTATTCTTTTATAGCTTGAGTTTCCAAGCCCTCCTTTACATTTCTACTTAACAACAGGGTACCTATTCACACTCAAGCTTTACTACTGTGATGTTCTCAAATCTTGAGAGCTTGGGTTATAGTGATCTGGAATGAGAAAACGGAAAGGAACTCTTACAGAATCTGAATCTGAAAGGGCAGGTGTGAGGCCAGGAAAAGATCTTCAGCCATAGTGAATCCTCCTGGAAGGGCAGGAATTGAAATGTACTAAGTTTAATAATCACTTCTATTTTACATAGGAAACTAAGGGTTGGAGTTAGAATTTTAATTCAGTTTTCTCTGATATTTCAGATGAAATATTTCCTTTAGCATCCCGCCCAGCAGAGGAAAGGCATGGACAGTCTGATTCTCTTTTAATATTTAGCCAAGTCTCAACCCTTTGTCATTTATCATTTGCTAGATTTGTCCTAAAAGGAGGAGTGCAAATGGACATCCATTTCCCTTTCTTCCCCCAGACATCCCTGTGATGGAAGCATAGATGAGTTGTGAACTGAAGGGGCAGGGAGGACGTGGAAGAGGGAAGGTGGTTAAATCTATAGGTCAGGCCTGCTGAAGGAGCTCACCAAGCAGGGCATCAGCTCCAACAATGAGAAGTTGACGAGAATGGTTCTTTGGTTCCCTTGTGTTGTATGGGAGCAAGCCCTGTTCTGTGCCTTTTTTCTTAAACAGAGTTCTGATTAATGGTGAAACTTGAATCAATCAGATCCTTGTCGCTGAGGAAATGCGGTCCATTATGAAGCAGCATGGACTTTACCTGGGGGCTTGTGAGAAATGCAGATTCTTGGGCCCTACACCAGCTTTATTGAATCCAACACTATTAACAAGGTCTTCAGGTGATTCATGTGTCTTATGGTTCTGGAGCAAGGAAGAGTTAGACCCTGAGAGCTGAGTAAAATTTGCAAGTGAAATATCTTGCCAGAAACCGTGTGTGTGTGTGTGTGTGCGTGTGCGTGTGCGTGTGCGTGTGTGTGTGTGTGTGTCTCTGCAGCCTCATCTCTGGCCACTCAGGGGTGCCTTTAAGCTCCTCGCAACTCCTGGTCCTCACAAAGCCATTGTCCTTTGGCTTAAGGTGTGTGTGTCATCTTTATTACTCCTCCCCTACCACCTTTTTTTTTTTTTTTAATGTCCAGCAAAGTTCTACTTTGGCTTCAAAACCTAGCTGTGAAATACCTTCTCTGGGACTTCTTCCCATTTTCTTCATGTTGCTGTAGCATTATGCTGGTACTTCTGCTTGAGCATTCAGACCTGTGTCTAATACCTGACTTAGGCAAATCTTAGTAAACCTTTGTTGACTAGCCTGTAGGTTCTTACTACCTGCCTGAGCTTGGGGACCTGCTTGTCTTTGTCTAGGTTTATTGGTGAGGGGTAGGAGAGGTAACAGAAATTCGCTAAAAGCTTAATAAACTGGAATGTTTGAAGGATTTAAGTTTTACACTATGTTCCCTTTTGTTACATTTTGTGGTAAAAGGCAGGACCAACAGTTTTTGCCTAGGTTTTTGATGATTTATTTTTTTAAGGGATAACAGAAATGTCACTAGCAATTTTGGTACCCAGAGAAGCTGAGCCATTCTGAGGTCGGTGACCTGTTTTCTTTATGTCTGACTGTGTATCTGTGCTCTGTCCCCTTGAATTGTAACCCAGGTGCTCTTACAAAGTCTCAAGGAAATCCGCACCCCCTCTGTCACATCTGCCCAGAGTGCTCAGAGCAGCACGCACCCTGTGCAGGTAGCCATCCTTTCTCTAAGCGCCTGTGCCCTGGCAGGACCAGCCAGTCTGCTTCTCCATCTTAGTCACGCTGCTTCGGCCCCGATGCTGCCTGGTGCCTGCTGGAGCCGGTGCTGCTTGCAGCAGATTACTGTATGCTTGTTCCTGGGCTCGTTTCCTGTTTCTATTCTAGTTGCTGGTGGCTCAGCTCTGCTTCCTGCCTGTGTGTCTCACACAGATTCCTCTTGCTGGAACCTTTTGTTTTCTTCAGAAAACTTCATTCTGACAACTAACCGAGCCTTACCTCTAGTGTGATGGCTCCTGGGCTTAGTTAGCATTACTGAGGACTCGTGGGAAATACCCCATTCCACCAAGCATGCCACTTGAATTTGACCTTGTTCTTTCCGTTTGTCCGCACTCCTGCTACAGGAAGCTGGTGGTTTGTTACTTCAACCAGAAATTGGTATAAGAAGATAAACTAGGATCTTGTATGGGCCAGTTGTGTCTTTGGTCATTAGCTGTGCAGGGCTGTGGCCTGGTTCTTTACCCCCTGGATTATGTAAACATATTTCCTGCTTCTGAGGAAGACAGTTGGTGCCCTCTCTAGCCAAGCCCAGAGAATACTTATTTGGGGTTGGGCAGGTAATGCTACCCTCAGCAGAGTAAAAGCTTGCAGAGAATATAGGGATGGAAAGGAGAGCATGTGCTGACTCAGCCTTCCATCGTCTGTGAGCCATTCAACTCCCCCCAGAGCTTAGAGTGGGAGGGAGAAAGTACAGGAAGATGGTAAAAAGGGAAGAAGTGAAGGAAGTTGTCCTGGACAAATGTATTTTAAAGTTATAGGCTTCCCCATCTTTCCCATTTTTCCTCAGAAGACTCTGACTTAGGGAATATGCTTTGTGAATAATCTCTTTTGTCTTCACAACTACTACTCTTGTCGTCTGACCAAATTATGTCAGAGTGGTTTCTACACTGAACCTAGGTCATACTAAACCCTAGGTAGTTTAATAGAGATGGATTTAATATAGTAAATAGGGCTTGAAGATTGGTCGAAGCATTGAGGGAGCATGCCTCTAGGCTTGTCCTCCAGGAATCGGGATCTAGACCTAGATTTGACCCACCAAGGGAACTTCCGCTTGTGAGCCTCTATCAGCTTGAGTGTTCTCAATCTGCTTTCCAGGGATCGGTAAGCTGGAATCAAGCAGCG
Source organism: Ovis aries (assembly GCF_016772045.2). Taxonomy (NCBI): domain Eukaryota; kingdom Metazoa; phylum Chordata; class Mammalia; order Artiodactyla; family Bovidae; genus Ovis; species Ovis aries. Next base: position 240,164,413 of record NC_056055.1, on the reverse strand, counting down.
GCGGCCGCAGCCACCAGAACTAGCACCAGTTAACTGGAAGACGAAACCAAATGCTCCTGTAGAAACAAGTGAAGGAGACAGTAGTGTGGTCGCTGACATACTTTGATCTAATCTTGAGTCTGATTCTAATTAGCAGAACCTGAATTATAGCCAAAAGCATCTGCAGGGGGATTCTGGGAAATGTAGTTTTTAGCTTTTTAACCTCTGCAATTGGGAATAGAGTAGGGTGGAGGCAGCATGAGCTACTCCACAGAATATTCACCACACTAACACAAACACCATCGTCCCCCTTCACCCCACACTTTACATATACGAGAACCTAAGGCCCAGAAAGGGTAAAGGACTTGCCCAAGGTCATTTAGTAACTGAGAACGTGGGGTTCCCTGACTTCTGGCCCATTGCTTATACTATTAGGACCAACTCCTGTAAAGGATCTGCAAAAAGCTCCTTTAAGAGAAGGAAGAATGCCATATTAAAAAGACAGACTTTGTCTTCCATATTTTCTTCTCTTTGGAGAAAGGGAAGGAGGTGGGATGGAGAGGTGTGAGATTGAGACTTCTAGGCAAAGGTAATGATAATATAGCTTCTGGGTTTGGGCCTGCTCCCCAGGAAGATGTAGGAAGCATTTATTCTGGAAGGAAGAAACCTCAAAAGCTCAAATTTCTTGAATTTCCCAAGTCAACATATGGATGAACTCAGTTGCCTTGGTGATAGTGGCTTTCCTCCATCTTTATCTCCTCTTCCTCTTCTCTCCTGTTGGTGCTTTTACAACCTTCTGCAAAGCTGTTTGGGAGATGACCTCAGTGAGGTACCTACCCTGGTTCTGCCATTGTCCTCCTTCAAGAAGACCAACCAAAATCCAAAAGCTAGCTCCTTGGTGTGGCACTGCCAAGCTGTGTCTTGTCTTTCTGGGGAAGAGGGTGAGAAGCAGTGGAGGGTGAGGGGGTATCTTGGGGTTTTTGAACAAAGTTCGCCTAGCAGTGCTATCTTTACAGAAACCAGTGGGTGCCCCTGCAGCAGAGTGAGAATCTGGGGCAAGAGGGGAGGGCCCATAGGTGTGGAGCTATGTTAACATACCTGATAAATCAAGCATAGAATCAGCTCTGTTGTCTTTTTCTCATATTTCTAAGATCCTTGGTGTTCTACCTGAAAGCTGTGATGAAACTTGTGTGATCCAGGGCTGTCCCTCTGGGGGCCACTGCTTGATCTCTTGTTCCGTCTACTTTGGTGGCCAGAACCTATTCCTCCTCCACACCTGCTGTCAGCATGGAATTGTCTGGTATTGTGACATAATCTCTGATTGCCCTGAGGCGGAGCTCACCTCCAAGCTGTTGGCTTGCTTCCCATTTGACTTTTCCCAAGGGAGCTAAGAAGCCTTGCCTTGTTGAAGGTGGGAACTGGGCATTGGAGGCTTAAGCTGACAGCGTATCTGTCCCTTCCTGAAGGCCAGCTTTGATGTGGGAAGAACCCTGAATGTTGTTTACTGAGATGTGAGCAGGTGATTTCCTGATGGTTGGGGGAAAGGTAGGAGAGAAGTTCGGATAGAGGCAGAGGATCTGTGCTCAGAGGCACTGTTATCACGAATGTGTGTCCTCCCCTCTTCCCCTCCTTCTGCCTTTAGGACGTGTCTTTCCCTGTGTATAGAGTTGGTGTTTTTGGTTTTAAAGGCCTTCAGGGTTGATGGCTGTCTTTTCTGGTTTAAGCTTCTATCCATTTCCCACTCAGATTTGTTTGTTCCACTCTTCCCTCTAGATCTTTGGATTTTATCTAGACCTGTAGGTCACGGTCGGGAACACCACTGGCAGATACACATTTAGAGCTTTAAATATCAAACCAAGGAGGCCCTCCAGCCCCCAGACCTTGGTCTGCACTGTGTTCAGCCCAGTGCCAACCTCACCTTCCTCTCTGGTGCACATCACATCCCCCTTGCTTTCTGGTTGCTGTATTTCCGAGGAGCAGCCAAAGGAGGTGGATGCTTAAGGTAGTACCCCTCCCCCTTAGACTTCTCAGACCCAGAATTCTACTGTGTTTTCTGTGTTATTTCCTGTCCCCCTTTTCCTAGTCTCCTTGCTCAAGTTCAAGGATCCAAGCTGATGACCGTGAAGGAACATGGTCTGTGTGGTTGGCCTTCCTGATGGAATGCAGGACTTGGAGAAAGTAGGGAGCTCTTCACTTCTTTGCCTTCTCTAGCTTTACAGTGCTCTTTTCCTGCTGGGATTAGAATAGCCCTTTTCCATAAATATGCACCGGTCTTGACTGCTTAACTCAGACCCAGCTCTGCCCTAGTTTCTTTGTTTTTTTTTTTTTTTTTTTTTTTAAATTTGAGTCTTAGCTAGTGACCCTTAGAACACGCTGTACATTTTTGGCCAAGAGGTGGTTTCTGACTAGAGAAGACGTTCTCTATTCTGGCCTAAGTGAGAAACCCTGGTAGAGGGAGGGCTGTGTGTCAGAAGACTGGTCAGGTAGTAACATGGGTATCATGCAGACCTGGTGGGGTCTGTGACAAACCAGACAGCAAGGTTTCAATCCATCAGCGCTCTCTGGGAGTTCTAGGATCTATTGTTTTCACAAGTTGGGAACCTGGATTTTTTTTATATAGAACGTCTACATCTTTAGAAAGATCTCTGTGGGGATGTTGGGCAGTGGATTAAAAGGCTCTCTGGGGTCTGTGGGTTGGCCCAGGCAGCGTCTTGTGGGTTGCCCATGTAGCTTTGGTTCCCTTGAACTAGTGTTTATAATTTTTCTGGGGGTGGGGTGTCTGTGGGGAGCACTATCTCTCTGTCTCCAACTCGCATTGTGTTTGGTGTTTGTTTTACTGGTTTGGGGAGGGGCCAGTGCAGGGAGATGTTGAGCAGAAGCACTCAATGTGGTTCAGCCTCCAGCTGAGCAGATCTGTGGGAGCAGAGTATCGACCCCTGGAAAATCAATGGCTGCTGCAGCTGCCGAGCTGCCGTTTGAAGGGGTGCCCACTGTAGGAATGCCGGCAGCCCGCCAGTCTTTCTTCTCCCCTCTTTTCACCTCAGCGGCGCCCTCAACCTTCACTCAAAGGGTCAGACCTACCTCAAGAGATTCTGCTGCGGTGGATTAGGACAGCAGGTTCTTGTATTTTTGTAGTTAGATGGAAGTTTCTCCAGTGACACAGAGACCCGCCTCCCAACAGCCTCCTCTCCAGTGCAGTTCTGTCAGGAGTTCTTACCAGGTGGCCGAGGTCCTTTCAGCGTTGCACTTCTCAGTTTTAGTCAGGAAAGTCAGTTCCCTTGATGACAACACCCGAGTCCCTCCTTCAGCTGTGGAGGTCTAGAGTGAAGGTGCAGTGTTGTGGTCAGGGGAGGACTGTTAAAGAAGAGAGAGAGGCTAATAGAGATTGGATCTAAAGAGGATGCTTTTGAGTAACACTTATCAAGCGTTCTGTCTGTGGGCCTGGCGCTAGTAGTAACATTGGAGGCTCTCGCCCCATGGGCTAGTGAGGATAGGGGCAGACTCAGCACAGTGCCACCAGTCCTGAACTTTGGGTCTGGGGGATCTTGAAGGGACTCTGGGCTTTGTCTGTGGAGGGAGGGGGATCAGGGAAGTTATACTGTGGTTGTGGAGGCTTTGCCTCCACGAAGCTGTTCTCATCTTTGAAGCTCCCAAGGCCGCAAACAGCTGTAGTCTGTAGTTGCTGCATGGATGGTGCAACTTCACACAACTGGTCTTCCCGCCCGCTTCTCTTTGCTGGCTGGGAAATGGGCCGCCTGGTACTGTCAAGGCGCATTCTGTCGCCCCATCGTTGGAGCATGGCTGTGGGCAGGGGGTTGGAGCTTGCTTGGCTCGTGCCCCTGGAAAGGAGCTTTCCCATGTTGTAGTTTGGGGCTGCTCAGCAAGACCCAGTTGTCCTGCAGTTTGGAAGGGTGGCTACAGGGCCGGGTGAGGAAGAAAGTGTGAGGGTTTGAGATTATCCGAGATGAGGCCACCTGGAGGCCAGAAATGTGTTGACTTCTCTCTCTGAGCCCCACCCTTGTGCCTGATAGTAGGATTAGGGCACAGAGCACAGGCAGAGATCACATACCTACTTTCATGGGACTTCTGCTTGTCTCCCCAGATTCCAAGTCATTCTCTTCCCCCCCTCCATCCATTAAGTACCCTTCTGAGGACCCAGAGGTGAGGAAAAGCACTATACCCTTTAGTTTAGAAAAAGTAGGCCTAAATTAAGAAAGTTAAAGGTGAAAGGGCTGACTTGAAATAACCATGAAAGAAAGTTTAGTAAGGAAGAGTGGCTAGGAAAGAGAGGGCCACACAGCATGGTAGACTGGGGGAGCTGAGTCATCTAGTTTTGCTCTTTCCTTCTGCACAGAACTAAGTGATGCCGAGTGAGGTTAGCCTCTTAAGAGTCATGTAGCTAAGCACCCAGCATGTCTGGGGACAGGCTGCTGCCTCATGTTGTGTGGAGCATGGAGCCCAGCCTTTGATGTTGGCAAGCTGCCACCTTATGGTGGGAAGAGCGCAGGCTTTGGAGTCAGAAATACGGGTTTAAACCCAGTTCTCCTGTTTAACAGTTTTCTGTCCTTGGGCAAGTCGTTTAACTTCTGAGCTTCTTGCTTCTTTGCTAAAATGGGCATGATCCCTACCTCAGAAAATGATGTGAGAATGAAGTGTGAGCCAGCCATGTACCCTTGGGGTGAACACCTGAGAGTCATGTATTCATGTCAGTTCTGAGTCCCTTCAAGAGGAAGATACGGAGGATCTTGCTTTACTCCTCTTTCTAACATTCTTTGACTTTGGAGATTTGGTCTCCCAGAGCTTTCTTTATGAAATTCAACATGTGCATGTATGGGATTTCCTCTTGGAGGTGGGTGGGCCCTGAAAAGCGTCCTGGAGACAAGAAGAGTCTGACCTTTTCTCTACCGTGCATTCCCCACCAGGCAGCCAGAAGGTACCGGGAAGAAATCATTCATTGTCCACAGAGTAATAACCTGTAGAAAAAGGGAAGAGGGAGTTTGGTGAGGGTTTTTTTGTTTTTTGGAAACTTGGGGTGGGGGGTAAGAAATAAGAGTTCTCTGAGCCTTTCCCAGAGTGGTTTCTGCTTTTCCACACAGTGAATATAGTCCAGGCAGGATGATGGTCCCAAACTGTAGGGTGGTGCCAGTCTCCTTGTCTTTTCTTCTTCCTTGAAGTGTGAAAGTCGCTCAGTCGTGTCCGACTCTTTGTGACCCCATGGGCTACACAGTCCATGGAATTCTCCAGGCCAGAATACTGGAGTGGGTAGCCCTTCCCTTCTCCAGGGGATCTTCCCAACCCGGGGATTGAACCCTGGTCTCCTGCATTGCAGGCAGATTCTTTACCAGTTGAGCCACAAGGGAAGCCCGTTTTCTTTCTTAGTGCCTGCTTAAACCCTGACTGGGGAGTAAGAGGCAGCCTCTTCTGTGTGTTGATTCGTTCCTGGCATTTCAGCCAGCAGTGCTCTCTAGGGAGGGTTGGCATTTAACCTCTTGGACAAAGACCCCTCATTGGAGCAACAGAGCAGCAGGCGTGTGACTGTGGAGCCCCTTCTAGTCTGGGTAGGTCAGATCACCCATCTTTCTGTTTAGCAAAGACTGAAGGAGAGAAAGAGAATTACTGTACTGAATATTTGGGGCGGGGGAGGTGTTTGATAGAGGTAGTCTCTTCTTCCCTTCATCCTTGACAAATAAATGTTGCTTTAAAGAAGGCTTTATGAAAAATCAGGCCTCCTCAAAACTTGTTTAAGTCATTCCTTAGTTTGTCAAAACTATTGCCTCCTTTCCTACCACCTGCCTTTCATCAAAGGTTAAGTTTCCCAGCCTCTTCCGTGCTCTTCAGGACTCCCTCCCATTCTCTAGCCTGGGGGCAGCCTCCTTCCGTGGCCGTGGGGCCGGTAGGCTAGGCTGGCAGAGTGCCAGTGCAGATTTGGTCTCTTCGGTCTGTGCATTTGGGCTTTTTTCATCCGGGACTTGTCATCTAAGTGAGCATGGCTGAGCTGTGAAGTTCCTACCACGTACACATGCACCCCATGCCCCCACACATGCACATTTACTACAAGTGTGTGTGTAGCATTTACCTGGGGTGGGTGGTTTCCCTGCCAGTAGTCAGCACAACTTGGCAAAAGCTCTTCACAAGTTAAAGAGTATGAGAACTCCATCTGGGGGGGTAACAACAGCTCCATTTCTCAAGGATTCAGCCAAATTTCTGAGAAAACCCTGAACTGAACATTGCCATGAAACTTCCTTATTGATGTTGTTTAATCTGCTCAGCAAAATGCACTGATGTCATCCTTGTGAGTCTCTGTGGGGAGATTGTTTAACCCCCTTCTGTAACCCTGATCTGGTATCTTTCTGCTTGAAAATGTACTCAATCAAGCAGCCAATTCATGTTAGAACTCGCAAGCTCTTCCTGCGAGAGCACTAGCAAACCCCCGCCCCACACCCCCGATGAGGTATGGACTGTGTGATTTTCGGGCATGGTTTTGTTGTGGTGTGAAGAGAAGGTGTTAGCTGCTGAGTTCTGTTTGTCAGCAGAGCCTGACAAACTCATGCTGGCACTCGCTGGGGCTGGGCAACCAATCACAGCTGGAACGCTTATCGTCATGGAATCCCTATGGGCTTCCTCTATCAGGTCATATCCCAAAATAACATTGGGCAGTATTTCAAGTGAAGAAACGAAGGCTTTCGGGGCTGTAGCCAGCCTGGAGTGTGAGATTCTGTGTGAAATAGTTGGACCTGCTCCAGCGCTTTTGATCTGCATGGTAGATGAGCAATAAAATGCATGGAACACGTTGGAAACACGTGAGGAAATTCTCCCTGGCCCTGCTGCTTCCTTGGAACTGGCAGGGCACTGAGTGGGTTGATCCTCACCTCCTGTCTCTCAGCAGGATTGTGCTTGGAGGAAAACAGAGCTGGGAAAAGAGATCGTTCCACTTACAGGGCATTGCTGTAGTTCTTTCAGCAGTCCTCCTAGAGGGCACCTGTTGGGTGGACTTGGGAGAACTGAGACCCAGGGTCCTGAAATGCTAAAAGGTGGCCCCAGCAGAAAGAGCGAACAGGGGCTTGGATTGTTTGGACTTTGTGTGCTAAGTGTTGTAGAAAGTCGAACTCGTTAGGCATATTGAAGTCTGACTCAACGACCAGACATCCGGCTTTTTGTGGAACAAAAGACCTGAAAAACTGGCTTTTTGTAGGGTAGAAAGCAGAGGTGTGTCCTGTGCAATAAAAGGACACAGAGTTTAGAGCAGTGTCCATGTAGATGGAGCGGGGAGCCCTTTTTTGGAGTCTTCCGCCTTTACCTCTCCCTCTCATTTCCCAATAAAAACTTCTCCTGTGATTAGCTGCTGGGACTGATGGGTGTGTCTTACATCTTATACTGCCGCGTGTTGTTGTGTTTCTTATTCCAGGGTACTGCTGCTGGTATTGCATTTTCCATATGGCCCTGACCATGTGGTGCCAGTAGAGTTTCTTGCAAATGCCCCAGGGGCATTACAGACTCAGATTTGTCCAGTCATCTTGTCGTTTTAAGTGACAGAACTGAAGCCTAGCTTGTTGCTAGCTTGACCAAGGTCACAGCTGATAGTACCAAGAGCTTTAGTCTCCTAACTCAAGGTTGTGATGCTTTTTCCTCAGTCTTTATGGCATCACAACGTAATGGAGAGAGAGAGAACACAGGCTTTGGGGTTCAGCAGATCTGGGTTCAAAGTCTTAATTTCTGTCACTTACTTGGTGGGTGGCTTGGGCATGTAACCTAGTCTCTCGGAGCATCAACTTACTCCTGTTTAACATATTAGTGGTACTAGAACCTACATCTGAGAATTGTGGAAAATTAAGGAACTCCATTGCGTGGCTCAGGTGGTAAAGAATCTGCCTGCAATGCAGGAGAGACCCGAGTTTGATCCCTGGATGGGGAAGATCCCCTGGAGGAGGGAATGGCCTCCCACTCCAGTATTCTTGGCTGGAGATTTCCATGGACAGAGGAGCCTGGTGGGCTACAGTCCATGGGGTCACAAAGAGTCAGAGTCAGACATGACTGAGTGACTAACACTTCCATTTCCATAAAATGTCCGAAGCATCATAGATGCTCAGTGTTAATATAAATGCTCAGTTCTTTCCTGTGCTGACATTCTAGTTTTTTGTTTGTTTGTTTGTTTGTTTCAGTTTATTTATTTTGGTTGCACTGGGTCTTTGTTACTATGCGTGGGCTGTCTCTAGTTGCGGTGTGCAGGCTTCTCATTACAGTGACTTCTCTTGCTGCAGAGCACGGGCTCTAGCGTGTGGGCTCAGTAGCTGTGGTGCTTGGGCTTAGTTGCTCTGCGGCATGTGGAATCTTCCTGGACCAGGGATCGAACCCATGTCCCCTGCATCGGCCGGCGGATTCTCATCCCTATGCCACCAGGGGAATCCAACATTCTGATTCTTAAAACATTTCTTTTTTTAATCAACCCCTCCTCCGACCAGTTGCCATCTGATGAAAAGGGTAGTTTTGAGGGACTGGCCTCATACCAATCAAATGAGAGAGATAAGAAGATTAATGCTGATTCTTTCCCTACTGTTATTCTCTGCCCAGGCATTCCAGTCCACGTGGGCTGCTGTTGACAAGTGGTTTATTTAGTACTTTTTCTCCAGAGGAGCCTCAGGGCACTTTACCAAAACTGACAGCTCTCCTCAGAGTGCCTCTGTGAAGGAAGCCGCCACATTGCCACCACAGGCCTTTAGGCCCCTGGGATCCCTCAGCTGGACTAGGACATTCGCCTGTGTGTCTCTGGAGAGCCTGATTTATACCACACTCTGTAACTGAAGGAGCATTTGCAGGCTTTACTCTGACCTTGTAGCAGTGGTCGGTGAGCTGGTAGGGTTTTTTCCTTTTATTTTTGTTTATTGAGATACAGTTGGCTTACAACATGATACTAGTTTCAGGTGCATAACACGATTCAGTATATGCGTATACTGCAGAACGAGTACTGCAGCGAGTCTAGTTAACATCATCTGTGAAGTTTACAGGGGCTTCCTGGTGGCCCAGACGGTAAAGAATCTGCCTGTAATGCCGGAGACCCAGGTTCGATCCATGGGTTGGGAAGATCCTCTGGAGAAGGGAATGGCTACTCATTCCAGTATTCCTGCCTGGAAAATGCCATGGACTGAAGAGCTGTAGTCTGTGGGATCGCAAAGAGTCGGACACCACTGGCTAACTAACCTATAGTTGCAGAATGTTTTTCCTTGTGATGAGAACTTTTGAAAGATGTCAGACATACAGTCTTATTACCTCTAGTCACCATGCTGTACATCACACCCCCTTGGCTTATTTATTTTATAACTGGAAGTTTGTACTGTTGACTCCCTTCTCATTTCTCCTTCCCCCTCTGGCAGCCAACCAATGTGAGCTGGCTTTGTTTTGTTTTAGATTCCACATGTAAGTAATATCATATGGTACTTATCTTTCTCTGACTTCTTTCACTTAGCATAATGCCCCCGAGGTCCATCCATGTGGTCACAGATGGCAAGACTTCATTCTTTTTTATGACTGAATATTCCTGTGTGTGTACACGCTACATTTTCTTTATTCATTCATCTGTCAATGGGGTTAGGTTGCTTTCCTGCTTTGGCTGTTGGAAATAATGTTGCAATGCACATGGTAGTATATGTATCTTTTCAGGTTATTGCTTTGGTTTACTTAGGATAAATATCCAGAAGTGAAATAGCTGGATCACTTGGTAGTTCTTTTTTTCTTTTTTTCATTTTTTTTAGGAACGTCCGTACTGTTTTCTGTAGTGGCTATACCAGCTTATATTCCCACCAACAGTGCCTAAGGGTTCCCTTTTTTCCACATCCTTGCCAAAATGGGTTTCTTTCTACTTTTTGTCAATAGCCATCCTAGTAGACGTGAGGCTCATTATGGTTTGGATTCCTTTTCCCTGACAATTAGTGATGTTGAACATCCTTTCTTTTTTTCCCCTCCTCAGTTCCTCAGGTCTCCAAGGATATACACCGAATGGAATAGGGGTGCCTCTATGGAAGGCAGCCAAAAGAGAGCAGAGGGGGACTTTGAGTTCACTTGTACTATCTGAGCTATTTTTACCATGAAAATGGTCATGTTTTACTTGTTTAATGAAAGACAGAAATGTTTAAAACAATTTTTCAAGGCCATTGGAAGAGTTCTTGTCTTATGGCTGGACCACTGATTCTTGTTCCGTTCCAAAATAGACTGATTTCTTTTTCCTCTAAGCAAGTAGCTCTTATTCCTAGAAGCTGGTGGTTTGGTAAGGAATGGAGACAGTAGGAAGGAATGCGAGGGAAGCTCGTGGCCCCTAAAACAGAGCACTGCACTGTGGTTTCTGTTAGAGACCAGGGCTTAACAAGTGGCTTTCGAGGCCTTTTCTGGCCGACACAGTTGGCTTCTCTTGTCATCTTGCTGCCACTTTGGGTTTACCCTTCTTGGTTCAGAAGCCAGGTGTCCTGGGACAGCCTAGCCCTCAACGTGGAAGGAATCCTCTGTTGGGATGAACCCAAGGCTCTTTAGAACTCCAGGTGCTTTAGTCCTTTGAAAAGAAAGAGGCCCTTTGGTGTTACCTAGAGGAGGGCTTCTTGAGTTCTCTTCCATGCTGGGACTAACTCTACTTGCATTTTTAAAGCATGCTATGGTGTACTGGGTCTGCTTCTTATAGAAAAGCTAGCATTTTCTGAAATCTCAGTTAACCCTGAGAGCCGAACACAGACACAAATGTACACCTACCTGCCTGCCTTGCTTTCAAGGCAAGCTTTGTTCCCACAAAACTCAGCAGAAATACTCCCAACCTAGTAAAGTAACCAACTGGTTTGCAAAAGATCCAAGCAACCTGGACACTTGGGGAGAGCTTAAGAGGTACTCTTTGATATCCAGTGTTAGTGTCTGACTCTAGGGGCAGAATCCCCTCGAACTCAACTTTCCAAGGTGAGCTTGTTGTGGGAATAGGAATAGGCTCAAATCAGGCCATGTTGGATTCTTTTCCTCTTCAGATGTGTCTCTTTAAGAGAACTCTTTTCTTAACCATTTGAGTCTTAGGGTTTTCTTAGACCTGAGCCTGTTCCCAAAGCTCTCATCCTTTTCTTCAAGGTATAGTTAGTTCCCGGCTTGAAGTTAATGTATGATGTTGAGCCTGTGGTGTTGCCAGAGAGTGAAATTGGGCTGGGGTGGGGATACATTTCCTGGGGTGAATATCTTCCTTTTTGTTTTTTGGCCGGGCCACATGGCATGCAGGATCTTGGTTCCCTGACCAAGGATCAAACCCATGCCCCCTTTTGTGGAAGTATGGAATCTTAACCACTGAACTGCTGGGGAAGTCCCTCTTTTATTTATTTATTTTTTTCTTTTTCCGAGTATTTTTTCATATTGAGGTCCTAATTGCTGACCTTGGGGTTTACTGACGTAGCATCAACTTTGTAAGAGTGAACTCTTTACAGTTTAATTCAAGACATAATCCCTAAGCACAACCCCCAAATAAACACCAAGTTCTCACTGAAACATAAAACTAAAAAAAAAAAAAAAACTTGGTTTGTTCAGTTGGCAAACATTTGTTCATCCCTGTTATTGGCCAGGTGTTAGGAATGTAGTCCCAGGCCTTCTTGGCAGTTAAGGAATTGTCTGTGTAATATATCCCTTTCTTACCTCCTACCCCTTATGTTTTAAAGTATGGCAACTTGGAGTGAGTTCTTGGTAAATGTAGGTTATAATAATCTGATGCAGAGGGGATCTGTGAATGTTGCCCAAACTTGTTAACATTTTCTTATAGCTCCTGGTGCCATGCTGGCAGTGTTGTAAGTTTCCCGGTTGGAAGAGAACTAAAGGCTCCCTGAAAGAGCTGCTCTCTTATGACTATAGAAGTTGGGGCTGGGAAAGAAGATGAAAGTACTCAATCTGCCTCTGGTGGATAGACCAGGGGTCAGCAAACAATAGCTTGTGGGCTGGCTACTTGTTTTTATAAATAATATTTTGCTAGGGCACAATCACATCCATTTGTTTACGAATTGTCTGTGACTACTTTTGTATGTACTCTGATGGCCTGAGTTGAACGGTTGTGACACAGACTGTATGGGCTGCAGAGTCTAAACTATTCTGTATCTAGCCCTTAATAGAGGGTTTGCTGTATGTAAGCTCTAGTATCATGAGTACATAAATGTGTGCCGTGTATTTACTTGGCTGTTTAAGGAAAATATTAATCATGTAATAGGATTGTTGAACAAAGAATCTTTCTGCCTCAAAATTGCTAATCCATATCCTTGTGTATATGTTCCAGGATCTGTCTGGTTCAATAGATGATCTCCCCATGGGGACAGAAGGAGCTCTGAGCCCTGGAGTGAGCACATCAGGGATTTCCAGCAGCCAAGGGGAGCAGAGTAACCCAGCTCAGTCTCCTTTCTCTCCCCACACCTCCCCTCACCTGCCTGGCATCCGAGGCCCCTCCCCGTCCCCAGTTGGCTCTCCTGCCAGTGTTGCCCAGTCTCGCTCAGGACCACTCTCGCCTGCTGCAGTGCCAGGTACCATCAAGTGCTGGCCTCTGGGGAAAGGGAAGGAGAACTGCCGTGACCCCCGCATGATATTAGGGAGTCCCAGCCTTCCACTGGCTGAGAGATTCCCTTCAGCGTTTGAAGAAAGGAGATGGGAGCCCCTTTGCTGGATCATCCAGTGTATGGGATCCTGGGAGGTTCTTGGCCTTCCCAGAGGCCATTTCTACTTCGAACTTAACCTGCTGACTAGGATTTCCAGGTGTAGCCGTGACTGGCTTATTTCTTTCTCTCTGGAGCAGGTAACCAGATGCCACCTCGGCCACCCAGTGGCCAGTCGGACAGCATCATGCATCCTTCTATGAACCAATCAAGCATTGCCCAAGATCGAGGTGAGAGCCTGGGCTTCAAGGGAGAGGGGTGGAGGGCAGAGGCAGACCTTCGGTTGATTGTCTCTGCAACAGCTTTTGGAGAACTATATGACCATGAGGCTTAGGACAATCTCAGCAGCAGGTTGTGAAGTTAGGATGGGCTTGGCCATCTTGGTGGCTCCAGAATTACATCTCCCCGCAGCCATTTTTGTTGGTCATGTGTTTTGATGGATTACCCCTCCATTGTGCCCTATTTGGTCAGCAGATACTAAATACTCAGCATCAGATCTTTACCCTGTAAATCCTACAGCATTTATCAGGGATTTGGGGCAGGGGTCATTGCCTTTTTTTTTTTTTCCCCCAAACCTCCATTTAGTAGAAACAGTTGGTATGCCCTGGGTTAATGACTGTGTCACTTTTGAGGGTGCCTAAAATAACACATAATTATACAACAAATAAGAGACTTCATGTAAGTATTTGCTAAAGAAAATGTAGATGGTGAAGTCCTAGGATAAGGGAAAGCATTCGTTCCCATGGTACTGAGATAATAACTATGTGGACACTATCCACAAATAGGTTACATGCAGAGGAACCCCCAGATGCCCCAGTACAGCTCCCCCCAGCCCGGGTCAGCCTTATCTCCACGTCAGCCTTCCGGAGGACAGATGCACACAGGCATGGGCTCCTACCAGCAGAACTCCATGGGGAGCTACGGTCCCCAGGGGAGTCAGTACGGCCCACAGGGTGAGTATACGGCCCGGGTAGGAGTACATGGGGTGAGACTAGAAAAGAGTTCCTTGGTTGATACGCTGCTATCTGGGTTATAAGAATAGAACTACGTTTGCCTTAAATCTACCCAGGCCAGGCCTTAAAGTAGAGCAGGGCTGCCATCATGGGAAAGTCCTTGAATCTCTCTGAGCCTCTGTTTCATCTATAAAGTGGGGATAAGGTAATTTAGCCCAAGACAGAGCACAGACACTTAGTAAGTGGTAATTACTGGTTATTAATTTTTATTTTTTAGTAAATTAGTCCCAATGGAATAGATCTTTGCTCAGAATCAGCCCTAGATGGATCTCAAGCTGAATTTCTTAGGCAGAGCATGGAAGATGAGTATGTAGAAAGGGAAGAATTCTGGGAGTTGAAGGACCTGGCTTAGCAGCCTAGCCAACCTTGCCTGCCAGCCAGCCTTGCCCTGTGCTGTGCTGTCTTTAAGATGAGGGGCAACTGAGGCCTGGCTTTATACACTCCTGCCACACCCTCCTTACTTTTTTTTTAATGGACTATGAGGTTTTGTTGTTCTTTTTTTAAAGAGACCATGAAATTGGTCTCTTTCCAGACCAAATATTGAATGATTCCCATTGTTTATGTCTTTAGAGTTTTAGAGTTGAGCATTATTAATGAGTTGCCAGTGAGTCACTAACCAAGTCTCTGCATCTTCTCTCCTTCCCCTCCCAGGAGGCTACCCCAGGCAGCCAAACTATAATGCCTTGCCCAATGCTAACTACCCCAGTGCAGGCATGGCTGGAAGCATGAACCCTATGGGTGCTGGAGGTCAGATGCATGGGCAGCCTGGCATCCCACCTTATGGCACACTCCCTCCCGGGAGGATGAGTCACGCCTCCATGGGCAACCGGCCTTACGGCCCTAACATGGCCAATATGCCACCTCAGGTTGGGTCAGGGATGTGTCCCCCTCCCGGGGGCATGAACCGGAAAACTCAAGAAACTGCTGTCGCCATGCATGTTGCTGCCAACTCTATCCAAAACAGGTAAGGCCTGGGAAGTGAAGGGGGACGGTAGTGCAAGGAGAGCGTTTCATGTAATTGGGAAGCAAGCATTTAATCTAACTGCAGAGTCATTTAGGTCGTGGAGATACTTCTGGACCTAAACCATGTTGTCTTGGTAAATAGGCATTTTATTGAGAGCTCTTTAGAAAACCAGGTTTCTTTACAGTGAAAAAGAGCAGAAGTGCTGACTTGTAAGCATCTCAGATTGGTATCGGACATCATATGTAAAGAAATGTATAAAGTATACGTTCCTTTGATTAGTAAAATAGGTCTTCAGAGTTTATTTCTTCTGCCAATCCAGCTCCTTGGTTTCCAAAAATGTTTTTAATGATGCACATGATTTGGGTCTGTGGCGTGGGAAATGGAGGATGGTGAGGTTGTGGTTTGCCATCTCTCTTACTCTTCTGTGTGGTCCTTTGTATTTGACTCTGGTGCAAAAGTGCAGAAGGCTCGTGTGATTTGGTTTGTGACTCCAACATTCATCTCTTCCTTGGCCACTGGCTTCAGTGACTGTGATTCTACTGTTTCTGAAGGCTCTGTCTGTGTACCCCATTGTTGATGCTGACAGTTCTTAAAGTGACTCTTAACTGGGATGTTGGTGAACAAAGGGAGACCAGGGTAACTGAATAAAGAGAGGTGGGTTTGGTAGTACTTTAGGATGATAGAAACACAAAGTTTGCAGTAGGCCCATCAAGGAAGAATACAAAGGGGTGTTCCCTGTTGGCCTAGTGGTTGGGATTCTGGCTCTCACTGCCATGGCTCAAGTTTAATACCTGGTCAGGGGACTGCGATCCCACAAGCTGTGCAGTGTGGCTAAAAAAATAAATAAAACTAAGGTTTGGGTTTTTTTTTGAGGCATAGTTAAAAATGCACAGCCCCTCCAGG
This sequence comes from Ovis aries, assembly GCF_016772045.2. Classification (NCBI taxonomy): domain Eukaryota; kingdom Metazoa; phylum Chordata; class Mammalia; order Artiodactyla; family Bovidae; genus Ovis; species Ovis aries. The sequence continues at coordinate 240,148,913 of NC_056055.1, read as the reverse complement.
TGCTATGTTGCGAGTTTGGTTGGGGTGACATGACAGAGTAATAAAACTGAGCATTTAGTCTAGGCCTTTTGCCATAGCGAGGGCCCCTAAATGGAAACACAGCTTGACTTTGGAGATGCCTTAAAGGGAAGTAGTATTTAAGAGACATAGTTAGACTCCATTCTTCAAGGAGTGCATCCTTTAAAATTGAGCGATGATTTCCTTTTGGGAGCTTAAACCCTCTTAGAACTTTCTGTGGGTGGTAGAAAATAAGAATATCTATGGCGTGGATATAGTTTGTGGGACCCATAAGACTTTCCCTTGTAAGCCTAACTAGGTGATCTTGGCTCACACAGCCCTGTTTATCTCAAGTCCTAATTTGAAAGCTTAGTGTCTCTAACTCTTGTCTCTCACACTCTGCATCTTCTTCCTTAGGCCACCCGGCTACCCCAATATGAATCAAGGGGGCATAATGGGAACTGGACCTCCCTATGGACAGGGGATTAATAGTATGGCTGGCATGATCAACCCTCAGGGACCCCCATATCCCATGGGTGGAACCATGGCCAACAATTCAGCAGGTAAGTCATAGGCATTGCTCACCCCAGGGATTTCTTCCAGAATGGTCTTTGTGTCACAAACCCATCGGACTTTTCTCTCCTTTTGTAGGAATGGCAGCCAGTCCAGAGATGATGGGTCTTGGGGATGTCAAGTTAACTCCAGCCTCCAAAATGAACAACAAGGCAGATGGGACACCCAAGACAGAATCTAAATCCAAGGTAATGGCTTATATCTTGACTCCTCAACTTTCTGTCCCATCCTTTCAGTGATAGGAAGGAAAAAGAAGAGAGGGTGATTAGACCTCCAGCCTTTTATATGACACCGACTAGATAATCTTGGCAAAGGCTGCTGTTACCTCTTCTTAACCATGAAGGGTCCCAGGATAATCGTTCATTGAATTAGGTTTGAGTTAGCCCAAGGGGTCCTAATGTAAATAACACAGTGTTTTCTCATGGCTCTCTGATACGGAGGAAATGCCAGACTGGCAGAGTAGAATTCTCTACGCTGTACTCTCTGAAACTGTGACCCCTGTCCTTATGCACTGATAGATGACGTATGTCATGGGTGACTGGTTGTTGTCTTCCTGGACCTTCCTGGACTCAGAACAGCAGGATTGGTTGGTGCCCTATGTTCCATAAAGGGGGAGAAGAGGCAGGTGGGCTTTGGGTCCTTGACCTCTCTCAGGTTGGTCCTGGGTGTGCTCTCTGTTGGGCTGTGTGGCATTCTGGGGATCTGCTCAGTATTTGAGTCATTTAAAATATTTCTGCCCTTTGTCATACCTCATTTTCCCTACCTTATAAAGTAGGGGAAATAACAATCATAACTGCCACCTCTTGTGGACGTTCACCTCTGGCTTCCAGACCCTTTTAGTCATCCTCATGTCTTGGATAGTCATCCAAAGCCATTCAAGCAGAACCCTTCCTTTCTTGAGAGGAGGAAAAGTTCCTTTTCATTTTAGTCTATTGTCTCAAGGTCATATTTTTGAGTTTCTTGAGTTCTCTGAAACGTCTGTTAAAGCGTGTCCAGGCTCCTGGGTAATGGTGTGGGTGTATCAGTGACACTGATGTCAGGTGGACAAGGGTTTGACTCTCAGTCCTGCTACTGAAACACTAGGAGATCTTAGGCGTGGCCTCCTTGGTGCCTGCTGCCTTAACCTTTTAAGAGAAGGATGATTTGTAATACCTAATGTGTAAAGGCCTCTGGCACAGCACTCAATACCTAATGTATAGGCAGGGTTAGCTTGCTTTCTTTACAGGAAGGTCTAGCTCCCTTTTGGTTTTTGTGAAGGCAGGGCAGATGTGAGTGACCACCCCAGAATGAGAAGCTTTACTACTGCCCTAATCAAGGGGCTTCTGAGACCCCTAGCATAGGCTTTGAATCTGACCAGTTCCTATGAATCTTGACCTGCCCCTTCCAGAAATCCAGTTCTTCTACTACAACCAATGAGAAGATCACCAAGTTGTATGAGCTGGGTGGTGAGCCTGAGAGGAAGATGTGGGTGGACCGTTATCTGGCCTTCACGGAGGAGAAGGCCATGGGCATGACAAATCTGCCTGCTGTGGGTAGGAAACCTCTGGACCTGTACCGCCTCTATGTGTCTGTGAAGGAAATTGGTGGATTGACTCAGGTGAGTGCCTGGCACTTGGCTCCCCCTGTGGTTTCAACAAGCCTTTCTGTAGGTACTCAGTGGCCTCACTGGTGCCATGCCTCCCACAGGCACATCACCCTCCCCTGCTCTCTGAGTCACATACTGACAGGCCAGGGAGCCCAGGCCTTCCAGAAGACAAGGCCGCAGGAGGAGGCTGAGGTCTCCATGGGTAGCGTGAAGTATTAGCATTATTTCACATGTTCCCAGAGTCCCCCTGAGTTGCAAATCGGGGCAAGTCTATGAGCATTCTGATTCCATGGCAGGCAGTTTGGAGTATGAGACAGACAAGGGCAAGATTCAGAGAGGGGTCTGGTTTTGAATTCTTTCTTAGCCACTTACAACCTGAGTGACCTTAATCAAGAAGTATAACCACTCTGAGCCTTCATTTTTCTTATTTGTAATGTAGGGACAGTGTGTATCCTGCTAGACTCTTGAAAGCTGGAGATAATAATCAAACGAAACTTGGAGCAAGATTTGTGCCACGTAAATTGGTCTGCAGGATGGTACAAGGGAAGCCAGAATAGAAAGCTTCCCAGTGGAGATGGGACTTCAAGAGCTATTAAGTAGAAATAGTTTATGAAGGAAGTAGTAGGTGGGAAATTGTGTTCAGTTACTCTGTATGGGAGACTTAAATGAATGGATTAATCTCCACTGGAAACCCGAACTGAATACCACCCTGAGCCTTGCGCCTGCCCTGATAGCTTAAATCTTTATTTTATACTCAGCCCGAGAGTCAAACAGGTGAGGCAGTCCTGGCAGACAGCCCATCGTGCCTTGCAAACTTTCTTCCTATGTATGTCCTGTAGTCATCATACCAGGAGCTTGCTATTGGATCTGAATGTGCAGCTGAGCTCAGGGGGATGCATAGTGGGAAGGGGTGGACTCCAAATCTTCTAAATCAGAAGAGGAAAACAGCTGTCACCAGCAGAAGAGAAAATGATTGGAATGAAGCCAACCAACAGTCAGTTATGAATTCCTTCTCCCTCAGGCTTTATTCCCCTCCCTCACGAAAGGAAAACAAAATAAAACAAGACACGTGCACACTGCCACATAACCAGCGTGGGAAGCAGAGCCCCAGCAGGCTTCTGAGGTGACCCTGGGTTCATTGCTGCCCTTCTCCCTGGTGTTGAGTTCTCATAGTCAGGGCACTCCTACGTGTAGAGAAAATGGGCATTGGGTTAGGTTTGGCATACTTTTTTATTGCATGGGCTTCTGGATTCACCGGACCTAAAATGAGGTATAGAGGGAGTCCCAAAGCCCAGGGGTCTGACTTCCAGTTTCCAAAAGGTTGCCAGCCTTTTAGATGCTGTGATGCGATTGAACTCTAAAGACAGTTCAGAGAAGACAGAGTGGTGTTATGAGTTAGTTTGTGAAGGCTCCAAGAAGGCAAAAGATGAGTCCTGAGCTCTTCTGAAGGATTAACAGGGTCTGGGTCAAGGGAGGAGCTGTTCCAGTTGACTAGCCCTGATGGCATGAAGATGGGAAAGGGTCTGGAATATACCCTACCAATGCCACCTCCAGCCTTCCAAGTCTCAGCTCAGACATTGCCTGCTATAGGAAGTGTTCCTGGTCATTTCCCCTCCATCTAAACTGTTCCTTCCTTTGCTTCCTTATCACTCTTGTCTCTGGTGTCATAGGTACCATATCAGCAGGTGTCAAAACATTTGAATTCCCTGTGGATTGGGACTGGAAAGTTGGTGTTTGTAGCCCTTGAGAGACAGGCTTATCACATGGTGGATGAATAAATATAAGAATACCTCAAGGGGAATTCCCTGGTGGTCCAGTGGTTAGATCCTGCCACTGCAAGGGACACAGGATCGTGCCCTGGTCGGGGAACTAAGATCCTGCATGTTGTGCAGCGCAGTCAAAAAACAAATACGTGAAGAAGGAATCCTGCCTGGCTAAAGCAGACAGACTGATTGTAGGGGTGGGAGACAGTGTGTTCTGAAGCTGAGGAAAGGAAGCAGAGCTCTAGACTGGTCCCTGGGAAGGTAAAAAAGAAGTCATGGGGCCTAAAGCATCTCCTGGACAGTCAGGACAGTGACTGCTGAGGGCAAGGGGCTTGCAGTCATACGTCACTGAGATGCGGGAGCAGGGACACAAGAATGTCAAATTTGCAAGAAGCCCCACACTGAGAGGAAAAAAAAAATCAGATATGAAAACCCCCAGTTTGACAAAGTAAGTCAGGCAGGGTGGTTGTTGATATTGCCACACATCTCCATTTTATAAAATGTTAGTTTTTATCAGTGCATGTAAAATATGATTTGGATCTGATGGTGCTTTGCACATCGTTTTTCAGCAGTACACTTGTGTAACGCAAAGCACATACCTTCTGAATTCTGATCTCTCTGACTAATAGTGATGTAGAGTTCGCCCTATTTTGAATAAGCGCTGTCTGACAGTTGCAGTGATCTGCTGAGGGTAGAGGGAAGCCATGGATTTCATGTTGGCTGTGTACTATCCACCAAGCAAGGGTAACTTCTGTGGTTAACTGAGAACTGTGCTTTTACAAGATGAATGCCTGGTCAGTCGCCTGATGGGGTTCGGGATATGTGGGCAGGAAGGCCAGATGGAAGATGCACCCCGACTCTTGTGGTTGGTTGTACAGGTCAACAAGAACAAGAAGTGGCGGGAACTTGCGACCAACCTCAATGTCGGCACCTCAAGCAGTGCTGCCAGCTCCTTGAAAAAACAGTACATCCAGTGTCTCTATGCCTTTGAGTGCAAGATCGAACGGGGAGAAGACCCTCCCCCAGACATCTTTGCAGCTGCTGATTCGAAGAAGTCCCAGCCCAAGATCCAGCCTCCCTCGCCTGGTAAGGATGGGGTGAGCAGCCTCACCAAGGCTCACCCTGCAGGGGTAGCATTCCAGGGCCTAGGCTCCTCATTCACCAGTAGCCGCCGCCAGGGATGTGTGCTCTGTCCTGTCCTGTGACTGAGCATAACAGGTTGGCAGGCTGAAGAGCGGGCAGTGGCACCTCCCTTGGGAGGTAGTTTGCAGCAACCCTTAAGTTTAAATTTTCATTGTGCACCTGGCGCCTTGCCAAATGTTTGTAAACTAGTGAGTGGGAGGGACACTGAACAAGTCGGGAAATCTGACAAATAGCAGTGAGGCAGGCCATCTGGGAGCCTTGGCCCACTGATGTCAGCGCCTTAGAATGCTGCTCAGACTAGAGCCCTGAATTCCCCAGGGAGTTGAGATGGCAGTGAATGGGAAGGAAATGGGAAGGAGGGCGTGGGGTGGGAATATGAATGGAGCACTCTGCCGGGAGCGCCTCTGCCCACCCTCCTTTCTGAGAGGAGGATGGGGTCTGGACAGGCATGGTGAGGGAGGAAGGCCAGGGCTCCTATAAGGTGAGTGTGAACACATGTGCCCTGGGGTTGACCTCCGAGGGTGTAAGCAGTGCCTGAGATGACTCATCAGCTGGGGAGGCCCAAGCCGCGGGGTATCTGCTGCTGAGAATGGTAACTAATGGAAGCGTTAATTACTGGTACTGTGCTCATCAGCTTTGGGGAACATTCGAACTGCTGGTGACATTGGGTTAGATGCTTGAGAATAGGAGTTCCTAGGTTCCTACAGTGCTCTGCAGGTTTGGAGTAAGAGGGAACCTCGCCAACCCAGCTTTCCAGGGCCTCTTAAGGCCCTGGCAGCTTGTGTACCAGCATTACAACGTATAATAGGTTAGACAGGGTCCTTGGGAAAGTAAAGAAAAGGAGTTGGGAATCTTGACAGAGACTCACGTCATCACCAGCATGCTAATTAATGGTCTCCAAACGTGAACAGCAGCGAGAAGAGATGGAGCCCTGAAATTCCCTTCTTTTTTACTGGCCTTGCAGATCTCCTGCTGAGAAGGGTGATTTAGGTTTTAAAGAACCCTAGTTCTAGCCTTTTTAGTGTTCCTCTTCAAAGAGATCCTAGGGCGTTTGTGTGTTTCTACGAGAGTTTTCCTGCTCATCCTGTATCATTGTCCACAGCGGGATCAGGGTCGATGCAGGGGCCACAGACACCTCAGTCAACCAGCAGCTCCATGGCAGAAGGAGGAGACCTGAAGCCACCAACTCCAGCATCCACACCGCACAGCCAGATCCCCCCCTTACCAGGCATGAGGTAAGGCCAGGAGCAGGGCCAGGCGGCCTGGGGGGCCTGGACAGGGTGCACGAGGTCCTGTGCAACCCAGGGTGTGACCCTGCTTCTCCAACCAGTGACTCCCATGTGACCTGCGTTATTGGAGGAATTGCTTTATTTAGGGTCTAATTGGCTCCCTTCACTCTTGAGTAGGAGCAATTCGGTCGGGATCCAGGATGCCTTTCCTGATGGAAGTGACCCCACATTCCAGAAGCGGAATTCCATGACTCCAAACCCTGGGTACCAGCCCAGTATGAATACCTCCGACATGATGGGGCGCATGTCCTATGAGCCAAATAAGGATCCTTACGGCAGCATGAGGAAAGGTGACCAACTGCTGTTGGCCTTCTGTCATTGAGGGCAGGGCCAGGGCATGGGAGCGTTGGAGTGGCTTAAGGTTCTTGTTGCTCGTCACGCCATCCCCTTCATCCTCCTTTCTTGTCCTCTTCTCCCTGGGCTCACGCATCATCCTTTACAAGTACATGTTCTTTGCTAGTTGGGGCCTTTCTAGATCTCTGTTTCAAACCGGTCAGGAAAACAGTTGGAACAAACCTGAACTCTGAAGAGGGTCTGGGTCTTTGGGGCAGGCGAGGCAGAGGTTGCTCGGCCCACTGACCCACCAGTTTACTTACTGCCTTCCCTTTCCCTCTCAGCTCCGGGGAACGATCCCTTCATGTCCTCAGGTCAGGGCCCCAATGGCGGGATGGGGGACCCCTACAGTCGAGCTGCCGGCCCTGGGCTGGGAAATGTGGCAATGGGACCGCGACAGCACTATCCCTATGGAGGTCCTTATGACAGAGTGAGGTAAGCATGTCCCCCTACCCCCACCCCGTCCCACCCCAACACCCCACAGCTATCATGGACTCAACCTGCTCTTCCGATTTTGTTTAGGACGGAGCCTGGCATAGGACCCGAGGGAAACATGGGCACTGGGGCCCCGCAGCCGAATCTCATGCCTTCCAACCCAGACTCGGGGATGTATTCTCCCAGCCGTTACCCGCCGCAGCAGCAGCAGCAGCAGCGGTGAGTAAAGCCTGGTCGCCATGCTGCTGTGATTCAGGCTTCCCCACTCCCACCCTGATCGTCCACTTCTCTCCTGCCCACAGACATGATTCCTATGGCAATCAGTTCTCCGCTCAAGGCACCCCTTCCGGCAGCCCCTTCCCCAGCCAGCAGACCACAGTGTATCAGCAGCAGCAGGTAAGGAGGGCAGTGGGTGGGCTGACCCACAGGTTCCCCCAGGAGCCTTGTCAGCAGGCCGAGTTGAGGAGTCCCTTTAGATTCCTTGGCGTTCTTCTCCCACCCCGACAGCCAGTTTTGTGTGAAGAGCCAAGCCTTCAGTCTCTTCTTCCCCTGTTTGGGGTCCAGGCCCATCTCCAGTGCTCCACGAGGGTTAGGGTATTTTGTATTTTGATTTTTGAACCTTTCTACATTTTTCTGCTTAGAGCAAGGGAGAGCCAGAGGGAATAGAGAATGATTCTTGCTTTCAGAAGGAGCTTCAAAAGATTAACTCGTAAAGGTGACTCCTTTGTTCCCGTGGAGTCTGTGTCCCCTCTCCTAGAGGGCCAGAAGTAAGCCCAGCACGTGTCTGGTGTCTCATCTTAGCAGCTGTGGTCTTGCGTCCCTGAATGCAGAGTGTTAACTTTCTCTCTGCTTCTGTCCCCGTCTTAGAATTACAAGCGGCCGATGGATGGCACCTACGGCCCTCCTGCCAAGCGGCACGAAGGGGAGATGTACAGCGTGCCGTACAGCGCAGGGCAGGGGCAGCCCCAGCAGCAGCAGCTGCCCCCCGCCCAGCCCCCGCCTGCCAACCAGCAGCAATCTGCTCAGCCTCCCCCTCAGCAGGACGTGTACAACCAGTACGGAAACGCCTATCCTGCCACTGCCGCCGCTGCTACTGAGCGCCGACCAGCAGGCGGCCCCCAGAACCAGTTTCCATTCCAGTTTGGCCGGGACCGTGTCTCAGCACCCCCTGGCTCCAATGCCCAGCAGAACATGCCACCGCAGATGATGGGCGGCCCCATACAGGCATCGGCTGAGGTTGCCCAGCAAGGCACCATGTGGCAGGGGCGCAATGACATGACCTACAACTACGCCAACAGGCAGAGCACAGGCTCGGCCCCGCAGGGCCCCGCCTATCATGGCGTGAACCGAACAGATGAAATGCTGCACACGGATCAGAGGGCCAACCATGAAGGCCCGTGGCCTTCCCATGGCACACGCCAGCCCCCCTATGGTCCTTCTGCCCCCGTGCCCCCCATGACAAGGCCCCCTCCAGCCAACTACCAGCCCCCACCAAGCATGCAGAATCACATTCCTCAGGTATCCAGCCCCGCTCCCCTGCCCCGGCCAATGGAGAACCGCACCTCTCCGAGCAAGTCTCCATTCCTGCACTCTGGGATGAAGATGCAGAAGGCAGGGCCCCCAGTACCCGCCTCGCACATAGCACCTGCTCCTGTGCAGCCCCCTATGATTCGGCGGGACATCACCTTCCCACCTGGCTCTGTTGAAGCCACACAGCCTGTGTTGAAGCAGAGGAGGCGGCTCACAATGAAAGACATTGGTAAGGAGACCTCCTTGATTGGGTTGCTTAATCTGCCTCTTTACATCTGGTTCAGTGTTCTCTCTCCATCCTGATGTTCTGGATGAGTTAAAATCTGGTCCAGTGTTGACTAAAATAGAGCCAAAGAACTTTGAGTAAGGAAGAAATCAGCCGATGTCAGGCTTTACTAAAGGAATTGCCACGCAGTGATGTCCTAAGCGAGCCTAGAAGCCACGAGGGGCAGATGGGAAGTGCCTCTCACCATGTGTTCTCTTCAGAGTAGCCTGACTAATGAGCCAGCTCTGGGGTGGGGGGCCTCCTGCCAACCTGGGCGTGGTGGATGGACGACGTGGAGGTTTATTTCAGGAACCCCGGAGGCATGGCGGGTAATGATGTCCCTCAAGTCTGGGCTGCTGGCAGAGAGCACGTGGGCATTAGACACCATTAACATCCTGCTGTACGATGACAACAGCATCATGACTTTCAGCCTCAGTCAGGTGAGTCTAGGTGCTGGAGGAACACCGGGAGGGCCTGGGATCTTCTTAAAGTAGATGGTGCTAAGTGACCAGGGAATTACACCCTCCCTGGCCAACATGGTTGCCTTTATTTCACTTGTTGTTTTGATACCTTCTATGCCAGTACTTTGCCACTGGCCATAGGCCTGATAATTTGTTAGTCGATCAGGACTGACTTCAAAGGGAATTTGGGAGAAACTTCTTGGTATTGGGAAGAAGGGCAGATTCTGCTGATGCCAATGAGGACAGCATATTTTCTAGACCAAAAAGAACCCGGGGTCTCTATCCATGAACCTGTGGTCTCTGTCCGTGAGCAGAGCAGTTTCTTTATTTTCCCTTTCTTTCTTCACCCATGCTGAATAGATGACGTCTTTATTGACAACCATTTTTCCTAAGATGTAGAATGGAAAGTGTGAAGAAATGTACATTGTGGGGCAGTGGGAGAGGTTAACACAGAGGTGGCTTTCCAAATTCCAAACCTTCTCTCCAGAGACATGTAGCTGGAGTTTTCTCAGCTAGGAAGAGGTTCTTCTGCACCATCCTACTCTGTCTTTTGATCATCCTCAGTACCTCCCAGCTCATCTGTCAAGGAATTGACCAGCGGGGCAATGTTATTAATAGTTCCGTTTACCGTGCCCTCACTTGGTGCTAGGTCTTTCGTGTTTTCTTTTGTGTCGTCTTCACTGTAGCCATCTGAGCAGATGTGGCCGCTTAGAGATGAGTAAATAGGCTCAGAGTCTTATTTTTGCCCAGGTTCACACAGCTGTAGGCAGTCTTTCTGAATCCAAAGCCTGGTTCCCATGAGAAAGAAAGGGACAAATATTGATCGAGCAATTTCCATAAGCCAGGCACTTGATATACTGCATTTAAACCTCAGAACGACGCTGTGAAATTTAGGAATTTGCATCATTTTCAGTGGGAAGAGAGGAAAGCTACAGCTCAGAATTTTAAATCATACAGATAGTTCCTGGAAAAGCCAGAATTCAAACCTGGACCCCTTTTTAAATCTAAAGCCCTATTTTTTTCCTTTCAGTTATACTCTTCAGCCAGAGATTAATCTGACTGGATTAATGTTTTCTGCTAGGGGTAGGAAATAGCCTGTACAGGATCTAAGCTGGAAAGTTGTACCAGCTTGGAGCAGTGTTTAGAGAGCATAAGCCTCATCCCATTTACTGTGTTACGTGATGCACAGAGGTCCAGCCTCCTGGAAAGTTGGGGAGCTTGGGGAAGAGTAGACACACATGTGTCCAGCCTACCTTGTCTTGGAAGGCATCATCCCAGCATGCCTAGCCTTGGGCTTCACTTGCACTGGAATGTAGAGTGGCCTCCTAGAGGAACAATGCCAGTGACCCAGTGGGTAGGGAACGGCCTGGTGAAGAAAAGCAGGAGTTGGTTGAGAAAGGCGAGGTGGGGAGGTGGGTGGCCCTGGTAGGTGAGGTACCGAGTTGCTGGTCAGCATGTCCATCTGCAGATGCAGGCTTCTGTGAAGATTGGGCTGAAGGAAGAACTTTGTGCTAGGCAGAGGAGAAATCAATGACTTGCTTTGTGAATGGCCTTTGGGAAAGAACCCTGACTCTCCCAGTGATAAAGATGTGTGATCTGGAAGGGAAGAGGGGAGGTTAGAGAGAAGACCTTGGCAGGCCTCTCAAGTTGAGGATTCTCTTCTTAGCCACTTTTCTCCCTTAATTTAGTTCCTGTTCTTTCTCTTTTAGCTCCCAGGGTTGCTCGAACTCCTTGTGGAATATTTCCGACGTTGCCTGATTGAGATCTTTGGCATTTTAAAGGAGTACGAGGTGGGTGACCCAGGACAGAGAACACTATTGGACCCTGGGAGATTCAGCAAAGCGTCTAGTCCAGCCCCTGTGGAGGGGGAGGAGGAGGAAGACCTGCTAGGTCCCAAACTAGAGGAGGAGGAAGAGGAGGAAGTAATTGAAAATGATGAGGAGATGGCCTTTTCGGGCAAGGACAAAGCAGCCTCAGAGAATAGTGAGGAGAAACTGATTAGTAAGTTTGACAAGCTTCCAGTAAAGATCGTGCAGAAGAATGACCCGTTTGTGGTGGACTGCTCAGATAAGCTTGGGCGCGTGCAGGAGTTTGACAGCGGCCTGCTGCACTGGCGGATTGGTGGGGGCGACACCACTGAGCATATCCAGACCCACTTTGAGAGCAAGACAGAGCTGCTGCCTTCCCGGCCTCACGTGCCCTGCCTACCAGTCCCTCGGAAGTATGTCACGGCAGTAGAGGGCACACCAGGGACAACAGAGCAGGAGGGCCCCCCGCCTGATGGCCCTCCAGAAAAACGGATCACGGCCACTATGGATGACATGTTGTCCACGAGGTCTAGCACACTGACCGAGGAGGGAGCTAAAAGTGTAGAGGCCACCAAGGAAAGCAGTAAGTTTCCATTCGGCATCAGCCCAGCGCAGAGCCATCGGAACATCAAGATCCTAGAGGATGAACCCCACAGTAAAGATGAGACCCCACTGTGTACCCTTCTGGACTGGCAGGATTCCCTTGCCAAACGCTGCATCTGTGTCTCCAACACCATCCGAAGCCTGTCATTTGTGCCAGGCAACGACTTTGAGATGTCCAAACACCCGGGGCTGCTGCTGATCCTGGGCAAGCTGATCCTTCTGCACCACAAGCACCCAGAACGGAAGCAGGCACCACTAACTTACGAGAAGGAGGAGGAGCAGGACCAAGGGGTGAGCTGCAACAAAGTGGAGTGGTGGTGGGACTGCTTGGAGATGCTTCGGGAAAACACCTTGGTCACGCTCGCCAACATCTCGGGGCAGTTGGACCTCTCCCCATACCCCGAGAGCATTTGCCTGCCTGTCCTGGACGGACTCCTACACTGGGCAGTCTGCCCTTCAGCTGAAGCCCAGGACCCCTTCTCCACCCTGGGCCCCAACGCCGTCCTTTCCCCCCAGAGACTGGTCTTGGAAACCCTCAGCAAACTCAGCATCCAGGACAACAATGTGGACCTGATCCTGGCCACGCCCCCCTTCAGCCGCCTGGAGAAGTTGTATAGCACCATGGTGCGCTTCCTCAGTGACCGAAAGAACCCAGTGTGCCGGGAGATGGCTGTAGTCCTGCTGGCCAACCTGGCACAGGGCGACAGCCTGGCAGCCCGTGCCATCGCAGTGCAGAAGGGCAGCATCGGCAACCTCCTGGGCTTCCTGGAGGACAGCCTTGCGGCCACACAGTTCCAGCAGAGCCAGGCCAGCCTGCTCCACATGCAGAACCCGCCCTTTGAGCCAACTAGTGTGGACATGATGCGACGGGCTGCCCGTGCGCTGCTGGCCCTGGCCAAGGTGGACGAGAACCACTCGGAGTTCACGCTGTATGAGTCACGGCTGTTGGACATCTCGGTGTCACCGTTGATGAACTCATTGGTTTCACAAGTCATTTGTGATGTACTGTTTTTGATTGGCCAGTCATGACAGCCGTGGGACACCTCCCTCCCTGTGTGTGTGTGCGTGTGTGGAGAACTTAGAAACTGACTGTTGCCCTTTATTTATGCAAAACCACCTCAGAATCCACTTTACCCTGTGCTGTCCAGCTTCTCCCTGGGAAAAGAAGTCTCTCCTATTTCCTCTTTCCTCCCCCTTCTCGTCCCTTCTTCACCCTCACCTTTCTATTCCCTGTCCTCACTTTACTCCCCTCAGGACCCTGCCCTATTTGAAAAGACAAAGCTCTGCCTACATAGAAGACTTTTTTTATTTTAACCAAAGTTACTGTTGTTTACAGTGAGTTTGGGGAAAAAAAATAAAATAAAAAATGGCTTTCCCGGTCCTTGCATCAAGGGGATGCCACATTTCATAACTGTTTTTAATGGTTAAAAAAAAAAAAAAGGAAAAAAAAAGTACAAAAAAAAACCCTGAAGGACAAAAAAGGTGACTGCTGAACTGTGTGTGGTTTATTGTTGTACATTCACCATCTTGCAGGAACCGAGAAGTTCGCAGTTGTGGACAGACCCTGTTCACTGGAGAGGCCTGTGCAGTAGAGTGTAGACCCTTTCATGTACTGTACTGTACACCTGATACTGTAAGCATACTGTAATAATAATGTCTCACATGGAAACAAGAGAAAACGCTGGGTCAGCAGCAAGCTGTAGTTTTTAAAAATGTTTTTAGTTAAACGTTGAGGAGAAAAAAAAAAAAGGCTTTTCCCCCAAAGTATCATGTGTGAACCTACAACACCCTGACCTCTTTCTCTCCTCCTTGATTGTATGAATAACCCTGAGATCACCTCTTAGAACTGGTTTTAACCTTTAGCTGCAGCGGCTGCGCTGCCACGTGTGTATATATATGACGTTGTACATTGCACATACCCTTGGATCCCCACAGTTTGGTCCCCCCCCCAGGTACCCCTTTATAGTATGACGAGTTAACAAGTTGGTGACCTGCACAAAGCGAGACACAGCTATTTAATCTCTTGCCAGACATCGCCCCTCTTGGTGCGATGCTGTACAGGTCTCTGTAAAAAGTCCTTGCTGTCTCAGCAGCCAATCAACTTATAGTTTATTTTTTTCTGGGTTTTTGTTTTTGTTTTTGTTTTCTTTCTAATCGAGGTGTGAAAAAGTTCTAGGTTCAGTTGAAGTTCCTGATGAAGAAACACAATTGAGATTTTTTCAGTGATAAAATCTGCATATTTGTATTTCAAACAATGTAGCTAAAACTTGATGTAAATTCCTCCTTTTTTCCTTTTTTGGCTTAATGAATATCATTTATTCAGTATGAAATCTTTATACTATATGTTCCACGTGTTAAGAATAAATGTACATTAAATCTTGGTAAGACGTTTGTGAGGCTTTTTATTTTCAAACTGTTTAAAATCTTGACCTTTGGGGGGCTTGGGGGAACCCATCTTGTTCTTGCAAATCTCCCTTGGTATGTATGCTCTCTCCCTAAATAGTGACATCCTGGCCCCTGTCATTTCTGTACCATATTCCACTTGACCTTCCACGGTTAAGTCTGAATTTAAGAAAGCTCTGTAGCCTACTAGGCTGCTCTGTTCACAGGATTTCCCAGGCAAGAATACTGGAGTGGGTTGCCATTTTCTTTTCCAGTGCATCTTCCTGACCTGGGGAATCAAACCTGCGTCTCCTGCATTGGCAGGCGGATTCTTTACCACTGAACCACCAGAGAAACTAAAAAATCTTTTTAGCCTTTTGAAATAAAGTGGGTTCAAGTAGCCAAAGAAAGTAATGATACTCCAGAAAAAGGAACCTTTTGGAAATAGTTGGCAAAGAGTATCGTAGTTTTGGGTTTTTTTTTAGAAATATTTCCCCAGACTAGCTCTCTTCCCTGATTCCAGATTAGAGCATTCAGCTGTCTTCTTGACATCTCTGCTTGGAAGTTCAATCTGAACATGCCTAAAAAGCCCTGTCTTCCCCGAGAAGCCTCAGGAAATGGCAACTCCATCGTTTGGCCAAAGACATCCTTGACTCCTTTCATCCGTTGGTATTCTTCAAAAAATAATACTCAGTCCAGCTACTATCTCTGTAGTTCAAGAATCCATCGTATCTTTCTTAAACTTTTAAAATATCCTCCAAACTGGCCTCCCTGCTTCTGCTTTGCCTGGTGTTTGAACCTATTCTCAACATAGCAACCAGAATGCTCCCATTAAAATCTAAGATCAAAATCTTTCAGTGCTTCAGCCTTAACTCTGAATAAAAGTCCAGATCCTTATTATGACCTACATGGCCCTCAGTTATCTAGCTTGCTGTTACTTTTTGGTTTCTCTTCTCTCTTCCCCATTGCACATTCCACTATATATAGAGCTGTTTCCACCTTGGGACCTTTGCACTTATTGTTCCCTCTGTCTAGAATACTGTTTTGCCAGATAACTGTATAGCTAAAGTCCTCATCTCTTTTGGGTCTTTGTTCAAATATTGTCTCAGTGAGTCTTCCCTGGCTACCTTATTTAAAATAGTAATTTGGGACATCCTTGGTGTTCCAGTGGTGAAAATTCTGCTTCCACTGCAAGGGGTATGGGTTTCCATCCCTGGTTGGGGAAGTTCCACATGCCATGTGATATGATCCCAAAAAGGGGGAAAAAGCAACCTGTTCCCCTGCCTCATTTCTCTTCTCTGCTGGATTTTTCTTTATGGCACTTGTTACCATCAGACTTGTTGTATATTGTACTTACCTACTGTCTTCCACTGTAATTAATGTAAGTTCTCTGAGGACAGGGAATTTATTTAGTTCATTTCTATATTCCTCTCCTACAGAACAGCCTGGCACATTGTAGCCACTTACTAAGTAGTCGTTCAATGAAATGGTAGATGTTGGCCAGACACAGTTACTTTTACAAGGTTAATGTTGCAATATATAGTTTTTCTCTTCATGACTTCCTTAGGGACACAATGGAGAAACCAAAAGCAGTAGCAGAAAATGCTATTATCATGGACATTTAAAGTGAAACTTGAAACAACAGCTTTCTATTGAGTATCTACTTGTGTACCAAACATAGTACTGCAAATAATTCCCCAACAGTTCTGTGCCTGTGAGGTAAGTATTCTGGCTCCCATTTTACAGTTGAGAAAAGGAGCTTCTTTGAGCTCATACACAAAGGACCATGACTCCAAGGCCCATGTTCTTAATACACACTCCACCTCCTTCCTGGGTTGGAGGACAACCAGGAGTAACTGGATCTAGTTGTGGAGCACAGCAGGCAAGATTTGGTTTTTGTTGTGTTTAACATGAGGTAAAATTGTTCCATTGATTTCAATCAAGTGTTTGTCAAACTAAGTGTGGTTGTTAATATTTGGGTCAGGGACAGGAATGAATAGTTTGTATATTTCTCCATTGAGAGAGGGGGAAATAGAGACAACTGGCTAATGTTTGTCAACTAAGCTGCCTTACTAGAACTCTTGGGGGAAAAAAACTAAATGGCAAACTTTTCATACCTATATTTTGGCAAGTAATACTGCTAATGGGTATTTTTGCTCTGGGCCTCTGAAACTCCAGTTTCTAGTCAAGAAAGTGCATTTCTGGGCTATGTGTGGAACATTACCTAGGAGTTTGGTTTCCTGGGTTCCTTTCATCTGCTCTCCTGCAATGCAGGAGGAGCCTAGCCTGGTCTCCAATTTCTGACTGTAGTTACCACATGCAGAAAGAACTGCTGGCCACTGAGCTGTGAGTAATTTGCTTTGGAGAAGTAAATAGAACCTAGCCAGTGGAGAACCCAGGGGTGTGGCCAGCAGTTCTTTTCCCAGGCTCCTCCCTCCCCACCCCCCAAATGACCTTAACCTTCTTTCATAACTGGAGAGCTGCCAAGTCCAGCCTAAACAATACTCTCAACCTCATTGGCTCTTTCGCCCTGCAGCCACTACCACCCCCAAGTGGCTAAGGACCTTCCCACTAGGCCTCTCTGTGGGGTCAAGGCTTTCTAACTACTGAAAGGCAAACACCAAAGGGTGGAAAATATCTAGTATCCACGGCCTTTAAAGGATCAGCATTTGACTGCTGAAACTGACAGGAGGGTGGGGTCTCTGTCGCAGGGTGGATGGGCATCCTCAAGTGATACATATGGCAAGGACAAAAAGGATGCTTCCGGTGGTGCCACCCCTAGTTTCAAGATGGATTTTAGCGTCATCCAGCATCCTTGAAAACTGCCAATGAATGCCCACAAAAAGAATCCACATGAAAAGAAGCAGCATAAAGTTCTGGTAAGGCACATCTGCCTGTCCTCACAGGCATTAGCACTGCCTGCTAACAGTTGGCAGATCAGAGGCCAGTGTGGTCACTTTTGTCCCATAATGGCATGCCCTCAAAACCAAGATCAGCATCAGCTACTCCATCCTTCCCGTAGGATTGTGTTCTCAGGTACTCTGTCTTGTCCGACTCTGAAGGAAGTTTAGTAGTTCTCGTAGAGCACACGCTTCCTTGGAGCAACCTGACAGCTTACTTCTCTAGCTACCTTGCTTTGCTCCGCCATCACATTTGGAGATGGCCTTGGCCGTCTCTCAGTAATTTTGTCTCTAGACACTCCATGGTCCTAATCCTATGGAAACTACCAAACTTCCTTCACATCGTCAATGGGAAAATCACTTGCTCCCTTTTTTGTTCAGGGAGTTTTAATAGCCCAACTTTATCAAGCAATTTGTGCCAAGCGCTATAAAATCCTTGTAACAAACAATACCATCATGGATTATGATGTCTAGCTTCTTTGTGAATTGTATCATTTATCATTAAAAATAAGTCACCTTTGTTTCATTTAAAGATTAATTTTAAAAGGATACCATCATCTCCAAGAGGACAAGGACTCTGTCTTGTTCAGTGTTATGTTCTCATCCTCATTACACAGTAGTCCTATTTTGTCGAGTAAATCAAAAGGTAAAATTGGAATTTAGTGAAGGAAATAGTAGGTAGGAGCTGTTAAGACTTGGTGTGCCCTATGTAGAATTTTCAATATAGCCCATAAAGACCCATAGTTAAGTGAAAAAAGGAAGAGAGGGAAAGAGGTAAACCTGAGAAAGATTGAAAATAGCGTGGGGTGGTTAAAAAAAAAAAGGGGGAGGTTTTTAATTCAAATCCCACCTCTGCCGCTAGCTGTGTAACTTCAGAACTGTTCACTTTCACCTGAGCCTCAGTTTCCTCATCCATAAAGTGCAGGTTAAACAAACAGATGTATTCACTAGATCCTTACTGAGAACACACAATATACAAGGTACTAAGTGCTGGAAACACCTTGGTGAACAAGGCCCCCTTCCCCCCTATAGCACTTACATTCCTAAGAGGAAAACAAGACAATGAAACAAATACTTAATTCATGGACAGGACAACCAGGTGATCATAAATGCCATAAAGAGAGCAGAATTAGGGTGGTGGGAAGTACAGGGTGGTGATTGTGGTGAGGTAGACAGAGAAAGCTTCTCCAAGGAGGTGGCTTTTCAGCTGAGCCCTGAAGTGGGTTGGCCAAAGGGCAGCCAGTCGGCAGTGAAGCATTTCAAGCAGAGGAAACAGCAAGAGCATAGCCAGGCAAGTTCAAGAAAGAGAAATGTTCTAACTTTCTTACATTCTAGGATTCTAGAAACAGTGGTGTGCTGCTTACATTGTTTTAGTCAGAGATCTGTATTATGAAACCGTTTCTTGGTGGTGTGGCATATTTACTTCTTTAGGGAAGTGGCTGAGTGGTGTAGAATCTTTTGGGAGCCCTGGGGTAAGGCTCTGTCTCCGGGGCTCTCCCACAGCGCTGGCCGCTCAGCTGGCTCCCTGTGTGGCTGCAGGCTCCATTTTAGCAGCAGACTAACAGCAGACTAGAGAGAGAGCTGCCTCCTCCACTACTTACTCACAGCCCTGGAGGCCCAGAACCCCTCCCATCCCACCTAAGGCTTCCTCCATTCTGACAAGCCAGAGCCTTGTGAGCACAAGATTCAGCCTCCTTGTTTTCCAGTCGGAGCAGGAGCCAGAAAATGAAACAGGAAACAGAGCGGAAGAGGAGGGGGGTGGGTAGTAGAGAAGGAAGGGAAGGAGAAATTGCAAGAAAGTAGAGCTGAGGAGCTGGACAAAGTTCTACCTCTGAAGGGTGACAGTTGAGCTTTAAAAACAACATTCTGAATTGTCACAATAGACGCCTCTCCTTTTCACAAGTAGATTTTTGAGAGAATTTGGTGTGTGAACAGAGGGAATCTTAAGAATGCATGTCTTTTTCTATTGTGAATTCGGAAAGGAAGGAGAGTTGATTTCTCAGTTTTGTCCTTGCAGACACAGTACTGCTTGGAGCCTCAAAGACTTCTAGAGATTCAAGCAACAACCTTAGGCCTCAGTCACGAGTGTAACCCACAGCTTTGCCGACTCACTCACATGCCTCTGGAGCCGAGAACAAGGGTGTGTCAATGAGAAACCTAGGGTTCTAAGCTCCATTTCCCCCCGTCTCCAGCACTCCACGACTACAAAGTGATGGATCCACCTTACACACAACAAATATCTGAGGGCAATTTAGGTCTCAGGGCCTGAAATGAGCTATAAAGAATCCAAAGATACAGTCGCTGGCCCCCACAGAAGTGCTGTGAGCTGCCTCTCTTTGCCTGGAGAGATAGCAACCACCTCTTTTGTTCCCACCCACAGGAGTAGCTGTGGCGGAAGATAAACCCCTCCCTCAGCCAGGGCTGTGGCCAGAGGCTAACCCAGACCCTAGCTTCGTTTGGAGGGCAGATAACTGAAACCACAAAGGGCTCTGGAATCCTGAGAAACGAGAAATCCACCAACGGAGAAGGATTTATTATCTATTTCCTCTAAGGAGGGTGCAAAGTTGTTCTAACAGTTTCCGTTACAGGGGTACCAACTGGCCGCTCCTCCCTAACAGACGGTTTTGTTGAGTTAGCTTCTTTTTTCTTCTTTTTTGGCCCCACTTCCTGCGAGAAAAACGGCTTCAGTGAAGGAGAAAGGAGTCGTGGGGGGCGTTCTCTTAAGCTTCCTTCACCACCCTCATTAGCCACCTGACTTGGGGCTGAGGATTGAGGCAGGACAGAAGGTCCCTAGTAGCCGGAGGAGGGGAAAGTCAGGGGGAACCCCCACTTTCTTCACACCCAAGACGCGGGGTGCCGCTGCTGGCCACAGAAACCCCAAGAAGGCTTTTCTTTCTACTCAAACTACAGCTATTGTGTGCCAGGCCCTGTGCTGAGCTGTTCTTGCCTGACAGCAGGGAAAATGCGGCCCTGGCTTCCGTGAAGGGGCCGCAGGGCAGCCCCCGACTCCGAGGGCCTCGGCCCTCAAGGGAACTTATGGATGTTTGAGGGGTGGTTCGAACTGGGCCAAGAGCACTGACGCTGAGACAGCAGCCCTGGAGGACTAACTGAAGGCGGGGGAAGGGGCTGGCGGAGCGGAGACTCCTCAGGTGTCACCAGGGATGGCAGAGGTCAAGGCAGAGGGGCGCTGAGTCGCGGGGCTATACGTCCCCGCCCCGCTCTCCCGGAGTCAACATGGCCGCTGCGGAGGGGGGCGGGGCAGCTCCGACTCCCGGCAGGAGCGG
Source organism: Ovis aries (assembly GCF_016772045.2). Classification (NCBI taxonomy): domain Eukaryota; kingdom Metazoa; phylum Chordata; class Mammalia; order Artiodactyla; family Bovidae; genus Ovis; species Ovis aries. Next base: position 240,128,562 of record NC_056055.1, on the reverse strand, counting down.
GGCGGGGCCGCCGTCCGCGGAGCAAGTGCGCAGGCGCGCCCGCTCGGAGCCCCGGATGGAGGAGCTAAGGTTCGGGCCCCTCCTGAGAGGTTGAGACCCGCCGGCGCTGGGGACCCGGCGCCAGCCTCGGAGCCTAGGAGTTTTGAGTTGGCGGGGGTGGGGGGAGGGAAATCGTCAAACGGAGGCCGAGGGAAATGAGGCGGAGGCCGCCGAGAAGCGAAGAGCCCCGCCCCTCCGCCATAGCGGCCTCCCAGTGCCGCCTCTTCCTTTACAGCCTCCCGCCCTCCCCTGCCTTCCGGTCGTAGGCCGGGCCGGGCGTCGCCGGCCCCCTCAGGAGTAACCCCTGAGCTGTGGCCCTTTGGGCAGAGGAGATGCCCAATCTCTGCTTGGGACTCTTGTCGAAAAGGAAACGGCTGGAACGGGCTTCGGACCCGGGTGGGAGAGCAGAAGGTGGCCCCTGAAGCCGGCGGCCAGCAAGGCCTCTGGTCCCGAGGACCCTGGGTCCGAACAACACCCCTTGCCCCCGAGGATGTTAGTCTTACCCAGGGCGTCCAGGGCTCCGATTCAGCAGGTTTTCCTGTCTGCTCAGATGGGACCCTCCCTGCCCTAAGCATACAACAGCATGCGCTGTCACCTGACAAGTACTGAGCTTGGAGTTGGGAAATCCTGGCTCTGAAAGAGCGCATCCGCTTTGGCAGGGGTGAGGGCTGGTGGAAAGACTGATGTTTCGGACAGAAAAAAAAAAAAAAAAAAGACATTCTCCTTAAATATATCCTTGGGTGTGCCTCTTGATACTAGTGAGCCTCAGTTTCCACATCTGTAAAATGGCGATGGTAATTACACAGGGTCTAATGAGCTCTCTGTGTAAAAACTCTGGAGAGTTTTTATTACTCACTTACCTGGGGCCTATTTATCTCAAGGGAAAAGAAAGTAAAACTAGTTGCTCTGTAAGTGTCCTGCCAGTTCAGAGTCTGCTTTCGCAAAGGGGTTGTTGGGAAGTGAGGGCCGCAATTAGCTGAGAGGGAGAGCTCACTGGCTTTATTCTTGTTTTCACTTGGTTTGCCTGCAAACTAAGTGTAGGCTACACGTCTTCTGTGGTCGCTGGGTCTAGAGCTTGAGTCTGGAGAGACGAAAGGAAGAATGGAAGCCTGGTGAAGAGGCAGAGGTGGGTTATGTGCTTTTCTGTTCCCGACTCTTCTGCATGTGGGTGGGAAGTGAAGGAAGGGAAAAAGTGAATTCATCCTAGGATAAAGAACCAGCGGCCGTGTAAGGTTGGCTGTTCTTGTTTCTACGATTCCTCTCGATTCAGCGAGTCAGATATTGGCAATGTTGGGTAGATTCACAAACTACCGCTGTTCTCTGGGGATTTCGAAAGCTTGCCTTTGAACTGAATTTTGATGAGCAAACCGGTGTGGCGTTGGTGGCCCCTCCCTTCCTCCAGGCCTCCTGGTGATGGAGTAATCAACAGGCGCCCCCTTGTGCTGAAGAAAGAGAACTGCTGCTTCTGGAGAAATTGTATTTTCCTGTGGCTTCTGTGACTTTGTTTTGCTCTCAACGTGAGATATGGTGGGAGGAGTACTTGGAGCAGAGATTTTGTATCCAGAGCCAGTGAACTGGTGAAGCCATATCCAGTTCCTGCCACTTCCACTAAATCAGAACACAGGTTTAATGCGAGGCCCTGGAAGGACAGTTGGGAACAAGATAGACAAAGCCCCTGCTCTCATAAACAAATAAACAATAACTGTAAAGACAAGGAAGAGGGTAATGAGAGCATATCACATAGTCTAGTGAGGGTCACCGAATTCCAGAAACAAGTGATACTTAAAGGTTTGATTGGTGTTAAGAAAGGAAAGTCTTCCAGCCCTCCCTCTTAATTTTTCTGTGTAAGTACAATATTTTTCCTTTAGGGTTAGTTCTTCACCCCAAGTTGGTGAGCTGCCTGTGATGCTCCTGCCCTCCCTTCTGATTTCTGACTGGTTCTGTAAGAGCCATTGCTACTTCTGTGAACCCAAGGAATTGTGTTTAAAAAAAAAAAAGAAAGAAAGCCGTTAAGTGCATTCCTTCCCTCAGAATGGCTTTGCAGTTGTTTATACATTGCTGCCATTCCAATGAAGAGATGGGAAATAACAGTTTCTCCATCTGTAGTAGTCGGCTTTGTCGTCCCTCTCAGTTTGTTTTAGCAATATGAGCTGGCTGAAGTCCTGCTGAGTGGTGGTTTTCTTTTCCTTCTCCACTTAATTTAGCAGACCAACTGAACACACATCAGAGAGCTTAACTAGAGTGTGTAGTCATTATGGTCTTCCAGTTCAGTTCTGTGCCCCACTTTTGGGACTCTGGTTTGGGACCTAGTTTATTATTCTGGGCAAGAGGGAAAGGGCACACACCAAATAATAGCAACCGCAGTGTAGATTTGGTAGTACTTTTTTCACACTTCAGTCCATTTCGCCATCATGACAATTTCATGAGACAGACAAAAAGAGTCCAATCTCACTTACACCTAGAAAACTGAGGCTGAGAAGAGCAAAATGAAAACTTATGAATGAGAAAGTCAGGACTTGAACCCAGGCCTTTAGTTCCCACACAGGGGCTCTCAACAGGCTTTTAAAGGTTTTCTGTGAGCTTAGCTTTCCAGCTTCCTGCCTAGAGGAAGTGTGGAACTTCCCTTATAAGAATACAGTGCTTCAGAGTGACGGGAGGCAGTCCCATCTGCCTTTAAGATGCTTTTTCTTCATCTAGGAGGTTAGGTGGTTAAGTTTGCCATAATAATGCTGAAGCAGGAGGGTGTTTCTATGAAGAATGCTTTCAAGAATTGATTTTCTGCCCGTGTGTAACATTTCCTCCTTGGATTTTGGTGTTTAGAAGCCTGAGGGAGCTCAGCCCTGGCAGCAGGCCCCCTGAGTTCCTGGTGGTGAGAGGATGTGGCCCCTGGACCCATCCCGGAAAGAGGTCCTGGGGTTTGCAGTCAGCTGCCGTGTCCTGACTCTGGCGCTGCAGGTCAGTCTCTGATCTTTTGTCCCGAACATGCCGTTGCCACATGACTGAGCTAGATGCTAAGAATAGGCCTCATCTTTCGGTTTCCCAGATGTGCCCCTCCACGTGGTAAGAACTCTAGAGACCCAGACCACACAGCTGAAAAGTGGACAGGACTCTTAGAAGTGATCTATTAATCTCTTATGTTACACACGAAATGGCTGAGGCCCAGAAAGGGTCAATGGCTTCCTTAAAGTCACAAGACAAGTTAGAAAAGGGCCAGAATCATACCCCAGGTTTCCTTACCCCTGGGCTAGTGATCTTTCCACCAGACCACATTCTGTAACCTTTTGCCTTTAGGGTATGACAGCTCAAAGCATTATCCTGGGTCCCCAACCAGGAGGCTGAGCGCAGTATCAGTCAGTTGAGTGAAAGAGAGGGGCACTGTCCTAAGACCATCTGTGTTTATCTGTTTAGTCATGTGTCATCTATTCTTTCCCTAGCTGTGTTCCCTTCCTGTCTCACCTACGCACAACCTCCAATGCATTTTGCAACTCCCTTTCCCTTCCACGACTGCCCTTGATAGATATTTTAATCCGATTTCAGGTATATATGAACTATATATGGTGCCTAGCACAGTACCCACTGCTTGTAGGTCCACAGTATCTATTATTGTTGAATGTACGTCAGCAGTCTAGGGATGTTCTGTCAACATATTCTGTGTGCCTGTCATCATAAGCACATTCTCTCTGAGGCTCATAGCTGGTTCCTTTGTGGAAAACTCCTTTCCGCTCTCCTCCCCAAGTATATGCGGCATAACAGGCTCTGCTAGGTCCCAGGTTTAGTTAAAAGGGTCTTCAGCTTGAAGCCTAGGACTGTTGCCTGTGACTGTCAGTCCTCTCCCACTTGTTTTCTGTGTTCAAAGTAGCCTAGTAAAGAAATTGACCAAAAAAGGAAAGAGCCTTAAAAATGAGGTTGTACTCCTGTGGCCAGGCTTTGGAAAACTGACTTGATGATGGCTTTGAACCAGCATCAGCTGAGTGATTGGCAAAACTAAGGAAGCAGTGCTGTGACTGGATGGCACCTGGGATAGAGTACCAGGAAGCAGGGGTTCTAATTCAGGTGGTGATTTGGAAATAAGCATGTTTCCTCTGTGCTGTTCACTCAGCCACCAAATTTTATTAAGTTCCTGCTCTGTTCAAAGAATTGCTAGGTGGGAGTATAAAAAGTCACGATCTCTTTTCCCTTAAGTAGCTGACAATCTAATGGGGAAAAACACATTTAATAATAATGCTATTTCATTGTCCTCCCCTCCCCCACTGGCAGCTTTAAAACTCCTGGCATCAGGTTATATCCCCAGTTAACCCTCATTGTTTCTGTCATCTCTGCTAGTGACAGCTCATTCTTCCTCATTCCTTGAAGGTTTTAGCTCCTGATTCACTCTTGCTCTTTCCAGCATTACTGTGTATTTCTTGGTGGTTTCAATATTAATAAAGCTGATACATCTAACCACTATCTCCTATCTTTGCAGTTTACTCCCTCAGGACTTAGCCATTGATTCTAGCTCTGTTTCCCTGTCCCTCGCTCACCTTATGGCTTCAGCTCTGCTTCTTACCCAGCTTAGAGTCCATGGTCCACCATGCATACATGTACAACTCACTTGCTCCCTTCTTCCTGTCTTAATCACAAGACAAAAGCCCAACCTTGATGAAATTCAATTCCATGTGTACTCTACGCCTGCATCTGCTCAGAGAAAAGCATACGACTCTATTAACTAGTCTCTTTTTATTCAATACCATTAACCGAAGTGAGTCCTTAGTGCTGCCTGGCAATCTTAGTGTATTTCCCTGGTCCAGTCCCTACGTATTCTCTAAATTTTTCTGCCTATCAGAATCAGCTGGGAGGGCTAAAAACAACCTAAATGCCCAGGCTGTCGGAGAAGGCAGTGGCACCCCACTCCAGTACTCTTGCCTGGAAAATTCCATGGACGGAGGAGCCTGGTGGGCTGCAGTCCATGGGGTCGCTAAGAGTCAGACACGACTGAGTGACTTCACTTTCACTTTTACTTTCCTGCATTGGAGAAGGAAATGGCCACCCACTCCAGTGTTCTTGCCTGGAGAATCCCAGGGACGGGAGAGCCTGGTGGGCTGCCGTCTGTGGGGTCGAACAGAATCGGACACAACTGAAGCGACTTAGCAGCAGCAGCACCAGCAGCAGCAGCCCAGGCTGTACCCCATACTGGTTAAATCATTAATGTTGTGGAGCAGAGGAGAAACCCAGGCATCTTGTATTTGAAAATCCAGTGCACAGGCTATTTTGAGAGCTAGGGTCAGAAATTACTTTACACATTTTTTTTACTTCCTCAGGTCTCTAGCACCTTTTCTCTAGCTTGTTTTCCTGAATGAGAATTCAGGAAAATAGAAGCAATGAGAAGCAACCTTCTGAATTCTTCCTCCACAGCCATCCACAAACCTACATCGGCACCTCTGCACCTTCACTGCTGAAGGCGGCGTGAGCTGTCTCTCCTCTCTAAACTAAGGTCAGCTCCTCCACTTCCGTAGCAGATTCCATCCTCTTTTGCTTGCTCCATCAACCCTTCCCTTTCTCACTCGTGTACACAGTGGTTTCCGTTCTGCTGGATTATTCCTGTTGGCAAACAAATACCTCCCACTTAAAAAAAAAAAGATTTCTCTTGACCCCACAATGTCGTTCACCTACTACCCCATCTCTGCTCCCCTTTACAGCAAAAATCCTCCAAATAGTTGTCTGTATCTACTGTTTCCCTTCTCCCTTTCTCTGTTGAACCCAGTCTAGGCAGTCTTCTCTCTCCACTTCAGTGAAATAGCTCTCGTCATAGTCACTGGTGACCTTCATGGGATTGCTAAATCCAGTGGTCAGTTTCAGTTCCCATCTTACTTGGCCTGTCAACCACATTTAACAAAGCCAGTCACTCCTTTGCTTCGCTTGGTTCTGTGACGCTGTGCTCTCCTGTTTCTTCCCTACCTCACTGACCCTTCCTCCTTTACCATTATTGCTGGATCCTCACTCTCTTTGGGCCTCTAAATGTTGGCATGTCCAGGACCCAGTCCTCAGAGCTCTTCTTTTCTCTGTCTGCACTTCTTCCCTGGGTGATCTCTTTCAGTCTCATACCTTTTAGTACTATCCATCCACTTATGACTTCCAAATTTATATCTCCACCCCTGATGGTTCTCCTCACCCTCAAGATTCATATGTCTCACTGCCTCATTGACCTCTGCGCTGGAACATCTACTTCACACTGAACTCATGATTCTTCCCCAATGTGTCTTTTCTTCCTCATTTTATTAAATGGTAGTTCTTCCGCTTGCTCAACCAAAGTACTAGTTCTTCTTCATCCCACAGGCTCTCTTCAACGCCATCATCCCAGACCATCGTGCAGAAGCCTTCTCTCCTCCTCGCCTCGCCCCCTCTGGCTCTGCAGACCAACTCGTGGAAGGTCTTCTGGGTGGCCTGTCTCACTGGGACGCTGAACACTTCCTGTTCATTGCCGAGCACGGCTACCTGTATGAGCACAACTTTGCCTTCTTCCCTGGTTTCCCGCTGGTCCTGTTGCTGGGGGCTGAATTGCTGAGACCGCTGTGGGGGTTGCTGAACCTGCGGAGTTGCTTGCTCATCTCAGTAGCTCTGCTCAATTCCTTGTTTTCTGCGCTGGCTGCACTTGTACTTCATGACCTGGGCTGTTTGGTTTTGCACTGTCCCCGCCAGGCCTTTTATGGAGCGCTGCTCTTCTGCCTCAGCCCCGCCAATGTCTTCCTGACTGCTGGCTACTCAGAAGCTCTATTTGCTCTCCTGACATTCAGCGCCATGGGGCAGCTGGAAAGGGGCCGAAGCTGGACTAGTGGACTCTTTTTCGCCCTTGCCACTGGTGTACGCTCCAATGGGCTAGTCAACATTGGCTTCCTCATACATTCTCAGTGCCAAGGCTTTTTCTCATCTCTCACGGTGCAGAATGCTCTGAGACAGCTCTTGAAGCTGATGGGCTCTGTGTTCCTATCAGTGTTTACACTCGGCCTTCCCTTTGCCCTCTTTCAGTATTACGCCTATACCCAGTTCTGTCTGCCAGGCTCAGCCCACCCCATTCCTCAGCCCTTGCTGCAACTAGCTGTAGACCAGGGCTACCGAACTGCAGAGGGAAACAAGCCACCTTGGTGCTCCTGGGAACTTCCCCTAATATACAGCTACATCCAGGATGTCTATTGGAATGTTGGCTTTTTGAGATACTATGAACTCAAGCAGGTGCCCAATTTTCTACTGGCTGCACCGATGGCTGTATTGGTTGCCTGGGCAACTTGGACATATGTGACCACCCACCCTTGGCTCTTCCTTACACTTGGGATGCAAAGGAGCAAGAACAAAAGGACCCTAGAGAAGCCTGAACCTGGATTCCTCAGTCCTCGGGTGTTTGTGTACCTGGTCCACGCTGCAGCGCTGCTGCTGTTTGGCAGTCTATGCATGCATGTTCAGGTGAGGTGGACTCCTGGCTGGGAAAAGGTGTGAACACAGGCCAAACCCGCTGGTCAGGAACAGGCAAGACAGCTAACTTCTTCCATTTGAGTGACCTGTACCTAGTTTATTCATTCAGCTACTATTTGGGGGTGTTTTTATTGTGAGTCCCTGGGTCAGACCACTGAGAATAGAACATGAATAAGATAAGATTGCTGCCCTAGTGGGTCTTGCGGTCAAAATAGAGAGGCAAGACATTTAGCAAGTAAAAGGTAAAACGACAGTATAGTGGAATGGAAGAGGAGATCCTTTTGAGATAAAGTATTGTGGAAGCACGGAGGAGACAGTAGTCAACTGTCAAGGAGGCGAGGAGGGCATCGTATGTCGGCTGGGTCCTGAAGAGTAAGAAGGAATCCTGTTTAAGAAGCAGAGGATGAGCACTCTGGAAGATGGAAGGGCATGGGTGAAGACATGAGAGTCCTGAAAGGACCTGATCTGACTGAGTTACAGGGATGAGCACAGAGGATGTCTCTGGGACCTTCCCCTAACATAACCACTGTACCTGGAATGTCTCCTTGAATGCCAGCTTTCTGGGGTACTCTGAGCTCTGGCAGGGGCTCTGTTTTCAGAGGGGCCGTCTTGTGCGGTATTCGGTCAGTGGTGAGGATGGAGGGAGGTGGGAAGGGTTTGGTTGTATATCCAATTGGTTTGGTTCCTGGTTGTGGCCTCAGGTCAGCATGACCGCGGGGAAGTCTCCATACTGGTCATTCCTCAGCAGTTTCTGCCTCTTGGAGTTGCACATTGGCTGTCTCTAAAGTTCTCCGAGCTATATGAATAAGAGGCTCGGGGAAATAGAAAGTAGCATTCTGTGTTTGCAGCCAGATTAGCTACTGGAGTGAATGCCAGCAAAGCTTAGAGTTTCCAGAGATGAGGGAGACCATTTGGAGACCTGGCTTTGGACTCCCCCAGAGGGGCCGTGTTGAACCACAGGATACCCTGCCCCTTTGCTCCTGCTTTACCATCCCCAGGGCATGAAAGAACCGCTTCAGGTTCCCAGAGCCCCAGGGGCAGCCTAGAGCTTAATATTTATTTATTTATTTGGCTGCATCAGGTGTGAGTTGCAGTACTTGGGATCTTTAGTTGTGGCGTGTGGGATCTAGTTCCCCAACTAGGGACCGAACCCAGGCGCCCTGCATTTGAAGCACTGAGTCTTAACCACTGGACCACCAGGGAGGTCCCCAGCCTAGAGTTTAGAGTCCTGGTCCTGGGCTAAAAATGGACCCCATGGAGTTTTGAGTATTGATTGGCCCATTATTGTGGTAATTAGTCTGTAGCTGTGTTTACTTATAACATTGCAGTCACCTGGCTGGTGTTATACACAGCTTTATAAGGCAGATCCTAAGCTCTGCTGAATGAATATCTTTTCCAGCATAATGCATTCCTAGTCTGGGAGCTATAGTTTACCCAGAAGCAGGGAAGTCCCAGGCTCATCCCATCTGAGGCAGTGACATTCCAATAAATGTGTGGATTTCTCCCTCTTATGATTTCAGGTTCTCACCAGGTTTTTATGCTCCTCCACTCCTATTGTGTACTGGTTTTCAGCTCACTTGCTTCTGGATCAAGAACCGCTGCTGAGATCCCTAGAGGCTATGCCTGGGAAGCCTCCTGCAGGGCATCCCCCACCGGGACAAAAGGTCCCCAGAAACTCTATGATGGGACTCTTGTACAACTGGAAAACTTGTTCTCTGGTCACACGATGCATCCTAGGCTACTTCGTGACTTACTGGCTCTTGGGACTACTCCTCCATTGCAACTGGCTGCCTTGGACATAACCTGGAGACCTAGGGGACAGGCCTGAAGCAGATGTAACCAGGGTCTGAAAGTACAAATACATTCTGGGGCTGCCTGTGCTCCCTGGAATCCTTACTCTGTGCATTAGAACCTCTCTCTCTAGCTGAACATTGGTTAGGAATGGAAGAAGTGAAAGCCTCTAGAGAGCCCTTTCTGGTCCTTGTTGTGGTAAATTTTAAAGTAGTAACTGGTTTCTCTATAAAGGAAGAAATCTTATTCCAGATCTGTGTTGTCAGTCAACCTTAGCAGAGATAGTCTTAAGCTTACCACCTACCCACATGTAAATTTAAATATAAATTTCATCAAAGGCTCTAGCTGACAGGCTGGTCATAGTCCACACAGTGATGATGATGGAGGCCTGGACAGTGTGGCAGCAATAGTAAGTAACATGGGACCATCTTTTCTAAATGGGATGTTGTTTCTGATGAGTTTTTTCATGATTTGTTCACTTATTTATATGAAAAGTCTTACAAAGATATGCAAATTAAACAACTTTTGTTTATATCTGTAATGAATTACCTTTTTATTTTTATTGCTGTACTGGCTTGCAGGACCTTAGTTCCCCAAGCAGGGATTAAACCCGGGCTCCTGCAGTGAGAGCACTAAACTGGACTACCGGAGAAATCCCATAAATTATCTTTCAAAAAAAATAATACAGGACTTCCCCGGTGGTGCAATGATAAGAATTCGCCTGCCAATGTAGGGGGACACAGGTTTGATCCCTGGCCGGGGAAGATTCCCACATGCCATGGGTCAGCTGAGCCCGTGAACCACAACTGCTAAGCCCACATGTAGCAACTACTGAAGGCCTGTGCAACCTGAGCAGCCACCACAGTGAGAAGCTGTGCACCGCCATGAAGAGTAGCCCCTGCTCACTGCAACTAGAGCAAGCCCACAGATAGCCCACCGAAGACCCAGTGCAGCCAAAAATAATTTAAAAAATAAAGATTTACAAAATAATACAAATTAAGGGCTGAGACCCTGCCACATGCTCTGCATCAAGTTATTTGCGGGGGAAAGTCATGGTAAGAACACTGCATGAGGAGGCAGAAGGCCTAGATTCTGGTCCCCCAGGAAACCCCACTTAGCAGCTGTGCCCTAGGAAGAGCTTCCCGAGCCTCAGTTACCTCTCTGAAACTAAGGGGAAACTGTATTAGCCTACTGGAGAAAAATGCCCAGTTCTCCTGCTTTCAGCACTTAGAAGAAACTCTCCCTCTTCTCAGGTGCAACTCAGGAGTAACTTCAGTGACCTTTCCTTTGAATGAGGAAAAGCACTGACATTGGCAACTAAGGCTTCTGTTGTGTGTTAGTAAACCTGCCCAAGGCAACTAGATGTTCAGCTTGGTGAGCGGTGACTGGTTTTCCTTCCCTTCCAGAGTGCCTGTGCTTGCTTTATTAGTAGACAAGGATCAGAGGAACCGTCACCGCAGCAGGCGTTGATAAATTGTAGGTAAGTCCATGGTTGAATGAAATGGTATCTTCTGGCCCACGTTTGGTTATGGGCCTGTCTGTATAGTTGTAGTAAAAACCTTGATCCCTGCTGAGCTACTTTTTCTCAATTCTTTGAGCCAGGTAAGAGGTTCTGCATCATCACAACTCGTTCCCCATTTGAACCAAAAATTCCAGCAAGCAGAAACTTCAAAATAGATGGATAAGCAGCTTCTGGAGAGCCCTGTGAGAATTAGAATTACGACACACTCCCTCTGACCATGGCTGAAAGCTCAACTTGCCAGCTGAAGGGACGCTCCTGGCTGAGCCCCAGCACCCTCTGTTGGAGCTCCTAGTCAGCCTGGCCAATAAGCATTTCCCATCCATCGGCCCAGCTTTAGCACAGCTGAGAGAATTTGGTCCAAAGTCAAGTGCTTCTGAAAATGTACACACAGATCGGGACAGCCCTCTGCCTTCTGCCAAGACACCCGAGTGCCCTTGGCAAAAGATGATCACCCCTGCCCTAGTGTCCCTCCAGTTGGCAGAAACTGCTCCCTCCCTCCTCAGCAACAGCTGCAAGTCTGGGGCCTTCCACCCTGTGTGCAGGAAGAGTTGAGGTACTGAGTCAGCTCTTCACTGCAGAGGGAGGGGCGCTAGGCGGATTGCCCTCATGGATGCACCTCATTGCCGCTTTTGGCGGGTAATCAGGACCGATTATTCCCCTACTGGAAGAGGTGACTCAGACTCCATAGTTTAGGGGGTGATTTCACTGCTTTGGCAGCCTCAGCTTAACCTTCACACTGGATCTCATCACCCCGGAAACAAATGATTTCAAGGACCAGAAACCCTTATAAATTGGAACCTCTCCTTCTCAACTAATGTCAAGGAATTAAATCACTCTGGTATTTTGCAAAGACCAATCTAGTTACAGTTGATCGTAGAGGAGATAACTGAGAACCCCAGCTAGGTGGACACACCTGGTGTGACCTGGGACAGACACCGTTTTCCCTCTGACCTTGGAGGGATATAGTTGCTGTTCTCTAAGGAACTAAGGAATGGGCTGATTTTATGGCCAGCAGCTGTCTTTTTACTATCCTATTAACAGTCTTTAATAGTCTGGGAGAGGGACATGAAGGGCCCAAGTCAGGAAGCTTCCTGTTTACCCTGAGGTCTAACAATGCTGCAGCTGGGTTGGGCTTCTACAATTTCAGAGAAAAGTCATTTCCTTCTGAGACCCAGCTAAAACAGAAACCAGACCCTTCATGTACCTAGAAGTAGATGCTTTTTTGTTCTTTAATGAAGGTGGGAGGAGAAGGGAGTGTTTGACATGTCTTTACCAGCCTCCCTGGAAAAAAAAAATCACTTTTCTTGACCCAGCCCTCTCACCTTCATCTAAAACATGTAGTGTGTGCAGGCTTAGGGGATTTGAAACTGATTCTTTGAGCAATTGTTTAGTAATGCCTATTTTGGGGGAATAAGACTGGCGTGCCTCTTGTCCTCAAATAGCTGTTTGATAGAGTTTCTAGCAGAAACACAGGACCATTAATCAAGGGAAAAACTGATAAATTCTGGGGAATGAAGAGACACTTAAAAACTTCTTGCTCTGTATTTCTCTACTTGAACTTATCTGTGATGAGGATGAATTTTACTTAGGAAAGAGTAAGTGTGATATAAGAATTGGTGGTGTTTTAATCACTCAGTCGTGTCTGACTGTTGCGACCCCATGGACTGTAGCCCGCCAGGCTCCTCTGTCCATGGGATTCTCCAAGCAAGAGTACTGGAGTGGGTAGCCATTCCCTTCTCCAGGGGATCTTCCTGACCCAGGGATCGAACCCACATCTCCTGCATTGCAGGCAGATTCTTTACTGCTGAGCCACCAGGGAAGACCCCACATTACAGAGTTAGTACACTGTAAATTCACACAAGATGGAAGTCCCTCCCAGCTTGAAATACTTGAAAAGACTTCACAAGGGATAGACTTTGAAAGTTAAGGCCAGAGAATGAGTATAAGAAACAGGAAACAGAACAGAATAAGGAGGGCTCAGTTTGAGTGGAACTTGAGGTGTGTCTTTGAGATCTAAGCCTTGAAAGCCACAAGCTCAGCTCCACTGCGTACTAGCTGTGTAAAGGTGAGCAAGGCACTGAATCTCTAGGCCTCTGTTTGCTCATCTGTAAAACGTGGATAACACGATCTACCTCATAGATATGAATAATGACATTGTTTGTCTCATAGGGTTGTTGTGCAAATGAAAAGGACTAACCAAGGAATAGCTGCATTTCGGACATGTTGAGTGTACAGTGCCATCAGCACATTCATATGCCAGGAAAGGTGGAACTGGAGACAAAGAGGGGGGCCAGGGAGCTATCCACACTGACAGGATAATTACAGCAGCCACGATATTGGATGGGATGTCTCTAAAATGGGGGTGATATCACTTACTGTACAGAGTAGTTATGAAGATTCAATGAGAAGCCTGATAAAGCACTAGCATAGCACCTAGGGCATAGGCGAACTTCATGAACGGTAGCTATTTTTATTGTCATTATCATCATCATCATCGTCATTGTTACTGAAAGACCAGGAACAAATAGTATCAGGTGGAAAAGAGAGTTTCAAGAAGAAAGAAATGGGGATTTCCCTGGAGGTCCAATTAAGACTTGTTTGATCACTGGTCAAGGAACTAAGATCCCACATGCGGTGCTGCATGGCCAGAAAAAGAAGAAAGAAATGGTTACCAGGCTCATACGCTGTTAGGGAAAGGATGAGAAAAGCTATTGAGTTTAGGTATTGGGATATTAATCAGGGTAGGCTAACTGCGGTAACAACTCCCCAAACTCAGTGGTTTAATAATAAAAGACTTTTCTTGCTCACATCATAGTCTAGTAGAGATTTGGGGAGGGATGCCTGCTCCACCAGGTCATTTGGGACCCAGGCTGCTTCCATTTCCTGACCCTGCCGTCCTTCAGATAGATGCTCAGAGTCCTCTGCTTGCAGAGAAGTTTTCAGGGTCCAGAGCTGGGAGAGCTGTACGTCACTTTCACTGTCATCCCATTGACTGGAACTCAGCCATATGGCCACATCTAACTCCCAAGGGAGGCTGGGAAGTAGAGCTGCCAGATAAAATATAGGATGCTCAGTTAAATTTCAGGTAAATGACATATATTTTTTCAGTATAATTATGTTCCAAATATTGTAGGAGACATGTAAGAAGTTCTTCATTGTTTATCTGAAATTCAAATTTAATTGGGTATACTGTATTTTTATTTGCTAAATTGGCAACCCTAGTGGGAAGTGAAGTCTGGCTATGAGTTTAGGACAAAGAGAACACAGATATTTGTGTGTCACAGTATGCCTCAGTCTGTGTTTCTGAACCAAATGCCTGTTTCTGCCCTTCCCATAGAAAGAACAGTTACCCTTCCCAAGGGAGATTCTCCCACATCCCATCTAGTTACCCTATTCAGCTCCAGATCGCTCAGCCATCTTCTAATATGGTTCCTTACGGTGATTATGAACTAAAAAACCAAGTTATCCCTGGGTAAAGATTCTTAAAAAGAGTGGATATATGTATATATATAACTGATTCAGTTTGCTGTACACCTGAAATTAATACTGTACTGTAAATCAACTATGTTGTTGTTATTTAGCCACTAAGTTTGGTTCAACTCTTTGCGAGCCCATGGACTACAGCCCACCAGGCTCCTCTGTCCATGGGATTTCTCAGACAAGAATACTACAGTTGGTTGCCAATTCCTTCTCCAAGGGATCTGCCCCAACCCAGGGATCAAACCCGCATCTGCTTGGCAGGCAGATTCTTTACCACTAAACTATCTGGGAAGCCCCAAATCAGCTATACTCCAAAAAAAAAAACACACCCATAAGAAAAAGTTTGGTGGCATTTTCTTGTGAATCCATGTGCTCCTTTGTTGGGAGTTTTTATCCATACCCTACAAGAAAATATGCAATGATAGAGCAAGAATAGGGTAACCTCAGTGTAAGCTCCTATTCAGAAAAGGAGAGAATGGAAGATGTAAAACTGTCACTTCCAAAGCAGTTCTGAATCTCTAATGGTCAGACTTGTCAAAGCTCTCTTCCCTGGGCCTGGGGAGAGTTCCTTGGTTAACCCTGACTTGCTCTCGGAAAGACTCTTTTGTCTGTTGTTCTCCACTGTTCTCACAGCTCCTGGCTTTTTTATCCTTCATGACCACACAGGAAATGGGCTTTGGGAAGTATGACCTCCTTGGTGAACGTTCAGCCACTTCTTGCTGGTACAAGCAATGGAGAGTCTAAAAGTTACTTTAAATCTTGGCTAGCCAAAAGCCTATGTATGTGTGTGGGGAGGAGGTAAGATATGCATAACATAAAGTTCATCGTTTTAACCATTTTTAAGTATAAAGTTCAGTGGCATTAACCATCACCACTTCAAGGTTCATCCATATTACAGAAGGTGTGAAAATTTCCTTTTTTATATAGAATGGATAAACAAGTTCCTACTGTATAGCACAGGGAACTATATTCATATCCTAGGATAAACCATAATGGAAATGAATATAAAAAAGAACATATAGGGAGTTCCCTGGTGGTCTAGTGGTTAGGATTCCAGGCTTTCATTGCCATGATCCAGGTTCAGTCGTTAGTCTGGGAACTGAGATCCTACAAGCTCTGCAGTGCTGCCGAAAAGAAAAAAAAATGTAAAGAATGTATGTATGTGTATAACTGAGTCACTTTGCTGTGCAGCAGAAATTAACTTTGAAAATCAATTATGCTTCAATAAAAAATAGATTTAAAAATACTTCCATTCTTTTTAAGGCTAAATGACATTCCATTGTAGGTATGTTATTATTGTTCAGTTGTTCAGTCATGTCTGACTCTTTGCAACCCCATGGACTACAGCACGCCAGGCTTCCCTGTCCTTTACCAACTCCCAGATTTCTCTCAAACTCATGTCCATTGAGTCAGTGATGCCATCTCACCATCTCATCCTCTGTCGTCCCCTTTTCCCCTGCCTTCAATCTTTCCTAGCATCAGGGTCTTTTCCAGTGAGTCAGTTCTTCGCATCAGGTGGCCAAAGTATTGAAGTTTCAGCTTCAGCATCAGTCGTTCCAATGAATATTGAGGACTGATTTCCTTTAGGATGGACTGGTTGGATCTCCTTGCAGTCCAAGGGACTCTCAAGAGTCTTCCCCAACACAGTTCAAAAGTGTCAGTTCTTCGGTGCTCAGTTTTCTTTATGGTCCAAATCTCACATCCATACATGACTACTGGAAAAACCATAGCTTTGACTAGATGGACCTTTGTTGGCAAAGTAATGTCTCTGCTTTTTAATATGTTCTCTAGGTTGGTCATAGCTTTTCTTCCAAGGAGCAAGCATCTTAATTTCATGGCTGCAGTCACCATCTGCAGTGATTTTGGAGCCCAAGAAAATAAAGTCTGTCACTGCTTCCATTGTTTCCCCCTCTATTTGCCGTGAAGTGATGGAAATGGATGCCATGATTTTAGTTTTTTGAATGTTGAGTTTTAAGCCAACTTTTTCACTCTCCTTTTTCACTTTCATCAAGAGTCTCTTTAGTTCCTCTTTACTTTCTGCCATAAGGGTGATGTCATTTGCATATCTGAGGTTATTGGTATTTCTCCCAGCAATCTTGACTCCAGCTTGTGCTTTATCCAGCCTGGCATTTCACATGATGTACTCTTCATGTAAGTTAAGCAAGCAGGGTGACAATATACAGCCTTGATGTACTCCTTTCCCAATTTGGAACCATGTCTGGTTCTAACTTGCTTCTTGACCTGCATACAGATTTCTCAGGAGGCAGGTCAGGTGGTCTGGTATTCCCATCTCTTGAAGAATTTTCCACAGTTTGTTGTGATCCACACAGTCAAAGGGTTTGGTGTAGTCAAGTAAGCAGAGGTAGATGTTTTTCTGGAACTCTCTTTTCTTTTTTGATGATCCAGTGGATGTTGGCAATTTGATCTCTGGTTCTTCTGACTTTTCTAAATCCAGCTTGAACATCTGGAATTTCACGGTTCAAGTACTGTTGAAGGCTGGCTTGCAGAATTTGAGCTAGCAGTGAGATGAGCTCCTGTCTAGTCAAAGCTATGGTTTTTCCAGTAGTCATGTATGGATGTGAGAGTCGCACTATAAAGAAAGCTGAGCGCCAAAGAATTGATGTTTTTGAACTGTGGTGTTGGAGAAGACTCTTGAGAGTCCCTTGGACAGCAAGGCGATCAAACCATTCAATCCTAAAGGAAATCAGTCCTCAATATTCTTGGAAGGACTGATGCTGAAGCTGAAACTCCAATACTTTGGCCACCTAATGCGAAGAACTGACTCACTGGAAAAGCCCCTGATGCTGGGCAAGATTGAAGGCAGTAGGAGAAGGGGACAACAGAGGATGAGATGGTTGGATGGCATCACCGACTCAGTGGACATGAGTTTGAGCAAGCTTCAGGAGTTGGTGAAGGAAAGGGAATCCTGGCATGCTGCAGTCCATGGGGTTGCAAAGAGTCGGACACACCTGAACTGAACTGAGATGAGTGCAATTGTGCAGTAGTTTGAACATTCTTTGGCATTGCCTTCTTTGGGATTGGAATGAAAACTGACCTTTTCTAGTCCCGTGGCCTCTGCTGAGTTTTCCAAATTTGCTGACATACTGAGTGCAGCACTTTCACAGCATCATCTTTTAGGATTTGAAAGAGCTCAATTGGAATTCCATCACCTCCACTAGCTTTGTTCATAGTGATGCTTCCTAAGGCCCACTTGACCTAGAGCCAGGATGTCTGGCTCTAGGTGAATGATCACACCATCGTGGTTATCTGGGTCATGTTCCCTTGGTATCTCTAATTTTCTTGAAGAGATCTCTAGTTTTTCCCATTCTATTGTTTTCCTCTATTTCTTTGCATTGTTCACTTAGGAAGGCTTTCTTACCTCTTTTTGCTATTCTTTGGAACTGTGCATTCATATGGGTGTATGTTTCCTTCTCAGAGTGCTGCTGCTGCTGCTAAGTCATGTCATTCGTGTCCGACTCTGTGCAGCCCCATAGACAGCAGCCCACTAGGCTCCCCCGTCCCTGGGATTCTCCAGGCAAGAACACTGGAGTGGGTTGCCATTTCCTTCTCCAATGCATGAAAGTGAAAAGTGAAACTGAAGTTGCTCAGTTGTGTCCGACTCTTAGCGGCCTCATGGGCTATAGCCTACCAGGCTCCTCCGTCCATGGTATTCTCCAGGCAAAAGTACTGGTGAAAGGGCAAAAAGATATAACAATGAAATGTTATTGTATTTATTCCATGTATTGTCTTCTATGTATTGTGTCTATTTGTGTGTTGATGGATATACTTGGATAGCGCCACCTTTTGGCTATTTCAAATAATGCTGCTAGTGAACATTGAAAAGTGGTTTAAGAATTTGTCACTCAGTCTTGCCCGACTCTTTGCGACCCCATGGACTGCAGCCCACCAGGCTCCACTGTCCATGAGATTTTCCAGGCAAGGATACTGGAGTGGGTTGACGTTTCCTTCTCCAGGGGATCTTTCCAACCCAGGGTTCAAACCGGGGTCTGCTACACTGCAGGCAGATTCTTTTCTGACTGAACTACAGGGGAAGCCAATTGAAAAGTAAAAGTGAAAGTCGCTCAGTCCTGTTCAGTTCTTTGCAACCCCATGGACTATACAGTCCATGGAATTCTCCAGGCCAGAATATTGGAGTTTGGAGCTTTCCCTTCTCTAGGGGATCATCCCAGTCCAGGGATCCATCCCAAGTCTCCCACATTGCAAGTGGATTCTGTACCAGCTGAGCCACCAGGGAAGCCCAGGAGTACTGGAGTGGGTAGCCTACTGCTTCTCCAGTGGATCTTCCTGACTCAGGAATTGATCCAGGATCTCCTGCATTGCAGGCAAATTCTTCACCAGCTGAACAATCAGGGAAGGCATATGAACATTACAGTTGCCTGTTTCCAATTCTTTGCGGTGTATACTGAGAAGTATATAGTACTGGATCATATGTTCATCCTTTGCTGCTGTTGTTGTTGTTTTAGGAACTGCTAGGCTGTTTCTCGGAGAAGGCAATGGCACCCCACTCCAGTACTCTTGCCTGGAAAATCCCATGGACGGAGGAGCCTGGTAGGCTTCAGTCCATGGAGTCGCTAAGAGTCAGACACGACTGAGCGACTTCACTTTTACTTTTCACTTTCATGCGTTGGAGAAGGAAATGGCAACCCACGCCAGTGTTCTTGCCTGGAGAATCCCAGGGACAGCAGAGCCTGGTGGGCTGCTGTCTACGGGGTCGCACAGAGTCGGACACGACTGAAGCAACTTAGCAGCAGCAGCAGCAGCAGCAGCATGCTGTTTTTCACAGCAGTTGCACCATTTTGTATTCCCAGTAGCAATGCACAAGGATCCAGATTTCTCCACATCCTCACCAACACTTATTTTCCTTTTTCGTCCCTTCTTCTATTTTTTTTTTTAAATACTAGCCATCCTAGTGGGTATGAAGTGGTATCTCACTGTGGTTTTGATTTGCATTTCCCTCATAACTAGTGATGTTGAGCATCTTTTATGTGCTTATTGACCATCTGTATACTTTTGGGAAAGTGTCTGTTCAGACCCTTTGCCCGTTTTTTATAATTTCAGTTATTTACTTTTGGCAGTCCTAGGTCTTCGTTGCTCTGCAGGCTGCTCTCGAGTTGCGGTGAGCAGGGCTGCTCTCTGGCCGCAGCCTGCAGGCTTCTCACTGCGGTGGCTGCTCTTGCTGCTGAGCACAGCCTCTAGTGCACGGGCATCTGTAGCTATGGCTCCTGGGCTGTAGAGCCCAGGCTCAGTGTGGGTGGTACACAGCCTTAGCTGCTCCATGGCGCATGGGATCTTCCTGGATCAGGGATCGAACCCATGTCTCCTGCGTTGGCATGCGGATTCCTTACCGCTGAGTCGCCAAGGAAGCCCTGCTCATTTTTAAATTGGGTTGTTTCTTTGTTGTTGAATTGTTGAAGTTCTTTATATATTTCGGATGTTAATCAGATATGTGGTTAACAGATATTTTTTCCCATTTCATGTGTTGCCTTTTCACTCTATTGATAGTGCCCTTCAGTGCACAAACTTTTTAGTTTTGCTGAAGTCCAATGCATCTGTTTTTCTCTTATTGCCTATGCTTTTGTTATCATATGCAGAAAAGTCATCACCAAATCCAGTATCATGAAGATTTTGCCTTATGTTTTCTTCTAAGAGTTTTATAGTTTTAGCTTTTATGTTTAGGTCTTTTATCCATTTGGGGTCCAATTTTGTATGTGGAATAAGGCAAAGTTCTTACTTTCTTATACATGTGAATATCCAGTTTTCCCAGCACTATTTATTGAAAAGACTGTGCTTTCCCCATTGAAAGGTCTTGGAATCCTTATTAAAATCATTTGACTATATATGCAAGGGTTCCTAAGCTGTCTATTCTACTCCGTTCTTCTATATGCCTCTCTTTATGCTGGTACCACACTGTTTTGATTACTGTAGCTTTGTAGTAAGTTTTGAAATCAGGAAGTGTGAGACCTCCAACTTTACTCTTCTTGTTCAAAATTGTTTTGGCTATTCAGGGTCCTTTGAGATCTCCTGTTATATTTATGTTGTCAAAGTTTTTTTGTTGTTATTTTTCAATTTAGGCTCATGGTTTCTTTGACAATACCATTACCTCAAAATATTTTTGGTGTGTAAGTCAGAATTCTCCAGAGGAAACATAACCAATAGGATTGTGTGTATATGTGTGTATCTATACCTATCTATCTATCCATCTGTCTATAGAGAGATTTTAATGAATTGGCTCATATGATTGTGGAAGCTGGCAAGTCCACAGTCTGCTGGGTAGGCCAGCAGCTGGAGACCCAGTAGAACAATTGACGTAATTCAAGTCTGAAGGCACTCTACTGGCAGAATTCCTTCTTTCTCAGAGAAAGTCAGTCTTTTTTCTGTGAAGGCCTTCAGCTGATTAGATGAGACCCAGTTAATTTATGGAGGATAATCTGCTTTACTCAAGTCTTCTGACTTAAATGTTACTCTCACCTGAAAAGTACCTTCACAGAAATGTCCAGTATATTTGACCAAATATATGTATACTGTGGCCTAGCCAAGTTGACACAAAATTAGCACAATAGATTTCTGCTCTATTTGCTTCTAGTCAGATCCATGTGACACAACCACTCTCCTTTTCTAGATAGAATTTTCAAGCTGACATATTTATCTCCTCCATAGCCCCTTGCCTCACTTCCAATGTAATGATGGCTACATTGAGGTCATCTGAAATAATAAGTGGGAAGGCCACAGTCTTCATCTGATATTTGCCTTAGAGATGACCACATCTTTCAACTCATGTTGTCTGAGAACTTTTTCAATCTTATACAATTTCTAGTCCAGAAACAGTCACTTTTAGTGACCCTGAGAGGCCCATCGTTTTTGGACTTCCTCTGCTTGAAAAATCAGCTAATCCTCACTTAAATTCACCTCTTTCTTCCAATACTTTATGAAGGTACCTGTGCTAGTTATTAAGTTATTGTTTTAGCTCCAAATCCACCCTTCTACTTTCTGCTATGAGATACTGGAGCTGGGACTTTGCAAATCACATTGCTATTGTCAGCGGGCTCTATGTTTGACTCTGCCAATAAAGGCCACTAGAGGGAGATAGTGAGGTCAGAGGAGGAGGAAAAGACTGCTGTCTTCAGTTTGCTTCCTGTTCCTGTGAGATCATCCTAACTGTGCTCCTTCACCCCAGCAGCAGCAGTGTCGTCCTTTAGCAGCAGCTGAATCCACTTGCAGTTTTTTCCAAAAATTGCAGACCCCGCTTCATGGCGTACCAATCAGAGACACCAGCACCATCTGTGTAGCACCTCTTTCTCAGAAGTGTTGGTCTCTCCTCTACCAACACTAGACTTAGAGGTCTGAGTTTCAACTCTGAAGGACCCCTCTTCTAAGTTTCCAAGTTTTAGTAATTCCAAACTCTTCCTTCTGTTCTCCTAGTCCTAGCAGTTTAGATGCCTCTTACTGTTGCTGCCTCCATAGAATCTGTTTTCTTTTCACCGTTTCAGATAACTAATAACAATGTTATACCTAGAATGGCTAACCATTCTGTTTATTACATTTTCTCCAGTGACTTGTGTGGTTTCTTTCTCATTGGGAGGACCCTGAGGGGTACAGAAATTGGCGCTAGGAGGGGTCCCAGGGAATCGACTCAAAAGATGGGATTAGGGAACTGTTTTGGTTGTGTCTTTGGGTTTGAATGTGTTGAGCTTCTTGCCAGTGAGAAATGTGATGCTGCTAATTCATGGCATGCTGTGGCAACATGACTAATCAAATTATCCCCTGTGGTGATTTGTGATGAGTGCTGACCAAAGCTAGTGCCTTGGGGCCCAAGTGGTTGTTGCACTTGACTTATGGCAGTGAGGATGGCTACAGGGACTGTAGTGGTGATGGCCACAGAAGGAATTCTGAGAGCATCAGAGTCCTTGCGGAAAGAAAGTGACAAGCTGGGGCCTTTAAACTCTCAGCTCAAATCATGGTCAGAGAGTCACAGAGCTTCCATGATAGCCCATGAAAGATCTCTTATTTCTTATAGTCACCAGACTTATTTGCTACAAGTAGAACGAAAATATAGTGCATGTTGTTGAATGTGATCAGTTGAATTCAGTCTTACTAAGCCTTTCCTGTGACTGAGAAGGAATGGGACCTTGAAACTTGGAATGGACACATCTGGCTTGATATTCTCCTAGGTTCTCAGAGTCTCCTTCATTCCACAAGCAGATGGGACGAAGAGCAGCGATCAGCACTTGCGAGTTTTATGAGACAGCCTATCACTTCTGGCTTTCCTGGTGATTCAGTGGTAAAGAATCTGCCTGTCAATGCAGGAGACACAGGTTCGATCCCTGGGTTGGGAAGGTCTGCTAGAGAAGGAAATGGCAACCCACTCCAGTGTTCTCATCTGGGAAATCCCATGGACAGAGGAGCCTGGTGAGTTACAATCCAGTGATCGCAAAAGAGTCAGACACGACTGAGCGACTAAACAACAAATGCCACTTCCGCTCACATCCCACTAGCCAGGAGCCAGGGTCTCTCTGTAGCAGAGGCTGGGAGCTGTGGGCCTTGATGAGAATGGGCAGTTTATACCACACTAAATGGGCCACTGGGATCCACTGGAGACAGAATTCTTGGGGGAGTGACGTAGAAGCCAAGCTGCAAAAAGCTAAGAAATGATTAAGTGACAAGGAAGTAGTAGCTATTCTTACTAAAGAAGTAATAGCTACTCTTATTTAATAAGAGTAACTAATGCTCAAAATTCTCCAAGCCAGGGTTCAGCAATACGTGAACCGTGAACTTCCAGATGTTCAAGCTGGTTTTAGAAAAGGCAGAGGAACCAGAGATCAAATTGCCAACATCTGCTGGATCATGGGAAAAGGAAGAGAGTTCCAGAAAAACATCTATTTCTGCTTTATTGACTATGCCAAAGCCTTTGACTGTGTGGATCACAATAAGCTGTGGAAAAGTCTGAAAGAGATGCGAATACCAGACCACCTGACCTGCCTCTTGAGAAACCTGTATGCAGGCCAGGAAGCAACAGTTAGAACTGGACATGGAACAACAGACTGGTTCCAAATAGGAAAAAGAGTACATCAAGGCTGTATATTGTCACCCTGCTTATTTAAGTTATATGCAGAGTACATCATGAGAAACGCTGGGCTCGAAGAAGCACGAGCTGGAATCAAGATTGCCAGGAGAAATATCAATAACCTCAGATACGCAGGTGACACCACTCTTTTGGCAGAAAGTGAAGAGGAACTAAAAGCCTCTTGATGAAAGTGAAAGAGGAGAGTGAAAAACTTAGCTTAAAGCTCAAATTCAGAAAACTAAGATCATGGCATCTGGTCTCATCACTTCATGGGAAATAGATGGGGAAACAGTGAAAACAGTGTCAGACTTTATTTTGGGGGGCTCCAAAATCACTGCAGATGGTGACTGCAGCCATGAAATTAAAAGATGCTTACTCCTTGAAAGGAAAGTTATGACCAACCTAGACAGCATATTCAAAAGCAGAGACATTGCTTTGCCAACAAAGGTCCGTCTAGTCAAGGCTATGGTTTTTCCAGTGGTCATGTATGGATGTGAGAGTTGGACTGTGAAGAAGGCTGAGCACCGAAGAATTGATGCTTTTGAACTGTGGTGTTGGAGAAGACTCTTGAGAGTCCCTTGGACTGCAAGGAGATCCAACCAGTCCATTCTGAAGGAGATCAGCCCTGGGTGTTCATTGGAAGGACTGATGCTAAAGCTGAAACTCCAATACTTTGGCCACCTCATGCAAAGAGTTGGCTCATTGGAAAAGACTCTGATTCTGGGAGGGATTGTGGGCAGGAGGAGAAGGGGACAACAGAGGATGAGATGGCTGGATGGCATCACCGACTCGATGCACATGAGTTTAAGTGAACTCCGGGAGTTGGTGATGGACAGGGAGGCCTGGCGTGCTATGATTCATGGGGTCACAAAGAGTTGGACACGACTGAGCGACTGAACTGAACTGAACTGAGTGAGAGACAAGAATGGCAGAAAGCAAAGAGGAACTGAAGAGCCTCTTGATGAGGGTGAAAGAGGAGAGTCAAAATGCTGGCTTAAAACTCAACATTCAAAAGACTAAGATCATGGTGTCTGGTCCCATCACTTCATAGCAAATTTTATTTTCTCGGGCTCCACAATCACTGGGGACAGTGACTGCAGCCATGAAATTAAAAGAAGAAAGCTATGACAAACTTGCTCCCTGGAAGAAAAACTATGACAAACCTAGATATAATGTTAAAAAGCAGAAACATCACCTTGCTGACAAAGGTCCATATAGTCAAAGCTACAGTTTTTCCACTAGTCATGTACGGATGTGAGAGCTGGATCATAAAGAAAGCTGAGCACCAAAGAATTGATGCTTTGGAACTGTGGTGCTGGAGAAGACTCTTGAGAGTCCCTTGGAGTGCAAGATCAAACCAGTCAATCCTAAATGAAATCAATCTTCAATTCATTGGAAAGACTGATGCTGAAGTGGACGCTCCAATACTTTGGCCACCTGATATGAAGAGCCAACTCATTGAGAAGACCCTGATGTTGGGAAAGACTGAGGGCAAGAGGGAAAGGGGGCTACTGAGGATGAGCTGGTTGGATGGCATCACCAACTCAGAGGTCACGGGTTTGAGAAAACTGGCAGATAGTGAAGGACAGGGAAGCCTGGCATGCTGTAGTCCATGGAGTAGCAAAGATTCGGACATGATTGAACTACTGAAAAACAACAAATGAGAGGGAAAAAGATAAATCTGAAGCTATTAAGGAGGTAGCCAAACATAGAAAGTTGTTTCTGTGGTTGGTTTTTTAGTTTAGTTTTGCTTTTTAATTGATTGAGGAGAACTGAGCATGAGTTGTAGTCTCAATGAACAGGAAGAGAGATAGGACATCCATGGAGGGTTGGCCATGGACAGAATGAGGCCTGCATCTTTAAGATGAGAGAAAAGGATAGAAACAAGCAGAGAAATGTGAAGTAGACAGGAGGGGAGCTGACAATCAAACAGGATTGTTTTGGTTTCTATAAAGTGACAAAGAGCCAGAATTAGGGTTGCAAGAAGATCCAGTTGAGGTGGGACAGGAATCTGTCCTTGAACCTGTGAGTCGAGCTTTGTAACTTTGTTCCACAGCCAAGGAGCAAGAGGGGAGGCTCATCAAATCCAGAATCTGTGGCACCAAGGACATGGTTCAGTGGCTTTTGGCATGTGTAACAATTAAGGGTCCTTAAGGTCACAGTTGCTGTATTTACCCCTGTGCATCCTGGATTCTGACTTCCTTTCTCTTATCCTAGTCTCCAGTTGTCTCTTTTTCCTATACTTTTCCTTAAGCTTTCCAGTAATCCCAGTGTGGTGGACAGACCCTAAGGTGAGCCTCAGTGATTGCCCCCTGGTATTCACACTTTTGTGTAATTCTCTCAACTTTAAGTGGGACCTGTGACTTGCTTCTCACCTATAGAACATGGTGAAGGTGTCAGGCTGTCACTTCGGTTACATATATAAGCTATGTTATATAAAACTCTGAGTTAGCAGCCTGGAGCTAGAGACTCTCCTTGTGAGCCTGGGGAAGTAAGCAGCTGTGTTGGAGAGGTCCACGAGGCAAGGAACTGGGATGACCTCAAGCCACTGACTGCAGATGGCCTCCGGAACCCCAGAGAGGCCTCCAGGTGGCAGCCAGACCCTCAGTCAGACAATCATAAGAAATAAGTTCTGCCCACAAAGTCTGAGTGGGTTTGCAGGTGTTTTCTTCCCCAGTTGAGTTTCCAGACGAGCATGCAGCCTTGCTGACACCTTGTCTGCAGTCTTCTGAGATTAAGCAAGAGACTCAGCTAAGCTGTCCTGGGCCGCTGACCTGGAACTTGTGAGATAAAAGATGTGTTGTTTTAAGCCACTACATGTGTGGTAATTTGTTACACAGCAATAGAAAAGGAATACACCCTGAACTCTTGAAAAACACTGGGGCCCTGTGGCATCCATCCCCCATTAGGAGATAGGAAATCTGGGTCTGGGTCCAGATTGCAGAGCTGGGTGAAGCGGGCAGAGAAGATGTGCCGCACAGACTCCTTGGGCACTTTGAAGTTCACGACAGTAATTAACAGGTCGCTGGCCTTCCAAGCAGATTATGTCCCAAGCCCATCCCTGCCGGCCCCGGAGATGCCTGTCCAGTAAGTCTTCAGAGATGGGTGGTGAAGCCTGGCCCTGGAAATCCAGATTGCCAGAAGTAGATCACCTCTCAAATCTCGGGGCTTGGCACGGTGCCCGGCACCCAGGGGACGCCCGGCACCCAGGGGACGCCCAACAAATGGTCTGACTGCAAAAGAGCAGAAAGCGTCCTGGAGCGTGCCTCCGCGGCCGCGTGCTCGTGAGGCAGCGATCGGGGCGGCGGGGGATGGGGTCGGGGCCCCGAGGCGGGTCAGGACCGGGCCGCCGCGCGGCCGCAGCGCCATCCCGGGCCCGGGCGGAGGGGGCGCTGCGGCGGGAGGCCGCGCGGGGCGGGGCGGGGCGGGCCGGCCGTGAGGCCGCCCCCTGCGAGCGAGCGCCGCGCGCGCCGCCGCCGCCGCTGCCGCCGCCAGCGCTACCACCTCCTCCGCTCGGCCCCGGTCCCCGTGCGGCCCGGCCGGCCCGCGGGGCGCGGAGCCGAGGTCCGCGGCCGGCCGCATGAAGGACTGCGAGTACCAGCAGATCAGCCCCGGGGCCGCCCCGCCGCCCGCCTCCCCCGGGGCGCGCCGCCCCGGCCCCGCCGCGCCCCCCGGCCCGGGCCCCGGGCCCCCGCCGCCCGCCGCCGCGCCGCGCTGGAGCAGCAGCGGCAGCGGCAGCGGGAGCCTCGGCCGCCGCCCGCGGCGCAAGTGGGAGGTGTTCCCGGGCCGCAACCGCTTCTACTGCGGCGGCCGCCTCATGCTGGCCGGCCACGGCGGCGTCTTCGCACTCACGCTGCTGCTCATCCTCACCACCACCGTCCTCTTCTTCGTCTTCGAGTGAGTTCCGCGGCGCCCCCCGACCCTCCCTGTCCCCGCCCCGCTAGGCGCCCCGTCCCCTCCGGTCCCGGTTGCACTCCGCCGCTCACCTTTCCTTCCCCAGGTCTTGATGGACACTCCAGCTCCTCTGGTCGCCTGCCGGGCACCCCGTCTCCTCTTCCACCTCCCCGACTCTCCACCCTCTGCAGCACCTGCCAGGCACCCTCCTTTCCCAGCCCCTCCTTGGCCGGCATCTTCCCTGTGCCTCTCAGAGTCTGCCCTCAGGCCTCTCCGGTCTCCTTGCTTATCCCCCATCTGTCCTTCCTGGTCCCCCCCAACCCTCCCAGACTCGGCATCTCCCCCTTGCCCATGTGGATCATCACCTAAGCTGGTCCCCTCCGTCCCTGCTAGCCGCCTCATCCCTGCCCCTCCCTTAGTACCCCCTCCTTCCCTGGCACTCTGCCTTTGCCAGCTTCTGGCCAGGAACACCGCCCTCCCCGTGTCTCCCCAGGACGCCCATCCTTTCTGCCTTCTCATAAGCTGCCCCAGGCCTCTGCAGCTCCTATCCTAGCCTCTGGACTGTCTCTTGGCACCAGCTTCTTTCCGACCCCTCCAGGCATCTTATCTCTGTATCCATTCCAGACGACTTCTGAATGTCTTCCTTGGCCTCTGGCTATATACTCTCACATCCAGCTTCCCCAGCCGTCTTCCCTATTCCCTCCAGGGTCCCCTGATCATCTCTCTACTCTCAGACCCGATCCCCTCACTTTCCCCTCAGTGGTTCTCACCCTAGACCCTCACCTTTGGGCCTCTCAGACTGCCCCTTTCCCCTTCAGCACCTTCCTCATTTTCTCCAAAGCTTTCTGCTCTTCCCTCTCCTCCTGTGGTCCCTCCCCCCAGACATCTCCCAGGCCCCTGCCCCCACCTCCTGACTTCCTGGCTTTCTTTCTCTTCCTAACACTCCAGAGCACCTTCTGGCTGGTTCCATGGCAGGAACAGCTGTAGCGCCTTGTTATTTTTCACAAGTCCGAAGTATTTCTGTGTGACAGGTCATATTTGTCTCCGTGGCCGTTTGACCTCTTCATGTCCCCAGTGACCCAGGACTGGCCCACACAGATTCTCCGTTTTAGGGATGGAGGAAGGGACGCGTGTCCCTTTACCAGGTCACATCTTTGTATCAGAAGCTTTCCACTGCACCCTTGATCTCCAGCTCGAGCCACCTGCTCCCTGATTTCCTTGCATGCGCACACGCTCGCGCTGCCTGAGTCCCGCCTCTCCGTCTTCTGCTGCCCATCCTTCTTTGTGGTCTTCCTCAGTTACCCAGGTGGTCGGGAACACCATCTCTGCAGCCCGCAGAGCGGGTTCAGATCTCAGCTCTACCAGGCATTAAGTGAGTGACTTCAGGGCGTCACTTTGCTTCTCAGACCCCAGTTTCCGTATCTATAAATCGGGATTTATGACATTATCCACCCCCTCAGGGTGTCATGAGATGACATGAATCTAGGCCTGTAAGCTTTTAGCTGGTAATAGGCGTTTAGAGCTGGCTGCTGCTATTACTTGTCATCACCAGAAAACCCTTCCCAAGGGCCAAGGTCAGGCTGCCACAAAGACAGGGGCCCCCAGGTACCCTTTCCAGATCCCAGGTCCTGTTTCTGCAACCTTGGGCTTCCCCTTGAAGCAAGGTGAGGACTTTCTACAAATTAGCTTCTCCCTTTCAGCTTGCCTTTCTGACTCAGGGTGGATTAAAAAGTTCTGGAATAATGAGCAAGCAGAAGCTCTGGGGAAGCTCCCCCAGTCCCCAGCACGGCCCCTGGGCTGAGTTTCAGATCCACCTCCTTGGGCCGGCCCATGTGGGTCTTTTGAAAGTGCCTTTTCCAGCCTCCCTCGGGCTCTACCAGGCCCTCCCAGCCAGGGCCCTAGCTGAGGCAGGAGGAAGTGGTGCTTGCTCAGGCTGGGCCCTGTGACCCTGTAGTGTGGGATCTGGTCCGTTCAGAAGCAGGACTTCCTCTGGGCTGAGGGAATATCTTCATGGATGCCAGGCTTGTCCCCAGAGAGGGAGGGGCAGCGAGGACTTCTGGGTTCCAGGAGGGCTGGTAGAGCATCTCCTCTTTGTCTCTGCTCCTCCTCACCTGGGCTGGTGGCGTTGGCAAGAAGGTTTGGGTTCGGGCCCGGAGCTCACTGGGCTTGGACTGGGGTAGATCTGAATATCCTGTGGCTCTCTAGATAAGAGCTGGAGCCCTGGTGATGGCTTCCTCCCTGTCTCTGTCTCCTCCCACTGTCCCCTGTGCCCTCCCTCCCAGGCACGGTGCTGTCCCCTGTGCCCTCCCTCCCAGGCACGGTGGCCTCCGTGTATGCTTCGACCTCAGGGCCTTTGCGTGGTTTGGGATATTCTTCCTTTAGAGAGCCACCTGGCTCCCTCCCACACTTTCTCCTGTCCTTCCCTGACCATCCCTATAATAGAGGCAGCTGCACCCCAGCCTCCTGTCACCTCTGCCCTGACTTATTCTCCAAAAACTTACCTCCATATGACATACGGTACTTATGCTTTTTGTTAGCTTCTTGCCTCTATGAGAATAGGAATTTATTCTCACTGTTGTACCCACAGTGCCAAGAACAGGGCTTGGTATGTAGTAGGCACTCAATACAGTAACTGTTTTACAGTACAATAGAAAATGCATGTATTTGTGTTTTTTTTTAAATTATTATTTTTACTTTATTTACATGTATTTGTTGAATGAAGTGGACAGAGCGTTTGCTGGGAGCCTGGCCGGGTGACTTGGGATCTGCCCATGGGCTTTGGGGTCCTCCCTCAGTAAAACCAGGCGGCCAGGACTTGCTGTCTCTAAGGGCTCTTCGAGTCTCAGACTTCAGGTCTTCTCCGTCTCCCAAGAAGTCTAGTTGTACATGAACTTTTTTGAGTTGTCACGTGGGTGACACGGAGGGCCCAGCTCTGTTTGAGGCTCAGGCCCGGGGACCACTGATGTGTTAGAGCAGCACGTGGCCCCCTGGGAGCCCTTGGTTTTGGCAGTCTCTGCTCCTCAAGGGAAGGGCCTCTCTGGAGGCCAGATCCTCCAACAGCAGAGGCTCCAGAAACAGTGTGCAGATAACCCACAGGTTTGTTCCTGCTGCTTCGCCGGCTCCTGGAACCTGGGCTGACTCAGGACTCCCAGCGGCCAGTCATCCCCAGATAGTAGTTTCCCACCCCACCAGGGGCCACTCTGGCTCTGGGAGGGAAGGCCACACAGGACGGTGGTTGATATTATGGGTGGGCCTTAGCATTAGACCCGTGCGCGGGCTGCTGGGTCACTGGGGCCAGGGGGCCTGATGGAACCGAGCAGGGATGCCAGTCTCTGGGTGACAGTGGCAGTGGCCGGACCAGGCTCTTCTCTCAGCCCCCCTCTACCTGGCGGGCCCGACTCATTCAGGTTCTGGCTCAGGCTGTCTCCTCCAGCCAGTCTTTCCTAACTGTCCCGCTGCTTCTCTCTTCCCCATTATACAAGCAACGCCCTGTGTGGCAATTCTTTGTTTACGTATCTGTTTTCCCCACTAGACTAAGCCTCATTGAAGGAGCAGGGGGACTCTTGTCTTCCTCACAAGCAGCCCTTCTCCCTGCTGCTTGTTAAAGTATTGCCTTTAAGACTGGAATTGTTGTGTTAGTCACTCAGCTGTGTCTAACTCTTTGCGACCCCGTGGACTGTAGCCCACCAGGCTTCTCAGTCCATGGGATTTCCCAGGCAAGAACACTGGAGTGGGTTGCCATTTCCTTCTCCAGGGGGTCTTCCCGACCCAGGAATTGAACTCCCGTCTCCTGCATTGAAGGTGGATTCTTTACCGCCTGAGCCTCAGTAAACACATGTGGAGTGACCGAATAAATGAGTGAACATCCGTAATGGATGAGTCATCCCAAGTGACAGTCCAGTTTATTGGTGGCGGCTGCCTGAGCTCTGTGTGTAGAAGGATTCGGAGGTTGCAGCCAAGTGCAGGGGTTGAGTGCCAGGACCTATTGGTCACGTCTGCCAGGTGCTCAGGGAGAAAGTGCGAGGACCAATTAGTGATGTCTGCTCTAGGCACGGAATGGCAGGGCAGCAGGACGTGAAGGCGTGTGGCCGCACTCACCCAGGGGCTGCACCTCTGCATCCGTCCAGGACTATGGTGGTGTTTGCTGGGATGACAGCGCCTGCCTGGAGCTGCAACCTGTGCCCCAGGCAGCCCCCGGGTTATCTGCTCACATCTCTCTCCCTCTCTTTTTCCAGCTGTCCCTTTTTGGCCCGCCACCTGACCCTCGCCATCCCCATCATTGCTGCCATCCTGTTTTTCTTCGTCATGAGCTGCCTGCTGCAGACAAGTTTCACCGACCCCGGAATCCTGCCCCGGGCCACGGTCTGTGAGGCAGCTGCCCTGGAGAAACAGATCGGTGAGGCTCCTGCTCCAGCTGTGGCTGTGTCTGCAAACTGCGCCTTCCTTGATTTGAGAGGAGGCCTGATTTTCTCTTCCCACAGTGTGCTAGGCACTGGGGGTCCGGGGGCAAGCAGGGCCAGCTGGAGCTGATGCTAGAGTGCAAGCCGCAGAGGATAAGCAAGTGAGCGGATAACCAAGAAATAGTTGCATGGGAGGGCGGGTGTTGACAGCCGGACAGTCCTGACTACTTACAGGAGGCCGGGCTCTGTGTTCACCTCTTTATATGCATGATCTTATTTAATCCCACAGTAATCCCGTGAGACAGGTACTGTTGTTATTCTCCTTTTACTGATTGATTACCTTGGGTCTTTTGGAAGTTAAGTAAATGGTCACAAGTCACACAGTAAGTGGAAGAGCCCGAATAGGACCCTAGGCACTCTAACCAGAACCCCTGCTCTTAAAAATTCATACACACTTATTCATTCAGTCATCAAACATTTACTGAGCCCCTACTACGTGCCAGGCACCTTTTCTAGATACAGTAGCAAACAAATCCAATGATAATCCCTGTCTTCTTGGAGCTGACATTCCAGTGGGAGGAGAAAGACAGTTAACAAATATCTAGGCTGCGACGCAGAGAAGGAAGCTTGGGGAGGCAGGGTGAGAGCTGGGGGAGGGTGTACAATTATAAACAGGGGGGCGGAAGGCCTTGTGAAGGAGCTGATACCCGAGCAAAGACACAAGCACCCGCAGAGATGAGGGGTTGAGCCGCCGCCGCTGTCTGGGGAGAGCTCGCTGGGGTGGGGAGTGGGCTGGTCTAGATGAGATGGTCAGCGCGGCCCTCAGGAGGAGGTGGCACTTGAGATGAGCAGTCACGTGTGGCCTGGACACAGTAAAAGCAAAAGCTGGGAGCGGTGAGCAGACTGGTATGTTTGAGGGATGGCAGGAAGGCCAGCATGGCCACAGAGGACCTGTGCCAGCAGCACCCAGGTGGCCCTTGGCCTCCCGGAGCTGCTGCACAGGTTGCCCCCCAGGTGGCCGGGCACCGCTGCAGCCAGGGCCTTAATCTCAGCCTGCTCCACCCTGGCTGCTTCCTGCCGAGCAGTGATGTGGATGGTTGCACACCTCGGGGGTTTCCGGTCCGTGGCTGGCTCCTTCCGCTAACAGGGTGACTCTCAGACAGACTTTGAATAAACGCCCAGCGGCCCCTGGAGAGCTCTGGCAACCCCGAGAGGGGCAGAGCCCTGCGGCATCTGTCCTGGAAGCCGGTCCACTGAAGCTCTGGAGCGGCTCAGGGGGCATGCTCGCCCACGCCTATCTGTTCTTTGTCCCCTTCCACTGCCCTGGCCTGTCCTCAGCCACACCCTCGGTTGCCTTTTTCCTTGGCCTGCATCCAGCTTCCTTCCTTCCTTCTTGCACCTCTGGGCCGCTTACCACTCAGCCTCCTGGTGTCCGCCGTTCCATTGTCCCAGGTCTGACCCGGCAGCTGGTCGCGGGCAGCCCTGTTTCTCCTCCCTCCAGGTTGGGGCTAATGAGGCCGGATTAATGTCTCACTCAGCCTGGGCCACAGAGGCCTGGCTGCCTGGCACCCTCCGGCCTCCCTGTGAGCTGTTTGGGTCGTACTGACCCGAATAATCCCCAGGTTCGGGGAGAGCCTGACTGTGCTGAGCGAGTCCCATCCTTTATTCCTGTAGATCCTCACAGCTACGAGGCTGGCTGTGCTGCTGTGGAAACTAAGGCAGGGGGTCCCACGGCCCCCGAGCCTTGGCTCCCAAACCCTGTGTTTTTTCTCCTCTGGGATCGCGGCCGGGACACGTCCTGGCCTTCCACGGCCACATGCTGTGTCTTCTTAGGGCTCAGTTCAAGTGTCTGGGAACCCTGTGTGACCCCGTGGGGCCGTACCTTTGTAGTAGCTTCCCAGAGCGCCTCGTCCTTCCGGCTTGGCCCTGGGTCGTTACAGAATCGTCAGGCAAGCCCAGCAGTCTTTCCTGGGTGGTGAGTGTGTTGTCCACTTTGTCTGCACGTGGGGGCTGAGTGCACCAGCCTCTGTGAGGCCCTCCTTGCTTCCTTCAGTGACCGGTGGAAAGACGGTTGGAATGTCTCCCAATAGATGTCATCGGTTTGGCCATTCATGTGTCAGTTCTGTATGCTGACTCCTGACTGCCGGGAGAGGAGGCACGGAGGTGGGGGTGGGGAGTGAGGGTGTGAATCTGATGTGAATCCTCCCTCTGGGGGTCTCCAGGCTCGCTCAGTCCCCGGGGGAAGCCCCATCTGGCCGCCACAGGTGAGATCGGGCTTTGGAAGAGGATAGAAGGAACCAGGGGTGTCTTCTGCTGAGAGGTTTCAGGGAGGCTTCCTGGAGAGGTGCCCTGAGCCAAACCCTGCAGTGTGAGTGGGCTTCAAGAACAGGAAGGTGTGTGAGGGGAGCCCCCTGTGTCAGTGGGGCCCGAGGAGAGGACAGTGGGACAAAGGGGCCAGTGTGGATGCTGAGCAGGCAGTGTTAGCTGGACATGAGTGCTTCGGATAATTTGGAGCAGGGGTGGAGACAGTCTTGTGGACCCCTGAGTGTCTGGGTTGGAAACATCCCTTTGAGAACAGTTACCTAGCCTGGAAGGTAGCATCTTTGGGGCCTTTGAATTCTGAACTTGAGCTGGAGGCTTCTCCTCAAGGTGAAACATATTTTCTTATAAAGGACTAACGTCACTGAGCCTTTTTACAAAATGTTTATTTACTTTTTGTCGATTGAGGATTGCCTTGCAACATGGGTTTGATTTCTGTCATACATCAACATGCATTAACCACCGGTGAACCTGTGTCCCCTCCCTCTGGAGTCTCCCTCCCTCCTCTCTAGGTTATTACAGAGCCCAGTTTGAGCTCCCTGAGTCATACAGCAAATTCCCACTAGCTGTCTCTATAGCGGTGGTCATGGAGAAGGTGGTGGCCACAGCAGCACCCAGAGCTGTGGAGAGACCAGCAGGTCATGGCCCACGCTGTCCCTGAGCTTTTTGAGAAGGTTGGGGGCTGACTCTGAGGCAGGTGATGTTGTTTATATAAACATGAGCTGGTCACTGGGGGCCTGCACCCATGCAGACAGTGTGACCCTCTCGCTTTGGCCCCATAGACAGCAATTCCAGCCCCACAGGATCTGGTTCGAGGGCTCCCACCCCCTAAGAACCGTCTGGGGTGGGGTGGCCAGCACCTCACAGTTTGCCCAGGGCGGTCCCTGTTTTAGCGGTAGACGTCTGGGGAAACCCCAGAGGCTCAGGCCGACGGGGCTGATGGGCCACCCTGGTCTGAGCCCCTGAGTTGACAGCTGGTGAGACCAGCATCTGGACCACCTGCAGGCTCTGGGCACCTGGAGAAGGTGTAGGAGGCGGCAGCATTGCCCCTGAAAGCCCCTGGTGTGATGGGAGGTCATGGAAACACCCGAATCTGGGTGGCAGACACTCCCCTAGTCACGGTTACAGCTCACACGACAGAAACAAGCCATCTCTCTCTCCGCTGCCACACGGCAGGTCACAAACCACATCCTGTCTGTCTCCAGGATGTCTCCCATGGGGGTCCTTCTGAAGCCCGCTGCCCCGGGGAAGACAGCTCATTGTCTACCCGGCTGGTCAGTGCTCCACCGGCCGCTCTTCCTTTGGTCATAGTCTTCTCTCCAAGACCCACGTTAGACCCGGCCCCCCGCCCCCAGCTCAGAACGTGGGCGCCCCCAGTGCTCTCAGCCCCATTTCCTGAAGACCGGCCATTGACGTACAACCTGAGTGGTTTTTGTCCTTTCAGCATCTCACCTTGGTACCTTCCTTTCTTTAGAGTTTTCCTGTAAATAGCTTGTTTTAAATGTATTTTCCCATGGGAAAATGTGTATCACCCCTGTTAGCAGAAGCCACTTGCTCCAAGTAGAAGATTATCATAAGGACAAAAGTGTAACAGTGTTTCAGAATCCTTGGTGGTTACAGTTGCCTGTGGAAAGCAGTTACTTTGAGGCCTGTGAGCTGAGAGGCTGTGAGCTTGCCCTGGTGGAGTCAAGGCGTGAAAGAGAATTGAAACTGGGAGTGCCTTTTCTCATCATGCGATTCAGTGCGGCTTACTGTCATGACCGGGAGACACCCGTCTCCCACCTTCCTGAAAGCTCACCCCCTGAGGCACACTGGCCTTCAGAATCAAGGTGGGCTCGGGGCCACCCTTCCCTCCTCACCTCCTTCCACTCCCCGCTCCCCAGCCACACTGCACTCTCCTGCCTTGGCTCTCGGGGTCCCCTCTGCTGCCGTGTTCTGCCCCCAACTGCATGAGCCTGAGGTCTCACTCTTTCCCAGTTTCCCATCCAGTGCAGCTTCCTCATCCCTTCTTGCTCTCTTTTCTTTTCAGTATTTATTTTTAAATTTATTTGTGGATTTGCGCCAGGTCTAGGTTGCGGCACGCAGAATCTCTGTTGCCCCTATTGGGATCTTTTCACTGAGGCTTACGAGCTCATAGTTGCAACATGGGGGATCTTAGTTCCCCACCCAGGGATTGAACCTACATCCCCTGCATTGCCTGGTGGATTTTCAGCCACTGGACCACCAAGGAAGTCCCTCTCATTGCTTTCTTGAATGCTGCCTCTTGCCCCCAGCCCCATGTATTCCAGTCCGTCTTCTCCTGGTGTTGAGTGCAGACACTGGTAACAGCGTTGATTGGCCATCCCTGGGTCTCATCTTTCCATCTCTCATTGGCATCATCATGTGACAGGGTCAATACTGCCATCACCCAGCGAGGAGGCTGAGGCTCAGGGAGGTTGAGCAACTTCTTCCAAATCATAGGCTAACGAGGGGCCAGGCCAGGTTTCACAATAAGGTCACACTGGTCCCAGAGTCACTGTACTTGACTCAGTGCCTCCTGCGCTGACTCTGTAATTATCCACAACTGCTGCTCACTCTGCCCCACAGGCCAAGCTCTTCCTTTATCCCCAGGCCTGCCAGGAAGCCTGCCTGTGGCAGGAGCTCCATAAACCTCTAGCAGGAACAGAGATGTTCAGGCGGAGATTGCAACAACCTCGGTGCCCACAGCCTGGCCGCCCTGGCTAACAACAAGCCTGGGAGCTGGGCACCCACAGCTGTTTCCACCGCAGCTGGGGCAATGGGAAGGCAGCATCGGGGCCCAGCAGGGCGAGTAGAGGTGCTAGGTCTCCCCTCCTAACACCTCCTCAGTAGCTCATGGCCAGCCCCAGGAGCCTCCCTGCCAGCCACGGGGTTTTGGTTCAGCCCCAGCCATTCAGGCTCACTCTACAGAGCTGGGGCTGCGTGTCTGTGGGGCTGAGGTTGGGGTGAAGAGACCTAGAGCAGGCCCCCTGGTCAAGAGAAAGGTATAGAAGATCCATTTCCTTCTCCCAGTCATTTAGCGAGAAGGAGCCTCCCACTCATTACCACGTTCCGGGGAGGGGCTTTAGTTTCCCACCCGGGGGTGCCTTTTTTCTTCTTGGGGCAGAGCCTGCACCAGACAGAGCCCTGGAGGAGATCTTAGATTCCCGCAGGGCAGAGACAGCCTCCCTCATTACTGCTTCTTCATTCATTTCTGTAACGACTGTTTTCTGCACTGAGTAACAAAGCAACCACATTTGACTCACCTCTGTGTACTTAGCCTTATTTCCTTAGCCTTGTACAGTAACTTGACATCACAGATGCTTGTGTCTGGAAGAAGGAACAAATGAATGCCCTGGGGGACAAGGGTTCTAATTTCAGCCCCACCTTGTACTGTTGGAATAAAGTGGATAAAACTCAGGCACACGTCCCAGCCCAGGGTGTTTGGGTACAAGTGAAACAGGGAATGTCCACTCGCTTTGAAAGTAGTTTTCCTCTGCTGAAAGTGAAGAGGCTTGAGCCTCGTGGTTGGCATGGTTAGAGGCCTTGGCTCGGAGCACTGACAAGTTACCACTGGTGATGGGTGGCAGGAGGAATGGGGTTGAGGAAGATCCTGAGGCCAGCTCCGGGGCAGTTATTGGTCAGCACTGTCTGGCCTGAGAAAAAGCAAACAGTTGCTCGTCTTCCCCTACCCCACATGGGACTCAGCTGTGTAGCAGCATGCCCACAAGGCCTCCTTTGCCCCGTCTAGAACCCTGCAGTTGGTGACCTTACTCAGCATCTGGGTGGCACCCTTGTACCAGTGTGGCCCTTTTTCCTCTTCTCCACCTTCAGCTCCCAGCAGCCTGAAGACACTGGGTACACAGAGCCTTACTTCCTCTTTCTCAGAGTTCTAGGGAGGAGGAGGCCTGGCTGCTGGAGGCCAGAGCATACAGGCAGGAGTTCTCTTCCTGCCCTGGGGAGAGGTGTGGGCACCCATCTGCCCTGGGAGGGCCTCTGGGAATCCAGTGAGGGGTCCAGTAACTTTTTTCTTGGTCCCTGAAGAGGATCTGTGGCTGTTCTTCACTCACAGCTGGGTTGTGTTGTCAAGTGTCTTCATAAATCAGTTGTTTGGAATATACTGTTCCATAGAAACAACACCAGTAATAGTAATGGCTAGTATTTATTAGGCTCTTGCCAGCTGCTTGACACTTTGCTAAACCCACTTGATGAATTCTTGCCTGATCTCCTTAACAGCGCTAGGAGGTGGATTCGATTATGGCCCATTTTCTTTTGCAGCAGATGAGGGCACAGAGAGGTTAAGCGACTTGACACATATCACACAGCTAGTAAGCGTCTGGGCCAAGATTCGTATCCACACGCCTGTCTGGCTCCAAAGCCAGTATCCAAGTCTGGGAGACACCAGTGGGGAGGGGCAGGTACTGGGACCTAGGGCCTGAGGAACAGGATTATGGTTGAGTTTGCAGCAGCACCAACGGCTTTGGGAGGAGCTGGGGAGTTCTGTACCCTACGAGTCACAGCCTGAGCTGTTTGTCAGGGCTGAGGCTCCTGTGAACCCAGTGCTGTGCTCAGGGCTGCCCTCCCAGCCTCTCACTCAGCCCTCACCGTGGCTCTGTGAGAGTGAGACAGTCTTGTCTCCATTTTATGGATGAGGAAACTGAGGCTCAGAGAGGTGAAGGCACTTCCTAAAGTAGCAAGTGACTAGCAAAACCAAGGTTCAAACCCAACATTTCAGACTCCAGGTCCTATGCCTTGCTTGTTATTATTGTTCAGTTGCTCAGTCGTGTCTGACTCTTTGTGATCCCATGGACTGCAGCACACCAGGCTTCCCTGTCCTTCATCATCTCCCGGAGTTTGTTCAAACTCATGTCCATTGAGTCAGTGATGCCATCCAACCATCTCATCCTCTGCCTGCCCTCTTCTTCTTTTGCCTTCAGTCTTTCCCAGCATCAGGGTCTTTTCCAAATAAGTCAGCTCTTCGCATCAGGTGGCCAAAGTTTTGGAGCTTCAGCTTCAGCATCAGTCCTTCCAGTATTCAAGAGTTGATTTCCTTTAGGATTGACTGGTTGGATCTCCTTGCAGTCCACGGACTCTCAGGAGTCTTCTCCAACACCACAGTTTAAAAGCATCAGTTCTTCGGCACTCAGCTTTCCTTATGGTCCAGCTCTCACATCCATAGATGACCACTGGAAAAACCATAGCTTTGGCTGACTGTATGGACCTTTGTTGGCAAAGTAATATCTCTGCTTTTTAATACACTGTCTAGGTTTGTCATAGCTTTTCTTCTAAGGACCAAGTGTCTTTTAATTTCGTGGCCACAGTCACTGTCCGCAGTGATTTTGGAGCCCAAGAAAATAGTCTGTCACTGTTTCCATTGTTTCCCCATCTATTTGCCATGAAGTGATGGGACCGAATGCCATGATCTTCGTTTTTTGAATGTTGAGTTTTAAACCAGCTTTTTCATTCTCCTCTTTCACTTTCATCAAGAGGCTCTTCAGTTCCTCCTTGCTTTCTGCCATGAGGGTAGTGTCATCTGCATATATGAGATAATTGATATTTCTACTGGCAATCTTGATTCCAGCTTGTGCTTCATCCAACCCAGCATTTCACATGATGTACTCTGCATATAGGTTAAATAAACAGGGTGATAATATACAGCCTTGACGCAATCCATTCCCAATTTTGAACCAGTCTGTTGTTCCATGTCTGACTGTTACTTCTCGACCTGCACACAGATTTCTCAGGAGGTAGGTAAGGTGGTCTGGTATTCCCATCTCTTTAAGAATTTTCCAGTTTGTTTGACTGTCATCCACACAGTCAAAAGCTTTAGTGTAGTCAATGAAGCAGAAGTAGGTATTTTTCTGAAATTCTCTTGCTTCTTCTGTGATCCAACGGATGTTGGCAATTTGATCTCTGGTTCCTCTGCCTTTTCTAAATCTGGCTTGTACATCTGGAAGTTCTCAGTTCACATACTGTTGAAGCCTAGCTTGGAGGATTTTGTTCATGACCTTGCTAGCATGTGAAATGAGTGCAGTTGTGTGGTAGGTGGAACGTTCTTGCTGCCCGTCATGGTAACAGCTAGTTGTAAGTACTCACCAGGGCTTCCCAGGTGGTGCAGTGGTAAAGAATCTGCCTGCTAATGCAGCAGACGCAGGTTCGATCCCTGGGTCAGGAAGATCCCCTGGAGTAGGAAATGGCAACCCACTCCAATATTCTTGCCTGGGAAATCCCATGGACAGAGGAGCCTGGGGGGCTGCAGTCCATGGAGTCGCAGAGGTCTGAGCTCACACATACGGACTCACTGAGCGCCAGTTCCTTGACCTGTACTCTTTCTGATCCTTTCCGCTCTTCAAGGTGGTTGTCGTCATTTGTCTGCTTTGACAGGTGCAGGTTCACAGAGATTAAGCAGCTTCCCAGAGGGTACCAGCTCCTACGTGGGAGGGTCAGGGTGTAAGCTCCAGGCCCGCCTGTGTCTCTCCGCCTTGCCTGCTGCCTCACAGGTCCTAGGCTCCAGGTGCCTGTTGGTCCCACTGTCTCTGCTCTCAAGCGACGTGGTGTCCAGCTGGGGAGACAGCGTACACACACAGCAGTCCTGTCACAACTCAGCATGGAGTCAAGAGCATGTTCTGTGCTATGTGTGAGGCTCTTGTGGTCAGAGAGGCTGCTGCTGAGGCCCGGTGAGTCCTGGCGAGCAGAGAGAAGGGCTGCCCAGCTGGGGCATGGAGGGCAGGAAGCCAGGGCAGAGTGGCGGGAGCAAAGCTAGAATCGGAGATTGCACCCAACTGTGGAGGGCCCTGATATCAGGATGAGAAGTTTACCTTTATCCTGTTTTTTTTAGGGGAAGCCAGTGAACGGTTTCTGAGCTGGGACGTGACTTGAAAGGGGTTATTTAGGGGAATGTGATGATGTGTGCAGGGCAGGTTAAAAGGCAACGGGATTGGAAGCAGGAGCTTTTCCTGGGTGCTGCTTGGTAATACGGGCCTGGGCTGGGATGGGGGGTGGGAGTGGAGAGGGATGGGTGATGAAGAAAGAACTTGACCAGACCTAGTGACTGGCCAGGCCCGGATGAAGGAGAAGGAAGGGTCTGCCCGGGGAACTCCAGACTGGGTTCCCCTGGCTCAGTCACTCACTGGCTGTGGGACCTCCGACGAATCCCGTAACCTCTCTGGGCCTCTTTTCTCATCTGTAAGCTGAAGGAGTGGGAGCAGCAGCGGCGGGTGTCTGCTGGGGGCCACGTTACATGCTCTTCAAGGTGCCTTTCGGCCCTTGGATTGTGCCATCAGGAGACAGAAGGAACCGGGCAGGGAAGAATAACACTCATTGTGGCAATTGCAAATTTACAAAAAGACCTCAAGCCCAAGCTTCGGGAACTTGGATTCACATCGTGATTCTGTCACAGTGTGGCCTTAGGCAATTCGCTAGCCTCACCAGGGAAAGGCTTCTAAATGGCAGCCTGGAGATTAAGATGATAACTTCCCCTCCTGAGAGGCTGAAGAGGAGAATCTATGCAAAGCGCTTAGCACACAATAGCACTCAGTGACCTGTTCTCATTCC
Organism: Ovis aries; assembly: GCF_016772045.2. Lineage (NCBI taxonomy): Eukaryota > Metazoa > Chordata > Mammalia > Artiodactyla > Bovidae > Ovis > Ovis aries. The sequence goes on along the minus strand of NC_056055.1, from coordinate 240,087,041 downwards.
CTTCTTTCTCTCCGTAGTTCTATGAGCTGATAATAACAGTGCACACATTTTTTTTTTAATTCATTTTTATTTGGCTGGATGGGGTCTTAGTTGCAGTATGTGGGACCTTTGTTCTATCATGTGAGATCTTTCACTGTGGTGCACGGACTCTCTAGTCGGTGGCGTGCAGGCTCAGCAGTTGTGGCGCGCAGGCTCCGTTGCTCTGCGGCGTTTGGGATCTAGTTCCCCGACCAGGGATGCACCTGTGTCCCTTGCATTGCAGGGTGGATTCCTAACCACTGGACCACCAAGGATGTCCCCCAGTGTACACTTCTTAAGCATTTGCTTTGTGCTTTTCACGTGCATTAACTCATTTAATCCTCACAATAGCCCTATGGGGTAAGTACCCTTACTCCCTTTCAGTGAGCAAGGAAACAGAGGCAGAGAGGTTAAATGATCCGCCTTGTCACACATCTCGCAAATGGCATCATCAGAAGAAACCCAGCTAGTAAGAGGTGCAGCTAGAATTCACGTCTCATCCTCCCTGTTATTCCCATTTTACAGATGAGAAAACTGAGAAAAATTCATTTGACTGCAGCCTCACACACAGCCTGTGGCAAAACTGAGTTTCAGAGTATGTCTGTTTGCCTCAAACCCCCTGCCTTGGCCATACTGCCATTACTAAGGAAGAGATGCTTAGTTCCACTTTAAACACACCACAGTTGAGATGGTGGAGAGACAGCCTAGCAAAAGTCTCTTTGGTAGCTAAGAATGTGAGACACGAATCTGGTTCATTGATACATGCCAAGCGCCTAGAATAGTGCCTGGCACATGGTAGGCACTCAGTAAGTAGTCACTGGGAGCAAGTGGCCAAAGTAGAGATATTATCAGGGAGTCAATCCCGTGGAAGTGATGGCTGGAAGCATAGCCAAGGGCTGGGTTCCCAGGCGCCCCTGGGACGCAGAATTCCAGCTGGGGAGGAGCCGCTGCTCTGGGGAACACTGGTCCTCCTGGCCTGGGGCACCAGGAGGCTCCCTGGGTAGCTCTGTGGGTTTTGATCTAGGTTCAGCACCCTGTTCTGCCAGCAGACCCACCATGTGACTTTGGACAAGTTACTTTCTGTTTTCTTTTTCCTTTTTCTTAGGCTTTTACTGAAGTATAACGGGCTTTCCAAAAGTGTACAACTCATATGTGTTCTGTTTGTTGAGGGTTCACAATTGGAACACACACATGTAATTAGGACCCCCAGACCAAGAAACAGTGGTGGAGCCCCCCCTTGTTCCCCTTTCCAATCTCTGTCACCCTTCCCCCCGCCATGATCCTGGCTTTTAACACCATAGATTACTTTTACCTGTTTGTGAACATTTTGTGCACACGCATTTGTGAGATTCATTCATATTGTTGTGTATAATTAAGGATCATGCATTCTCACTGCTGTATAGAATGCCGTTGTATGAATATACTACAGTTTTTTTCTCTATTCCACTATTGATGGGTCGTTCCAGATTTTGGCTATTTTGAGAATTGTTGCTAAGAACAGTCTTGCACTTGGCTTTGGTGCACATCAACTCATGTGCATTTCTGCTGGGAAAACACCTCTGAGTGGGACTGCTGGGCTGCACATGCTGAGCTTTAGTCGTTAGTGCAGAACTGTTGTCTAAAGTGGTCAGATGAGATTTTGAGTTGCTGTATGTTTTTGCCAACACTTGAGATATTTTTTTTTTTCATGTTCGCCATTCTGGTGCATATGTACTGGTAGTATATTGTGGTTTTAATTTGCATTTCTCTGATGACTAATGAGTATGAGCACTTTTTCATGTGTCTATTAGCCATTTGAACAGCTTCTTTTATGAAATGCCTGTTTGAATCTTCCGTACGCGTTCAGATTCAGCTGTCTGATTTTTTTCTTACTGACTCATAGGGCTTCTTTATAGACTCTGGATACACATCCTTTGTCCTTTGTCAGATAAACATACTGCACATATCTTCTACTACTCTGAAGGTCACATTTTCATTCTCAATAATTTCTTTAGATGGACAGAAGTTCTTAATTGTGGTGAAATGCTGTTTATTGAATTGTTCTTTTATGATCAGTTCCTTTATGTCTTATTTAAGAAGTCTTTGTCTACTCCAGAGTCATGAAGCTGTTCTGTTTTTCTTTTTCTTTTTTTTAATCCAAAATGTTTTGTATTGAGCACCGTAGTCCATCTGGAATTGAGTTTGTATTAAGTGGGAGGCAGGGTTACAGTAATGTGCGTGCTCAGTCATGTCCAGCTCTTTGTGACCCCGTGGACTTGTAGCCTGTTAGGCTCCTCTGCCTGCAGAATCTTCCAGGCAAGAATACCGGAGTGGGTAGCCATTCCCTTCTTCAGGAGATCTTCCTGATCCAGGGATCCAACCTGCGTCTCCCACATTGCAGGCAGATTCTTTACTACTACACCTCCTGGGAAGCCCTTCTAACAGTCACATTTTCCCCCCATTTGTGTATCCAGTGGATCCAGCATGGTTTCATCAGGAAGAGACCATCTTCCTCTTTGGCCCTGTGATGTTGCCTTTGTCCTGAATCACATGATCATATACATGTTAGGCCTGTTTCTGCAGTCTGTTCTGTTTCACTGGTCAGCCTTTCTACCCTTTTACCCAAACCCAGCTGTCTTAAGTACTAAAGCTTTATCATAAGTGTTAATGTCTTGCTGTATAAGACCTGGCTTTGTTCTTCAAGAGTGCCTTGGCTATTCCTGGCCCTTTGATTTCTATATGAATTTTAGAATGAGTTTGTTGATTTCCACACATACACACAAAAACCCCAACTGGGATTATGTTGAATCTAAAAATTAATTTGGAGAGAATAAATTGTTTTCTAATACTGAATCTGCCAGTCCATGAATATCATGTATCTCCACATTTCTTTTTCTCTTAAAATTTTTATTATGAAAAATTTCAAACTTTCCGAAAAGTGGGAAGAATTAGTATAACAAATTTGTATAAATTCAGCATCTAGATTAAATACTAGTGTGTCATATGTGTCACACAAACATATATGTCATGTTAAACCGTTTCACGGTTAATTATACACATAGTGAAATATACACTTACCCCATAAATGCTTCAACATGTATCTCCAATGTTTAAGGATACCCTAGTCCATAATGACAATTCCATTATCCCATCTAGGAAAACTAACGGTTCCCAGATTTTCAATCTATAGGCATTTGTTCCCCCTTGCCCCCCACATGCCTTTCGTTGCTGTGCGGGCTTGTTTTCGATACTTTCATGGATGTATTTTTTGGCTGCGCTGGGTCTGCATCACTGCGCAGGCTTTTCTCGAGCCTCAGGGAGCAGGGGCTACCCTGGCTGGGCTGCGTCTCATTGCCGCGGCTCCTCCTGCTGCTGAGCACAGGCTCTCGGGCCCACGGGCTTCAGTGGTGTGGCTCCCAGGCTCTACAGCACAGGCTCAGTAGTCGTGGCTCACGGGCTTTGTTGCTGCGAGGCGTGTGGGATCTCCCGGGGTCGGGGCTTGTGTCTCCTGCACTGGCAGGCGGATTCTTTACCGCTGAGCACCGAGGGATGCCCCTGTTTTGTTTTGTTTTTGAAAACAGGCTCCATTCTAGGATCAAGCATTGCACTGGTTTCTACCTCTTAAACCTTTTTAAATTTAGAAGCATCTCCCTTCTCCTTTTGTAAGCGACACTGACTGTGAAGCAGAGTTGAAACACAGTGTGGCACTGACGTTCGCGCCACAGGGCAGTGGCTTGCAGACGCCACACATTCTGCATCTGATTGCTTCCTCAGCGCTGCTCTCACTGTGTCCTCTGTCCCTCCTGGAAACCAGAACTTAGATCTGGGCTTGTGTGAAAGAAAGTGAAAGTGTTAGCTGCTCAGTCGTGTCCGACTCTTTGCGACCCCATGGACTGTAGCCTGCCAGGCTCCTCTGTCCGTGGGATTCTCCAGGCAAGAATACTGGAGCGGGTTGCCATTCCCTTCTCCAGGGCATCTTCCTGACCCAGGGATCGAACCCGGTCTCCTGCATTGCAGGTGGAGTCTTTACAGTCCCTGGTGGGTCAGACTATAAGGATGCAAATAAAGCTCACTAAGATGTTTAGATGCAGATAAAGCTCACTAAGCCTTCCCAGGTCTCCCTCCCTGAAAACCCTTCCTGAAGTGGCCTGTGAAGCTTCTCCACAGTGCTTGACAGCAAGTCTCGCTGGGTGGTCACAGCTTTCGATGCCCTCGGCAGCCATCTTGCCCTAATGTTTGTCCCCCCAAAGCAGCGTCCCTGAAGCTTCTCTCGTCCTGGCCGGGCGGCACTGGCTCCCCCCTCCCCCAGTCAGGGCTTGGCCATGCCCCATCTGGCTCTCCTCCCTTCTCAGACAACACAGGCAGTTCCACGTACCGGCCGCCCCCTCGGACGCGGGAGGTGACGATCAACGGGCAGGTGGTGAAGCTGAAGTACTGCTTCACCTGTAAGATGTTCCGGCCGCCCCGGACCTCGCACTGCAGTGTCTGCGACAACTGTGTGGGTAAGTGGGCGGCAGCAGAGGGGGCCGAGGGCAGTCCTGAGAGGGATGGAGCCCTGGAGACCAGGAGTCGCTTGTGGGGGGCGGGGGCGTCTGGGCAGGAAGTCTGGTTCCCTCAGATTTGCTCTGACTGAGGAGGGGCTGCAGGGAGGGGCCCTGAATGTGACCAGTGGTATCACGGCTTCGGCCCGGGATGGGTGGATTCCTCCCCCAGCTCTAAAGTGGACATAGAGACGCCCTGACCCTCCTCCCAGCCCTTGGTTTGGTCCTCAGCAGGTCCAGGGTCCAGAGTCTGGAGCATGACATTCTAGACATGTGGCCCAGGGCCAGCTCTGCTGAAGGTCCTGGGGTTTGGACTGACCAGAATCTGGGAACCAAGGAGTTCATGCCAGTGAGGTGGAGAGGGCAGAGCTGGGATTGGAAGCTAAGCTCCTGACCCACGACTGCCGTGGTTGTTGGGAAGCCAGAGACTGTCTCCTCCCCTCTCACTGCTCTCTGGAGGCCCAGCAGCTCAGACAGGGACCCAGGGTGCGCCGCCTCTGGGAGGGTGTTGTAAGGGAGCGGCTCTGCGAGAGGACCCAGGTGAGCTGAGCCTTGGTGACTATACACGGTCCCCAGGGCGGTGAGCTCATGACGCTAGCTCAGCACTCCCTGAGCTGGGGAGCGGGGGGAGCACCCGGATGGCAGGCTTCGAAGTGGGTGACTCAGTGGGTGTCGTTCCTCCCTGAGAATCCGCCCCACCCACCCTCTGTGAAGGGCGCTGGCCCGGTGTAGGCCTGCATCAGGCTTGTGACCCACATTCCCACAGGGGACTTTCTTCACCTGCCTGGGCATGACCCCACCCCTGGGACACAGTGCTGGTGTGAGCTCAGCCTCTGACTAGGCCTCCAGTGCCGCTTCTCCACAAGTTACCTAGCGGGCCCGCCCCTCTCCGGTCCTCTATTCTAGAGCTAGGGAGCAGGGCTCATTGGTTGTTGCCAAGGGGCCAGGATCGTAGGCAGCAAGTCCTTTCTGTGGGTCTTCTTCATAGCAGACTCTGCCAGGCCCTGGGGTTCAGCCCAGGCCCTCATCGCGCTTACAGTGGAGCAGGGGTTACAGTTTGCATTTATCATATTCAGTTGCATCCGACTCCTTGCAACCCCACACACTGTAGCCCGCCAGGCTCCTCTGTCCATGGAATTTTCCAGGCAAGAATACTGTTGGTTGCCAGTTCCTACTCCAGGGGATCTTCGACCCAGAGATCGAACCCACATCTCTTGCATTGGCAGGCAATTCTTTACCACTACGCCACTTGGGAAGGGGTTACAAACCAACCTGCTCATTGTAAATAAACATATAAGCCCATGTAGGCAAAGTGCTGCAAAGGACAAGTTTCCAGGGCAGTGGGGCAAATAACAGGGGCCTCACTCTCCTCTGAGGTTGAAGGAGAACTTTCTCAAGGATGTCGCCTCGCAGCCAAGACACAGAGGAACTGGCGGGTGAAGGACCAGAGGCCAGGAGTGTCGAGGAACTGAGAGTCGCATGTGAACAGAGCCGGGGGGTGGGGTCACCCCGCTGTGGCGGGAGGCCGCTAAAGCCCCAGCGCTGACCTGCCTCCCTGGCCCTTGCAGAGCGGTTCGACCATCACTGCCCCTGGGTGGGCAACTGCGTGGGGAAACGGAACTACCGCTTCTTCTACGCGTTCATCCTCTCCCTCTCCTTCCTGACGGCCTTCATCTTCGCCTGCGTGGTCACCCACCTGACGCTGCGTGAGTTGGGGGTGATGGTGCGGGTGGGCCGGGGCTGAGCGGGGGGCCCGGGGGCAAGCGCAGCCAGCTCAAGGCGCCCTGGCCACCATCCCTGAGCCGCGCCCTCTCCTGTCTCTTCCTCCCCAGGCTCTCAGGGAAGCAACTTCCTCTCCACTCTGAAGGAGACACCAGCGAGATATCCTTTGTCAGCAAGGGGGAGCCCTGGTGGGACTCGAGGCCCCTTCCCTGAGGCAGGCCCCCACACCACATCCTGTAAACAGGGCAGTGGGATAGAGCTGCTGTTTGTCCTCTGGAATCCAGCGTGCCAGCTGCTCCTGTTCACCCCCAGGCTAGAGCCCATTCTGAATGGGCTGTTGTGGGGCCGGAATTGCCAAGAACTCCCAGGAGCCCCCTTAGACACCCAGCTGTCTGGACTGTGCCCTGTCCGTAGCTCTGGTGTTTGAAACCCTCAGTTCCCTCTTCTGTCCATGACCCTGGGCTTGTCCTGTCCTCTGGGTGCTCCTGAACCCTCTTTGTGGCCCAGGAGGGGATCTGCTGAGATTATAGATGGTTACAAACTTACCTCCCTTCTGGGGGAGTAGCTGCACAGAGGAATGGGTGAGAAAGGCTAGTGAGGGAGGCTCCCAGCCCTGGTCCCCGTGTGGGTCCTTGACTGCGCTGCTCACCGTGCTGGAGTTGGTGATCTGCTTCTTCTCCATCTGGTCCATCCTGGGCCTCTCAGGGTTTCACACTTACCTCGTCGCCTCCAACCTGACAACTAATGAAGATGTGAGTAAAGGCTGGAGCAGCAGCTTACCCCTGGGCCAGATCCTGGGATCGGGGCAGGGCTGAAGGAGCTTGGGCAGCCACAGTGCAGCCCTGACCCCCAAACTTCTGGGCAGATGCGGGCAGACAGACAAGGTAGCCCAGGATCTCCTTCCAGGGCTCAGGGCTGGGCTCTGGGAGACCCTGGGCAGGTCCCCAAGTTTGCTTTCTCCCTAACCCCACCAGACCAGCACTGACCCCATTGCTATCCTCATATTTGGCCGGCTCATTACCATTTCCAGAGTTCTTGCAGTTTCCATCATCTCTTTGGGTCCTTTCGCCTCTGAGGCAGAGGAACAGAGATGCTTTTTCTTCATTTGATGGCTGAGTGACTTGCCCCAGGTCACCAGCTGTAAAGGGACAGAGCCAGGGTTGCACTCGGAAGCTCAGGCCCACCACGCTGTCCTTGGAGACATCAGCAATTCCACTGTTCTCAGGGAGTCCTGGGGCTCTCTGAGGCATCCTTAGTGAGGGGGGCGGTCAAGAGAGAAGCCTGAAGCTCCATCAGCCTCCCCACTCCACCTGCTGCCTTGTAGATCTCTACCAACAAACCTTGTCTGTTGGAGCGCCCACTATGTGCTGATCCCTGGGCCAGATCTGACCCCTCCCCTCCCATCCTTCCAAACAACAAAAAAGCAAATGAGAGCATCTGTCCCAGGGCCAGCATCTAATATTGCTCAGAGGCCCATGAACCAACAGAAAATACGTTCCTTGACCTCAGCCTGTCATTTGGAGAAAGGAACTTAACAGGCATGACAGGGTATCACATGCCAGGTGATTGGTACAGAGCAGAGATGACGTCAGCCAGCCTCCCCTGAGGTGATTTCCTGGGGGCTGTTTCTGTAGGATATCACTAGGGGTTAAGCCAAAAAGGGCGTCATGGCCAGATACATTTGGAAGACTCCACGGTGCAGTCAAGCCGGTCTCCTTCACTGCTGGTCTCCGTGGAGCTAGAGAGGGGCAGGGTTTCATCTCATGCTCCGCCAGCGTTGCTAGAGTTCCCTGGTTTTCAAATGAGAACTGAGACTCAGAAACGGTGCTCTGTCCGGGGTCACGAGCAAGTCTGGGAGAACCAGAGTTCACAGCCAGGTCAGCCTGAGCCCTGGGTGCTTGCACTAGCCTCCTTCCTGCGTGGCTGGTAAGAGAAGGAAGGATGCACCGCGAAAGCTTCCTCTGGAGGCGTCTCTCTGGCTCTGCTCTGACTTCTGCCTCCTCTTCTGGGTGCCTCCCCAACACCCAGCGGTCCTCCACATTCTCACAGAACGACTAAAGGGTAAAGGCACATTCCCTGCAATAGGCTAGAATTGGTTTCAGAATTTGCTGGTCTTTTCCAGCCTCTAGAACCGGGGAAATGAAGGGAGGTACCTGACTCAGAGCTCCTTCCTGCTTGCAGATCAAAGGCTCGTGGTCCAACAAGAGGGGTGGCGAGGCCTCTGTCAACCCCTACAGCCATAAAAGTGTCATCACCAACTGCTGTGCTGTGCTGTGTGGCCCCCTACCTCCCAGGTAAGCCGGGGAGCGGGCGGGGGGTGGGGGTGGGGTGCGGTGTGTGTGTGTGGAGTGGGGTGGGGTGGCTCTGTGAGTCTACTCCTCTCAAAGAGGTTCTGGAATCACTGATCTCTCCACACCAAAGATGCCCTCTGTCCATCATCCCCTGCTGTGTGCTTTCAGGGCACTTGTCATAGAAAGGAACTCAGTAGAGTTGTAATTTGTAATCCTGTGTGCTCATTGTAGAAAAAAATTAAGTACAAAATATCAGAAAGAGTAGTAGATATCACATGTAATCTTACTCCCCAGGGATAACCACAATGAATGTTGTGTCTACCTTGAGGGACTGCTGTCCGGTGCTGATGGCTGGACTGGGTGGAGCCTCCTCTCCCTCCTGGTGGCTCAGCTCTGCGGGGAAACGCCCCATCTGTCCGGACACTAGGGGGCGCCAGATGTCCAGCTCGGGAGTTCAATTGGAAGCCCTGGGGGCGGGTTGGGGGTGGGGTAAGATTTCCTCACATCTTCCCCACCTCCTCCCGCCCAGTATCCCGTCTGCCTGTCACCCATCCCGCCCCTGGGGAAAGGACAGTAGGAACTGCAGGATCTCCCAATGCCCTTTCGTCCTTGCTCTTCTCACCTGCAGCTTGGGAGCCCGACAGAAAGCCAGGCAGTTTGAATTAACAGTGGATAAATTCTGTGGCCCAAAGCCAGGTGTCCAGAGTACAGAGAAGGCCCTTCCAGAAAGGAAGGGTCTTGAGCCACCAACTGGAGCAGCCTTTCTAGGGCCGGGTCTTGCCTCGTCTGGGAGATGGACCCAGCTGTCCAGGCCCCGGCCTGGAGCTGTGGTGTCAGGCAGGGCCCTCATGTGTCCCCCCACCTTGTCTTTTGGAAGCCTGATTGACCGGAGGGGATTTGTGCAGTCTGACACCGTGTTGCCCTCGCCCGTCAGAAGCGACGAGCCAGCCTGCGGAGCCAAGCCTGATGCCAGCATGGTAGGAAGCCACCCATGAACCGGGCTCAGTACTTGCCACCTGCTGGCCTGTCTGCCCCTCCGCACTCACCTGCCACCCTTCACACCTGCCAGGACCTCCTCCCCATTCCACCCGAAGGGAAGCAGAGCCGCCCAAGACTGCTTGAGTCTTTTCGTATTTATTTCCCACCCTGCGTGGCTTTCCCCGCACTGTGCCATGGCTGTGCCCTCTGCTCCCCAGACCAGGCTCACACGGCCGGGGGCCCCAAGTTCCCCCAGCTGGTCAGTGGCAGGATTAACAGGAGAGAGAGGCCAGGGCCCCTGAGGCCCAGCGGACCACGCCAAGCCTCTGCCCAGCCGTGCCCTGTGTGAGTGAGGCTGTGGACTGAGTGTGACGCCTCCCAGGTCGGGGAGCTGCTGGGCCCTGCTAAGCCGGGGTCCGAGGTGGGTGAAGCCGGACTGAGGAGAAGTCGGCTCCAGACAGCAGGCTGTCGGAGAGGATGCCTCTGGGGGCTGCTTGGGCGTCTGGGCCCCTTCCTTCCTTCTGGGAGAGCTGTTGTTCTTTCTTCCGTTTTTGTTTTTGTATGGAGTCAGCCAGTAGACTAGAGCTGGGGCTCCAGGTAGAGAGGGCAGAGTTGGGGGTGGGTGGGGGGGAGCAGCCTGCATCAGAGGAAGCCAAATCAGCCAGCCAGACACCCGAGACCTCAGCTCCTGCATGATTCCTGGGCAGCACACTAGGAAGGGGGAGCCTCGCCCCCCTCTGCCCATGGAGGGTTCTCCAAGGGCGCAACCTGCCCCCACCACCACCTCCCTCCCAGGTCAGGTCTGGGGATGGGCAGGTTTTACTCATGCTGGCAATACTTGAAACGGGTTTATTAATGCTGGGTATTTTGCACAATTTTATAGACCTCTTTTCTACATAGCATTTTTTTTAATGGAAGACAAAAAGAAAAAGTCAGCCACATTGCTATCTTTGTAGTGCCAGGTGAAGGATTATCTGAAGGCACCCTAGTTTTAATAAGTTTATTACAAGAGACCTTCTGGCTGTGAGTGAGCGAGTGTGTGTGTGCGCGCGTGTGTGTGCTCTTGTACGAATGTGGCTGGCTCCCACACCCCCTGGGTTGCTCACTCTCTGCCATCGCCCTTGGGTGCCAGCCAGTGGTGGCAGCAGCAGGAGCGGCCTGAGCCGTGGGGACGGGGACTGTGAGCATTGGTCACAGGAGACACCTGGGCTCCTGCTGCAGTCCGGCCCATCCTCCTTGCCCCCCTCCAAGGACCTCAAACAGTGGCTGGGACTTGGCCACCCAGCCCCCAGGTCAGGCTTCCAGCTGGGCCTGCCCAGACAGGCTGGGGCCTGGTCAGCTGGATGGGCTCATGGCTGTGGGAGTGGCTGCCTCACCACACCCCCTCCTCCAGAATCTGAGTATGGGACCCAGCGCCAGGGGCTAGAGCATGGCCAACTGAGGGCCTCCCTCCAGGAAGGACCAGGGTGGGCTGAAACGAGTGAAGGTTGGCCTAAATCTGGGCCAGAAACTTAGAGGATGGCCCTTCTCTCCTGGGAGCGACAGTTTCTTGTCAAAATAGATAGGAAATTGTCTCTCCATCCCCCTCCTTGGCCCTCTAAGAGGGCCAAAGCCCTTGGAAAAGGACATAGGAAGTCCCCGCACCTTGTCCTTCCTTGCTCCAGAGCCTGGTGGGTCACAGGCAGCTGAGAAGTCACAGCCACCAAGAGTCCTCTCTGGGAGAAACCACTTTGCCCCAGCCTCAGGGCCCTGGGCTCTGCTGCAGTGGGAGTGAGGGGTGGGGAGGAAGCTGGCTAGAGGAGGGGACTCCGACCTGCCTTTTATTTAAGCCAGTATTCTTTGTTCCTGCTTGTAATAAAATTTTTGTTTTTAAGAATTGATTTGCTTTGGTTTGGTTTTTGTTTGCTCTTTCTTTGCTGAGACCCCCAACTGGCAGCTCTCTGTTCTTTTAGCCAAACTTGGTCTTTCCTCTTCAGTTCAATTCAGTCACTCAATCGTGTCTGACTCTTTGCGACCCCAGGGACTGCAGCATGCCAGGCTTCCCTGTCCATCACCAACTCCCAGAGCCTGCTCAAACTCATGCCCATCGAGTTGGTGATGCCTGGGTAGACAGAAAGAGGGCAGGCAGCCCAGTGCTCCAGCTGAAGCTCTCTCCTGGCTGGAGTCTGTTTGCTGGAGGCTGAGCACAGAGGGCTGTAGCTAGGCCCCCGCAGGCAGGGCAGAAAAGGCCATCCTGTCCTCTCTCCATGCCCTCTACTTTCTCCAGCCCTGGGGGCTTGCGACCCCTAAGTTCTTCTTTCTTTTCTGTCTTTCCACTCTGACCTCCAGTGGCTGCTTAGCTAAGAAAATGTTTGTAAAGAAGTAGATTCCAGTTTGAGAGCCAGAGCCTCCCTGGCCCCCACCCCCGCCTGGGCAGCAGGGCCCCACCAGACAGCTCGTAACCCTGGCCCACCTCTCTGGTATCTCCCCCAGGAGGACACCTGTCAGGATTTTGCCATCTCCTGCACAGCCTGAGGGGAGCTAACAGGCCTCTTTGCAGAGGGTTAGCTGGTAAGACTGTATCTCCCCTGTCGGCCAGCAGCACTGCCCGCTCCCCTCACACACCATACCATCCTCATCGCATGCCTCGCAGCCCCCACGGGGCCCATTCATCTGTCTGGTGTGTGGTGCAGTGTGTGTGCTGGCGGTGGTAGGGCCCTCAGGACTACCCCCCATCAGCGGAAGGGCCGGGGTGTGGGCGCAGGGCTAGGAGCCGCCCCACCCTGCACGGAGGAAGTGGCTTCACGCAGAGCAGCTCTCCAGCTGGAGCAGGAGGTGAAGGGCGAGGTCGGGAGAGGATGGCGTACCTGCCCTGAGGCGCTGGGGCCTGCTCTCACGGGTCCTGGTGCGCGAGGGGGCCCTCGGTCACTAACTTGTGTCCTGGCTTTCTGTCCTGCTGAGCTTTTTCTCTCACCTGCCCGTTTTCTCTCTGCCTGGTTGCCTGCTGCCCGAGCCTCAGCCCTTCTGTGGGGAAGACGCAGGTGCTGTGGCCACCCCCTGCTCCCCGCCAGCCTCCTCTCTCCTCCCCATCGCGCTAACCCTCTCTCTTCTCCTCCTTTGCTGTCCTGCCCGGGATCTCCAGTGTGTGCGGGGGCTTAAGGACCTCCTGAGGACTGCTGCTCTCTGCCTCTCCAGGAGCGGCCTGGGGGGCACCAGGCCCCCCGCACCTCCACCTGCCTAACCCGTGGCCCGTCTGCCACCGTCTGTGCCTACAGGGTCTGCCCCCAAGCCTGCCCCACACGTATTCTCTCTAGAGCACCCCCCAGAGGAGACAGGAGTTGGCCTCTCTGCCCCCGCTCTCACTCCGCGTACACGGCCAGAGTGTAGAAGGCCAGAAAGCAGCTGTCAGCACAATGATGTCAGACTCTGCTGAAACTCGCCCTCCCCTCCTCCACCTTCCTTCCCCTTCCCCAGATCTGTCAGGAGTCAAGACTCTAGGAATCTTGCCTTACAGCCTGCCCACCCCAGGATCAGGCAGAGCTCTAGTCTAGCCGAGCAGGTTTCTTCAGGAGCCTTCTGGAGTGTTGATGACGCTGCTGAACAAGTTTGGTGACTGTTCTGAGCACAGCTGGTTTGACACTGTTCCCACGCCCCCCCCCCGCCCCCCACCCAGCGGGTAGGACGCAAGGAGGACGCTGTCCCCCTTTGCTTCAGGCACCGAGGGGCCGGGCTAGCGCTGACAGTCCTGAGCTCTTCAGAGGAACTGAAGGCAACCAGGCGGGCCTAGGGAATCTGCTGAGCCCATGGCGGGGTGGGGGTGGGGGGCTGCTTGTCTATTGTCCTGTACCTTTTTTAAACCAAAATAAAGATCTCCATCTTCTTGCCATACCTTTGAGTGTCTGGTACCACCTTTATTTGGGGTCCAGGGCTGGGGCCTATGATGAATCTGCAGGAGATCATCTGGCTTATCCTCAATGCCAGCCTAGTCAACTGGTCAGAGCCGTTCTAGAGATTTTTAAAAAGAGGCACAATGAAACCAGAGGGGACACAGGCAGAGCGGCTAGGGTTGTCTTCACTCTGCCCCTCCAGAACTCCTGGTCTCAGTTCCAGAGACCTTCAAGTCTTAGCTGACCTCTGAACTTGGAGAGGTCCCAGTCCAGGCTGGGGCAGCGGGTTTAACTCCAGTCTGGGACTGTCCCACCCTGAACTGAGTCCAGCCCAGGGTGATAATGGAATCTTGCCTTTCCCCAGCTGACACCCCACATCAGAATACACGCCGAGGCCCATTCTCTCGCCTAAACCTATGAAGAAGGTGATGACAGCCTTTTAAGGAATTGCCCAGTGTCTCGCAGCTGATAAATCCAAGATCTGCACCTGCCTCATGTCTCTCCCAATCTCTGACTTTTCTGCACCACCCAAGGAATGAAGATGGCTGTGGTGGAAGGAGGGGATCTCAGAAGAGAAACCTTAATATCAAAGAATGTCATTCAGAGCTAGCAGGGGCTGAGTGATGATCTGTGTTGGCCTCCTTGAACTGATGGGGAAACTGAGGCCAAAAGACAGGAATGGACCTGCTCAAGGCCTTATAATGGAGCTGGGATGCAGTTCCACACCCAGACCTCATTCCATTCTCTTTCCAGTAATTCCACACTGTGTCCTAGAATGGCCAAGCAGACGTAGGGTACTCTAAACAGCAGTGCCTTGAGGAAACAAGACTCAGATAGCTGAGTCATTTAAAAGTGATCTAATATCTCTCCCAAAGACAGCCAACTAGTGGAGTGAGCTCTTAGCTGAATAACTGAACTCTTGTTCACAACTAACCATGGGAGAAGGTACCATAGTTTCCCCTCTCTCTTTCAAGTCACTAAGTTATGTCCGACTTGAGACCCAATGTACTGTAGCCTGTCAGGCTACTCTGTCCATGGGATTCTCCAGGCAAGAATACTGGAGTGGGGTGCCATTTTCTTCTCCAGGGGATCTTCCCGACCCAGGGATTGAGGAAGCCCTTAGTTTCTTCTAAAGCGTCTGCCTACAATGCAGGAGACCCAGGTTCAATCCCTGGGTCGGGAAGATCCCCTGGAGAAGAAAATGGCACCCCACTCCAGTATTCTTGCCTGGCAAATCCCATGGACGGAGGAGCCTGGTAGGCTGCAGTCCATGGGGTCTCAAAGAGTCACACACGACTGAGCAACTGCACTTTCACTTTCTTTCACTTTAGTTTCCTCTAGTTACCTGATTGATCATTCCAAAACTGAAAAAAATTTCCGAGGAAGTTCACTCTGAAGTCTAACCAGCGTCCCTCCTGCTGCAATCAGAGCCCTGTCCTTGTTCTCAATGGAGGTAGATAGCAACTGGTTGGTGCCTTCTCTATGCCACAACCCTTCAAAGCCTGTTATTACCAGTTAGGAAGGAGTGGTTGTCTGTGGGACAAGAGGCTTTGATCCTGCGGGTAGGAAGGATGCTCTATGGGAGAGTGGGGAGGTAGCAGGCAGGATGAGGAAAGCCCCTTTGCGCTGCAGACCCCACTCCTGCCCTGCTGACTCAGGCGGCTGACAGTAGAACCCCATGCCCTGTCAGGGCCTGCTGCCTCCTGCCTGCCTGGGCTCCTGGACTTGGGAAAGGGAGGCCTGGAGGCAAAGGGAGGTGCCTGAGACAGGAACTGAGTCAGGACTGACAGGCCAGAGCGGGCAGGAGGTGTTAGGTAGCCTGGCTCCCAAATTCACCCCTGAGCTTCAGCAGGGGAGGGGAAGGAGGGACAAGGCTCCCTTTCCCATGCCCAGTGCTGTGCTGAGGACCTGGAGCTTGTGGTGTAAGCCGCCACCAGGTCTCTGGTGAGAGTGGTAGGAAGAGAAGTAAGTCTTCCTGCCTTGAGACAGAAACAGCTGCAAAATCCCTGGGTCTACCAGGCCCTGCCCTCCAGGTTTCTAATGTTTTGGAATCTCCAGCTTTCCCCCAGGACCTGGGAAAGCCCAGGCTGGATGACTAGTACCAAGGAAGGTCCTCGAGGGCCCAAGGCCTGTGGAGGCCAGAGGAATGTGTGAGCTGGAGAGGGCGGAGGTAGTGCTGAGTGAGTGCCTCTGACCATTCATCCATCGTCTCTCTGGTTGGGCAGGGTCTAGCCTTTGGTTGAGACTTGGTTTGGGGCCGGCCCTTCCTTATCTCATAGAAATCAGCTCCATATTAGTGCTTCAAGTGTGTATATTTATTATAATAAGGCTCGGTTTTCTTTTCACATGATGTTAATAGTTACCATCCATTCTGCTAAGTGCTTTCCATCAACTCATTTAATTCTCACAACAAGCCCCATTTTTATTCAGGAAAACTGAGGCTCATAGAGGCCAAGTCACTTACCCAAAGCCACAGTAGCTTGTAAGAACTGAAACCAGGCAGTCTGATTCCAAGACTGTAGGCTGTTCTGTCATAGAAAAATAATACACATTCACCACTGATAACCTGAAGATACTAGGAAAGTCAAAGGAAAACAAAAAACCCACTTAGAATCCTACTACCTAAACATACACTGTAAATTGGTATTCCAGTATGTTTCTTTTTCATTGTTTTCTGTCAGTGATGTGATTTAGGCAGAGCCTTCAGGATGGCAAGCCTAAAATCCCTTCTGCTTGCTTCCTTGGGAAACATGGCATCAGCTCAGACATGTCCCTACTTTCCCTTCAAAGAGGCAGATCTCATCTCTGGGCCTCAGAGTTCTGGCCTAAGCCTCCCTCCAGGAGGAGAGGGTGGGTGTTCAGACACCAAGAGGAACTGAGGAGGGACAGGCTTGTGAAATAGTTCTGGTTCAAGCATTAAACTGGCTGGATCCCAGAGAGAGGAGCCCCACCCCGAGCCCCATCTGAGCTTTGGCTAGAGGTAGAGTAGACAAGCAGGAACCCACCCTCCTAGGTGCAATGCCAACACCTTTGGGTGAAAATTTCAACTGACATAGAGACAGGGTCTCAGTGAACAGGGACAAAAGATTGGCAACAGAGAAGTCTCCATCTCTGAAGCTTCTGCCAGGAATCAGAAGTGGGGCCGTGGTCAGAGGGAAGGGCAGGGAAACTTCTGAGAGGCAGGCTCATTCAGCTGGGGGGAAGAGGAAGGCAGCGCTCAGCTGGGACTGCTGCCCCATAAAACGAAACGACATGCATCACAGCCGCCTCCATCGCCTTGGTCCTGTCTTTTCTCCCCAGTTGCTAGCGTTTCCCCCCCTCCTGGTACCCAGCTGGGCAGGGTACCCAGGTGGCGGGCATCCCTGCCTCTGACAGAGGGCGGGGCTGAGTTAGGCAGGAAAGTGGAACAGCCAGTGAGCTGGGTCCCCACCCTCTGTGCGCCCCACTGACACATGATGGCAGACAGGGGGGGCAGGTGACCTGGTGTGGACAGCCAGAGGGCAAGTCCTCAGACAAGTGGCAACAGGCCACCAACTTGAAAGGGAAAATTGTGCTGTGATGGGGAAGGTATCCAAAAAACCTACTGGGTGACTAATTACAAAGGCTAGGCCAGAGCGTCAGAGGCCGCTCGTTAAACACCTCATTAAGTGGCACTCTGAAAGCTGCCACTTTTGCATTCTGGGAGCTCAGAGGGGACAGGATCCTGAGGAGGAGTGAGGGGTGGTGGGTAGAACCATTTCAGGTAGACTCTGGAAGAAGCCTGCATGTCACTTTTAAATAGTCTGGAGCTCACAAGTCAAAAGACTTGATGGGAGCAAAGCCAAATTTAGTAGCTGTGTGACTGTGAGCAACTCTCATCTTTCTCTGAGCCTTAAAGCGGTCCCGCCTCTACAGTGGGAGTAGTGTCACAGACTTGCCCATTTCACACAGACAGAGCAGGTTAGATTAAGTTAGATCATGGGTATGAAGGCGCTTGGGAAGCTAGCTACCGCCCTACCTAAACAAAGAGTTATCCCTCCTGAACCAATATGGGAAACACACCTGGCAGGACTGGGAACCGCATCCTCCTGCACCTGGCTTTATGGGCTCTGCCTAGGCCCATAGCGGCCAGGTAGCTGAAGCCATCCTCAACCCGTGTAAGAACACGGTGAAGGAGGATCTGATTTCAGCAACTGGGACAGCTACCTACGGTAGGCATGTAATAGAAGCCCTGAACCAGAGCGGGCAGCCTGGGGCCTGGAAAGGTGTCGGTGCAGGTGAGGCCAACGCCCAAATCTCTCCCGCTGACAGTCCGGATGACTCACCCCCGGCCCCCGCCTCCCTACCCGCCATCCAAGCCCTTTTACCTTTAAGGAAGAGCGGAAAGGGTGTGGGGGCGAAGAGGAGAGGGAGGCAGGTCCGGGGCCCTAGCCCCGCCCTCTGCCCCTCCCACCCTTCTCTGGGCCTGGCCTTCCAGCCAAAAGGCGGGCAGAGAGCAGGAGAGGCACAGAACCCGGCCTTGGTTCCGAGGCAGCCAGTTAGCCCGCCGCCCGCCTGTCTGCCTGTCCCCAGAGCCATGGAGAGAGCCAGTCTGATCCAGAAGGCCAAGTTAGCCGAGCAGGCCGAACGCTATGAAGACATGGCAGCTTTCATGAAGAGCGCTGTGGAAAAGGGCGAGGAGCTATCCTGCGAAGAGCGCAACCTGCTTTCAGTGGCCTACAAGAACGTGGTGGGTGGCCAGCGGGCGGCGTGGAGGGTCCTGTCCAGTATCGAGCAAAAGAGCAATGAAGAAAGCTCGGAAGAGAAGGGCCCGGAGGTGCAAGAGTACCGAGAGAAGGTGGAGACGGAGCTCCGGGGCGTGTGCGACACAGTGCTGGGCTTGCTGGACACCCACCTCATCAAGGAGGCCGGTGACGCCGAAAGTCGGGTCTTCTACCTGAAAATGAAGGGCGACTACTACCGCTACCTGGCCGAAGTGGCCACTGGCGACGACAAGAAGCGCATCATCGACTCAGCCCGGTCGGCCTACCAGGAGGCCATGGACATCAGCAAGAAGGAGATGCCGCCCACCAACCCCATCCGCCTGGGCCTGGCCCTGAACTTTTCCGTCTTCCACTATGAGATCGCCAACAGCCCCGAGGAGGCCATCTCTCTGGCCAAGACCACCTTCGACGAGGCCATGGCCGACCTGCACACCCTCAGCGAGGACTCCTACAAAGACAGCACCCTCATCATGCAGCTGTTGCGAGACAACCTGACGCTGTGGACGGCCGACAACGCTGGGGAAGAAGGGGGCGAGGCTCCCGAGGAGCCCCAGAGCTGAGCCGCACCCGCTGCACGCCCTGCCCTACCCTGCCCGCTCCAGTCCCCCACTCCCGGCAGAGAGGACTTGTATGGGGTGGGAGGTCCGACCCTTCTCCCCAAACGCTCTGGCCCAGCTCAGAAAGGCTCCATAGAGAGGAACAAGCAGAGCCGAGTCCCCCTGGAGCCAGAGGATTCCATACTTCCTGCAGCTGTCAGGGGCTCCTGGCCACTGGTCATCATCCAGCCCTGCTCTGTCTCCACCCCCGCCCCCCGTCCCAGACACCCCCCCCCCCACCCTGACCACTTCCTCCCCACTCCAACCCCCTCCCGCCCCTGCTACCTATGGATCTTAGGAATTGAGGAGTGTCCCATCCTTAGAGCTGAAAACCGAACTGTGTGGCAGAGGTTGGTGATGAAGGTGTGTGTGTGCGCCTGTGTGTGTGTGTGTGTGTTGTGCAGCAACCAGGACCCAGGATGAGAGGGAGAGCATGTCTGCTGGGTGTGACCATGTTTCCTCTCAATAAAGTTGCCCTGTGACACTCCGCCTGTCTTTTTCAGTTATTGCGGAAGGGCGGGACAGGGATTGGTGTGTGAGTTACAGAGACCCTGACCTCCTTGGGGCTGGCTCAGTGACTCGCAGGCAAGACTCTGGAGCCAGGAGAGAGGCTGGGGATCCAGCCCTCTCCATCAGGGTCTGGTCTAGTCCCCTCAAACTGGTCCTATCCCGGGAGGGTCGGGTGAGCAGCGCCAAGGCGGCTTGGAGACTCCTCTGCCAGGAACGTGGGGTGGGAGGCTGAAGCGCTCAGGTGTGAGGGGACAGTCTCCGGGGTGAGGTCGGAGGGGTACGCCGCAGTGAGCGGCACTGAGCACCTCAGACCTGAAAGCGGGGAACAGTCCCATCAGATCTGAGCGGAGGGAAGTATCACCAGGGGGCGGGTATGACGCCGCCATTAAAAGCTCAGGTCTGAGGAGAAGACCGCCTTCCAATGTTCGGAGATGGGGACAAAATAAAACAGGCCGTTGACGAAGAAGTGCAACTTGAGTGCGAAGAGCCGCCAAGAGCGGGTTCGGCCGCGGCGGGCCAAACCCACCGCCCCCGCATCTCTGCTCCCAGCAGCGACGCTCCTCCGCCTTCGGCCGCCTAGTGAAGCCCTACCTTCACAGCCTGAGGCCAGAGGCGGGCCCGAGGCTGATATCATCCAATCACGGGAAGGAGCTGCTCATGGTACCGCCCCCGGGGCCAGACTGACCAATAGGAGAAGGAGCGGCGGACCGAGCTGGGAGCGTCTCCCCATCGCCCGCCGGGCCCTGCAGGCGCCGGGACACGCAGCCGGGAGAAGAGGCCCCCGCCACCCGCCGAGTGCCAGGGGCGGAGCTTTCCTGGTTTCACTCGGACGAGTTGCCACCCGCCAGACCCGAGAGCTCTACATCCTGAGAGCAGCGGGACGGGGCGGGGTAGTGCGGTAAAAGCAGTCCCCGCCCTCTGAGTCATCCGCTCTACCGGCGGTGCCTGGGCCTGGCCTGGCTGGCAGTATGGGCAGGGAAAAGGCCACCAAGGTGTCTCCATCGCACTCTAGAGCCCAAGCAGCCCTGACCTGGTGGCCAGGAGGCTTGGATGTGACCCTCACTGGCTTTGCAACCCTGTGCTATGTGCTTAGTCGCTCAGTGGTGCCCGACTTTTTGCGACCCCATGGACTGCAGCCTGCCAGGCTCCTCTCTGGCCATGCCCTCCTCCAGAGGATTTTCCCAAACCCGGGAGGTAACCCAGGTCTCCCGCATTTGCAAGCGGATTCTTTACCGACTGAGCCACCAACTTTGGAAAAGTCATTAACCCCCACCCTGGGCCTCAGTTTCTACCTTCTGTATCATAGGGGGCTTGAACTAACGGCTTTTTAGTTTGACTCCAAGCCTGCTTTGTCCAGGGTTCTTAACCATGCTTACCTTTTGTCCTTATTTGTGAAGTGAGGATTAAAAAATAGTACCTTCCTCTTAAAAGTTGCTGTGAAGTTTGAGAAAAATAAATGTATGTAAAGTAGCCCATAATACATATTTATACATGTTACCTATTATTAATCCTTCCAGCATCGGTAGTCCAGGATTTATCTAGCATTTCTGTGCCAAAAGCAGAATAATCAGGCCCAGTCCTGAGGAACAGCTTTACTGCCAAATCCAACCCTCTTGATCACTGGGTCACCCGAGAATACTGGCCTGACACAAGTGGGCAGTCCTTCACCTGATAATACTGGGGGAACTGCATCTAGCCTCATCAGGTGGAGTCCAAGTTTGGTCACACTCATGGACTAAAAGGCTCTTATCAGAATTTCTAATTCTTCACGGGACGCTGGCAGGACCACTCAGATGCTCTCTGGGTCCCTTGTCTTCTCTTTTCAGAAGGGTATTAGGTGTTAAGGTTTCAAACCGGTCAAAGACTCTGGGAAAGAGCAGGTGACTTCCCCTCAGCTTTGGAAGTGACCTGGTTTCTCTTACCAGACAGGTCTGGTGACTTTCTCTTAATGAGGTAGGTCCTGGGAAAGCAAATTCTTCTCTTTTCTCTCTGCATTTGACTTTTGCCTACTCCCTTTATGCCACCCATGGTTGGCCTCTATGGGGAAAGAAACGAGCTACTCTAAGGTAGCCTGTTGGTGTTGACAGATTTTAAAAGCAGATGCTATGGTTTGGAATATCACCAGACAGGCTAGCTGTGAGCTGCCTTAGGCACCAGCTTCTGAATTGGGTCCCAGACCTTTCTATCTAAAGCTTTCTTAAGGTTACCCAGGGTGGGGCCTCAGTGGGCATTCTGATCCTCTTTTCCTGGCCTAAATTTGACATTAAAATTTTTTCAGTTCTATATAACCCAACACTGTATATCAACTGTACTCCAATAAAATTTTTTTAAAATTTATTTTTTTCAGTCCTGCTGCTCTTGGGTATGAAATTTCTCTTAGGGTGATAAAATCTTCTTGGATTTAAATAGTGGTGATGGAGTAGGAAATGGCAACACATTCCACTGTTCTTGCCTGGGAAATTCTATGGACAGAGGAGTCTGGCTGGCTGCAGTCCATGGGGTAGCAAGGAGTCAGAAAAGACTGAGCGACTGAGCATGCAGCATGATGGTCACACAATTTTGTGAATATATGGGGAAAAAAAACCACTGAACTGTGAACTTTATAGTGAATTTTATGATCTGTGAATTATGCTCAATTAAAAAAAAATCAGCCCCAGAGGGCAAAGTCGGTAAGAATGCAAAGTTCCGATGGAAATTTCATGGTGGCCACTCTTCTTTTCTCATCGTCCTCTCCACTTGATCACTTTCTTCTAAACTTTTCCAAATTTCAAAGCCATCTTCAGGTCAAAAAAAGACTAGCCACCACGCCTTTCCCTTTAACACATACCGAGCTTTGGATATGCTACCTAGCCTATCAACTCTTTTCACTTCTTAGGTATATTTATTCAGCGATGGTTTCATATCTATTTGGTTCTACCTCTAGCTTTGCAATTATGTCCTGGGTTTATTTTTTTTAACTCCCCAGAGAGCTCCCTTAAAATGGTAACGTTGTCCCATTACTCCTTCCCACAGAGTCTCCAGCAAGGTTTCGTGTACCGGAAGGAGCTCAAAACTTAGTTTTAAAATCATCCTTCCAAATGCCTGGAAATTAACATAGGTTAGTACCAGGTCCTCTACTGTGGAAATGGAAATACAACTAGTTCGGGGATAAAGCAAGGCTGGAGACAGAGATTGGGCTCACCAAGAGTTAAGTAAACAGAGTCCTATCCTTTCTGTATTGCTGGATAATCCCCCAGGAAACAGAGACCCAGGGCTTACAAAGATCTTCCTCTGCCAAGAATTTGCCTTGTATGGGGAAAATTTGCAACCTAAGATTTCTCGAGAAGGTATCTACTCTTCTCTCTCTTACATGTAGTTACTTCAGAGAGCAAAGTTCAAACTGGCTCTGTCAATCCACAGGGGTAGGTGATGGGAAGCAAGGTGTAGGGGTTAAGGTACTTTATCAGGACTAAATAGGTACCTAGGAAGGCCAAGGCATTGGGGTCAGGCAGGCTACTGTGGCTCCTTCCAAAAAGGCAGAAAGGCAAGAGACTCACACACAAACTTACATACTGCCCAAGTGTCCAGTGCCTTTTTGGAAGAACTTAATTTCAGATGCTAGCACCAAGATTGCTCTTCTGACCAAAAGTCCCTATTCTTGCTTCTTCCTAGAGAACAGAAAACAGTTGTTAAGAGCACACAGTGTGACTGCTATATGCCAGGTGGTTTCATACCTTAATCCTTACATATTATCTCCTCGGTTTTGCTTATGAAGAGACTGAAGCTCAGAGCAGCTAAATAACCTAATAATCCAGGTTACACATGACTTACGTGCTCGGGGAGTAGAACAGGTCCAGCTCCAAGGCTCATGGTTTTTAAACCACAATGGCTATTTTCAAACTTTGCTCAGAGGTTTCCCTAGCAGCTGCCACAGGGCACGGGCTCAGTGGTCAGGGGTTTCCCAGTTTCCCCACACTTTGGCTAAAATAGCCACACATATGCCTTTTTTGTATATTGGGAGTTTCATGAGTTAAAAATAAATTTGAAAAGAAACACCTTATGCTATGCTGTCCTGCTCCTATCTTGGACTTTCTAAGAATCAAGAGAGGCTTCTTTCTCTACTTAATCTAAAGCCACCCCAGGGCCCAGCAAAAGGAGATGTTTTAAATGAGAAAAAAATGTGTAGTGGACGAATTCTCTGGTTACATCTTCTGTTCCTTTTCAATTCTTCACCCTGTTCTTAGGGTCTTCACCCCCAGCCCTGCTGTGTGTAGGAGGAGAGGGGTTGAGGAAGGCAGGATTCTGCAGGGGTAAGTGCCCTTCCTCTCACAAACCCCCTAGCCCCACCTACCCACTGAGTCAGGAGCCAGGAATGTCTCTGGGGGCAGCAGACAGGTATATCGCCCTGGGGTTGTCAGAGGGCTGATTCATCTCTCATCTCCACCCAATCTTCCCCTTACTGCTCTCTGAAAAATTTTAACTCCTTTTTTTGGCCACAGCTTGCAAGATCTTAGTTTTCTTCTGCTGGGGATTGAACCTGGGTCTGCTGGCAGTGAAAGCTCTGAGTCTAACCACTGGACTGCCCAGGAATTCCCAAGAAATATAGAGATTTTGTCTAGGGATAAAAGAAGAAACCCCAGACTCTGAAAACACAGAGTCTTCAATATGTGGCTAGGTACAGTGTTTAAAAATACATCAGATTATGGTATTCAATAAATATTTGCTAAAAGAGAAGGCAAGAGGAAGATACATTTCCCCCTTTTCTTCCTCCAGAATAAAGTTAACCTGAAATTTCCTTGTCTGACTGTAAAGGGGACTGGTTTTTAGCTCAGAATCGATGATGTGACCACTGGTGTGACTTATGAGTTGTCCCAGTACATCTCCTTTGCTGTTTCTGTGACCCCACAGAGCAACGTGGAGGCTCCAGGATTAATGTACGGGCAGAGGTGACAATCCAGAGTAAAGGGAGCGCTAGGGAACGTTTCTTGAAGCCGTATTTGGACAGTGAGCACACCACTTTAGATTTGCTTATTTGGGATGACTCTGAAGGGCCCTCTCACCTCCCTCCTCTGTAACTGCTTCAGGGTTTGTGATGGGGAGAAAAAAAATTCAACTTTGCTGTGTTCTAGTCCAGAGCATTTTACCAGTACTCGTATTTTGCACCTCAATTGGGCTCCAAACCTCCAACCTATCCCTTCACAGTCCCTCAGTCTTAGGTCACTTGGAACTCGGGCTTCTGGGACTGTGTGCAGCTGGCCGGACGTGAAGGACACAGTGGGTTGGAAGTGAAGTACTTGGCTCTCTCCTACCCTCATCAAGCCTGATGCCACTGACGTCTCTGTCATCTGGGACTCAAATGGGACTGGAAGAAGAGGTGAGCAGCCCAGACCTGGCTGAGTAAAAGGTTCAACAACCAGGGGCAAGAGAAGAAAAGGAGAGCTACTCAGCTTGATAGGGAATTTCCCGCCAGGATTCTGAGCTGGGTAGGCCTCCCCGCTTCTTCAAAAACAGGGTGGGCCTGAGTGGTGCTGGGAAGTCACTCCCATCTCTGTCAGAAGCCTTGAGAATCTCTCAGACCCTGATGGGAGCCTCATCTTCCCACAGACCCTAATGGGGTTAGGCTTCCTATTCTCAGCCACTTGTGGATGAGCGTTTTGCTACTTCAGCCACAGCAGAGGGCAGACTGGCTGTGCTTCAGCTCTGTGGGCTTCAGGGTGTCATCCTCACTCCTCAGCCTCTTTGTCCGGGCTGGAAGGCTTTCCAGTGAGCTGTGGTCTGATAGGTTCCAAATGCTATCTTCCGATTGTTGGAGGTTCCCAGTTCAGAGCCAGGAAATGCACAGCTTAGCCATAATGTCAGTGGTTAGCAGAGATGACCAAGAAGGTCCCTTGGAAGACATTCAGGGATGGTTTCCTCCCTTCAGAAGTCATGATTGCCAGGTGAGGTTGGGACTGAGAAGAGCACTTCCAGACAGGGCCTGTGAGATGTAAGGTGGCACTTTTCTGGGAGGCATTTTGGGAATATGAACCCAGAACCTAGAAAATGTTGGTAATTTTATTTCTAGGACTTATGTATCGTAATTTAAAAGTCAGAGACTCAGACAAAGATGTTAATCCCAACATTATTTATAATAGCGAAAAACTGGCAACAACTTAAAGGCTAACCATGGGAGTCTGGATAAGCAATGTTTTAACCATACTATAGAATATTATCACGACCTTAAAAAGAGTTTTTCTAGTTTTCAACAAGGACCTTCTGTACACACAGGGAGCTCTGCTCAGTATCATGTGGCAGGCCTGGATAGGAGGGGAATTTGGGGGGAAATGGATACATGTATGTGTATGGCTGAATCCCTCTGCTGTCCACCTAAAACTATCACAACATTGTTAATCAGTCATATTCGAATATAAAAGTTAAAAAAGATTTTAAGATTTTTCTAGTTCTAATTACACGAAAAAATATTAACTGAAAAAAGGTTATAAAGCAATACAATATATCCCACATATATAAATGCTATAGCTATCCCTCTGAATGTATAGAAAAATAGACCGAAAGAAAAAACACAAAATATATTTATACATTTGAATAGAAAATTTATTACTTTCATTTCCCAAGTATTTTCTTTTTCTATTAGGGGAAAAAAAAAATCTTAAGGACAGTTGTCACTTGCTGCCAAACTGAGGGTATTCTTTCTCTGGTGGTTTAGTCTCTTAAGTTGCACCTGACTTTTGTAACCCCATGGACTGTAGCCTGCCAGGCTCCTCTGTCCATGGGATTCTCCAGGCAAGAATACTGGAGCAGGTTGCCATTTCCTTCTCCAGGGAATATCTTCCCAACCCAGGAATCGAACCCAGGTCTCCTGTATTACAGGCAGATTCTTTACCAACTGAGCTACAAGAGAAGCCCTAAAGAAAGTCACTCAGCTGTGTCCGACTCTTTGCGACCCCATGGACTATACAGTCCATGAATTCTCTAGGCCAGAATACTGGAGTGGGTAGCCTCTCTCTTCTCCAGGGGAATCTTCCCAACCCAGGGATCGAACCCAGGTCTCCTGCGTTGCAGGAGGATTTACCACAGGAAAGCCCAGTCTTTCTCTGACCCTGCCTCTATCACGCTAAGCAGACCTCCCCTGGAACTCAGATGCCTCTGCTTTTCTGCACTGTGCTGTCTACCTCGTCCTAACAGGGGAAGAGAAAATCATGTTGTTATCAGTGGGAAGTAGTCAGAGCTCCATCCACTGGAGGAGACACACCCTTGTTGTCACACCAAGGCCTGAAAATAAAGCTTGGAGTGTTTCCATCCTTTCCCACTCGCTGATGCTGAGGGTGCTTGCATATGAGGCCATAAAGTTCTACATGACGCCTTTCTTCCATCTGGTGTGCTTTGGTGGTGTCTGGGGCCTCTAGTTCGGGGTAAGCATCAAAACCCCTGACCACAACTATTGGTACCAGCTTCAAACACACAGCACCCACCCTCACGCCTTAACTGATGAGGGATTTGTCCAAGAGCCTGGGCGTCATGATTCCCAGGCTCCAAGCCTCATAGGTGACTCACAGACAGCCCCAGGTAGTGCCTCCTGGCCTCAGTTTCCCTGGCTTGCCCTGTTGATACTCCCCACCTACTGTGTACAGTGTTAATAGGGGTGAGGTGCTTTGAACTCCTCAGATGAAAGAGGCGGGGGAAGTAGTACCCACTTATTATCCTGTATCCTGCCAGGCGTGGGAGTCGAGGTCGACTGCTTTCATACTGTTCCAGTCTGAAAAGCCTCCTATGGCCCCTTCCCCTCTGCCTTCTGCTCTGATGGCAAAACTAAGAAAGCAAAGCTCAGTCACTGCCATCTCAAGGCCACTTCAGAACAGTTCCCCCTGATTTACGACTCAGGGATACTCTACAGGTGTCTAAATTCTTTCTCCTGATTGGCTACAAATCCTGTGGGAGAAGGGGCCGTGACTTTTCACCACTAAGGATTCACCATTTAAGAAGTCAGCAGAGTGAGTGTGAGAGAGCCAGGCTGACCGAGGTTCAAACTCCTCTGTTTTCTGTTTCCTCATGTAAAGTGGGGCTTAGCACTATTCCCCATCTCATCTGTATCCCTAGGCGTTCCTGTGAGAGTCATATGAGGACTGTCTGTGTGGAAGCTCTTTGTGAAATGCGAAGCCCATCCCATGTGTTAACAGGCCTGAGTGTCTGCAAATAAGACTACTGGCACAACTGCCATCTGTCCCCTTCTGCCTCCAGGCTACAACTGAAAGAAAATTAAAATTAAAAAAGAAAGAAAAGAAAGCCTGGAGCGCCATCTATGGTTGAAAATAGGAATTGAACCCAACTAGCTGCAACACCCAACCAGAAGCAAGTACCAATATTTCTAACCTGAGTCATCGTAATTTTTGTCACAGCCTTCATGATACCATATTATATACTAATATTTTTCTTTCAACAACTCATTTTGTATAAATAACTCCATTCAACTTTAATCATTACTATAAATGGAAAACTAACACTTGCCCCTCAAAAGAATAAAACTGAAATAAACAATAAAATAAAACAATGCAAGCTCTGCTAGGAAGTGGTGCTTGTGAAAGCTCAGGCTTGAGTTCACTGTTAGCGCTGAAGATGAACAAAGGAGCCCAACTGGAGGCTGAGTCATCCCTCCAGCTTGGGGGCGACCCTGTTCTGGAGTTCCTCTTCTGAGGAAAGGCAGCCTTCCCACGTTCCCACCTCCCTTGGCCAGGGTGGCGGAAGGCAAGTTTGGAAGCCACAGGAAGTAGAAAATAAGCTCTTGTACTGCAGCACATTCCATCACAGCCCGAGTGCATCAGTGCTGAATGCCCGGTGGCAGCACCCAGAGCTCACAAGGGTGTGACTGGTGCTCTGCTTGGCGGCACGTCTGGCTTCAGGGCAGAAGTCCTCCGCAGGCCTGAGTATCCCCGCGCCTGTCTTCCAGCTCTGGCCTGGAGGGCTGCTCTTGGATCTGCAGCTGCTGAGCCATCCAGCTGGTCACTGGGAGCCGCCACTCCCCCCAGCGCTGGGTCGTGTGTCTCATCCTCTGGAGCCCAGCTCGCTGCTACAGCTGCATGGCCTCCTGCTCCACTGACTGCTCTGAGGGCACCAGGTACTTCTCCTGGAGGCCCAGGGTGCTGATGGGGGGGCTTGTCAAGGCTGACAGCACAGGCAAGGATGGGGAACTGGTCTGGGCAGGATCTGATCTCTGTGATGCCTGCCTCCCAACTCTGTCTAGCAGGTTTCTCCCATCCTGTTCCCTTCCTCATAATTATAGCTTCAGGCCAAGGGGACCAACTGGTCTGAGAAGTCCCCTGAAGCATCTAGACCCACATGCTCCTCTTTGTGCCTTTTCCCCACACTGCTGAGCAGCAGAGAACTGGAGCGTGCCAACCTTCCGGCTCTGTGTTGTGGCACATGCTCTGGAGCCATGCCCCTCAAACATGGCACAGCCCTCAGCTCCCATCCCTGCTACCCACCTGAAAAACCTGCCCGCTCCTCTTCCTTTTCTTGCCCCAGTGAACACAACCACCCCTGAAAAGTCGAAGTGTTAATCGCTTATCGTGTCTGACTGTGACCCCATGGACCACAGACCATCAGGCTTCTGTGTCCAGGGAATTCTCCAGGCAAGGATACTGGAGTGGGTAGCCATGCCCCTCCAGGAGTGGGAGGTTTTCCCCATCCAGGGATCAAACCTGCACTGCAGGCACATCCTTTGCCATGCAAGCCACCAGGGAAGCCCTACAACCACCCCTACAGCTGGGAGCCTAACTTCTGCTCCACCTCCTTCCATCCTAGAGCCACCTGGTCACCAGCTCTGGTTGTCTGGCGCCTTCGTATTTTTCCCAGGCCACACCCTTTTCTCTATTCTCACTACTACTCTCTACTCCGTTTTCTACTCACTACTTTTCTACTCTCACTCCGTTCTCACCTGGAGACTAAAAACGCTCCTGCTCCCAATCACATTCCTTAAATGCACTTTCTGTACTTAGAAAGTGAAGTTGCTCAGTCGTGTCCAACTCCTTGCGACCCCATGGACTGTAGCCTACCAGGCTCCTCTGTCCATGGGATTTTCCAGGCAAGAATACTGGAGTGGGTTGCCATTTCCTTCTCCAGGGGATCTTCCCAAACCAGGGATTGAACCCAGGCCTCCCTCATTGCAGGCAGATGCTTTAACCTCTGAGCCATCAGTGCTTTTCAAAAATGGACATCTGATCACATCACACTCAGCTCATTGGTAGGATGCTGGTTCCCACTGGCCACCCACAGACTGAAGTCCACACTCCTCCACTTCCCACCTCCCTTGACCACTGCATCTTCCCCTTCTCCTTCACATTCAAGACACCAGGCAAACTGAAGCCCTTGTGTCTCTCCCACGTGACCAGTGCCTTTCATGGCTGGGCCTCTGTATTTGTTGCTCCTTCTGATCAGTGTCCTACTTTATCCTCAGGTACAAACAACCCTGAAGCCTTCCAAGGGACCAGCCACCAGGGAGCCCCCTGGTCAAAAGGAATCCAGTCATCTGTAAGGGCAGACGTGGCCACTCCTCAGCCCCGGCCTCCTGCTCTTGGCCATGGTGGACGCTAGTGAGGAAGGATACGAGGAGAAGTGGAAGTCAGCTCCCATGGCGGCAGACATCATGGCCTCCAGGCTCCGCTGCTCCTGGACCCCAAAGCAGTAGCCGTTGGCTTTATCCACAGCCTGCAGCACCCGCTGGATACTCTCCTTGTCCTGAGCAAGGAGGAGAGAAACAGAGGTATGTGGAACTGAGGTTGTACCAAACCAACTGCATTCTCCAAATATGCTCCCTCCATCTTGCCTCGTGAAGCCTCTAGTCCATGCAGCTTCCTTGGCCTGGAATATATCTACAGTGTCGCCAGAGGCCCGACTACACCCCTTCTTTCCTGACTATCAACTCACCCAAATTAGAACAGATAAGCTCCTCCATGCACACTCACCATCCCCTGGGTTATCCCCACTGTAGCTATGAGCCTACCATCTTACTATTAACAAGTTAGTAACTCCCCCATTGGACTGTGCACCCCTTGAGGTCAGGAAGTTGTTTGCCCAGGTATCCCCAATGCCTGGCATAGCACTTAGCTCACAGCAGGCACCCAGTAAGTATGCATGTAACTTATTTGTTCCTCCATACAAAAATGGTAAGGATGGTCCCTACATCACATGATGGGAAAGAGATCAAAACACAGTCCTCGGCACACACACACACACACAATGTCTAACACAGAAAGCCTTCAACAAGTTGTAAATTGTACGATTAATATTATAGGGTTCACCTCCTCATTGTAGAGGAGAAAAGTGTGGCATTGAACAGAAAAGACAAGTTCTTTTAAGTCCACCCACAGAAGAAAGGAATCTAACACGCACCTTTTCCTCCCAGGTTCCCTTTGCAGGGTACAAGGTGAGAGGCACAAGGGTTGGGAACTATTTTGCAAAGTCAACAGACAGTTGCCCATCTGGAAAAAGCCTGAAAGACTTGTCTCAGGCCTTGGTCAAGCCCCTTGCTTGGGACTTTCTGAACTTATCCATTTTCACACAGAGGAGGTAACATAAGTGGAGAGAACCCAGCAAAACAGAACAGATAGGGCCAAAGTCTGGTCCACCCTCTTGACTGGAATCCTGCCTCCCACTGGTCTCAAAACCAATGAGACTGAATGATAGCTGAACCCAGGACAAAGACGACTGTTTGAGGCCTCAAAGCTTCCTATAGCCTTGGTCTGGAAGTGCAGCCCCAGGCACTTCAGACCAATAGCCAAGGGAGGAGTCGTTCTAGTGCCTAGTACAAGCACACCTCGGAGATACTCTGGGTTGGGTTCTAGAGTATTCCAATAAAGCAAATCCCACGATCAAGTGAGTCACATGAATATTTCGGTTTCCCAGTGCATATAAAAGTCGTGTTTATGCTATACTGTAGTCTACTAAGTGTACAGTTATGTCTAAAAAAAAATACCTTAATCAAAAAGTGCCTTATTGCTAAAAAATGCTAACCATTTGAGCCTTCAGTGAGTCATAATCTTTTTGCCAGTTGAGGGTCTTGCCTCCATGTTGAAGGCTGCTGACTGATCAGGGTGGTGGTGGCTGAAGGCTGAGATGGTTGTGGCAGTTTCTTAAAATAAGACAACAGTGAAGTGTGCAGCATCAATGGACTCTTCTTTTTATGAACCATTTCCCTGGAGCATGCAGTGCTGTTTGACAGCGTTTAATAGCATGACAGGAGAACTTCTTTCAAACTTGGAGGCAGTCCTCTGAAACACTGCTGCTACTGTATCAACTGAGTTCATGTGATATTCTAAACCCTTTGTTGCCATTTCATCCTTCACAGTATCTTCACCAGTAGTTTCCATCTCGAGAAACCACGTGCTTTGCTCATCTCTGAGAAGGAGCTCATCCATTCGAGTTTTTTCATGAGATTGCAGCAATTCAGTCACAGCTTCAGGCTCTTCGAATTCTAGTTCTCTTGCCATTTCTACCAATCTGCAATTACTTCGTCCACAGAAGTTTTGAACTCCTCAGAGTCACCCACAAGGGCTGGAATCAACGTCTTCCAAACTCCTGTTAATGTTGATATTTTGACCTGTTCCCATGAATCACAGATGTTCTTAATGACATCTAGAATGGGGATCCTTTCCAGAAGATTTTCAATTTACTTTGCCCAGAACCATGAGCGTAATCACCATCTATGGCAGCTATACCCTTCAGAAATGTATTTCTTAAGTACTAAGACTTGAAAGTCAAAGTGACTCCTTGATCCACAGGCTGCAGAATGGATACTGTGTTGGCAGGCATGAAAACTTCTCCATCACAGCCCCTGGGTGAATAGGTGTCTTGTCAATGAGCAGCAATATGAAAAGTATCTTTTTTTCTGAGTAGTAGGTCTCAATAGCAGGCTTAAAATATTTAGTAAAACATATATACAGATGTGCTGTGTATCCAGGCTTTGTTGTTCCATTTATAAAGCATAGACAAAGTAGATTTAACAGAATTCTTAAGGGCCCTAGGATTTTCAGAATGGTAAATGAGCTCTGGCTTCAACTTAAAGTCATGAGATGCATTAGTCCCTAACAAGAGTGAGCCTGTCCCTTGAAGCCAGGCACTGACTCCTCTCTAGCTACAAAATCCTAGATAACATCTTCCAGTATAAGGCTGTTTTGTCTACACTGAGAATCTGTTGAGTGACGTCACCTTCATTAATTATCTCAGCGAGATCGTCTGGATAATTTGCTGCAGCTTCTCCTTAGCACTTGCTGCTTTACTTACACTTTCATGTTACTGGGATGGCTTCCTTCCTTAAACCTCAGGAACCAACCTCTGCAAGTTTCAAACTTTTCTTCTGTAGCTTCCTCACCTCTCAGCCTTCAAAGAACTGGAAGGAGTTAGGTAGGGCCTTGCTCTGGATTGGGCTTTGGCTTAAGGAAATGCTAAGGCTGGTTTGATCTATTCAGACCTCTAAAACTTTCTCCATATCAGCTTTCTGATATGCTGAAAGATTTCCGTTGTGCTTTCTTACCACTCCTGTGCTCACTGAAGCAGCACTTCTGATTTCCTTCATGAATTTTTCCTTTGCATTTACAACATAGCAAACCATTTGGCACCAGAGGCCTAGCTTTCGGCCTTTCTTAGCTTTTCGACATGGTTTCCTCACTGATTTTAAGTATTTCTAGCTTTTAAAGTGAGAGACGTGAAGCTCTTCCTTTCACTTGAACACAGAAGCCAGTGTAGGATTATTAACTGGCCTAATTTCCACATTGCTGTGTTTTAGGGAATAAGGTGGCCCAAGGAGAGGGAGCGAGATGAGTGAACAGCCAGTCAGCGAAGCTGTCAAAATACGTGTCAAAATCCACACACCATCTGTGGATTAAGTTCACTGTCTTATATGGGTGTAGTTGATGGTGCCCCAAAGGACTGTAGAGAGTAACATTAAAGATCACTGATCACAGATCATCATAACAAATATAATAATAATAATGAAAAAGCTTAAAATATTGTGAGAATCATCAAAGTGTGACATAGAGACATAAAGTGAGCAAATGCTGTTGGAACATACACTTGTTGAATGCAGGGTTGCCACCTGCAATTTGAATGCAAGGTTGCCACCTGCAATTTGTTAAAAAAAAGAAAAAAGCAGTAGCTGTGAAGTACAGTAAAGCGAAGTGCAAAAAAACTGAGACGTCCTTAGGGACTTCTCTGTCTGTCCAGCAGTTAGCACTCTGAGCTTTCACTGTCCAAGGCCCAGGTTCAGTCCCTGGTTGGGGATTCCACAAGCTGCGCAGCATGTCCAAAAAAAAAGAGAGAGAGAAAGAAGAAAAAAGAAAAAA
The DNA here is from genome assembly GCF_016772045.2 of Ovis aries. Taxonomy (NCBI): domain Eukaryota; kingdom Metazoa; phylum Chordata; class Mammalia; order Artiodactyla; family Bovidae; genus Ovis; species Ovis aries. Next base: position 240,053,486 of record NC_056055.1, on the reverse strand, counting down.
GTATGCTTGTACCTGGATATTGAGAGGGATGAAGGAGACTAGGCTGTAGTCTTCAATGAGCTGCACCAGTTTCTCGTTGAGCTGCCGGTAGTGGCGAAAGAAAGGATCCGAAGCAAGATGGTCCAGCAGGTAGGAGAGGTCCAGGACCTCTGTGTAGTAGTCCAGGTTGAAGGCTAAGAAGAGAAATTGGTTAGCACAGGAAACCCTATTCAATATCCTGTGTTAAAGATAAACCACAATGGAAAAGAATACAAAAAAGAATATATATATATATGTATGACTGAATCACTTTGTTAACAAAACATTGTAAGTCCATCATATTTCAATTAAAAAAGAAGAAAGAGAAGAGAAACTGGTATTAGGAGCAGCTGGCATCAGGCGAAAGACCTGAGAACAGGGAATGTATTTTTTTCTTTCTTCCTTTACCTTCATTCACTCACTCGTTCATTCATTCATTCAACAAATATTTGTTGAGGCAGTGAAATGAACTTACTAAGAAGAAAACAACTGATTTCACTTGTTGGCACTGCCATTTACTAGCTCCGTGGGCAGTTACCCACCTCATGAGGCTACTGTGAGGATTAACTGCCATAAACCTCAGTGCCTGGTTCAGAGAAGTGCCTGATCAACGGTAATAAGACTGAACATGTACCAATAACACTGCCTGGTCCCTGCCTCACAAGGCTCACAGCCAGGCAGTGCCCCCAGGACCAGGCACACACACTCTAAGTCATCTATCTAGCAAGCTGGCCTCTTGGGAAAATGATTTTCCCTTTCTGGGCCACTTCCTTCTTAGCATAAAATGAGAAGATCAGAATAGATGACTCAGAGGTCCCTGAACTCAGTTCTATGAATACAAACTTCCTCTTAAGAGAAGGAAAGTGGGCCTTCCCGTATTATCCATTTCTGCCTGGAAGACTCAGGCAGCTAGGAACTCAGCAGATCTGTCCTAAAGTCAGTTGAGGGAATCTGGCTGTCGGGACCAACTGACTCACACCCTGAGCTCTGCTTTCTGTATTCTTACCAGCCCTGATTAGAAACTGACACCCCTGTGCCTGCAAGGAAGAACATGTGGGCATTCCAACAAACTTCTTGGATTGCCTGACAGGTATGTTTCTCACCGAGAATGGAGAAACTGCAGCCAGGTACACTGGCACTTAGGTTTCCTCTCAGCTAACATGCTAGCTGAGTGACTGACCTTGGGCTATTCATGTAACTTCTCTGGGTCTCTACTGCCTGATCTGGTGTGTACCTCAATCTCTCGTGAGGATGACTGGCAAGACTCAAAGCTAGAAATGCAAAGGACAAACATGTGGCCTTCTGGAATGAAGGCTGTGAAGTGGGGAGAGAGGCTTGGAAGGACATAAATCTGTACACAGATAAAATGGGGTGTCTGGGCTTGCCAAGAGATGGACCAAGACTCTGGGCTGAGGTGGCCCCTCCAAGGTGCTGACATCCTTCCGTGTCCCAACTGGCAGCCAGTCATCCTCCCTGGACAAGGCCCCAAAACTTCACTCTCCCCACAGCCTCCTTTCAGCTGTTCTTATCTCCGTTCCTTTGTGGCTGAAGATGGTATTTAGAGACTGATGCTGCAGTCAGCAGAGCACTAATTTTGCAGGAGAAAAACGCTGGCTGTTAGAACCGTAGGCAACACCCCTGCCTCGTGCCAGCCTGCTTCTCCTTTTGTTGTTCCCACCTTTATCCATCCACTGGTTCAGTCAGAAATGTGAGAGCCATTCTTAATTCTTCTGTGTCCAATCCACCAGCAAATCCTATTTCCTGAGTTAAGTTTTGTATCTATCTCCTTCTCTTCATTCCCACTAACCACTGCCTGGGTTGCTGCAAAAACCTCCTATAGGATCTGTTTTCATTCTTGCCTCTTTCAATTCACAAAGCAGCCAAAAGGGCCTTTTCAGTTCATGGTTTCTCCTGCTTCATATTCATCAATGGCTTTCCTTTTTAGCCCCTGGCCACCCCTCTGACCTTGCTTCGTCCTATCACTCTCTGAGCTACAACTGGGCTCCCCCACTCCCCACCCCTTTTCCCTTGAACACAAAAAGCTCTTTCCCTAAGGGCCTTTACCGTTACTGGATCCCCTGTTTAGGACACTTCTGCCTTGACTGGCTTTTTTTTTTTTACTACTCAGCTCAAATGGCAGTTTACACCCTCCTTCTCATTCACTCATTATCCATCATTTTCTTCTAATTCCTTCATAATATATATCACCATCTGTAGCTCTCTTGTCCCCAAAACCCAGAATAGTATCTGGCACGGAGGGGCACAAAATAAATGGGCAGGGGTCAGATCTGCCTGTGGCTACTATCACCAGGCCATACAGGGTCCCTGGAAGCGGCTTCCTTCAGCAGAGATCTCTGCATCACTCCAGCCTAGCTGTTGCCCTGGGCTGCCAGAAAGGGATCTCTTACCCAGCTTCCCATAGTGTTCGATGAGGTCCATCTTGGAGAGGAGGTTGACGTGGGGCAGCTCCACATGCAGCATGGTGGCCAGGGAAGTACACAGTACCGAAATGAACTTGGCAGGGTCTGTGCAATAGTGAGAATCCACCAGGTGAACAGCAGTCAGCTGGGAAGGGAGGAAGGGAAAGGCATGAGAGTGGCCTGGGGAGGCAGGGAACATTTGGGCCTCTGTCCCTCCCATCAGATTGGGGACTTCTGAGGGCAAAGGGCAACTCTTCCCATTAGTCTCTTTCTCCTTCTGTTTCATTCTAACAGCCACTGCTAACCCTTATTCCAGGAGAGGTGAAACACTTTTTCCTACAAGATGCCTTGCACTGAGCCTCCCAGTGGGCACTGCATCTGACTCCACTGTTTCACTTTCTTTTGCCTACCAAGTCACAACAATCATCACGCCACTTTTCACTTAACCCCTTCAAATTCCCAATAATCCCAAATTGGGTAGTGACACATCCATTTTACAGATGAGAAAACAGGTTCAGAAAGATTAAACTGACTTGCCCAGGACCACATTGTGGTCCAGTGGCAAAGTGGAGTCAGTGGCAAAGCCAGAATTCGAACTCACACCTGTTTTACTTCAAAGCGTCTGGGCCCCCTACCTCACTGAGGGACGTGGAGGCGTGGCATCTGTCCTCCTCCCTGTCTCAGTTTTTCCATCTGCAAAATAGGCCCGCCAGACCCCAGACGCACCCTAAGGTCCCACTGCGTCATCTGGGAGAAGATGCTGCGCAAGGCTCCGTGGTGCGTGCAGAGTTCCACTTGGCCAGGGCAGTCGAAAAGGAAGTAGTGGCCACGCAGGGGGTCGAGCTTGGCACGCAGCCAGTCCAGGTTGGCCTCCAGGTACTCCATGCAGTAGAGCAGGCCGCCGTTGGGGCCCAGCTGCAGCGCGTCCATCACGTCGCCCAGCCCCACCAGCTCCCCCACGTCCACGGCGCACTCGTACGGCAGCCCCTCGTTGGCTGGGTCCAGGTTCACCACCGCCACGCGCCGGCCCAGCGCACGCAGGAACTCGCTCATGCCCAGGCAGTATGTGGTCTTCCCCGAGCCCGGCGGGCCGATCACTGCCTGCCCAAACGCTGTGGTCGGAGCGGCTCCCGCCATGGGCGGCCGGCACACGGCTCCGTGCGGAGCAGCTGAGCGCAGCAGGGGAGGGAGGCGGGAGCCACACTGGAGACGAGCTCTGAGGGCAACGACGGGATCCCTCAACGTGCGCTTCGCCCCGGGCTGGCCGCGATGCCCGGGGCTCGCCTGAGGAAGAGGACGGAACCCGCGCGCTGTGAGGGGATCAGAAGGCCAGGTACCGACGGGACCTGCATCTGACTTCCGGATGGCGTCGGGAAAACCCGGCCCGGAGAGGAAGTCCCGCCCTCACGATGACGACACAGCTTGGCGCCGGAGCTGTGGCGCCCCAAGTGGTGACGCCAGGGCATGGGGCCGACTTGGGGGCACTGCAGGGACCTTTCCGGGGGTTTCCCCACCTTACTCCTGGCCCAAATCCGAAGAGAAAGAGAAATTCGGTAGTTAACTTTTTAATTCTCCCGTTAGGTCACAGACCCGGCACATCTGCGGCAGGTTGTCCGCTGCCCGGTCCCAGCCAGTGAAGGGTAGACACTGGAGCCCGCCCCAAGACTGTCTCTTAGGAGCACGAGCCCTCTCCTCTTCCGTGTCCTTAACTCACCTCTTTCTGGGCTTCATGGTAACCTCCTCCCAGGAAGGTTTTGCTGATAACCTCAGTCAGTCCAGCTTTTCAAGGGGCTGGGGGAGGCAACAGAAGCAAGCCCAAAAAATAGGGACTAGAGTTAGAAGACCAAGGAGGAGGAGTCATTAATTCCTTTCATTAAAGGGAAGTATATAACGGGGGCTTTTTGTAAAAATGTCCCTGAGGTAGACAACCAGAAGGCAAGTTCTGAACAAAGCATTCTGAACAACCGTGCAGACTGCTGCTCCCAGAGTTCTCTCTGCCTTCAGTGGAAGATAAGGCTGGGCACAGGCTGCCACTGTGCAGTTATGAGTGATCCTGATTAAGGGGGAGTCCTTGAACCTGCCACTCAGGCTCTGAGAGGCTGTTCAAGGCACAGCTGGAACTCCTCACAAAAGCCATGTCAGTGCGAAACTTCATGCTGGTGGGTGGCTGGCGGCGGAGCAGCGACTCTCCTTGGTCCTGGGGTAGGGGCTCATCATAGATGGTGGAGATGAGCCCCAAGCCAGTTCCACGGGGCCTCTTCGGTTGCCCAAATGGCTGGAGCTTCTCTCCATGGTACCTGAAACAAAAAAAAGGGCTTTCAGTGAGAGGGCTGCTCTCTTACCCCAGTAAAGGGGCTGGGAAAGAACAGGGTAATAGCTACTATGTATTTTCAGCTCAGTTGCTCAGTTGTGTCCTACTCTGTGCCCCATGGACTGCAGCATGCCAGGCTTCGCTGTCCATCACCAAAAATATCTGGTTTGTCCCAAAGACAGAGCATTGAAATCTCCTGCCCCCTCATCTTATCTGTTGATGGTGCCAGCAACCAGGGGCCTTACATACTGCTTTCATTTTAAATAGTACACAAAATTCAGAACAACTGTTACCACTTTGTGACTTACAGTCACTCCCTAAGAGTAATCATCAAGTGCAAATTCCTCAGACTTGAGGGAATGACTCCCTCAGGAGATTAATCATCCTTAATCAAGCTTGAGGACCCAGTCTTGAAAAGACTAGTGCCAGATCTACTTTTTCCTTCTAATTCTGCTTTAAAGTTCAATCCCTCGGGGGTCTCTAGCACTCAACCCAGAACCAGAGGGAAGGGGGAACCAGGGTACAGCTGAAAGGCTCACTTAGCCTCCCAGGGAAGTCCCCCAGCCATGCTCACCCCAGTCCACGCTTGCATCTGGGGTGCTGGCCATCATTATCCAGGGCATCAGGAACACCTGAGCACTGGCTGCCCAGGCCCTGGCCCTCAGCCCAGCCCTGCCGTTCCAGCACCTTCCGCCCAATGCCCTGCAGAGGAAAGAGAGAAGACTCAAGACTTGGGGCTCCTGTCGGGGCAGGGGAGGGAATGGGGGTAAAGAAAGGAAAGAAAGGGGTCAATGGGCTGGGCACAATGCTCACCTTGGTATGGCGCTCGAAGGTGCCCACCTGGTGTCTGATCACAGAGCCGGCCTCCTGGCCATCACGGAGCCTCCGTTCCAGACGCATTTGGACAGAGTCTTGGGCGTCTTTGTCTCCACTATCTGAGGAAGCAGAGTCCAGTTTGTGGAAGGGTCTCTCTCAGCAGAAGTAGGGAAAATCAGGTTTCTAGGCCCTCCTCACAAGATTTACATATTCATCTTTATAGCGTGTCATCACTGTATTTCTCTCATTAGACTGGGAGCTCACCAAGAGTAAGAACCATGGCTGTGCCATTTTACAGATGAGGAAAAACTGTGGTACATAAAAGTCACAGAGCCAAAAAATGAGAGATGGAATTAGGACCCAGGTCTTCACCTCCCACTCTGTAAATCACTCTAGGTCTTTTTTTGTTTGTTTGTTTTTGGCCACATCGCACAGCATGTGGGATCTTAGTTCTTCAACCAGGTATGGAACCCAAGCCCTCTGCACTGGAAACTTGGGAGTTTTAACCACTTGACACCTGGGAGGTCTCAACCCTAGGTGGTTCTTGACTCCAGAATCTAACTTCTTAACCAGAGCCTGACCTCCTGATCCTCCCACTCTACTCAGGCCTGCCCATCAGAATCAGACCTCCCTGAGGGCTATGCCCACATGTCCTTCCTCCACACAGAAAGGAAAAAGACACTGCCCACAACCAGCACTTAATGCACTCAACTAATGATCTTTTTAAGAGACTCGTGCCCTGTCTCAGACTCTGCTAAGCAGGTCTGGTAAAGTGTCACTGCATGGCCAGGGCACCATTCCATTTCCGAGTACTGCAAGCCCAGGCCCAGTACCTGCGTCGTAGTACACGCTCATGTCCACATCCCAGTCATCAGCTGTCTGTTCATCAAAGTCTGCAGAGAGAAAAACATCAAGCAGAGTGAACCAAGGACTCTCAGTTCTATCAAGAGTTAAATCTAGACTCAGACATACATTCTAGAATTTGGAGTGTATATTCAAATCTCTCCTCTGGGAGGGTCACTCCCAGAGGGAGAATTGGGAACAAGGCATTTTCTCTCCACTCCCCTGACCCACCACCCCTAGAAAGGATGGCTGGTCTCTCAAATACAACAATGTAAGCCTCTTTCCTAGCCCACTAGTCGGGCTCACCGCCAGGGAACCCACCGCGTGGAGCAGAGCGCCCTGAGCGAATGCAGCAGGGACCACCCCTGCCCTTGCCTGGTGCTAGCATTACCTCCTTCCTCCTCCTGCCAGAACTGGGCGTCGGTATAAAACACCAGGCCGGAGCCGCCCTTCTCCCACTTGAGCTCGATCTCCTCCTCAAAGAGCCGCTCAGAGGTCCGCTCCTGCCCCGTCACATCCTCATGTAGTGCCTCGTGCCGCTCCCACTCCTCACCCCGGTCATCATCCTGGGAGAAGGTGGAGAGAGGAGACCTGCCTGTCCAGCTTCCTGACCTGAGGCCCACAAGTAGGCAGCTCGCTGCACAGGAGGTCCTAGAGATGGGACCTCAGCTCTATTCCTCCCAATTTCTCAGAGAAGCAGCAGGTTTTTGGCCCCTGAGGCCCGACCTGACATCTCTCCACGCCCTGAGTGTTTCTCAACATACTTGGCCACTTCCCCTACTAGTCTTTTTTTTTCTTTTAAAGTTGCACCACACAGCAGGTGGGGATCTTAGTTCCCTGACCAGGGACTGAACCTGTGTCCCCTGCATTGGAAGCACTTCCCAGGCGTCCAATCGTAACCATTGGACCTCCAGGAAGTCCCAAGCCTGACTCACTCTTATCGTTGCACTTTTGGTCACGTCGTTCTCCCGGCCTCTCTGCCCTGCTCTCCCACCACCACCTCTTCTACACTTGGTTAAATCCTCCTCATTCCTCAAGTGCTAGAGCTCACATGAAGTCCCCCACACTGAGGCCCACAGCACTCTCACTGGTCTGTGAACTTCTCAGTGTTACTCAATATACACTGTTTATGCCTTTATACCTACTGTCTACTGTGTCAGGCCCTTCACATACCTTAGCTCCTTTAATCACTCCAACAACTCTGAATAAGTACCATTATTCCCATTCTACAGATAAGGAAACTTCAATTTAGTGAAGCAAAGTAATTTGCCCAAGATGATACACCAAGAGAGGGGCAGCACCAGCCTGCAAACCCATTCTATACCATGTACCCTTTGCAGATACTTGTTCTTCCTCTTCAGGGAGACTGAAGGCTCTTTGAGGGAAGGAAATGAGCCTTAGAGGGTCTCTAGAATCCTGTGCTAGCCCGTGTTTACAGCTGCTTGACTGGACTTGTGGAATGATAGAATGACTCCTGGCTTAAAATCCTGGGGGCCTCCTGCCCCACTTAAATTCCAGGAGGTCTCAGGAATCACTGCTGCAGAGAAGGTGCTGGAGAAAAGGCATAACAGTATCACACTAAGGATGTGGTCCAGATGTGTTAGTAACTCCCAGTGGGGAGCTTTGAAGACATAGATCAATTGCTTTTTACACAAGGTACGCATTAAAAAACAAGTTTCCCAATAAATGGCAACCCACTCCAGTATTCTTGCCTGGAGAATCCCATGGACGGAGGAGCCTGGTGGGCTACAGTCCACGGGGTTGCAAAGAGTGGGACACGACTGAGTGACTTCACTTCACTAAATAACAAAATCTCCTGATTCAATGGGTGAACAACGAAGTTTGGAGAAAGAGGTAGAAGAAATATCTCTTTCACTGATGAGGTTAGATTGGAGGCTAGCGTTCAATCCAGATTCAAGGTCAGAAAACAGAGGTGACCTCTCAACAACGTGATGAAAGCACACAGAGGTTAGCCAAGGAGTGAAGGGGACTGGGTTCACATCTGAGCTCTGCCTCTACTTCCCTAGATGATCGTATCTCTTAGTAGATTTCATCAATGAAAGAGACCCTCCTCACATTTCTTCTGAAGCAATGAAAAGACGCCTTTGAGAATCTTTGGATAAAAGCTCTGGTCCCTTTTCCCAAAGCAACATATACCTGCACAAGCAAATGCAGTTTTATATTCAATGTCAGGGAGTTCAAAGTCTTTAGAAGCCTCCTGAGGACCCAGGTTTAGAACTCTCGGAATACACAACTGAAGATTGGCACTAGCCACGCGTTTGCCTCACTAAGCTGCCAGCAAGGACAAGATGGCTCTCCGTACTCACGTCATCTGAGTGTGTCTCTTCTTCCTCTTCCTCTTCTTCCTCTGGCTCTTCACGGGAGTTGGATGGTATGTCTGCCAAGCAGCTTCCCTGGGGTATTTCCTCACCCTCGGCTGTGTACACAAACTCTTCTTGCTCCACAGTCTCTGAGTTCTCATAAGTGAAGGGCACATTACCATAGCGCCGAGAGGAACCTGTCTTGGGGAACTGGAGCTGAAGCTGGGTGATGATCCGAGGGGGTAGGCGGCAGGCCCGGATTAATTCTAAAAAGACCCGCAGGGGAGTGCCAACATTCCCATTGGGCATCAGCACCGGTGGATTCAGCTCTGGCAGCTGCCTCAGGTCAGCCAGTGTGAAGGCTTCACTCTTAGCTTTGTGACTCTGCAGTTCCTTCCGGGTCTTGAAGGGAAAGGAGCCCAAACCTTGGAAAGCAGGGAGAAGAATGGCACTTGAAACCTGAAAGTCTCCAGCCACACGTGAGCCAGAAATTGGACAAGGTTTAAATCCTTTCGCTAATACTGTTTCTCCCTTTCAAACTTTTCCAGAGTCCCTTCCTCTGTTTCCTGACCAGAACCACCTAGTAATTTTACGCCATTTTTCATGACCTCGGTAAGCTCACAGGTTTCTTTCAGATCTGGTTCCTGATGACCTTTTGATTCTCAACTGCCACTAACCCTCACCCCATGCACACCCTCATATCATGTGTTTCAATCACATCAAACAATTTAACATGCCCTGAAAGTTTTTGGACTTTCACATCTCTGTATCTTTGTAAATACCATTTACTTTGACTATCATTCTTTCCCACAGACTCCTGTTTATATTTCAAGATCCAGAAGAAAAGCCACATTTCCTAATCCTTCTAGGAAATCGGTTTCTCCTCTGTCATCTCACAGCAGAGGGAGATAAAAAGCATAGGCTCTGGAGCAAAATGTCTGATTAATATTGTGACTGTCATCTTGTAACATAACTTTTGCATCCTTCAGTTTCCTCACTTACAAAACAGGTGACAACAGCTCCTGCCTTATAGGATAGTTGTCAGGCGTCAATAAGAAAATGAAAGGCTTAGAACAGTGCCTAATAAGGAAGCGATCAGTAAATGTTAACAATTAGAATGGCATCTCTGTACAATTATCTTTTTATAAATCTGTGTTCCTTTTTGAATTCGAAGCACAAACTGTGTCCGACTGTTTCCTACATACCAGCTAGAGTCACACTCAGTCTATCAATACAGGCTAGATTTGTTGAATGAATACATTTGAGGGCCCTGCACTGTGGTTCCTGTTTCCATATCAAAGTGATTTCCCAAGAAAATGGGAACAGTCCAAATAAAAAAACTTGTCTCTTCATTTGCATCTTGCCAGAAGAGCCTGGCATGCTGCAATCCATCGGACTGCAAAGAGTTGGAGACTGAGCAACAACTACGTCTTGCCAAGAGAGGACTGGGCCGGGGACAACAGAGAAGGGGCAAGAAAAACAATACTTGACTTCCTTTTCACCCCTCTATGTCAGTGCAAAATCGAAAGGATCTAGGAATAGACTTAACAAATTGGAAAGATCATCTGAATATGCCTCTGTTTCCCCCCTCTCCCCAAGTTTTTCTACCGTGCAAACTAAGCCTGAAACTTTGTCCACAAATTATCTAAACTCTTGAAGAGCCCTAAGGAGGGACCTAACTTATCCTCATCACTCCTCAGGAAAGGTGCCTCTGTTCCAGTGCCTGTAGGCCAAGTCTAGTCTCTTTCCCACGGGTACCTGATGCCTCAGTAGGTAACCGAAGTCTGCGGATGAAACAACGACCAGGTAACCAAGTCCCCTGAGAATCCAGCCACCGGCGGCCCGAGTACATGCGGAGAAACCTCTGGGCTTGAGCGGCCCCCCGTACAGAGACAACACAGCAGCAGGTGCGGGTCCGGGTGGGGTTAGAGTCCTGAGTTGAGAGAGCACCGGCATCGTTGAGTGAAGTCTGGGCAAGACCCTGGCGGATAGGAGTTGGGGTAGAGTCGGGAGCAGCCTGGGGAGGGGCCCGCTCAGGCCGATGCCGGTAATGGAAACAGAGGAAGCCACAGTCGCGCTGTTCCCGGAACTGGCTAAAGTAGCTCCGAAGCTGGGCTGACCGCAACTCCGAGGGTATACCGCTCACGACTAAATAAACTACCGCCTCCTCTTCTGCCTCGCTGGACACCGCCATCTTGGCTGTCACATGATCGGCTGGAACCAACTCTCGCGAGAACGTCGTGAGCTGGCGCTGAGACGTAGCAATATTCGGCGATGAGTCAGCCGGGATTGTGGCTATGGAACCAAGAGCTAGGAACGTTCGAACGAAGTCGTTCCGTCCTTTTCCCACAGACAGGCAAGTGGTGATAAAAAAAAGTCTTCCGAGAAGTTCCTTTACAAGAACGCTGCCGCTGCTAAGGCGCTTCAGTCGTGTCCGACTCTCTGCGACCCCATAGGTGGCAGCCCACCAGGCTCCCCCGTCCCTGGGATTCTCCAGGCAAGAACACTGGAGTGGGCTGCCATTTCCTTCTCAGTGCATGTCAGTCAGTTCAGTTCAGTCGCTCAGTCGTGTCCGACTCTTTGCGACCCCATGAATCGCAGCACGCCAGGCCTCTGTGTCCATCACCAACTCCCGGAGTTCACTCAGATTCACGCCCCCAATCCCTCCCAGCATCAAAGTCTTTTCCAATGAGTCAACTCTTCGCATGAGGTGGCCAAAGTACTGGAGTTTGAGCTTTAGCATCATTCCTTCCAAAGAAATCCCAGGGCTGATCTCCTTCAGAATGGACTGGTTGGATCTCCTTGCAGTCCAAGGGATTCTCAAGAGTCTTCTCCAACACCACAGTTCAAAAGCATCAATTCTTCGGCGCTCAGCCTTCTTCACAGTCCAACTCTCACATCCATACATGACCACTGGAAAAACCATAGCCTTGACTAGACGGACCTTTGTTGGCAAAGTAATGTCTCTGTTTTTGAATATGCTATCTAGGTTCGTCATAACTTTCCTTCCAAGGAGTAAGCGTCTTTTAATTTCATGGCTGCAGTCACCATCTGCAGTGATTTTGGAGCCCAAAAAAAATAAAGTCTGACACTGTTTCCAGTGTTTCCCATCTATTTCCCCTGAAGTGATGGGACCAGATGCCATGATCTTCGTTTTCTGAATGTTGAGCTTTAAGCCAACTTTTTCACTCTCCTCTTTCACCTTCATCAAGAGGCTTTTTAGTTCCTCTTCACTTTCTGCCATAAGGGTGGTGTCATCTGCATATCTGAGGTTATTGCTATTTCTCCCGGCAATCTTGATTCCAGCTTGTGTTTCTTCCAGTCCAGCGTTTCTCATGATGTACTCTGCATATAAGTTAAATAAGCAGGGTGACAATATACAGCCTTGACACACTCCTTTCCCAATTTGGAACCAGTCTGTTGTTCCATGTCCAGTTCTAACTGATGCTTCCTGACCTGCATACAGATTTCTCAAGAGGCAGGTCAGGTGGTCTGTATTCCCATCTCTTTCAGAATTTTCCACAGTTTATTGTGATCCACACAGTCAAAGGCTTTGGCATAGTCAATAAAGCAGAAATAGATGTTTTTCTGGAACTCTCTTGCTTTTTTGATGATCCAGCAGATGTTGGCAATTTGATCTCTGGTTCCTCTGCCTTTCTAAAACCAGCTTGAACATCAGGAAGTTCACGGTTCATGTATTAGTGAGGATCAAATCGGAAGTCTGAGGGAGGGACAGTGTTTAAGATTTCCCAAACCTAATTGTAATTATCAGTTTAGAGTGTTTTCCGTTGTTAATCCATTCATTCTTCCAAAACATATGGTGAACTCCCACATTTAGAAAATGATTTGGAAAAAGCATTTAGAAAAACAGAACCCGGGGCTTCCCTGGTGGCTCAGTTCCCTGTTATTTTCATGATAATGGGGAGCTGCGAATATGAGAGGGCTTTCTGTTCTTATTTTCATTATTCATCTTTGTACATCTTTCACATAGTAGATGCTTAGGGAAAGCTGGTTGATTGTTGGAGGCCTTGCTGCTATTGGAAAGGATCAAGAAATAATTCTTCCCAGGGAGACCTGGGTTTGATCCCTGGGTTGAGAAGATCCCTGGGAGAAGGGAATGGCTACCCACTCCAGTATTGGGCTCCCCTGGTGATTCAGATGGTAAAGAATCTGCCTGCAATGCAGGAGACCTAGGTTCTATCCCTGGGTCAGGAAGATCACCTGGAGGAGGTCATGGCAACCCACTCCAGTACTCTTGCCTGGAGAATCCATCCCATTGCCAGAGAAGCCTGGTGGGCTGCAGTCCATAGGGTCGCACAGAGTCAGACACGACTGAAGCAACTAAAGGCAATCCAATTGAAAAGTGGGCGGGAGACATTTCACAGAAGAGAAACATCTAATTAATAATGAAAGATACTCAATTTCATTTCATCAAGGAAAGGTAATGAGACCCACTTCATAGCCAGCAGATTGGCAAACATTTTAAAATCTTCAAATCCTCTCTTAAATCCTGAAGATGTAGAGCAACTGGAGCTTCCTTACGCTGTTAGAAGTGTAAACTGGTACCACTGCTTTGGAAAACAGTTTGGCATTACTCTGTAAAAGCGGAACTCCGCATATCTTTTGACTCAGAAATTCCACTTCTAGTTATATGTTTTGTTTTTTAAAAATTATTCATTCATTTGGTTGCCCTGGGTCATAACTGCCATGTGCAGTCTTTCTCTGGTTGTGGTGTGTGGGCTTCTCATCACAGTGGCTTTGCTTGTGGAGCACAGGCTCTAGGTGTGTGGGCTTCAGTAGTTGAGTTGCCTGGGCCCAGCTGCTCTGAAGCATGTGGAATCTTCCCAGGCCAGGAATTAAACCTCTGTCCCCTGCTTTGGCAGGCAGATTCATATGCCCTGTACCACCAGGGAAGTCCTCTAGTTATACATTTTAAAGAAATTCTTGCGTGTGTTTATCAGGAGATGTAGTGACAATGTTGAACCTTGCTCAAGCCCTGTGATCCTGGAAAACAGTGAAAGTTAAGAAACCCCCTCCACCCTTTTGTGTCCTGGAACCAACTTACTGCAAAGAGACAACCTTCCTTTTATGACTTAGATAAGACTCATGAGTGCCTTCTTGTTTACCTATGGCAAGGCTGGATACAGACTACAAATTTCAATTCTTTGCCTCATAAATGCTTAGATGAACTGCTTTTCCCACAGATCAATAAAAACAAAATTCTTGTTAACTAAAGTTTAGCTTAGCTTCTCTCCTTCCTCCAGGTCCATGAACTTCGCACTGTGTTGCTCTCCCCCAGCTTGAGCTGCGTGCAATTCCTCCTTAACAGCCCCCTTGCCCCCAAAGAATAGTCTGGGTTCAGAGCAAAGCATTTTCTGACCTACTGTCCCATATGTCATTCCCAGTCATCCCGCTTCGTCACACTAAGTTCTTTCTAGCCTTATTTACTCCTCCCTTGAGAGAGATGAGAATACCAGACCACCTGACCTGCCTCTTGAGAAATCTGTATGCAGGTCAGGAAGCAACAGTTAGAACTGGACATGGAACAACAGACTGGTTCCAAACTGGGAAAGGAGTGTGTCAAGGCTGTATATTGTCACCCTGCTTATTTAACTTATATGTAGAGTACATCATGAGAAATGCTGGGCTGGAAAAAACACAAGCTAGAATCAAGATTGCCGGGAGAAATATCAATAACCCCAGGAAATGGCAACAACCCACTCCAGTGTTCTTGCCTGGAGAATCCCAGGGATGGGGGAGCCTGGTGGGCTTCCATCTATGGGGTCGCACAGAGTCAGACACGACTGAAGCGACTTAGCAGAAGCAGCAGCAGCATATATGCAGATGACACCACCCTTATGACAGAAAGTGAAGAGGAACTAAAAAGCCTATTGATGAAAGTGAGAGGAGAGTGAAAAAGTTGGCTTAAAGCTCAGCATTCAGAAAACGAAGATCATGGCATCCAGTCCCATCACTTCATGGGAAATAGATGGGAAACACTGGTAACAGTGTCAGACTTTATTTTTTTGGGCTCCAAAATCACTGCAGATGGTGACTGCAGCCATGAAATTAAAAGACGTTTACTCCTTGGAAGGAAAGTTATGACGAACCTAGATAGCATATTGAAAAGCAAAGACATTACTTTGCCAACAAAGGTCCGTCTAGTCAAGGCTATGGTTTTTCCAGTGGTCAGGTATGGATGTGGGAGTTGGACTGTGAAGAAGGCTGAGCACCGAAGAATTGATGCTTTTGAACTTTGGTGTTGGAGAAGACTCTTGCGAGTCTCTTGGACTGCAAGGAGATCCAACCAGTCCATTCTGAAGGAGATCAGCCCTGGGATTTCTTTGGAAGGAATGATGCTAAAGCTGAAACTCCAGTACTTTGGCCACCTCATGCGAAGAGTTGACTCATTGGAAAAGACTTTGATGCTGGGAGGGATTGGGGGCAGGAGGAGAAGGGGACGACAGAGGATGAGATGGCTGGATGGCATCACTGACTCGATGGACGTGAATCTGAGTGAACTCCAGGAGTTGGTGATGGACAGGGAGGCCTGGCGTGCTGCGATTCACGGGGTCGCAAAGGGTTGGACATGACTGAGCGACTGAACTGAACTGATGAAAGACAAACTCTTTGCCTGACCCTTGAGGCACGTGTGGATCTTATGGTTAGAGCTTCTCTTTGCAATAGCGTCCCTGTGTCTATTACAGTAGTTCTTTTCCTTCCTTGCAATAACTGTTACAAATAAAATCTCTCCTTCCTTAGTCCAGGTTTCTTTTTATTTGACAGTATATATGAATTCATAGCTGCAGTGTTCATAAGAACAAAAACTGGCATTTAGTGCTAATAATTTCAGGTGTATGATATTGAATGAAAATAAGCAAGTCAGAAAGCACAGAATATTCCACTTATATAAAGTTCAAAAAGTACAAATCAAAAACATTTTTTAAGGATACACATGTAAGTATGCTTTAAGATCATGAAGAAAAGAAAGTTTCCTGGTGGCCTGGTAGGTTAGGATTCTGGGCTTTCACTGCCAGGGCCTGAGTTCCATCTGAGATGCTGCAAGCCACATGGTATGGCAAAAAATTCAATCCTTAGCTAGCCATGTGGCTTTGGGCAAGTTACTTAACTTCTCTGAACCTAAATTTCCTCATCTCCTGGATAGGAAAATTACTACCTCCCCTTGGAGGATTGTGGTGAGAATGTAATGTCATCATGCAAGCCTAGCATAAATGCCTAGCATACAGTGGTGGTGGTGGTTAGTTGCTAAATCGTGTCCTACTCTGGCAACAGCATGGACTGTAGCCCACCAGGCTCCTCTATCCATGGGAGTTCCCAGACAAGAATATCGGATACATTTAGCCCTCCTTAAAAGTTACCTGTTATTTTCATGATAATGGGGAGCTGCAGATATGAGAGGGCTTTCTGTTCTTATTTTCAGTATTCATCTTTGTACGCCTTTCACATAGTAGATGCTTAGGGAAAGCTGGTTGGTTGTTGGAGGACTTGCTGCCTTTGGAAGGGATCAAGAAATGATCCCTCCCAGGGATCCTGCAATGTGGGAGACCTGGGTTTGATCCTTGGGTTGGGAAGATCCCCTGAAGGAGGGTATGGCAACCCACTCCAGTATTGTTGGGATTCCCTGGCAGCTCAGCTGGTAAAGAATCTGCCTGGAATGCGGGAGACTTGTGTTCGATCCCTGAGTTGGAAAGATCCCCTGGAGGAGGGAATGGGCTACCCACTCCAGTATTCTGACCTGGAGAATTCCTTGGACTGTATAGTCCATGGGGTTGCAAAGAGTCAGACATGACTGAACAACTTTCACTTTCTTAGAAAACTAGCATGATCTACTCAAGTTGAGCACTCATTTTGTGACTCCATAATTCCGATTCCTATTATATAGCACCAGTGCTGCAAACATCTGTGTATCAAAACATGTGTGCAGGAATAATGCTAGCAGTATTATTTGATGGACCAAATGTTCTTCAGTAGTATAATGGATAAATAAATTGTAGTGTAATGGAATACTTTACAACAATGAAAATGAATAGGTTACTGCTACATAGAGCATAGAATGGCTCTCAGATACAATATCAAGTAAAAGAAGACAAACACAAAAGGGTACATGCTGTACAATTCCATTTATATAAAATTTGGGTTTCCCTGGTGGCCCAATGGTTAGGAATCCACCTTGCAGTGCAGGGAACACCAGT
The DNA here is from genome assembly GCF_016772045.2 of Ovis aries. NCBI lineage: Eukaryota > Metazoa > Chordata > Mammalia > Artiodactyla > Bovidae > Ovis > Ovis aries. The sequence continues at coordinate 240,036,544 of NC_056055.1, read as the reverse complement.
TTGATCCCTGGTCCAGGAAGATCCCACGTGCCTTGGGGCCACTAAGCCCATGTACGACAACCACTGAGCCTGAGTGCCACAACTACTGAAGCCTGCACGCCCTAGAGGCTGTGCTCTGCAACAAGAGAAGCCACTGCAATAAGAAGCCTGGGCACCGCAGCTAGAGAGCAGCCCCCACTTGCCTCAACTAGAGAAAGCCTGTGCATAGCAACGAAGACCCAGTGCAGCCACAAATAGAAATAAGTAAATTGAAAAAAAAGTTTTTAAAGTTTAAGGTGAGCAATCTTATCATGTTGGAAATCAGGGGTTAGTGACACCCTTTGGGCAGGAGGGAGAGATAGTGATGGGAAGGGTTTCTGGGGCATTGCCAGTGTTTTATTTCCTGCTGTGGGTGGTGATTACAAAGTTGTATTCATTTCATGATAATTCACCAAGTTATACAGGTCTGATTTGCATACTTTATATTACACAGAAAATGTTTAGTTAAAACTATCTTTTTTAAATATCCAAAAATTGAAAAGTAAGTGTTATACAGTAAACAGTGTGTGCCAAAATAAAGATGGTATGCTCTGGAAAAGTTGTTAGATGACCCAAGAAGTTATGCACTTATGATTACACACAATTGTTATTTGTGGGATGAAATTCCCAAGACCTTGAATGGTGCTCAATATGTAGTAGATTCTCAGTAAATCATCATTGATGGAATGAATATTCCTGGCACTAACATGGGGATGTGCTGTTGAGTGTGGCTGAGGACTCTTTCCAGGAGAAATTGGCCACTTCCCTGGGGGAACAAGCAGGCCAGATTTCTCATCAAAAGCTTAAACCCAAAAGTAACCAAGACAGTACTTTCACTCTCATCCTGCCTTACAGTGCAGTGAGGAGAGGAAAGAGTCTAGGTGCCATTATTTATTCTCCACTTGATCATCTCCGACTTTTAAAGACTCATGATAGCATAGTGTTTAAGGGCACAGGACCTGTGGATTTCCCTGGTGGTGTAGTGGATAAGAAGCCTCATGCCAATGCAGGGAACATGGGTTTGATCCCTGGTCCAGGAAGATCCCTCATGCCTCAGAGCAGCTAAGCCCGTGCATCACAACTACTGAAGTGTGCACGCTGTAGGGCCCACGAGCCACAACTAATGGGCCCCTGTGCTGCAGCCACTGAAGCCCAAGCACCTACAGCCCAGGCTCCACAAGAGAAGCCACTGCAATGGGAAGCCTAGGCATCGCAGCTAGAGGGTAGCCCCCACTCTCCACAACTCGAGAAAGCCCACGCACAGCAACGAAGACCCAGCGCAGCCAAAAATAATTAATCAATTTAAAAAAATGAGCACAGCACTTAAATCATAACCATCTGAGTTCAAATCCTGACCCTACTACTATTAACTCTGTAACCTTGAGTAAGTTATCTAACTTCTCAGTGCTTCGATTTCTCCATCTGTGTAATGGAGATAATGATAGTACTTCCAGCATTGAGTTGTAAGAATTAAATAACATAATCGATGTAACATGTGTAGAGCATCGCTCTCCATAACTGTTTAATAGCTCCTCAGAATGACTTGCCAGAAGTGAGGGGTTCCCTTTGTTAACTCTGATTCCCTGACACCTTAACCTTGTTGCCTCCACCGGTTTCACTGGATGGCTTTTCTCTGCTGCCTTGTTCTGTGACATGCTTGCTTTTCACCTCTCCAGGATCCTCTGGTGCTCTTGGGTCTCCTGGGAGCCAGTTGCCCCAGACCACTGGCAGTGAGTGGAACACTCTTGGGCTCTGACCCCTCTGTGCCTTTGCACCTGTTGTCCCATCTGTCTAGAATGCCCACCCCCTTGGCTTGCCTGGCAATGCCCTATTCAATCTCTTTAGGTCATAGTGGTCACCACCTGGCTGAAGAATTTTTCCCAAATCCATACGGATTGGCGCAGTGAATCCACCTTCCAGAGCAGAAGATGCAAGAGACTCGGGTTCGATCCTTGGGTCAGGAAGATCCCCTGGAGTAGGAAATGACAACCTGATCCAGTGTTCTTGCCCGGAATGTTCCATGGACAGAGAATCCTGGAGGTCCATGGAGTCGTAAAGGGTTGGACATGACTGAGTGAGCACTGACGCGCACATTTCTAAGCCCCTGCTGCCTGTTGGATGTCCCTCTATCACAGTTCAGATCACTCTGTGCTGCAAGTACTCGTGTGTCTTTCTCTGCGGTAAATAGGATATTCAGTGAAGGCAGGGACTGTATCGTATTTATTCTGTGCTCCTCAGCATCTAGCACTGGGTCTGGTACAAGTGGACATAGAGAAAGATGTTGAAAATGGCAGGAATGGATGGATGGATAGTGGGCACTGGCTTTTGCTGGCATCATAGGTTCTAGGCTATGTGACTGTTTCAAGGCCAGGGAGTGTCGACACAGGGCACAGGACATGTCAGCAACCTGACAGCTTAATAAGCAATAATGATTTGGCTAATGACGGTAGAAATAATGATGATAATCAAATCACCTGAGGCCGACCCAGAGCCATACCCATTCTCCTGCTTCCTAGTGAGTCATCCCTGGCTGGGCCTGAGGATAGGAATCAGACTGAGAGACGGTAAACAGTGGCTGAGCTGGCTCTAGACAGTCTGATCTTGGCCATGACTCACTCCAGCCTGTGCTGGTGGCCGGAGCCTGGCCTCCACAGTCACACAGTTCAAATCCCAGCACAGAGGGTGATCACTGCAGACCCTGAGTAAGTTGTAGACCCTGTCTAAGCCTGTTTCTTCCTCTACTCTCTCTGAGTGATGCGACATTATTCCTGCTCTTAAGAAATTGATAGTGAAGGCACAGTGCCCCACCTTCGGAAACCCTGCAGTCTCATGGAGAGAGAATTACTGCCTTTATCAAACTGTATCATAATTTACTTCTTTAGTTTTTCTCTCTCTTTATGTTCATCTAGAAGGCTTGGTTAAGGTACAGGGAGTGTGACTCAAGAGACACAGACAAAAAATAGAAGTGTGGCTCCCCAATCATGTGGAGGGGTAGGAAAGAAATTTGCAAAGGAACAAGGTAGGCTAGTAAGGAAAGCTATTTGGATGATGGAAACATTAGGTAAGTTGAGGGGAATGGCTGGGGTGGATAGCAGAGAAGAGCACTGTCTAATGGCTGCTCAGCATTGGAGTTGGGGGGGCGCGGTGGTGGGTGAGAGGCAGGAAGAACTCAGCCTGAGAGTTCAGAGAGGTGCCACAGTAATCTACTGGGGATGCTTAGTGAAGGGACATAAGAGACAGAATGGCCCCAGACCCCTGAACCTGCTGGAACTGGCTCCCATGGGGAGACGAGCCTCTCCTCTCTCTTCATTGGCTGTGGCGTGCAGGAGCCTTAGCTGGGGCACGTGAACTCTTGGTTCCCCAGCCTGGGAGCGAATCCATGCCCCCTGCAGTGAAGCACAGAATCTTAACCACTGGGAAACCAGGGAAGTTCCCAAGGTGTATGCTCTTGAAAGGGTTGCCTCATCCATCTTCCAGGTGAGATGAGCCCAAGGGGTGGGAGGGGGGCAGAGCTGGGAGGGGTGCCTGGGGCTGAGGTCTGCCTGGGGCTGAGGTCTGGGTCTGGGGTTCTGGTGGAGGGGAGGAGGGTGGAGCGATGTAGGGCTTGCTCCTGGTCTCTAGAGGATGTCTCTATTTAAGGATTATGATTAGTCCTGGCTGGGGGTGGTTGTTGAGCAGGACATGGCCTTTCTGACAGTGGATGTTGGGGTCACCATGGGAAAAGGGAGTGACTGAGGCCCTAATGCTGTTCAGAGCAGTTTGACCTGGACTTGTAGCTTCTGGGTAGACCTTGGAGGTGAGCGGTCTCCCTGTGCTGGGGGCCGCTGATCTTTTTACCGTGACACAGAAGATGGTGAGCATGCCCTGGTGTGTCCCGTTCGTTTGCAGAATTGGCGTAGGTGTGAACATCTGGCTTGGGCACGTCTCTCCTTTCCCTGAACGTGTTTGCCGTGTGTCACTGGGTGAGTGTATCTGGGCCGTGCATTTCTGTGATGTGTGTGCGCTGATGGAAGGTCTGTTTTGTGGGTCAATGTAGGCAACGTCTGAGTTGTTCAACTTGGTGTGCGTGTAGGCCTGAGTTTCGCATGTGTCTTCACTGGGGGGGTCTGAGCCGTGAGTTTCGGCCTCATTCCGGTGTCTTGAGTGGTGAATGGGTGATTGGGTAAGGGACGGGGCACCCTTGCTGCTAGCACGGGGTGCCCATAATGGGTCCATGGCCCGTTCGGTTGTGGTCTCTTTCCCTGGGGCCTTAGGGAGAGGTCTGAGTGATGACTCCTAGACTGTTGTCCCTGAGTGAATGACCTTTTGTGGAGTAATCATTAACTTGGCCCCCCGTGAGAAGAATCCAGACTGTGGTGGTGAGGGGGTGGGGACTGGTCAGGTCAGGCCTCATTGCTGGAGAAAGAGGGAGGCCAGAAAGGGGGGTCCTATAGGCGTGTGTTTTGCTATCACCCCCTCCTGCCCATCCTGCAGGTCATTGACCCTGACCTGGGTGATGTTCAAAATATTTAATGAACAGTGAGGCACAGACATTGACCAATCAGAATAGACACAAGCCATGCTCTGAGTGGAGCGGCCCTGGAAGCCATAGCTGTGCCAAGTGTTGCCTCTCTAGGTGCTGGACAGGAGGATGGGTACCAGGAGAAGGGCGAGCACTGAGGAGCAGTGGGAGGGAATGCAGGCGGCCTCCAGGCAGTGGCTGTGAGCCAGCTGCCTTGAAGTGCGTTTCAGACTTTAATAGCTGGTGCGGCAGCTAAACCTCGGTCTGCCTTGGCTTCTAAGCAGCCACCAGGTCAGCCCTAACTGCCCTTGCCCTCTCCCATTAGGAGAACAGGGGACTACTCCCCTCTGTCTGCTGAAAGAATAGGGAAAGTTCAGTTCAATTCAGTCGCTCAGTCGTGTCCGACTCTTTGTAACCCCATGGCCTGCAGCACGCCAGGTCTCCTGTCCATCACCAACTCCTGGAGTTTATTCAAACTCATGTCCATTGGGTCGGTGATGCCACAGGGGAAGTGAATGATCCCACACGACAGAGATTCCCGGAAACTTTCAATTTGGAAATGGGCTGCTTCATTTTCCTTATTGGTGACTCTCAGTGAGGTGAGAGGGAGGCTGGGGCAGAAGCAGAGGGAGGGATCAGCAGGGGATTTGAGGAACAGGGAGGGATACTCCTACCCCTTGATATAAGGGCAAGGATGTGTGGGGTCCTGAACTGATACTAACTCCTGGATCAGATCCATGTAAAATAAATCTCACTGCCAGAAATGAAATCAGCATCCCACCCTGAAAAATCAAAACTCCAGTTTCCTGAGTTCTGGCTTGTGTGTCACTTGTAGCTCCTTCCTCTTGGGCTCCTCTGGCGGGCCGGGGGACTCTGGAGATGAACCAGTCCCTTCCACGTGTACAAACTACACTGTCAGGTTCCAAGGGTGTCACACCTTTTATTACAAAAGCCAATAACTTAAGTCAGTTCCGTACAAAGTCAGTAGAACTCCTGGCCCAACAGCGGACACTTCTACCCTGCCCCAGGAGGGGAGAGGAGTCTTGGCCCAGAGGCTCTGGAACCACCAAGGGCTGGCCAGACAGCTGGAGCACTGTGTCCAAACTGAGGAGGGTCAAGGTGGGATGTGGCTGAGTGAGGGCCCACCTGATTGGGCTGGAGCCAGCTGCTCTGGGGAAGCCTCTGGGAGCACTGGGTCACCCAGGGGACAGCCCGGCCAAATCAGCGCTGCCAGCCTCCACCCAGGCCCTGCTTGGGCTGGAGCAGGTCAGCTCAGCAGAAGCATGTCTTCAAGGAGGTCCGCGATGTCAACGTCTCCAATGACGGGGCGAAGGAAGAGATCTCCAAGCAGGCTGGGTGGAATGGACTTGAGGGTGGAGGCCATGAGGAGGACACGCGCCAGGCGGCTTTGGCCTGCTGGGCACCAGGGCTCCAGGACCTCCCACAGTGCCTGGTGCGCCTCCTGCTGCAGGTGCCCGATGTGGGAGGAGGCGTAGAGACCTGGCACTTCTGCGGACAGAGAAGGCAAAGATGGCTGCTGAGTGGCCTACTCCAATACCACAGGGCAAGACTGGCCCAAGACCCAAGGCCACCAGCTTGGCGCCTTTGAGTCCCCATCACTACCTCCTTCATTTATTTATTTTTCACTTCATTTATCCATCCTTCATGGAGACGCAGGATAGAGCCATGGGTAAGACCCTGGGGGGCCTGGCTTTTAATCCCACACTGTCACTTATTAGCTGTGTGCCCTTGGGGAAATTTACTCAATCTCTGTGCCTTGGGTTCCTCGTTGATAAAACTGGGACAAATAATAGTACCCATCTCCTAGGCTTGTTATGAGGTTTAAATGAGCTAGTGTATATAAAACCTTTAGAACTCGACCTAACATACAGTAAATGTAATGCGAGTGTTTGCTATTACTATAATGAATTACTCTGATCATGCATTCCTTGGGGGCATTTTGATGATTTCTCATCTAAGCGCCTTTCAGATCACAAAGAAGTCTTCCTCTATTTGTTGTCCTGGCTGAAATTTACGAAGACTCCTCCCTCTTCCCCCTCCCCACCCCCATTTTCATTTCTCTTCTCTACGTGGTCTTTCTGAAACCGCAGTTTCATCTTCAGAACTTCTCCATGCAGTCTGCTCATGAAGGCGTGACCGAGGCATAGTCTGCCCACCCTCCCCTCCCCTTCTGCCCTAAGGGTCAGGGAAATTTCTTAGCAGAGCAGTAAGGACTAGATTTTGACATCAGTAGACCTGAGTCCCCATTCTTTCTCTTCCCCCACCTGGCTATGTGACTTTTCGCAAGTCGCTTTGCCTCTCTGAGCTTGTTTTGCAAGATGGCTATTTGGAGATAATCAGGACCCAGAGGGATTTCAGTTGTTAAGTCCTTAGAATGCGTCTTTCCCTGGCTGAGCCCTGCCCCCCTCCAGCCTTGGCCCTCATCCAGGAGTGTCTGGGATCTCACCAGGGTTGAAGAGGACAGTCCCTTTCAGGTAGGCATACTCCTTGGGGCCCAGCTCCAGACTCCAGAAGGACTCCAGGCAGCACTGTAGCCACTGCACCTCAGCTAGCGAGGGCTGGGGCCGATCGGGCCGCTGGCTGCTGCCTGCCCCGCTGCTGGGCTTCTCCAGCAGGATCTTCTTGAGTATGCTAGGCATCGGGACCTCGGCCACCTGGAAGGTCACAGTGTCTTGGGCCAACCCCAGCAGGAAGAGGGGCCCCCAGCAGCCCCGCAGCAGCTGCCGCCGATCCTGGGAGGGCAGCTGGCAGAAAGACGGCAGGTTCCTGAGGAAGGCCAGCGTCTTGGCCAGAACATCCAAGGCCTCCTGGCAGGTGCGATGGGGCGTACACAGCTGAACAGGCCGGTGCTGCCTGCACAGGCAGCGGCCGCGGGCTGGGGCCACGGAGGGCCAGTCCCTGACGCTGGGGCTCAGAAGTGTATACAGAATGGTCGGGCGGCCTGCAGCACCCTGGCACGGGCAGGACCCTGGCTGGCTGGAGCTCATGGTCGAGGATCTGCTTTGCCTTCCTGCTGGCTCTCCCACCCTCGGCTTGGTGCTGTGGGTGCTATTTATATCCCCAAATGGGGGAGGGAGGGGGGAACCGCCCAACAACCTTGACTCCAAAAGTCATGTTCATTGAAAAAAAAAAAAAGAAACTCACACTGACCCTGGCAGGACCCAGGGGGAAGTGGTGGGGGAGGGAGACTTGGGAGCTCCACGTGGCCCCGATATCACTTCAGTCAATGAAGCAGCGGGTGCAGGGCACAGGGCCGCCTGCCCGCTGGCCCCGCTGCCCTTTATCAGATGATTCAAGTGGATAAACAGGGTCATTAACCCAGGCTGTACCAGGGCACCAAGGCCTCAGGTGCACAATCAGCAGGTGGCCGTGGCAGGTGTCCCCATTGGTGCCTGCAGGACTCGCGCTCAGCAGGGGAGCCAGCCCCAGAGCCGACGAGCCTTGAACGCAGGGCCCAACCTGGAAGCGCCTTATCACTTGCTTGTTTGCCTAACCTTGAGGCCCTGCTCCTGTTGTTAGTAAGGAACAGGCTGCAGGGAAGGGAGCCAGGATCCTGGGGGTGCTGGGAGGACTTTGCCTGGCTGTGCAGTCTGGAGGAAGGCCCCCTTCCTCTAACCCCAAGTTCTGGGTGGCGGAGAGGCCTGCAAAAATAAGGTCCTTAAGAACTCTCTCTCCCCAGCCTGGACCTCTTGAAGGGCCCTTGTCTGCTGAGAAGCCCTGGCAGAATGATGATGAAATACTACTGTTTATTGAGCACCTACTATGCGCCAGGCACTTTCCACTCTAATATTCAGAGCTTCCTTCTGAGGCAAAATGCTTGCTTTTTGAGACTCAAAGAAGTCAAGTGACTTGTCCAAGTTCACATCACTAAAAAGAGACAGAGCCTAGATCAGTCTGACTCCAAAATCCTTGCTTGTACCCCTGGACCCACTGGCCCAGTTGTGCAGCCAGAGCTGGTGACGACCTGGGCCCCCACCTCACTGTTGTAGACGTTGCCCACTTACGATCTGGACAGAAACGTTGCTCGGCCGCCAGCTGCATGGCTCCTCTGTCCCCAGGCAGCTGTCTCGGATGCTGGGGCCTGGGCAGTGAATGCTGGTGGCAAGGTCCTTGGCTATGTCAGGTTTGTGGACCTTGGCAAGGCCAGCTTGGCAAGCCTTCTGCTGACACACTGTTGGGCAACTGTCGCCACCCCTGACATCCTCTCCTGGCTCTCTGTCTTCCTAGTTGTGTGACTGTGGGCTGAACCCCAAATCTCTGCGGGCCTCAGAGCTTCACTCAGAATAGTGCCTGCCTGCAGGGCTATGCTGTGAGGACAAAGTGGTGTCAAATTCCAAGCAGTTTCTGGCATACTGGAGGAGGACTTTGCTCCCCCCTTCCCCTGACTAAGGAACAAAGGCAAATAGGCCCACAGACAGGCACGCATCTTTCATGCAATTAAAATCGCATAATAATCTTTTTTTAAAAAGCACAAGTAGATTTTGATAAATTATAATTAGGTTGATCACCTAGGTTTGATGTGAAACTAAGGACATCAATTTTATGGCCACACATACATATTTAAAAAGCCACTCTAAGATGCTGGGCGAAGCCCTAGCAATGTGCTCACATGGTCATACAATTGTATAAAATTTGTGAAAGTGGACCTTTTCGGAAATCCCATAGTAATCTTAATTCTTGCGCTCATAAAGTTCATTTAATGCCCTTATATATTCCTATGTCTTCACAGCATCCCCTGGAAGGAGAGTCTAGAGTTAGACGGGCTAGGTCTAAACCCTGCTTCAGCACTTGGCTGAGCGACCTGGGCACGTCACTTCGTGCTTCTGTGCCTCGGCTTCCTTACCTTTAAAAGGGCAGTAAGAAAAGCCACTCGTGAATATTGGTTTTATGGGGACTGAAACTCGTATGATTTTGTAGGGCCTTCTTTAAGAGTAGAAAAATCAGTTGTGAAAGTGAACATTTAATAAATGAAAAAACAAGTTAGTACAATTTATAAACTAAAATAAGCTGACCAAAAATACAGACATCACAAACCCAGAAGAACACCAAAGTACTTTTACTGATGAAGTGCCTGGCAATAATTGCCAACATATTTTTCGTGCACTCTTTACTCATCTCTTCACATGTTAGTGATATTTATTTTGAAGCCAATGCTAACACAGAAAAGTTGTTGGGACTTCCCTGGTGGTCCAGTGGTTAAGACTCTGCTTCCGCTGTAGGGGGCGTGAGTTCGATCCCTGCCAAGGAACTAAGATCCTGCCTGACACAGAAAGGTTGCAAGTATAGTACAGGGAACTTTTCTTACCTTGAATAATTTGAAAGTAAGTTGCCAACCTGAGCCCCAGCACCCCCAAATACTTTAGTGTGCAATTCCTACAAACAAGAACATTAAAAAAAAAAAAAGAATGTTTTCATATACTAGGTAACAATCAACATAAGGAAACAGACATTGAATAAAGCCAGGAAATTAACATCTAATTTCACTGAATAACATCAGGAAATTAATACCTAATCTCTAGTTTTTACCTTTTAATAAGTTTCATCAAATGCTCCAGGGAAATCACTGTAGTGAAAGGACTCAGTCCAGAATCACACGCTGCGATTCTTCACCATGAGACTTCAGCCTCTTGTTTAGCTGCTTAGTCGTGTCTGATTCTTTGCAACTCCATGGACTGCAGCCCGCCAGGCTCCTCCGCCCATTAGATCTCCAGGCAAGAACACTGGAGTGGGTTGCCGTGCCCTTCTCCAGGGGATCTTCCCGACCCAGGGATCGAACCTGCATCTCCTGCATTGCAGGTGGATTCTTTACCGCTGAGCCACCGAGGAAGCCCCACTTCAGCCTCTGTTGGTCAGGAAAACTTATCCTCAGTCTGTCCTCCCCTTTCACAATCTTGACACTTTTGAAGAGTTGTTATTTTGTAGCATGGTTTTCTATTGGGTTTTGTCCGTGGCTTTTTTGTGATTAGACTCAGGTTAGTATCCTACTAGGACTGTCCCTGGAAGTGATGCTGTGTTCTTGATACACCCTGATATATCAGGGAGGACCCATTTCCATTTGTCCCAGGGTTCACTTTGATTACTTGATTAAGGGGATTTCTGCTAGACTTTGTCATGTACCAGTTACTCTTTTCCTCTTTGTAATGAATCAGTATTTGTTGGGGAAGTACTTTGAAACTAGATTGGTCATAACTTTCCTTCCAAGGAGTGTCTTTTAATTTCATGGCTGCAATCACCATGTGCAGTGATTTTGGAGCCCAGAAAAGTGAAGTCAGCCACTGTTTCCACTGTTTCCCATCTATTTCTCATGAAGTGATGGGACTGGATGCCATGATCTTTGTTTTCTGAATGTTGAGCTTTAAGTCAACTTTTTCACTCTCCTCTTTCACTTTCATCAAGAGGCTCTTTAGTTCTTCACTTTCTGCCATAAGGGTGGTGTCATCTGCATATCTGAGGTTATTGATATTTCTCCTGGCAATCTAGATTCCAGCTTGTGCTTCTTCCAGCCCAGCGTTTCTCATGATGTACTCTGCATATAACTTAAATAAGCAGGGTGACAATATGCAGCCTTGACAGACTCCTTTTCCTATTTGGAACCAGTCTGTTGTTCCCTGTCCAGTTCTAACTGTTGCTTCCCGACCTGCATACAGATTTCTCAAGAGGCAGGTTAGGTGGTCTGGTATTCCCATCTCTTTGAGAATTTTCCACAGTTTATTGTGATCCACACAGTCAAAGGCTTTGGCATAGTCAATAAAGCAGAAATAGATGTTTTCTGGAACTCTCTTGCTTTTTCGATGATCCAGCGGATGTTGGCAATTTGATCTATGGTTCCTCTGCCTTTTCGAAAACCAGCTTGAACATCTGGAAGTTCACGGTTCAAGTATTGCTGAAGCCTGGCTTGAAGAATTTTGAGCATTACTTTACTAGCGTGTGAGATGAGTGCAATTGTGCAGGATCAAACCCAGGCCCCCTACAGTGGAGGCATGGAGTCTTAACCACTGGACCACCAGGGAGGTCCCAGGACCTCCTATGATGAGGAGAGAGAGACAGCCCCACTCCCAGTAGCTCCAAGAGGGGAGCCAGGATGCCTGCATAGGTGGCGGGGGGCGGGTGGGAGCGCTACCTTGAGCAGTGGAGCTGAAGAGCTTGAATCTGAAAGGCTTTTGGGAGGAAAAGTTCATGACAGCACTCTCCCATCTGTGCAGTACTGTCTGGTTTGCAGGGTGCCTTCACAGCAGTTACCTCAGTTAATCCTCATGTGACAACGGGACGAAGCTGTTACTATCCAAGCAGGGACAACGATCATCATCACGGTTACCAGGGACACTGAGCGCCCACTGCCCAGGTCAGGCACTGGGCTGGGCACCGTTCGGAAATTAAGGCATACGCTGTGAGACCACATACTCTGCAGTCCTATGACCAGGGTGCACATGTTTGCTCTCGTTCTGTACAGAGGACTCAGACTACTTGACGGTACAGCTGGGAGACCCGGGGCAGCAGAGGGCCGGGTTAAGGGCTGGAACTGCGAAGTAGAGAGTGAGGACTAGGTGTCTTTGCATGCTCTGAATGCGTCCTGCAACTCTGTGCCTCCAAGCTGTTCCCCGTGCCTGGGCTGTGTTTCCATTACCCTGTCTCCTTGGTAAGCTCCTGGGTCACTCTTTATGGTCTAGCTCAGGCTTCACGGGTTTTCCCTCTCTGCCTCTTTGGAAGAATAAATTGTTTCCTCCCTTAGATCCCCGCGGCCGTCTAGTCATAATGGAGCACTTAGTGGGTGATGTAATCACCCATTTACCTGCTGCTGGTGGTGTTCAAATGTAGATGGGGTCAGAGACGAATAGGGGAGGTTGACTTATCACCAAGAGTCTTTCCTGGGCAATGTTTATTATTTCAGTGAATTAGCAGGATCCAAGATCAGGCCTTGGTCTCCCAGGACGTAGTTACATCAAATAAGAACCTGGGTCTGAATTCTAAAATCAGAATGCCAATTCAGGGAGGTAGAACTCTAAGACCTCTGGAGTCAGGCTGCATGGGGTTGAATCTTGGCTCTTCCCTTTCAGCTGTGTGGCCCTGGGCACATGACTTCACTTCTCTGTCCCTGTTTTCTCTCCACTAAATGGAGCACTGAAGTGAAGTGAAGTGAAGTGAAAGTCGCTCGGTCCTGTCCAACTCTTTGCGACCCCATGGACTATACAGTTCATAGAATTCTCCAGGCCAGAATACTGGAGTGGGTAGCTTTTCTCTTCTCCAGGGGATCTTCCCAATCCAGGGATTGAACCCAGGTCTCCTGCATTGTAGGTGGATTCTTTACCAACTGAGCTATCAGGGAAGCCTTAAAGAGAACATTATGTTAGATCAAATAATGTTGATAAAGCATTTGGCACAGTCCTGGGTGCTCAATAAATTTTAACAATCAATTTTAAAATTTGTAAAATAAACTTTACCAATATTTATTGATAAGTTTTATAATGAAAATCAATAGTATCAGGCAAAGACCATTTATTCATTCCTCAAATATTTATTGAGGTTCTACCATGTCTGAGGCTCTGTGCTGAACGCTCGGATAAATCAGACAGGTTCTGTCTTTCATGAAGTTTATATTCCAGGGAGAGGGAATGGATGTAGAACCAACGTTTCTTAATTGTGTATTTCAACTGTGGCAAGTAATTACAGAGGATCAGTGAAAATCATGGAGATAGAGACAATCTGTCTATTAGGGTCACTTTCCTGGTAGCTCAGATGGTAAAGAATCTGCCTGCAATGCGGGAGACCTGGGTTCGATCCCTGGGTTGGGAAGATCCCCTGGAGAAGGACATGGCAACCCACTCCAGTGTTCTTGCCTGGAGTATCCCCAGTGGACAGAGGAGCCTGGCAGACTACAGTCCATGGGGTCTCAAAGAGTCAGACACGATTGAGCAACTAAGCACAAAATTTCACAGACGGAGTGGCATTTGGGTTGAGACCTGATAGGTAAAAAGGAGTTGCTGGCAAAGGCCTTGGAATTAGCACAGGGCATCTGAGGAAGTGAAAGCAGCCAGTGACGAGAGATTCTGGTGTGTGAAGGAGCGTGTGAGACAAGATGAGGCTGGCCAGGTAGGCAGGGCCCTGATGTTGCTGCTTCTCAAAGGCCGTGGTTGGGAGCTTGGAATTTATCCTGAATACAGTGGTGATCCATGAAGGGCTACTTTCAGGCAAGGGAGTAACAAGACCTGGCTTATCCTTAAGAGTAATTGCTCTGGCTTCTCAACTCAATTCAGTTGCTCAGTCGTGTCAAACTCTTTGCAACTCCATAGACTGCAGCACGCCAGGCTTCCCTGTCTATCACCAACTCCCGGAGTTCACCCAAACTCATGTTCATCAGGTCGGTGATGCCATCCAACCATCTTATCCTCTGTCATCCCCTTCTCCTCCTGTCTTCAATCTTTCCCAGCATCCGGGTCTTTTCAAATAAGTCAGTTATTCACATCAGGTGGCCAAAGTATTGGAGTTTCAGGTTCAGCATCAGTCCTTCCAATGAATATTCAGGACTGATTTCCTTTAGGATTGACTGGTTTGATCTCCTTGCAGTCCAAGGGACTCTCAAGAGCCTCCAACACCACAGTTCAAAAGCATCAATTCTTCAGGACTCAGTTTTCTCAGCTTTCTTATGGTCCAACTCTCACATCCATACATGACCACTGGAAAACCCATAGCTTTGACTAGATGGACCTTTGTTGGCAAAGTAATGTCTCTGCTTCTTAATATGCTATCTAGGTTGGTCATAGCTTTCCTTCCAAGGAGCAAGCGTCTTTTAATTTCATGGCTGCAGTCACCATCGGCAGTGATTTTGGAGCCCCCCCAAATGAAGTCTCTCACTGTTTCCATCGTTTCCCCATCTATTTGCCATGAATTGATGGGACCTCATGCCATGATCTTAGTTTTCTGAATGTTGAATTTTAAGCCAACTCTTTCACTCTCCTTTTTCACTTTCATCAAGAGGCTCTTTAGTTCTTCTTTGCTTTCTGCCATAAGGGTGCTGTCATCTGTGTATCAGGTTATTCACATTTCTCATGCAATCTTGATTCCAGCTTGGGCTTCATCCAGCCAGGCATTTCGCATGATGTACTCTGCATATGTTAAATAAGCAGGTGGCAATATATAGCCTTGATGTACTCCTTTCCTGAGTTAGAACCAGTCTGTTGTTCCATGTCTGGTTCTAACTGTTGCTTCTTGACCTGTATACAGATTTCTCAGGAGACAGGTAAAGTGAAGTGAAGTGAAGTCGCTCAGTCGTGTCCGACTCTTTGCGACCCCATGGACTGTAGTCTACCAGGCTCCTCTTGTCCATGGGATTTTCCAGGCAATAGTCCTGGAGTGGATTGCCATTTCCTTCTCCAGGGGATCTTCCCAACCCAGGGATCGAACCTGGGTCTCCCGCATTGTAAACAGACGCTGGCTGGATGAACCACTGCTGAGTTTTCTAAATTTGTTGGCATATTAAGTGCAGCACTTTAACAGCATCATCCTTTAGGATTTGAAATAGTTCCAAACTGGTTCCAAACTGGGATTGACTACAAAGTGACAAAAAAGGAAGTAAGGAGACCAGCGAGGAAGTTGGATATAGTAGATGTCAAGCAAGAGACGATGCTGGTTTAGACTAGTAATAGCATCTTGCTTCACACAGCAAGGTGAGAAAGAGAATCAGGATGTATTTTGGAGGGAGAGCTAACAGGACTTACTAATGGATCAGACTCAGACACGACTGAGCGATTGAACTGAACTGAACTGAATGGACTAGATGAGGTCAGATTTTGACTGGTCAAAATTGGTGGATGAGTAAGTTTGGGTTTTTGCAAATCGGTGCTTGAAGGGGCCATTTAGTTTAATGGGGAAGATGTTGGGAAGAATTAATTTGTGTGTTTGGGAGCATCAGTATTGGCCATGTTGGTTTTTAAAAATAATAATTCTTGAAAATAATAATAAAGAGTTCAGATTTCAAATTGTCTCATAAAGTTATAAAACTTCTTACTGTGGTAAAATACACCTAAGATTGCATTTGCCATTTTAGCCATTTTTAAGTGTACAGTTCACTGGCATTAAGCACACTTACGTTGTTATGCAACCATCCCCAGCACCCATCACCAGCCACGTGAGTTTTGCGATATTAGCTAGTCAACCCAAGTGCAATGCAGGAGACTCGGGTTCAGTCCCTGGGTCAGGAAGATCCCCTGAAGAAGGAAATGGCAACCCACTCCAGTATTCTTGCCTGGGAAATCCCATGAAGGGAGGAGCCTGGCGGGCTACAGCCCATGGGGTTGCAAGAGTCAGACCCGATTTAGCAACTGAACAACAACAATAAGGGAAAAAAAACTGTAAAACCCAAGTGGGGTTGTCCAGGAGCTCAGGATTGATATGGGCCAGAGGCATCATGAGATCACCTATAATCATGAGATCATCTGCTATAATAAGCTATTACAGACTGCGTGGCTTAAACAACAGAAATTTATTTTCTTATAATTCTGAAGGGTAGAAGTCCAAGATCAAGGTGTTGGCAGGTTTGTTTTCTCCAGAAGCTTCTCTCTTTGGCTTGCTGATGGCTGCCTCATACAGCCTTTCCTCAGCTTGCTTAGGAGTCTCTGTGGTGTCTTCCTCTTCCAGTAAGGACACTAGTCATATTGGATTAGGGCCCCGTCCTTATGAATTCTCTTAACCTTAATTACCTCTTTAAATAGCCCTATCACTAAAAATAGTCACATTGGGAGTTAGAGTGTCAACATAAAAATTTGGGGAGGGGGATGAAATTCCATCCATAAGAGAAGCCTATGGGAAAAAATTGCTTCCAGAAAGTGGAAGGGGTCAACTGTGTCAAATGCAGCTGAGAAGGTGAGTAAGATAATAGTGGTCTACTGGCTTTGGCAATAAATAGGTCATTGTAACCTTGGTCAGAGTATTAAGAAAAGACTAATTAGGGCTTCCCTGGTGGCTCAGTGGTAAAGAATCCTCTTGCCAATGCAGAAGACATGGGTTCTATCCTTGGTCCCAGAGGATCCCACATGCCATGGAGCAACTAAGTCTGGGTACCGTGAATACTGAGCCTGGGTGCGAGAACCTGGCATCTGCAACTCGAGAGTGGGGAAACGAAACTACTGAGCCACAGGCTACAACTACTGAGCCCACACGCCCTACAGTCCGTGTTCTGCAAGGAGAAGCTCATGCACCGCCACTAGAGAGTAGCCCCTGCTCTCCACAACTAGAGAAAAGCCCACTCAGCAAAGCAGATCTGGTCCAGCCAAAATTAAATAAAATACCATATAGAAAAGAAATCATCATTCATTCAGTCGCTCAGTCGTGTCCGATGGTTGGCAACGCCATGAATCGCAGCACGCCAGGCCTCCCTGTCCACCACCAACTCCCGGAGTTCACTCAGACTCACGTCCATCAAGTCAGTGATGCCATCCAGCCATCTCATCCTCTGTTGTCCCCTTCTTCTCCTGCCCCAATCCCTCCCAGCATCAGAGTCTTTTCCAATGAGTCAACATCTCACATGATGTGGCCAAATTACTAGAGTTTCAGCTTTAGCATCATTCATTCCAAAGAAATCCCAGGGTTGATCTCCTTCAGAGTGGACTGGTTGGATCTCCTTGCAGTCCAAGGGACTCTCAAGAGTCTTCTCCAACACCACAGTTCAAAAGCATCAATTCTTCGGCACTCAGCTTTCTTCACAATCCAATTCTTATATCCATACATTACAACTGGAAAAACCATAGCCTTGACTAGACGGCCCTTTGTTATCAAAGTAATGTCTCTGCTTTTTAACATGCTATCTAGGTTGGTCATAACTTTTCTTCCAAGGAGTAAGCATCTTTTAATTTCATGGCTGCAGTCACCATCTGCAGTGATTCTGGAGCCCCCCAAAATAAAGTCTGACACTGTTTCCACTGTTTCCCATCTATTTCCCATGAAGGAATGGGACCGGATGCCATGATCTTCGTTTTCTGAATGTTGAGCTTTAAGCCAACTTTTTCACTCTCGACTTTCACCTTCATCAAGAGGCTTTTTAGTTCCTTTTCACTTTCTGCCATAAGGGTGGTGTCATCTGCATATCTGAGGTTATTGATATTTCTCCTGGCAATCCTGATTCCAGCTTGTGCTTCTTCCAGCCCAGCGTTTCTCATGATGTACTCTGCATATAACTTAAATAAGCAGGGTGACAATATACAGCCTTGACAGACTCCTCTTCCTATTTGGAACCAGTCTGTTGTTCCATGTCCAGTTCTAACTGTTGCCCCCTGACCTGCATACAGGTTTCTCAAGAGGCAGGTTAGGTGGTCTGGTATTCCCATTTCTTGAAGAATTTTCCACAGTTTATTGTGATCCACACAGTCAAAGGCTTTGGCATAGTCAATAAAGCAGAAATAGATGTTTTTCTGGAACTCTCTTGCTTTTTCCATGATCCAGTGGATACTGGCAATTTGATCTCTGGTTCCTCTGCCTTTTTGAAAACCAGCTTGAACATCTGGAAGTTCACGGTTCAAGTATTGCTGAAGCCTGGCTTGGAGAATTTTGAGCATTACTTTACTAGCGTGTGAGATGAGTGCAACTGTGCGGTAGTTTGAGCATTCTTTGGCATTGCCTTTCTTTGGGATTGGAATGAAAACTGACCTTTTCCAGTCCTGTGGCCACTGCTGAGTTTTCCAAATTTGCTGGCATATTGAGTGCAGCACTTTCACAGCATCATCTTTCAGGATTTGAAATCGCTCAACTGGAATTCCATCACCTCCACTAGCTTTGTTCGTAGTGATGCTTTCTAAGGCCCACTTGACTTCACATTCCAGGATGTCTGGCTCGAGGTGAGTGATCACACCATCATGATTATCTTGGTCGTGAAGATCTTTTTTGTACAGTTCTTCTGTGTATTCTTGCCACCTCTTCTTAATATCTTCTGCTTCTGTTAGGCCCATATCACTTCTGTTCTTTATCGAGCCCATCTTTGCATGAAATGTTCCCTTGGTATCTCTAATTTTCTTGAAGAGCTCTCTAGTCTTTCCCATTCTGTTGTTTGCCTCTATTTCTTTGCATTTATTGCTGAGGAAGGCTTTCTTCTCTCTTCTTGCTATTCTTTGGAACTCTGCATTCAGATGCTTATATCTTTCCTTTTCTCCTTTGCTTTTCGCTTCGCTTCTTTTCACAGCTATTTGTAAGGCCTCCTCAGACAGCCATTTTGCTTTTTTGCATTTCTTTTCTATGGGGATGATCTTGATCCCTGTCTCCTGTACAATGTCATAAACCTCCGTGCATAATTCATCAGGCACTCAATCTATCAGATCTAGGCCCTTAAATCTATTTCTCACTTCCACTGTATAATCATAAGGGATTGGATTTAGGTCATACCTGAATGGTCTAGTGGTTTTCCCTACTTTCTTCAATTTAAGTCTGAATTTGGCAATAAGGAGTTCATGATCTGAGCCACAGTCAGCTCCTGGTCTTGTTTTTGTTGACTGTATAGAGCTTCTCCATCTTTGGCTGCAAAGAATATAATCATTTGATTTTGGTGTTGACCATCTGGTGATGTCCATGTGTAGAGTCTTCTCTTGTGTTGTTGGAAGAGGGTGTTTGCTACGACCAGTGCATTTTCTTGGCAAAACTCTATTAGTCTTTGCCCTACTTCATTCCGTATTCCAAGGCCAAATTTGCCTGTTACTCCAGGTGTTTCTTGACTTCCTACTTTTGCATTCCAGTCCCCTATAATGAAAAGGACATCTTTTTTGGGTGTTAGTTCTAAAAGGTCCTGTAAGTCTTCATAGAACCATTCAACTTCAGCTTCTTCAGCGTTACTGGTTGGGGCATAGACTTGGATTACCGTGATATTGAATGGTTTGCCTTGGAAACGAACAGAGATCATTCTGTCGTTTTTGAGATTGCATCCAAGTACTGCATTTTGGACTCTTTTGTTGACCATGATGGCTACTCCATTTCTTCTGAGGGATTCTTGCCCACAGTAGTAGAGATAATGGTCATCTGAGTTAAATTCAGCCCTTCCAGTCCATTTTAGTTCGCTGATTTCTAGAATGTCGATGTTCACTCTTGCCATCTCCTGTTTGACCACTTCCAATTTGCCTTGATTCATGGATGTGACATTCCAGGTTCCTATGCAATATTGCTCTTTACAGCATCAGACCTTTCTTCTATCACCAGTCACATCCACAGCTGGGTATTGTTTTTGCTTTGGCTCCATCCCTTCATTCTTTCTGGAGTTATTTCTCCACTGATCTCCAGTAGCATATTGGGCACCTACTGACCTGGGGAGTACCTCTTTCAGTATCCTATCATTTTGCCTTTGGGGTTCTCAAGGCAAGAATACTGAAGTGGTTTGCCATTCCCTTCTCCAGCGGACCACATTCTGTCAGACCTCTCCACCATGACCTGCCTGTCTTGGGTGGCCCCATGGGCATGGCTTAGTTTCATTGAGTTAGACAAGGCTGTAGTCCTAGTGTGATTAGATTGACTAGTTTTCTGTGATTATCGTTTCAGTGTGTTTGCCCTCTGATGCCCTCTTGCAACACCTACCATCTTACTTGGGTTTCTCTTACCTTGGACGTGGGGTATCTCTTCATGGCTGCTCCAGCAAAGCGCAGCCGCTGCTGTTTACCTTGGACAAGGGGTATCTCCTCACCGCTGCCCCTCCTGACCTTGAAGGTGGAATAGCTCCTCTAGGCCCTCCTGTGCCAGGGCAGCCACCGCTCCTTGGACGTGGGGTTGCTCCTCCAGGCCACCGCCCCTGGCAAGTCATGGAAAGCGATCAAGTGGAGAAACACGTATACCAATCTTTTCAAGTTTTGGTGTGAAAGAGAATTGAAAATTGGGGTAGTAGGAAGAGAAAGTGGGAGCATACAATAGAAGTGGAGTTAAATGTGAGTTGAAGGGGATAATCCAGAAGAAAGAAAATTGTGATTCAGGAGATTTAGAAAAGAATAATAACAAGAGTAGAATCCCTGAAGAGACTAAGAAGATGAAATTCAATGAAAAAGTAAAGTGGTTGGCCTTCGATGACTGGCACCTGTCCCACACATTAACAGAAGTGAGGTTGAACACATCATTCATTACATAATTTGCCGGGACCAGTGCAAAATGACAATGTGGGCTCTCTTGTTCAAAAATTTCAGATTGCAGCAGAAGAGGATTAATCCAATCACAGAGTCCTTCTAAGTCCGGGGCCCCTGCGACTGCACAATTTATATAGAGCATGTGATGATGACGGAGGTAGACCGCTCTCTGCGCGAGTCCATTCTCCTTTTTTGGGGTCTCGATTGACTCATGGGAGCGTTAGAGTAGATAACTAAGAACATTTCCCACTTCACCCTTCTACAAGCTGGGAAGTCACGGCCAAGGCGTAAGAACAAAGTCTGTGCCTTTTTTTCAGTTCCAACCTAGCCGGATTTGTGCCCAGACCTTTCTGGAAGGCTCCAAAAAGCGTCTGGTGACCATAGCAACTCACACCAAACTCTGGGACCTTCCGTTCCGCCCACCGCTTCAGGAACGCGCTCTTTGATTGGCTCAGCAGGTCGACCAATGGCCGACAAAGCGGGCTATCTGCCCCGTGGTCAATGGCCGCAGGCTCGAAGCGGGGCGGGACGTGAGAGTGAGCGGGTGGGCCTGGGCGGCGCGGCGCCTGCGTGTTTCCGGCTCCGCTGCGGAAGGCGGAGGACTGGAGCCGTTGGACCGGACGCGATCCGAAGGGTCGGGGAGCGCGGGACGCCAGTGCGGAGCTCGGGTTTCGGAGCGTGGTTAGCAGCTGGCACGATGGGCGGGGAGCAGGAGGAAGATCGGTTCGACGGCATGTTGCTGGCCATGGCGCAGCAGCACGAGGGCGGCGTGCAGGAGGTAACGGCCCGCGCGGACTTGGCTGGGCCCGGCCTATCCGGGGGAAGGCCCCAGCCACGCTCTCTCCGTCCTTCTCTGCCTTCGAGAAGCCGAGATACACCCCTGGGCCTCGCGGGCTCTGGGATTCCCCTCCACATTCTTACTGCACTCGAGCTTCCGGTCTGGCCTAGTCGTACCAGGGCTTTCACTCGTACCAGGCCTGGTCCCCCCTGAGACCTCTCAGTAGTTTCTGCCTTTGCAGCTCCGGCGTCGCTGCACCCGCCTCCGGAAAAGCCCCAGAGTTTGGGGATTTACCCCCCTATCCACCACCCCCCTCGCCCCCGCCACATGCTTTCGGCTCCGTTTCTTCGTTGGTGGCCGCCCCCAAAGAGCATCCCTTGGGATGAATCTTTCTAAACATTACGACTTGCCTGTACGGAGACTTGCAGCTAGCGGAAGAATGTGAGAGTGGGAGGCGATATTAACACGTGGTCTTTGAATGGGGGAACAGGAGGCCTATGTTCACGATTGTTCTACAGCGCACCTACCAACTTGGGACCCTTCGACGTCTCCCAGCCTCAGTTTCTTTGTTTGAGACACAGCTAGGAATCCTTATATTTCCTGAATTTGTAGGAGAGTAGTGTCTTGAAGGGAGGGACAGCGAGGAATTCTCAGTAACCAGGCTTGGGCAGTCAACAGGTATTTGTTCGAATGATTGATGTGTGCAGGAACATAATTTCCTGCATAGTGACCAGACCCAGTAACAGAGTGGGTGAAGGATAAGGACCAACTTAGAAGAGGTCCTGGAATTGTTTTGAGCCATGGAAAAGTTCAAAAGGTAGAAAAGCCTGTCAAGATCTGTCTTCTTATTAAAGACACTGAAGGAACTTGCCCAAGATCATCCAACAGGCTCCTGACCTGGAGGGGACCAGCATCCTTAGGCCAGTGTGTGCTTTCCACAGACCATTTCAGGTTCTGTGTCTCTCTGGGATAAAAGTTTGGAGCTTTCCATTCTGGTTCTCATTCAGGTGGGTACCCGTGGTGACCAAGGACTCCTAAGCCCTTTGAGGTCGGAAGAGTACTATTTGAGGATGTGAAAGGCTCCCTCTCCCCGCCCTTCCCCAAATTGTTGACACAACTGGATTTGGAGGGTATTCATTTTTGAGCAAACTGAAAAAATTGTGTAGAAGCAGGAATTGAAGCCATTGAGATAAAATCTAGCATCGGATTTAGAACCACTCTCTTGGGCAAATAAAAGGGCTTAGTTGTAGATGCTAACCTTAGGTCACCACTAGATCGTTTCGTTCATCAGAATGTTTATTGAGCATGTACTCGGAGTCAGGTCTGGTGCTGGGCGCTGAGGATGTTCATGGTGCATGCAATATGTACTTCAGTCTCCCACAGAGTGTCTGTTGCTCTGGACCAGACACTGCTAGGGACCTCACCCCCTTTACTTCCTTTGGTTCTCACAAAGGATCCTCACGTATATCCCTGGAAATAGGTCCTGCTGCTGTTTCTCCTTTGTGGAGTTAAGAAACTTTCCTAAGGTCACAGAGCTCATGTCTGTCAGTCTTGATACCCAGACTGATGTTCTTAAACCACTTGGCTACCCAGCCATAATTAGTTGGTCTGAACTTTCTTTCAAATGGCTTCATTTGTTCCCTTTCTTCTAGCTCTGCCCTAGTAACTCAGCCAGTGCCACTCTGGATGGGTTTTTTACCATGTGAAGAGGAAGGGTGGGCCCCAAGTGTTTCAAACCCTAGATGCCCATATCCTCAGGCTGCCTGCAGCACCACAAAAAAATGTGAAGTATATATACACGTGCACACGAGACAGTGAGAAATCTGGGACTTCCTGGTGGTCCAGTGGTTAAGAATCGGCCTGCCAGTGCAGAGGACATGGGTTCGATCCCTTGTCTGGGAAGGCCCCACGTGTCATGGAGTGCCTAAGGTTAAGCCTGTGTGCCGCAGCTACTGAGTCCATGCCTGAGAGTCTGTGCTCCCCAAGAGAAGCTGCTGCAGTGAGAAGCCTGTGCACCACAATGAAGAGCAGCCCTTGCTCACCACAGCTTGGAGAAAGCCTGTGTGTCACAATGAAGACCCTGTGCAGCCAAAAATAAAAAGAAATGAGAAATCTGCCTTTCAGGTGATCTGGGTAAAGTTAGTTTAGGCTTCCTGGCAGGAGTGACAAAGCCTGGGCCTGTAGGGGGATGTGTCCTCAGTTGAGAGGCCAGGGGTGAAACAGTCTAGTCCCAGGTTCCCTCCTAGCCTAAGAGAGTTCGCTTCTGTGCAGTTGAAGGGCCCCCAATATGGCATCTCTCCAGCCTCTGTCTTTGTCTCCTTTCAGCTGGTGAACACTTTCTTCAGCTTCCTTCGACGCAAAACAGACTTCTTTGTTGGAGGAGAAGAAGGCATGGCAGAAAAGGTGAGTGATGGGGGCCAGTGTCCTTTGGGCAGCTCTGTTTCTCCAGAAGAGCTGACCTGGCCTTCTTTGGCATACTAATAACTGTTAGCAGAAGTAAAATGCCAGGGGCAAAAAGTCGGGGAAGGGAAGCAAGCCATCCTTTATTAAAGCCCCTCACCTCGCCAACTGCATTACCTACTCTATTCCACATGGTCCTTGAACTGTTTGAGGGGCAGGTGTTACTGTCCCCATTTACAAATGAGGAAATCGGTGTGAGTTATAGGAAAGCCAGGGTTGTCCAGATTCTTGAGCTGAGTTATGGGAGAGCCAGGGTTGGAACCAGAGTCTCTTGTAAAACTGCTTTCTGCCCCTTACACAACGCTTCTTGGTTCCTTTTCTCCATTGAGGAAAGTGAAAGCGTTAGTCTCTCAGTTGTGTCCAACTCTTTGTGACCCCATGGACTGTAGCCCTCGGGCTCTTCTGTAAATTCTCCAGGCGAGCATACAGAGTGGGTAGCCATTCCCTTCTCCAGGGGATCTTCCCAACCCAGGGATCGAAGCCCGGTCTCCTGCATTGCAGGCAGATTCTTTACTGTGTGAGCCACCAGGGAAGCCCAGGTTTTATCTAATTACCTCACTGAGAGATGAGAGTAGGCAAATGTTAGAAATTGAGCTTAAAAGACAGAGGTATAGGAAAACTCAAAGCCAGCCAATCCTAGTCTTCTTGGATTCTGTGACCCAAAGTTCAGGGTCATATTTGAGAATAGTGGTGGTGGTTTTTTTTTTAATTGTCTATCATATATATATATGTATGTATGTATGTATCTTTTCTAGGTTCTTTTCCATTATAGGTTATTATAAGAAATTGAATATAGTCCCCTGTACTATACAGTAGGTCCTTGTTTTTTTGTTTTTTTTGTATTTTGTATATAGTAGTGTGTATCTGTTAATCCCGAATTCCCAATTTACCCCCCCCCCCCCTTGGTAACCATAAGTTTATTTTCTATGTTTGTGAATCTAGTTCTGTTTTGTAAATAAATTCACTTGTATCATTTTTTTTTTTTTAGATTCCACATATAAGTGATATCATACAATATTTGTCTTTCTCTGACTTACTTTACTTAGTATGATAATCTCCAGGTCCATCCATGTTGTTGCAAATGGTATTATTTCATTTTTTTGAATAGCTGAGTGATATTCCTCTGTGTGTGTGTGTGTGTACACCACATCTTTGTGCATTCATCTGTCATTGGACATTTAGATTGCTTTCATGTCTTAGCTATTGTAAGTAGTGCTATTGTGAACATTGGAGTGCACATGTTTTTTCAAATTAGAATTTTTGTCTTTTCTGGATACATGCCTAGGAGTGGGATGGCTGGATCATATGGTAGCTCTACTTTTAGTTTTCTAAGGAACCCCCATACTGTTCTTCACGGTGGCTGCGCCAATTTACGTTTGCATCAACAGTGTTGGAGGGTTCCCTTTTCTCCACATCCTCTCCAGCATTTATTACTTGTAGACTTTTTGATGGTAGCCATTCTGACTGCTGTTAGGTGATCCCTGAGGATTGTGCTTTATGGTACAGGTTCCGAGAGTCTGAATGTCTTCTGATTCCCTAGGTTGTAATTATATTTTTGAAGATTCATAAATAATGAAGAAGATGTCATTTCACTGAACTGTGAAAACTGACAGTTGTTTTCAGTTAAACAGGAGACATAATAACCAAAAGGAGACATTTTACAAACTGCTTTCTATGGCCTCAGAGTTCTAACCAGCTGAAATGCTTGATAATGTGCCTCATCTGAGGCTACTCTGTAGTAAGGACATGGTCCTGGAGTAGGAGTCCTGGGTTCTTGGTCTAGTTGTGGGATCTGGCTGATTTCCCACCAATTCTCTGGTCCTTTTCATCTTCACACCCGTCAAGCAGAAGCAGGTGGACTCACTGACCTTTAGGACCCTTTCTGGCTCAAATATGCTTTCTGTATTAGTGCTAGCACCTCCTGTTTTTCTGTGGGCCAGACTTCACCATAAAATATCAGCATTCATTCATTTAATTAATATGTATAAGACTGTGAGGAAGTGGTGGGTGTTTGGGCAGAAGTCCTAGGAGCGTAAAATGGTGACTAACCTAGGTTGAGCACTCAGGGAGGACGCTGCGGAAGAGCTGCCTGCGGTATGCGGGTTGAGTGAGGTAGCAGGCAGAAGGGAGAGAGGTGAACAGCATTGAGCAGTGCTGTCTCGGGCGTATCACAAGGATGATGGTAGCTGTTCTGTGCTGGACGTCTGCTGGTTCCTCTGTTATGCTCCTTGCCTCTTTGTTCCCTTAGTCAGCTCTTTGCCAAGAGGTTGGTTGGAACTCTCAGGCAGGCAGAAATCTATCCAGCCCTCCCAACTGGTCTCCAGTTGTAACACCAGTAACTCCTTTGTGTTGACCTGCTGTGCACCGGGCTACCAGATGAATCCTTTCCAAGTGTGTTGGTTGAGAGCATGTTCTCTGGAGCTAGGCAGATGTGGCTGAATCCTAGTGTGCCCCTCTCCCTGCTTGACAGCTGCTTTGGATGAATCACATTCTGAGCCTCATTCCCCTCTGCCGCCCCCGGAAGAGGGGATAATCTTTCTCTCACAAGGCTGTTGTGAGGATAAAAAGAGTTAGGGTTAAATATGCACTGTATTGCCTCCTAAAATCCAAAAGAATTCTAATCCCAAAACACATCTGGCCCCAACAGGTTCAAAAAAGGGACTGTGAACTTGAATTCTTGGGCTTCTCTGGTGGCTCAGACGATAAATAATCTGCCTGCAATGCAGGACACCCTGGGTTGGATCCCTGGTCTGGAAGATCCCTCAGAAAAGGGAATCACTACCCACTACCTCCAGTATTCTCGCCTGCAGAATTCCATGGACAGAGGAACCTGGCGGGTTACAGTCCATGGGATTGCAAAAAGTCAGACACCACTGAGTGACTAACACTTTCACAGTGCATATACTGTATATAATATACTCTACTCCAGTCCAGGGGTCAGGAGCAGCATAATGTAATGAAACATTGATATTTCTGCAGAGAAGTGTATATCCATGTTTATGCCAAGATAGGAAGACTGTAAATACCTTCATGCTTCAAACTTAGAGAAACACAAAAACACTAGTTTTTATAGCTTTTGAAGCTAGGCATTGTGGATTTGCATAAAGGCCATAATGATCAAATCAGTATGTTATTGACATAGGAAGAGACAAACAGACTAGTGAAACAGGGAACCCAGAAAAAGTCTAACTTTAAGATGTGTCCAGTATGGTAATTCAGTTCATAGGCAAAAGATGACTTAATAAGTTGTGCTATTACAACTGTCTCTTTGTAAAGCACCAAAAGTGTAAAACCATCTGTTTCTTTCATATGTGCATGCTTGCTAAGTCACTTCAGTTGTGTCCGACTCTTTGCGACCCTATGGACTGTAGTCTGCTAGGCTCCTCTGTCCATGGGATTCTCCAGGCACCAATCCTGGAGTGGGTTGCCATGCCCTCCTCCAAGGGATCTTCCTGGCTCAGAGATAGAACCTGTGTGTCTTACGTCTCGTGTATTGCCAACTAGTGCCACCTGGGAAGCCTGTTGTACTCATATCTAAAAATAAATTGGCAGATCAAGAAGAGCTTAGTAAGGAAAGCTAGGAAACTGTATAACCTTGTGTGGAAGAGACCTAGCAAGGATAGAAACCTGGAAGCTATAGAATAAAAGATAGCTGTCTGTCTCTTCAGATATAGAAAATGTGGCAGAAGAGACGCAGTGACATAGAGTCATTTGAAAAACAATAGATCTGGGGAAAATGCAATGCAGAGGACAGATAAAATTTAGGAGTCAGTTTAATATGCAGGAACTCTTGTAAGTTGACAAAAAAAGGATAAATGGAAAAATGGGCCATTCCACGAGGAGCATATGAAAAGATGCTTACATTCAGTAGTAATCGAGGAAATGTAGATGAGCTAAACAGTAAGATGCCCTTTTTTTCTGGTCAAACTGACAAAAATATATATTTTTAATTGCTTACAGGGATGTGGGAAAAAAAAGGGTGCTCTTCAGACATTGCTGGTAAAAGTGAATTATAGTTCTTTTTTGTTGTAAAAGACGCTCAATATCACTTGTCATTAGAGAAAGGCAAAAAAAAACCACAGTGAAATGTTGTCACCTCACACTCGCTAGGATGGATTCTGTTGGAAACCCCCAGAAACACCAAGTGTTGGATAAGGTTGTAGAGAAACTGGGACTTGTGTGCACTACCAGTGGGAATTTAAAATAGTGCAGCTGCTGTGGAAACGGTATGGCAGTGCCTCAGAAAATTGAAAAACAGAGCTACCATGTGATCTAGCAATCCCATTACCCCCTGAAATCGGAGGCAAGATCTCTTTTTTTTTTTTAATTTTTGGCTGTGCTGGGTCTTAATTACTGTGTGGACTTTCCTCTCGTTCGGCGAGTGGGGGCTACTCTCTAGTTGTGGAGCATGGGCTTCTCGTGGTGGGGGCTTTTCTTTCTGCGGAGCGTGGTCTCTAGGACAAGTGGGCTTCAATAGTTGCAGCACGTGGGCTCAGTAATTGCAGTGCCTAGGCTCTGGCGCCCAGGCTCAGTGGTTGTGGTGCATGGCCTGAGTTGCTACGCAGCATGTGGGATCTTCTTGGATCAGGGGTCAAACCTGTGTCTCCTGCCTTGGCAGGTGGGTTCTTTACCACTGAGCCAGCAGGGAAGCCCTGGAAGCAGGATCTTGAAGAGAGATTTGCACACCCATAGCAGCACTGTTCAAAAGAGCCGAAAACTGGGAGCAGTCCAAGCATTCATTGATAGATGAATCAACAAAATGTCATATATCCATGTAGTATAATATTTGGGCTTCCCCGATGGCTCAGCAGGTAAAGAATCTGCAGGAGACACAGGAGATGCAGGTTCAATCCCTGGGTCAGGAAGATCCCCTGGAGGAGGAAGTGGCAACCCACTCCAGTGTTCCTGCCTGGAAAATTCCAAGGACAGAGGAGTCTGGCAGGCTACAGTCCATGGAGTTGCAGAGTCGGGCATGACTGAGCACACACATACATACATATTATTCAGCCTGCTAAAGGAAGACAGACAAGAGCACACACTGAGTTAGTCCATTTATATGAAGTTCTAGAACAGGAATGGGTCTTCTCCCTCAGACGTGTTCCCCCCACTCCATGGTCAGGTCCAGGACCTCGTGCCTTTGGGTTTAGCTTAAATATCTCAAGAGTCTTCCTTGGCCAGTCTGGTGGC
Source organism: Ovis aries (assembly GCF_016772045.2). NCBI lineage: Eukaryota > Metazoa > Chordata > Mammalia > Artiodactyla > Bovidae > Ovis > Ovis aries. Next base: position 240,007,503 of record NC_056055.1, on the reverse strand, counting down.
ACCCACTCTTTACTCTCCTGTCACCCACGCTAGGTCAGGGAAAGCTGTGTTCAGGTATGCCCACCGAACACTCTGGGGGCCTCCCAGCCCTCCTCACCCATTCCTCACTCTGCTGGGCTCTGGTTCCCAAAGACATGTCCAGTGACAGAAGCTTGACTCTGACAGCCTGCCAGTTGGCACCCTGAGTAATCTCGTGGGGGTCTCTGCCTGGGCCTGGGCCCGGGTAAAGCCGGTGGGAGGAGACTGGGAGGAGGGGTCAGAGGCTGCTGTGACTGGCCTTGACTCTGCCTGGTGGTTCAGCTCTGCCCTCATCTGCCCTCCAGGAGCTGGGAAGGAACAGGACGAATGGGACGTGGTTCACTGGAGCTGGGAGAGGGGGCGGCCCGCTGCTGCCTCCCTTGGCCACTGGTTAGCAGATGGCCTGAGTTCAAGGTCTCCCTGATTAGAGTGGAACAGCCTCTGCTGGCGCAATTGGGCCATGACCAACCCCTTCTGTTGACAGCACAGTGGCCTTCAGGTGGCTCATTTCTTTCCTAGACACACCTCATTTTGTTAACCCATTTGGTTTCGGGGTGCCTTTGGTGCCCTTTAGCCTCGAAGAGTGTGGAGCTACTGTAATGTGGCATGAAGTTGGAGGTTTGAGGGTAACAGGAAGCATTGGCACCCAGTGAATGAAAGGCCGCAGGGCATTTGGCAGAACCCTAGGCCTAGGAGCCCATGGCTGACTTCGGTGACTCTGGCCCCACGTGGTTCCCCTCAACTCTTGCAGATCCATTTCCCTCTAGCTCTGGCTCAGAGATTCTTGAAAGATGGTTTGTTGACCACTGATCATGTGGCGCGTGTCCTGTGAGGGCTCCTCCAGGTGTGTGGGTTGACACAGAGTTGGGTTTCTTAAGTTGGGTAAATTCCTGAGTCTGGCAAAGGAGAAGAGGTGAAATTGAACAGACACTTGAGCTGGTCCTGGAGGATAAGAAGCTGTTTGTGAGGTGATCTGAGAGTAGAGGCAAGGATATTCTAGGCAAAGAACAGCTATGTAAGACTGCTTTTAGAAATAATACGATAGAAGCACAGAGAGATGACCTCAGGGTCGCGCAGGCAGAAGGAGTAGGCCAGGATCTCAGATGTAGGTGTGACTCAAGTATGCATGAGAATTGGCCAGGAGGGCCTGTCAAAAGTGCAAATTGCTGGGCCACACCCCTGGGATTTCTGATTCAGTAGGCCTGGAGTAGAGCCTGAGAGTCAGCATTTCTAACAAATTCTGGGTGATGCCAACATATTCTAGGGATCAGGGAACCACACTTCAGGAGTTTCTGATGTAAAACATGAGGTGTAAGCATTCTTCCGGTCATTATCTTCATAGCAGAGAAGGTGCTTCCCCACCAGTTGACCCTGGGTTAGCCTCCACCAGGCAGGGGGTGTTGGGCAGCCAGCAGTTTATGTGCAGTTGGTTTGTGGCTAGGACTGTGCCAATCTCTTGACAAGTGTCATGTGCAGTCTTCGTGACAGCCGATGAAACTGAGGCTTAGAAAGGTCAAAGTTGTTTCCTTGTCCAAGGCCACAGAGCCAGACCCTGTGGTAACAGTATTGGGGTCGCTTTTGGGCCACAGAGGCAGGCAGCTAGCACAAAGCAGGTTAGAAGCATCCTAGGAAGGCGTCGTGGGAGAGGATGGATTTGAAATTGATAGCTTACAGGCCGAGGGGAGGAAGACGCTGACCTTTTCCCTCCAGAACGCTCTTTCTGGCCTGAGAGCTGAGGAAAAGCTTCTCAGAGGGGCTGAGGCTGGAGTTCTCCTGACAGCTTCACTCTGCTATGAGGGACTTTCAAAGCACTTATCATTTGGTCTGCCCGACATTCCTGCGAGGTAGGGACTTACCCTCGCTGATAAGGGCTCTGAAGCTTCCCGGGGATCTTCCCATCCCAGGGATCAAACCTGCATCCCTTACAGTGGCAGGTGGATTGTTTAACCACTGAGCCACCAGGGAAGCCCATTAACACCATTAATAGGTTAAGGAATTTGCCAAAAATAAAATAGCTAGTGTGTGACAAAGCTGGATTAGAATGCAGGTTGTCTAACTTCAGTGTTGGCTCTTATTCCCTGGACTGCCTTTTTTTTTTTAAGTGATTGCTATTTATTGAAGCAGATACTTTGCAGGTATTCTCATTACAACTCAATGAGATAGATGTGTATTAAATCCCATTTTAAAGATGTGGAAACTGAGGTTCTAAGTGCAGTGCCTTGCCCAGGCACTCAGAGATGGGTCTGGCTTCATGTCTTGGAACGTGTCTTCTCCCTCGATGCCTCTTAGTCTTCTCTTCCTTCCTCAGCTTATCACACAGACCTTCAACCACCACAACCAGCTGGCACAGAAGGCCCGGCGGGAGAAGCGAGCTCGGCAGGAGACTGAGCGGCGGGAGAAGGCGGAGCGGGCAGCCAGGTTGGCCAAGGAGGCCAAGTCAGAGACCTCCGGGCCCCAGATCAAGGAACTGACTGATGAGGAGGCTGAGAGGCTACAGCTGGAAATTGACCAGGTAGGAATGGGCTTCCCTCCCCTGCCCCATGACCCCCATGGACACTAGAAGTGGGGCCCCTCTTGCCAGCTGTTTTCCCGTTTGCCACAGAAAAAGGATGCCGAGAATCAGGAGGCCCAGCTCAAGAATGGCAGTCTTGGCTCACCAGGGAAGCAGGTGAGATGGACTGGAGGGGTTTGGGAACTTCTGGAGCTCTTGACCCACTCCCTTTCTCTGGAAAGCCCACCCCACCGTTCCCTTAGCTTTGGGAATCCTCCTCATACTCCAGGATCCCACATTGGACCAAAGGGGGTTAAAAAAAAGACTCCAAAGCTCACTGGCTTAATTTAAGCCTTGGCAGGAAAGCCAGAGAGACAGAGATGGGCAGTGCTGCACGGACACCATGAGGGTGGGCTCGGGTCTGTGGTGGGTTTCTCTGACACGCCCAGGGCATGTTCTCCTCAGGGCTCCCCCTGCTCCCACGGAATCCTTGGGGACATTCCTTTAGCTCTTCAGAAGTTCTAGTCTGAGGCTGGGTCCCCACCTTCCGAACGAAGCTGACCATTTGGCAGGCTGGTTTTCCTTTAGAGCAGCTCTGCTGGCGGCCGCCTGCTGACCTGCTCTGGGCTGGGCTTCCTTCCAGGTCCCTTGGCTGGGTCCCCGGGGTCTGTCTCTGACTGCCGCCTCCCCTCAGCTGCCCCACACTCTCCCCATCTGAGCCCCTCTCAGCAGAGCCGGCAGAGAGCCAGACAGGTTTTACCTCTGCCTCGCAGTGGGCCGTGGGCTGTGCAGGGACCTGGTCTGCTGTGTTGTCTGTGGCTGTATGTGCCGTGCCAGCCAGTGGGGTTCAGTCTGGGTCTGTCAGGGAAGTAGCTGAGCTCCCCAATTGTGAGCAGGAGGCCGAGGAGGACGAGGAGGAGGAGGATGAGAAGGACAAAGGGAAACTGAAGCCCAACCTCGGCAATGGGGCGGACCTGCCCAGTTACCGCTGGACCCAGACCCTGTCGGAGCTGGATGTGAGTGTGGGGGCTGGGGCGGCAGGGAGGGCGCTGGCCTGGGGCGCCCCCTGACTGCTCCTGCCCTGTGCAGCTGGCCGTGCCCTTCCGCGTGAACTTCCGGCTGAAGGGGAAGGACGTGGTGGTGGACATCCAGCGGCGGCATCTCCGGGTGGGGCTCAAGGGACAGCCAGCGATCGTGGACGGGGAGCTCTACAACGAGGTGAAGGTGGAGGAGAGCTCGTGGCTCATCGAGGACGGCAAGGTGGTGACGGTGCATCTGGAGAAGGTGCGAAAGGCCCCGCCCTCTGTCCTGATTGGCTGTTTCTGAACTTGGGGGCCCTGCTGGGGGCCTGATGGGCATATCTTATTTCATCCCCACAATAAGACTTTGATAGTAGGTCTGCCACATTTTAGAATCAGAAAAAGGGCAGCCCAAGAGATCTGCCCAACTTCTGCCTCTAGAAGAGGGTGGAGTTAAAGATCCGGGTTGTCTTTAGTACCAAAGCCTTTTCCTTTCCCTTAGGTTTTTGTTGTTGTTCTACCAGCTTATTCGTACCAGCCCATCTCCCTCCACCCTCATGCATGCATGCTCAGTCATGTAACCCCATGGACTGCAGCCCGCCAGGTTCCTCTGTCCATGGACTTTTCCAGGCAAGAATACGGGGGTGGGTTGCCATTTCCTTCTCCAGGTCCATTAGGTTTTTTTCTGGTTTTTATTTTGGGTCTGAATTTTTATTATGGGTCTTAGTTGCCATGTGCGGGATCTTCCTTGTGGCATGTGGGATCTTTAGTTGCAGCACATTGGACCTAGTTCCCTGACTAGGGATCGAACCTGGGCCCCCTGCCTTGGGAGTTCAGAGTCTTAACCACTGGACCCACCAGGGAAGTCCCTCCATTAGGTTTGTATCAATACAAGCATTCAGTTCAGCAAATACTTGAACACCTACTCATGCCAGAGACTGTTCTAAGTGCTGGAGGGAAAACAGTGAACCAGACGTAGAAAGCTATGCCCCTCTGGAAGCCCGCGTTCTCCCCTCTCAGAGAACTGGGATGCAGACCCCAGTAAGTGAACATGGGCTCTGTGAAGCGCCAGGGTCCAAGGAAAGAGTCCCATGGCATGTACTGCCTGGCCCAGCCTACCTGACCCCCTTGGCTGCCTCTCACTCACCCCTCTGTGCCCTTGCCCTTGCATTTCCTCCCACCTGGAATGTCCTTCCCTGCTTTTTAACGTGGTTCACGCGTGTCGTTTAAGGCCCAGCCCTGTGTGTCATCCGAACCTCTCCCTCCACCTGATGAGTATCTCCCTCTGTACTTTATTCTTTCCGTTATCATGCTGACTGTCTCCGTGTCTGTCTCCCCCAGCCACCGGGGAGGGCAGAGGTCTTGCCTCTCTGCCCCTAGGTCCCAGTTCAGGCCTTGTAAGTCCCTGATGCAGGATGTGGCTGGGAGAGAGTTTGGTTCTGGAAGAGCTGGGGGGTGGTCACCAGGGTCCAGAGTGAGCCACCACCCGTCCCCGGGTGGCCCTCCTCTTCCTCTCAGATTAACAAGATGGAGTGGTGGAGCCGCTTGGTATCCAGTGACCCCGAGATCAATACTAAGAAGATAAACCCCGAGAACTCCAAGGTGAGCCCAGGCTGCTTGGAGGAGCTGCGGTCGGGAGGTTTGGGGCCTGGGTGGCCCCAGGCCTTCACCCACCCTGTCACTGTCTGCCCCCAGCTGTCAGACCTGGACAGTGAGACCCGTAGCATGGTGGAGAAGATGATGTACGACCAGAGACAGAAGTCTATGGGGCTGCCTACCTCCGATGAGCAGAAGAAACAGGAGATTCTGAAGAAGTGAGCGATGCAGAGATGGGGGTTTGGGGGAGGTGTCTACGGCTGGGACCTGGGTGACAGTGGCAAGTGTTTACTGAGCAGAACACAGGAGCTGCCCCGCCCCTTCCAGGATGAGCCAGCCAAGTTTATGGCTTTATAGCCTTGGCTTGCCTCCCCTAATCACTTACTGAGGTCATCTTGAGGGCAAGGCCACCACAGGATAGGAAAGGGTAACAGGCGGTCACAGTTTCCAACAGAAAAAGCAGTGCCGGTGTTGGCACCTCAGCATCCAGCCTTGGGGAGACCTTGGGGGCCCCACTCCTGTCTGGCATGGCTCCGGGTTGCTGAGAGCTGTAAACAGATGAGACCTCATGTTGGAGGCTGAGAGAAAGGGACAAATTTAGGGAGACGGATGGCCTGTCTCACCTTCCTGCTTTGTCTCTGCAGGTTCATGGATCAGCATCCAGAGATGGACTTTTCCAAGGCCAGATTCAACTAGCCCCTGTGTTTGCTCCCCTGAACTCTCTAGGCTGAGCTCCCGGCTCCCCACTTTCCTCTCCCACCCTCCCTGGGACTGGTGGGCCACAGGGCCAGGGCAGGCACGGGGCTGGCTGGCACACACAGGTCCCAGGCCATCATGGGAGAAGGGCTGGGGCCTTGGGGGGGGGTCTTGTCCTCCTCAGCTGGCCTGCTGTTACACATTAAAACCATTTACCCAATTCCACTCACGTCTTCTCTTCCCTCTGGCCTTTCTCTGGGGTTCAGGCCTCTTAGGACTGCTGCTGTGACCTGGGGGCTTGACTGCTCACCCAGGCTCTGCTGTGTGATCTAGGGCAAGTCTTTGCCTCTCCCTGGGCTCAGTTTCTCATTACTTAAATAGAGGATCCCGACAAGGCTTTTAGTCTGTGTATGATTTTGAACAAAAGGGGTTGGTTATAGGCACCAAACAATGTCAGATTCTCCAAGGGGCCCATGACTCAGCAGCACTTAAGACCAGCCTGACTTGATTTCCATTTTCATCTCTGAGACAATTTCCCACTGCACTGGGTCTGTCCTTTAGTCCTGGAGCAAGTGTTTCTAAAACTATACACTACTTCCCAGAGGCAGAGAGCAAGCAGCAAAGCCTAGGGGCACCGCCTAGGCCTCAGATGGGCTTTGTGTGTGGTGGGGATCTGGCTGGGAAGGCAGGGGGAAGCCCAAAGGAGCCTGTTGTGTGTCTTTGACCTGGACCCTTGCAGATTTTAGGGCTTCTCAGGAGTGAGCCACTGAGGCTGGAGAGGTGTTCTCTTTTGCCCCAGTCCAGCCACCAGAGCTGACCCTTGCCCCGCTTTGGCAGGAAGTACAGGTCACAGTGCAGAGTGCCATAGAGGTTATGGTAACAAGACGAATGGGTTCACTTGCCCAGGGTGCTATGCCCTATGAGCCACGGGTGACTCCTGAATTTCTGGGACACAGCGTATGTGTCCTTTTGGCATCTCAGAATAGCTTGTTAAAGACTTCAGCTATGCAGTATTTGGCTTTGTCTGTTTATCAAACTTACCCCTTTTTCTGGGAATGCCAGTAGTGGTTCCCAAGGCTGAGCTTAGATAATGGGGCTCAAAAAAACTTTGGCCCCAGAGGCCCATTTTCTAAGCTCTCAGATTGCTTCTTGGCAGGAAAGCTGTGACAAACCTAGACAGTGTATTAAGGAGCAGAGGCATCGCTTTGCTGACAAAGGTCTGTATACTCAAGGCCACGTTCTTTCCAGTAGTCATGTATGGATGTGAGAGGGGCACCATAACAAAGGCAGAGAACCAAACTTAGGTGCTGGAAACAACCCTTGAGAGGTCCCTTGGAAAGCAAGGAGATCAAAACAGTCAATCTTAAGGGAAATCAACCCTGAATATTCTCTGGAAGGACTGATGCTGAAGCTGCAATACGATGGCCAGCTGATGTAAACAGCTGACTCACTGGAAAAGACCCTGATGCTGGGAAAGATTGAGGGCAGGAGGAGAAGGGGACAACATGGATGGTGTCACCGATGCAATGGACATGAACTTGGGCAAACTGGGAGATGGTGAGGGACAGTGAGGCCTGTCGTGCTGCAGTCCGGGGAGGCAAACAGTCGGACACACTGAACAACAATAAGGGCCAAGGCTAAGGTGGAGGGGCTGTAGCATGACTCTGCTCTGTCCAGTGATATCCCTGGGCTCCAGTGCCCCACAGTCATTTTCCTCACCATTAAAAAAATTTTTTTTGGTGGCCACACTATGCAGCATGGCATGTGGAATCTTAGCTCCCTGATAGGAATTAACCCGTGCCCCTTGTAGTGAAAGTTGCTCTGTCATGTCTGACTCTGTGACCCCATGGACTGTAGCCCGTCAGGCTACTCTGTCCATGGAATTCTCCAGGCAAGAATACTGGAGTGGGTTGCCTTTCCCTTCTCCAGGGGATCTTCCTGACTCAGGGATTGAACCCTGGTCTTCCGCTTTGCAGATAGGTTCAGCCACCAGGGAAGCAGTGGAAGTGCAGAGTTCTAACTACTGGGCTGCCAGGGGATTCCTGGGCTGTGGTTATTTTCAATCACAGAGGGCCATGACCTGGATGGAACAGCAGAGCCTAAGGAGGGGGCAGCTGTGTCACCGGTACTGAGCCTGCGGTCATGGCCACAGGGACCATCCAGTGTGTCCAGTAGGAAACTGAACAGACACACAGTTTGTCTAGTCAGCTTCCAAGGGTGTCCCTGAGGATAGGAGAAAGGGTGGTGGGGGCGGCTGCAGGTGAAGTGGGGCAGAGAGGGGCCCCGGACACCTAGCTTTATCAGTGGGACTTGGCCATCGGGCCTGCTCTGGTCTCACTGAGGACAGACACACCCCTGTGTGTGAGGAGTGGCAGGAGCCTAAAGAATCCGCCTGCAATGCAGGAGACCCTGGTTTGATCCCTGGGCTGGGAAGATTCCCCTGGAGAAGGGATAGGCTACCCACTCCAGTATTCTTGGGTTTCCCTTGTGGCTCAGCTGGTAAAGAATTCGCCTGCAGTGTGGGAGACCTGGGTTCGATCCCTGGGTTGGGAAGATCTGAAGAAGGGAAAGGCTACCCACTCCAGTATTCTGGCCTGCCGAGGTCCCAAAGAGTCGGACACGACTGAGTGACTTTCACTTTTCTGAACCCAGCTGAGCACTGATGTCCATACAGGGGATCTGGCTTCTACCCCACGTGGGTCAGTTTGCCAGCTTGGGGGCAAAAGTGCCAAGAGGCCAGCTTCTGGGTACAGAGCCACAGTTACTAGTATGTGACCCTCTTAACTCCTTAATGCACCTGAGCCTCAGCTCCTGTGAAATAATGACCCCACCCTAAGAAGACACCAGGGATGCTCGGTGCTGTTGGCTCCAGGGAGAGACGGAGGGAGCCGCAGGCCTGAGGCGGGGTGGGTGGGGGCCGGGTTTGAGGAAGCTGCAAGGATGGCCAGAAGCGGCCACATGTGGGCAGTATATTGGGGCAAAAGGCTTGCCTAGACGGACCTCTCAACCATGACAGAAGCCACTTGATAAATCCTTCTAAGGTACAGACCCTGCACTTGTCTCGATCTGGAACTCAAGGTGAGGAGTCTGAGAGACGGGCCTTACCGCTCTCAGTTTAGCCTTCTGACCTCAACCCCACGATACTAAGCCAGGCTGGATGCTCTGCATGGTCTGCTCCAGACAGCAGTCAGGCAAATGCGACAGAAAGGACAGCATGACGGCCAAGATGAGCAGACATATCTATTAAGTTTGTACTATGGTCACGTTAGTATGTAGAACAACCAGCCAAGAACCTAACTGCTCAACAGAACATAACGTGGAGTGGGCACTGCCCACAGAGTTCCAGACAGAGGCCCTGCCTGCCCTCAAACCCAATACATGTAAGACAAGCTTCTTTGAGCTGTTACCCCCTCTGTCCTGGGGACGGGGAGGACTGCATGATAGATTATGGGTTGTATGTTACAGGGGAAGCATGCTATGGGGGTGGAGTCGGGATTCAATCCCAGAAGTCCCCTCCTCAGCTTTTGCCTTCCATGACCCAGGCCTCCTGAAGACTGGGCAGGAAGGAACAGGCCCAGGCAGGGGCCAGGCCAGCGGGGGACCCCGGGGGAACGTGGACACCTCAGCCCAGTGAAATGCATGTGGCTCGGGAACCATTCAGCCAAGGCGGGAGGAGCCAGAGTGGGCACTGCTCCTGGGCTCACGGCCTTGCCTCCCACAAAGCGGGGCTCTGGTCCCTCTCTTCATGCTGTAGACTATACTTCTCTTGGATGGGGTGGCAGCACTGGGCCTGGCGAGGGTTAGCAGTACACCTGGAGCAGGGGTGCCCCTGAAGAGTCTGTGTCGGTGCCCTGGAAGGATGAGTCGTGGCTGGCAGGGTATCCTAGGGGGGGAGGAAGGAGGAAACAGGGGCTCAGAGATGGGGAGGAGCTCATGCAAAGCACTCGGGCAGGGAACACCTGCTGAAAAGAAACAGAGGGGGACTTGAGCCTGGGTCAGGCTCATCCTGGCTGGGTGAGCCACTCAGCTTCTTCACCTCTCTCAACCCGTCTTGCTCCCTGTAAAGGGGAATGACCCTGTTTCCAGGGGCTTGTGAAAGCCAAGAAGATAGCAGTAGGGACCACACAGGGTGCCTTTTCAGCATCGGTGGGTGCCCGCCTCCCCTGCCCTCCACTTTCCTCTCCAGCGACTGGGGTTTCAATTCAGGCTCTGGGCACCTGCCCGCCTCCTGGCTCAGGGGCATCCCCCTGAATCTCTCCCAGCGGAATCTTTGAGCCAGCCTGCAGGATGGGGATAGGGTAAGAGGCTGCTCGGGCCTCTCCTCCCTTTCTGATCCCATCCTCACCCACCCCAGGAGGAAGCTGGGAGAGGGGCAGGTTGGGGGCCGCGAGGGCTGTCCCCTCTCCTCTCTGCACTCCTCATCACGTCAGGACCAAACCTGGGGCTCCATAGGGTCTCAGCTTCCTGGCAATGGCATCTGCGGTCGTCTCCTGGGAGATCTGCACCGTGAGTTCTAGGGAGGGAACACGAGGGGCAGTGGTCATTATCACGTCCTTTCAATCTCACTCCCCACACTTCTTGCCCTGGACTGGGCTAGAGAAACATCGTGTGTGTGTGTGTGTGTGTGTGTGTGTGTGTGTGTAGAGAAATGAAGTTTACAAAACAACACGGAGTGTGTGTGTGTGTGTACATGCACTGGATCAGAGAAACATCGTGTGTGTGTGTGTGTGTGTGTGTGTGCTGGGTTAGAGAAACATCATATGTGTGTGTGTAGAGAAATGATCTTTAAAAAGCAACATGGAGTGTGTGTGTGTGTGCACACATGCTGGGTTAGAGAAACATTTTGTGTGCGTGTGTGTGTGCGCACACACGTGTTGGGTTAGGGAAACGTGTGTGTGTGTGAGTGTGTAGAAAAACGTTTAAAAAAACGACACGGAGTATGTGTTTGTGTGTGCATGTGCTCTGGGTTAGAGAAACATCGTGTGTGTGTGTGTGTGTGTGTGTGTGTGTGTGTGTGTATAGAGAAATGATGTTTAAAAAGTGACACAGAGGGTATGTGTGTCTGTCTGTCTGTACAATGGTGGATGGGGGGTTTGGTTAGGCCAGCACAGGTCAGAGGTCCAAATTCATATGGGAACCTGGGTCCTGTTAATCAGACTAGCTGGCTAGGCCTGGAAGCCCCTCTGGCAGGTAGCAGCGGGGGACAGAAGGAGCCTGTGAGGGAATGTAGAGAGCTGGAGAACCAGGTGGAGAAAGAGCTGGGACCAGCTGAGGGGTGGATCCACAGTGGCCAAAGAGCCCAGTGTAACCCTCCCTGGCGAAAGCCTCTTCCACTCCGCCCCTCGGGCCGTGCACCCCACCTACCATCCTGGCTGAGCCCTGAGGCCACCATGGTCTCGTGGCCGCTGTCTGGGGGAGCCGCAGCTGGGGCGGCCGCCCGGCTTGAGCGCCCCTCTGCCGTCTGCGGTCGGGCGCGGCTCTTGCGGGTACTGATGCGAATGATGCCGCGCACCAGGCGGCCCTCAGCGTCCTGCTCATCCAGGTGGTAGTCCTGGGTGATGCTGCTGATAAGGTCCGAGATCTTACTGGTCTTCTCCAGGAACACAGTGTCTGAGGTGCACTTGGCCAGCTCGTCGATCTGGTGTACGCTGAACAGCTCTGTCAGCTTCTTGAAGATGAGCACGTCGATCTCTCGGCTGGACATGGAGCCACTGCCTATCTCAGGCAGGTCCAGGTCCGACTCGTGGAAGGAGTAGTACTCCTCAGAGCCCCGGGGACTGCTGGCGAGGGTGCTGGGCAGGCTGTGCCGCATGGGCGGGGGGTCAGCCAGTGGCTCCTTGCAGCAGGAGTCCGCATCGGGGGCGGGGGAGGTGGTGCTGCGGTAGGGGTACACCGGGATGCCTTTGAGCTTGACGTCGGGGTAGCTGAAGCTGCTCCCCATGGCCGACTTGAGCCGCTGGCCATCCCGCCGGCTGGGAGGTGCACGGTCAGGGCTGGGGGGCACGCCGTTGTGCTCCTTGACCCAGTTGGCTTCGGCAGCCCCTTCAGGGGAGTCCCCCGAGGACAAGCAGGGGCTGCAGCCGCGTGCACAGGCCCCGCAGCGCTGGAGGCAGTCCCGGCAGCGGCGGAAGCAGAAGGCCGCCCGGCACCAGTCCCATACCCACGGTCGCCAGAGCAGGCAGCAGGCAGGGGGCTCGGGAGCCTGCTCGGCAGAACCAGAGATAAACGTAAGGCTCTCGGGCCCGTGGTGCCCGGGGTCCTTGGGGTCTGGTCTGCGGGTGCGGCGGCTCGGTGGGGCCCGGGGTGGCTCATCGTAGGTCTCCAGGCATAGTTCTGTGGGCCGCTCCCAAGGTCCCAAGCGTGGGGGCCCGGATGATGGGCGGGGGTGTCCGGGGCGGGGCATGGCTCACTGCATGGTCTGCTGAAGCCAGACGCCTGTGAGGGAGAGGCCAGGAGGGAGACAGGGTCAGAGGCTGTGACACGTGCCTGCGCTGAGACCTGAGGAGCTTCCCACTTCTGGCTTCTGAGGTCTGTGATGTGGATGGGCCCAAGTATGGTCACGAATCCTGTCCCCTTGCTTCCCCAAACAGGAAATTCTCTCTGGGCTCTAACCTATATATCAAAATCTCCTGGGATTTCACACGCATTGGGATGGCTACTATTAAAAACAGAAAATGACAAGCCCTGGAGAAGATATGGAGAGGGTGGAACCTTTGTGCATTGCTGGTGGGAATGCAGAGTGGCACAGCTGCTCTGAAAAACAGCATGGTACTTCCTTGGAAAGTTAAATATAAAATTATCATATAATCCAGCTGGGTTACACCCAAAAGGATGGAAAAACAGGCACTCAAGCAGATATTTGTATACCAGTGTTCTAGCAGCATTACTCACAATAGGCAGAGATGGAAACAACCCAGTGCCGATTGATGGATGAATGAATAAAAAAAAAAGAAGAAGAAGCTGTATACACACAATGGAATATTATTCAGCCCTGAAAAGGAATGAAATTCTGATACATGCTATAACAAGGAACAACTGCTTCAAAATTGAGAAAAGAGTAAAACAAGACTGTATATTGTCACCCTGCTTATTTAACTTATATGCAGAATGTGTGTGCTCAATCACTCAGTTGTGTCTGACTCTTTACCACCCCTGTAGCCTGCCAGGCTCCTCTGTCCATAGAATTTTTCCAGCAAGAGTACTGGAGTGGGTTGCCATTGCCTCCTCCAGGGGATATTCTCGACCCAGGGATTGAATTGTCTCCTGCATCTCCTGCATTAGCAGGTGGATTCTTTACCATTGCACCAGTAGAGTACATCATGCAAATGCTGGGCTGGATGAATAACAAGCTGAAATCAAGACTGCTGGGAGAAATATCAACAAGCTCAGATATGCAGATGATACCATTCTAATGGCAGAAAGTGAAAAAGGACCGAAGAGCCTCTTGATGAAGGTGAAAGAGGAGAATGAAAAAGCTGGCTTAAAACTCAACACTCAAAACACTAAGATCATAGCATCCAGTCCCATCACTTCATGGCAAATAGAAGGGGAAAAAGTGGAAGCAGTGACAGATTACAGAGAAGGCAATGGCACCCCACTCCAGTACTCTTGCCTGGAAAATCCCATGGACGGAGGAGCCTGGTGGACTACAGACCATGGGTTCCGAAGAGTTGGACACGACTGAGCGACTTCACTTTCACTTTTCACTTTCCTGCACTGGAGAAGGAAATGGCAACCCACTCCAGTGTTCTTGCCTGGAGAATCCCAGGGGCGGGGGAGCCTGGTGGGCTGCCGTCTATGGGATCGCAGAGTCGGACACGACTGAAGCGACCTAGCAGCAGCAGCAGCAGTAGCAGTGACAGATTTCATTTTCTTGAACTCCAAAAGCACTGTGGACAGTGACTGCAGCCATGAAATTAAAAGTTCCTTGCTCCTTGGAAGGAAAGCTATGACAAACCTAGACAGCATATTATAAAGCAGAGACATCACTTTGCAGACAAAGGTCTGTACAGTCAAAGTTATGGTCTTTGCAGTAGTCATGTATGGATGTGAGAGTTGGACCATAAAGAAAGCTGAGGGCCAAAGAACTGATGCGTTCGAATTGTGGTGCTGGAGAAGACTCTTGAGAGTCCCTTGGACGGCAAGGAGATCAAACCAGTCAATGCTAAAGGATATCAGTCCTGAATATTCATTGGAAGGACTGATGCTGAAGCTCCAATATTTTGGCCACCTGATGTGAAGAACCAACTCATTGGAAAAGACCCTAATGCTGAGAAAGACTGAAGGCAAAAGGAGAAAGGGGCTGCAGAAAGTTAGATGGTTAGATAGCATCACCAACTCAGTGGACATGAATCTGAGCAAACTGGGAGATAGTGAAGGACAGGGGAGCCTGGAATACTGTAGTCCATAGGGTCACAAAGAGTCAGACATGACTTAGCAACTAAACAGCAAATAACGTAGATGAGCCTTGAGACATTATGCTAGGTGAAATCAGCATGACACAAAAGGACAAACATTTTATGGTGCCACTTATAGGAAATATCCAGAATAGTAAAAACGTACACTGGTGGTGGCTGGAGGCAGGGGGAGAGTGGGAAGTTAGTATATAATGGGCAGTTTCAGTTTGGGAAAATGAAAACGTTCTGGAGATGGACGGTGGTGATGATTACACAACAATGTAAATGTATTTAATGTCACATACAGGCCTGTAACATCAAAACCACTTAAAAATTAAAATGGCATATTTTATCTTAGATATATTTTACAAAGAAAAAGTTCCTGGGATCTCACTTTTGGGGTAACGGTCTCCCTGAGTTTCTTCCTACTGTTGGTAAGCCCACCAGCACAGAGCCTGAGGCTGCTCAACAAATGCCTTTCCATCTGACTTGCTACAGAACCTGATCCTCACCACTTTCCCTTTCTTCCCCTCCTCCTTCAGATCAGACTTGGGAATCAACAGGTCCCCTGTCCATGTTTCAGTATGACTCAGACTGGCTCTCCTATCAACATTTAACATCAAGCACTGTTTTGCTGCCTTTGATTAGACAAGAAAGCAAGCCTCAAAATGCATCTTCTTTCCCGTTTTGACTTGGTTGCTAGCAAGCTCAGATTTCACTGAAACTGGCCCTGTGTTAGGCACAATAGAACCAAAAATGAGTGAACTATAGATGATATTCCTGTAATTCACACATGTTTTGTAGGGAAAACAGATGCTTAAAAGCTAGAACACACAGGATATACGCAGTATTATGGGAGAAAATAACTCTGTCTGTGGGAACATTATGTCATGATGTATTTGGGAAGGTCCCTGATCACATTTCTGGCTCTAGGTGAGTGATCACACCAAGATTATCACGACCAAGATAATCACAACGGTGTGATCACTCACCTAGAGCCAGACATCCTGGAATGTGAAGCCAAGTGGGCCTTAGAAAGCATCACTTCGAACAAAGCTAGTGGAGGTGATGGAATTCCAGTTGAGCTATTTCAAACCCTGGAAGATGATGCTGTGAAACTGCTGCACTCAATATGCCAGCAAATTTGGAAAACTCAGCAGTGGCCACAGGACTGGAAAAGGTCAGTTTTCATTCCAATCCCAAAGAAAGGCAATGCCAAAGAATGCTCAAACTACCGCACAATTGCACTCATCTCACATGCTAGTAAAGTAATGCTCAAAATTCTCCCAGCCAGGCTTCAGCAGTACATGAACCATGAACTTCCTGATGTTGAAGCTGGTTTTCGAAAAGGCAGAGGAACCAGAGATCAAATTGCCAACATCTGCTGGATCATGGAAAAAGCAAGAGAGTTCCAGAAAAACATCTATTTTTGCTTTATTGACTATGCCAAAGCCTTTGACTGTGTGGATCACAATAAACTGTGGAAAATTCTGAGAGAGGTGGGAATACCAGACCACCTGACCTGCCTCGAGAAACCTATATGCAGGTCAGGAAGCAACAGTTAGAACTGGACATGGAACAACAGACTGGTTCCAAATAGGAAAAGGAATCTGTCAAGGCTGTATATTGTCACCCTGTTTATTTAACTTCTATGCAGAGTACATCATGAGAAATGCTGGGCTGGAATCAAGATTGCCGGGAGAAATATCAATAACCTCAGATATGCAGATGACACCACCCTTATGGCAGAAAGTGAAGAGGAACTAAAAAGCCTCTTGAAAGTGAGAATGGAGAGTGAAAAAGTTGGCTTAAAGCTCAACATTCAGAAAACAAAGATCGTGGCATCTGATCCCATCACTTCATGGGAATTAGATGGAGTAACAGTGGAAACAGGGTCAAGACTTTATTTTCTTGGGCTCCAAAATCACTGCAGATGGTGACTGCAGCCATGAAATTAAAAGATGTTTACTCCTTGGAAGGAAAGTTATGACCAACCTAGACAGCATATTCAAAAGCAGAGACATTACTTTGCTGACTAAGGTCCGTCTAGTCAAGGCTATGGTTTTTCCAGTAGTCACATATGGATGTGAGAGTTGGACTGTGAAGAAAGCTGAGGGCCGAAGAATTGATGCTTTTGAACTGTGGTGTTGGAGAAGACTCTTGAGAGTCTCTTGAACTGCAAGGAGATCCAACCAGTCCATCCTAAAGGAGGTCAGTCCTGGGTGCTCTTTGGAAGGATTGATGCTAAAGCTGAAACTCCCAATATTTTGGCCACCTCACACGAACAGCTGACCCATTGCAAAAGACTCTGATGCTGGGAGAGATTGGGGGCAGGAGGAGAAGGGGATGACAGAGGATGAGATGGTTGGATGGCATCACTGACTCGATGGACATGAGTCTGAGTGAACTCCTGGAGTTGGTGATGGACAGGGAGGCCTGGCGTGCTGCAATTCATGGGGTCACAAAGAGTCGGACACGACTGAGTGACTGAACTGAACTGAACTGATCACATGGAGGACTTCCCTGGTGGCTTAGACAGTAAAGCGTCCACCTACAATGTGGGAGACCCAGGTTCAATCCCTGGATCAGGAAGATCTGGAGAAAGAAATGGCAACCTACTCCAGTACTCTTGCCTGGAAAATCCCATGGATGGAGGAGCCTGGTAGGCTACAGTCCACGGGATCGCAAAGAGTTGGACATGACTGAGTGACTTCACGTTCTTTCTTTCTCTCTGATCACATGGAAGGGTTTGCTGGGCAGTAACTATCCTTGGCCTAGATTTTCTGAGACATTAATCTTTTACTAATGTCCTAGAACTGGTGATGTGAAGGGAACCTGGGACTGAATCTCAGGCTATCTGTATTCAAGTCCCAATTCTGGCTTTAACAGGTGATGTTTTTTGGTCAGATCAATGCTACCTCCCTACAAACAGCTGCTATTATCTCTCACCCAGATACTATCAAGGCCCCCATTCTGGCCACCTCTATTCTCTTCTACTCACTGCAGCCAGTGACAATTTAAAAAGCAGCAACAATGACAAACAATCATGAATCTGGAGGAACTAAGCAGACACCACTTTAATCAAGTGATCAAAGTTAACATTATTAATAATGGGACAAACCGACAGGATGTGTCTCCTGTCGGTTAAAGGATACAGCATCGCTTATGGAGTATTCCTGCCAAAAATGTATAACCTGAGTCTAGTCATGAAAAGACATCAGACAAGCCCAAATTAAGAGACATGATAAGTATATGGACTGTGCAGTCCTGGATTGAATCTTGGATTCAATCTAGATAATCGGTAAAATTTAAAACTAGACTGCATATTATTTAATACCATTATGTCAATGTTAAATCACCAATGTTAAATTCACTGTGAAATAAGACAGTGTTCTGATTCTTAGGCAGTGTACACTGAAGCATTTAGGGGTAAAGACGCATGGTGTCTGCAACCTAATCTCAAAGGGTTCCTCCCCAAAGGAAAGGTATGCGTAGACAGAGAAAGGGAGGGAATGTTAGGTGTGATGAATGCGGATGAGCAGGATACAGGAGCTCTTTATTCCTGCAACTCTTCAACCCATTCCCCCAGCTCCACTCAGCGCTCCTTCTCCAAGGACTCTCCAGAACCTCAAGTCAGATGGGAGCCCCTCCCCCCACAGCATTCTGCTTGGCTCTGAGTCAGCTGAGTTGGCCTTGAACCCATTGTTTGAAGATAAGCCTATATGACCCAAGGGGACAGGGACTGTGTCTGACTCCTTTCCGCATCAGTGTCCAGAACAGGGTTGGCACAGTAAGTACTTCAGGAGACTGATACATTCTGCATGACCTCTGGGTAGAACCAAGTCCATTAGGTAGAAAGAGAAAGGGCTTGGGCTCCAGGCTGACCGGAGTGGGGGAAACAGCAGTCTGGTCACAGTAAGGTGAAGTCCCCCTCCAAAGGTTCCCAAACTGAAACTGTAATAGGTGGCTTGAAAGTCCCTCACAGTCCAGAGAGGCAAGTGGTTAAAAACCCTCTGCCTTGGTTTGAGCAATGCTGGGGTGGGTATGGATTTATTCATTCACTCAATTAATGAATATTTACTGAGAGCCTACTGTATGGCAGACACTTCTAAATTCTGTGGATGAAGTGGTAAAACAGATAAAATTTCCAAACCTCAGGAGTTTGATTCTAGTGAAAGAGTTAATTATTGTAGCTTACCTTGTTTTCAATGCTTAAATGTACTCAACCAATTAATTCTCAGAACCCTATTTGTAGGTATTATTGTTGTCATTATACTGAGGCTAAAGAGAGGTTAAATAAATTGTCAAAGCCACACATCTGTTTGAATGCAAGTGGCCCACTTCAATTCATATGCAACCCCATCTATTATTTGAGAGGAAAGGGGCAGTTAGAGTGGTCAGCTGCCAATTCCATGGATGAACCTGTGCCCAAGGAGTGCTTGCATGGGGAGAGCCTTGAGTCTTGGGCTTAGCCCTTGGATCAAGAGGGTAGGCATATCTACCCTGTTTGAACTACACTGAGCTCTGGGGTACCCAGGATTTGTAAGAACAAGAGGTTTCTATTCATGGTTTCGGTTACTGTCTTTTTCTCTACCTCCAAGGTTTTTTGAGTTGTCAGAGCTAGTGGAAGTGATGGAATTCCAGCTGAGCTATTTCAAATCCTAAAAGATGCTGCTGTGAAAGTGCTGCACTTGGTATGGCAACAAATTTGGAAAACTCAGCAGTGGCCCTGGGACTGGAAAAGGTCAGTTTTCATTTGAATCCCAAAGAAGGACAATGCCAAAGAATGTTCAAACTACCGCACAATTGCACTCATTTCACATGCTAGCAAGGTAAAGCTCAAAATCCTTAGGTTAGGCTTCAACAATATATGAACTGAGAACTTCCAGATGTATAAGCTGGGCTTGGAAAAGGCAGAGGAACAAGAGATCAAATTGCCAACATCCACTGGATCATAAAAAAAGCAAGGGAATTCCAGAAAAGCATCTAATTATCCTTCATTGACTATGCTAAAACCTTTGACTGTGTAGATCACAACAAACTGTGGAAAATTCTTAAAGAGATGGGGATACCAGACCATTTTACCTGCCTCCTGAGAAATCTGTATGCAGGTCAAGAAACAACAGTTAGAACTGGACATGGGGGAAAAAAAAAAAAAAAAGAACTGGACATGGAACAACAAACTGGTTCCAAATTGGGAAAGGAGATTGTCAAGGATGTATATTGTCACCCTGCTTATTTAACTTAGATGCAGAGTACATCATGTGAAATACCAGGCTCGATAAAGTTCAAGCTGGAATCAAGACTGCAGAGAGAAATGTCAATAATCTCAGATATGTAGATGACACCACTGGTATGGAAGAAAGCAGAGGAACAAAAGAGCCTCTTGATGAAGGTGAAAGAGGAGAGTAAAAAATTTGGCTTAAAAGTCAACATTCTCCAGACCCATGAATTCCTTGGCAGTCTAGTAGTTAAGACTTCACTTTCCAGTACAGGGGGTGTGGGTCACATCCCTGGTCAGGGAGCTAAGATCCCTCATGCCTCAAAAAACCAAACCATAAAACATAAACAATATTGTAACAAATTCAATAAAGACCAAAAAAAACACACAAAAAACCACTCAACATTCACGAAACTAAGATCATGGCATTTGGTCCTATCACTTCATAGCAAATAGATGGGGGGAAAAATGGAAACAGTGACAGACTCTATTTTCCTGGTCTCCAAAATCACTGTGGACAGTGACCGCAGCCATGAAATTAAAAGACGCTTGCTTCTTGGAAGGAAAGCTACGACAAACCTAGACTGCATATTAAAAAGCAGAGACATCACTTTGCCAACAAAGATCCGTATAGTCAACACTATGGTTTCTCCACTAGTCATGTATGGATGTGAGAGTTGGACCATAAAGAAGGATGATCGCTGAACAATCGATGCTTTTGAGTTATGGTGTTGGAGAAGACTCTTGAGAATCCCTTGGACAGCAAGATCAAACCAATCAATCCTATGGGAAATCAACCTTGAATATTCACTGGAAGGACTGATGGTGAAACTGAAGCTCCAATACTTTGGCCATCTGATTCGAAGAGCCAACTCAGTGGAAAACACTCTGATGCTGGGAAAGATTGAGGGGAGGAGAAGGGGACGACAGAGGGTGAGATGGTTGGATGGCATCGCCGACTCAATGGACATGGGTTTGAGCAAGCTCCAGGAGATCATGAAGGACAGGGGAGCCTGGCGTGATGCAGTTCATGGGGTTGCAAAGAGCTGGCCATGACTGAGCGACTGAACAGCACCACCACCATTCATCAAATTCATCCAACAAATATTTACTGAGCACCTACCATGTGCCCAAGGCTGGGCTAAATGGGCCAGAAATAGGCTCTAGCTCAAGAAGATTTCTGCTTTCTTTAAGTGCTCATAATTGCCCTGTAAGTATTATATCTCCACTTTATAGATCAGGACTCTGAAGCTCAGAGAGGTGAAGTGAGTTTCCCAGAGACCAGGGAGGGGATGGAGCTGGATTTGTACTGTGGTCTCTCAGACTCTGGAGCCCCTGTAGTTTGTTCCACACCACACATCTAGAAGGGAGAGTGGGATGGAGGAAAGGGGACAAGACCTGGGGTAAGGACAGTGCCTGGCTTCAGTTTCCCACTTCTTTCTAGACCCTGAACCCTCCTGAAGTCAATCTCAGGCCGTTTCGTCCTGGCTCTATTTCCCCCTTGCTGCTTTCGCCCCCACCTCCAAAATCCTAGGAACATCAGTCTCTTGCTTCAGTAGGAGTTCCTGCTGTGCCTGGGGTAAGGCTTCTGGCCTCAGTTTTCTCATCTTTACCAAGGGGAGAGAAGAATACCTTCAGGGGCCACCTTCAGATTTAAATGAGATATTGCGTTCAGGGGCCTTAGAGTTTGTGCCTGGCACCTGGGAGGGGCTGGGTCTCTGGGCACCTCCAGGCACTGCAGGGATGGTCCTCAGGGTCAGAAGCCCCCAGACCCTGGCACGCCCTCCCCAAACTTCTAACTGGGGCTCTCCCACTCCCCCTTAATCCTTGAGAACACACACATCGGAGGTCTCTCTCTGTTCCATCCCCTTCCTCCGAAGGTGACCAGGAGAGGCCCGGCCGCACCAGCCCAGCTTCGTCTGGCACACCCAACCGGCCGAGAGGGTCTCCCCAACCCTGCTCACCAAAACAGCCGTCGACTCGCGTGCCCGGGCATCCGTGCACCCTTGATCTCCGGCCCCAAAGTCTCAGCCCCTGACTCCCGCCCCCTCGGGCACCTAGTCCTGGGGGCAAGGGAGAACCAGATCCCGGCTCTGCCGCTCGGGCTAGCACAGCCCCTACACCAGCGGTGCCCTCGGGGCAAGCACCACACTCTCCGGCTGCAGGGGCCCTCCGCCCGCGGGAGGATCCAGCCTATAGACAGGGCCCCTCGGGGTGTGCATGGCCCCCGCTCCCCGCCCGCCCCCGCCTCCCCAGCAAGCACGGCTCCCACCTCAAGCCAGAGCCACCCTAAGGGCGAACCCGGCCCCCTCACCCCCCAGTCTGCCCGCCCAGCCTAGGCGCCCGCTCAGGCCGCTCCCTGGCCGGGCCCGGCCCGCGCACCCCGGAAGTGGGAGGGTGGCCCCGGAGGAACCGGCCCCGGGACCCTCGCCCGCCCGGCCGTAGCCTCGGGAGGGGGTCTTCCCACACTGGGGCCGCCCTGATTCGCGCCCCCTCGGGCCCGCGCGGGGCTTACCTGTCCCGCCAGGTGAGCCGCCTCCAGCTCAGCCCCTCCCCCCGCCCCCCCTCGCTGCTCACCTGGGGCGCAGGTGAGCGTCTCGCGGGAGCGCTGCACGGGCCGCCGCTGGGGACACACTTCCTGCCTCCGCGAAGCGTCTCCGCCGCGCACCTGGGCCGAGGCCCCGCCCTGGGAGCTGGGCGGGCAAGTTGGCCGGGCTCTGGCGCTCGACCTGCGGTCTCGGAGAGCAGCGCTCGGCCTACTCCGGTTAAATGAGGCCTGGAGGGCACCGTGGACAGACACTGGGCTCAGTCTTCTTTTCTGTTAAATGGGCAGATGGGCCTAGCAGTCTCTAGCGCCTGCCAGGCCTTAAAGGCTCAGCCCAAAGGGCATGTCTCCAAAGACGCCTTCCTTTTGGCCTGCGTGCTAACTCGCTTCAGTGTCCAACTCTGCAACCCAGTGTACTGTAGCCCCGCCAGGCTCATCTGAAAATGGGATTCTCCAGGCAAGAATACTGGAGTGGGTTGCCATGCCCTTTTTCAGGGGATCTTCCCAACCCAGGAATCGAACCCACGTCTTTTATGTCTCCTGCATTGGCATGCGTGTTCTTTACCACTCTGGCCACCTGGGAAGCCTCCTCTTTTACAACTGTGCCCGTCTGGTTTTCTGTTATATAGAGCAGTTCTCTGCAGTCCTTATCAAAATATTCAGCACACTATTCTCTTCTGTCTCCTCCTTTAGCCTCTGACTGGGGTATAGTCCTGTTCCCCAATGTTCTGGGTGTCCAGAGCAGGACCGGATACATAGTAGATGCTGAGCAGATATTAGGGGCTTCCCTTGTGGCTCAACTGGTAAAGAATCTGCCCTCAGTGCTGGAGACCTGTGCTCAATCCCTGGGTTGAGAAGATCCCCTGGAGAAGGGAAAGGATACCTACTCCAGTATTCTGGCCTGGAGAATTCCACGGACAGTCCATGGAGTTGCAAAGAGTTGGACATGACTGAGTGACTTACACTTTCAGCAGATATTCTCTGCTGAGTGAACCGCTGGGCTCTGATGTCTCCCTTTGTCCTGAGGGGGCCTGGTTCGCCTGTTCTGATCAGTTCACTTTCTCTGTTCCAGGAAATCTGCAGAGGAAGACAAGGGCCTCTGCTCTGGGGCCTAGGAGCAGGATGGAAGAGCAGGCTGGGGTGTGCAGTCATGAAATACATCCCAGATAAGCAGAAGTGGCCGAAATGGGCCATGATCACTGCATCCCACGGGGTCTCTGTAAGAGGCAATGTCATTGGGCAGCAGATGTCAGGGGTCGGATTATTCTAGGTTCCTACTCCTCTTAATACCAACTTCATAGCAACAATAGCAGCAGTGAACAAGTGACTTTTAGGGAGCATCTCCAGGATCCATGCTTAACCCTTTACTTGCATAGTATTATTTAATCCTTCCACCTGAGAATAACACCTCAGGTGTTGTCATTTTCATTTTACAAGTGAGGAAACTGAGGCTTAGGAGGGGGAAATTATTTGCTCAGGCATTTGACCCAAATGGTGTAACTTTGGGCAAGACTTCCTTCTCCAAACCTCATCTGTGGAAATAATAGTAGCTCTCTCCAACTGGGAGAATTTCAAAAGGGTACAGATGCAAAGTGAGATAAAGGCTACGGGAAGAGACCACTGAGGTAGGATGAGTAAGTGGAATTCAGTACCACTGAGCCCCTTCCTCTCCAGATACACCAAAGATACACAACCTCCTAATCCCAGATGGAGATACTGCCAATTAGGAGAGAACCCTTTGTCTGCCCGCTTTGGTTTGCCAAGTCCTCCTCTTCCCCAGCCAGGGGGGACACTCCTTGGAAGCATGGTGACTGGGGGTGGTTTCCTTCCCTGTCTCACCTCTCAGGGCACCGTGGTCTATTCTGTAGGTGCCCTGCCATGTGCAGAGAGTAGTTGCTCAATTTCCACCACAGACCCTCCATGAGAGTCCTTCTCAGTACATCTTGTCCACATTCTCAGCTGGGGTAAGTGGCCACTGTAACTTCATTTGGGCCTCAGCAAGTGAGTCATATCGTGTACAGTTGAACATCTGTGTACCGTAAGACCCAATAAGTGTATTTCTGGGATACAGCCACGAGAATTTCACATATATACCAAGAGACATGTACAAGAACGGTGGCAGAAACATTGTTCACAGCTACCTCAAACCAAAAACATCCAAATGCTGTTGATAGGAGATAAAGAAATGTGAAATAATTATATAGCAGTAGAAAATGAATGGAAGATAGCAGTATGGCTAGATCACAGTGATATAATACTGAGTGAAAAAACTGCAAGTCAGAGAAGAGTGCGTGTGGAATGGTATCCTTTTCATAAAGTTCATAAAGTTCAAATACAACTGCAAGTACTATATTTAGGCATAATATTGAGTTGAACCATGTTGCATAGCTATTTTTTGACCAGTTTTTAAAAATTAGTTGATTGATTAATTTTTGGCTCTGCTGGAGCTTTATTGCTGCCCGGGCTTTCTCTAGCTGCAGAGAGCAGGGGCTATTCTCTAGCTGTGGTGTTCAGCCTTCTCCTTGTGGTGGCTTCTACTGTTGCAGAACACAGGCTCCAGAACCCTGTTGTGGTGCATGGGCTTAGCTGCCCCCTGGCATATGGGATCTTCCTGGATCGAGGACTGAACTCATGTCCCCTGCATTGTAAGGCGAATTCTTAACCACTGGACGGCCGGGGAAGCCCCTTTTGATCTAAAATATATATATATGTATACACGCATACATATATATATATATATATAATTCATAAGGTTAAGCCCATGGACAGAGGAACCTGATAGGCTACAGTCCTTGGGGTGACAAAGAGTTGAACACAACTGAGTAACTTTCACTTTCAGCCTAATTTATGTGTGGAAAAAAAATTTTTTTTTTTTAAAAAGCAAGATAATGAGGAACACAAAATTCAGAATAATGATTATCTGGGGGTGGGGTAGTTGAGGGATCAGAAATGACAGGGAC
Source organism: Ovis aries (assembly GCF_016772045.2). Taxonomy (NCBI): domain Eukaryota; kingdom Metazoa; phylum Chordata; class Mammalia; order Artiodactyla; family Bovidae; genus Ovis; species Ovis aries. Next base: position 239,982,561 of record NC_056055.1, on the reverse strand, counting down.
CCTGGAGAAGGAAATGGCAATCCCCTCTTGTGTTCTTGCCTGGGAAATCCCATGGACAGAGAAGCCTGGCGGGCCACAATCCATGGGGTCGCAAAACAGTTGGACGCCATCTAGCAACTAAACAATACTGCATGTTGCTCTTATTTCTATGCATGATGAAATAAATATTTACTTGACTAAATAAAGTCTTGGGGAAAAAAAAAGAAATGATAGGGAAATCCGTAAGCAGACTTCACTTTTAGTGGTATTCTGATTCTTGGATTGGACTCTAGGGCTTTCATTTTTATCATAAATGAATGCATACATGAAAAAATAGCAATTTATGCTGTAACTAAATGATTAAGGACATTGTTACTTGTCAAGATTTCTTTCTTTTTTAAAAAACAATTTTTAGCCACACCCCAGGTAGCACATGGGACCTTACTTCCTCAATCAGGGATCAAACCCATGCCTCCTGAATTGGAAGGCAGTCTTAACCAGGGAAGTCCCTTGCCAAGATTTCAAGGTACCAAAAAATCTAAGCGTCTAGAATCTTATTCAGTTTTCCCCCATTCGTTTATTCATTCAAAGATTAAGGTATAATTTACATACAGTGAAATTTATCCATTTTAGTGTACAGCTCTGTGAATTTTGAAAAATACATACATCGGCATAACCACCGCCACAATCAAAATTTAGATCAGTTTCATCACCACCACCCCCCGCAAATTTCCCTAAACTTTTCTGCAAGCTGTTCCTCCCCCCATCTCAGCCCCTGGCAACCACTGATCTTTTTTCTGTCTCCATAGTTTTGCTTTTTCCAGAACATGTTTAGTAAATGTGCACTACAAAATTCTGATTCTGTCCTACCTAAAACACGGCAGATTAATAAGTAGCAACATGAAGATTGAAGCAGCTCAGAACTACCTTCTCTGCCTAGAAAGGGAAAAAGCAAGGAGGGAAGGACGGGAAATATAATCTCTGAACCTCTGGCCGCATTCTCTGATGTGTGAGGGGATCCTTTCTCTGGAGGTCCTGCCTTTCACCAGCTGTGTGGCCCTGGAGAAGCCACTTCCCTTCTCCTCATCTGTAAAATGGAGATGATAACATTTCTTCCTCTAGTGTGTTTTGTGGAGTACTTTGCAAAAAGCGCAAGTTAGCTGGCATTCTAATCATGTGTGTGTATGTGTTCAGTTGTGTCCAATTCTTTGCAACCCCGTGGACTAAAGCCTGCCAGGCCCCTCTGTCCATGGAATTTTCCATTCCAGGAAAATTCTTACCTGGGATTTTCCAGGCAAGCAAGAATACTAGAGTGGGTTGCCATTTCCTCTTCCAGGGAATCTTCCTGACCCAGGGATCAAACCCGTGTCTCTTGCATCTCTGCACTGGCAGGCAGATTCTTTACTACTACGCCACCTGGGAAGCATGGCCACACTGAAACCTCTCTCGTCCTCTGCCCTTCTACCTCCCACACTCAAACGCACAGGGCCCTGTTCCCAAGGGCCCATTCCCCTGCCGCAGTGCATAATGAAAAACTTTGTCAAAAACTGATGACATTATAGATATTAATATATACCCCCCAAATTGAAACCAGGGACTCAAATAGGTACTTATACACCAGTATTCATTGCAGCGCTATTCACAAGAGCAGAAACGTGGAAAACTCAAGTGTCTATCAACAGATGAATGGATAAACAAAATATGGTATATATGCACAATGGAGTGTTATTTAGCCATGAAAAGAATGAAATTTTTGTGATACATGCTACAACATAGATGAACCTTGAAGACATCATGCTAAGTAAAACAAGCCAGACACAGAAGAACAAATATTGTGATTCCACTTATATTCAGAACAAACAAATTCACAGAGACAGGGATTAGAGGTTTCCAGGGGCTGGAGAGAGGGAGGAGTTGGGAGTTACTGCTTAGTGGGTACAGAGTTTCTATTTGGAATGATGAAAAATTTTGGAACTAGATAATGGTGATGGTTGCACAATAGTGTGAATGTAAATAATGGTGCTGAACTGTAACTTACAAATAGATAAAATGGCAAATTTTCTGTGTGTGTGTGTATATATATATACCACAATTTAAAAATCATATATATTATATATATATATATATATATATATAAACCACAATTTAAAAACCCTCAAGCTGATGACATTCTTTGAGAACAAAACAAGTCACCGTACAGGTCCAGCATTCAACATAACAAAGGAGAGAGAAGTCTATTGGAATGAAATTTCCAGATAATAACCCACTTCTGCTGTGCAGTTTACAAAGCAAACACTTAAATTTGATCCTTACAGAAGTACTAGACATAACTGTGGTCATATTCATTTTGCAGATGGGGGAACCGAGGCACATCAAGGACCCAAGGCCATATTGTCACTAAATAGTGGAGCTAGGTAGGAATCCAGTCCTTTTGGCTCAAATGGCAACCCACTCCAGTACTCTTGCCTGAAAAATTCCACGGACAGAGGAGCCTGGTGGGCTAGAGTCCATGGACTCGCCAAGTCAGACACGACTGAGCGACTTCACTTTCTCTTCTTTTCTTGCACAGTTTCTTACTGAGCCATTCTTCTGGCCCTTAAAGCTGTGTTCGGGCTTCTTTCTGTGCCTTTCTAACCACCTGCTGCTGCTGCTGCTGCTGCTGCTGCTGCTGCTGCAAGTCGTGTCAGTCGTGTCCGACCCTGTGCGACCCCATAGACCGCAGCCCACCAGGCTCCGCCGTCCCTGGGATTCTCCAGGCAAGAGTACTGGAGTGGGTTGCCATTTCCTTCTCCAATGCATGAAAGTGAAAAGTGAAAGTGAAGTCGCTCAGTCGTGTCCGACTCTTCGCGACCGCATGGACTGCAGCCCACCAGGCTCCTCCATCCATGAGATTTTCCAGGCAACAGGACTGGAGTGGGTTGCCATTGCTTTCTCTCTAACCACCTAAGCTCAGTTTTTCCTCTTGGCCACAATAGGAGACCGTTGTTCTGATTCCGCTTCCACATTTTTGTTCTGTTCTGATTGATGTTTATTTTTCGGGTCTGCTTCCTCGGCCGCCATTTTGTCCCTGGGATGGAGACAGAATGAGGAGGAGAGGGAGGTGTTGAGGACGGCTGGGGTTCTGGCTTGTGCTGCTGGGATGGATGGAGATGACTGGGCAGGGCAGGTTTGGGGTATGAAAGTGTAAACTTGGTATTGTCTCTCTCCTTAGTCGCTAAGTCATGTCCGACTCTTGCGATCCCTTGGACAGTAGCCTGCCAGGCTCCTCTGTCCACGGGATTCTCCAGGCAAGAATACTGGATCAGTTGAATTTAAGGATTTGTGAGGCAACCAAGAAATGTCACGATTGTATATATGGATGACGTTCAGAATGATATTTAGAAGCTCTAAGACCTGCAGCTCTGGGGATGGGGAGAAGCAGTGGTTCAGAGGAGTGTGGGCAATGGACTGTGGGTCCGTGGTATCTGCGGCTTGCCTCTGGTGTGCTTCTCCCATGGAGGGCACTAGAGGGCAGCACTCAACAGCAGAAATTGCCAGAACTTGAGTCACTGCTGCTGCTGCTGCTGCTGTTAAGTCGCTTCAGTCGTGTCCCACTCTGTGCGACCCCATAGAGGGCAGCCCACCAGGCTCCCCCGTCCCTGGGATTCTCCAGGCAAGAACACTGGAATAGGTTGCCATTTCCTTCTCCAAGGCATCAAAGTGAAAAGTGAAAGTGAAGTCGCTCCGTCGTGTCCGATTCTTCGCGACCCCATGGAATGCAGCCTACCAGGCTCCTCTGCCCATGGGATTTTCCAGGCAAGAGTACTGGAGTGGGTTGCCATTGCCTTCTCCGAGTCACAGGATCCATCTATTAATCAAATGAAGTCCCAAATGCACCCCTGTTGAGCAGCATTAAGAACTTATTTCTCTGAACCTCAGCCTTTCTCATCCTAAAATGGGATTAACATGATGTAGGATAGAGCAGTGGTTCAGAGTTTGAACTCTGGAGCGAGAGCCTGAATTTATGCCCCAACTCTGCCACTTACTAGCTGTGTGACTTTGGCCAAGTTATAGAACTTCTTTGTGCTTCGGACGCGCCTTGTTCATAAAGTTAAATTAGTAATAGTTTCATACGGTGATCACTACAGGGGCTGGCAAGTGGTAGTTAGATGGTGGCTATTTTATTTTAACCTCTTCTTCTTGCCCCTTCTCTACCTCCCCTGCCATTATGAGGCCAGGACTCTTAGAGGCCAGATCACTGCCTCTGAGAATAAGCAGAACAAATTGCTATGACTACTATGATCGCCTACTATGTCTTAGATATATTATGAGCCTTATTCCCATATAATCCTCACAGTAACTCAGTGAATAGATCCCAAATCCTTATTTTGTAGCTAAGAAAACAGAGGTTCAGAGATTTAAGACTCTTGCCCAAAGTCACGCAACTAGTAAGGGGCGAAGCCCGGAACTGAGCCCAAGTTCTTCCTGTTCAGAGCCTGAGCTCTTTGCAGTGGCTCCTCTGGGTACCACTGAAACCCGGCCCCAGAGGATGCCCCAGGCTGCAGCAGAATGGGGGAATCCTCCTGCTGTAATCAGCTCTAATCCTACTCACCATACTTCTCTTTCCCAGATATAATTTCCTGGAATTCTGAATGTAGTAAATGGGATGGAACCACCTGAAAGGGAACCCTGTGGGCACAGAATGGTGGAGGATGAGCAGAACTGGAACATGGAAGTTGAGGCTATCTTGGATCCAACCAGTCCATCCTAAAGGAAATCAGTCCTGAATATTCTTTGGAAGGACTGATGCTGAAGATGAAACTCCAATACTTTGGCCACATGATGCGAAGAACTGACTCATTTGAAAAGACCTTTATGCTGGGAAAGATGGAAGGCAGGAGGAGAAGGGGACGACAGAAGATGAGAGGGTTGGATGGCATCACTGACACAATGGATATGAGTTTGAGTAAACTCGGGGTGTCGGCGATGGACAGGGGAGCCTGGCATGCTGCAGTCCATGGGGTCCTAAACAGTCGGACACGACTGAGCGACTGAACTGAACTGGTTCTTCTGATTGGTCAGGTCTATCTGTATTGGTCAGACAATGGGCCAATGATCATTCAGAGCTGCCTATCCCCTTTCCTTCATTGGCTAAAGGATGGTGTTTCCTGGAGGCTGGAGAGAACAAGGGGAGTCCCAGAGTTACCCTGGAGAATGGTGGACAGATAAGCTGGGATCCAGGCTGGGCTAATAATGAAGTCGAGGTGTACTAGGAGCTTCGGAATTCTAAGGAGCTGCGCCGTATGGATTCTGGAACTGTAGACTGGGCTATTGAAAGAGAGACCCCAGGGGGTCTGACACAGGGGCAATTACTGGGGCTCCCTGACTTTAGCTTGTATGACGCCCAGTTTAGGCCTGGAGGGAGCTGCAGGCTGAGAAACCATCCTGTACTGGTTGAGGCAGGTTCTGAATTTGGTTCCAAGTTCTAGTAGTGATATTTTCTGCAGAATCTTCATGCTGAAGGAAACTTGATCCAACTCCTTCAGTTTACTGATGAGGAAATAAGGCCCCTGAGGAGAATGGCTTTAGCTGAGGTCACATAGTGAAGAAGCAGTGGGCCCTGGAGGAGGTGGTGTCAGGATAGGCTTGGTTCAAATTCTGCCTTTATGGTGAACTGGGCAAGTGACTCAGCCTTTCTGGGCTTTAGATTCCACATCAGTAAATTCTATTCACTCAGCTTTCTCCTGCCTAAAGTCCACCTTACCCCTCGTACTCTCCCTTACTCTCTTATACACACACACACACACTCACAGCAGCTTGGACACACATGTCTGATGCTAAGTCTCCTGGTCACTTGCAGGGGACAATAGGCAGCTCTGACCCCTGAACAAACACCCCCACTTTCTGCCCCCCATGCTCCTCCCCTCCATGCTCCTCCCCCCAGCCAGCCTCATACTCCATGGGATGCCTTCCCAAAAGGCTGTCTGAGCCCCTCTGATGGCCTTGACCTCCTCTGCTTCTTTCCCTGTCCCTAGACTGGAGCTCACAGAGAGAAAAATCTAGTCCAGTTCATCTCTCTGAGTCCCCAGCACGCAGCCCAGGGCAGGGTCCAAAGGCTACCGCTGGGAGTGTTTGTGGAAGGAGTCAGTGAAAGAAGCCCCTCCAACCCCTCTCCTTTTTAGAAGCCCATGTCCTTCACCTTCCCAAACCACTGATGTGGCAGAAAGAGCCCTGGAGGGGAGACTCACACAAACCTAGGGTGAAAACTCAGCCCAGACTCTCCCTAATTGTGTGTACTTGGGAAATGACCTCACTTCTCCAAGCCTCAGTCCTCTCTTCTGTAAATAGCCTTTTAGGGGAGGGGACATGTAAGCTAAGAACTGGAAGACTTAGATGGAAAGACCTAGAGGAAGAGTCTTCTGGGCAGAGTAAAGAACTGATGCGAAGGCCCCAAGATGGAGATAAAGCCTGGCGTGTTCAAGAAACAGAAAGGAAACCAGCGTGGCTGGAGCACACTGAGCAAGGGGTGACTGGAGGTGGGGGTGGAGATGTGCAGGCCCTGGGCTGCACAGGGCCTCAAGGAGTCTGGAGTTTATTTTATTAATTATGTATGGCTACGCCGGCTCTTGGTTGCTGTGTGTGGGCTTTCTCTGGTTGCGGCAGGTGGGGGCTACTCTTCAGCAGTGGTGCATGGGCTTCTCCTTGTGGTGGCTTCTCTTGTTGGAGAGCGTGGGCTTTAGGGTGCGTGAACTCAGAAGTTGTGGCACATGGGCTTAGTCACCCCCCTGCCCTGCATGTGGAATCTTCCCGGACCAAGAATAGAACCCGGGTCCCCTGCAAGTGGACTTCTAACCACTAGACCACCAGAGAATTCCTGGGTCTTTCTTTTAATCTAAGTGATGTAGGAGGTCCCTGGAAGGTCTTAAGCAGGTGGGTGACTTGATCTGACTAATACCCTCGAAGTTTCATTCTGGCCACTGTGTGATGAGTGCAGGAGAGTAAGAGTGAAGGCAGGGAGTCCAGTGAGGAGGCTTTGGGAATAATCCAGGGGGGATGGACTAGAGTGGTGCCTGGGAATGAGAGGAGAAGTGCTCAGATACATGATGTATTCTGGAAGTGGACCCCACAAGACTGGATATGCAAGACGTGGGCAGAGAGGACTCGGGGTTGGCCCATGATTTCAGTTATCGTTTGCTGAGAAATGATCATTGTTTAGTTGCTAAGTCGTGTCTGACTCTTGCAACCCCATGGACTGTAGCCTACCAGGCTCCTCTGTCCGTGGGATTTCCCAGACAAGAATACTGGAGTGAGTTGCCATTTCCTTCTCTAGGGGATCTTCTTGACCCAGGGATCGAACCTGAGTCTCCTGCATTGGCAGATTCTTTACCTCTGAGCCACCTAGGAAGCCCTTGCTGAGAAACAAACCACCCCAAAACTTAGTGGCTTAAAATGATATATTATTTCTAGAAATTCTGTGGTTCAGCTGGCGTTGGTTGGCCAGTTCTGCTGGTTTTGCCTGGTGTCTCTCGTGGGGCTGCATTCACCTGGGAGCAGTGGGGCCTGGATTATCTCGATGGTGTCCCTTCTCTCTGGGCCCCTCTCCACCTGGCCTCTCATCTCGTTCAGAAGTCTCGATGCAGAGCCTCGTGAGTACACGCCTCAGGATGGCCCATAGCATGGATCCACTGGCAAAGAACATGTTTAAAGAAGTTTTAGTAGGTGAACACGTGGCCATTTTCTGGAGCATATTTTTTGTTTAAAAAGATGAACACAAGATTTCAAGCAAAAAATGAGCAAGAAATTCCCCTTCATCTTGGAAGTTTATTACAAATCCATTGAACACTGTGGAATATAATCAGAAAGCAAGATCAAAAAAGTGGCTAAACGGAGAAAGTTAGGAATTTGACTATCGGTCAAGGTTTGCTCTATTTCATAGTATTAGGTGAGATCAAAATTCCAGAATTGACATGGATGAATTTTAGAATATTTAAGGTTAAATGTAAATTCTGATTAAGCCAGAGGTTTTGTTCTTTGGACTTAACTGAAGAAGTTGATGGAAATTTTGTTTACTATGTCATAAATAGAGTTTTGTTTACTATTCAATATAAAGTGGTTCTCCTTAAGGAAAAAAAAATCTCCCCTATAATTCTGAATATATAAACCTTTCAAAATACATAAAATAGTAAAACATCTATTCTTAATATTCTTTGCATTTTTTCTTTTCCATTATAATTTACTTCAAAATATTGAATATAGTACCCTGTGCTAAATATATGGTAGGACCTTGTTTATCTGATTTTTTCCCCCTTTGGTAATCATGGGTTTGCTTTTTATGTCCATGAGTCTGTTTCTGTTTCATAAATAAGTTCATTAATGTTTATTATAACTGACACATTGAAAATCCTATCACCTAAAAATATATTAACTAGAAATATTACTTTTACCCATTTTCACTTTACCTGAAACAATATTCAAACTCTACATCAATGTCTCCAGTACTACTAGAGCCACTTTGGAATAAAATTCTTTCATAAAATTAGAGGAAAAAAAAAAGACTAAAAAAAAGAAGTCTAGCTGACCTTCACAGCGAAGCAGCGGACTTCCAAGAGGACAGGGCCCACTGCGCAAGTGCTTATTGAACCTTTGCTTGCTTCACACTTCTTGACATCCCACTGGAGAGAGCAAGTCATATAGCCAAGGCCAGAGTCAGCACAGAGGAGATGCATGGGGCATGGATGTCTGGAGGCCTGCTTCGTTGGAGGCTGCCAGCATAACAGTTCAGCACAAACCCCTGGGTCTGTGGTCTGAGGATATGGGTGAAATTCAAGGGTAGAAGGCAGAGAGCAGGGTTTGCTGGAAGTGGTGGGGTGGTGGTACAGTGTCCTGCTCCTGGATTTTCCAAGTGAGCCCCTGAGGAGGCTCGGGAGAACCGGCAGCAGTGAACACTCAAAGTCCCTGGCAAGTATGGTGAGGGCGGGTAGGAGGCAGTAATCAAGGCAGAGGTCCTGGGAAGTCTCCAGGCCATCCCCTCATTTGGCAGCCTCACTGAGCCCCTCTGTGCCTGGTCCTGGTCTGACTGCTGCAGAACACAGAGAGGAAGAAGACTCGGTGTGTGACCTTGGGGGACCCAAAGGGTTTGAGGAAGACAGACCATACCCACAGGTTCCAACCCAGTGTGCGAGATGGCAGCTTAGTGCTGCAGTGGAAAGTTGTCCAGGGCCTTCGGGGGGCCCCAGGGGAGGAGTACTTGGGAGTAAATAGACAAGAGGGTGGAGCTGGAGCAGGTAGAGGTCAGCCAGGGCCCCAGCCCAGGCCTTGTAGCTGCCTTCCAGCCCTGACAGTGCAGAGATGAAAGCAGCTCCACCAGCAGGTGCTGGGAAGACCAGCTGCAGACATTATTCTTCCCATTGTATGGATGAGCAAACTGAAAGTCAGGTGGGTAGGCTGTTCAAGCCAGATCTGGGCTTCTTTCCACCCTCTTCAGTTCTTGCTGAAATCTTAAGGACGGTGGAGGAGGGGAGGGCTCTCTCTCTCCCTTGCAGGGATGTGCCTTGTGGCTGGCCTGAGAGCTGCTGTGGATGGAACGCCCCTCCCTGGATCCTGGGTCTGTATCGCCTCCCCTAAGGAAGGCAGAGCCCTGTGAGGAGACATTAAGGGGAGTGGTGACACGGATGGGGGTTGGCCAGATCCAGACTTGAAGCCCCCAGTCTGAGCCATCTGGCCCTCAGGCCCTTCCTGTGGAGTCCCACTCTCAGGGGCCCCTGTCTAAGGGATGAAAGATGGAGGGTAATTGTGGGGACAACAGAGGATGAGATGGTTGGATGGCATCACCGACTCAATGGACATGAGTTTGAGCAAGCTCCGGGAGTTGGTGATGGACAGGGAAGCCTGGAGTGCTGTAGTCTGTGGGAAAGCCCGGAGTGCTGTAGTCCATGGGGTCGCAAAGAGTCGAACACAACTGAGCTGAACTGACTGAATTGTGTGGACGTCAGAGGTCAGGGCCAGGGGAGAGAGCTTGGGGTACTTCTGACTAGGGCTGGGCTGTTGTTGTTTAATCGCTAAGTCATGTCTGACTCTTGGCGAGCCCATGGACTTGTAGCCCAACCAGGCTCCATGATCCATGGGAGATCCATGATTTCCCGGGCAAGAATACTGGAGTGGGTTTCTATTTCCTTCTCTAGGGCGTCTTCCCGACCCAGGGATCGAACTCAGGTCTGCTGCATTGCAGGCAGACTCTTTGTGGTCTGAGCCACCAGGGCAATCCTAGGGCTGGGCTGGGTTCCCTATAAAGTGAGTAAGGGTGGAGTTGCCAGGTTTAGCCCTGGGGGCTCAGGTGAGGGGATAGGAAGGAGGCTGGGAGCTTAGGGCTTCGCCTAGCTCAGCCTGAATGACCTTGAGTTTGTCCTACTCTTCTAGACTGGTGGCGAGTGTCCCAGCACTCTGCCAAGTGGAGCCGCCAGCACAGGAGCTCAATAATTCATGAGCCATCTGAGCTCTGGCCTCCCCTCCAAAAGGAAAGGCAGCCCCACATCCAAGCTGATCCAGTCCAGCCGGAGTTCTATTCTTCCTCCCGTCTGGCTTGTCTGGGGGTGGCGGTGGGGGTGAGGGTGGCTGCTGAGTTCAGGTCTCAGATACAGCAGGAAGGGGGCATGGAAATGATGGAGGGAGTGGCAAGGGGAGGTCCTGGCATCTGATGCACTCACAGCAAAAGCTTCTTTTCTTGGAACCAGAGCTCTCTGTAGTAGGTGGGAGGCTGGGGAAGGGGAAGGCAGAATCAGAGAAAGACCTGGAAATGGAGATAGAGACAGACCCAGGGAAAGTCAGAAAGAGACAGAAGTGAGAAAAAAAGGCAGAAGCAGGTGTGGGTATGAATATGGGCGCACACAGACAGGTAGGGAAGATACAGGCTGCTTTTTAAAAACCCACTCAGAGCTCTCCTGCCATCTAGCTGGTGGGAAATCCAGTTTCCATTATTGCTGGACTCTCAACACAGAACAGCACTTAGGGTTGGGCCAAGGCCCAGGAGTATTACAGAATCAGACGTGAACAAGGTCCTTCAGTCTGGTCACCAGGCCTCCCTGGTCACCTGACCAGCATGACCCTTTCAGGTCAGGGACTGTGCCATGCAGTGCCAGCCATGCTGGGCACGCAGAATCTTTGGTCCTCTAGGGCACATTCAGTGTGGGGTCCAGTCTTCTGAATGCCACTTGTCCCCTTGAACCCAGGGCCTAGATCTATCCTTTTCCTGGGTTCAGGAAGCCTGAACTGACACCCTCACCCCTTATCTAAGAGGTTGGGAAAGAGCCTCTGACTGTGGTCCCTAGAAGATCTGGCTGGTTTTTTGTCCCAGAGCCAGACCCTTGTATCCCTCTGGATCTGGGAATCCATCCCTTAGCAGAGTCCTTGTTCCTTAGCATCCTACAGCTGAGCAGCTGGGGCCAACCCTGCATCTTTCTGGAGCCTGGAGGAGGATCCCCAGAACCTCCACCAGCCATGCCTGTGATGGTGGGGGGCGGTGGCAGACAGGCAGGCAGAGCTGGAGCTTCAGTGTGAGCACGAGGGTCTTGATCCAGAACCAGATGGTCGTTAAATGATTCAGAGCGAATTTCTGTGTGCTGTGGTGGGTGAGGCCCTACCCTGATCTTTAAGACGGACTCCCCCTCCCTCCCCACATGACCTGGTCCATACATTGTTTTAAAATTATTTATTTATTTATTTGGGTGTGCTGGGTCTTACTTGTGACACTTGGGATCTTTAGTCGTGGCATGTGGGATCTAGTTCACTGACCAAGGATTGAACCCAGGCCCCCTGCGTTGGGAGCATGGAGTCTTAGCCACTGGACTACCAGGGAAGTCCTTGTCCTTACATTTTTTGTTGTAAAATCTTTACTGTGAAATGTCTTATATGTATAGAAGAATATATTGCGTATATCCATGTACATATACACATATAAAAATATATGTATTGTTTACAGAGTGAAAATGAAGATACTTACTACTAGTTTAATGGGACATTTTAGTACTTTTGAAGCCCTCTGTATCCCTCTGTATGATCCTCCTCCATGGCCTCCCTTTTCCTCATCCTTCCAGAGAAAAATATTCTGAAAATGGTGTTAATCGTTTCTTTCAGTTCAGTCATTCAGTTGTGTCTGACTCTTTCTGACCCCATGGACTGCAGCATGCCAGGCTTCCCTGTCCTTCACTGTCTCCTGAAGCTTGCTCAAACTCACGTCCATGGAGTCAGTGATGCCATCCAACCATCTCATCCTCTGTTGTCCCCTTCTCCTGCCTTCATTCTTGCCTAACATCAGAGTATTTTCCAATGAGTCAGTTCTTTGCATCAGATGGCCAAAGTATTGGAGTTTCAGCTTCAGCATCAGTCCTTCCAATGAATAATCAGGACTGATTTCCTTTAGAACTGACTGGTTTGATCTCCTTGCAGTCCAAGGGACTCTCAAGAGTCTTCTCCAACACCACAGTTCAAAAGCATCAATTCTTCTGTGCTCAGCTTTCTCTATAGTCCAACTCTCATATGCATACATGACTACTGGAAAAACCATAGTTTTGACTAGTCAGCAAGGTAATGTCTCTGTTTTTTAGTATGATGTCTAGGTTGGTCATAGCTTTTTTTCCAAGGAGTAAGTGTCTTTTAATTTCATGGCTGCAATTACCATCTGCAGTGATTTTGGAGCCCAGAAAAATAAAGTCTCTCATTGTTTCCATTTTGTTTCCCCATCTATTTCCCATGAAGTGATGGGACTGGATGCCATGATTTTAGTTTTCTGAATGTTGAATTTTAAGCCAGCTTTTTCACACTCCTCTTTCACTTATATCAAGAGGCTCTTCAGTTCCTCTTCACTTTCTGCTGTAAGGTTGATGTCATCTGCATATCTGAGGTTATTGATATTTCTCCCAGCAATCTTGATTCCAGCTTGTGCTTCATCCAGCCTGGCACATCGCATGATGTACTCTGCATATAAGTTAAATAAGCAGGGTGACAATATACAGCCTTGACGTACTCCTTTCCCAATTTGGAACCAGTCTGTTGTTCCATGTCTGCTTCTAACCGTCGCTTCTTGACCTGCATTAGATTTCTCAGGAGGCAGGTAAGGTGGTGTGGTATTCCCATCTTTTGAAGAATTTTCCACAGTCATTCCTTTAATGGTGTTAATCATTTGGGCTGATTTATCCACTGGGCACAAGAAGCATAGTACCTAGGGGTCTCAGTACTTTTCAGTTCAGTTCAGTCGCTCAGTTGTGTCCGACTCTTTGCGACCCCATGAAGCGCAGCATGCCAGGCCTCCCTGTCCATCACCAACTCCCAGAGTTCACTCAGACTCACATCCATCGAGTCCGTGATGCCATCCAACCATCTCATCCTCTGTCGTCCCTTCACCTCCTGCCCCCAATCCCTCCCAGCATCAGAGTCTTTTCCAATGAGTCAACTCTTCGCATGAGGTGGCCAAAGTACTGAAGTTTCAGCTTTAGCATCATTCCTTCCAAAGAAATCCCAGGGCTGATCTCCTTCAGAATGGACCGATTGGATCTCCTTGCAGTCCAAGGGACTCTCAAGAGTCTTCTCCAACACCACAGTTCAAAAGCATCAATTCTGCGGCACTCAGCCTTCTTCACAGTCCAACTCTCACATCCATACATGACCACTGGAAAAACCATAGCCTTGACTAGACAGACCTTAGTCGGCAAAGTAATGTCTCTGCTTTTGAATATGCTATCTAGGTTGGTCATAACTTTCCTTCCAAGGAATAAGTGTCTTTTAATTTCATGACTGCAGTCACCATCTGCAGTGATTTTGGAGCCCCCCAAAATAAAGTCTGACACTGTTTCCACTGTTTCCCATCTATTTCCCATGAATTGATGGGACTGGATGCCATGATCTTCATTTTCTGAATGTTGAGCTTTAAGCCAACTTTTTCACTCTCCACTTTCACTTTCATCAAGAGGCTTTTGAGTTCCTCTTCACTTTCTGCCATAAGGGTGGCGTCATCTGCATATCTGAGGTGATTGATATTTCTCCCGGCAATCTTGATTCCAGCTTGTGTTTCTTCCAGTCCAGTGTTTCTCATGATGTACTCTGCATAGAAGTTAAATAAGCAGGGTGACAATATGCAGCCTTGATGTACTCCTTTTCCTATTTGGAACCAGTCTGTTCTTCCATGTCCAGTTCTAACTGTTGCTTCCTGACCTGCATACAGGTTTCTCAAGAGGCACGTCAGGTGGTCTGGTATTCCCATCTCTCTCAATACTTTTAGGGGTCCACAAAAATGTTTTAATTTATTTTACACATAGAGTTGATTTATTCTATACTCTTTAAACTTACACATGTATGTTAGTTATATCTCAATGAAGCAAAAAAATATATCAGAAATGACTGAATTAATAGGGAGAGCAGGCATTTTCCTTACAAAATTCCAAAATATGTAGAAACTCTCTCCTCCAGGAGGGGGCACTTTATCAGGTTAATGGTGCTTTATACCTAACTTGGGTGGCCCAGATGGTGACGAATCTGCCTGCAATGTGGGAGACCTAGGTTCAGTCCCTGGGTCTGGAAGACCCCCTGGAGAAGGAACTGACAACCCACTCCAGCATTCTTGCCTGGAGAATCCCCATGGACAGAGGAACCTGGCAGGCTACAGTCCATGGTGCCGCGAAGAGTCAGACACGACTGAGCGACTAACCACAGCACAGCATTTCTAAGCCTGGCTCCTTTGCTCTTTTGTTTTCTCCATCAATCAGGACTTGTTCAATTATAAGTTCAAAATAGCCCAGAATAGCTTAAGAAACACAGGAGAATTGCTGGCTCACTCAACAGAGAAGTCCAAGGGTACCTTTAGGTGCAACTGGAATCAGCTGATTCAATTGACTTCCACACTCACTAGGTCCCTGTTTCTGGGCTCTCCTGCCAGGCAGTAGGCACGCACTTCCTTTGTAGTGGCAAGATGACTGCCTGCAGCTCCAGGTTTATAATCTACTTAGTCAACAATTCCTGGACAAAGAAAGTTTCTCTTTCTCGGTAGTTCCGGGAAACTTCCTAGGGTTGAGTTTCCTTTGCCAGCCCAGGATCATAAACCCATTCCTGGAGATAGGCTGGGCTCAGCCCCACAAGAAACGTGCACTGAGCTTGTAGCAGCAGTGGTTTCCCCTGAAATATAAAGACATTGTTACTAAAAGTGGGACAAATGAATGGTGGGAAGGCAAAACCCACAGCTACCCACCTGTCATCCTAGAGCTATCTATCTAAGGCATAGGCCCGAGTTACTCTCTATCACATCACCCTGTTTTCTTTCTTCAAAACATGTAACACAATCTGAAATGATCTTAATTGTTTTGATTCTTTATGGCCTTCCTCTCTTCCTTTGGATTGAAAGTGCTCAGAGGACAGGGATCTTGCTTATCTTGATCACCGCTATATTTCTAGCATATGAAAGTGTCTGGTACACAGTAAGTATTTAATAAAGGCTTGTGGTAGGAATGAACTTGCTGGAGAGCTCATCTTCTCTTGCTTTTTCAAGAATCTCCTACAAAAGAAAAAGAAAGAATTCCTACACGGGAACCTCCCTGGTGGTCCAGTGGTTAAGACCCCACAGTTTCACTGCAGAGGACTTGGGTTCGATCCTGGTCGGGGGACAAAGATTCCACAAGCTGCACAGGGTGGCCAAAAAAAAAAAAAAGAATCTCCCACATGAAGTTGATAATGCCAGGCAGCCTTATTTTCCCTTCTACTAGATCAACCCCATCAGCATACAAAGGTGCTCCTAGCAGCTCCCATCTTACAGAATCCCTATTCCACTCCACCTGGAGGAGGAAATGACAACCCACTTCAGTATTCTTGCCTGGAGAATCCCAAGGACAGGGGAGCCTGGCAGGCTGCAGTCCATGGGGTCACAAAGAATCAGACGTGACTTAGCAACTACACACATTCGACCCCACTTTCTTCCCAGCTACCACTCCATATTTCTCTGCTTTTCAAAACAAAGCTTACACAGAAGAATGGTCTGCATTTGCCATAACTGCTTCCTTAATTTCAACTTACTGCTCAGCTCTCTTTTCTGTTTCCCTCCTCTACTGACAACCGTCCCTGCTCAGGCTCCTTGGCTGGTCCCTCTCCATCATCACCACTTCTAAGCATGGTGTCTCTGACTTATGTCCACTTCTCCATCAACACCTTCTCCCAAGGCCATTCATCCTGTCCCATGGCTTTAAGTACCATCTATGGATGACTCCGCAGATTTAAGTCTCCAGCTGTGACTCTCCAGTGCTGACTTCCAGAAGCCTCTGTACACTTGCCTACTTATCATGGATATCCAGCATGGGTGTTGTGAAATAATGGGTTATATAGATGCCCCCAGTTCCTGACACAGAGTTCCTAAAACGCTTGGAAATTTCTGGGTCATAGGAACATCTTTTGTTCTAATGAGGTGACTCTTGGTGGGCACCTGAATAGCTTCAGAATGAGAGCTGGTCACCAGAAAGACCAAACCATGATTAGAAGTTTGGAACTTTCAGCCCCTGCCCCTACCCCATCCTTGGGCAAGGCGGTTGGAGATTGAGTTGATCATGTTCAAGTGATGAAGACTTCATAAAAATTCCCCAAAGTACAGAGTTTGGAGAGCTTCTAGGTTGGTGAACATACCCAACGCTGGCAGGGTGGTGCACCCCAACTCAGTGGGACAGAAACTCCTGTGCCCAGGACCTGCCCAGATCACACTCCTTACATCTTTTTAGGTGGTTGTTCAACTGTATCATTTATTATATAATAAACTGGTAAGTGTGTTGCCCTGAATTTTCTAGCTGTTCTAGCAAATTATTGAATCCTAGGGCTCAGAGGTTAAAGCATCTGCCTGCAATGCGGGAGACCTGGATTCGATCCCTGGGTTGGGAAGATCCCCTGGAGAAGGAAATGGCAACCCACTCCAGTATTCTTGCCTGGAAAATCCCATAGACAGAGGAGACTGGTGGGCTATACTCCACGGGGTAGCAAAGAGTCGGACATGATTGAGTGACTTCACTTTCTTTTCTTTCCGGGGGATTGTGGGAACCTCTGATTTCTAGGTGAGTTGAGAAACCTGTATGCAGGTCAGGAAGCAACAGTTAGAACTGGGCATGGAACAACAGACTGGTTCCAAATAGGGAAAGGAGTACATCAAGGCTGTATATTGTCACCCTGCGATTTCACTTATATGCAGAGTACATAATAAGAAACGCTGGGCTGGAAGAAGCACAAGCTGGAATCAAGACTGCCGGGAGAAATATCAATAACCTCAGATATGCAGATGACACCACCCTTATGGCAGAAAGTGAAGAACTAAAGAGCCTCTTGATGAAAGTGAAAGAGGAAAGTGAAAAGCTGGCTTAAAGCTCAACATTCAGAAAACTAAAATCATGGCATCCGGTCCCATCACTTCATGGCAAATAGATGGGGAAACAGTGCAAACAGTGGCTGACTTTGTTTTTCTGGGCTCCAAAATCACTGCAGATGGTGTCTGCAGCCATGAAATTAAAAGATGCTCACTCCTTGGAAGGAAAGTTATGACCAACCTAGATAGCGTATTCAAAAGCAGAGACATTGCTTTGCCAACAAAGGTCTGTCTAGTCAAGGCTATGGTTTTTCCAGTGGGCATGTATGGATGTAAGAGGTGGACTATAAAGAAAGCTGAGCACAGAAGAATTGATGCTTTTGAACTGTGGTGTTGGAGAAGACTCTTGAGAGTCCCTTGGACTGCAAGGAGATTCAACCAGTCCATCCTAAAGGAGATCAGTCCTGGTGTTCATTGGAAGGACTGATGTTGAAGCTGAAACTCCAAAACTTTCACCACCTGATGAGAAGAGCTGACTCATTTGAAAAGACCCTGATTCTGGGAAAGATTGAGGGCAGGAGGAGAAGGGGACAACAGAGGATGAGATGGTTGGATGGCATCACCCAGTCGATGGACATGGGTTTGGGTGGACTCTGGGAGTTGGTGATGGACAGGGAGGCCTGGCGTGCTGTGGTTCATGGGGTTGCAAAGAGTTGGACTGAGCGACTGAACTGAACTGAACTGGACAGACAAAGTTGTGGTAACTTCGGGATCTACCACTTGTGACTGGTGTCTGAAGTGAAGGGCAGTCTTGTGGGAATAGGCCCTTTACCTGCGGGGTCTGCGTTAGTGTCAGAATCAAATTACACTGAATCACAGGACACCCAGCTAGTGTAGAATTGCTTGGAATAGGAAAACGCACGCACACATTTGGTGACCAAAAGCATCAGAAGTATTCTGTGAGTATTGAGAGGAAAGAAGAAAAACAGAAGACAGTTTCCAAAATAGGTATCCACAGCAAGATTGTTTCCAAAGGTTTCCTTATTCCGTATGTGTGTAGAGCTTTACTATCTAGTAAAATACGCTTTTCCGTTCTGTGTTACTTCTTTTTTAAACTGAGTTTTGCCTTTCTGTGTTAGATGGATGCAGAGAGCATGATTTTACAAGTCAGACTTTCATTTTCTAACACACAGTAACTCAAGCATAACATCTGAATGCTGCTGTGCTAATGTTAGTTATTTTAAAAAATCATTTCACCTTTGAACTGAACGTATACACCTTGCAAGGTATACTGTTCCTTGTCCATGGGTGCCCAGTCACTCAGTCCTGTCCGACCCTACGGACTCTAGCCCATTGGGTTCCTCTGTCCATGGAATTTTCCAGCCAAGAATACTGAAGTGGGTTGCCATTTTCTTCTCTAGAAGATCTTCCTGACCCAGGGATCGAACCTTCGTCTCTGTGTTTCCTGCACTGGCAGGGGGATTCTTTACCACTGACCCCCCCTGAGAAACCTTAGTTAGACTTAAAAAAAAGGGAAGATACATGGACCATTACTATAGATATTTCGATCCTTATTTTTGTAGTGAAGCAATTATCATGTAGGGGGTAAAAAAAATCCAAATACAAAAAAACCCTCTTAACCTTGATTTCTTTATTAAACCTGCTCTGCCCTTGGTCTTTCCCATCTCAGTCAAGGGCACCACAATTCAGTCTGCAGCTCTATCCGCAAAACCAGAGAGCATTCCCTCGCCCCCACACTAATCCATCCACAAGTCCTCTCAGTTCATCTCCAAATAAAATCCAAATCCATCCCTCCTCCCACCTCCTGCCATCACTCGGGGCCTGGCCTCCATCCTCTCTCAGCTGGATTACGGCAGTAATCTCCTAACCCATCCTCCTCTTGCTGCCTTTCAGTTTATCCCCTACACAGCTAACAGCAAAATCAGATCCCCACTTAAACCTTTCAAAAGCTTCCCCTGGCCTTAAGGTAAAACCCCAAATCCTCACCCTGACTCCCAGGCCCAGCTCCTCTGACTTCAGTTGTCCCCATTTTCCTGCTGGCTTAGTAGGCACTGAACACCCTGATCTTTCTGTCTCAGGACCTTTGCACATCCTATTTTTTCTACTGGGAAATCTCTCTCTCCAATTCCACATAACTGACTCCTGCTCCTCTTTCAGGTCTCAGCTCAAATGTCACCTCTTAAAAGAGAAGCCGTCCCTGACTCCCCTTTCTATCATGTCACCAGATTAGTCCCTGTTCATGATTTCTCGGGAAGCACTATGACCTCATGGTTGAAAACAGGCTCTGGAGGCAGATTGCCTGGGAGTTGAATCCTAGCTTTGCTGCTCCTGTACCATGTCACCTTGACCACAGTTACTTAACCAATCTGTCCTTTGGATTCCTTATCTGTAAAATGGGAGTATGTTAATAATAGTACCTCAAAAGATAGGCACTCTGTGCCATGTAGAGAGTAAGCATTCAATAAATATCGACAGGTATTTTATTGTTCCTTCATGGCACATTTCTTGGGATTTAATTATTTTGGTTTCTGAAATGTAAGCTTTTGTGGGAACAGGAATTGTGCTTTTCTTATTCACTGCTGTACTCCCAGCACTTTGCACAGTGGCTGGTACACGGCATATGCTTAATTACATTGCTGAATGTAGGAAGGCAGATTCCGACTCATCCCTTTTGGAACTTACAATCTAGAAAGCATAGACTCTAACCTTGTCCTTCTTACCTTCGACACTTTGCCATCTTTTTTTTTTTAAAGATTTTTTGAAGTGGACCATTTTTAAATTCTTTACTGAATTGGCTACAGTATTGCTTCTGTTTTATGTTGTGGGTTTTTGGCTGCCAGGCATGTGGAATCTTAGCTCCCCTACGAGGGACTGAAGCCACACCCTGCACTGAAAGGTGAAGTCTAAACCACTGGACCGCTAGGGAAGTCCCACCTGGCCGCTTTAGAGCTGTGAAAACAGAGACCCATAAAGGTGGGGTGATTTGAGCAAAGCTTCCAGGGGCAAGGGGCATTGCTCTTTCCAATATCCCACAGGGAAGTAAAATTGTTACTTTTCAGAAACCTGTTGGAGCCCTAAAAGCACATGAAACCTGCTACATCCATTGTGAACACAAGTCACAGCTGTTTATTCTAGGAATAAGATCCAGGGCAAAATTTTCATCACAAGAGGGGAAAAAAAAAAAAAAAGAAAGAAAGAAAACCTGTGAGGTCTCTGGATGGAGCGTGACTGAGATGGTTGACATTGCGCCTGTGCCTTCCTGGGGAAGGTATCCAGTCCCCATCCAAGTCACTGCCCTCCCTCTACCCAGGCATGTTGTTCATGCCACCTTTAGGAATCCAGGGGTCTCATTTAACAAATATGGGAACAGAGGCTTAGTGAGGAAAAGGGACTTGCTCAACACAGGTCCACATAATGAATTAAACCCAAATCTTCTGACTTCTAGCACAAGATTCCTTTAAGCCCTAATTAACACAAAAGCTCTTACTATGAGGTGAGAGGGAGGAGGAAGTTAGAAAAAGGAAGAGATTGTTGAACGAGGTGCCCACTGGCAGACAGGGGCACTGACAGGTGTGCGGGGAGACCAGAGACCCTTGTGGGGAGGGCAGGGGAGTCTGTTGAGGAAAGAGGAGATGCAGGCTGAGGCCGAGCTGGGTTATTTTCAGAGCTGCTATCTTTATCTGCATCTGCTAAATTATTAAACTGATATCACATCCTAGAGGGTGCCAGGCCAGGTTGCCAGGAAGAGACTGAAATGGAGGTGTTGGATCTCTTAGCCGAGGCCTTGAATCTTCTAGCTGGGATGGAAGTCGACTTTTCAAGCCTTGACTTCCTACCCCAGCCCCCTCTCAGCTGACAGAGGGGATCCTGCTTTGGGCCGCATCTGCACTCGCCATTCCCTTTGGAAGGTCCTGTGTCCGCAGCTGCTGTCCTGAAAGGGGTGTGTGTATAATGGATAAGACTCTGAAACCAGGTCCCCCCCACCCCCCTCACCTCGCCGCCAGCCTGCCTCTTCTCTTTCAAGGTCTCTGACTCAGACCACAGACAGACATGACTAGCTGTGAAACCTTGGAGGAATCCTTGATCTTTGTATGTCTTTGTGCCATAGGTATTAATGGTTCCATTCCTCAGACCCCGAAGTTCACAGAAAAAGCACCTCTCTCAGGGTTATGCAGCTTGGAAAGAACTAAGCTTCAATTCAAATTCAGGTCTTGCCAATTCCAGCTGCCTTTCCTCTCTATCCTTTAAAATATATATATTTTAGTATTTTCTCTATTTCCTGCAAAGAGAATGTACAACTTTGATAAGATCAGAAAGAAAAGAATAATCATTAGTTTAAAAATGTCTTTTCTAATTCCAAATGTTGTGTTAGCTGGGCTGGCTGTACCCTAAGAGATGGTTGGCTGTGGCCCTTGGCCACTCCTGGGAGCATGGAGCTCAGGGCAGTTAAGGAAGCTGGCAGATGCCAAAGGTCTCTCACCTCTGGTCCTGTACACGTGGTGTCCCCATCCTGAATCCTTCTCCCTTCTTGTCCCCCATCCCCTTCTGTGCATCTTGCACTTTGATTCATCCTTCAGATCTCTGTGTAAATGTCTTCTTCTTTGGGGAACTCTCCCTGATCCCCTCTCCATCTAGCTGGACTCAGTGTTGGCTCTGTGTTCCCACTGCCACTCTCTTTCTCCTATCCCAGGAGATAACTGCAGTCACCTGTGTCCCCCCTGGACTGTGTGCTCTCTGAGGGCAGGGCCCCATCTGATCACCCCTTTACCACCAGCAGCCAGCTCAACAGAGAAGGTAATGATCAGATTTGTCAGGTGAGTGAAATAAAGGGTGAATGAACAAATGAATGAAGAAGAGGACCTCTCCACTCTTGATTAGCTCTGAATACCCTTGTATTATTTTTCAATTCAAACGAACACTATGTGAGCGTCCTTATGGAGACAGGCACTGTACCTAACTTGAAGGACTCTCATGAAAAGCAAAAGCAGTCTGGGAAGAGACTATTAAGTAACTAAACAATAAACACATACATACATACATATATATATATATATATATATATATATATATATATATATATATATAGTGGGAAATGCCATAGAGGGTAGGAACAGGATGTATCAGAAAACAGCAGGGAGCAGAGCTATGCCTTCGGGGTGGGTCAGATCTGTGTTTGAATCTTTGTCTTGTCACTGATCTGTGGTGTGACCTTGAGCAATTATCTTCACTTCTCTGGGCTTCGGTTTCCCAGGAACAAAGGATCCTGATGCCCCTCCCTTAGGGATGCTGTGGAAAGATGAGAATGTTCATCTATTCGATAAATGTAGGCTGAATTCAGAGAAACAACTTGCCCAGAGTCACCCAGATGGGCAGTGTGTGTGGAATTCAAACTCAGATCTGACTGGTTCGCTGGATCTGGCCGATGGTGGAAGGTGGAGGTAAGTCCTAATCTTTCCCCCCTTGATTCATCCCCCAGAAGTGGGGAGCTGTGATCTGCGTGATTATCACCTGTAGATCTCCCCACAGTGATGGGGGAGGGGTCTTCTGCACAGAGGACACAGGTTTGATGACACAAAGGAGACCATTCAAAGGGATGACACCAAGCAGCAGGGCATTCCGTCATCCCTTGAGCGCCTCTGACTCCCCAGGCCCCATCCTCCCCGCTGAACTTCCCTTCTCCTTCTTCCTCTGTGAGCCTCTAGCACCAATGCGCCCCCTAGACCCCTCTTTCCTCACTGAGTCCACCACATTGACTGAGTCCCTCCCCTCGCCCTCCTCCGCGCCTCCACCACTCCTGGTCACTGAACACCCTTCCCCTCACGCCCTCCTCCTGAGTCTTCCTCCCTTTCCGTTCACTGAGCTTGGCAGCCCCCTCATGGACCTCTCCTTCCTCTCCCAGCCCCTGCGGAGCTGCTTCTTGGGAGCCAAGCTGTCTCGCCCACGCCCACGAGTTCCCATCACTCAGTCAAAGGCACTTAAAAGCACTTAGAGAACATGACCGTGCGGGGGTGGGGCGGGGTGCAGTGTGTGGAGGCGGTGTGCCCCCAACCTCCTCTTCCTTCTCCACATCAAGGCAGCGCAGCGTCCCCTTCAGCCTCCTCCTCAGGCTGAGGCGGTAGTCACACCGGCCACACTTTGGGCACGTCCCCCTCATCCACCCCCACCCCCAGCCCCCGCCCGATCCCTCCTGTGAGCCCAGTGTCTGCTGCAGTTCTTCTCATTCGCTCTCAGCTGGTTTCCAGCCTTCCAGCCCCTGCCACCACTTAACACAGAGCCTTTTTATTTCTGATGGCACTTTCCAGTGGATGGCAGTGCCATGGTGTCTGGTCAATGCTTGGAGGGGGTATGGCAGGATCCACTGCGGCTGTGGAAAAAATAACTAGAGCTCAGTTCTATCATTTTGCCAGTATGACTAAAGTCCCAGTTAAGCAAAGTCCCCTCAGTGACAGTGAGCCCAGGTTATCTGAGCTTCCCAAGGACATGAGTGGCTGAGCTGGTCCCATTCAGTGGTCCAGAATGAACCATGGACCACGGGCAAGGCTCCCCTACACCTTCTGGGCCTGTTTGCTCCTCTCTGTGAAAGGTGTGGGGCTTGGAAAGAATTTTGCCCACTGAAGGGTGGGCTCCTCTGGGGGGAAGGGGGTGGGCGGGCACTAAGGTTTGCGAAAGCTGCGCCAAGTTCCGCAGCAAGTGCTGAGGTTTGCTCTGCAAGTGCAGGGCCTGGCTGGTGATTAGTCAGTCCTGCCAGATCTCCACCAGGAGGGGCCAGTTGCCCCTCTGCGTTAATCTCTCCATGGCCTCCGGGAGATTGGAGAAGGGTGTCCTGGTGAAGTTTCCGGCTGGGGAGGCCAGGTAGAGCCGATTCAGCGGCGCGGCAGCGTTCGGTACTGTGCCAGGAAACAAGCCTCCTGAGTTCTATTTGAAGCTTTCAACTGTCACATAGTGTGGCTTCAGGCAAAACTCTCCCGCATGTGGGGCCCGGGGTCCGTGATTTCTAAGCCCCAGCTACCAAAGCTTATGACTCAGGGGTCAGACCGGAAACGATGCGGCGGCCCCTTTTCACCCAAAATGTGGAGGAGGTGGATGGGTACTGGATGCCGGTGGGTCGAAGGACGAGGGGACCAGAAGGGTTCCGGCAGGGTCCTGACGGGGCGGGGCATGGGAAGCGGGTTCAGGGCATGCACGTCTCTGATTGGCTGTGCTGCCCTTCGCTCCGCCCCCTGCTCTATAAGACGTGCGCGCGCGGCTCGCCTAGCGCTTGTGGGGGCTGCGGCTGCATCCTCACCCGTGTTTGCTGCGTCCATCCTCCCCCGCGTGGGGGAAACAGCCGGCCAGACCAGCGGACCTACAGCGGGGGCCGCCAGGGGTTGGGGGCGGGGGATGCCGGGCTGCCGCATCAGCGCCTGCGGCCCGGGGGCCCAGGAAGGGTCGGCGGAACCGGGGTCCCCGCCGCCGCCGCTGCCCCGGGAGCCCCTGTCGTGCCCTCAGCCCCCATCCCCAAGTCCGACCTTGGCCCCGACCCGGGCTCAAGCCTCATCGCAGCCCGAAGCGGCCCAGGAGTCGGGGGGCTCCGCTGAGGGGCTGGAGCTGCAGCGCTGGCGCCAGGGCGCTAGCGGGGGCGCGGGGGGCCCCGGGCCGGCAGGGGGCGCGGGCGGCGGCCCGGGTGCCGCGGGGGCGGCGGCGGCGGCGGGCGTCCGCGCGCTGGAGCTGGCCGAAGCGCGGCGGCGACTGCTGGAGGTGGAGGGCCGCCGGCGCCTGGTGTCGGAGCTGGAGAGCCGCGTGCTGCAGTTGCACCGCGTCTTTCTGGCGGCCGAGCTGCGCCTGGCGCACCGCGCCGAGAGCCTGGGCCGCCTGGGTGGCGGCGTGGCGCAGGCCGAGCTCTACCTAGCGGCGCACGGGCCGCGCCTCAAGAAGGGCTCGCGCCGCGGCCGCCGCGCCCGCCCGCCCGCGCTGCTCGCCTCGGCGCTGGGTCTGGGCGGCTGCGTGCCCTGGGGCGCCGGGCGCCTGCGGCGGGGCCACGGCCCCGAGCCGGAGTCGCCCTTCCGCCGGAGCCCGCCCCGCGGCCCCGCCTCACCCCAGCGCTGACCTCCGGCGCCGGGACCCCTGGCCACCCCGAGAGACCACCGCCCGGGTGCCGACCGATAGACTGCGGACGCCGGCTGGGTGGAACGACGTCACCGACGCGGATGGACAGATTGGCCGACCACAGGAAGAGACAGTCGAGGGGCCGGGGGCCCAGTAAAGAAGGCGAAACCGAGGTGCGGTCTTAGAGGCTGGCGCATCCGAGGGGCGGGGCGGGGAGACCTCCCTTCCTTAGAGCTTCTAGAGTTCGCTAGGTCGTTAAATAAAGCTGTCCACTTTCTGCTGCCGCCTCTCCCAGAACTCCTGGGGAATGAGGTAGTGGCACTAAGTCCCCATTATAGAGTTGGACACATTGAGGCCGCTCAGATGCCAGGAAGGGTTTGTCAGCAAACTTTTACCGGTTGGAGCAACCCCACTCTCACCTCCTCCAGCGTTGCCTTTCCTGGGTCCCTTGGGACTGTAAGAAGAGTCTTGCCCTTGAGGCTGCTACTCTGGCACGCCCTTTGCAGGGCAGAATAATGAGGCCCCAGGATGGGGTGGCGGCTGGCACAGCGATGTGGCTTTGAGTTGTCTGCTAAGGCCCTGTTTCCCATTTGGGGAGATGGAATCGCAGAGAGGTTAAGGAATTGCTCCCATCATACTATGCTTAGGCCCTTCCACTTCTGGGGGACAGGTCTTTCCTCAGGCCCTCATGCAGCTTCGCTGACAGCTGACTCAGACGACCAGAGATGTTTGGTGACTGCCTGAAGGTTTGCAGGTTCTCCTAGGGGCTCCCAACCTGTCGCTAAGATGGCTCTGCCAGGGATGGAGCCAGGTGACATCCTGTAATGGGCCCCAGGGGAGCAGGTATGTCATCGGCTTCTAGATTCTAGAAAGTGGGGCCTTAAAGGGCCAGACCTGAAATGAGATCCACTTTCCTTCCACATGCCCTTCAGGCCCACTCCCCTGCTCCACGCAGCTGTGAATGGCCTGGCTGATGCTTTGCTGCCTACCAGCTGAGCTGACTGCAGTCTCACTTGTTGGTCTGTGAACTGGGTGTCTTCACCTCCTGGAAGGTTTGTTGGGAGGTTAACACAGGGCAGAAGTCTGTCCTCTCCCATAAATCATGGAAGAATGTCTTATTCTCTTACGTCACACCTAGAAACAGGCACTGCTTTTGCTGCTGGAGCCCTGGAGCTGATCTGAAGTCCTTATTTTACAGAGTGGCAAGGTCACCTGCCAGCTAGGGACAGATCTAGGTTCCAGGGTGTATGTGTGTCTTTCTTGCTGTATCTCTGCTGGCCAGGGGGAGGGGCTAGGTAGAACTGGTGTCAGCTTGTCTTCCGTGTGACCTAGAACAGCGGTCTCCAACCTTTTTGGTTCCAGGGATCAGTTTCTGGGAAGACAGTTTTTCTACCGACTGGGGCTGGGTGGGTGGGTGGGGGGATGGTTTGGGGATGATTCAAGCACATTACATGTATTGTACACTTTATTTCTATATTATTATGGCAGCTCCACAGCAGATCATCAGTCATTAGATCCCAGAGATTGGGGACCCTTAACCTAGAACAACTGCATCCCTATATGGGGTGGTTTCCTCAGTCCCTCTCTGAACATAGCTGTCCCTTCTCATGTCAGAGCTTTCAGGGGAGAAGGGGGTAGAACGAGGCAGCTAAGAGTCACGGGAATCTGGTTTAATCCTAGAGTCCTTGGGGTCAGGCGCACTGCTCTGAAAGCCAGAGCCCCAGGGGCCCTCACCTATCCCTTCTCCAGCTAGCTCTTCCTCTTCCCAGGTACCAAACTTTTTTTCCTGGTTTCTCAGCTCACAGCCAGGCCTTCCTGAACCCATTTTTAGCTGGGGAGGGGAGGTCCAGGAGGAGGCCTCAGAGACTCTGAGAGCTTGGGGACCGAGAGGGCAGTGAGGAGCCCTGGCATCCTCCGGTCTCCCGAGGCAAAGGACCTTCCAAAGCCACTTGGGTCACTTTGGGTCTTGAGGCCCAGAGAGGACAAGGACTCCCTGAGGTGACAGTGAGGAGCTTCAGGCTGCAGTGCTGGGCTGCAGCCAAGACTGTTTGCATGGGAGGGACTCTTGGTCCAGAGAAGCTTTTAGCTAATGGTTTAAAGTGCTCTGTGACACCACAGTTTTGCCTTTCTCTGGGATTTATTGGTAATCAGCTTTGCCCTGGTTTGGAAGAGGGGAGTGGGGCGGATAGCGAATTAGAGATGGCTCTTGCTGGAGTAAGAGGTATATGTAGGGATGGAGATTGGTCCCAGGCTCACAGGAAGCTCTGTGCCCTCCCTCCACTTCCAGATGTCCCAGGCTTCTCATGAAGGGCCTCAGCCAGGGCTCACAGTGCTCACTGACTTAAACCCCAGCTCTTGGTTCAGTGCTCTGTCCACTACCCCTCAGCCAACAAATATAAGTCATCTTCCCACCCGTGCATGTCCCACCCAGGATCCCTCTAGAAGGTTCCATTTTCTCCTCAATCAGCAAACATTGATCTCTGCTCAGTCCAGGCGCTCAAGAAGCAGCACTGGATCAGAGAGTCTCTGCTTTCAAGGGCTTGTGTCTCCCAGCCCTCCTCTAGACAGCCTGCCCTGGCGTTGTTGGAGGAGGGCTGTCTTCAGGCCTTCACAACTAACTATGCAGTGAGTGAAAGTCGCTCAGTTGTGTCAGACTCTTTGTGATCCCGTGAACTACACAGCCCATGGAATTCTCTAGGCCAGAATGCTGGGGCGGATAGCCATTCCCTTCTCTAGGGGATCTTCCCAACCCAGGTTTCCCACGTTGCAGGCAGATTCTTTACCAGCTGAGCCACCAGGGAAGCCCCACAACTAACTCTGGCCCCTGGTTATATATTGTAGCTGCTCCCCCCGCCCCCTCGAGCCATGACTTCCTAAACACTTTCTAGATGGCCCAGCCATCTAGCCCTGGGGACTGGACTGAGGACAGGTGATCCTGAGGGATCTGTGCACCGAGGACACATGGCCACTAGTGAAGCTGGGATGTCAGCAAGGCGAAGGGAGGGGCGGGAAGACCAGTTTAGGGATTTAGAGGAACCTGCCCCTCCTCTGGATGAGTCCTGTCGCTCTTTTGGCTGGCCCTGGGCAAGTGTGGCGCCTCCGGGCGGCGCCACCAGAGGGCAGTGTGGGCTGCTTCCCGGGGCGTGGGGGCGTGGCCTGGAGCAGGTTCCCTCTGTCCATATCCCCGCCCCCAGCCAGCCCCAACACCTATTGCCCGGGCATCTCAGGCGTTGAGCTTTAAGGGTCTGACAAGAACGTGAGAGTACTGGCGGTCACTTAGAGAAAGGGCGGGCCTCACCTCAGAGGGCAGGTCCATCAGGAGGGACTTTCCTGGAGAGAGAGGTTGCACCTGTTGGCGGTACCATCTGAGTAAAAGCCCAGAGTACTTTACCCCTCCCAGATGCGTTAGACTGATAATTGATCAGAACACTCCACCTCTGCCTCCGCCAACTGGGGATCAAGGTAGCTTCCCAGAGATTAGGTTGAAGCGACAATTTGCAGCTAAGGTGCTCCAAGCCTGCAGTGGGTAGTCTCTAGAAGGCTCCCTTACCCTGACAGCCAGGCCCTTCCAAAAAAACTTGGGGTCCCAGTCTTCTCCGAACTGAAGGAGGAGAACCTTTATTTCCTCCCCGCCTTTACATCCAGCGTGGGAGGAGATAGTTGGGAAAGCTGGGAATCCCCAGCCTATTTCTTCCTGCATTAGATCTTGACCGCACCCTGGCTAGGAGTGATAGGGGAAGGGAATCCTTTGTTGAGGAATAGTATATTAACCACCACATCTATGCCAGGTACTGTGCTAAGCGCTTTACACCCATTAGCTGTTTCAATCCTCCCAGCTACTCTGCCAGCAAAGTAGGAGTTATTCCACAGATGAGAAAACTGAGGGTCAGGGAGAGCGAGTGACTGGCCCAAGGACATAGAACACCTAAGTGGGGGACACCTTCAACATTAGGCTATGTGGCTTTCTGTTTATCAAGATATTGAGGCTCCACATGGGTTTCTAAGCGCTCGCTCTTTGAGTCTGGGTACAGGAAACCCTAGTCCTTGGTTCTGGCGAGGGATGTGATCAGACGTTGGTGGCACATGGTGCCATCCCTCCAAGGTCTGGCCACACCCCCCAAAGGCTGGCTCCCTAGCTTGGTTGTGCTCTGGGGTATGAGTCAGGCTGAGTCAGCAAGGGCAGGTCAGGGATGCTTAGGGCCTGGGTTTGCCTTGGAGGGCTTCCTCCTCCCCTGTGCACCTGGGCTGGCATGATTGGAGAGTGAAGAGCCTGGGATGGTAGAGGAGGAGGCTGACTGGCTCCATGGTGGGGCAGAAAGTGTCCTGATACTTAGAACAAGAAAGACCTGGGATTTAGTCCTGGCCTGGAGCTCAGCTGGGAGAACTTTGGCAAATGACTTCCCTTCTCTGGGCCCGTTTCTTGTGTGTGTGTGTGTTTTATGGGGAGTTAGGGAGGAGATAATTTCTGAGTATTAAGTGAGAGGTCACATTAAGTGCCTAGCACACAGAGAAGGTCTGTAAATGCTCCGTGGAGCCAACCTACCTGGCTTAGGAGAGGCTGCCAGGACAGAGCCCCCAGGCAGTGTGGGCCTTTGCTTCTCCAGAGCATCGCCATATCAGGCATCCCAGAACAGTCCCCCTTCTCCCCCCAGTGCCTTCCCCGAGAAACTCCATAAGGGGAGATGTGGAGGAGGGGCAGGCGTTTTATCCCAGGAACATTCCATTCCAGCTGCTCAGACCAATGGGGATCCCAGCCAAGGACAGAGGCCCTAGGGAGCTTGCCCCAGGAGCCCCCACCCCTTCCAGGGCGGGAGCCAGTGGAGCCCTTTTCCAAAATATTGCCCTTGTGCCTTCTCTCCACAATGGCCCCTCTTGAGGAGATAAATGCTGAAGGGTTTGGGTGGGGCTGGGTGGCTGTGTGAGAGAGAGGTAATGAAAGCTCTTTAAATTATTCTTTCCAGCTCCTCCCAGCTCCTCCAAGCCTCAACTCAGGATCTCTCTTCTGGATTCTGCTCCTTTCACCTCCTTCAGGAAGACTTCTCTAATCCACCCTGCACAAGCGCAGCACCCTCCTCACCTCAAAGGAGCCCCTCAGTTGGCAGTGGCAAGGGGCTGGGTTCTAGGGAAGTTGCCTCTACTAGGAATTTATATATTCCTGCATTTGACTCCGGCTTACATGGTACAACTGGGGATGTTACAAGTCCTTTGAGATGCAATCAGATTAACAGAGCAGCAAACCTTTCCATTGAGAAAAGGATTTCTCTTTAAAAAACAAGACTCAGCACAGCTGGGGTCCCCATTTTGGTAGATGCCGGTGTTGCTCAGTTGAACAGTGGCAGGAGGGCTGTTTGAGGGAAAACGTTGCTCTGAACAATCCCTCAGTTTCCTTTGCCCACCATCCTTGCCCTGTGTGGGTGCCTGCCTGCGGCCCCTCAGAAAGATAATGGGCTGCTGGCTCCCAGAGGAGACACCTTTCTCAGGAAGAGGGGTTGACCACATAAAAATATTAAATTTTAAATGAAAAAGGGAGCACGATGGTCGACTGAAGGGGCCCACATGGACACCCAACCCAGAACTTGTAGAATTCTGCAAAATGGATGCCTCTGGAGTCAGTTGCCTGTTGTGTACATTCAGGAAGAATAAATCTCGGTGACGTGAGATAAGCTTGTGTGGCCTTGAGGTCTCCTCTGTGAGTGCCCGTGCCACCTTGCCTTTGTGCGTGCCTGTCAGGGCTCTTTAAGTTGGCAGTTCCTTGAGCAGCTTCTGTGTAGTTTCGTTTGGCAATCTGGGCCTGTTGATGGATTTGCAGACTGGATGCTCCCTTGACTTGGCTCCAAGCTGAACCTCTCCAGGAAGTCTTCCCGAATGAAGGATGTGGTGCGGAAGCTCGGGGATGGGATGCCCTCGGGACAAAGGGGTGTGAGTGTGATGACATGGCTGCACGGTGATCCGCGGGGAACTGCGTGTGGCTGTGCTGGTGAATGGGTGGACCTGTCCGTCGGGGTCCCAGCAGAGAAAGAGCACGCTCAAACTGGGGAGAGATTTTAAAAGGGACTACTTCTTGGACTTTCCTGGTGGTCCTGTGGCTAAGACTCTGAGCACCCAATGCCGCAGACCCAGGTTCTATCCCTGGTCGGGGAAACTAGATCCCACATGCTGCAACTAAGGGTTCACACGCCACAACTAAAGATCCCGCTGCAATGAAGATCGAAGGTCCTGGGAGCTGCAACTAAGACCCAGATCAGCCGAATAAATAAATTAAAAAAAAATTTTTTTTTTTTTTTTAAAGAGACTATTTCCAAATCTGTGGGCTGGGCTTAAAAAACTAACAAGGTACTGCAGCTATCTGTGGGGCTAGCAACAGACAGAAGTCTTTACAACTCCTGGGCCTGAAGGGGTAAAGAAGGGAGAGGGGAGGCAAGGGCTTTGGGAACTGGAGAGTGCAGCTGTGTGGAGAGGGACCCTGACAGGAGCAGTGGCCTTTGGTTGAGCGATGTAGGCAACCACCACGATGGGAAGTTGGGAAGGGAGCAGGGAAATAAACACCCCATTCTCCTCCTCCCTCCGATACCTCCTGCTGGGGACTCTCATTGGCTGAGCCCAACAGAGAGACAGGGAACAAGGGAGCCATTGATGCACAGTTCATAGAGGTCAGCCTCCCAGGGGCACAGGGCATGAAGGAGGGCAGAGAGTGGGACTGGAAGGGCCAACACGTCCAGCAGCTGCCCGGGGGCCTATCTTTCATTCCCTAAAGTTCATAACAAGGCAGTTCCCGCTCTGGAGCTCTCCTACCCACTGTGGGTCCTGGGAGGAAATGGACTGTTGCTTGGAGAGGAGAAGGGGTATGGGTCTTTTCCTCCCTCAGTCTTCCCCCCTCTGGCTCCTAGTTCTCGATTCTTTCCTGTCCTGGCATCTTAGATGGCTACAGGGATTGTCCATCAGAGAACAATGCCAGCCGCTGAGTCAGTGTTTCTCTCACACCCGGAAACACTACACCTCCCCCAAACACACCCACAGGCACGCCCGCTGCCATACAGGCCTCTGACACTGCCACCACAGCCATATCTGGTGTCATGGATGCATCAAGAAAATGTACAAGTGGGCACAGCTGCTACACTCTGCCATCGTTGTAAAATGGCCAAGGCACAGCAATGCAAGCTTTTTTATCTGTCACATGCCAAACGTGCCATGTCACATGTATGTATAGGAGACATATTGTCATGCCCAACCAGGTGAAACCAGAGTATAAGGGCAGGATGGTGCAGGGGTTAACGGCAATGGCCCACAAATCTCTCTGGCATCAGTTTTCTTGTCTGTAAAATGGAAATACTTGTTCTTCTCTCGTGGAGTTGTTGCCAGGGTGCATTGGGATGCTGTGACTGGGGAGATCTCAGCATGCCGCCCAGTCTGGGGGAGAGCTATCCAGAAGTGGTAGCTGTTAGTGGGAAACTCCCATCTCCCACTTCTCTTGGGGAGCACACACACCTGTGCAGGGTGAGCTGGGCAGCCTCAGGCACACGTGCCCTTCCCCAGACACACCTGCCAGGAGCATGTGATGAGTCCCCTCCACCCGGAAGGCTCTTTCCCCAGACATCCGCATGGTTTGCTCCCCATTGTCTTTGTTCAATCAGATTGTCGCCCTTTCAAGGAGGCACACCCTTTTTAAAATTGCACACCTCAGCACTTCCAATCCCTTACCCAGCTATGTACATTCTTAGGC
This sequence comes from Ovis aries, assembly GCF_016772045.2. Lineage (NCBI taxonomy): Eukaryota > Metazoa > Chordata > Mammalia > Artiodactyla > Bovidae > Ovis > Ovis aries. The sequence continues at coordinate 239,949,463 of NC_056055.1, read as the reverse complement.
GTCACTGACCTTCTAGACTATATAATTTATTTTCTATCTTTCCCATTCGAGTGTGATCTTCACAAGGGTAGGGATGTTGGTCTTTGTTTACTGTTGTGTTTCCACCCCATGGAGGGGTAGCCAGCACATGTGGGCTGAATCCATGCACACACGCGTATGCCATGGATTTCTGGCTCTCCCCTCTCGGAAACAAGCACATACCGGTGAATCCCACTCCCCACCCAAGAAGCTAGGCCTCTGTGCTTATGCTGTGAGCTTCCCCCTCACACCCCAAAGCAGGAGCTGGGACAAACTTAGTGCTCCCCATCCTAGGACCCTAGTTTGAGTAGGCACGGCCAGGGTAGGGTAGGAGGATGCTTTTAGTCACCAAGCAAAGACAGCCTTTCCACTCATCCTTCTAGCCATTCTGAGCCCAGCAGGGACGCACTGAGCAGGTGAGATGGCTGGACTCAACCAGGTGGCCTAGGGCCTCCTCCGCGGCCTTGTTTTCTCCACTCTGACTGGAACCATAAAAGCCAGCACTTCAGAGGCCACTAATGAGCCTCAATATGTTAAGGACATTGCACTCCCTGGATCAAAGAGGCTGGGTAAACAGTAGGCAGCGTCCAGGCCTGTGACTGGCTGATGCCCTGAGGGAACACCTCCCTAAGAGCTTGTGGCTGGTGGCTGGCACTCCCAGGCAGCCAGGCATGGTCCCAGCTGGGTTTGGAAAGGAGAGTCCTTGCCTCTCTAGGGGACTTGCTTAGAGCAAGGCATCCCCCCACCAGCACTTGGGGATGCGAGAGGGAGGAGACAGCAAGGAGATCAAACCAGTCAATCCTAAAGGAAATCAGCCCTGAATATTCACTGGAAGGACTAATGCTGAAGCACAGTATTTTGGCTACTTGATGCGAAGAACTGACTTATTGGGAAAGACCCTGATGATGGGAAAGATTGAGGGCAGGAGAAGGGGATGACAGAGGATGAGATGGTGGGATGGCATCATTGACTCAGTAGACATGAGTCTGAGCAAACTCTGGGAGATAGTGGAGGACTGGGAACCGTGGCATGCTGCAGTGAGGTTGCAAAGAGTCGAACATGACTTAGCGACTGAATGACAACTCCCAGTGGGGAGGCCAAACCTGGGCTCTGGCTTTGGAGGTGCCAGAAGCCCCTCTCAACCTAGTCACAGCTGCCACATCTAGAGCAAGGGTCTCCAGTCCAGACTCCCCCTGCTTGTTCACCTGCTTCCTGGGGAGGGTTGGGAAGGTTGAGCAGAGATGGAGTCAAGCAGCCCTGAGGATTGGAGTATGAGGCCAGTTCCAGGACTCCAGGTAGGAAACACTGAAACATCTGCTTTTTAGCAAGAGATTTGCTGAAATGATGTGCAGGGGCAAATCACATGTGTGGACAGAGGCTTGTAGCACAACCGCCAAACTAGGGGAAGTAGGGGCATTCCCTAACAACCCGCCAGGACTCACACCCTGACCCCCCCCAAGTCCCCTCCCCCAATACAACCCAGACTCTGGCTGGGTGAGAGGCAGCCACAGACCCCACTGCCATGGAAGGTCCTTCTCCCAGGAGAAAGCATGGTGCTAAGCTCAGTGTGGACAATCTTTATTGGCAGGTGTTAAAAGTGCAAAATAGTAACAAATCCAGAGGGATGGGAAGGGAGGTGGGGTATACCTCTCCTTTCCCTTGTGAGGACCCTGTAACCAAGCCAGGAGGGTGGGATCACTTGACTGTGGCTACATTGGACCCAGCACCTTCTAGAGAACAAGCTCCCAGGCAGGAGGGCTCCTCACCACGTGGGGGAAGGGAGAAGCACCCTGACAGGGGCATGGCTTGTCTTCCACCCCAGGCTGCTTGGTTCCTGCCCAAGGTGCACCTAGACAGCTTGGGGTAGGGGTGTTAGGGGGCTGAGCTAAACCTATCCCTCTCCAAACCTAGGCATCTGCCTCAGTTTCCCTCCTCCTAGTTAGTGGTTCAGCCCAACTCAAAGTGCGTGATTCTCATAATATAACAATATTTTAGCCATTGATGGGCTGCAAGCCCTTGGAGGCTGCTGATGTCACTGAGGGCTGGCCCTAGCCAGAAAGACCCTTTCTAGGTCACAGAAATCAGCCTGAGATGATGGGCCTTGAGGCTACCATCCCAAACATTCTTTGTCTCCTCCTAAAGGCAGTTGACCCTCACAACGAATTACCCCAGCACCCCACAATTATGCTACTCCAAAAGGTGGCGCAAATAACCAAAAAGTCCATGTACCGAGAACCCCAGCTTGGCCTTCAGTCCTCTGGGGCCCTCCCTCGGGGGAGAAATCTGGTTTGTTCAGTCTGAGGCCTGACTCTGCAGCAGTGCTGGGCCCTCTAGCCCTGGCTGTCTGTCTCTGGCCGGGTCCTCCCCGCCCTCCTGGAGGCCCCACTCCATCTGGGGTGGCCAAGTCCTTACCGGCCAGGGGCTGAGTCAGTTACAGGGCAGCCAGGTGGGATAGGAGGTGTGGGCCCGGGCCAACAGAGGCTGCACGGGGGTCACATAGTAACTGACGGTGGTGGCGGGCACCACCCCGTCAGGGATCACGGGGCAGCGCCAGGCCAGGGCGGCGGCGGCCGCTGGGCCCTGCTCAGCCAGCGCCTGGAGCGCCAGCGCGGCGATGAGGTCCAGCGTCTGGCGGCGCTCGTGGTTCATGAGGCACACGGTGCTCTCGTTGACCACCCGGTGCAGCGTCACCAGGCAGGCATAGCGGCGCGCCGCGTCGGCCCCGCTGAAGTGGGCCTCGAGGTAGCGCTCCAGCGTGCGCCGCTGCTCCGCCAGGTCGGGGAAGTCGATGAAGAAGCGGGAACACATGTAGCGCTGCAGGGCGCCCACGTCGGTGCTGGGCCGCGGCCGGAAGCCCCGCACCAGCAGGTGGCAGTACTTGAGGAGGCCGCCCCCGCGGATCTCTTCGGGGCTGCGCGTGGCGATGACTCGGTGTCGCAGATGGTCCAGGGCCTCGGCGAAGTCCCCGTACAGGCTCTCGCCGGTCACCGACGGGTGGAAGGCCTCCGACATGGGCGTGGGCGAGCACTGGCCGAAGAGCAGCAGGGAGTCCAGGAGGATCTGGAACGAGTCGACGCTGAACTCGAACTGGCGCCTGACCGAGTCCACGAACTTGAGCTCCACGTTCTTGCCGCTCTTGTTGGACAGCGAGATGAGGCTCCAGCGGTCCGTGTCAGTGCACACTTTCACCAGCTTCTGCACGTAAGCCTCCTTGAGAGTCAGCGGCGTGATCTTGGCCCGGCTCACGCCGGCCGGCAGGAAGTCCAGCAGGCAGGCCAGCACCACCTCCTTGGTCAGCTGGAAGGACGCCTCGCTGCGCAGGTCCACGCGGAACACCAGATCCAGGTCCTTGTAGCCCAGGCCGCTCTCGGGGTCCAGCACGTGGCTGGCGGCCGAGCCGTGCAGCCGCACACCGTGCACCTGCAGCCCCTGCTCCTCCAGGCTGCTGCGGACGACCTGCAGGGGGCCGGCGGGAGGAAGAATTGTCAGCGACCCGGCTTCCAGGAGGATCCGCTCTGGGTTTAAACGCAATAACCACAGTGACATCAACCATTGTTGACCACTTACCAGCTGGTTTGCCTTTGGAAAGTAATTTCATTCTCTAAACCTGTATTTCCTCATCTGGAAAGGGGCCCCTTTGGAGGAATGACTCAGAACAGCAATAATGATAACACATAGGTGCATAGAATTTACTAAATGCCAGGTCTTGATCTAGGCACTTTATAATTAGGATATAAACTCACACAATTCTTACAGTAACCCTATGAGGAAGGTACTCTTACTCCCACTCTACAGATGGGGAACTGGAAGCACAGAGGGGCCAAGTACCTTGCCCAAAGTCACACAGCCGGTGAATGCAGAGCTGGGAATTAAACTCAAGAGTTCATGTCTCAACCACTATGCTATTCCACCTTTCTAAAACTGCAAGTAAAGCAGTTTTGTGCCAGGCCTTATGCAAACCGCTCAAATGTGTTGGGAATGTAATTGGCACTTCACATGCATTACTACCCTTACCCTCATAATAATCCTGATTTTTATGTATTATCATCTCAATTTACAGGTGGGGGACCTGAGGCACAGGAAAGTCATGTCCAAAGTCAGAGTAGTCAGGCTGAGACCAGAACCCAGGTCAGTTGAATTCTCAAGTCCATGCACGCTCTTTTGATTATGACACACTCATTTATCTTTACAAGGACCCAGCGAAGCAAATATTAGACTCATTTTTACAGATGAAGAAACTGAGGCTTCTAGTAGTAAAACACTTAAGGTTCAGAGGAGAGGCCATTCAGAAATGGCAGGGCTGGAAGTTAAAACCCAGACTCTTTCTGCTCTTGGGCAGGGGGTGGGTCAAAATCTCAGGAAGCCTTCTGAGCCAAGTAGGAAAGGAAAATGAAGTCGTTCAGTCATGTCCGACTCTTTGCAACCCCATGGACCTACCAGGAACCTACCAGGCTCCTCTGTCTGTGGGATTTTCCCAGGCAAGGGTACTGGAGTGGGTTGCCATTTCTTTCTTCAGGGGATCTTCCCAACCCAGGGATCAAACCCAGGTCTTCCACATCGCAGGCAGATGTTTTACCGTCTGAGCCACCAGGGAAGCGAGCCAAGCGGGAAGAATGTAGCAGACCCCATCCGCTGACATAGGAACATGACAGGGAAACCTGTGTCATCTCGAATCTGTTCCTCTAGCAGAGGCCTAGCACCAGGGAGGGGAGAAGAGAGGAGCTGGGCTCCGACACTGTTTTCTTAGCAGCCCAGCTTCACACACCGAAAGTGACCAGGCAGCATTCCTACCCTGAGGATTCTGCAACCCCGCCTTGCTGCCAAGTCAGCTCCAGGCCGGCTGCTCTGCTGGCCTCCCAGGGAATTACTGCAAAGAATGCACCTAAGTGCTGAGGAGGCAAGCTGCAGTGGGGCAATCTGAGGCGGGCGGCTCCCTCCAAGAAGCTTCCTGGAGGAGGACCCTGACTAGGGGAAGGTATTATTGTGGCCATCAGGAACCTGGGGGGCCGGGCATTGGGCCTTCTCACCAGAACCTATGAGGGATTAGATCTTTAACATCTCCAAGTTATAGATGGGGAAGCTGAGGAGTGAATTACCTACACAGGATCACCCAGGGGTGGTTTAGTCACTAAGTCGTGTCTGACTCTGGTGACCTCATAGACTGTAACCTGTCAAGCACCTCTGTCCTTGGGATTTTCAGGCAAGAATGCTGGAGTGGGTGGCCATCACCCAGAGGTGCCTTCAGATTCAGCTATGGCTGACTTCCAATCCTATCCGCTTTCTACTGCATTACCAATCCAGGGTTTGGAAGGGGCAGAGACCAGAAACTAGGGCTCTAATCTGCTCTCCATTTCAGAGTTTCAAAGTGAGAGCAACCCTCCAGTCACTGAAGCCCAGGGTCAGAGTAGCTAGGGAGCAGGAAGGTGGGGCTGGGGGAAGCCATGGCCAGGCAGATACGGGAGGCTGGAGGTAAGGGGCCAGCCTGTGGGACTACTTTCCCGCACTCTGGCAGCTGTGCCCGTGTAGGCCAAGGGGAGGACTGGGCCACAGACCTTTGTCCCAAGGACTCTGGCAGAGCTGCAGCATTGACCAGCCCCCTCCCCAAGTCCCATTAGAGCTGACTGAGCCTCACTCAGTGCCAGCTCCTACTCCCAGGCTGATGCCCACCCCAGGGCATGGCATCTGGCCTGGTGAGTAGGTAGGAGTACCCTTGTTAAAACTCCTGCGTCAGGCCATGGGGTTGGCTGTGTCAGCCAGCCAGCGGCTGTTGTCTGGTTCCCAGGTGTGACTACAGCCAACTTGGCAGGCAGTCCCCAGATACTGCCACACCCAAGGACTGCAGGGCAGCTTGGAGCCTCCTGAATCAGACTTTCCAGCCATGGACGGGGCAATGGCTGCACCCTCCTTGCTCTTGTGCCAAGGCCCTCTCCCAAACCACTCTGCTCCCAGACTGCTGCTGAGACCTGCAGGGAGATCATAGGTCCTGTCAGCCAGCAGGCTTACAAAACTTGAGTCTGGAGCCACCTAATACAGGCCCTTTGGCTGCAGCTGGAGAGATCAGAGACGAGTTCAATCCTCTGAACCCAGAGAGGGCAGAGGACTTGTTTAGGGACACACAGTCAATAAGTGGCTGAACTTAAGTAGAGTCAGTTCTCCCAGAACTATGTTCCAGGGGGTGGGGTGGGGGTGGGGGCCTCCTACAGGAGAGTAGGTTCCTCTAGCCCAGGTACAAGCAGGAATCGTATCTCTAAATGCCCAGATTACTGCTGGGCAAAGCTTGTTGGGGGGCAGAGAGGGAGAAAGTTTCCAATTCTTGAACCATGGGACAACTCAGCACAGGTGAGAAGCCCAAAGTCAACAAACCAGCATCTCCCACCACATACACACAAACAGGACCCCCTGCCACCACCCGCCCCCCATACACATACACACACACATCCCAATAGCTTGTGAAGCTGCCAGCTACAAATTCCTGACAGAAGATGGACTTTCTTCCCTGTGGAGGCATTTGTACAGGCCACGTAAAGGACCCTTTGGATTCTGGAAGCAGAAGGGGCAATGGAGAGCAGTTCAACCCATCCCCATTGAACAAAAAGGGACACTGGGTTTCCCAGGGGGTACTACTGGTGAAGAACCCACCTGCCAATGCAGGCGATGTTAGAAACGCAGGATGGACCCCTGGGTTGGGAAGATTCCCCAGGAAGAGGGCATGGCAACCCACTCCAGTATTCTTGCTTGGAGAATCCCATGGACAGAGGAGCCTGGTGGGCTACAATGCATAGGGTTCCACAGAGTTGGACTTTGCTAAAGCAACTTCGCACGCACAGGGCCAGCAAAGGGAATTGACAATGGTCCAGGCCCTGAAACTAGATGTCCAGCCTTCCAGTCCAACTCTCTAAGTCGCCACTGTCCTCCTCCCCCCAACAGCCGGCAGTTCCCTGGTCTGTGTATTTCTGACCCTAGTCTAGGAGACATTGTACTTTTATCACATTGTAGAGTCAGCTCCTATTGACCTGCAGTCTTCCCCACCTGGATGGGAGTAGCTGGAAAGCCAGGGGGCTGGGTCTCAGTCACATCTGTGCCCCTGGTGTCCTGAACAGGGCTTGGCACGGAGAACATACCAGTAAAGGCAGTTTGGACCATACTGACAGGGGCAGGGACCTCCCCTTAGGGCACCCCAAGTCCCTGCAGAGAAGAACTCCCACACTGGGCTCATGCCTGGGATAATAGTCCTGGGGATATAGCATTTGGGGCCCCAAGTTTGACCTGACTGTCAAGGAGGAGAAAAACCTCAACTGGTTCCTAATTGCCCCATAACAGCGGGGCAGCCCAGGAATGCCTCGCCACTGATGACTCAACCCTAGGGAATCTGCCCCCACCCCCTCCCATTCCTTGAGAGGGAGGGAGAGGTAATCCCACAACAAGCAACCCTCCCCCTCTGTGGAAGCTAAGACAGAAGAGCCAGGGATGGGGGGTGGTCTGCTTTACCTGGCTTGCATGTCTACTTCCCCATCTGCTGCCAGGAATATGCAGGAATTGCAGCTAGATTTTCTGGTTTCTTCTAACTGCTAAGACCTACAAATTGAATCTTGGGAACTTGGGAAGTCTTGGGGAAAAATGGGAAAGCCTTGAACTTGTAGTAACCAGCTCCTGGGAAGACCAAAGATTCTCTGGGTTTGCTTTTCACCTCTAGGAAATCTTAGGGAGCTCACGGCCCTTCTTGGGGCCTCAGCTTCCCCAGCTATAAAATAGGTACAGTAATTACCATATTATGGTATTTCAGAGCATGACAGTGCCTGGGCTATATAGGTGAAAGAGCAATTTTAGGGTTGTTGAGGGCCAGGTAAAGGGAAGAGGGAGTCTGTGGAACAGGAAAGGAGTTGCCAGAATTCTCTTCCCCTCAGGAGAGAGATGGGGCTTGGGGCCAGAGACTCAACCCTCATTTCCAATCTTGGGAAAGGAAAGAAACAGCTAAACTGGACACCTGATGTCCCCCCACCCCACCCCGCACACAGGCATCAGGTGCCTCATGCTTAATCTCTTCCTGCCACACAACCCCAGTTGAGAGGGAGTCCTAGCTGGAATTTCTCAGCTTTCCGGAGGGGGCTCTTGAGCCGTGGGCTGTGGGAGCAGAGGACAGAGAGAATCTGCTCCTAAATCTCAAGAGAGGGAAAGGGTTGGGCATGAGACCTGGGGATGACGGTTTGGAGATGAAAAGAACTATCTCGGGTTCAAGCGTGCAAAACTACCCAAGCTACCCACCCAGGGCTGCCTGGCAACTCCTGTCCTTGCAGGCGGGGCTGTTCTTCCTCCCAGGCCAGGTCCCTCCCCACTTCCCGCCCCCTCCAGCCAGGACCTAGGTAAACGGTCCGAGGGCCATCGGGGCTCCTCAAGGGGCGGGGGACAGGAAAGTCAAGTGGGGAAAAAAGATTATGAGATGCGGGGGTAGTAGGATGTGGACTCCCATCAAGGTTGCGCGATTTTGTTACAGCTCTTGTCCTTCCCCGAGCCTTGTTTTCCTAGCTGTCCAACAAATCGAACAGACTCCGGGAACCTTGCAGCCACGAGAGCCTCAGGATGGAGACTTCCTATCCACCGCCCAGTGCCTCTCACCTGCACGATCTGCCGGGGCTGCACGCTTAGCGTGGGGAAGTTGCCGCGCCCGTGAATGGGAATCGGCTCGCTCAGGAGCGCATCCAGCCGCTTCACCTGCGGCCAGCTCAACCCGCTCAGGTGCTGTCCGAGGGAGGCCGATGAGGCCTCCGGGTCGGGGCCGCCGCCTGCCGGGGCGGCCTTAGCCACCGCCGCGGCCGCAGCCGTCCCCACCTGTGCAGCCGCCCGGTCCCGGCTCTCCGTTTCGCTCTCCGACGGCATCATTAGCCCGGCCCCGGGGCCCCGACGGCAGAAACCGGGGGGCGATTAAGGGGAGGAGGGCCGGGAGAGCGGCTGGGCCCCGACCAACGCGGAGGACGCAGGGACCGGACAGCAGCGACGGCGAGGCAAACCCAGAGCACACCTCCGACGGCGACGACCAACCGACCCTAAAGCTTGTCGCCCGGGGCCCCGCGGACTCTTATAGGCCGCGGGCGACACACCCATTGGTCCGAGCAGCTGTCACCCAGCGGGAACCGCCCCGCCTCTCGACGCGCCTGCCATTGGTCAGCAAAGCTTTGCACGTGAGTCACTGGTCGCCAGGAGGATTCCGATTGGTTGGATGGCACACCCCTGCCCGTCCTCCTGCTCCGGCTTAATTCCCTCCTTTGGTCCTTAAAGAACTTCTGTTCTCGGTGATTGGCTCGGGCCGAAGGCAAGTCCTGGATTTAAAGGGACTGCGCCCTCCAGGGGCAGACGAGAAGGAAGTGACCTGTGAAGTTTGTAGCGAAATTGGACCACTAAGCTCTTTTTTTTTTTTTTTTTTTTTGCACTGGAAGGAATTTAGAAATCACTGGGCCTGGTCCTAGTCATCCACTATTTTCAGAAGCTCAGAGAGACTGCGCCAATTGTTCGACTTCACACCGTGCTCCTCCTGCTCTCAGGCAATCTTCCAGAGTTGAGAAAAGGTGACGAACTTGTATACCGAGGTAGATACTTTGTAATGTACTCTCCTGAGCACACCTCTACCTGGCTAGCGTTAATGTTTTGGTTTGTGGGCCTGCTCAGTCGCTTCAGTCGTATCCGACTCTGAGACTCTATGGGCTGTAGTCCAGGCTCCTGTGTACATGTGACTCTCCAAGCAGGATATTCAATGGAGTGGGTTTCCATGCCCTCCGCCAGGGGATCTTCCCGACCCAGGGATCGAACCTGTGTCTCCCGGGTCTCCTGATTTGTAGGCGGATTCTTTACCCACTGAGCCACCTGGGAAGCCCCATGTTTTGGTTTAGGGATGAGGAAACCTGCTCAGAGAAGGGGCTTGACTGTCTCAAGGTCACACAGCAAGTGAGACAGGCCCTGGTGTTGAACCTGCACTAGAGAGTCTGCAGGCACTTGCTCTTTCCACTACACTTGAGCAGACTCAGGGCCTTCACAGGGCTGGAGGTTGGAGGGAAGCCTGAGCTGGAGTGTTGGTCTTCTGGCAGCAGCTTCCTGGGCAGCAGGTGGAAGTCCTTCCTGCCAGCCTCTTAGCTTCTCAGGTCCTGGTGCCTTGGGCAAGTCCCTAAATCTAAGTCGGTTTCCTCATCTACTCCAGAGAAGGGGCTCAATAAATATATATATTCTTAATTTGGTTTGGTTATTTATAGTTGGCAAAACATATTCATGTGTTCTATTGAAATAATACATTTACATGTTTTTCTCTCCCACTTTACAGAGCCTAGTGGGATGAGGCTTATTGTTATTATGTTTAATCTTTTCTTATTTTAAATATAGGTGCTGGCGGCAAAATTCTAGAAATTGAGTCTGATTCATCTCTGCAATATTCTCTCTTTTCAAAAAATATTTATCTATTTGGTTGTGGCATGTGGAATCTTTAGTTGCAACATATAGGATCTATTTGATCAACCAGAGATTGAGCCCAGGCCTTCTGCATTGGGAGTGCAGAATCTTAGCCACTGGATCACCAGGGAAGTCCCTGCAGTATTCTCTTTTAAATTAAACATCATTTTTCTTAACAATTAAATATAATTCTCCTAACACCCCCATTCTGTAATGTAGGCTGGGCAAGAGCAATGTGTCCAATGTACAGAGAAACCAAGACCTAGAAATAGTAAACTACATTCCAAGGTCACCAGATTACCTCAGACAGACCTAGGACTAGATCCCAGGAACCTGACACAGACTAGAGCAGCTGTTTCCTCTATCTGGAGGCCTGCGCAAGCAAGATCCCGCCCTTGACCCTTCTCTCCATCTTGTCTGGGGTCAGGGTGGGAATCTGCTATTTGCTCCACTCATTGGCTTTGTGACTTGGGGCAAGCCTCAAGCATGCACTGTCCTCAGCTCAGTTGCTTGCTATTTTGTTTTACCTTCTCTTGAAAGATAAGAAATAGATAAAAAAAAATCCTTCAGCTGAACCCAGAGTCTCCAAACCCTTGACCTATCCCTTCCATGTCCCAGCAGAGGGAGGAAAAGAAGGGAAAGTAACATTTACTGGGTAACCTACTAGGCACAAATATTTTATACACATGACATCTAATTCCTAAAACTACATCTCAAGATGTGGCATCATTATCCTCAACTTAGAGATGAAGTACCTAAGATTTAGAAAGGTCAAGTGACATGCCTAAGGTCATACAACTACTAATGGGCATTGTGAGACTTGAATCCAGGTCTCCTGATTCCAAAGTCCTCTTGCTCAACTGCTCTTCTTAGAAGAGTTGGCAGAGATCACAGTCATGCTTGGCACAGCCCTGGTACCACCCTCAGGATCCATTCATCCACTTATTTATTCATTCATCAACCAACACTGACATATTAAGCACCTACTGTGTACCAGGTGTTGAGTTAGGCCCTGGGGTATGATAGCAAGATCCCTGCCCTTCTCAAACTGTCATTCTAGTGTAGTAAGACCATAGTCCAGTAAGTAAATAAATAAGACATTTCTAATAGTGTTAGGGAGAAAATAGAACAGGGCAATGGGAGGGAGAGCAACCATATGTGTGAGTATGAAAAAGTTTTCAAGAGAGGGAAGAGAACCAGAGAGATTCATATACATTGTTAGATGGTGCAGTTGTGGAAAGCCTCCCAAAGGAAGTGATATTTCCATTGTGTCTACTGAATCCACTTCGGCCCAGTCTCCCCCTGCTTGTCCCTGGACAGCTAAGGCAACAGAGATGGTGCCAAGTCGCATATTCCTAGAACTCTGAAGGCTTGAGCTGACAGGCTCTTTGATAATCATTTTGTTTACTCTCTTCCCACTTTGTAGATGTGGACACTGGGGTCCAGAAAGCAGAAAGGATTTGCCCCAAGGAGACTGGCAAGGGCTGAAACTACTCACAATTGGGTCTTGTGAGAGTGGGCTGGTGCTGCACCCACTCCATACCCTGGAATTAAGATCTCTAAAGAAGGAAAGTTAAGAGGTCTCTTTTCCTCTCCCCTTCTTTCTAGGAGCGCTAGGAGGAGCAATTGGCAAATTCAGGGGCTATGAGTCACCCTTTTGTTGACACTTCTATTTCCAAAGCTAATTAGTCTAATGTTTGACCAATCACAGGACCCCAACGTCAGTGCTGGGGTGGGGGTGTGACTTGGGGATGTAGGAAGAGGAGAGAGAAGAGAGAGAGCAGGGGTAATTTCATAGGGTTTCATTTTCACCAAGGTCAACTTTTAATTGTTCCAGTGAATGGAGGGGAATGATGGCTAAAGTACATCCTGAAGAGTTCAACTGTCTTTCAAATTTTATATATAAGCCTTTCCCCCCTCGTACACATTTCCTATCTTAATCCAGACTTCAACTGATTTCAAAAGGGAACTTACTCTGTATGATAATTGAGTCACAGTGACACATGTTAAGTCACTTTTCCTATCTGGGCCTCAGTTTCCTATTCTGTAAAAAGGAAGAGAAATGGGAGTCAGGCTCTTCCAGTCACACCTTCTATGGTCTGAGATGGTGGGAAAGGAGAAGGGGTCCCGGGAGAGTCTTGGGCCCTACATTGGCCCCTCCTCAGCTCTGAGACCCAAGACAGGAACATCCTGGCATCCGCCCCCATTACAGAGCACCCTGTGCCTGAAACCACACCAGGCACTTTCTGCACAGCTCATTCAATTTTCAGAACATAATCTTTTGACTTAGGAATGATCTCTTGCTTTGCATGAGAGAAAACTGAGGCTCAGAGAAGCTGATTAACTTGAGTACGACCCCCATGAGAGGGGGTGGGCAAGAGGGGCTTCATACTCAGGTTTGGCTGAATCCCAAGCCCATGCGCTACCCAGGGCCCTGCGTCTGAGGATGACTTGGTTTGTTCAGTGACACATAGATGACCCTCCCCTATGGAGAACACCCGTTCCCTCCTCCCGTGGTTCTTGTCCTCCACCCTGCCTCAGCCCCTCATGGCCAAGATAATTTCCCAGACCTTGTTATTACTCATAATTGTGCCCCTACCCTGTGTAATTTAATTATCAAGTGTTCCATCCTCCTGACACCGCCTCCTGTCTTTTCTGCTCACTCCCTCCGGAACCCCGACTCCATCGCTTCCAGACCCACGAGGACCTTCAGTTCATTGATCTTCCCACCTTTTCCCCTACTGCTCCTCGCCTCCCTCATGTCCTGACTTTCCTCCTTCACCAGCTTAGATTCCATGGACCATCATTATAATGACTTCCTTGCATACGCCCTCAACCCCCTTGCTCCTTTTGTATTAAATTGCACTCACCTGGCAAAACCACACCCTGGTTAATCCAAAACCACAGCCCTGCACTTGCACCCACACAGTCGACAGAAGTTGGAGAAAGACACACAGCCGTGATGATTGGTTTCACTTTAATGTCACCCCCACCCTCCTCCGGGGGCCCCTTAGCACTGTCTTGATATCCTACCCTATGACCCAGTCTGGTCACTCTGTCGCAGTCCTATAGACAATTTCTTTTCTTTTCTTTCTTTTTTTTTTTTTAAAGCAGAATTATTTATTTGGTTGCACTGGTCTTAGTTGTGGTGGGTGGGCTTCAGTAGTTGCAGCACGTGGCCTTAGTTTGCCCTGATCTTAGTTCCCTGACCAAGGCTTGAACCGGTATCCCCTGCACTGCAAAGTGGATTCTTAACCACTGGACCATCAGGCAAGTCCTCCTATAAACAATGTCTTACTTCTCCTCAGTCCCTGATAGCTCTTCCCCCCAGTCCTCCCTCAGCTCTTGACCTTGCTTCCTAGGTCACTGAGAAAATAGAAGTAATCAATGGACAGTTTCCACAAACTCTCAACACCCCTTCTACCCAGTCCCTGAGTCTGCGCTGCATTTTGCCCCTCCCTCCTGCTATTTTGGATGAACCCCAGTTGCCCCTCTCTGTGCTTCCCCTCCACTCACACACCGGATTCCCTGCCTTTCACCCACTCAAGGACTTCACTTGGGCCATTTCCCCCTCTCCTGGATCAGTCCAATCAGCACTGAAATATAACTTCTTGCATCTCAGAAAAAAAACATAACAAAACCATGAAGTCTCATGTCTCATGTCTGCCTCCTCTCTACCCCATTTCTCTATACAGATCTTCCTTGACTTACGAGGGGGTTACATTCCATAAACCCACAGTGTCTGGAAAATATCCAAAGTTGAAAATGCGTTTAATACATGTAACCTACTAAACATCATAGCTCAGCCTAGCCTACCTTAAATGTGCTCAGAACACTAGCATTAGCCTGCAGTTAGGCAAAAGCAACTAATACAAAGCCTATTTAATAATTGAATATCTCATGTAATTGTTTAAAAAATTTTTTTGGCTGCTCTGAGCACAGTATGTAGAATCTTAGTTTTCCAATCAAGGCTCAAACCCATACCCCTGCACTGGAGGTCCAGAGTCTTAACCACTGCACTGCTAGGGAAGTCCCCTATCTCGTGTAATTTATTGAATCCTGTGCTTAAAGTGAAAGAATGGTTTAAGTGTATTGGTTGTTTCCCCTCAATGTGATGTGATAGTGTGATTCACTGGGGGCTGCAGCTTGTTGCCACTTAAGATGCATCATGAGAGAGTACTGTACTGAATATCACTAGCCTGGGAGAAGATCAAAACTCACAGTACATTTCCTACTGAGTGAGTATTGCTTTTGTACCATCGAAAAGTTGAAAAGGTGGCTCAGAGGGTAAACCGTCTGCCTGCAATGTGGGAGACCTGGGTTCAATCCCTGGGTCAGGAAGATCCCCTGGAGAAGGAAAAGGCAACCCACTTCAGTACTCTTGCCTGGAAAATCCTATGGACGAAGAAGCCTGGTAGTCTACAGTCCATGGGGTCGCAGAGAGTCGGACACAACTGATCGACTTCACTTTCACTTTCAAAGTTGAAAACTTGTAAGTTGAACTATTGTAAGTCGAACCATTATAAATTGAACCACTGTAAGTAGAGCACCATTTATATAGTAAAAGTCCTTGAAAATGTTCACACTTGCTGCCATCACTGGTTCTGTTCTCTTCTGAACACACTTCAGTCAGGCTCTTGTTCCCACCACTAGACCAAAACTGCTTTTGTCGAGGTCACCTCTCACCTTCACATTGGTAAGTCCAATCATCAATTTTTTTCGAAAATAGCTTTATCGAGATATAATTCACCCAACATATTCTTCTCACATATGAAGACTAGGCACTCGGGCTCAGTAGTTGTGCTGCATGGGTTTTGTTGCTCTGCGGCTTGTGGAATCTTCCGGGACCAGGTGTTGAACCTGTGTCCCTTGCTTTGATAGGCAGATTCTTAACCACTTGGACCACCTGGGAAGTCCGGTCAATTCTTAATCCTCATATTTTCCTATATCTATAAATTGCATGGGACACAGCTGGCCATTCCCTCCTCTTTGAAATACTTTCTTCACTTGGCTTTTAAGAGATCTTACTATCCTGATTTTTCTGATTCACTGACTACTGTTTTGTGGTTTCCTCCTCATCCCCTCCACCATTAAACAGTGAAGTACCCAGGACTCATTCCCTGGTCCTCTTAGCTTTTCTGTCTACACTCACTCCCTTGATGATCTCATTCAGTTTCATGCTTTAAATACCATCTCTCCGCTGGTAGGTCCCGGCTTTATACATTCCAGCCCAGAGCTCTCTTTTGACCTCTATATACTCATTTGTTTAATTTTACACAACATCTCTCCATGTCTCTTTATGTTCCTCAAATTTTGCACGTCAAAAACTGAATTCTTGAACTGAATTGCTCCTCCCACAGCAAATGGCAACTTCCAGTTCTTGGGCTGAACATCTGAAACCATTTCGTATTCTTTTTTTTCCTCTCCCATCCCACATCAAATGTGTCTGCAAGTCCTGTGGGCTCTACCTTCAAAATAAGGGTCAGACTCTGACCCCATCTCGCCCCTCACCCAGCTTGCTGCCAGCTCCGTGGCCATTGCCCCCGCTCCTGGATTATTGGAGCCTCCCGACCAGCCCCTTCTTTTATTGCACTTGTTGCTGAGAGTGTGGTTTCAACGCAGCAGCCAGAGTGATCTTTTTCAAACATAAGTCAGATCATGTGTATTAATGCCTCCATCTCAGTTTGAGTAAAAGCCAGAGTCCTTCCACTCCGCACAAGGCTCCATGGAACACCCCACCCCCATCTCCTCCCCCTCTGCCCTCCATCATCTGTTGCGGGTACACTGATCTTCTCGAAGCCAGAGCTCTCCCACCTCAGAGCCTTTGTAATTGCTTTCATCTGCCCGACACATTTATTCTTTCTTCTTCCCAGTTCTTCCAGGTCTTTTTCTCGGTGAGGCCTCTCTAACTATCCAGTTAGAATGGCAACCTTGGGATTTCCCTGGTGGTCCAGTGGTTAATAATCTGCCTGCCAATGCAGGGGACATGGGGTTCAATCCTTGGTTGAGAAGATCCCACTGCGATGAGAAGTTCCTGCACTGCAACTAGAGAGTAGCCCCCACATGCCACACAGAGAAGGCCCAGGTGCAGCAATGAAGGCCCAGTGCAGCCAAAAATAAATCTTTTTCAAAACCTAAAAAATAATAAATGGCAACCTCCCCTCCCCACCCTCTCCTCTGCTTTATTGTTTCCATAGCACCCGGCACCATCTACACATCATGCTGTGTGTTTACCTGTCTATATGTTGCCTCTTTGTTGGAACAGAATCGACAGGAGGGCAGAGAGTTTGTTTTCTGGGTATCCCAACTCCTGGAGTCTATAAAGATTCATGAGACAAGTGAGGGATGCTGGAGGGAAGAGCACTCTTCTAGAACCAGGGCGTGGTGCAGTGTGGCTTCAGGCAGATCTCTGAGGTGGGCCTGTGAATGGAGTCCTCCTCAAGGTCATGGAAAATCGGTTTCTGTTTTCCAGCCAAGGAAGCCCGGTGTCGGAGAAGCCAAAAGCTTGAGTTCCTGTTCCAGCGTGGCCTCTTATTGGCTGTGTACCCTGGGCACAAACCACTCCCTTTCGCTGAGCCTCAGTTTTCTCATCTGCTCAGTTCAGTCCAGTTCAGTTGCTCAGTCATGTCTGACTCTTTGCAACCCCGTGGATTGCAGCATGCCAGGCCTCCCTGTCTATCACCAGCTTGCTCAAACTCATATTCATTGAGTCGGTGATGCCATCCAACCATCTCATCCTCTGTCGTCCCCTTCTCTTCCTGCCTTCAACCTTTCCCAGCATCAGGGTCTTTTCAAATGAGTCCATTCTTCGTATAAGGTGGCGAAAGGATTGGAGTTTCAGCTTCAGCATCAGTCCTTCCAATGAATATTCAGGACTGATTTCCTTTAGGATGGACTGGTTGGATCTCCTTGCAGTCCAAGGGAGTCTCCAGAGTCTTCTCCAACACCATAGTTCAAAAGCATCAGTTCTTCGGTGCTTAGCTTTCTTTATACTACAACTCTTACATCCATACGTGTCTACTGGAAAAACCATAGCTTTGCTGCTGCTGCTGCTGCTAAGTCGCTTCAGTCGTGTCCGACTCTGTGCAACCCCATAGACGGTAGGCCACCAGGCTCCCCCATCCCTGGGATTCTCCAGGCAAAAACACTGGAGTGGGTTGCCATTTCCTTCTCCAATGCATGAAAGTGAAGTCGCTCAGTTGTGTCTGACTCGTAGCAACTCCATGGACTGCAGCCCACCAGACTCCTCCGTCCATGGGATTTTCCAGGCAAGAGTACTGGAGTGGGTTGCCATTGCCTTCTCTGTAGCTTTGACTAGACAGACATTTTTTCATCAAGGTAATGCCTCCGCTTTTTAATATTCTGCCTAGGTTGGCCATAGCTTTTCTTCTAAGGAGTAAGCGTCTTTTAATTTCATGGCTGCACTCACCATCTGCAATGATTTTGGAGCCCAAGAAAATAAAGTCTCTCACTGTTTCCATTGTTTCCCCATCTATTTGCCATGAAGTGATGGGACCAGAAGTCCCATCAGAATACATGAAGTGAGTAATACCTCATCTGCTCAATGGGGTATTATTACCAGGTCTGGACTGGCATAAAAGATCCAGTGCAGGAGGGATCCTGGCTTGTATCCAGCACTCAGTGCATGCTCCCTCTCTGCAGAAACAGTTCTAATTTGGAGCAAGGTTCAGACAGGTGTGGGTTTTTTGGAAGTGGGGGTAGGGAGGAAGGCGGAAGAGAGAGTGAAACCACAGAGGCAGAGGAGGCTCTGGGAGAAAAAGAGGAGCCTGAGGGCTGGACCCTGAAGGATCGGGATACACACCAGAAGATAACTGTGATCAGGGCGCTCTCAGGCCTCACATCCCTCAGGTACCAGGCAGCTCACAAAGACCCTCCTTGTCCCCAAGCTCATCTGAGCCTGTGCAGCCCCTTGGGGAGGCAGGCAGACATGACTGATGATTGTGTTTAGTCGCTTCATTTGCGTCTGACTCTTGAGACCCATGGACTGTAGCCTACCAGGCTCCTCTGTCCATGGGATTCTCCAGGCAAGAATACTGTAGTGAGTTACCATTTCCTACTCCAGGGGATCTTCCCAACTGAGGGACCAAACCCATGTCTCTTTACCACTAGTGCTACCTGGGAATCCCTGACTGATGACTGTTTATGCCCATTTCATGGGTGAGGAAACTGAGGTTCGAGAGGCAGCAATGTACAGCTGTCTCATCTCCCCCACTAGAAGTTAAGGTCCTCAGGTTCAAGGGCTGCCTACTCCCATTTCTGTCTCCTCAGGGCTGACACTGCAGACTAAAAATAGGAGTGGGTATTCATCCGTGGGTTTCCAGCCCCAGCAGATCCCACACCCTCTTTTATAATAAGTTTCTGGCAATATTGCGCTTCCCTGGTGGCTCAGACGGTAAAGAATCCTCCTGCAATGCCGGAGACCTGGATTTGATTTGTAGGTTGAGAAGATCCCGTGGACAAGGGACTGACTATCCACTCCAGTACTCTGGCCTGGAGAAGTCCATGGACAGAGGAACCTGGCAGGCTACAGTCTATGGGGTCGCAGAGTCAGACACAACTGAGTGACTTTCACTTCTGGCAATATTGCTTTCCTGTAATGGGATGAAATTCACAGATAAAATATCCTATTCACATACTCCTATTTTTGTTAAAAAAAAATAAAAATCAAGATTGTGCCCTAACTGAAACATAAAGAAGAAATGAAGTTCATGGTTTTTTTTTTCCCCTCATGATTTAATTATTAGTTGCTATATAATTGACATAAAACATTGAAGTTTCAGATGTATAACTTAATTTTATATTTGTATACACTGAAATGATTCCCACAATGTCTAGCTAACATCTAGTTACATTTTTTTTCTTGTGTTGAGAATTTGTAAGATCCACTCTCAGCGACTTTTGAATTACCATACAGCATTATTTTTAGCCACCATGCAGTACACCCATGAGTTATTCATTGTACTAACTGGAAATGTGTAGACATTTATTTATTTGCCTTGTAAATACACAGGCCGGCTGACACTTGCAAAACAGGGCTTCTCAAAAGGAAATGTGCATAGGAGTTACCCGAAGATCTTGTTAAAGTGCAGATTCTGAACAGCAGGTCTGGGGACGGACCTGAGAACCTGCAGCTCTAACCAGCTCCTGGGTGCTGCCCAGCTGCTGCTCCGGGCGCGCTGGCGGGAGAAGAAATGTCTTCTGTTCCCTGGATCCGCGCATTGCACCCGCCTTCCCAGCGAGGCCTCCGCCCAGAGCCGCCCCTTCCCCAGTCCCGAGCGAGGTGCAGTCCCGTCGAGACGGCCCGGAACAAACGCTACCCAGGTAAGCGCCCGCCCTGCCGCCAAGCCTCATTCCTGGCACCCACGTGGCTGGATGCCCGCTGCCGAGACAGCAGTTCCCACGGGAGGAGCCCGCCGGGGGGTTCTGGCCGCTGGGGAGGGCGGGGCGGCCCGGGAATTGACGTCTGAAGGGGCGGGGTCTTTGACTCCCACGTCCAGTCGGCCCCACCCTATATCCTGACGGAGCTCGCAGCTTGGCCTAGTAAATTCCAGGGCACTGTCTTCTTGCCGGAGCGCCCTCCCATCCCTCTGTCTCCCACTCCTCCCTCCTTCCTTTGCCCTCGGTCTGGCTTAGGCCTCCGTCGTGGGGAGCCCAGATGAATCCAGAGGTTCCCTCTCCTGAGAAACTCTCAGTCTGGAGGCCAGCAAACAGGCAAACCGACACCTTTCACCTTTAAGCGGGTGTTCTGTCAAAGGAGGTATGTGGGAGGGAACTCATTGCCAACCTTGTGGGTGCCAATCAGGGAAGGTTTCTTGGAGGAGGCAGGAGCTCAGCAGGGCGTGATGACTACCGAGGGATCCCTTAGACAGCCCTCTCTCCCAGAGT
Organism: Ovis aries; assembly: GCF_016772045.2. Classification (NCBI taxonomy): domain Eukaryota; kingdom Metazoa; phylum Chordata; class Mammalia; order Artiodactyla; family Bovidae; genus Ovis; species Ovis aries. The sequence goes on along the minus strand of NC_056055.1, from coordinate 239,929,108 downwards.
CCCCACCTGGCCAGGGTGCTGACTTGGGGCACCAGCTGGGGCGTTGCTGCTGTAAGGATTCCAGAGGACCCCATTTTAGGGGTCGGGGTAGAGCAGAGAGGCCTGGGTTTGAGGCCCAGGTTTGCTGCTGACATACTGTGAGCCTCCTGGAGCAAGCCCTTTTCCTGTCTGGGCCACTATAAAGGGACAGGACCTGAGGATCCCCCAAGGCCAGTCTGGCTCCGAACCCTGCAATCCCTTCGTGGCCAGTGAGGAAAATTTGTCATCTCTAAGGTGGGGAGGCGGGGAGTCCAGGCAGCTGGCTTATGCAGGGCTGGAGCCAGCTTTGGGCGGTGGAGTGGGTTCCGGAGAGACTGAGGAGGTCTCCCACCCGAGAGCTTGGCCAGACCAATCCACTTTCTGGGCTCTGCTGGAAGGCCAAGCATTAACCCATGACAACAGGAATGCCAAATGCCCCTCCCTCCCAGGACAACTGCACCACACCCTAAAAGCACTTTTTTTTTTATTTTTTGTGTGTGTGTGTGTCTCCTGTATCTTTCTTTTTTTTTTAATTTTAGTTTTTATTTTTAAATTTTAAAATCTTTAATTCTTACATGCATTCCCAAACATGAACCCCCCTCCCACCTCCCTCCCCATAACATCTTTCTGGGTCATCCCCATGCACCAGCCCCAAGCATGCTGCATCCTGCGTCAGACATAGACTGGCGATTCAATTCACATGATAGTATACATGTTAGAATGTCATTCTCCCAAATCATCCCACCCTCTCCCTCTCCCTCTGGAGTCCAAAAGTCCGTTATACACATCTGTGTCTCTTTCCTGTCTTGCATACAGGGTCGTCATTGCCATCTTCCTAAATTCCATATATATGTGTTAGTATACTGTATTGGTGTTTTTCTTTCTGGCTTACTTCACTCTGTATAATCGGCTCCAGTTTCATCCATCTCATCAGAACTGATTCAAATGAATTCTTTTTAACTGCTGAGTAATACTCCATTGTGTATATGTACCACAGCTTTCTTATCCATTCATCTGCTGATGGACATCTAGGTTGTTTCCATGTCCTGGCTATTATAAACAGTGCTGCGATGAACATTGGGGTACATGTGTCTCTTTCAATTCTGGTTTCTCGGTGTGTATGCCCAGCAGTGGGATTGCTGGGTCATAAGGTAGTTCTATTTGCAATTTTTAAGGAATCTCCACACTGTTCTCCATAGTGGCTGTACTAGTTTGCATTCCCACCAACAGTGTAGGAGGGTTCCCTTTTCTCCACACCCTCTCCAGCATTTATTGCTTGCAGATTTTTGGATCGCAGCCATTCTGACTGGTGTGAAGTGGTACCTCATTGTGGTTTTGATTTGCATTTCTCTAATAATGAGTGATGTTGAGCATCTTTTCATGTGTTTGTTAGCCATCCGTATGTCTTCTTTGGAGAAATGTCTATTTAGTTCTTTGGCCCATTTTTTGATTGGGTCGTTTATTTTTCTGGAATTGAGCTGCAGAAGTTGCTTGTATATTTTTGAGATTAGTTGTTTGTCAGTTGCTTCATTTGCTATTATTTTCTCCCATTCAGAAGGCTGTCTTTTCACCTTGCTTATATTTTCCTTTGTTGTGCAGAAGCTTTTAATTTTAATTAGATCCCATTTGTTTATTTTTGCTTGTATTTCCAGAATTCTGGGAGGTGGATCATAGAGGATCCTGCTGTGATTTATGTCTGAGTGTTTTGCCTATGTTCTCCTCTAGGAGTTTTATAGTTTCTGATCTTACATTTAGATCTTTAATCCATTTTGAGTTTATTTTTGTGTACGGTGTTAGAAAGTGATCTAGTTTCATTCTTTTACAAGTGGTTGACCAGTTTTCCCAGCACCACTTGTTAAAGAGGTTGTCTTTACTCCATTGTATATTCTTGCCTCCTTTGTCAAAGATAAGGTGTCCATATGTGTGTGGATTTATCTCTGGGCTTTCTATTTTGTTCCATTGATCTATATGTCTGTCTTTGTGCCAGTACCATACTGTCTTGATGACTGTGGCTTTGTAGTAGAGCCTGAAGTCAGGCAAGTTGATTCCTCCAGTTCCATTCTTCTTTCTCAAGATTGCTTTGGCTATTCGAGGTTTTTTGTATTTCCATACAAATCTTGAAATTATTTGTTCTAGTTCTGTGAAAATGTGGCTGGTAGCTTGATAGGGATTGCATTGAATTTGTAAATTGTAAAAGCACTTTTTTTAAAAAAAATATATTTTTTAATGTGACACACTGCTTTATTTATGCATTTTTGGCTGTGCTAGATCTTGCTTGCTGCACAGGTGCTTTCTCTAGTTGCAGAGTAGGGGCTACCCTCATGTTGCTGTGTGCGGACTTCTGTTGTGGAGCACAGGCTCTAGGCACGTGGGTTCAGTAGTTGCAGCCTTTGGGCTCAGTAGTTGTGGCGCACGGGCTCAGTGGCTCCTCAGCGTATGGAATCTTCTCGGACCAGGCATCAAACCCACGTTCCTTGTATTGGCAGGTGGATTCTTATCCGCTGAGTCACCAGGGAGGTCCCAAAGCAATTTTCTTCCTTTCTTCCATCTCGTTTGATCCTCAGAAACTTGGTGTTACTGCCATTTGACAGATGAGAAAACTGAGGTCCAGAGAAGCCAAGTCATTAGTGCAAGGAATCAGAACAACTAAGAAGATATCCCAGGACTTGAACCCAGTAACCCATCCGTGTTTTAGGAAAAGTTTCCTGGATCTCTTGGGTCTGAATTGTCCAGGAAGTACAACCCTTCCAACCCTTGAACATGGGGCCCTAAATTCCCATCAAGATCCTTGGCTTTTTTTTTTTTTAATTTATGTTTATTTATTTGGCTGCAATGGGTCTTAGTTGCAGCACGTGAAACCTTTTAGTTGTGGCACATGCGATTTAGTTCTCTGGCCAGGGATCGAACCCGGGGTTCCTGCATTGGGAGCGCAGTCTTAGCCGCTGGACTTCCAGGGCAGTCCCAAGATCCTTGGCTATTAGAGCTGGAAAGCTGAAGCTGTCACTCTACAGATGGGGAAACTGAGGCTGTAGAGAGGAATGATCTTGCCCAATCACCAGATAAGGCCCTGGCCTCCACCTCTAGGGTCTCAGATGAAGTTCCTGGGGCTTTTACAGCTCCCTGTCCTGCTGGTGACTTGGAGACCTCTGTTTGTGGACAGTGGGGATGGAGCGTTTAGGGCAAGAAAACTCCAAGTCACAGAGAGAGCCTGACAGGAATGGGGAAGGGTTAGGTCTATGGCAGCCCACTCCAGTACTCTTGCCTGGAAAATTCCATGGACAGAGGAGCCTGGTAGGCTACAGTCCATGGGGTCGCAAAGAGTCAGACATGACTAAGCAACTTCACTTTCTTTCTTTAGGTCTTAGAAAATATGTTTTGCCTTTAGGCTTTGTTTCCGAAGTTGAAGGTGTGTCACTAAAACAAGGAGGAGATGGTGATGGGTTTTATTTGGTTTTGTTTCACACTGTTTGCTTCCTAGGCAGGATCTTAAGCCTTGTCTGCAGAGGTGGACGGTGCTGAGCCAACCCCTGGCCAGGCTTGCTCCCCTCTGGGCTCAAGGGCTGGGCTTTGACATGATTTTAGGGCTGAGCCTATGTCAGGCACAGATAGAGGTGGGAGATGTGTGGCCCCATCATAGCCCAACCCAGAACCAGGGTGGGGTGCTATCTGTGCCTGGGTGGAGATCTTTGTCACCGGGCTCAGGTCCAGTTTATGACCAAGGTCAGGGCTCATCTTGGGATCAGGGAGTAGGGAGAAGCAGCCTCTTGGTCCCTCCCAGGACAGACCCAGCCCAAGAGGTTGAGTCAGACAGTCCGGTTCGGAATCCACAGGCTTCCTTTAGGCTCCTGGGCTGGAGCAGAGGCTCTGGTGATGCCCAGGCTCTCGGTAACCATCAGGTGTGTCTTGAGGGGAGGGGGACTTCCCCTCACCTCCACCTCCACCCAATATCCTCCCACCAGACGACCTGAGCACCAGAACTCTGGACCCTCCTTGCACTGGTTGTGCTCCAGCCTCTGGAGTTTACAGAGGCAAGTGGTGTAGGTCAAGGCCTCTGTCCTCAGGGTTTGCTGGGCAACTGACTACCCAGGAAAAATAACCAAAAGCCCTCCACTGTCTTGATTTGTAGCCACCTATGATGGTGTTGGAGAAGACTCTTGAGAGTCCCTTGGACTGCAAGGAGATCCAACCAGTCCATTCTGAAGGAGATCAGCCCTGGGATTTCTTTTGGAAGGAATGATGCTAAAGCTGAAACTCCAGTACTTTGGCCACCTCATGCGAAGAGTTGACTCATTGGAAAAGACTCTGATGCTGGGAGGGATTGGGAGCAGGAGGAGAAGGGGATGACAGAGGATGAGATGGCTGGGTGGCATCACTGACTCGATGGATGTGAATCTGAGTGAACTCTGGGAGTTGGTGATGGACAGGGAGGCCTGGCATGCTGCGATTCATGGGGTCGCAAAGAGTCGGACACGACTGAGCGACTGAACTGAACTGATGTGTTGCCACTGCGTGTGGCATTGGGAAGAGATTCGCAGCATCGTGTCTTGCAAACAGGAGGAGCCGGCTCTAACACACCACCAGCTCTGTCCCGGGACAGGCCCACCGCTGTGTCCACGGGCAGGTAGGGCTGGGGTCCTGCTAGCGCACAGGGCTGGGGTGCCCTCCAGGGTTTCCTGTCCTCCTCTTGTGCCTGTTGGTGTGAAGGTAATGGTGATGATGACCCTGACTGATGTCGTACTTGTGATGGTTGAGGCTTCAGTTGCTGCTACTGACCTCAGTCAAGGAAATACCTCCATCCCCCAAGGGGGACTGCCAGGAGGTGCCCAGGAGGATGAGGGCCTCCCTAGGGCTGTATCGTGGCTCTGTTGAGGACACTGGAAGCCTGACGTGGCCTTATGGACACATGTCCCGCCATCTCCTACTTCCCCTGTGCAGTGATGACCTAGTCTCATATCTCACTGAGGAAACAGGAGCCCAACATGGTGGGAAGCCCTGCCCTCACCTCTACTGACCCTGTACCCCTTCCTGCACCCAGTCCATCTTCTTCCCCACTCATTCCTCTAATCAAAGGATGGCCCTTAGTTGCCTTCCATTGATAGGAAAAAAAAAAAAAAAAAAGCTCTTTCTGCGGCTCCCTATTTACTTATTTATTGGCTGTACTCCATGGCAGGTGGGATCTGACCAGGGATCAAACCTGTGCCCCTGTAGTGGAAGCTCTGTCTCAACCTCACCTCCTCCAACCCCAGCTCCCTCTGCTCTGGCTACATGGGCCACCTGTCTGTCCCACAAGCACAGCAAGCGTGTTCCAGCCTCAGGGTCTTGGAGTTCACAGTCGCCCCAGGTCTCTGTACATCAGCTTCAGCTTGAGTTCAGGGTCCTTCCTATACCCCACCTCCCAAGAGGCTCCCACAGTTCTCCATCTCATTCTCCTCGAGTTTCCTGCCTGCAGCATCCTCATCTCCTTGCATGTCACTGGTTCTACTGTCCTCCCACTGGATTGTAAGTTCCGTGGGGTAGGGACCGTATTCTCTGCTGTACTGGTACCTGGCTGGTGCTCGATAAAAGGACATGGAATAAGTGAATAGATGTCTGTGTTTCTTTCCTCTGTATTCTCCCGGGTCATTGCTACCATCTTGTTTGAGTGACCTGGCCTGCTTTCTGCTCTGCGCTGGGCTGTAAAGGTAAGGGGCAGTGTGCCATCTGGACTTGGCCAGAGTGTGAAGGATGGCCTAGGGCACCACTGGGCACCTGTAGTGGTGGCAGCAGAAATAGATAGGTGATTGCAAGAGGCTTTGGGTCTGGCCAGTGTTGAAGATCCAGAGGCCTCTGACTTGGGTTTCAATAAAGAAGGCAGCATCTCCTCCAGGCGTCATGTCATCATTACCACCCGGCTTCCTTTCTTTTTTTTCCTTCTTACAATTCAATAAATTTTTATTTTATTTTTTACCACCAGACATTTGTTGGTTTTTGGCTGCCCTACAGCCAAACCCCCTTTCTCTTTAGAGGGAAGCCCCACTACATGAGTCTTGACGGACAACCTACTGCTGAAGCTAAGGGGCCCACAGGCCCCTCCTCCCACTCCCTGGCATGGACACATGACTTGGGCTCGGCCAAGTGGCTCAGCCCAGGGCTTTGAATCTTGAGTGAGTGATGCAAATATAGGAGGGTTTAGAATTCACTCAGAAAGGTCCTTTGGTTGCAGTGGTTGGTGTGGTTTCTGATGGTGCCAGTTCTGTCTGGCTGTCTTGCAGAGGGGCTGGTTTGTCCAATGCTGTAACTTCCTGGCTTCCTGCCCATTATCTCAGCCTGGATCACTGGGCTTTGTGTCCATCCTGGGAGCTCCTCCGTAGCTTTCGTTTCCTCAGAGGCCAGCCAGAGTCAGGTTCTATTGCTTGTACTCAACTCCGGGTGCCACCTCGATCCACCACTTGACATGGTCATTATCACCATTTCCATCAATCTCAAATCAGATGCTCATCAGCTGAGCCCCGTAATCTTCACCAGACACCATCCCCATCCATGTCTTATGACCTCCAGCATCAACAGCTTCAACCATCAGACTCTCAAACGGTATTTATCAGTGTTCAGTGCAGAAAACAGAAACCCCGCCTAGGTGTTTTTAGCAGGAAGATATTTAATACAGGACAACCGCTGGAGAGGCTGATGAGCCACACTTCTAAGAATGCTTCCCAGAACAACATAGAACTGACCCACCAAGAGAGTCACTGTGAATTCAAGAACAGTCCTCTAAAGCTTCAGTCCAGGAATCAGGAAGCTGCAGGTAAGAGGTTGCTACCGTCACATTCACAGTTGTCACTGTCTCCGGGAAAGCAGGAAGCTGGACCCGATACCAGAACACTGCTGCAGAAAAACCTCCTCTTACTGTGACCTTATGGGTTGGCACAAACAGCCAAAAGGGAGCAGGAAAAAAAATCAAGACAAAACCAGATTTCCCTGGTGGTCCAGTGGATAAAACTCCACACTCCCAATTCAGGGGGCCTGGGTTCAATCCCTGGTCCAGGAAGTTAGGATCCCACATGCCACAACTAACCTTGAGCAGTGTAACTAGAGAAGAGCCCATGTGCCGCAACTCAGACCCAGTGCAGCCAAATTAAAAGGATAAAGAAATGAAATAACGAAGCAAAGCAAACAACCACCACCACAACCAAATTATAAATAGTACTTATGATGTGGCTGGCACTGTTCCATTATTAATCCCTATTATATAGATGAGAAGACTGAAGCCCTGGAAGGACTGTGCCTCGTGTTAGCCTTCCAGATTGTACTGGAATGAATCTAATATGGGGAGCCTGTTCCACAAGTCAGTGCTGCAAGGGAGGGAAATGCAGGTGTTAACTTTCCACCCTCCCCATCTAGGAGGGTGGGATAGAAGTTGAGAGACTCCCACCACAGGATCTACCGCACTAATCATCACCCCTGCTGTCACCTCTCCATCAATGCTATGATCTTTTTTTTATCCCCCCCGCCATAAGCCGCTTTATTCAGACGGCACAAGGTTGAGAATCAAACATTATATTTTAAACCTCATTTTCACATCTTTGAAACCTGAGGGGACATCCCCAGCCCAAGCACCTGTCAGCTCTTGGCTGACAGACACCTGAGTGAGGGAACCATCTCCTTAACCACCATCAAGTCAATTACCTGCCCTGTCATCTCCTCCACCAGCATCGAGATCTGACAGCTGTCACCTTTTCCGTCACTTGACAACGTCATCGTCAATGTCAATACTACCATTGCCATGATTATCCCCATTACCTCCATCCCCAGTGGCAGGGCGGTGTTGAGCGGCCAGTGAGGTCACTTCCTCGCCTTGGCGCTCCCAGAATAATTGCTTAATGAGATGGTTGTGCTCTGAGTTATTAGTTATCCTCAAAGTAGAAAATCTTCCCAGGCTTCCATGAGGCCAGGAATGCTTTATATACTGGAGGGGTCTGTGCTGTGAGCGTGGGTGTGAGGGTCCACGTCAGGCCTCTGGGAGGCCATCTCGTCCATCCCTCTGCCGTTGTAGTGGAGAAAAACAGCATGGTAGTTAGGAGTGCTGGTCAAGTTAGTCTAGTTCAGCTTAAGCAAGTGACTTCACCTTTCTGGGTCTCAGTTTATTTATCTGTAAAAAGGGAATGATAAGGCCTAGCTTATAGAGGAATGTGGGGATTAGAGGTAATGTAAATGAAGTACCTGGCACAACTTTGCTTAGCACCAAAGAGGCTCTCAAATGGAAGTCACTAATATCTTTTATTTCTTTCTTTAAACACTTATATAGAGCTCACTTGGTGTCAGGCATTGTTTTGAGACCTGACAAGTTTCAGTTCATTAGTTGAAACTTCCTAAGAGCCCTAGGAGAGAGGTACTACTATTGTTCCCGTTTTACAGATGAGGAAACTGAGGCACAGAGAGGTCAAGTAGCTTATCCAAGGTTACACAGCTAGTTAGGGATGGAGCTGAGATTTCAGCCGAGAGAGTCCAGCTCAGATCCGAGCTCTTGACCCTGACCTGATGTTTTCTGGCAGCAAGTGCTTCCTCCTTGTTCTAAGAAGCTCCCCTTCTGCCCCATCCAGGTTGGAGAAGATGCTGCTCTTTTCATCCAGCAACTGGAAAGCAGCCCCCGAAAGTCACCATGTGCTGTCTCTCATCAGGACAGACATGTGGCCATTCACCTTGTCCAGTCACCTCCCAAACCTCCCAGCCAGGAAGTCTGTTGTCTGATTCGAATTTGGGCCAAGGCAGCAGTTTCCAGGGAGGAGCCTCCTGGACTGGGACACCTCGTAGCAGGGACCTCAGCTGATGTCGGGGAGGAAGAGGTCCTTAACCCTGGGCTCTCACCGGTGGGCTGGGCGGGGGTGGGGCCTCTGGGCACATGGATTCAGGGAGCTCTGGAGCAGGCCCCCCCCATAGGCTGCTCTCCAGGGAGCCTTGCTCCTCCATGCCCCCCACGATTGCGCCAGGGACCTTGCAGGCCCTCACAAGCTCCTGGCCCCTCTCCAAGCTCCCTCCCAGGCTCCTGTGTGCCTCTGCCAGGCCCTACCGCATCCTCTGCAGCCCCTCTTCCTGGTCCCCATCCCTTTTGCCCGCTGGATGTCTGACATCATTGCTTGCTTCCTGGATTCTAAGATCCCATTCTGCCCAGGCTCGCTCACCTCTGCCCAGGCTCCTCTCCGTCCACCTCCCGCCCCCGCCTCACAACACTCTTGGTCTCTTCTCCCTCTTACCCCTTCGTGGTGGGGCTCCCTGGGAAGCTGGCACCACACCCCAGGGCCTGGGTATCTCAGTCACACCAGGACCTCGGAGTGTCTCAAACCCACTACATCTTCCCTCCCCAGATTCGGCCTCCATCTTAGCCAGGCACCCGGATCGGAAAGGAAGCTCAGAGTCTCCCTAGACGTGCCCCCTTCTCCTCCCTACAGTCTATCCCGGTCATCTAACAGTGCGTGAGCGCTTACTGCATGCATACAACATGAGGAGCTCCCAGAGCTGGGCCTGACCGTGGTGGGTTCCTGGACATGCACAAACTCTCCTGAAGTTCCCACAATTACAGGGATGGGAAGAGGTTTGCGGGAAGTCAGGATTTTCCACAGTTAAGCTGAGATGGGATTCCCTGGTAGCTCAGAGGTTAAAGCGACTGACTCCAGTGCAGGAGACCCGGGTTCAACCCCTGGTTCGGGAAGATGCCCTGGAGAAGGAAATGGCAACCCACTCCAGTATTCTTGCCTGGAAAATCTCATGGACAGAGGATCCTGGTAGGCTACAGTCCTCGGGGTTGCAAAGAGTCAGACATGACTGAGCGACTTCACTTTCACTTTCAAGCTGAGATGAGGAGGGTGACTCTGGATGGTCGTATGCAGGGGCTGCTCATGGGCGCTGTAGTACATCACCCAGGACCCCCCCTGCCCCCTTAATGGAATGGCAAACCACTTCAGTATTCTTGCCTTGAGAACCCCATGAACAGTATGAAAAGGCAAAATGATAGGAAACTGAAAGAGAAACTCCCCAGGTCAGTAGGTGCCCAACACGCTACCAGAGATCAGTGGAGAAATAACTCCAGAAAGAATGAAGGGATGGAGCCAAAGCAAAAGCAACACCCAGCTGTGGATGTGACTGGTGATAGAAGCAAGATCTGATGCTGTAAAGAGCAATATTGCATAGGAACCTGGAATGTTAGGTCCATGAATCAAGGCAAACTGGAAATGGTCAAACAGGAGATGGCAAGAGTGAACATCGACATTCTAGGAATCAGCGAACTAAAATGGACTGGAATGGGTGAATTTAACTCAGATGACCATTATATCTACTACTGTGGGCAGGAATCCCTCAGAAATGGAGTAGCCATCATGGTCAACAAAAGAGTCCAAAATGCAGTACTTGGATGCAATCTCAAAACGACAGAATGATCTCTGTTCGTTTCCAAGGCAAGCAATTCAATATCACGGTAATCCAAGTCTATGCCCCAACCAGTAACACTGAAGAAGCTGAAGTTGAATGGTTCTTTGAAGACCTACAAGACCTTTCAGAACTAACACCCAAAAAAGATGTCCTTTTCATTATAGGGGACTGGAATGCAAAAGTAGGAAGTCAAGAAACACCTGGAGTAACAGGCAAATTTGGCCTTGGAATGCGGAATGAAGCAGGGCAAAGACTAATAGAGTTTTGCCAAGAAAATACACTGGTCATAGCAAACACCCTCTTCCAACAACACAAGAGAAGACTCTACACATGGACATCACCAGATGGTCAACACTGAAATCAGATTGATTATATTCTTTGCAGCCAAAGATGGAGAAGCTCTATACAGTCAACAAAAATAAGACCAGGAGCTGACTGTGGCTCAGATCATGAACTCCTTATTACCAAATTCAGACTTAAATTGAAGAAAGTAGGGAAAACCACTAGACCATTCAGGTATGACCTAAATCAAATCCCTTATGATTATACAGTGGAAGTGAGAAATAGATTTAAGGGCCTAGATCTGATAGATAGAGTGCCTGATGAACTATGGAATGAGGTTCGTGACACTGTACAGGAGACAGGGATCAAGGCCATCCCCATGGAAAAGAAATGCAAAAAAGCAAAATGGCTGTCTGGGGAGGCCTTACAAATAGCTGTGAAAAGAAAAGAGGCGAAAAGCAAAGGAGAAAAGGAAAGATATGAGCATCTGAATGCAGAGTTCCAAAGGATAGCAAGAAGAGATAAGAAAGCCTTCTCCAGTGATCAATGTAAAGAAATAGAGGAAAAGAAAGAATGGGAAAGACTAGAGATCTCTTCAAGAAAATTAGAGATACCAAGGGAACATTTCATGCAAAGATGGGCTCGATAAAGGACAGAAATGGTATGGACTTAACAGAAGCAGAAGATATTAAGAAGAGGTGGCAAGAATACACAGAATTGTACAAAAAAGATCTTTATGACCCAGATAATCACGATGGTGTGATCACTTATCTAGAGCCAGACATCCTGGAATGTGAAGTCAAGTGGGCCTTAGAAAGCATCACTATGAACAAAGCTAGTGGAGGTGATGGCATTCTAGTTGAGCTATTTCAAATCCTGAAAGATGATGCTGTGAAAGTGCTGCACTCAATACGCCAGCAAATTTGGAAAACTCAGCAGTGGCCACAGGACTGGAAAAGGTCAGTTTTCATTCCAATCCCAAAGAAAGGCAATGCCAAAGAATGCTCAAACTACCGCACGATTGCACTCATCTCACATGCTAGTAAAGTAATGCTCAAAATTCTCCAAGCCAGGCTTCGGCAATATGTGAACTGTGAAATTCCTGATGTTCAAGCTGGTTATAGAAAAGGCAGAGGAACCAGAGATCAAATTGCCAACATCCGCTGGATCATGCAAAAAGCAAGAGAGTTCCAGAAAAACATCTATTTCTGTTTTATTGACTATGCCAAAGCCTTTGACTGTGTGGATCACAATAAACTGTGGAAAATTCTGAGAGAGGTGGGAATACCAGACCACCTGACCTGCCTCTTGAGAAACCTGTATGCAGGTCAGGGGGCAACAATTAGAACTGGACATGGAACAACAGACTGGTTCCAAATAGGAAGAGGAGTCTGTCAAAGCTGTATGTTGTCACCCTGCTTATTTAACTTATATGCAGAGTACATCATGAGAAACGCTGGACTGGAAGAAACACAAGCTGGAATCAAGATTGCTGGGAGAAATATCAATAACCTCAGATATGCAGATGGCATCACCCTTATGGGAGAAAGTGAAGAGGAACTCAAAAGCCTCTTGATGAAAGTGAAAGTGGAGAGTGAAAAAGTTGGCTTAAAGCTCAACATTCAAAAAACGAAGATCATGGCATCTGATCCCATCACTTCAGGGGAAATAGATGGGGAAACAGTGGAAACAGTGTCAGACTTTATTTTGGGGGGCTCCAAAATCACTGCAGATGGTGACTGCAGCCATGAAATTAAAAGTTGCTTACTCCTTGGAAGAAAAGTTAGGACCAACCTAGATAGCATATTCAAAAGCTGAGGCATTACTTTGCCAACAAACGTCCGTCTAGTCGAGGCTATGGTTTTTCCTGTGGTCATGTATGGATGTGAGAGTTGGACTGTGAAGAAGGCTGAGTGCCAAAGAATTGATGGTTTTGAACTGTGGTGTTGGAGAAGACTCTTGAGAGTCCCTTGGACTGCAAGGAGATCCAACCAGTCCATTCTGAAGGAGATCAGCCCTGGGATTTCTTTGGAAGAAACGATGCTAAAGCTGAAGCTCCACTACTTTGGCCACCTCATGCGAAGAGCTGACTCGTTGGAAAAGACTCTGATGCTGGGAGGGATTGGGGGCAGGAGGAGAAGGGGACAACAGAGGATGAGATGGCTGGATGGCATCACTGGCTCGATGGACGGACGTGAGTCTGAGTGAACTCCGGGAGTTGGTGATGGATAGGGAGGCCTGGCGTGCTGCGATTCATGGGGTTGCAAAGAGCTGGACACGACTGAGCGACTGAACTGAACTGAACTCATTCCTCTGGAAGCCGCCTAGTACACAATTCTGTCCCCTTCGTGGGGCAGCCTGGGTCAGTGCCTGGCCACCAGGGAGTCTCAGGGGTCTGACCCCCTTGGGTCAGTCTGAGCTAACTCTGCCCCAGCTCCCTGGGGAAACTGTTTCTGACTCCCAGCAACCAGTTAGATTAGGCCTCTTGTTCCCTCATCAGTAGACTTCCTGTATTTTTCATTTATAGCCATCATCCCACTTTGTATCTGTCTTCATTCATTTGCTCAATACTTCCTATATACCAGGCTGAGTGCCAAAGAATTGATGCTTTCGAACTGCGGTGTTGAAGAAGACTCTTGAGAGTCCCCTGGACAGCAAGAAGATCAAACCAGTCAATCCTAAAGGAAATCATCCCTGATTATTCACTGGAAGGGCTGATGCTGAAGCTGAAGCTCCAGTACTTTGGCAAAAAGCTGACTCCTTGGAAAAGACCCTGATGCTGGGGAAGATTCAATCTTCCTGCCTTCAATCAGGCAGGAAGAAAAGGGGGTGATAGAGGATGAGATGCTTGGATGGCATCACCGACTCAATGGACATGAGCTTGGGAAAACTCTGGGAGATAGTTAAGGACAGGGAAGCCTGGTGTGCTGTAGTCCATGGGGCTGCAAAGAGTCAGACACAACTGAGCAATTGAGCAACAACAGTGTACCAGGCACTGGTTCATCAGTGAACAGGAGGCCAAGTCCCCACTCTAGACAGAAGACAGATGATAGCACTTGAGGTGGTGACCAGTGTTCTTTTTTTTAAGATTATTATTTTTTTTTTAGTGTGGACCATTTTTTTAAAAGTCTTTATTGAGTTTGTTGTAATATTGCTTCTGTTCTATGTTTTGGTTTTTTGGCCATGAGGCATGTGGGGCCTTGGCTGCTTGATTAGGCATTGAACCCACAGCCCCTGCATTGGAAGGCAAAGTCTCAACCACTGGACTGCCAGGGAAGTCCGTGTGACTTGGGTTCTGAAAGAAAGTGATAAGGGATAGAAGGAAGGAAGGTGCTCTTTAAAAAATAGATATATTTTGATTTACTTTATCTGACTGAGCCAGGTCTTAGTTGTGGCAAGTGGGATCTAGTTCTCCGACCAGGGATTGAAACCCAGCCCCCCTGCTTTGGGAGCGTGGAGTCTTCGCCACTGGACCACCAAGTCCCAGAAGATGTTGTTTTGAGATGAAAGCATTTGAATGGAGGCTTGTGTGGCGTGCGAGAGGGAGTCACAGAAACCTGGGGGCATGGAACATTCCAGGAGAGGGAACAGCAGATGCAAGGGGCCCTGGGGCAGGAATGTGCCCATAAACTCGAGAAACAAGAAGGCCGGTATGTCCAGAATGGAAGAACCAGGGCCAGCCGGATATGCTGGCTTCCTGGCTTCCCGGTTCCTTCACCCCACCTTACCAGTGCCCTTGGGCAAGAGCCTGCCTTATGCTATGGAGATTTAGGGTCTCCATCGGGGGCCAGCAGGAGTGAAACATCCTTGGCCACTGCTGGGCAGGTCTGTTGAGATCAAACTGGGGCCCCTTATCATTTCCTCCCCTGGCCCCTTGTAGCATTCTCTCATAGCTGTTAACCCAATTTCTAACTATATTTTTATGTGTGATTTCTCGCTCTCTGTCAGGGCTTTAGGTTCAGGGACAGTGCCTTCCTCATTCATCAGGAGATGTCCAGAGTCCAGCACTGTGCTGACTTATACAGGAGGCACTCGGTAAATGTTGAATGAATGAACGAACCCACTTCGTAAATTATAAAGCAAGAGTGATGAGAAAGGCTGGACTGATGGTCATAAAATAACTGCTGTCTACGCAGGTGGAGGGAGCAGGAGTCTAGCCAGTGTGTGACTCGGTGGGCAGAACCTGAGCAGCCTCCCTCAATCCCAGCTCTAACCCCAGGACTTGGTAAGACTGAAAACTACAGGAACAACAATAGTCATTTCATCCATGCTCAGTCAGTTCAGTTCAGTCCCTCAGTCGTGTCCGACTCTTTGCTACCCGATGAACTGCAGTACACCCGGCCTCCCTGTCCATCACCAACTCCCGGAGATTACCCAAACTCATGTCCATTAAGTCGGTGATGCCATCCAACCATTTCATCTTCCATCATCCCCTTCTCCTCCTGCCCTCAATCTTTCGCAGCATCAGGGTCTTTTCAAATGAGTCAGCTCTTTGCATCAGGTGGCAGAAGTATTGGAGTTTCAGCTTCAACATCAGTCCTTCCAATGAATACCCAGGGCTGAACTCCTTCAGAATGGACTGGTTGGATCTCCTTGCAGTCCAAGGGACTCTCAAGAGTCTTCTCCAACACCACAGTTCAAAAGCATCAATTCTTCGGCACTCAGCTTTCTTCACAGTCCAACTCTCACATCCATACATGACCACTGGAAAAACCATAGCCTTGACTAGATGGACCTTTGTTGGCAAAGTAATGTCTCTGCTTTTTAATATGCTGTCTAGGTTGGTCATAACTTTCCTTCCAAGGAGTAAACATCTTTTAATTTCATGGCTGCAATCACCATCTGCAGTGATTTTGGAGCCCCCCAAAATAAAGTCAGCCACTGTTTCCACTGTTTCCCCATCTATTTGCCATGAAATGATGGGACTGGATGCCATGATCTTAGTTTTCTGAATTTTGAGCTTTAAGGCAGCTTTTTCACTCTCCATTTTCACTTTCATCAAGAGGCTGTTTAGTTCTGCTTTACTTTCTGCCATAAGGGTGGTGTCATCTGCATATCTGAGGTTATTGATATTTCTCCTGGCAATCTTGATTCCAGCTTGTGCTTCCTCCAGCCCAGCGTTTCTCATGATGTACTCTTTGTATAAGTTAAATAAGCAGGGTGACAATATACAGCCTTGATGTACTCCTTTCCCTATTGGAACCAGTCTGTTGTTCCATGTCCAGTTCTAACTGTTGCCTCCTGACCTGCATACAGATTTCTCAAGAGACAGGTCAGGTGGTCTGGTATTCCCATCTCTTTCAGAATTTTTCATAGTTTATCGTGATCCACAGTCAAAGGCTTTGGCATAGTCAATAAAGCAGAAATAGATGTTTTTCTGGAACTCTCTTGCTTTTTCGATGATCCAGCGGATGTTGGCAATTTGATCTATGGTTACTCTCCCATTTCTAAATCCACTTTGAGCATCTGGAAGTTCATGGTTCATGTATTGCTGAAGCCTGGCTTGGAGAATTTTGAGCATTACTTTGCTAGCATGTGAGAGGAGTGCAGTTGTGTGGTAGTTTGAGTATTCTTTGACATTGCCTTTCTTTGGGATTGGAATTTTTAATCTGCATAACAAAGTCATGAGATGAGTACTACCATTATACCCATTATAAAGTTTTGGAAGCTGAGGCTCAGGGATTTTAAGGAATTTACCCAAGATAAATAAATGGTGGAACTGGGATTCAAACCCCAGTCTGTCTGAGATCATGGGCCACCAGAGGGTTAGTAATGACACTCTCCCGCTCCTCTCCTCACCTTTACTTTCCCCCGACTTTTTAAAAACACTTAAAAAAAATTAGTTTTGATTGGAGAATAATTGCTTTACAATGTTGTGTTGGTTTCTGCTGCACAACACAAATCAGCCATAAATATACATATATCCCCTGCCTCTGACGCCTCCCTCCCATCCCATCCCCATCCTGACCCTCTGGTCACAGAGCACCAAGCAGAGCTCCTGGCACTCTGCAGCCGCTTCCTGCTAGCTATCTGTCTAACACATGGCAGTGAGTATCTCTCAGTGCTTCTCTGGAGTCATCCCACCCTCTCCTTCCCTTGCTGGGCCCCCGAGTTTGTTATTTGCATCTGTGTTTCTATTGCTGTCCTGCAAGTAGTTTCATCAGGACCATTTTTCTAGATTCCATATATATGATTAAATGTACTGTGTTTGCTTTCCTCTTTCTGGACTACTTCACTGTGTATAACAGGCTCTAGGTTCATCTACCTCACTTCCACTGACTCAAGTTCATTCATTTTTTATGGCTAAATAATATTCCATTGTGTATATGTACCACAACGTCTTTATCCATTGATCTGTCAATGGACATCTAGGTTGCTTCCATGTCTTGGCTATTTTAAATAGTGCTGCTATGAATATTGGGGTACATAACCTTCAGTTCAGTTCAGTCGCTCAGTCATGTCCAACTCTTTGTGACCCCATGAACTGTAGCACACCAGGCCTCCCTGTCCATCACCAACTCCCGGAGCTTACCCAAACTCATGTCCATTGAGTCGGTGATGCCATCCAACCATCTCATCTTCTGTCGTCCCCTTCTCCTCCTGCCCTCAATCTTGCCCATCATCAGCATCTTTTCAAATGAGTCAGCTCTTCCCGTCAGGTGGCCAAAGTATTGGAGATTCAGCATCAGTCCTTCCAGTGAACACCCAGGACTGATCTCCTTTAGGATGGACTGGTTCGATCTCCTTGCCTTATACGTTTAAGTCTTCACCAGTCACATCGTGCATTATCCTTCTCCAGACTCTGTGCTCCAGGCACCTTTCAGAGCTTCAGCTTATCTATCTGTAAAGTGGACATATTAATCCCTGCCCATGTCATAGTTGAAGGCCCATGAACGAGGACATGCTCTGTACATAGTCAAGGGCTGGTGCTGAGGTAGTGGAAGACACAACAGTGACGTGCTGGCTGGGCACTGTGGGTGAGTGAGTGTGAGTATGTGAGGGTGTGAGTGTAGATCCGCTTCCGTGGGACTCTTGGAGGGCAAAAAAAACTCCCTCTGCTTCTAACTGTGAGACTTCCAGTTTATTAAATAAAAAAGTAAAAAAGGCTCCATAATACATGGTCTATTTTAAATGTTTACATTTAACAAATGAATGCTTTCAACATAGAGGATACAATGCAAAATAATTGTGCTATTCACAAGATAATTACAGGATTTATAGAAAATATTAATCCACAGTGCACTGCAGGAGGTGTGGGTGGGTAATGAGACACAAGTTTGGATTTGCCTAATGAGCGGCCTGTGCTTCTTTCCCACCGTGTACCTTTGTCACTGCATATTATATCCTCTTTTGGGCATCTCAGCGGCCTCCTAGGCCCAGCTCCATCTGGGCCCCTCCTCCTTGCACTCAGCCCCTTTCTGGCTTCTCCGGAGCTCCTTGAATCAAGGCAGGCGCAATCTTGCCCCCAGGGCATTTGTCCTTGCTGTTCCCCTCATTCCTCAGAAATTGCCATGGATTTTCCATCATATCTTCCGGTCTCTATGCAAAGGGCCCTTCTCAGGAGGCCTTCCTGCACCATCCTATTTAAAACTGCAAACCATCCCCGCACTCCCTATTTCATCTTTATTCTTCTCCCTAAAAGCGTTGTTCAACATCGCGCCACCTCCCGCCCCCACCCCCACTCTATTTTGGTTTATTGTCTACAGCGTCCCTAGGGCTGGACCATAGCAGGGACTTAATAAACAGGAATGAATTACTGGTTACATCAAAGGACTCTATTTGATGTCCCCTCTGTGAGGCACGGACACGACTGAGCGACTCAACTGAACGGCACTGAACTGTGAGGCCCAACCCAGTTCCTTGACCTAGTGCCCATGAATTTGAGGACGAATCTCTTCTATCTCATGGGAGTTGGATGTTTGGAACCCAGGGGATCTCTCAGTGCTGTCATCTGAGAGACACTGATTTAAACCAGATGGGGAATGTTATCCCCTGCAGCTCCAGTCTTAGGTCATTCCCCAGGGGCCTCTGGGAACCTACTTACTGCCCCCCGGTGGCCAACCCCCCAAAGTGCATCTGGTGTGGGTAACCCATCAGAGAGTCCTAAAGCTGAGCGCCGAAGAATTGATGCTTTTCAACTGTGGTGTTGGAGAAGACTCTTGAGAGTCCCTTGGTCTACAAGGAGATCCAACCAGTCCATCCTAAAGGAAATCAAAGGAATGGATGAATATTCGTTGGAAGGTCTGATGCTGAAGCTGAAGCTCCAATACTTTGGCCTCCTGATGTGAAGCGGGACTCATGGGAAAGCACCCTGACACTGGGAAAGACTGAGGGCGGGAGGAGAAGGGGACGACAGAGGGTGAGATGGCTGGATGGCATCACTGACTCCACGGACATGGGTTTGAGTGAACTCCGGGAGTTGGTGATGGACAGGGAGGCCTGGCGAGCTGCAGTCCATGGGGTCATCAGACACAACTGAACAACATCAAGGGTTACGGTGTGCCAGCCTTTGCCTCTCATTCCCTCCTCATCTTATTCCCATTTTGTGGATGAGAAATCTGAGGCATAGTTAAGGGGAGGATTTGTTTTAACGGCAAATAAATCTTGATGAATGCCCTGCAGACCTCTCTTTCTCGCCTTATGTTCCTCTTCAAGGCTTAGAATTTGAACTGCACACCGCGCAGACCCTCTCACGAGCTGGGGCCTCTACCGGGAGGGCCTCTCCCCACCCCTCCTTTATGGGCGTCGGCTCTGCTGGTCATCTTCTCAGCGCTTCAGGGCGGGATGAGGTTAGGTGCCTCCTCTGGGTCCTGAAGCGCCTGTGTATCCTTCTGGCAAAGCTCTGAGGGGTGAGGGGAGGTGGGAGGTGGGGTGCGGGTAGAGGCGGAAGGAACCACTTCTGCCCTTTACTGATCTGTTTTCCACACCAGGCTACCAGCGCCTTGAGGGCAGGGACAAATTTTCGGGTTTTAAAAGATCTTCATTCATTGATTTATGATTTCATTCATAAATGTTTATTGAGCACCTAGCCTGTGTTCTGAAATCAGTTTTGAGCTCTGGAGACTCAGCATCAGTGCTGTGTGCATGTGCTAAGTCACTTCAGTCGTGACTCTATGGACTGTAGCCCTCCAAGCTCCTCCAAACTCCTCCAAACCCTTCAAGGGAGAGATTTTGACCACCCCAGTTCAGTTCAGTTCAGTTGCTCAGTCGTGTCTGACTCTTTGCGACCCCATGAATCGCAGCACGCCAGGCCTCCCTATCCATCAACAACTCCCGGAGCTCACCCAAACTCACGTCCATCGAGTCGGTGATGCCATCCAGCCATCTCATCCTCTGTTGTCCCCTTCTCCTCCTGCCCCCAATCCCTCCCAGCATCAGGGTCTTTCCCAATGAGTCAATTCTCCGCATCAGGTGGCCAAAGTATTGGAGTTTCAGCTTCAGCATCAGTCCTTACAATGAAGACCCAGGACTGATCTCCTTTAGGATGAACTGGTTGGGTCTCCTTGCAGTCCAAGGGACTCTCAAGAGTCTTCTCCAACACCACAATTCCAAAAGCATCTTCACAGTCCAACTCTCACATCCATACATGACCACTGGAAAAACCATAGCCTTGACTAGACGGACCTTTGTTGGCAAAGTAATGTCTCTGCTTTTGAATATGCTGTCTAGGTTGGTCATAAATTTCCTTCCAAGGAGTAAGCGTCTTTTAATTTCATGGCTGCAGTTACCATCTGCAGTGATTTTGGAGCGCAGTGATTTTGGAGCCCCCAAAAATAAAATCCCCCACTGTTTCCACTGTTTCCCATCTATTTCCCATGAAGCTAGTGCTCAATAAATAGGAGGGAGAAGACAAGGAAGAGGGTGGAGGGCAGGAAAGTTAGAGGAATGCTGGTCGGCCTCCCTCTGCCTTTGGATCACCTGGGCAGGCAGTTTCACAAATGACCACGCGGTGGCGCCCGAATCCCAGTTATTTGGTTGTCAGTTAAAAAAAAAATTTCTTTTTTTTTTCCCCTTTAACAGATGTAGCTGTTTAGCGGAGTAGCGGGCCAGAGAGGCAGGTGGGCTCCTGTGGCTTAGGATGAGTTGAGGCTGGGGTCTGGACATGGAGCCTCTTCCAGTCTCTCTCTCCCTTTGGATTTTCTCTTGGGTTTCTCTGTTCAGGTAAGCAGTCCACCACCTCACCCCTCACTACCCCGCTCCCCTCCCCTTCCAGCCCAAGCCCAAGGCTGCTTCTATGTTGGCCATGATCCTTGACTGCCAGATGATGGGCACTCTGGCCCCTCAAGCCATTTCTGCTTCCCTTTCTCATTCATTAACCGGGCTGGGCTGTCGGGGGTGGGGCATACTTAACTGAACACTTCCCGTAGGCCTCGCAGGGTGGGGAGCCAGAGGAAATGACCCTGTTCCTTTTCTTAGTATTCTGGGGGTGGGGTGGGAGGTCCGAATAGAAACCAATAGAGGCAAAGGAAAACATGCGGGAGTTACTTAAGACTTCCTTCCCATCTGTATTTTCAGCACGCGTTAAATTTTATCCTCATTGCACTGATGTGGAAACTGAGGCTGAGAAGTGTTTGGCTAAGTGCATAAATTGCCCTTCTGGCTTGCAGTATCCCGGGCTCCCTCATCAACAGGGGGTGTGGCCCACACTAAGTATATTCATAAATTCATTTAACAGCCTCTACCGAGCTCTGCAGATCCAGTGAGAATCACCCCCAGCTCCTGCCCCTGGGCACCCGCAGTCTTGAGGGAGAGACTGGCAGGGAAGCACAGGGCAGCTTGTCCTTGAAGTCAGTGCTGGGTGCAGTGGGGACCCAGAGGATGCTGTTGCTGGTGCCACCTGAACAGGTTGGGGGCATGATGGGAAGGAAGGTCTGAGAGGCTTTGTAGATTCCTCAAGAACCGAAGATCTAATAAAGCATAATTTCCAAAAAGGTAAAATCATGACCTCATACACACAAAAAAAATTAATGTGTGTCAAAGATTTTCTTTAACTCTAACTGACAAGGACCCAGCAAGGTGTTAAAAGTAGTTTAAATGAGAATGTTCTCTACTGGACTGAATTCCTTTGCGTGGTTATAAATAGGAATCATTCGCTTGCCATGGGCAGGAATCATTTGCATTATTATCTGTTTTCTACAATTTACTTCTGTCCCTACAGAGTTATAAAGTCAGTCAAAGGCAATGAAGAGCATACACCCCTAAGGATGAGCTTATCATTAGAGGACAGTTCCTTTGAAAGGACATCCAAGAATCTCTTTTGCCTTTTCCAAACTTTGTATGTTTTCCTGACTAACCCTTGGAAGGATCCATCCCCCTGGGGATCCAGGTGACCGATTTCTCGCTCTAACAGGAGTTGGCCAGTCAGTGCCCGCCAGCAGGTGGCGCTGAGGCAAATTATCAGCAACACCAAAATGAATTCTGCAACTGGGAGCTGGGGGCTGGCTTCCTAGTTTTCCACCTCTGCTGGCTTTGGGCAGTCAGGTTTCTTGTCTTGAGAATTCCACAGGGCCGGTTCTGAGTTAGCTTCCTGTGAAGTCATTCATTCACTGACTGAGTCATTCAACAAACCTGAAGTCAGCCCCACAAATGATGTTCCTGAGATTCTGCAGAGAATCAGTCCTTGTCTTTGCTTGCCTGGCTTTGCTGCCAGGATTCAGAGCCATCTGATATTCTGAAAAAATCAGAATCTCTTTACTGTACCCCAGCCCTGCCTACCCCTGCGCCCACTTCCCTTGGAAAACTCACCTCGTCAGAGGTTGAATAAAAGCTTTACTTCTTTTTTTTTTTTTGACTTAGCTCTTTTTTTTTTTTTTTTTAGTTTTTTATTTTTTTAATTTTAAAATCTTTAATTCTTACATGCATTCCCAAACATGAACCCCCTCCCACCTCCCTCCCCATAACATCTTTCTGGGTCAACCCCATGCACCAGCCCCAAGCATGCTGCATCCTGCGTCAGACATAGACTGGCGATTCAATTCACATGATAGTATACATGTTAGAATGTCATTCTCCCAAATCATCCCACCCTCTCCCTCTCCCTCTGAGTCCAAAAAGTCCGTTATACACATCTGTGTCTCTTTCCCTGTCTTGCATACAGGGTCGTCATTGCCATCTTCCTAAATTCCATATATATGTGTTAGTATACTGTATTGGTGTTTTTCTTTCTGGCTTACTTCACTCTGTATAATCGGCTCCAGTTTCATCCATCTCATCAGAACTGATTCAAATGAATTCTTTTTAACGGCTGAGTAATACTCCATTGTGTATATGTACCAAAAGCTTTACTTCTGTAATCTGCTTTTAAGACCTTACCACTCCCATCTTTCAGGTGAGAAAGCAGACTTGAATTCTGGGGCCATCCAGACTGTGCAGAAAGGCCCAAGAATGGCTGAGATGCCGCCCTAGACCTCACCATTTCCCTGGAAGCTCACACTCACAGAGGCCTGCAGCATAAATGTCACCACCTCAGCCCTTCCCAAGGGTCATGAAAGTTCTTCAAAATGTAATGGGGATGACTACAAACTCAATGCCATCCCAACTTAGCAGAAAGCAGCTCTGGAGTGACCTCACTTCTCTCCTCAGCTGAGACCCCTCCTCTCTGGGGTAGAGGCAGCAAGCTCAGGGATGGAGGTGGGCAGCTGAAGGCCTTTGTGGTATTCAAGTCTGCTCTGGGCCACGAGTGGTGGTGGGAGCTATGGTGTGGGGCCACCAGAGGGCGCGTCTGTCCCACTGGGCACTGGGAAGTGGTTTCCAGGAGGGTCCTGCCCTGTACGTAGGGCCCAACGCTGTGGAAGAAAGTCTTCCTCCCATCATGGCAGGAGGGAGTGAGTTAGGGTGAGGGTCCCCTCTCCCACAGAGTGACTGTAACATCTGCCTGACAGGTCACCCCATGCTGCTGTCAAGCCCCTCAGGAATTTCCTGAAAGAGGAATCTTTGAAGAAAAGAGTGGGACTACTTGGGAAGTGGATCCTGAGGGGAAAGGCCTGGTCTCTGAGCCCCTTGGGCCTACAGGCCGCCAGATACGGTGGGAACGAGGCAGAGGAGGCGGGTGAGAAGCTTGTGGAGAAGCAGAAGGCGGGAAAGGGAAGAGGAATCATGAAGCCTCAGAGACTTACCTTTCCCTGGAAATGGCGAGCCCCGACAGGCCAAGAACAGTCTGCTCACTATTAGTACAACCTTGAGTCTCCCTTCTTTCCCAAGAAGCATTCAGCCTGACTCAGCTTGCTGGTACAGGACAACTTGTACAATGTTCTAGTCTTCGTAACTCTAACAAGTTGGGACATTCCTGAGTTGTTCCTCCAGGAAGGGTCCCTGGCGTTTGGAAAAGTAAGATTTCATTTTCTCCGATATGCTCTGAGAAACTACTAGAACTTCTGGTTGGGTGAAGGCTGTGCAGCTGAGAAATGGGTCCCCTCAGTGGTCTTGACTAGATTTTCTAGTTCTTTTTCTACCAGGAGAAACTAACTGGGTGGCCTCCTTTGGACTGGTAGCTTCTCTAGGATCCTTGGATTTACCTCAGGAGAAGAAAAGGTATGTCTCTCACTATTGCTAGGATCAGTTCAGTTCAGTCACTCAGTCGTGTCCGACTCTTTGTAACCCCATGGACTGCAGCATGCCAGGCCTCCCTGTCCATCGCCAACTCCCAGAGTTTACTCAAACTCATGTCCCTTGAATCAGTGATGCCATCCAACCGTCTCATCCTCTGTCATCCCCTTCTCCTCCTGCCTTCAATCTTTCCCAGCATCAGGGTCTTTTCCAATGAGTCAGTTCTTCGCATCAGGTGGCCAAAGTATTGGAGTTTCAGCTTCAGCATCAGTCCTTCCAATGAATATTCAGGACTGATTTCCTTTAGGATGGACTGGTTGGATCTCCTTGCTGTCCAAGGGACTCTCAAGCGTCTTCTCTAACACCGCAGTTCAAAAGCATCAGTTCTTCCCTGCTCAGCTTTCCTTATAGTCCAACTCTTACATCCATACATGACTACTAAAAAAACCAAAGCTTTGACTAGATGGACCTTTGTTGGCAAAGTAATGTCTCTGCTTTTTAATATCGCTAGGATGGGCACTCAGAAATCCTGGTATTTTGAATATCAGAGGAATTGTGAACTTGCTGTGTCTCTGGTGGTAATGAAGCAGGATATATGTTAAAGAAGAGGAAGTTAGCAGCTGCTTCCAGTGGTTTGGGTCCCTTCCCTCAATTGCCAGAGGCGCTTCCCTTCCACTTCTCCCTGACAGAGGGGAAGCTGGGGGTCTGCATGGCTACTTCTGGCGCCTGAGGCCCCAATGATGCAAGTCTGGGCCACACGCTCTTTTCCTGTCGTCCCCTTTGCGACTGCTTTCCAAGTCTAGCACATGCGCATCCTTAGTTGTATTAATTATTTATTTCCAGAACACAGACTTAGCCCTCAGCTTAGCCACAATAAACATTTATTGTCTCATGTAGCCTTTGTGGAGCAGGAATTCAGGAGCAGCATAGTGCTGGCTCTGACTCAGGGCCTCTCATGAGGCTGTGGTCAGGATGTCAGTCAGCACTGCGGTCACTTGAAGGCTTGAATGGGGCTGGAGGACCCACTCCGGGGTAGCTCACCCATGCAGTTGGCAAGTTGGTGTTGATGGTTGGCAGGCAGCCTCAGTTCTTCCCCTCATGGGCCCCTCCATAGGGTTGCTCGTGTGTCTTCACAGCATGGCGGCCGGCTTCTTCCAGAGTAGGTGATCCATGCAGGAGAGTGAGGCTGAAGCCATGATGTCTTTCATGAAGTAGCCTAAATCACATGCCATCTTCCCTGCTGTATCCTATTGGTCAGCCTATTTAACGTGGGAGGGGACTACAC
This sequence comes from Ovis aries, assembly GCF_016772045.2. Classification (NCBI taxonomy): domain Eukaryota; kingdom Metazoa; phylum Chordata; class Mammalia; order Artiodactyla; family Bovidae; genus Ovis; species Ovis aries. The sequence continues at coordinate 239,903,580 of NC_056055.1, read as the reverse complement.
AAGGACCTGGCCACCAGGAGGTGGGGTTTGCTGGGGGCCATCTTGGAGGCTGGCTACCACAGCCTTCAGGTGAATCTTCAGAAATATAAACCTAAAACACTAATGCTTTCTTTCCTCAAAGAACTATTTAAGCATCTCTTCTGTGTGTAAACAATCCACCTGCAACGGAGGAAACACGGATTCCATCCCTGGGTTGGGAAAATCTCCTGGAGAAGGAAATGGCAACCCACTCCAGTATTCTTGCCTGGGAAACCCTATGGACAGAGGAGCCTGGCGGGCTACTGTCCATGGGGTCACAAAGACTCAGAAGCGACTTAGCGACTAAACAACAACAGACAAAGCATCTCTTCCATCCCCTAGAAGGCTCTGTCTGAAGATGGTGGCCGGGACAGGCCCCATTAATTTCGCATGAGCTCACTTTCTCCTTTGCCCTTATTGATCTCTTACTTTCTGCATCTTGGCAGTGAGTTCCAGCTGCAGCACAAAGTGCCTTTCCCAGACTGCCCCAGTTCTTCCCAAAATAGTGTTGGTTGGCCCTTGGCATCTCATAGTTTCACCAGGAAAAAGACTGCTGCTGCTGCTAAGTCGCTTCAGTCATTTCTGACTCTGTGCGACCCCATAGACAGCAGCCCACCAGGCTCCCCTGTCCCTGGGATTTTTCCAGGCAAGAACACTGGTGTGGGTTGCCATTTCCTTCTCCAATGCATGAAAGTGAAAAGTGAAAGTAAAGTCGCTCAGTCGTGTCCGACCTCAGTGACCCCATGGACTGCAGCCTTCCAGGCTCCTCCATCCATGGGATTTTCCAGGCAAGAGTACTGGAGTGGGGTGCCATTTCCTTCTCCAGGAAAAAGACTAGATGGGCCCATTTCTTAGGGACAGCCCAGTTTGAAATCACAGGGAAAACCTCAGACCCACTAACTCTGATCCCATGTCACTGTGCCAGCATACAGCAGTTAAAGTGCTTTTGGAGGCCAGGGATAAGAGCTGACTCAGCCAAAGTAGAATTTAGTGGAAGCATGCCAGAATGTGTCACAAGCTGGAGGGATGCTGAAGAGCCAGCATCCAGGAAGGGCAGGAACCAGGCAATCCTGCAGATCTGAACATCAGGGTTCATGGGCTGTCCCTGTGGAGCACAGCCATCAGTGGACACAGTACCAAAGACCCCTGTTTCTGTTTCATGTTCCTGGCAGAGAGAACCTGTGTGGTGAATTTTAAGTCAGGTGCCCAACCTTGGTCCAATCAGCAACAGCTGCGGCGTGGGTGGAATCCAGCAATAGCGCTTGTACGATGGGGGCTGGCCCTAGAGCGGGTAATATTAGTGAGGGCTGAGAATCTCATTGGGAGATATTTATTCAGGAAAGAGGTTTGTTTTGGGCAGAAATAAAGTATCTGAACTATTAGGGAGCTCCAAGACCACACTGCATCCCCTTCCCCTTTCCAGAATATTCCTGGGACTCTGGAGCCATTCACTTATTTAATAAGCTTGCTTTCTTTCTATTTTCAAATTTGCCTTTGCCGGGACTTAGCTTCAGCATGCAAACTCTTAGTTGTGGCACGTGGGATCTAGTTCCCTGACCAGGGATCAAACTGCGTTGGGAGTGTGGAGTCTTAGTCATGGGCCACCAGGGAGGTCCTAAGAAACTTTGTTCTTGGTTATTCCTCCACTCTGAATATCCTACCTGGAACCTGGCATCCACTTATGAAATGGGCTTCAAAGTCACTTCACAATGGGGTTCAAAGACCATCTGCGAGTCCAGGCTCTAGGGATTGGGCCTATGAATCTGTGTTAAACCTACTCCCCAAGTGATCCTAAAACCCAGTAAGGTTGAGAAGCACCATCTTGGAGTACTTTAGATGTTGCCTCATCCCAGCTCCCCTGAGTCCCGCAAAGTGGCACAGCTCTGTGAGAAGCCACTGCCTGACCCCCATCCCCTCCACTGCCCATGACCACCTCCTGGGTCTTGTCCCAGCACTCTCCAGACACCCTCATGTCCTCCTCCTAGTGGGAGCGTGAACCTCTGAGACATGCATCTTTTGTTCTGACCCTGCTTCTGCTATCACCTTTTGTTTTTCCTACGTGCATTTTCCTTCCATTCTGATTCTTTCCAATAATAATTTTAAATCTTATCATTTAAAATTTTTATATAAACAACCTGAAACTTTTTTTTTTTTTTTGACCTTTGGGCTTCCCCCGTGGCTCAGTGGTGAAGAATCCACCTGCAATGCAGATGCGGGTTTGATCGCTGGATGAGGAAGCTTTCCTAGAGGAGGAAATGGCAACTCACTCCAGTGTTCTTGCCTGGAGAATTCCATAGACAGAGGAGCCTGGTGGGCTGATGGCCACAAAGAGTTGGATATGACTGAGTGACTGAACATGCTGCTGCTGCTGCTGCTGCTGCTAAGTTGCTTCAGTCGTGTCCGACTCTTCGCGACTCCGTGGACTGCAGCCCACCAGGCTCCTCTGTCCATGGGACTTTCCAGGCAAGAGTACTGGAGTGGGGTGCCATTGCCACCTCCGGACTGAACATGATGAATAGCCAAATGAGGGAATGAATTTTAATTGTCCCTAATCCTAGAGGTTTATTAGTCTCTGTGCAGGTGAGTCTAGTGTGCACAGCACTAGGATTTCTAATTATCCTTAATGAGCTTCCAAAATTCATGGGGCGTAATAGGGTAAGGTGAGTTGTTCCCTAAATAACCCAGTGAATCAAGCTTCTGGTATCTATACCCTCCTGCATTGACTCTGAAGTTGGCCATGTGACTTGCTTTTTCAAGTGGAGTACCAGCAACCACGACACAAACAGGAAAAATGTTGGTGCTTCGGGGCTTTCTCTTGGAACTCTTACAGAGTCACCATGTGAGGAAAACGAGCTTGGACTATCTTCCTTGAGGATGAAAGACCACATGGAGAGGGAGGCTCAGCCACCCTCTCTGTCCCAGCAGAACCCAGCCCTCAGCCATTCCTCCAACTGATTGCAGTTGCACAAGCAAGCCCTGGAAAAACCAGCAGAAGAATGAAGCCAACCCACAGAATCATGAGAAATAGTAAAGCGTTATTGCATTAAGTCCTAAATTTGGGGTGTTTTGTTATGAAGCAGCAGCTGACTGATACATAGGGTCATAGTACTAATCACAGAACAGTGTTTCTGTACCACTATTTCTACCTGATATTCTGTAATCTCACGTAGATCTGCTGTGGTAAAGTGACAAAAAACTATACGCTGGCTTACACAAGATAATTTCTTTTTCTTGTTTGTAAGAAGTCAGAAGTAGGTGGTTCAGGGCTGGTGGGGCAATTCTGTCTACCCTAAAAATGGCTCTTCAGTCTCTGGATCCACGGTAACTGCTCCAGCTCTTATCATCTTCCCATCAGCAAGAAGAGAGAAGACTGAGGGCAGGGCAGGCCCAACCCTTTCAAGGGCAAACTCCAAGACGGGCACTCGATTCACATTCCTTTGGCTAGAACTTGGGCATATGGCTTCTAGTTGCAGAGGAGCCTGGGAAATGTAGTTTCTAGCTAGGCACATGTGTCCAGCAGTTATTTTTATTAAAGAAAGGAGAAACTACACAACGCTGTAAATCAACTATACGTCAATAAGATAAATTTGAAAAAAGGAGAAACCAAGCATTTGAGAATAACTGGCGATCACTGCTGTAGTCTGCCTCCAGGGTGAGTATTTTCATCAATAAATGTGAGTGTCCTATAGACTAAGTGGTTTTATTCTTATTGTAAATCAACAAGGGAATCAAGTTTTGTTTTTGTTTTTGTTTTTGTTTTTTTGAATCAAGTTTTATGTACAAATGGTTAGAATGCTTTAGGCTGCAAATAACAAATATTCAACCAAATGTTGCCTAAAGATTTGGGAGTTTTATTATCTTCAGAGGTCTTGTTTGGAAATCAATACTTTCCTCTTCCTACCTTCCCATCTTCTATGTTAGGGTTTCCTCCTTTGTGGGTAAAAGAAGTTTACCGTGGTTCCAAGCATCATATCCACAGATTAAAAAAAATAATAACAGGGACTTCCCTGGTGGTCCAGTGGTTAAGAATCTGCCTTGCAGTGCAGGGGAACGCAGGTTCAATCCCTAGTTGGGGAACTAAAATCCCACACACTTTGCGGAAACTACTGGGCCTGCATGCAATACAGTGGCAGAGACCCACAATCAAGACCCGGAACAGCCAAAAAGAAATAAATATTAAAAAATAACAGTAACAACTGTCATGTATCGAGTGCTCACCATGTGTAGGAGCTGTCGAACCATTTCAGACACTCGCGCATTCATTCATTCGATCGTGACGACAACCCTAAGAGGAAGGTGCCATTATTATTTTCACATTGCGGATGAGGCAGAAATGTTGAGTAACTCTCTCAAGACGGCCCAGCTAATCAGAGCCCAGCTGTGCTTTTAACCCTGACTCTGGAACCCCTGTTTTTAATGGCTCAGAGGCTCAGCCAGAGATAGCATCTCCAGAAAGAAAGCAGGGGCAGGGCTTGCCCTAAAATGGCTCTCTCTCCTTTCATTAGGCAGAGAAACCCTTCCCGAAGCCCCCAGCCCCACTTCCCCTTCTGTCTCACTGGCTAGAACAGGGTCACATGCCTACTGCGCCCCAGTCACAGCAGAGGGGAGCGGGAACATGTAGAATTATCTCCGACCAGTCGTCGTCCTCCTGACCCCTGCCCCACCCCAGGTGGGTACACTGCCCTCTCCCTTGAACACAACAGGCTTTTTCAGTGAGGAAACAGGGGGCGGAGTCTTCCCGGATGGCAGAACCCAGGCTTGGCTGGGGGTTCCCAGCTCATCAGATTAAAATAGGTTTGGCTCAGACCCTGTCCCCAAGACTTCTGCACTTTCTCAGGCTTACAATTGTGTGGCTCTGGTTTCCTGTTTCTGCTGAATTCTAGCAGCTGTTCCCTTTATTTCTGCCCTGGAATTGACTCAAACATAGGATGCAGCCCATTTCTTCTCCCAAGAAAGCATGAATACCAGGATGCTTTGTGAGCAGAAGATATTTAGGTCTCTGGAAGTCACAGCACTGCTCAGCACCCAAGAGAGAGTGACACTGGGACATTCCTATTCTTAAAAGCCATGGCCCCCCGCATTCCCCAGCCCCCTGCCTCCTGAGCTGGGCAGCCTGCTCCCATCTCCACCTGCCCTCCTTCCTTCACAACCCTCCCACCTTGCCACCCCTGGGGGCTTCCCTGGCTCAGCTCATTCGAGATACCAAGCAATTGGAAGGATTTGGCCCTCCCCAGCTTCTCCTCCCAAACTTGGCTACCTGGCTACCTTTGCTAAACTCAATAAGGGGCCTCAGAACAAACAAAAGAGCCTTTTATTTAAAGAAGCAGGATCTACTCTCCTGAGAAGGAAGTTGTGGTTATAAATAACAGCGGTCCCCAATCTGGATTCCTCTGGGTGACATCGAAATTTTGCAATAAGCTGATAGCCAAGAGGGTCCTCCCCCTGTCTGGGCCTAAGTATCCTCAAAGTTCACCATAAAGAACCCACTCATTCTTCCAGAACCCAAGAAGGTAAAATCAGATTGCGTTAGAAGGACTTATCTGGTGGCCCGGTGGTTAAGAATCTGCCTGCCAATGCGGGGGACACAGGTTCGATCCCTGGTCTGGGAAGATTCCACATGCCTTGGGGTGACTGCTGAGCCTGCGCTCTAGCGCCTAAGAACTGAAGGAAGAGCAGCTGCCCTACCCCCACCCCCCGCCTCCTGTTCACCACAACTGGAGAAAGCTTGCAGTCAGTATTGAAGAGACACACAGCCCCCTAAAAGGCCCTACCTTCAAATTAAAAAAAAAGAAAGAAAGATACTGTCTTCCTGGAGTTTTCTAAGCCGCTGTCCCCAAAATGGTGCCTCTAGGTGCCTCGAGGGGCACCCTGCCCTGGTCAGTAGGTTCTCTCTTCAGAGGCTCGAAAGCCTGAGGGATTCTGTTACCCAGTGTGCGGGGTCAGGCTCCTCGCCACTCAAAAGCCAACAAACAGGCCAGGTTGACAGAAAGTTTGCTTCATTTCAGATGCCGGAAACTTCGAGGGGGCGGGAGGAGGACAGGGAAGACATCTGTCCAAAGGCTGACTTCCCCCCCCACCCCCCGCTGAAGGAGGAAACAGACAGAACAGACTCCATCTTGAAAGCGGGACTCCATCTTGGGCCGGACTCCGTCTTGAAAGCAGGACTCCGTCTTGAAAGCAGGACTCCGTCTTGAAAGCAGGACTCCATCTTGGGCCAGACTATGGACTTTGAGCTATATGCCCAGTATCTATGGAAACAACATACCAAATGGAAAACCAGACCCCCAGGATGGAAGAGCCCTAGGGCTCGTACCTAGACTCTCCTCACCTAAAAGAATACCCTAATTATCTGTATAACCAAATAGAATCATAAATTCTATTATACTTATTGAGGTATGACCATAGGCCTGTTGATAATTGTCCACTGTTAACCTAGGCTTAAGGCTTACGAATCACGGGTTAACTTTGATTGTATCTTTCTTTTCCTTTGTTCAGACTAGTTTCAGGGAATTTGGGGAGGTGGGTTTGAGCATGTACACTTAGGGTATATAAGGTTTTCACAAAAACTGGTCGGGGTCCTTGGCTAAGAGGAGACTCTGCCTTGGGCCCGCCGGTGCAGTAAACTGCACTCCACTCTCTGCATTGTCCTTCTGAGTGAGTTTGCTTCCCGGAAAGCGAGGCTACAACAATGCCACTGGCAACCAGTGGGGCTGGAGCTTTTCTAGACAGAAGTGGGGGGTGACTAACTGCAGAAACAGCACAGTCAGCCCCGACAGTCATCCTCAGGTTGGTCAGGAGCGGTCTGACCAGTGCCATCTTGACTTTTAGATACAGTTCGTCTTCAGTTCCAGGGTCCGTTTGTTCCCATTTCTTTGCGGCCAGTTTCTCAGAATTGCAGCAGCTCATGTTGTGAGCAAAGTCTGGTCATCATGGAGTTAACTTCTCCACCTGGGGTTTCAGCATCTATAAGACAGCTCACCGGATGCAGCTCAGCTTGTTATCTACAGCCCTTGAGGAAGCACTGAAGGGCCTTGGCTCTGCTTAGTGACTACATTATTATTATTTCGTCTCCTTTGACTGTTTCCTTTGTTTCTGCATTTCTCACTTCTCCGATTAAACTTATTCTTTGACTAAAGTTTTCCACAGACAGAAGGCAGGCAAAGTACGTGTTGGGGGCTAGGGGGAGGGGGCAAGGACTATAAGGTGTTGCTCCATTTCAATTCCAAGTATGAGCCTGTTGTGAGTGATTCTGAGAGCTGAAGGAGCAGGAGGGATCGACTGACTGCCCAGCATCTCTCACAGTATTCCTAGGATCCTCTCAAAGCCAGGATAGCTCAGAACCAAATCCCAGTCCTTGCTCAGCCCACAGGAGGCAGAGTCCCGCCCCCTACCCCCATCCCCCAGGCCCGATCTGTCTCCTGTCCACCTTCAGGGCTTACTCAGATCAGAAGCACTGGCTTCCCCCAGCTGGGTGCTCAGACTCAGCGCCCTTGACCCAGGCTCTACATGGGTGCATGTTCTGACTCTCCTGCCCTGGGCCCTCAGTTGAAGGGCGTGGCCACTGGCAGGACTGCGCTGAGCTGTGGAGGAGAGAGTGGAGGGGACGGCGTGTTCTACCTCCCCGGGGGCAGCGAGGAGGGAGGTGTGCATAGGAGGAAGGTAGAGAAACTGGCTGGGTCCTGCCGCGACTGGTGCAGAGCTCTGGGAGCCTCAGTGTCAGGGAGGCCCCAGGGCTTTTCAGAGCAGGATCCGCTCCTGTGCTATTTTCCTCCGTGGGCCGTGTCTTTAGTACAAGTCCTGCTCACACAATAGCTGATACCCAGAGTTGCTCTGTGAGCTGGGGAAACTGCCCTCCACCCCTGCCGCCCCTCACTTGGGTCTATTCCAGGGCAGAAATAAAGGCCACAGATCAGAAATCAGTAGCAGCAAGACAGTGGCCATGAGATCTGGGGGAGGTCTTTGCACAGCCTGAGTTGAGACTGGGCTGCCCATAGCCAGCTCCAGACCCAGAGGCCCCAGTCAGAGGCCAGGTTAATCTCAGGAACAAACATTTGTTCCCCCTCCTCCTCCCCTCCTGGGATTCTCAAGGTGTGGTCTCGGAATTATCAACAGCAGCTGCAGAAGCATCTGGGAAAACGCAAATTCTTTTTAAAAATTTATTAATTTTTGGCTGCACTGCGTCTTCACTGCTGCATGTGAATTTTCGCTAGTGGTGGCAAGTGGGGACTACTCTTTCGTCGTGGTGCACAGGCTACTCACTGTGGTTTCTCTTGGGGAACGCAGGTTCCAGGGCACGTGAGCTCCACAGCATGCGCCCAGTAGTTGCGGCTCATGGGCTTAGTTGTCCCATGGCATGTGGGATCTTCCTGGACCAGGGACTGATCCTGTGTCCCCTGCATTGGCAGGTGGATTCTTAGCCACTGGACCACCAGGGGAAGTCCTGTTGGAAAGTCCTGGAAAGAAGCTCTCTGCTGCTGCTGCTGCTAAGTCGCTTCAGTTGTGCCGGACTCTAGGCAACCCCATAGATGGCCTCCTACTAGGCTCCCCCATTCCTGGGATTCTCCAGGCAGGAACACTGGAGTGGGCTGCCATTTCCTTCTCCAATGCATGAAAGTGAAAAGTGAAAGTGAAGTCGCGTCCGACTCTTAGCGACCTCATGGACTGCGGCCTACCAGGCGCCTCTGTCCATGGGATTCTCCAGGCAAGAGTACTGGAGTGGGGTGCCATTGCCTTCTCCAGGAAGTTCTGTAGGAAAATGCAAATTCTTGACCTCACCTGAGAGGTAAGCAAGCCTGGAGGGTGGGGCCCAGAAATCTGTGTTGTAAGAAACCCTCCAGGGGATTCCGACGTACCTGGAGTTTGAGAAGCACCATCAGAGCTAACAGAAGCCTGATTTTGTCCAGGTCTTGTACGACTAGGACGTTTGCATTCCTCTCTGCCAGTTATTCATTTAAGGGCAGGTGTGGGGCCCAGTTCTGGTCAATGAGACAGAGGGGGTTCTGGAAAGATCCTCCATCTTCACCCCCTCTGAAAACAGGAAAGTCATCTGAGGAGAAGACCTGCCCTGTCTTATCACCATTGGACGGATATGGTCAGAGGCTGTGTACAGAGGGGTTAAACGTGAGGGCTCTGCAGTCACGTTGCTGGGGTGTGCATCCCAGGGTGGAGGGCAAAGGGAAGAATGGAGCAAATCACTAATAGTTATACTGCCAACATTTATCCAGGGCTTTCCACATGCCAGGTGCTCAGTGCTTCACCTAGCCATCTTTCACCCTCCCTGCAGTTCTAAGAGCTAGGTTCTGTTATTCCCATTTTGTAGGTGGGGAAACTGAGGCATGGAGAGGTTTAAATAACTTGCCCAAAGTCACACAACTGATAGATGGAGTCCACGATTCAGACTCAGGCCGGGGAGGGTGGACATCCAAGGCCACGTGGAAGACCCTGGCTTTCTCCAAAGAGCCATGGGAAGCTGTTGAAAGGTTGTGAGCTCAGGTGGCAGCTCTGATTCACCCTTTAAGTCTCTGAAGCTCTTTGCTCATTAAATTCTCCAGGTGGCTGGGGCCAAGCCAAGTACACTAGCAGGGCTTGTTCTCCAGCCTCTTTCGCTTGCCTCTGAGCCATCGTCTCCCTTAGCAAACTCAGAGCCTTGGGTGACTCTGTGGCACTAGGGTGACTCATGCTGGTGGGGGTGGGAGAACCACAAATCCGAGTCACCTTCTGGGGAAAAAATAAATAGCACCAAATGACTATGGTATTAGTTCCACATGAGAAGAGAAAGATGATCTTTGGAGAGTGGGGTTGTAGGTAATTTTTTTAAACCCAAAATTTTACAGTTTCTATCAGTTGACAATGTATCACTTGTTATTTGAAAGCCAATTTATTATGTAGAAAAAGAAAGAAGAGAGGCCAGAACTCAGCCCTCTCCGGGTGGTTGGCTTCTGCTGGTACCAGCTTTCGCTGCAACAGGCATAATGATGACTAATTCTCGAAGACTGCTGGTAGAACGCGTGCTCGTCCCTTTCTCAGGGCTTTCTGTGCTGTGTTAGCTCATTTAATCCTCACCAGGTCCCAGAGCTGAGGAGTGGCAGGCTAGAGTTCTGCCTCTCAACCACGTACTCTGCTGCTTTTCTGAAAATTGTTTCCAAGCCCCTTGTGGATGAAAGGCCCGTCCTGCCTTCCCCCTCCTGCAGTGAAAATGGCCTCCGTTCTGGGCGGCAGGCTCACTCAGGGTTGGGGCTGGGAGCGGGGGAAGTCGAGGAGACTGGACAGGAGGTTCCCACAGTTGTCTGAATCCTTGGAATCCCAGACAAAACGCATTCTTCTGCTCCTGTCAGCGCACAGACCCAGCGGCCTAGCCCCCAGGCTCTTGGGACTCTCGTGGTACATGTGGGTAGAGAGGGGTGGCTGGCTATTGGAGGGCTGTAGACAGTCCAAGCCTTGTGGTTAACAAATGTGTGACTTCAAATCCCAGCTCTACTATTTACCGGGCGTGAGACCTTTGGCAAACACCTTATCTTTGTGAGTCTCAGTTTCCTCATCAGCAAAATGAAGATCTTGCTGGGACTGCCCTGATGATCCAGTGTTTAATAAGACTCCACGCTTCCATTGCAGGGGGCACAGGTTCGATCCCTAGTCAGGGAACAAAGATCCTAAATGCCACTAGGCATGGCCAACAAAAAATAAATAATACCTTCCTCTGCAAAAAAAAATTTTTTTATAAAATAAGTAAGTCTTGAAAATATGAAGATCTTAGCAGCTGTCAGGGTCTAATGGCATATCATATGCAAAGCTCTGAGCATAGTGTCTGACATGTGATGAGCACTCATTAAGTGATGATTATTCTCTTTGTTATTCAACAAGCATTTAGGGAGCAACTACTTTATGCCTAGCACCATGCCAACAGCAGACCCTTATGGAGGTCCCAGAGCCCAGGAATTGCACCTCCAGGCCCCAAACATCCACAGATGTTAAGAATCTAGCAGAAGCAAGAAGCCAGAGGTAGCAACCCTCTGAATGGGGCTTGAGTGCAACCTACCTCAGTCTCATGGGGTGCCCTGGCTGACACCTGATTTATAAACATTAGGGAAGCAAATGCCCTTTCTTCCTGGGTGGCAGAAGTTTGACTTGGTCAAAGGTTGGGGGGCACAATGTATCCAGGTCTCAGGGGGAAATTGTGTCTGGTCTGAGCTGAGAATGGCTTACCTATTCTGTTTTGCCAGCAAAGAATTTGTTCAGAGTTACTCAGGGAGTAGCTGGCAAGACTAGTTTTTCAGTTGGTGAGGTTTGGAGTGAGTGTATGACTCCATTTTGACAAACAAGGATAGCAGGACCTCTGTCAAAACATTCTGAATGGAATTCATGTTTACACATAAAGTGCTTAGAACAGTCACTGGCATTCAGTTATATTCACCATATATGATTGGTATTAGCTGACTGATTCGGAGAAGGCAATGGCACCCCACTCCAGTACTCTTGCCTGGAAAATCCCATGGACAGAGGCGCCTGGTAGGCTGCAGTCCACGGGGTTGCTAAGAGTTGGACACGACTGAGCAACTTCACTTTCACTTTTCACTTTCATGCATTGGAGAAGGAAATGGCAACCCACTCCAGTGTTCTTGCCTGGAGAATCCCAGGGACAGGGGAGCCTGGTAGGCTGCTGTCTATGGGGTCGCACAGAGTTGGACACGACTGAAGTGACTTAGCAGCAGCTGACTAATTTTATCTTTCTCTCCCATCACCCTTTCCTTCCTTGTTTCAGCTACTTTACACACTCTTTCTGAGTCTTAAACCACTATTTACAAACTCTTAAATAGCTATCTATATTTTCCAATCTCTCTTGCAGCAGCTCTAGTCATATGACTAAGTTCTAGCCAATGGAATATAAGTAGAGTGGTTTTTAGCTTCTAGGATTTGCCCTTAAACAAGATTGTGGCTTTCTTCTCCCCTTTTATTTTTCCTGCTAGATGAAATGAAGGCATGATGATGTGAGCTGGAGCAGCCATTTTGGGCCATGAGGCAAAGCTGCAGAGGGTTTGGGGCTAACAAGATAGAAAAAGTCTAGGTTCCTAATGATTGTGGTACTACCATACCAGCCTGAATCTGGGACATTCCTGAACATTCATATGACAGACAGAAACTTCAAACTTCCCTCTTGTTTAGGCTCCTGTTGTTTTGGGTATCTGTCCCTCATCGCTGCAATGAATCTAAAGCAGTTCAGGTACAGAACTTGGATTTCGACCCAGGCTTGATTGCCCCTGAGGCACTCTACCGTGCAGATCTGCAGACTACCTGAATCAGAATCATAGATGGGGAGTTGGGTTAAAATGTGTATTCCTGAGTCCCACATCAGCTCTGTTTTAAGCAAGGTGCCCACCCGGAGGAGTTCTGATGTTTGCTCTCAAGTCTGAGAACATGAAGTGTCATTCTGTCTCCTCCAGTAGATTCTAAGAAAATCAGGAGTCCATTCTGTTCCCTCGGTGGGACTAAAGGCAGGAGAAACTCAGGGACCTAAAGTAACAGGGGAGTCGGGGTGGAGGGGAGCTCATGGACAGAGGTCAAGAGTCTGGAGCCTTAGGTAATTTGCATCCATCCCCGAGGCTGGAGCCATGCCACCCTCTCCTTTGACGCAACTCTTTCTGGGCCGTGGTGAAGGGGGCTGGATGGCGTGGAGGATCAGCCACACCCCTGCTCTCTCACGTGGCAGTTGCTCCAAAGCTGGGTTCGTCTGAGGCCCCAAATGTCTCTGACATATTGAGATGCCCTTCTGGAGCCCAGGACAAACCCCAGGCGGCAAATCTCAGCTTCAGAGCCAGGGTTTGAGTGCAAAGCTGTTTCCCCTTCTGCCAGCCACTGTTCTCCTTTTGAGAAACAGCTCATGCCTTTCATAAGCTGGTGGGCCCCAGGGGAGACTCAAAGCCCGACACGAGGCACCTGGGGACCATGTGACAAGAGCCGCATGCTGTCTGACCTTGCCACAAGGTCAGGCGTGCCCAGCAACATCTGTTGTCAAGGGGAGAGAGCACGCAGGGAGGCGGACTGGGCCCAGGCTCGTCCTGAAGCCCAGGAGAGCTATTGAGCAGGCGGCTGACTCCCTGGAGGCCCTTCTCCAGCTTCCTGCTGCCCTTCCCTCCACCTATACATCAGACGAAGGTCCCTGCAGCCCAGCTGCCCAAGGATCGAAAACTTGAGCCTGCACCATGTGAAGAGCTTGGGGGACACTTGGTACAATACTGGTGAAGGTAGAACTCACGGGCAGGGCACCCACAGGCACCAGGTCCCTGATGAGGCTGGAGGTACCATGGGGCACAGGGACCCTTGTTCTCCCTTTCATAGGGGAGTGTTAGAATGACCTTGGGGTGATGGAGTGATGAGTGACTGCCAAGCGATCTGACCTTAAGCATCAGCTCTCTGGGGAAGTGCTGGCTTAGAAGCCTGTGCCCTACCTTGCCCACATCCCACGACAGGCTGGTTCAGGCACAGCCCCTCCTTCAGGGACCGGGAGCCACTGGTCCCCGCTTGCTAGTTGCCAGGCAACCCAGGATGAGACTTCGAGGTCATTTTGCAGACAATCCTGAGCTCTCTCCACAGCCTGCTAACAGATGGTTCCTCTAGCAGCCAGCCCCAGCCAGGAATCGATCGCTGTGGTGCTGCAGCCTGATTTCCGGCGGCGACAGTGACGAGAAATCTTTCCAGGGCTTCTAGCAGTACCTTTTGTGTCTGTTTGGCATGGAAGGAGAGGCGGCCTGGGGTCAGGCTCTGTGTCAGCTCTGGGCAGTGGCTGGCGGTCTTGCCAGGTGGGCAAGGACTTGGAAGGAGGGAGATGGGAGGATGGATGACAAGGAGGTGCTGTGTGGCTGGACCCTCAGGACTGGCCCAGACTGCAAGAATGATTGTCCCAGGTGGCTGTCCACCTGAAAGTAGGCTCAATATTCAGGGGACACCTGTGGGTGTCCCTTCTCTGCTTTTGGTGGCAGTGGTTTAGTTGCAAAGTTGTGTCCGACTCTTACGACCCCATGGATTATAGCCCGCCAGGCTCCTCTGTCCATGGAACTCTCCAGGCAAGAATACTGGAGTGGGTAGCCATTTCCTTCTCCAGGGGAATCTTCTTGACCCAGGAATCGAATCCCGGTCTCCTGCACTGCAGAAAGATTCTTTACCAACCGATCTACAGGGAGCTATAAGTCTCTGTTTTTAGGACCTAGCCAAAATTTGAGAAAATATTGCAATATCCACTAGGGCTTACATTTGATATTTCTAATTGCGGTGAGAATTAAATTTCAGGACAAGAGATACAGACCATTTGTGTGCTTTTCCCTGTCTTGTTATCCTGACCTAAGATAATGCTAGCAACATTTAGCATCTATTCCTTGGGGACGGAACTGGTCAAAACTAGACTGTGACTCTGAACTCTGAATTACTTGAGGCAGCTTCAGAGGTGACATCTCAGCATGACTTTCTTGCCTTCTTTGAGGCACGAAGAGCTTCAGCTTTCTGACAGAAATGTTAAACTGCAAGCCAGCACTTTTTTTTTTTCTCCCCAGGACAAGGACAAATTCCCTTAAGAATTTTGCAAACATTACATGTTCTCTTTCCCCTTGTTGCAATATGTATAATTTATCTTCTGGTGTAACTTGCTTAATAGTCATAGTTTGTTAATTCCATCTGCTTCCCAAGAGGAGGACAAATTGTTACATGGTTATATCCTGGGTTCTGAGAATCTGCCATAAGCCACAACTGGTCAAGAATCTCATCCATGGAGGGGCAGCAATTTGTCCTCCTGCAAGAGAACCTTATTGTAGAATTGGATTGACTTTCCCATCCCCCCTCTGCACCTCCATTCTTTCTTTTTTTCTTAAAAAAAAAAAAAAAAAGCAACTGATAGCTTTTTTTTTTGGTTGTGCTGAGTTTTCATTACTACACTCGGCCTTTCTCTAGCAGCATTGAGTGGGGGCTATTTTTTGTTGTGGGCTTTCCTGGTAGCTCAGATGGTAAAGAATCTGCCTGCAATGCAGGAGACCTGGGTTTGATCCCTGGGTTAGGAAGAGCCCCTGGGAGGCAGGGATGGCAACCCACACCAGTATTCTTGCCTGGAGAACCCCATGGACAGGGAGATGGGCAGGCTACAGGGAATGCGCAGGTCGCAAAGAGTCGGCCACAAATGAGTGACTAGCACACACGGTCGTGCTGCTCGGGTTCCTCTGGCTGCGGAGCTCTATCCCAGGGTGCGTGGGCTCAGCAGTTGCGGTTCATGGGCTTGTGGAATCTTCCGGACCAGGGGTTGAACCCATGTCCCCCTTGCATTAGCAGGCAGATTCTTTACCATGGAGCCACCAGGAAAGTTCCGCACCTCCATTCTTAAACTTACTGAATGGCAGTGTTGGGCCTTGTCTTACACAGCCTGCCCCCCTCACCCAGAAGCTCATGTTTCTGTGAAGACCAAAGATGTACACAGACAGCCCAGCGCCCACGGGGTTCACTGGTCTTTCCTTGTGCCCCTCACCCAGGCCTTAGACAACAGCTTGGTTGGGTCCCCTCTCTCCCCAACAGCACCTTTCAAAAGTGGTTCATGGTGGTGTGTCAGAGTTTGGGTCTGGCGTCTGACCTCTTGGATTCCAGTTCCGACACAATGATTACTTACTAAAGGTGTGTGTATGTGTGTGTGTCTATGTGTGAGTTACTTAGTCTTTCTGTGGCCACAGTTTCCTCCTCTATAAAAGGGCAAAAAGTACCTAAATCTTATGACTTGTTGTTGAAATTAAATGTAGAACTGAAACCATGAAATTTCTAGAAGAAAACGTAGGAGAAAATTTTATAATCTGAAGGTCAGCCAAGGTTTCTTAGACTGGACACAGCAAGCAATAATTATATATATATTAAAAAAAAACCAGCAGTAAATTAATCTTCACCACAATGTAAAACTTTTGCTCATCAAAAGCCATCTTTAAGAAAAAGAACAGACACATCACAGAGAAGAATAAAATATTCACAAATCCCAAATCATGACAAATGACTTATTTCCAGAAAATATGGAATTTCTAAAACTCAATAATTAAAAGACAAATACCCAATTTAAAATGGGCAAGCAGTTTGAACATATACTCACAAAGAAAGACAGGCTCATGGCCACTAAGCATAAGACAAGATGTTCAATATCGTTAGTCATCCAGGGAATGTAAATTAAAGCCACAGTGAGATACCACAGCACAATGGATTTGACTGTGTACTTACAGTAGAATACGAACCAATAAAGTAGAAGGGACTATTGATAGACGGCAAAAACGTGGACAAATCTTAGAAACAGGCTGAGGGAAGGAAGACAGACACAGAGAGCACAGTAGTGTATGATTCCACTTATATGAAGTTCTAGAACAGGTACAACCAGTCTATGGATTAAAAAAAATTACTACAGTGTTTGCCTTGGGACTGGGGGCAAGAGCGGTTGAGAACAGACTAGGAAGGAGCATTAGGGGATTTCCCAGGTGGTGCTAGGGGTAAGAAACCCACCTGCCAACACAGGAGGGAGCATGAGGGAATTTTCTAGGGTGATGGAGATGCTCTATATATTGATGAGGAGGATCTGGGTAACACAGATATACACATTTGCCTTAATTCATTTAATGGCACACTTGTAATCTGTGTGTTTCAGTTCAGTTCAGTCGCTCAGTCATGTCCAACTCTTTGTGACCCCATGGACTGCAGCACGCCAGGCTTCCCTGTCCATCACCAACTCCTGGAGCTTGCTCAAACCCGTGTCCATCAAGTTGGTGATACCATCCAACCATCTCATCCTCTGTCGCCCACTTCTCTTTCTGCTCTCAGTCTTTCCCAGCATCAGGGTCTTTTCCAATGAGTCAGTTCTTCCGCATTAGGTAGCCAAAGTGTTGTGAGTGCATTTCAGTGAGTCTAAAATTTATCTCCAAAGTAGAAAAGAGGCAGAAGACATGAAGAGATGACTTTCCAAAAAGGACGTGCAGATGGCCAACAGGCACATGAAAAGATGCTCAGCATCACTAATCATCAGGCACACGCCAATCAAAACCACAATGAGATATCACCTCACACCAGTCAGAACAGCAATCATCAAAAAAAGCACAAATAACAAAGGTTGGCAGCGTGTGAAGAAAAGGGAACCCCATACACTGTTGGTGGTGGGAATGTAACTTGGCGTAGCCACTATGGAAGAAGACGATGTGGAAGTTTCTCAAAAAACTAGAAGCAGAACTACTATATGAACCAGCCACTCTGCTCCTGGGTATATACCTGAAAGGAACATAAACACTAATTTGAAAAGATCCATGCATCCCAGTGTTCTTTATAGCAGCATTATTTACAACTGCTAGGATATAGAAGCAAACTAAGTGTCCATCAACAGATGAGTGGATAAAGAACATGTGATGATGTGTGTGTGTGTGTGTGCGTGCGTGCATGTGTGTGTGTAATGGAATACTACTTAGCATAAAAAAAGAATGGCGATTTTGTCATTTGCAACATCATGGATGGGCTTGGAGGGTATCATACTGTGTGAAATAAATCAGAGAAAGACTAACGCTGTAGGATATCACTTATACATGTAATCTAAAAAATACAACCAACAATGAATATAACAAAAGAGAAACAGTCTCACAGATACACAGAACAAATTAAGTGGTTACCAGTGGGGAGAGAGATCAGGGTAGGGGCAATGTAAGGATAGGGGATTAAGAGGTACAAACTATTGTGTACAAAATAAAGTGCAAGGGTATATTGTACAACACAGGGAATATAGCTAGTATTTTATAATAACTATAAATGGAGTTTAACCCCTAAAAATGGTGAATAACTATATTGCATACCTGTAACATATAATATTGTACCTCAGTTATACTTCAATAAGAGAACAGCAAAAAAGAACTGCAAACAAATATTAAACTCTAGTCAGTGCTATTCATGCTGAAGTGTTTAGGAATGAAGTGTACTGATACCTGCAAATTACTCAAATGCATTAAACATAAGATGTATTGTTATTCACAATAGTCAAAAGGTGGAAGCAATCCAAGTGTCCATTAACAGATGAATGGATAAACTGTGATATAGACACACAATGGACTATTATTCAGCCTTAAAGGGAAGGAAATTATGACATGTGCTACAACCTGAATGAACCGTGAAGAAATTTTGCTAAGTGAAATAAGCCAGTCACAAAAGGACAAAAACCTCTATGATCCCATGCATGTGAGGCTCTTAGAGCAGTCAAAATCACAGGGACAGAAATAACGGTAGTTCCCAGGGGCTGAGAGTGGAGAGGAATGGGAGTTATTACTTAATGGGAATAGAGTTTCAGTTTTGCAAGAGGAAAAAAGTATGGAGACAGTTACACTGTGAATGTACTTAAGGCCACAAACTTGTACACTTGAAAGGGGTTAAAATGGAAACCTTTATGTTACACCTATTTTACCACAATTTAGATAAAGTAAGATGCATTGATGAGTATATAACAGGATAGATGTAAAAATACAGCAACATGTTAACAATCGTGGAATTCAGGTGGTGAGTATATATGCATTCATTGCGCAGTTTCTTCAACTTTTCCGTGTGTTTGAAATTTTTCATAATAAACATTGGGGAAAATTGTATGTAGAAAAATAGTAAGAATATAAATTAGTACAACGTTCCTGGAGAAAAGAAATTAGCAGCATTTATCAAAAGACTTGACCCATTAATTTGCCTATTCTAAGGGAATAATTGGAAGAGAGAATAAAGATGTGTGTAAAATTGGAGTTGTGACTTTAATTCTTGGCAGAATTTGGCAGGGAGGCCTGGAATTTTCTTTCCTCTTTTTTAAAAAAATATTTATTTATTTATTTGTCTGTGTCAGGTCTTCATTGGAATATGAGGGATCTTTATGGTTGTGGCATGTGGAAACTTGTTCCCTGACCAGGGATCAAACCCGGGCCTGCTGCACTGGGGGTGTGGCATCTCAGGCTCCGGATCACTAGGGAAGCTCCTGGAATTTTCTTTGTAGGAAGGTATTTAACTATTGATTCAATTCCTTGACTCATGTGGTGAGCAAACTCTAAGATGACCCCCAAGATTCTCTGCCTCTTGGTATCAAGCCTTTGTGTAATCTGCTGCCCTTGAGTGTGGGATTTGCTCTTAACTGACAGAATATGACGAAGGGGACGAATGTCACGTCCATGATTTGGTCATATAAGAGTGTAATTTCTTTTTCCTAAAAAAAAAAACCATTCATTTGTTTATTATTTATTTTTGGCTGCACTGAGTCTTTGTGGGCTTTCTCTAGCGGCGATGACTCGGGGCTCCTCTCTAGGTGCCGTGTGCCGGCTGCTCGCTGTGGCGATATGTCGGGGCTCCTCTCCAGGTGCCGTGTGCCGGCTCCTCGCTGTGGTGGCTTGTCTGCTGCAGAGCACAGGCTCTAGAGCTCAGACTCAGTAGCTGTGGACGTGGGCTTAGTTGCCCCAAGGCATGTGGAATCTTCCTGGACCACAGATGGAACCCCTATCCCCTTCAGTGGGAGGCAGATTCTTTTTTTTTTTAATTAATTAATTTAATTGGAGAATAATTACTTTACAATATTGTGGAGGTTTTCACCATACCTTGACATGAATCAGCCCTGGGTGCACCTGTGTCTCTGCACCCTGAACCCCCCCAGGAGGCAGATTCTTAACCTTGACCATCAGGCAAGCCCAAGATTCTGTCTGTCTGCCAGACTCTCCCTGTGGCCTTCCTGGCTTGCACCCTCTGGTGAGGTAAGTGGCTGTCCTGGAGAGGTTCACGTGTCAAGAAACAAATGGTGGCCTCAGGTTCACAGCCATCTGGGAACTGAAGCTCAGAGTCCAACAACCGTTGAGACGCTGGATTCTAACAACCATGCCAATCTACAAGTAGACTTTCCCCAGCTGAGCCTTCAGATGAGCCCTAGCCCTGGCCAACGACTGCAGCCTTGTGAGAGATTCTGAGACAGAGCACCCAGCTAACATGTGCCCAGACTCCTAACCCACAGAGATCATGAGATAATAAGTGTGTGTTTTTAAGTTTCTAAGCTTGTTGTAATTTGTCACATAGCAATAAGTTACTAGTTGTAGAACTGATCAGATATCTTGTTTCTTTTTGATTTGGCTTTGGAAGGTAATAGTTCTCTAGACATTTGTTCACTTAGCCTCAATTTTCAAATACATTGGCAGAAAGTTGTTCTGTTTAAGAACTTGATTGTAAAATAAAACTCACATACAGAAAGGTGCGTAAAACATAAACGCATAGTATAATGTACAATTATAAAGCAGACATCTGTCTAATCACCATTCCAGTCAAGAAATAGAATATTGCCAGGGCCACAGGAATCCCCACGTGCCCCTCCTCAGTCACATCCCCCTCTTTCCTCTTAGGGATAACCATTCTTGTATTTAAGGTCATCTCTGCCTGGTGTTATGGCTTCCCAAGTGGTGCTGGAGGTAGAACCTGCCTGCCAGTGCAGGAGACATAAGAAACACTGGTTCACTATGGAGAACAGTGTGGAGATTCCTTAAAAAATTGCAAATAGAACTACCTTATGACCCAGCAATCCCACTGCTGGGCATACACACCGAGGAAACCAGAATTGAAAGAGACACATGTACCCCAATGTTCATCGCAGCACTGTTTATAATAGCCAGGACATGGAAACAACCTAGATGTCCATCAGCAGGTGAATGGATAAGAAAGCTGTGGTATATATACACAATGGAGTATTACTCAGCCGTTAAAAAGAATTCATTTGAATCAGTTCTGATGAGATGGATGAAACTGGAGCCGATTATACAGAGTGAAGTAAGCCAGAAAGAAAAACACCAATACAGTATACTAACACATATATATGGAATTTAGGAAGATGGCAATGACGACCCTGTATGCAAGACAGGGAAAGAGACACAGATGTGTATAACGGACTTTTGGACTCAGAGGGAGAGGGGGAGGGTGGGATGATTTGGGAGAATGACATTCTAACATGTATACTATCATGTGAATTGAATAGCCAGTCTATGTCTGACGCAGGATGCAGCATGCTTGGGGCTGGTGCATGGGGATGACCCAGAAAGATGTTATGGGGAGGGAGGTGGGAGGGGGGTTCATGTTTGGGAATGCATGTAAGAATTAAAGATTTTAAAATTTAAATAATAAAAAATTAAAAAAAAAAAAAAAGAAACACCGGTTCATTCCCTGGGTCAGGAAGATCCCCTGGAGGGGGGAATGGCAAGCCACCCAAGTGTTCTTGCGTGGAGAGTGGGCTACAGTCCATGGGGTCACAAAGAACTGGGCATGACTGAAGTGACTTAGTATGCACTCACTGCCTAGTGTCATAGTTTTAATGTTCGATATAGCTTATCCATCCTTATATAATACAGTTTAGACTTTTCTGGTATGGAATTTTAAACAAATGGAACCATTCCTCGTATATCTTTTGCGTTTTGTTTGCTTCTTTCACTCAGCATGGGATTTATATCATTAATCCGTGTTATTATGAAGTTCTAGTTTATTGTCATTGCTGTTTAATACTCCATGGTTTGATTATAAACAAAATTTACTCCGCTACTTTATTATTGATAGGCATTTTGATTTTTCCAGTTTGAGGCTCCATAAATAATTCTCCTCGGAGCGTTTTGGTGCATGTCTCCTGATGAAGAATCCATGTACTTAGAGCATTTTTTCCAGTGGGGATGTTCCAGGGTCACAGGATATGAGTATTTTTACCACTTTACTTCCCCCCAGGCTTCCCCCCAGAGTACTTGGGCTAATAGTCACCAGGGGTGTATGAGAGTTCCAGTTGCACCATATCTTTGTTACTACTTAGTCTCGTCACACTTTTGAATTTTACCCAACTGGTGTATGTGTATAGTAATATTTCTTATACTTTTTGTTTTGTCTTGATTATTATGGAGTTAAGCACTTTTCCATGTATTTACTGGCTATTTGGATTTCCTTGTCTTGTAAAGTATGTTTTGAACTTATTTGTCCATTTTCTATTTGGTGGGTTTGTCTTTTCTTATTGAGTTCTTTATATATTCAAGATAGGACTCCTTCATCAGTTAAATGTGTTCAAGTATTATCCCATTGTATGGCTTGTCCTTCCATTCTCTTGATGGAGTTTCTGGATTGTGATAAAATCAATTGTATCTATTTTTTCCACTGCGGTCACTCATGGTAATTTGTTCCCTTGTCTGCATGATTAACAGTTCATGTTTTTAAAAACACGATTTGTTGAAATTTTGAAGCTCCGGATGATGGTGCATTCTTTTGGAGGGCATTTGCTTCTATCAGAAGCTAGGGGTATTACCAGCCCGGGATCATTTTAAAATAAATTTACAATCTGAATATTTGAGACCATGATAGATGATGTGAACTTCTGCACAAGGGACAGTTCAGAAAGCAACTTCTCAGGGATATGGTTTCTTTCTCCCCGGTCTTTTTGGAACCAAGACGTATTTCCTCTTAGTCCCAGGGTGAGGGCAGTATGGGATTGGTTTCTGCTGGTTCACTCTTACACTGAGAGTATGGTCCCTTGGGGTCTCTTATCAGCTTCTCCTTCTTGGATGGGTTCTAAGTTTTGTAGACCATCAAACCCAAAGTTCATTAGATATCAAACCCACAGATGGCAAAAGACCTCAGAGAAAAACAGTTCCAGACCTTGATTAACCTCACTCATTTCACTTAGATTTTGCCTAGTTTTTCATCATAAGCTTGTCAGAATTCAAGGATGCTTATTCATTATAAGCATCTTCCTAAAATATCTTCTTTTCAGGAAGATGCTTTTAGGAAGATGCTTATCAGAAACTTTACTCCCAAAGACTGATGTACTAAGATGTTAACTGGCAAACTAGTCCAAAGACATAAAAATTGCTAGGTAGTGTTCAAAAAGGGGGAACGTATTAAATTATACTATCACATATGACAATTACAATGCCCATTTTCTCAAGCATCCCCTATGGCGAAGACTGTCAGATGTCCATCTAAATCTGTTGTCTCCTTCTTTGTATTAGTAGTAGAGTTACTTTGCTGCCCAGCTAGAAACTGCACTTCCTGGCCTCCCTCGTAGCCAGGTGCGCCTACACAATATGCTATTATCAGCGGATGTGAGCGGAAGTGATGGGGTCACCTTCAAGCCTGTGCTTTCACATTCAGATGCATTCCCCTTCATGCCCTTTTCCCTTCCATTGGGCTAAACATGGGCCATAAGTTGACCATGAAGTTGAAGACAACAGCTTAGGAGATGTCAGAGCCACAGGATGGGAGGGACCTGGTCCCTGAATGACTGCAGGGAGCGCAGTGGCCCCAACAACCTGGACCACTTATCTCAAGATTGTTGCGTCCGTCCGTGCTAAGTTGCTTCAGTCGTGTTGCTTAAATTGGTCTTTGCGACCCTATGGACTGTAGCTCACCGGGCTTCTCTGTCCATGAGATTCTCCAGGGAAGAATACTGGAGCAAGATTGTTATATGAGGAAAAAAACCACTCATGTTGAGTTGCTGTATTGTGGGATATCTTTGTTATATAGCTCCTTTGCCTTTCCCCCGAGCTAATACACACCTGCTTGATAATGCTTCCCTCTCATGAAGATATCCGGTCCATTGACCTCAGCTCTTCTCCCATCTTTAGTTCTCTTGGAATCTCTACATGATTCTATGGTTTCTTATGCTAATCACATCTTTCATTTCATTTCCTTTTATTTCATATTTCTTACTCGGCAAAATTCATCCTTCTGGTGCCTGTGCTCAAGTATCTGAAGATCACTGATAACATCATACAATTAGGCTGACTGGTTTCCTGTTCTCAAACATCGAATGGACTCAACATGGAAAATTCTACTTTGTTTTCTGAATAAGCACAATTTCCTTCTTCTCTACACTCTGAAGATTACTGTTTCATTCTTTTGCCTCGTTCCTCAAATTTTCTACCTCCTTTTCGAAGCTTATTCTTGTTTGATGAACTTCCCTCATTCTTTCCTAGGAGAACTGAAGCCTTCAATCACACTGCCATACTTCATCTTCCTGCCACTAAACCTGCAAACCCACCTGCTCCTGGCCCTGGGGAAAGCCCTGGAGAAGCT